>NC_089686.1:37007271-38257271 GCF_031753505.1 Anomalospiza imberbis
AATTATGCTATATTTCTAAATGGTTAATTCCTTGGCTTGTAACTTTAAAAGTAAGGCTTGTTTTCAAAAGCCAAAGTATTTAAGTATGTAGGAAGAAATTACTTTTTTCCCCTCTTAGAAAAGGAGAGGGAAAAGAAACAAAGGGAATTTAATGTCCCCAGCACTTCAGATTTGGATATCCCAGCAAAGTTTCTAGAAGTAAAACTATGGGGAGTTTCAGAGGCATTTGAGACTGCTTTCAGACAAATGTTTCATAACTAAATATTTAAATGATGATGTTGAATGGGTGTAAGATTCTGGTCTAACACCTAATACTTACTTAGGGTAGGGATCAATACTGCAAATTTTGAAGAAGGAGGAAATAGGTGTGAGGAAGCAACTATAGCAGTTATCAGAAAAACCAGCAGTTTTATCTCTGTGGTTTTCCCATATATATTTCCAATATCAGATAACTATATTCTTATGCCCAGGAGACAGCATGCAGTGGGGGGGAGGGAAATAAAATTTAAATAAATTCAACACTAGAATTTTGCATATAGATGGTGAGGACAGATGCCAGTGATGGCACTATGATAGCAAAAATGCATGTTTTCTTTTTAGAAGAACTTTAGTATCTTTTATTCCTCTTGTGGTTATAGTATGATACCTTTTTATAACTTTTACTGAAATGAAGCGTAGTAAAACATTTTTGTGAACTCTATATAGTCATGGTATCAAGAACATTTACTTACTTTGTTAAAGCAAATTTCAGATTATTTTCATTATTATTTTTTTGTATTTACTTTTATCAGAATTAAGTCAAACCAAACCTTATTCTTCTCTGTCTCGGCAGATAGTTTGGACTTGCTTACATGCTCTAAATGAAGGTTTTTAAAACTGATACAAATTTGGACTTTTAGTACATGGTTAGAACAGAAAGATTTTCTGTGGCGTTCCAGCAATCTCAGCAGCAAGCTCATGGCAGGCACTGAGGGGCAAAATCTGTGGAGTTTGTTATACTTGGAAGAGCAAAAGCAGAAGAAGGAAGTGGATTTGCACAAATACCTAAAATATATTTTATTCTAGAGAAATAAAAACTGCAGGTTTTGGAATACAAATTCCTTTCGGGGCTGTGTTATTTTCCAGTGCATATAAAAGTGAAGTTGTGGCATCCAGTGAACATAGTTATGATGATGACAGAAATGTTTCATTCGGTATTTCTCCAAAAGCTAGATCTGGCAGATGCTGTCACATAACCATGTAAATACTATTGATTTATTTAAAATTAATTTTTTCTTAATTGAACTTTGCTTTTAATTCTGCATTAACTTGTATGAAAAAGTCTTTCTGGCAGCAGCTATGCAGTGAACTCAGAAATAAGGAAAAACTTCAGTTCAGTAGGGTTAAAACCTGTTTCTATGCTTTACAATGTTAGTAACTTGAAAATTTATTCCAGAAAATCTCATAAATCTCAAAAACCATTTTGTGGTTCTCAGCATCTTTGGAAGTTTTCTGCTGTACTCTGTGGGAGACCTTGGTAGGTTACCTGAGGAGAGCTATGCAGTGTCTTGTATTTGAAATCAATGTGTCTCATTCAGAGCAGGAGTTAGGAGACCTGTCTAAAAGTGTGCCAAAATGTGATGTCATTGGTGACAGGCCAGCACTGTGGCATGGGAGCCAATTTTTATTCTGCTTTCAGACTGGTATAGCAATTGTTGGTTCTGATTATAGCAATGGCTCTTGTAAGATTTCTGTGTAGAAGACAAATGGAAATGTTTTGCCTCAGCAGCTCTCCAGGCAGCAGCACTGTTGGTGCTCCAGGGGCTGCTGTCCTCTGAGCACATTGCCATTGCCTCACCTGCAATGTATGCAGCTACTTCCCTTTTGCAGCAATTTTCTTTCTGAGCACCAGTTTTCCTACTCAGCGTCAAAACCTTGGCAGCCAAGAGCATTTGCACAGACTTCTACTGAAGGACTTAGTCCAAAGCTTTCAGTAGTCAGGACGACTTTTTCCCAGTGCTGTAACATCCAAGGGAATTGAGCTTTGAATGCCCAGTGTCATTTGTACTCAGTGGATTTCAGTGGGAGCAAGGCACTGAGCTCTCCAGTGGCAGCTGCTTATGAGTCACCACCCCACACCCCTGCTCTCAGATGTCTCTGTTCTCTTTCTCTAAGGAAAATAGCCATCTTTACCAGTAGATGTCCCTTGCCTTTTTCTTCCATCAGAGGCATACAAGCAGGAAAACTAATAGCTGACTGACCCTTTCTTCAGGTATCAGTTTCACTGCTAACAGTTACTAAATAAAATCCTGGAGGTCAATCTTTTTTGACCAGAAATGGTAGATAAACCACAAAATGTATCAAGAAGCTACCGTATTTTTAAAGCAAGGTTTAAAACACCCAAATAGAGCTCTAGCATATGGCTCTGTGTCTGTGCACCCCAAACAGCAGTGGAGACATTCAGCTGATAATTTTTTATTTCCGTGTTAGCAGCAGCAGTGTAAATACAAATGGAATTTATAAGTGGTTTAATAAAGCATTTCAGTAGACAGACCTGGAACACACACATTTTTCTTCAAAAGACCAAACTAAATCAAATAACACTCTAAAAAAGAGATCTCTCATCCTTTCATACATTTGATGAATAGGATAGATCAAAGGATTCAAATTTGAATGACAGAGTATCTGCCTTCTGGTGGCGTTTGTGTGAAACACAGGGCATAGCAGAGGCATTAATGTATTTCTTTAGCCATTCTGGTGGTTCACGGGCCAGGCTTACTATAAACTTAGGCCTGTTTGTACAGTGGCCTTTCTCTCTTCTTCCCTGTGAAGGGAATGGATTAGCATAGAGTGGTTTGAAAATCTGCCCTGGGTATGATATTCACCTCTGCATTTTTCTATATATGCAAAATATTCAGAGCCCAAAAATGGGACAGAACATCAGGCCAAGTCTGGCTGTCAGTCCTCTTATCCACAGCCACCAGGAAGGGCTGAGTGGTGGCAGCAGTAAAAAAGTCCATTGAGCAGCTGAAGATCAAGTGTCAAAGCAAGGTAGCGGCTGAGATGTGGGGTCTGTCCAAGGGGACTGGGGCAAGATCAGCGCACCTCAATTCAGCTCAGGAGGGACTGATATCCAGGGCTGAGCCTCAGAGAGATTCCCAGATGGGAACAGGGGTCCATCCTCGACCTTTTAGTGCAGTCAGACCCTGGCAAGTAGGATTACCCTGCACATGTGTTCAAACTTGGGAAGCCTCTCCTGCAGAAGATGTTCTGTGGGGTTAAGCAGCTGTCCAGAGAATGAACATCATGGCTGGTTTTCTAAAGTAGCTTTCAAAGAACATCTTTTCCCTCTTATAAAAATCCACCCTGTTAGACTGCTACAGGACTGTGATGTTTTGCAAAGGAAGAGTGATCTCTCTAGATGTTTGTTGTTTTTTTTTTTTTTTTCCTGTGCACATCTATGGCTTAAAGGCACAGATTTACCCATGTCCTTTACTAGCCCTCTTCCAAAACATTTAGCATTTTGTGTTGTTTCACTGATTCTCTTTCTTTCCTGCCTCTCGATTCTTTTACACTATATCATTGTTCTCAAATTATTCTTCCATCTCTGTTAATTGCACTTTACCCAGGCACAGTTACTGACTGGAATTTCTCGTCCTTGTCCAAATACTTGTGATTCTATGAGCTCACAAAATGGATTACACATTACACACTGCTGATAAATGCCATCACTCATGGCAGGCTGATTTCCCAAAGTCTGTCCAGCCATAGTCACTTCAGTGTGAACCTTATCCATGAATAGTCTTTGCTCATGTCCCATCAGAGCCTGTAACTGGGGATTTTATCCTGCTGTCGTCTCATTGCTGAACTAGAAAAAAGCCTGTGGGCAATTACATCCAATTAAAATGAATAAATTCCTGTCAACCTGCAGAAAAGCATCTTTTTTTCTTGATAATTGATAACTATATTCTTTATTCTTTTGCATTTGGCAAACATGAATATAACAGAATGTATGGGACAAGTAATTGGGCATTCATTTTTCTTAACACCAGAACAGAGTAAGTGAACACTGCAGTGCCTTTGAAACGTGTGTAAATTAGTTGGAAAATGTGCACACTTGCACAGTGTTAAAAGGTGCAGAGATCAGATTCCTTAAATCCACATTTGTTCTTTCTTATTTGTTATTTCTTATTTGTTATTTTGGATGCAATCTTTCTGCATCAGAGACTGGCAGAACAGACAATAAATAAAATTAATGCAGATAGGTTGAAATGATGGCCTGAAAAAAAGACAGATGTAATGCACTTGGTACAGGTGCAAGCTGTGACATTTTTTCAGGAATGATCAGCTGCATAAATACAGGATGGGGACAAGCTGATCTGATAGCACTTCTTCTGAAAAGTTTCTGGAAGCTCACAGTAGATTGCAAGGTGAACTTGAGTTCATGGTGTTGTATAAAAAACGAGCACTATATACAGGCACATGCTGAAGATTGCAGCTCAAAAGTCAGTCTGTTGTCTTCACTCTGGCAGCCTTGTTTCTTATTGCCACTTGTTATATCAAGTCTCAAAATAAGTGGAAATGGCGAAAACGCAGAGGACAGCAATAAGAATAATCAGAATAAAAAAGACAGCTGTTGTGGAATAATCAAAACTGTAGTTTTAACCTAGGGAAGGCAGAAAGCCCAGTATGCAAAAGGTCTATAAACATGCACAAGCCTGAAGCAAACGTAAAAGGAATCATCTCCTGAGTGTGATCAAGAGGGCAGTATGTGACACGGTGTAACAATAGCCATGCATTTTCAGGCTAGATGTTTGGGAAATCCTGCTAATGGTTGAGGTAATAAAGTACTGGTGCCAGGCTGCAAAGTCTCTGTTTTGGGAATTAAAAGCTTTTAAGAAGGGTTCATATGGACATCTCTCAGACATGACAGTGATCTTGCTTGAGATTACAAGGATGGCTTAGACTTCTGGAATTCACTGCTTTGTGACTTAGTGATTGTGATTAGGACCGACAGGTCACTTTCCTTAGCTAGACCTGTTAATGCTTCTCTTTCTTGCTCAAGACCATGGACTTCTAATAATTAATTTCTAGCTTCTGTTGCCTCCTGTTCCTTTTGTTCCCTCTCAAGTGTACTCTCAGCAGCAGAGTTAATACCTCTTCTCCCATTTATGAATCAAGATTATGGGATAATTAATTCACTGAGAAAAATAATAAACTTTTTTATAGGTTTATTTGAAAAGCAGTGACCTTGGAAGGTCTGTAGATGAAGTAGAACAACTGATAAGAAAACATGAGGCTTTTGAGAAGCTTCTGGCATCACAGGATGAGAAGGTAAAAAAATAAACAACAAATATTCTACCAGCTAGAATTCTATGAGCTAAAATTATATATATGCTTTATTATTATTATTATTATGGTAACACTTTGAATTGGTGACAGGCATGAAATGCCTGATAGGCCTGATATGCTTGAACAAAAGATAAAATGGGGAAGCTTGGGGAAATAGGAGGCAGAGCATTGGAGAACAAATGTCAAAACACTCCATGCCCAAGTCCTTGCAACACATAGGAAAACCACTTTGTAAGCAGAACAGGGGGACTTACAAGAAGAAATATTTAAAGTAGGCCATACTGTATTATGGATATCAGAAGTTTCTGCTCTTTTCATTTAAAAAAATAGTGACTTTTAAAGAAAGTAAAATAGAGTAGGTATTTTACAAAATGCAGTAGGTATTTTGACATTAAAAGAAGTGGTCAAATTACTTAAATATCCATTTAGTACACAACAGCTGTACCAAACAAGCAGCCTCTCTGCACCTTTGCAATAGATCCTGAATTGCTCACCTGTGTGTAAAGGAATCTGCCTGGCTGGTGGCCACTGCTGTAACTCACCCAGGCTAGGGCTAAGCTTAAACCTGCAGCTGTGCCTGGGTTCCCCAGAATGAGCTCCCAGGATTCTTGCCAGCTCCCTGCCACACTGATTGCTCATTTGGAGAGCTACATGACAACACCTGGTTTCCAGAAAGCAATAAAATCTGAGCACTCATGGATGTCATGCTTGCTCCATGACTCCTTGCACTGGATAATCAGCGGCATCGGGACTCCTGAAACTACAGCTTTAATTAATTTATGTAGCCAGGATGCACCATAGAGTCCAGTGACAGTAATGTCATAGATGTAACATAGTACAGGGCGAGGGGGAATGCTGGTTAATTTGTCTCTGCTGTTCTTGGTTCATTACAGAAAAAAGAGAGTATTTTAACTACAAAAGGAACTTGATTTTGTTTCTTTCACACCACTTGGAAGCATAAGAGTAATTTCAGATCTGTTGCCTCCTCAGATGATGTCTCTTCAAGAACAGGCAAGCAGGTTGGAAAAGGCTGATGGACTGGAAGTGCGAAAGATTCAGCACAAACTGGATGTCATTCATGAGAGGAAGCGTCAGATCAAGGATCTATCCCAGAGTAGGAGAGAGAAGCTGCAGACTGCCCTTCTTCTGGCACTTTTCTACCAAAACTTGGAAGAGGTAAGAGGTCTTAGACTGGGATGGGGATGTAAAGCAGAGGAACCACCTATCTCTATTGGATGAAGTGCTCACTCTTGCCAGACGTTATTGGGTGGATGGATGTTCTACTCTGGTGTTGCAACTCCTGCCACACTCGTGCAAAAAGATGCTCCAATGCCATTCCTGTTACTGTACTATTGTTGTGGCATTGTGCATATTGCAGCCACTTCAGTCATCAAAAGCTCTGGTAAAATAAAACAGTTGAAAGGAAAACTGCAAGCTAATACATATTTTTCCTTTGGTGGGAAAGAAAATGTATTTCAAATCAGGATGAACACAAAGTGGAAAGCATTATGGCCTGGGCACCAAGCTTTATTAGTGGGTGTTCATTGAAGGCCTTCAAAGCACTGCTGTGGCTCAGCAAAGCTCTTGAGCTACTGGCTCTGCAGAGCATGCTGGTCTCTGTCTCCAGTTCTGGCCCCAGTCCTGTAACTGAGTAGCTCTGCTCTGTCACTACTGTTGGAAAGACAAACTAGGTCAGCCTTTCAAAGGGCAGCACAACATGTGTGACTGAGAACTGTGCTGGCATAAACAAGAGCACACAGACCCAGGGACATTTTCAAGCACTCTTGCTGGTCTGGTATCCACCCCTTGTGCTCCTGTGTTCCATGAAAAGTCCCCAGTGGTTTACAAAACCAGAGCTATACTTTTTTTCTCTTTTCCTTCTTTTTCCTTCTTCCTTCTTCCTTTTTCTTTTTTTTTTTAATTTTCCTTTTCCTTTTAATAAAATTTAGCAGAAATTATTTATACACCCAAATATTAACTTGTATTATTTGGTTGTACTTTTACTATCCCATGATAGGAAAGTAATGAAAATCCACCAGTACTGGCCTGTCCACCTTTTGGACTAGTAGAGGGGACTGGATGGTGCATTGCTCAGAGGTTATAATTTCAAAAGAGCAATTTCCCAAAATCCTCTTGGTAAAGAAATTGTCAATGCCCTTCTAGAAATACAGTCAACCTATTAGGTAGGAATACTTACACATTTCTTTCCATCTCTCTGTAATTGTCAAATCAGTGCTTGGGCTGGGGTCCCCCTTCACTCTTGAATCACACACTTAGAGCATAAGACTTGGTCCTGCATAGAAGAACATTTCCCTATTCTCATCCACTTTCTCCACATAAATTCAGCCAGGAGTTCTTTAGCGAGTTTTTGCTCTCAGGTTATGTGCTCATTTACCTCACCAACCTGGAATCATTGCCTACTGCTGCAGAATGTGAATGTCACCAGGGAATTAAAAAACAAACATCTTAAAAAATCTTACTCAAATCAGTAATATCTTTCTTTCTCTTTCTTGGATAGAATGGAATGTTGAATTTAGTTTTAATTATATTCTAGGTGTGTACAAGTTCATATGTGAGAATGGTCCCCATAGGAATGTTAAATTCAGAGATGAGTTTTGAGTTTGGCTGTGAAATCAATGAGGTCATTGCTTATTCTTACTTATTAAGGGAACAAGGCCCATAGCTCATACCCCACTCCCCTGAAAACTCTCTGTCCTGAAAATATGTTAAGTAATTTCTATTGATCAAACAGAATTAAAATTCTTCTAGTTACTCTCTAAAAGCAATGACATAGAGAAGTACACACATTAGTATAACAAACCACAATAATTAACTCAAGAGATCACATGCAGTTTACAAAATAAAACTCACCCTTCTACAGTAGAAATTGGTGCTTTTTTCTCACTCAGAGAAGTGAGATGGACTTACAGACTACACCCTATTGCCAAAAAGACTGTAGCTCAGTGCTAATCTGGAAGGCAAATGAGCAAGTTGCTCCTTAGAAATACGTGTATTTAAGTTATTGCAGATGGAATAGTATAAAATTTAAAGTTTTAACTTCTAAAGCTAGCTCTGGGTTTTAACGCTGACTTTGAAACTTGCTCGTGGTATTAGTAGTACTTCTTTTCACCCTGTACATAAGAATAAAAAGCCATTTACATCTTTATCTCAGGGGAATGAGAGAGAATTAGTTGTTATCTCTAGATGTCTGGACTAGGCACATCCCTTTATATGCTTTGCATATTTCTGTCATTAAAAAATCAGTGTAATTTACACTTTGTACTCATGAGGTTACAGTAACTGATATTTTGAAATAGTAAGTTTCTAAATTGGTAGTGCCCACATTTTTTATGACTCCCATAGAAGTAAGTCTGGTCTTGTGCCTATACTGAGCATAACACTACTTTTTCTGTTGTCTTCAGAGAAGTGAAAATGGCTGTCCAGACAACTAAAATCTTTCCATAGAAAGGTCTTGGGAAAACAGATCAGCTTTGCTTCACATCTGAATGTGGGCACAAGGCCAGGAGAAGGATCCCTCACTCTCTAGAGCCATCTTAAACAAGCCTTAAATAAACCAAGGCACTAAGAGTGCAGATGTTCAATCTGTCATTAAAGCCACTGCTTCTAATTAAAAAGTAGACAAGAAATCAACCTTAAAGTTGCTTTTTCCTGGGGATTGGTTTGTTTCTCATTCCAACTGTATGGATGAGCCTCTATTCAAATGAAGAGTCACTATGTGACACTGAAGCACGAGTGTGTGGCTGGGAATGGGACAAGGCCATTGAGGAGAGTGTTGGAAATGCAAGTAGCACATGACAATCTGTAGCCCTGGGCAAGTTTGACATGGTCTGTTTTGAGCCTCTAACTGGGCTTTGGAGGGAAACAGTTTCTGGAGAGCATGCTGCTACTGAAGGCTATTTCTGTTATTGTTTATGGAATCTCAGCAGCTGAAACAATATTTCAAATCATTAATTAACAGAGAAAATCCTCCAGCTGACAAGTCTTGTGTGCACAGAGTGCACAGTTCCATAAGGACAGCCAAGATATTTTGAAACTAATAAAGCTGCCCTTCAATTTGCAGCTCTTGTGTTGTCAAAACATTACAATACTTCAGTGCTCTGAGGACAACAGGATCAGTTACAACATTAAGTCAAGTCTTCAATTCCCAGTGTTTTGATGGATAGAAAATATTTCCTTCAATGCTAAGGGCTAAAGTTCATCAGAACTTCAAGAAAATTGTGGAAAACTTGTTATCTTATACTTCATTTTATTCTGCACACTTTAAAACCCCCTTAAAAATAATTTCCTAAGAGAAACACATAGCTTTTGCTTTGTTAGCTCTCATAAATCACCTGCTTTTCTGAATCTGATATTCCTGACCAGACCATTTTAAATTTTATGAAATATAAAAGCAAATATAGTTGTATTTCCTTTCAAATAATTTGACTAGTGCTTGGGCCTTGTCTCCAAGTCTTTATTTGCATTACATTTTCCATTTAGGTCTCACAACACCACTGACATGAGGAAATGTTAGTGCTGTTTTATAGGTGAGGCACTGAATTCTAAAGAATATTTACTCACTTTGCAAGTAGGTCAATGGCAGAGATACCAGACAAAACTCAGAGCCCTAAATCAGCCCCCAGAATCAGCTGTCATAATCTCATTTTAAATATGTACCATGTTAAGGCTCAAAGATTATCTCTACATAATCTCAAAGATTATCTCTACATAATCTAGAAGACTGTATAAGATGTTAATGCCTTGTGATAAAATCTGAGGTACTCAAGGAATTTTTTGTTACTCCTGTGGTCAGATAAAAATTAGTTTCATTCCTACCTACTTTTAACAAAGTAGAATGAGTTCAGAAACTGGAGATCCACCTCAGCTGTCAGCTCCCACTCAACCTATCCAGCCCAGGTACAGACACTTGGACAGAATAGAGACACATCCTGGGAGGAGGCCCCAGGACCCCAGGTAGTTGTTGTGCTAACTCGGGTGCCTCTCAATGCTGCAGGCAGAAGATTGGATCAGTGAGCGCATGCAGAAGCTGGAGGATCCTTCCATACAAGACCCCAGCAATCTGCAGGACAAGATGAAGCTGCTGCAGAAACATCAGGTCTTTGAGGCAGAGATTCTAGCAAATGAAGAAATCATTATAGCTGTTAATAAGGTAACCCTCTTACTCTGTTACTGTTTTTACAGATAATTACTGCTCATCCAAAGGCAGATTGATGATATGTGAAGGACGAGTAGCTTGGTCATCAGTTATCCTACCAGTGTGACAAGAACCCAGTTGCTTTGCCATGGAAATGTAATGCTGTTAGTTTACAACAGGGAGATATTTTATTGGCTCCATTCAGGGAGCTTCCATCTTTCCTTACAGCCTAAATAGGAAAATATACACTGACTTCTTCCTTGCCTGACATGGTTACTCCTACGAAAGGCAAATAGGATTTCATGCCCAGTTTGTGAATATTCTTGTTGGAACTGGGTGAATCATATAGCTAAAGGGCACAGTCATCTGTAATACTTGGTGCTCCCATTCCATGAATATCTTTCTTGGCAGGGAAATATTCAAATCCCAGTTTTCTGTGATTCTAGAATCCCTCCAGAGGGCTGTAAGAGCTTTCCAGCTGGCTTTATCATTTGGGTGATAAGAATTTATAGTAGTAATCTGTTGTTCAATCCAGGTTAGGAAGGTAAAAGACTCCTTCTAGAAAGGTCATGCAACATGGTAATCCCTTTAAAAATTAGTGACAACTTTAATTTCTAATTTCTTCTTCTGAATGTGAAGAAAGGAGAAGCCCTGATATCAAAAGGCCACCCAAAATCAGGAGAGATCCGTCGCCAAGTCCGCATGCTTCAGGAGCACTGGGAGAAGTTGAAGAGAGCTGTTGCTGCTCGTGGAAAGATGCTGGAGGACAGTCGGGACTTCCTAGAATTTCTCCAGAAGGTGGACCAGGTGGAAGCCTGGATCAGGGAGAAGGCAAGTGGATTTTAGTATTTAACCCAAGCAGCTCACTAGAGACTTGCTATTTAGCAATGGCATTCTGATAAATGTGTCATTGTCCAGGATATTCGCCGAGTGATTTTTGTCTGTAAGAATCACGACATGTTCTACAAACAATGTGAAAGGAATGACTGAACAAATTCTATGGAGTCTGTCCATACCAGAGTCAATTGGGCAGTATTAGCACATCTTCTCATGTAAACTGTGCACATGAAGTTTGTGATTATTTGGGGCCATCTCGTGTCTCTACTGAGACAGAGAAATGAAAGCAGATTAGAATGGAAGAGACTTGAAGCATTTGACAGCTGGCCTTCACTCTAATTGTATATCAAATCTGAAAGTTTCTCTTCATAGGAGGGAAGAATCACTTTCATTCAGAGGTTGTTTCCATAGCCAGTAATAAATGGAAAAGGGAGGCGGGACCAAGTCTCGTAATTATCTAAAGATCAGAAGAGACTGTTTCAGAAGCTGTAGGTCAGTGACTTATAGACACATCACAGAACTTATTGCATTAGGATAAGCATAGGGAGTTGCTTATCTCTTCACCTAAATATTTGTCCACTGCTTATTTCCCCAGGAGGTCATGATTAATGTAGGTGATGTGGGAAATGACTATGAACACTGCCTGCAGCTCAAGAAAAAGTTGAATGAGTTCCGTGGAGCAACATCAGGGGTAAGAGGTGTTTTTCATGCTCATGCCTTGCATGGCTGCAAGCAGCAGGTAACTTTCCAGTCCAGTTAGCAAATACAGTTCTAGTGCTCTGAGGAGGTGTAAGACCAAAGTGATAAGGAAGCATCTCTACCTCAAAAGACACTTAAAAAGACAGAATTTTCTCTTATTATGCCTTGTGCTTTGAAGATGTCTAGGCAGAGCTGTCAGGCACTCATGACACAACTCACAACATTTCAGACTGCATTAAATGACTGGAAAACTTGCTGCGTGAGCCTGAATTTGAGCAGATTTTGCTTGGTTCATGCAGTCTGCAAAGTCACAGTGATTTCCACCCAAAAGTAGTTTAAAAATGGTTGTTTCAGCTATGCTTATTTGAATCTGAGAACTGATCTAGACCTTCCATGAACAAGCCTCTAAAAAATACTGTTTTCTCTGTTTCTATCCTTTATTTCTCCATTTTTCTCTTTCCGAGGAATGGTCTCATTCTCATACTCCTTCATCCAAATTAAGCACGTAAATCTGGGGCCTCTGTTTATACAGCACACATGGTTACTCATGAATCATAACATTTATAACCAGGCATTCAGTAAAACAGAGCAATGGTTTATGCTTTGGATAACAGCCATGTGACAAGACAGCTGCACTCAATGCTGAGATCTCTGTCCCTCTTTCATGATGCTGAGTCATGCCAGCTGCCTCTCCTGCCCCCAGTGAGGTGTGCCAACTTCGGCACCAAACCTGGAGAGCAGGGGCCTCCTTGTCCTGTGTTCAGCTCCCACCATGAGAGCTGTGAGGCCATATATTGAGGGGATGCATTTGCAGCAACCTTTTTTTCTCTCTGTTTGTGTGAACTCCTGCAGATGAGGGCTAAGAGGTCTGTGTGTCACACAGGAAATATTACCGTGCTGATTTGCTAGTCTGGAAATTGAGGGAAAGGTCTGGAAAGAGATGTATTACGAATTTGTGAGTGATGTTTCCTCTAATGTAGTCTCCTAATATTCTTCATCCTTTGTTTGCTTGTTATCTTTTTGCTGATTCTTGTTATGGCAGCTCCCGTCTTCTACTTTTGTTGCTTAGTCGCAGAAGGAGATGATCCTCTTCTATGCAAAGTAGCAGTGTAGATATGCCTGCCACCAGGGAGAAACCCCTGAGCTCCCTATTCCAGAGCCCAGCAGAATTTTCGTGACAGTGCATTCACACTGGATTTGGATAGAGAGCCTAATTATTTGGCTTAAGCACCGGGGAATTAGTACATTGAAGAGATATTCATTTTACTCACCAGCTGACTGTGAGCTAAGGGATTGAGCAAGGGCTCTTCTACAGCTTGTACCAGCCAAAAGAAGGATGATTAATAGGGCAGAAACAACCCAGTGTTCCAGCCAGCATAAGCCTCTGAATATGAAAGTTTTTTCCATAAACTAAGGTAGATCTTATGTGCCACTTTTGAAACTCTTGGCCTTAGACAGTATCAGCTTGTAGCCACTGCTCCTGTAACACTCTGAACATGACTCCTGCAGATAAAAAGCTGGGAGATGCAGCTTTTTATCTGCAGGAGTCATGTTCAGAGGACAAAAAGCTGCTGGATATGCAGTTATGCCCTGATAGCTGATGCTCAGTTATGCAGTGCTTCCTAGGGTGATACAAAGAGAAGGAGGCTGCTTCTGGCACAGTGTGTGCATTCATCCAGTCTGGGTTTTCCCCTAGAAAAATATGAAATCAGGGTAGGGAGTAATCATCCTGCATTGATGGCTGCCAGACTTTCAATTGATTGTGCTGCTATTATTTCCCAAGACAGGAGGCTGCAGGGTTTCTGAAGAATATCTGACTGTCTGCTGGTTTCTCTAGTTTACTTTATGGCTGTGCATAATAGGAAAGCACATGTGGAAGCATGCATATTGGTATGGATGCAGCATAAACAAAACACACAATGCAGTGAATACTTACATTAACAGTGTGCTGGCATCTTGCAGCTGTGCTTCTTTACATCAGTGATTGTCTCCCTGCTAAACTTGTGATTTATTTGTCCCAGAAAAATAAAGAATATTTTTGAATCTTGGAGCAGTGTTCAGCATTGGCCATCTGTAGTGCTCCAAAATAAAAATTATCCCACTGTACTCTAGATTATATGGACAATGTGCAAATATTACCCATTCTATGGTATGTGCATGGGAAGCAAGTCTCCTAGAAGACCTAGCCTTAGAAGAAAACACAGTGGCATAGGTTGTCTGGGATTCTCAAGGCTGTATGGATTTTGATCTTGCTGTCTACAGTACAGAAGGCACTCTGGGACAGGAGCTCACCTAGCTAAAACAGCCAGTAGGCCCAGGAGCCCATGAGTCACTACCTTTCTGACAGAGGAACAATCTGCCACACATCAGCTGTTCCACAGCAGCCAGCTGTGTAACCAGCAACTGCATCTGTCTTTCTTCACCAAATGAACTCCTGCTGGAATATCTGCCTTAGAAATTAATGTCTGAGGGTCTGAGGGCCATCACCTAGACCAAGATCATTGTTGCATCTAGAGCTATTAATGTTCTTCCTTGCCTTTCCTGTCTAATCATCAGGCACCTGGTAACACCAGTACTTGTAGAGCAAACTCCATGTGTCTGAAATGTTAGTGGGGTAAAACTCCTTCTTGTTGCTGCTTGTGTTGATTTTCACATCTCAGTGCAAAACTGGGTCACAAGAAATTTGAACGTGTACCTTTGCTCCCTTTCTCACTTTACAGGAGTCAACAGTGGATGATGCTCACATCAGGACTATCAATGTCCTGGCCATGAAACTGGAGAGACAGAACAAGGAAGAAACAAAGACAATCTACGAGCGCCGAAAGCAGCTCAATGAGAAGTGAGTATGCTTTCAAATGTTCCATGTAAAGCGAAAACAAGAAGGGAAAATTAGGTGTCTTCATCTGAGATAAATGGAGGAATTGGAACATTTGTTTTCTTCTTTGATATCACAGCTACCAAATATCAGACACTGGAGTTGTCTTTCCAGACTCCCAGAGCAGGTAGCTTAGAAGAATTTTTAATCCAGAAGTGCCAAAGTCATGTTTCTAGCCTTGGAGTCAAATACTCTGTTTCACATCACTTGGCACACAAAATTCATGAAGCTTAGACATTTCCATCGATTCACACAGTTGTCCTGGTGAATTGTCTTGTGCTTTTGCTGCTCCACAGCCCCCTGTCTAAGAAACAAAAGTATGATGATATCAAATGTGAGATTACTGAGCATTTAGGGAAACTGGGTCAGTACTTTTTAGCTTTTAACCCCCATGCCATCCTGAAGACAAAACCTGTGGTTTTGTTTAAATATGAGCATCATGAAACTCAGTTGTGGAAATCCTTACCTCTGAAATGCATCTCTAAAATATTATTTCCAATTAAAGGTGGAACAGTTTTCATGGTAACCTGAATGCATACAGGAAGAAGTTAGAGGGAGCCCTAGAGATTCATGCCTTAATCAGAGAAATAGATGACATCACAGAAAGAATAACCGAGAAGGTAAGGTTTCCAATTTTGATTAAGTGAAATGGAAAAATGCTCTATCAATCTCATTCATTCAGAAGATAGAGGTAAAAATGCTGATCCTGAATTATCATTTTGATATTAACAGAAAAAAAGGTTATATAAAAACCAATTATTTCATCAATGTAAGTAATTATATTTATTAATTATAAGTCAGTAGGCAAGTGGCACTACTTAAGGTTACAAGACTTTTGGCTTGATATTTTCCTAACAACTTTTAAAATGTATTTCTTCATTTTATGGGATTTAATTTCTTAGGATCCCAAGGATAAATTTTATTTTTATATTTTCATAACACACCTGAATTTTTGTGCAACACTTTATTGGGAAATTTTTTTTGGTTTGGTATATGGAAAAAAAATAAAAGAAAGACTGAGAAATGCAAGGAGGCATGCCTGTTTTTGTTTATGGCCAGAGGTACCTTAAGCAGGATTATGAGTCTTCAAAGAGATGTGGATTCTTGTTTCATCTCTGTAAGGACAGCACACAATGTGCTCTTTTGATATTTAAAAATACAATAAAAACATTTAGGTGGCAATGCAAAGAGGTGAAGGAGGAGGCTTTTTGAAATAATTAAGATACAGATCCTTTAGTTTGGTGTTATCTTTACCATTTGCACATCCCACTGCCCTCTCCAGAGTGTATTGATACAAGCACTGGATTATGGAAAAGATGTGGAAAGTGTGGAAAACCTGATTCGAAGACATGAAGAAATGGAGAGAGAAATCAGTGTTATTAAGTCCAAAATGGAGGTAAGAAGTAGGGAATTACAAAGGATACTGAAAAATTTTCACTTTTTCTTCTTGAAAATATGGTGCAAAAATCATTGTTACTCTTCAGATTGATTCACAGGAATTTTCAGCAATGCAAGTGCAGCATAAATTTCTTCTCATGAAAATATTGTGCTCCTTTAATCCTACTTTATCTTATCAAATATTATTCTTCCTGATGCACAAAATCTAAGAAGAAAAGTCCCTTTTTAACATCTGGGTCTCTGGCCCTCACCTACAAGCCAGATCAGACTGTCCTATGCATTTTGGAAAGCATGGACTCCATCTTCCCCCAGTTCCTGTACTCAGCTGAACCAAAATCACTTTATTTCTGTTCAGAACTTAAATGCAAACCCCATACTGCATGTAGTTTCCTGACACAGACATCAAACACAGAAATTCTAGGTTATAATTGCCTGCCTGATCCACTCTGGCTTTTGTAAAAACTGGTCAGTTTGCATCATCTAGGACTAAATTAAATTGAGCATTAAATATGGGTCTAAGCTCATTTATATTTGTATATTTTTACTAAAAAAAAAATCCTGTTGAACAATAGTAGAAATCCAATGACAATCTCTCACGTTTTTTCACTGTTAGCCCTTTCATACAGAAAATATGAAAAACTTTTTCTTTACAATAGTATAATAACTTTACTTTTTTTAAGGATTAAAACCAGCCTGGCATATTTTCTGTTCTGCATAATTAAAATTCTTCATTTTCATCAACTTGATGGAATTTTGCAAGAAAGTTTTCAACTTTAAACCTGAGTTGATGAGTGTTCATCAGACTGCTAGTAGAAATTGGAAATAGCAGTTCATTTTCCTACCTATTTGTCCATATTCTTCAAAAATGTTTTCTAAATTGTAAATTAAATTTTGTGCATGCAAAGCAATGCATGGACATGGATGTTTGCTCACAAATGCATGTGTATTATTTTTTGCATATTACATATCCCTTTGTATACTTTGTTACTGTAATTTAATTACCTGCCTTTGAGAGCTGGAGTCTTAAAATGAACTATTTTTCCTGAAAGGCAAACTCAGTAATGAATATAAGTATTTGGCATAAATTTACCCCACTATAAATCTCTTCCCAGCCACTGGAACTGGAATCTTTCCGCCTCTCCACAAGGAATCCATCCATAAACGACAAACTGACTATGAAGCAACAGGAGATGAAAAACAACTGGCTACGACTCCAGGGACAGGCCAAACAAAGGTGAAGACTTAGAGTTGTTTGAACATCTCTCAGCAGGAGCAAAGCTGCTCCCAAACTCTACTTGCCAGAGGTCTTTTAAAGTTTTTAAGGGTTTTTCACAAATTTTATATAGGCAGCTTAGACACCTGCATTGGGAAAAGTGTGACTTGATACACAAGAAGTTCCACTGATGTGACTTTGGGAAAACTAATACAATGGTTTTGTGGTTTATCCCATTAAATACTTTTACTAAAATGCCTCCAGACTATCAAATCCATCATAAAGCCTTTGTGAAAGACTTATTTTTGAATAGTTCTTGAAGATTTTTTTTCTCAAATCTTTCCAAAACATGAAAGGCTTAATCCTGATCTGTAATCATTGCTGGAAGCAACAGATATGAAGGCTTTTTTACCTTTCTTGCGCTAATGAATTGATGTTAAAATATTAGTAAGTATGTTGTCTCCAAGGCAGTGTGCATCTCCTGTGGTTTTGGTTAACATGAGGAGCTCTTAGGAACTCTAAGGGAAAGCTTGAATTAATTTCATTTGGCTTCTGTTAAGATACTTTCCTCTGCAAATGGGGAGGGAGAGGCAACTAGATAATTCCGTGTCAGATGATGCTGAACTACACCTTGTGTGGCAGGAAGGAGAAGCTGGAAGCCTCATACCAGTTGCAGAAATTTAACTTGGAGATGAAGGAACTACTAGACTGGGCCCAAAACACCAGAGCTTTAATGGAAGCTGGAGGGCTGCCTAAAAGCGCAAATGAAGCCGAAAGCATGATAGAGGAGCATCAGGAGAGAAAGGCAAGTATCTTCTGTGGCTCCAGTTGCACATACTGGGAATCTTTCTGTGTGCACAGCATGCCTCTGTCAATAACATGGTAAAAAAACTGTTTTTAATACCAGGCTGGGGATAGAAATCACCTACATATTGACAAAACTGTCCCATGGGCTGTTTGGCACTTTGTGTCTTTGCAAAAAGGCTCAGAAGCCCCACGAGCTCTCACCTCTACTGCTGTTCAAGCCTGATGGTGAAAAACAGGTTCAGTCTCACATCATGCTCACTGCTCATCTCCTTATTCATATTGCCAAAGAAGTTAATGCCAGTTAATCCTTGCTTCGAGCTAGATTTTTTCATGTGAACTTAACTTACGTGAGAAGAAAATAAAAACAGCAGTTTGCTTCACTCAGCAAAGCAAATTACCAATGAATGGTGCTACACATTCAGTTCTGAAACACTTCATATCCCAGTAATAATTACCTTACTAATGTTTTGGTGGCTAATTTGGCTGATACTTTTGGTTTCTTTTCTGAAAGGAGTGAAATTTTAATTAACATTAGGAAAAAAGCCAATATTTTACTTTTTCCCAAGAATCATAGCTATCTTTCAGCTTTTGTGCTACCTCCTCTTTGCAGTTACTTTAATTATTCTGTGAACAGGATTTTTAGAAGAAATACTGCTACCCAGTGCTTTGTGAGTCCCATTATTAACACAAATAGTTTGTAGATTCTGATTAATTTTATAAACCTGAATTTAGTGTGAAGTACCTGAAATCCCCTCCTTTTTTAGAGTCATCCATTTTAACAATGCTTTCTCATATCACTAAACAATATTTTTGCTAATAATTCTTTGTCATACTAGAAATATCACAAACCACTGATATAGTGTGCTCCAAATTTAAATGGTGGCAAGATCTAAGTCTTTACTATCTGTTAGTCAAGGAACCCAAATGGCTCTAAGGAGACAGTCACAGAGAAAAGGAGGAATTCAGGCATTATGTTCCTATGCTGACTAAACTAAAATTATAGACAAGGCAAGAAGGAGGGTTTTTTTTATTCTGGTTAGTGGCTCAAACCAAAGTCCTTAGGAGACACTGGAGTTGAACATGAGATGCTAATGTGAATTTCAAAAATATTTGAATTACAATTTTATAGCTGTGTTATCTATGAAAGGGCAACACCACCACCCCAAAAATCTCTAAAAGCAGCAGTTCTAATTTCAGAAATTTAACAGTACATACCATAGTGTTTAAGGTAGTTTGTGAGTTAATACATGCTATTATTTCAGTCCATAGTTATTTTCATTTTCAAATTGCTTACATTAGAAATTCTACATTCAATTTGCAGGGGTCGTAATTGCTTTTTATGCTTTCACCTTCAGGATTCAGTATAGGGGTATAATTCATTCCTCAGACCAGCTGCAAAAGTTAAATGTGTTTCATTTTAACAACACAAAATGAAATAAAACCATGCCTTTAACGTAAAAATCTGAAGCAAACTTCTTTGTTTGGAGAGGAAAAATTCTAGGCACTGTTTTCTTAAAAGCACCACTTTTATGTAGGAAGACTAAGGGATGATATTATAGATGTTTAAAATTGTTCATTTATATCTCAGTATTTTCTAATCTCTTTCTAACTAAATCTCAATTTTCATTTGTAGGAAAACAGTTGTTCCTGGACCAATAAAGTAATTTATTATTTACATTTACTCTGTCTTAGGCTATTCCATGCCCTTCCAGTAACATAGCTCAAAGATGAATGATTTTCCATGCAAATATTAGTGCTGGAAAGTTACAGCCCAAACTCTTCCCATTAAGGCTTGTATTCTGAATAACTGGCGTTTCATAAACCCTTGACATCAACCTTAGTAATGTATTTCAGGAGGAGATTGAAGCCCGAGTGGAAAGATTCAATGCTCTCAGTGACTATGGTAAAGAACTTGGCAATTCTGGTCACTATGCAACCCCTGAGATTCGCCAGGCCCTCTCCAGACTACAGCAAGCCTGGTCTGAACTGATCCAAGCATGGCAAGAACAATATATAAAATTGTTCCAGGCACAAGATTTACAGGTGAGTAAAATGACATTCAAGAGAGAATGCACATGCCACTGACAGTTTTTCTTGATGTAAACAGCAAATTTATGAGATGGTAGGATGAAAGATAGTAATACCCAGTGTTTCATCTATATTTCACTGGTTTCTGGAAGGCATGCTGTGGGCCAAGCACATTCAGTGGTGACAGGACTTTGAGAAATTTTACCTCTACAAATCATACAAATTTCTGTGGAATATGTGATAATATGCTTTTCAAAGACTGTAAAACTTAGCAAATTTTGGTCGAACTCTCATACATCTGGAAAAAGGCACATACTTATAACACAACATCACTATTCTTCCAAATTCTGTAACCTGCCCAAAAAGACATGGCGCCAGACAAGTATTTTTTTAAAAACTGAAGAAAAATTTAGCATGGATGGAATAATGTATGTTTTCCTGGCTTTTTTTTCCTAGTAAAATAACTATTTTGGCTGCAGTTTTCCAGAAATACTTCCCTGTAACAGTCATCTCACTTTAAACATTAAACATTTCTGCTCAGAGATTCTACAATGAAGAATGTCAAATACTTTAAATGAGAGCTGGGCTACTAACCCCATCTAAAATCATCACACATATGAGAACTTAATCTTATAGTATGGGCAGTTTCAGTGCTTTTTCATGTATTACATTAATTTTTGAAATAACCATGAAAGTTTGTTTTTTTCAATGTACTCTGCTGAAGTCAGGTTAGCTTCTGCTTTACAGCATTTCAGCATATTGTCATGTTTGTGACAGCTGGATTTTTTCCCTACACAGAAATTCTATGGCTACGTGGAACGGATTGAGAGCTGGCTCAGCAGCAAAGAGGCCTTCCTAGCTAACGAGGACTTAGGGGTATGTGCTTTGAGAAATTACAATTTTCTCTGCAATCAGTCCGGAGGAGAGGGGACTGTACAATCATGTGCTCTGAATCTTCCTGTGCTCGTTCTCCTTCTGAAGTTACTGCTCTGCCCTGTTGGTGGTTTAGGATCAGATTTCTTTCCTTGGTACTTTACAGAGGATGAGAATCTCAGCCCTAAGAGTAATGGAACAATCCAACTGCTCTGGGTGTAGCAGGAAAATGAGACTGCATAGAAACATAGAACTCTAGTATGGTTTGTGTTGGAAGGGACCTGAAAGACCATCCATTTCCAACCCCCTGCCATGGGTGGGGACACTTCCCACCAGCCCAGGTTGCTCAATGCCCCATTCAGCCTGGCTTGTCTTATCAGACCCAAATAACATTTGCCAGCAGTGTGCAAGTCATCACTGCTGTCACTGCTGGCATACCCAGTGTAGCTTTAAATTACCTACCACGGGTATCAGTAATGCTGCAATAACTGGAACTGCAGACTGATGCATGAGCTGCAGAAGCTGTTCAGGATGCTGAACATACATTCTGACACTTAGCTCACTCTACACCTTCTATAGGTAGTGCTACTAAATTAGTTGTCTCTGCAGGAGCTCCAAAAACATCTCAGTTTGGTGTGTTTGCAGTCCCTCCATTAGAGTATATGATACTTAGAAGGACTCATCCAATCATATTTAGCTCAGCAATGAGTAGAAAATGCTCCGTGAGTAATTGCCCATCCAATGACTCATGTAAGCACCCAGAAGTTTAGTGTGTTTTTTCCTGACCCATTTGATGTGAGCTTATTGCTTCCTTTAGAACAGTGGAGAAGCAGAGTTTACTGGGATAACAACATTTTGACACCACTGGTTCTATAATTAAAGTGCAGAAGGGTGCTGAAAGGAGAATGCTGAGTCATTAATCTTGGGATTCACAAACATTACAAGAAGTGTTTCTCTGCAGATTAACTGTAATGTCAGACTCCAATCGTCAAATTCAAATCTGGATCTGAGCTCTTCCAAATTCTATGAGTTGAAATGGAGACTGTAATTTTAACCTCTTTCTGTGACATATTTGTTCACTTAACTCTGATTTCAGTTTGGCATCCCACGTTTGCTTGCAACATGGCATCTGTCTTAAGACTGATTTAAAATTAGGGGCTGATGTTTCAGTTCCTGAGAAGTTATGTGTTCTAAGCAGCACAACAATATGCACAAGAAGCTAAGAATACAGCACTGAAATAATGGCCTCAGACCTTGCATGCAACATTATTTAGGTCCCAAGTGTCAGATCAATGGCAATCAATTCCAAAGAACAATAAATTTTCTTGACAGCTAGTTTGCCAATGTGTGGTAAATGCCATTTACCTTCTGGATTATCAGTGGATGGAAAAACACTGAAAGCAGCTTCCCTTTGTTGATTCCTATCCAGGACTCAGTGTCTAGTGTGGAGAGCCTGCAGCGGAAACACACACAGTTTGAAAAAGCCCTGGAAGCTCAGCTGGAGAAAATCGATGAGATGGCTTCATTTGCTCAGCAGCTGATGCAGAACAAGCATTATGACTCAGAAAATATCAGCAGCAGATGCCAAGCTGTTCTGAGGAGGTGAAGTCAAATCCTTCCCATGTCAGCCACCAATCTCTTCTGCAATGAGACCCTCCTCCCTGTGATCATTATCTTTAAATGAATGAACAGAACGATAAGCTGGTTTGCATTTGCTCAACTTCATGCTTTGCACTGAGGGCCTCCCAAATTTGCCATATTTAATTAGTAGGCTTCCAAAATGCAATTAAGTGGAGGGGGAGCAGGATTCAGAAAAAGGCAGTTTCTCTTTAATTCTGTATTCTGGCCTGGCCTTAGGGACAGTGCTGCAAACAGAAGGCCTGCCATACCATTAAATACTCCATTATCATTAAATACCATCAAGAAAGGTCATTTCCTAGACAACTGCTTTTCTCTGCTCTAATGGGGTTGATCTTTAAGCCCCACTCAAATTATCCATTAGAGCTTTTGCAAATTTTCTGGTCAGATCTTGGCCTTTCATGTGAATTACTTTATTGCTACTAGCAATTTGCACATTGTTCATCTTAAACAAGTGCTGAAGTAAAAGCAGTTGTATTCACTGCTGTGGTAGATGAAAAGAGTTACATAAAAGCTATGAAAAGAGACTGGAGGTCCCTTTTGATTCAAGTGAACATATTGATTTGTTAATATTGTCTAATTTGATATGATTTATTAATACCTCACATCTGGATTAACACAAATAAAGTGCTGCAGATCCAAAATTAAAAAAAAAAAATAATAAAGGATGGTGTAGCTTTAGTTAATCCATGACAAACACCATAACATTTGTAGGATTTCCATAAGAAATGTGCTGAGTTTATGTTCTCTTGAACCGTGAAAGGCAATAATGGTGATTTCTAGAGGCAGATACCATATACACAGAATTTGTGGGCAGTTTAAACACATCTATCAGTTCCCAATCTTTCCTACAGTGTCCTGGGCATCTTCTCTGACAGCCCAGATCAAGGGAATCTGTATTAAGGACTTTTCCCTCCTAGGGAATGGAGGATTATATCATGTTTTAGAGGTGAAATTTGAAAACCCTTATCTATCTAATTCACTCTGTGACTTTTACCTCACACATCTGTCTTCATCTCAGAAAACAGAGACTGCTGGAGAATGCTGCTGCTCGCAGACATTTGCTAGAGGAATCAAGGCTTCTGCAGAAGTTCCTGAAGAATTCTTTTGAGGTACAATTACACAGGATTCATAATATTCTGGTTTCTTAAAACATGCTGTGCTGCATAGATTGGAACCCCCAGACAGATTTACTGTGAGGAAAATGAAGGAACTGAGCTTGGAATGAGATAATATTGGGAAAGATGAGGATAAGAATGAAGGGATACTTTTTTCTTCTTCCCTCTAGTCTAGTGTAGTAAACAAAAGATCTACTGTACATTGGACAACAGCAAAATGCAGAAGAAATAAATGCATTAAAAGGGAATGTGCCACCATCAAAAGAAAAACATAAGAAAAAAATCAGTTCTTTTTTTGTGAGATACTGACAATGGGTTAGAAATAGGGAGATCATTGTCTATGCTCCCCCATGTATGCATGTGCCCATGCATTTTCTCACTGCATGGGGGCTATCTGATGGAGACAGCTCCCTTTCCAGGCAACAGTGCTCATCAACAAACATATAGTGGTGACTTCATGAAGGGCAGAAGGAGCTTAGGGAAGCAGAACCTCAGAAGGACAACTCATTTCAGTCCCCACTTACCTGTTCCCTGTTTTACACATATAAGAGGAGAGCCTGGCAGGCTGGAGCTGAAGAAACTAAAGAAACACTGAAGATTTTGTTTACTTCTGTTCTTCCCTCCCCACAGGTGGCTGCCTGGATTAATGAGAAGAATAGCATTGCCCAGGATGATAGCTGGAAGGATCCAAGCAATCTGCAGACCAAACTGCAGAGGCACCAGGCTTTCCAAGCAGAGATTATGGCCAATAGAAATCATCTGGACTCCATCAAATCAGTGAGAGAAGAAGGGTTATGGGCAAGGGTGGGCAACTGGCGTGAAAGACTCTGCAGACTGTGAGTTACAGTGATCTCAAACAAGGGAGGTGGAGTCATTGTCCTTTCACTGGCATTGTCCATGTTGTCTCTGAGTATACTGAGAAGCTTATTCTTTTAGTCCATCAAGAATTTTCTGTGTCCATCTGTTTCTTCACTCTCTCTCTTACTATCTAGTGTGACCTTGCTATGCATATTCACTGTGCATGCAATGGAAACAGATGGGGGCCTGCGATAAAAGATTCAATCCACTGACTTTAGGGACATCTCTCTGGGTGAATGCCACTTTACAGGTATCCTTGTTTATTTCCAGCAGAGAACCTACCTGATTGGATGTACAGCCTTAACAAGTCATGTAAGATATATCCAAGAAAAAGGATAGAGTTTTCAAGTGCTTCTTTTGCAGAGACATGTTAGTAGGCGACATATGAAGGAAGCCTGACAAGACTTGTCAGATATTTGGCAGAAGCTGTGATCAGATGATAAGTTTGGAAGGACAGACTGTTACATGTTTATTAATTTTATTTTCAGCACAGTGCTTACTAGATGTATCTTGCAATAGACTACTTCATTAAAAGTAGATTGCCCCCTCCAGATTCACCTGCATCTTAGAAACACCTCCCCTTTTCTTTTTTCCTTTTCCTTTTCCTTTTTCTTTTCTTTTTCAATTTTTCAATTTCTCTTTCTCTTTCTCTTTCTCTCTTTCTCTTTCTCTCTTTCTCTTTCTCTCTCTTTTTTTCTTTTCACCCCACCCCCTTTGCAGACACAACAAGAGGGAGTTAAAGGGTGGAGTTACAATTCTCAGTAAAATTACCTGGTTTTAAATACTTGTTTACACAATCTCTTTCACATTATTTCATTATGCCCTGCCTTTGTTGGGAATAGTCCTAGCAGTTGCTCTTTAGAGTATAGCAACTTTCACTTGCTGTACCTCTTGGTTCCCTTGCTGTGCAGTTTCTACCCTAATTTCAGTAAGCCTTTTGTCTTTATTAGATTTTTCCTTGTCTCTGCAATCCCTCCATCTGTTATGTCAGGAGGTGAAGGTTGCAGCTGGCCCTTTGCATAAGAGTGCCAGTAGACTTTGGTTATGAAGGCAAAAGTGATATATTCTGGTGCATTCAGCAAAGGAAGAATACATTGCCTGTTCCTTCTGGCATAGGAAGGGGAGAAGATGCTTCATGAAAGGCACTATGCCCCAGAAGCCATTCAGTCCAGACTACAAGAAATGGAAGAGCTATGGGAGGAGCTGCTAGCAAGTTGCCAGGATAAATGGACCAAACTGCAGGATGCTTACAAGGTAATGCCAGTTGTTACAGGGATGCCGGTGGCTGGATCTTGGTGTCTTTTCCAGAGGCAGCACAGCTGCCTTGCTTCATGTCTCATCCAGAAGTGTGTCACTTGATACAATCTTGATTCCTCAAGACCATTACTGCAAAGAATCTACTAAATGTGGACTGACTGAATGGAATTAGCAAGATAATTGGAGATCTCTATGGAGGGAAGAGGATTTGTAGGCTGGACTCCATTCTGCTTTCTGCTGCTGGTTTAGATCCATATTCTAGACAGAGATACTGAGGAAAAATGTGTTTACTCATATGTGTCAGCTATGCATCTGTCTCAAGGGCCTTTCCTCCAGCACTAAGAAAGAAACCTACAGCTGCTTTTCATTCTTCTAGCTCCAGGCACATGAATTCTCATGACTGTGAGTATGCTTGCTTGGGCTATCTGAAAATCTGTGGTTATAAAACAGAGCTCTCCCTTTAAATGTTCTTTTTTTTTTTTTAAGATGCTATGTCCATGGTCTGCATTTGTGCAACACAAGTAAGATAGGCTACTGATGTTTGAAGCATCTGTTCTTATCTTCACTACGACTGAATTCTCTTCTTAATTTGTACCGCCATTGTGTATGGGAAAAGTTCACTGAGCAGTGGGGAGGTGCTCCGTGTTTGTGTGCAATCTTTACTGAAAGTGACTGACATTTTTACATCACATTATCTGTCCTAAAGGTTTAAATTATTTTTTCTTCTTGCTTGTTCTCAGGGTCTTCATTTTCAGCGAAATGTAGAGGACACAGAGAAATGGTTGGAAGGTGTGGAAAATGACCTGAAAGCACCATACAATGACAGTGATCTGGTGGTTTTGAACAGTCATCTTAAGAAACAAGAGGAACTGGAGGAAGACATTGCTGCCCATAGGGACAGGCTGCAAGAGCTTGTGGTCACAGCTCAGCAGTTCCAGGAGGAGAAACATTTCCTTGCTGATGAACTAGAAGAGAAAGTGGATGAACTGGTGCAGAGGTGTGTGAGTGCCTGGCCTGCCTTCTGCCAGCTTTTTACTTCCCTGAATATTCTTTTTTCTTTCCTTCTCTACACTATTCTGAGATGAGTGTTTTGCATTCATTCCTTATCGATCTGTAGTTCTCACTGTATTATCTTTAAAACTTACAGATACAAAAGGCTACATGATCCTCTGCAGGAGAGGCGGGGCAGTCTGGAGGCAAGCAGACTTCAGTACCAGTTCTTCCGGGATGTTGAGGAGGAGTTGGCTTGGGTTCGTGAGAAGCTCCCCATGGCTTCCTCCAAGGATTATGGCAAATCTCTGGTAACCATTCAGAGTCTACAAGAAAAGCACCAGGTAGTGTCATGTGAGAACCGTTCACAGTCTTTAGAATCAAATAGAGACCACTGAACTCAATTTGTCACTAGCAAACTTCATCTGCTGTGCTCTGGCTAACAGGAGTCAGGATGCCAGGGATCACTTTTATTCCTTTTCTTTCTCAAGGATATGTCCATGACTTGGCAACATGCAGGATGCCATTCTGCTTACCATTGCAGTGGTGCAAGTACCATACCACAGGCCTTCTCTGGACATGTTGGCTCTTTCTGTGAACTGAGTTCAAACACTGGCCTTTTCAATACAAAATAAATTTGACATAGGTTCAATATTTTCATAGGTTCTTTGGTCCTAACAAAATGCTTTCAAACTCAGTACATCCAAAAATGCTCATTGCTCAGATGTCTCAGCATGAGCTCCCAGGAAAACATTTTTCCCCAAAATTCTTTATGCCTTGATGGGAAAGAGTTAACAGGGAATTATTATGCTAGCTGACCTTCACTCCAATGGTAGCTTTCAAGACAGCTGCTGAAATATTTGACAAGGTTCAGATGGGCCATCAGAGAAAGCAGTGCCTGGAATACTGCAATCTCAAATACCAATAAATACCTTCCTGATAGTTCTTTAATAAGGAGCACTGTCTCTTTGCAAAGGTGGAAGAAAAGATATTCCTGGTAAGATTTTCCAGCAGCTATTGGTATTTAATAATAATATTAGCATATGACATTCCATTTAAGTGCCATGTCAAGTGCCTTTTGGAGAAATCTGTGCAAGCTGCATTAGGATTGAGAAAGACAGGAGATCCTAGAAATTGTCAATGTGTTTGATGCACACAGTCAGAAAGAGAGAAAGCCCAAGCATCTGGTACAATCATTTTGAAACAGTAAGAATGAAAAGCTTGTTTCATCATGATTAATAGTATAAATGTTGCTATGTGTGCAATTACTCCTAAAATTTATGAGCTCGTTGGCATGGTAAGAAAGTAATTAAGTTCACAGAAGAAAAGATTGCGTGAGCTGAATTAATCTGAGAAAATATTTCAAATAACTGAAGGAACAGAGGAGATACTGCTCTAGGCTATGATTATTTTTTGTTAATTGGCTAAGTCTCAAAATTTTTCAACTAACTGTGAGAGTGGGAGATATATACCATCAAATCAGCGCATAATAAAATTCTCTGACATTTTACTTACTATTCTTCTGGAAACAGGATTAAAATATAAGCTTTTAACTCTCAACGTGTTATTAGCTACAGCCTCTGCACCTTCTTTTTAATGATGGTTTACAAGCAAGCAAATGTCAGAATTAACATAACAGTCAAGAATTTAATATACTGTTAGTTCCACTCTCTGTTGTTTGTCCTAATGAGCCAGATTTGCAAAATTCAGTCATTGGTTTGTTACCACAAAAGAGATTGTGAGTGAACTGTATATAACCTAGGGAAGAAGAAAAAAAGCTGTCTTGCAAAACAGCGTTTACACACAAATAAATTTTGCCTTCAAACAGCTGCTTGGCTTGGAAGAGATATGGTGTTGCTTTTCAACAACATCTTGAAATCAATAGGGGGAAGTTATGGCAAGATTAGAATCAGAGCTTTTTCCAGCCAAGTTTGATGCTTGAGTTGAAAAAGCAGCTCCTCTCCTCATAGAGGGCATCTCTTCTACACTAACAGAGCACTGCGGTCTAACTCTGAACCTCCTTATTCATTGCTATGAAATTAAACAGAACAAGGGTAAAACTGTGGGGCTTGTTTGTGCTCAGGGTGCTCAGGCACAGTCAGCCAAAGAATGCATGTATGCTTACAGAAAAATCACAGCATGGGCTTTGCCTACCCAGGGGATGCATATAGTTTTAAAATCTACCAGTCTTCAAAAATTAATTTCAAGTAAAGCCCTTGAGGTGGTTTTCTTCACTCCTTGTCCTGTTGGCTGCCTGGCACTCATGTACCCACAGTGTTTACAATGGCTGCTATGCAAAGAAGCATCTTCTACAAAAGCACTGGCAAGTGATAAATAATAATGTGCAGGCAAATTGGTCATTCTTCTTTAGACATGTTTTAGTTCAAGAAATGCCATATAATGGAATGGAACTGGGCATATTTCAGTGGAATCTACAAACAAGAGATTTGTGATTAGAACCTTTTCCCTCCAGACTCTGAGGTAGATACACATCAAAGTTCAAACTTCACGGCTAAATTTGATTTCTATGATCACTCCTTCACCCCAAAAAAAGTCCTCCACTTCAGTTCAAGCATGCACTCAGATTTTGTACCGCTGATCCACCTTTGTGAATAGAAAGCAAATTTATAAAGGAATTGCATGACTACATTTTATGGAATAAAAATTTTATAACTTCAATTTTTGGTCTATCATTTTACACTTTACTCTTTCCAGAACCTGGAGAATGAGATAAACAGTCGGGATGCTTTGACCAAAGCAGTGATCAGTACTGGACAGAAACTGGTAAGGGGAGGCCACTCAGCCTCTCGCAAGATTATAGAGCATCTGAAGGTGCTTGAGACTTCTGTAGAGACCTTGAAGGCAGAGGCTCAAGAGAGGAGACAGAGGCTTATGCAGTCCTATGAGGCCCATCTGTTCCTAAATGAGGTAAGGATGGTTCCTGAGAGTTTTATTTTGGCCTTTCTTTTCTTAAAACAACTGACACCTATATTGTTGAGTGGATGTAAGTGCTGAGAAAGGAGCAGAATTCACACTGCCCTGATTTTTCATATCTACACAAGATATGGATACAGTACATAAGGATACAGTGGAGAAATGACAGTTATCTTCCCAACAAATGGCAGTGAGTAACATGCAACTGCAGTTACTGGATTCTGGGTACACATTTTTTAGAACAGTGTCTGTTAGATTGCATTAGGGGAACATATCTAAGGCGCTCTTTGTTTTCATTGATGTGTCAGTGCACCACTGCTTTCAGTTTTCTTTGTCTTGACCTAAATCAAGTTGTGTTAAGGCTCATCCCTGTATTTTATACAGTTGCTGGAGGTGGAGTCATGGCTGGCAGAGAGGAGTTTCATTCTGGAGGCCTCTGATTATGGGAAGAATGAAGAATCCACACAAGTTTTACTTCGTAAACTTGAAGCTACCAAATTGGACATGGATAGTTTCAGGTTGCGGATCGAGAAAGTACAGGAGACAGGAGCCAGCTTAATAAACAAAGACTGTCCAGAGAGGTAGGAAAGTAAAAACAGGTTTCTCCTCCAGGTCTGACAGAAATGCCCAGAGAAGGCAAATAAAGAAAAGGTCAACTATGTTTGATGGCTCATTCGGAAATAAGATTTCAGGGATCATCCTTCCCTCCATCATCATCATCACACACACTGAGCCCCCCAAAAGCTTGATGGTTGTTTTAATGTTTGCATGAGATTTTTTTTTTTTAACAACAGATCAATTAATGCAGATCAGATTCTTTGTCCGTTGTCTACTCTCAGGAACTGTCATCTAGTTCTAATTTACCACAAATGTTCAAAAACCACTGTGCTTAGGAAAGGAAATGAACATTCCTGACAGTTCACTGTTTTTCATTGAAAGTTTGTTTTTATTTGGGGAGGAGGATGGGAAAAGAGCAGCCATTTGTATTATATACCTTAATTTCCTGAGCTAGCTGGCTTTAATGGCACAGCATAACTCACTCCATGATTTTATCTGGTTTATTCTGTATTTTAAAGGTGTTGCAAATTAAACCTGTCAGAAAAAAACAGTGTTTGAGAAGAACAATAAAACAAAGACATACTTTCTGCTTCTTATTCTTTGCAGTTCAGTAATACTTTCAAAGCTCCAGGGGATCCTAGCAGACTATCAGTCTCTCCTACAGAAGTCTGACACCCAGAGAAAACGCCTGCAAGAACAATTCCAGCTCTATCAGTTTGAAAGAGAATTCCAGCTGGTAGATGCATGGCTTTCCAGTAAACTGTCTGTAGCAGAGTCCGATGACTATGGGCAGGACTTAGATGATGTTGAGGTAAAAGAAAATAAAAAGTCTTGCATGTATTGTGTGGCAAAGCAGGGATATATTTGCTGCAATTTTTGTGTAGGTGCTGACGGTGAAGCATGTTACAATGACAAAAACTAAACAGTGCTGTTATCTCTACAGCAAGAACTCAGACTGGCTTCTGTCTGCTTTGACAAGCTTGTTGAGGTAGCATCCTCCAACAGAAAATTAGATGTATCAGAAAGTTAGCCTTTCTTGGAATAATGTGAGGTCAGCACACTCCATTGCTTGCCCTGCTTATAAATTTGACAGGACCTAAAAAATTTGACTATGGTCAAAAGTACTGGGCTGCAGCATTTATATCTCTTGCTGCTGATTTCAAGGATAAATTTCTCCTTGGGGCACACAGTGCAGAAAGCTATAATTAGCAGTGTCCACTCCTCCCAGGAACTGCTGCATATATAGACGAGTTCTGTTCATTAGCTTTTGAACTGAGCAACTTCTGCTTGTCAGGATGTGGTTAATTTTTCTCTGTGACAGAGAATGTTAAATGATCAAGACAACAGATGTCTTCTTCTGACTCTGGATCATTTGGATTTATCAAACAATTTGCACTTGTAGATTGCAGTGCATAGCTTTTGTGTTATACTGAGCAGAGAAAGTGATTCCTTCCGCCTCTCTCATGGAGGTAGGCAGAAATTCTTTATCTAAATTTTTGTCCATATTTATTCTGCAGGTGCTGGAGAAAAAGTTTAAAGATTTTGTAAATGAGATGAAACCTCTGGGACATTCCAAAGTTGTCTCCTTAAATGAGTTAGCTTCTAAACTGGATAAGGAAGGCCACAGCAAGATGGATGTTATCCAGAAGAGAACTAAGCAAATCAATGAAATGTGGGAGAAACTATGCAATGCCATTGAGATAAGGACAGAGGTAGGAAATGAATGAAAAACTGGGGCACTGACTTCCTTGCAGTCAGCCAGGCCCTTTGTTTCCCAAGCTAGTGCATTGCTCACGTTGAAACACAAGGTTTATAGGGGCAATAAGTACATTTTGTTCCATTTTTTCTAGATTAATTTCTCTTTATAGCCACTGCTTACCCTACTGTTCCTGGCAAGGCTTATACTTGAAAGATCTTATCAGTTCTGTGTAATTGTTTTCCTAAATTCACTGCTATTTCTAGTTTCCTGAGAAACAAAGCCAGTCCAAAAGTTTACCACCACTAACAGGAGTCTGGCTCTGCCACCTATCAGTCTCTTTATGGAACTACTCATGTAACAGTTCACTAAATATGATCAAAATTTTCCAGGTTTTTTGCTGAGTTAACTTCTTGAAATCAAAGTAGGCATATGGAAGAGAATGTGATGGAGGACACAGAACCAACCCCCTACCTTTAGGCAGCAGTTAGGTGTTAAATCTGCTCACTTCCCCTCAGGAAACTGTAGTCACACATATGTATGGGAAAGCAGAGGTGACACACAGAACTCAACATTTTTATTTGTTTTAAGGAGAATATAAAACATCAGATGTCCTTAATCCTTTTTTTCATTATTGTTGCATGACCTGTTGCTTGTGAGGTAGCTCAAGCTCACTATTGTCTGTTAGCAGAAATAAATGCATGACAATTGTTACTATAGTCTTGAGTATAAACGAGTATTAGAACATTTTTAATCCTCTGTTTTTTAATCCTCTGCTTTTCAGAAAAGCATGATTTTGCTCAATTCTGTTTATTTTCACTGTTTGCAGTGTAGACCTTTATTCCAAGAAGTATTTTAAGACAACTTCTGTGGTGTAGAGAGCTACTTTTAGAGGGCAATTCATGCTCCCCATTTTGATCATTCTTCTTATATAGGGATAAATTGCTCTTTGGAGATATCTGTTTCTTTCCATTGTCCAACAGAACTTGGGGAAATTAGGTTAACACCTCACTTTCAGGTGACTTAATGGGGAAGATGTTTAATTCCCTCGCAAAATCCCCAGTGATTTTGTACTGCATTATGACATATTAGAGTTACCTTTTTTCATGTTGTAGACACAAAATGCTGTAGAATATTACCATTAAATTGCTTCTTTATTCCAGAACCTAAGAGCAGCCCATCAAGTTCACCAGTATGACCACGATGTGGATGAAGTAAAGGGCTGGATGCAGGAGAAAGAGGCAGTGGTGGATATAGAAGATTATGGGTATGATCTTCCAGGGGTACAGACGCTTCTCAGCCATCTTGAGGGAGTAGAGGTAAGAGGATGTGTGATGAAGCAGTAGCAGAAAAGCATAGATGGCAAAAAAAAGGAGACTGATTCTTGACTGATGACTCTCAAGGCCTTGCTTGCAAGACAAATTTATTGCACCCTTAAATATTCTTTGTGCCTCAGAGAAGAGGCCTTTTCCTCCTGTTTTTAACACTGGGATATTATATTATTAATGGTTTTGCTTTGAAGGATGAACTTCTCTTCTAAAATCTATTCTGAGCTGTTATTATAATTGCAAAGGTGTCAGTTAAACCATAGAAAACTTCAGCTCCACATTTACCAAAATAATCTGTCTCATGTCTAAAGAAGTTTCTTTTCTGTTTGATGATGAACAAGGCATTAAAGGAAAACTGAGAGGCATTCATATTTCCAGCCTCTGTAAAGCCAGAGGGTAGAAAATATATGCATCACGATTAAATCCACTTTTGATAGGACTAAGTAGTGATTTGGTCTTACAATCCATTCTGTCTCCATTCCAGAGAGATCTAGGAGTCATCATGAAAGAGCTGGAACGGATTCGAGGAGACGCTTGGCACCTCAGCCGCACATACCCTCAAGTTAAGGAAAACATCATGGAAAGACTCACAGATGTGGATGAGTGCTGGGAAAACTTAGACAAAAAGTTTATGGAGAGGAAGGCAAGACTGAGCCAGGCAGAACAAGTCCAGCTCTACTTCAATGACTGCAGGGAGCTGATGTATGTATTGGCCCCTTGAGTTTGGCAGTGGGCCTTATTTCTTGTCTTTCCCATATAGGATTTTCTAAATTATAGCTGTTAGTTATTTGATTCCTGCCCCAGGTGCTCTGCAGCTTGCTTTCAAATATCTTTGAATAACAATCCATGGCATCTCCTCAACAGCACTTCACAGAATTTACCAGATATCAGAGGTGACCATGATGCCTCAGCACAGTGTGCATGACAAAGACACTTTTTTTAGACTAATTCCTAAACAGTCTTGGCAAATCCCATCCCTGTGGATAAATTTCACAATTTCAATTGAAAATAATGTTGATTCTGTAGGAAGGTAGGGTTAGATAGTGAAGTAATTTGTGCACCTGCATAGGCATGAGTGCCCCTTTTTCTCAGAGTTAAAGCAGCTGCATTAAAGATAATCTCCTAGAATAGGTAATGAGAAAGGTCACCTATGACAGGAGAAGAAATACAAAGATAGTGGAATGGTTACCATTGACTAGGGATAGATCTAAGCTCAGGTAAATCATGCATAAGTTTGTGCCAGTTGCGAGTTATGGAGTAGAAAATGTTTCTTAAAAAGTATCTATCAATATGCATCTTTCCATGAGTGCTCTTTGTGCACATGAAGTACTTTTATGTGTGATGATAAGGTTTTCATGGGCATCTGAAAGTCTCTGTGTCCCTTTAAAAAGTATAAAAATACTGTTAAATTGTGTAGCCTAAGCAATTGCAGTTAGTTCTTTCTGAGAATTTGAATGCACAATGCTTTGGTATGCGCAGATCTACATCTTTATTTTTAATAGGCTGTGTATGGAAACAGCACTGGGAATATTATAAATCCCCCAGATGTTTGAGTAAACCTTCAACATTTTTGTATATTGCTATGGTTTAACCCCCTAGTCAGCAACCAAGTATTTCCACAGCCAAGCCACTCACTCCCCCAGATTCCCAGTGGGATGGGGAGGAGAATCAGAAATTATAAACAAGCAAACAAACAAAAAACCAGCTCATTTGTTGAGATAAGAACACTCTAGTAATTGGAAAAAAAAGTAAAATATAATACTAATAATGAAAAATTTAAATAATTTTTTTTTTACTAGAAAAGGAAAATTACCCTCCCAAAAACTATTGATGCATAATATGATTGCTCATCACCCACTCACTGGTGCCCAGCCTGTCCCTAAGCAGACATTGGTCCCTCCTGGCCAGCTCCCCCCAGTTTACATACGGGGTATGATGTTCTATGGGATGGAGTATCCCTTTGGCCCATTCAGCTCAGCTGTCCTGGCTTTGTTTCCCCCCTGCCCGGCTGTTTGTGCTCCTCCTCACTGGGAGAGCCTGGGAAACTGAGAAACCCTTGGCTTTGGGTAAGCACTACTCAGCAACAGCCAACAACAGCGTGCTGTCAACATTATTCTCATACTGAATCCAAAACTCAGCACTGTACCAGTTACTAAGAACAAAATTAACTCTATCCCAGGCAAAATCAGGACAATATTAATATATTTTGTGAGCAAATAACATATCCCACAGCCATGGGATATGTGCATTCCCAAAAGTCCAGCAGACTCAGATTCCTTCCCTTTTTACCTTTTGTCCCTGTTCTGTAGGGCCTGGGCCAATGAGATGCATGCTCTGGTGATATCTGAGGAACTGGCAAATGATGTCCTGGGAGCGGAGCTGCTCATCAAGCGCCACGAGGAATACAAGCGTGAGATAGAGAAGCAGTGGCTGAAATATGAAGAAATGCAGCGGGCAGGAGGTGACCTGATGAAGAATGGGCATTTCATGTCTGTAGAGGTGTGTTGAAGAGTTAAATATTTTACAAACAAGAGTGAACAAAGAGATGAAACAGACAGGAGGTGCAGCTTTGTGTCTCAGAACAGAACAACTAAATGGGACAATCAGGTTCTTTACTATTAAAAGCTACATATTTCATGTGACACACAGAAAAAGAAAACACATTTTAAAGTTCTTGTGCTACATTACAATGCTATCGCCTTTCATTGCTGATGTCCCCGAGTTCACCAGAAGAGATGTAATTCTGCAGAAATGTCCTAAGGGGCAAGAACGTTAAAATTTCTGTGATTCTGTTATGTGTGTATCTTTAGACTTTGCCCAAGACACTGTCTGTAGATCCAGAGATCACACCATTGAAAACATCTTCAGAATTTATGCAAGATCACATTACTTCTGTTGTAGAAAGAACAAGAAAACTTTCCACAGTTGAAGTCTCTCCATTGTTACCTTGACATAAGCACATGTATTTGTTGAATCTCCTGATTCGTACTAGTTTCATAGTACAAGTTGTCTGGGTATAAAGTTTCATCTTGGGAAATCATATGGCAGAATATTTGTCATACAGCATGTGGAATATGCCTAAAGTTGTATTATCTAGCTACACAATTTACATGCTAAATTAATGCAAATACGGAAAAAGAGGACTCGGGCATCTTTTCTAAGTTATGCTAACACCACAAAATTATCTAGAGATCATCTTCTAAACCATGAAGGCAGATTAGTGACTGTCAGAGAGCTGACTGGATTTTTCAACTCCTGGCATTACAAATATTCTTTTGCTAGATTGAAGAAAAACTGTTAGAGCTGTCTGAGCTGATGAAGAAGGTAAAGGAGAGCTGGGACATGAGGAAAGTGTTATATGAAGAAAACTGGGAGATCCAATTGCTCCGCAGAGAGCTTGAACAAGCAGAAGCGTGGCTGGCTGCCAAGGAGAGCTTTCTTTCAGATCCCTCCTACGGGGTGAGTAACAACCCTTCAGCATTACTGAGCACTGCGTGCCTCTAAGCATATGCGGAGGGCCTGGCTCATGGACCAGCTCAGGCCTGAAATTAATCACAATCTCAACAGCAATGTGCCCTTGAGACTTGAAAGGGCAGGATCTCTGTCTTCTTCAGAAGTAAGCCCAGGGCAGTTGCTGCATTTGACAGGGTGATGGGGTCCTGGAAATGGTGGCTTCCAGGGGGTGGTAGAAGCCTTGGAAGAATTCCAGATAATTTTTTCACATAACTTGCAGAAAGTTCAACCTTCTCTGTCTTGCTGAGAGCCTGATTCAAAAGGAAAAAGGGGTTTTCTGCATCTTGTGGAGGGAAAAGGGGGCTTTTCCCACCTTGTTCTTCCTATTAAGTAGTAGAATGTTTTACACAGGCACTTTTATAGCTAGCTTATAAATTCCTTTTTAATCGCCAGCATCCATATTTTTGTTTGTTTTGCTGGGGTTTTTTTCTCCTTGTTGACTGTCTTCTGATAATTTATAAGATTGGAAAACAAAGTCATGAACTTGGGTATCAGAAACTAAGCAGAGGACATGAAAGAAGTCTCAGATGCATTTGTTGTAGGGCAGGAACAAACTCTGTGTCTAGCACAAGCCGGAATCCAAGTATTCAATCTGCACCTAAAGAGTTATAGCTGGAAGCCATGGTGCTACATGGCCTTGCAGAAAAGGAAATGTTGGTATTTGAGCCCTTTTTCTCCTGCACAGCAGACAGACTGCAAGATGCAGACAGACTGCAAGATACAGACCTTTTTTTAGAATGTAAATTCGGATTTTTTTCATACACAAATAGGGGTTTAGACATCCAATTACAAAATTTTCAGAATTCTCACTTGGCTAAATAGAATGATTCAATCTGAAAATCTTAGGTATAATTTCTTCTGATGGACTTGAATTTTGGACTTCTCTATGTGGCAATTTTTCCATTCAGGATTCAGTGTCTGAAGTAGAAGAATTATTGAAGAAACATCATGATTTTGAGAAGATGCTTGCAGCACAGGAGGAGAAATTTGCTCAGCTAAGCAGGAAAACTAAGGTGAGTAGTAGAAGGTTGATGAGCTGTGCATGAAACAGGATGATGTGGGTCACTGATTGTTTGAATGCCACTCTATGCAAGAGATGGGGTAGATGAGTAAACAAAGCTGAAACACTTCAGACAGAGCAAGACCTATATGTGGATCAAAAGAGATCAACTAGCTTGAAAAAGCTGTAGAGGAGAAGTGGAAATTTTCATCTGCCAAGACCAGCAAAAAGAGTGTGAGAAACAGGGTGATCATTTGCTACAAAGATGAAGAGATTTTGCTTCATTCAGGATTTCAGTAGGCAGCTGGAGCCACCTGAAAGTGACAGAGGATAGCAAAGGGCTGAAAATAAATGGAGACCAATGCACAGACAGGCCTTTTTCCTTCTGGTTTAAGGTTTTTACGATGGATTGTGTTAAATACCATAGATATTCAGTCAGCCTCTCAGCTTTTCTTTCATCGTGTGGGAGGTTTTTAAAATTATTATCCTGAAATAACCAGAAAAACATAGTGATTGTGTTTGTCTTTAGGCTGAAAATTAATCTGTCTTTTGTTCAGTGACTTGCAAATTGGCTAAGTGAAGGGACAAAGGCCCTTCCCTCCAAAATTTTCCACAAGAACAACCCTGATACTCAGAGTTCCTACAGAAAACCTAAAGAAGCAGTGCCACAAGAGAAGGAGCACAGTTTCTCCTTAGCTTATTAAAAAAATCAGCCTCCAGAGAATTTATTAAGGGCAGAATTCACCATATTTGAGGTTAACTCCCACTAGTGTTCATGATTTGGACAACAAAATAATGCTTAGCACATAGCAATTACATTCAGATCTAACTCTAAAAATGCCAGTGGAAGAACAGGCCTTAAGATTCAGTGCCAGGAGACAGTTTATTTGGAAAACCATTCCTGCTTAAAATAAAAAAAGTCTTAGGAAAGTATTTATGAATGCATGAAGGCGATTTAAAAAAATTTAATACTGCTGTCCTACAGAGAGAGATGAATCTCCTGAAACAAGTGGACACAGAAGAGAGTGAGCAGAAGGATAAAGGCAAAGTTGTCCGGGTTCCTTCCCTGAGAAGAAAACCATCTGACAAAAGGAATGCACCACCAAAAGTGACAGAGACAAAGAGCACAATGCCACTGCCACCTGTGCCCGCACACAGTGTGACCTGGAGGGTCCCACTTGAAACTATTTTCTCCCCTATTGAAAAATCTCCAACAAGGTTCCAAGAATTCACTTCCTCAGAAGTCCCTGAAGTGCAGAGCAGCAACAAAACAGAAATGAAAGCTGAGACAAGGCTTGGTGCGATTATCACTCCAGCTACACCAAAGGTGGTGGGCCCTCAAGCGGCATCTTTGGAAAGTCGCAGTTCTTTAGGCTCTCCTTTATCTCCTACTCCTATAAGCCAGCAACACAGCAGCAATTTGTCAGAATCACAAGCCACAGACCACAGATCTCCTCAGGAAAAAGGTGCTATAGGCTCCTTTTTCTCCAGCCTGCAGACCAAACCAACAGCAACACCACCCGAGCCTGGACAAAGGTCACTAGATAACTCACCAAACTTACTGCTGTCTAGCTCCTCTTGGGAGAGATTAAAGAATACGTCTTCGGTAAGTCCCAGGAATTTCTGGTTCTCTCCTCACAAAACCACTATCCTGTGCTAGTTAAACTAAGGCAGTAACAGGAAGTTCTGTCTGAAAGTCACAAAAAGCACCATATAGTGAGCATTCTGGTGGATACTCTCCTGGATTCAAACAAGAAGTATTTATGTGCCTTTCAATTCAAACCCTTTCCACAAAGACAGTTGACTTAAGAAGCTATGTACAGCTTAAAACCATTTTTAATTTACTAAGCTTTATAGCCTAGGCCTTAACAACTACATTGTTTTCTGTTTTTCTTTTCCTGAACTAGAGGCTATTCCTGCTGCTGAATACTCAGCAGAGCACTTAAAAACAGATGGTGTCTCACAAAGAGGATGATTTACCTACAGCCTCTGTGTGAGGTGGTAGTGCTTAGTGTCCACTCTGTTTAGAAGTCAGAGAGAGGAAGAACTTCATGGCCCACTTGTCAAAGAGCTGACCAGGTGCAAGACTAGAACCAAAAACTCCTGTTTGCTCACCCTGGCAGGAAATTCACTGTTAACTCATTGGCAGATAAAAATGTTTCCTTTTACTCCTCTACTCTTGAGAGGAGCACGTTTGTCTCACACTCAAGTGTACCAGTGCAACACTATACATTGGTGTAACTCAACAATTGTGGAGGTGGTTTGAATAACTTGAACAATTTAAGTTGTAAAATGCATGTAATAATATAAAATAATATTAGCTAATTAACACATTAAAAGAAAATTCCATAAGTAAAGTATTCGAGAAGGATTTGAATTCTCTTCATTTAGGTGGTCTACCAAAGATACAATTGCAACCTAATGAGGATTTCCAGCTGTGCTGTCAATGTAAAGTCTAGAGGAACCAGCGATCAGTTTCTTTGCATGGCATTTATCTAAAAAATACCTTCAGAAACTTAACATAGGCCTAAGGGCTATTTTAAAGTTAAGTAGCAATGTTCTTGTATGTCTCAGGTTTCTGCAAGTCTCCAGAACATAGAGGGTTTCCTAGAGAAGCGAGACCAGCTCCTTCCACGAAGACAACAGGTAGAAATAAATACCATCACTCTGGGTTATTTCATTGTTCCTTGAGTTATAGTCCAGATCTGCTCTGACTTCTCCAGGATAAGCTCTTGCTGAAGAGGAGCTCAGTAGTGTGGGTTTGCTTCAGCGATCCCTAAAATGAATGAGGAAGTGTCCACTGGCTTTGGCAGTACCTGATATCTCAGAGAAAAAGACAATAGAATTTTTGCCTGTCACGGAATCACGCAGAACAGGGTCTGTCTACAGTTAATGGGTTTATAAACCAGAGTCTAGGCTGTATGAGCATGTTAATTACAGTTTCCTAATTATAAACAGTATATCAACTAATTTCAATATATCAACTGGATTAGGAGGGAAAAAAGCAAATGAAACAACCAAAAAAAGACCAGACAACAACCAAAAAAAACCCACCACACCATAAAAATCCTATGTTTCATAATCCTGTAACAGCTTGTGATAGTTTGTCAGCAGTGGAAGCCCTCAGTCTCATGCTCCCAATATTTGTAATTTCTAACTGTGCTAGAACAGAATTAAAGTTCTGATTATCTTTGAAGAAATGGTTTCTTAAATACAGGTTTGAATGAAACTGAAATCTAAATTCTTATCCTGGAAAATAATATCATTCCAAAACAGTAGCCTAATTATCACAACAGGCCAGGAAATTTTCTAATATTCACCACCAATCTACAGACACCAATTTTTGCTGAGTGTTTGCACATAAACAAGTTGTCTCAGATTATTTGTCCCATAGAATATTTCCTCCAAAATTTTTAACTTGAAAGACCTCTTTTAAAAGGTGAATCTGGTATGGACTCCATCTTCTGGAAGAGAAATTTAGTTTTCCTTCACTTCTGGGAACACAGAATTTTGTGCTCAGAGATACTAAAATTCCATATTACCCAACAAGAAAAGCTATGACTTAACCTTCCTCAGAACTGTTTCCTTCCTTTTCTCTGAATGAGCAAATTGTCAATTTTATTCACTGTCATAACAAAATATGAATATAAGTGAAGGATCCTTTATCACGAAGAGTCTCATGTGGCACTAGGCTAAGTTTCAGTGGTACATAGTTGGGGTTGGAAATAGCTGCTAATTTTGCACATTGTCCAGTAGCATTCCACAGGCGTTAGTTTAGTAAATGAAGAAGAATTCAGCAGCCACATTAGATAGTAACAACATACATGATAAAATCAGCCTGTGACCAGCAGGCAGGGGCTGGTGTTCCAGCTAGGGAAAAAAAAAAAGGAGTTTTAGTGGCCAAAAATTAGACAGAACTTTGATTATCCACCTTCAGCAATGTTGCTGACCACATGGTGTAGAGCTTGCTTGAAACCAGGTTATGTCATTTGTTCAGTTCTGAGTCATAGAGACCCTTCCCTTCCTCCATTCAGAAACCATAGTAGGTTCTTTTTTCTAAGCGATAACAACGACTGTGAGAACTTCTGTGATCATAATATCAACAGATTCTGGCATCCTGTGGAAGTTGCACGTGAAAGATTTCACTACTCCTATGAAATATATACTTCACAACTGAATTTTATTATCTTTTCTATTCATGTAGCCACACTCAAGGTCTTGGAAATCCTTCTATGTAAAACTTGATGGATTAAAGCTTGATTTCTATAATGATGACAAAGAAGCAACTAAGGTAATTTGGTTTTTTAATCTTTCTAGCAAACTTTGTGTCTACATATGTAAAAATAAATTTTAAAATGTCACCTTTGGTTTGGGGCAGGGTTGATCTGTTCCCTTTCAAATGTGAGCTGAGTGAAAATTCAGCACTTATTAAATTGATACAACTGAAAACAGACTGATAAACTTCCAGAAATTTTCAAAGATACTTCTTTTAAGGTATATCTTATTCAAGGATTGCCTTCAAGATATAATGCAATTGTCCGTGGCTCCTCTGTGGTTCATCCTATCCAGTGATACTAGAATTAAAGTTAGAGGCATAAAGAGATGGGTGTGCAGTCTGCCTGCAGGTTGGTATAGAATTGAATCCTAGCAGAAAGGACAGAGAAGACATTTTGTTTTCATTTTATCCCCCTTCAGAACATATCCGCAGTCCTGTCCCTCGGCATTTCTGGTGCCAAATGTGAGAAGCTGGTGAATTACACCAGGAAGGAGAATGCCTTCATGCTGAGGTGAGTCTTACGGAGAAGGGCACAAATAAAAGCCTATGCAGCTCCCTGCCCACAGTCACCCAAGGCTGTATGGTGTTAGGAGGCATAACTGGAGTGTCTTGCACTCACAACACAGAAGGTATAAGGCAAAACTGACTAGAATTCACCTTTTCCTATCCTTACTTACAGGCTGAGAGATGGGGCAGAGTATTTCCTTGCAGCACCTTCTCCAACACTGATGGAGGACTGGCTGCAAACACTACAGAATAATATAGGTATGTTCTCATTTCCTTCAAGAATGAGCTGTGCTTTTAGCAAGTGATGGCAAGAGAAAGAGAAGAGAATGACAGGATGTCCTAAGTTTGGAGCATTTTGAGCCATCCTTTTTGCCTCTGTTAGAAAGCAATACACAAGTCAGCTTCTACCTGAGATGTAGTGACCTGGCACAGGAATATCCAGAGTGACTTGCAAAGACGTTTTTCAGTTGTACTGTGGCCAACATCAGATTATTCTCTGCTAGGGGTGTGGTATTTGTCCTTTTATTAAGGAGTTGCTTTGGACCTTGATCAATAGCTTTTCTTCTGAATCTAGATCTAGGACTGTTCTGGACATCTCTCTCCATTGTAGCTTACTGGGAAGGAAGCTATAGCATAATTATAACTATGATGGTCAGAGAAAATTGTTGTGGACCCAGAAGTGGCAAACTCTACCTCTATTTTTTTCTTTTTTTCTTTTTTTTCTTTTTTTAATTTTTATTTTTCTTTTTTTTTCCTACTTTTTTCCCCTCCTCTGTAGGACATAGTAACAGATCCCATTCTACAGTGATGGTGCAAACTCTCATTTCAAGCACAGAGACCTCCCAGAAAAGAATGTGGGATTTTCCAGACAGGGACTCTGCTGAAAGACTAAGCAGCAAAAGCTCACTCCTGAGGTATGGGCTCTGTGCTGCAAAGCTGAACAGATGTCAGTGCTGTTTGTGCTTAGATAGCAGTCACCTACAAAGAAACTGCCCTGAGGTCAAACAGTCCTGCTCCTCTGTCACTTATGTCACAAAAATAATGTGGCCAGCAGGAGCAAGGCAGTGATTGTCCCCCTGTACTTGGCACTGGTGAGGCAACACCTCGAGTGCTTTGTTCAGCTCTGGACTGCTCACTTCAGGAAAGCTGGAGTGTGTCCAGAGAAGAGCAATGAAGCTGGAGAAGGGTCTGGAGAACAAGTTCTACCAGGAGAGGCTGAGGGAGCTGGGGTTGCTGAGACTGGGGAAGGAGGCTCAGGGGAGACACAGGCAATGAAAACACAGCTACAGCCAAATTCAGAAACCTGGCCTGTTTAAATAATTTTTCTTGCATTTGGAGTCTGTACAAACCTTACATGCTGATGTGAAATCCTAGTCCCACAGCTGTGCAGACTTTTGCTGCTGAGCTAGACACTTAATGAGTCCTTACATATATAGAGAGACTTAAACTCCTCTAGATTATACCTGATTTTCTGATGATGCATTTTGTTTGTAGGAGAACACCTTCCTTCAAAATCAAACCAGAGAGAGAGTCTGCAGAATTTTCCAGAGGTTTTAAGATGGACTTACAGTGACACAAGCCACAATCACTACCCTAAGCCTAGAACAAAGTGGAAATAAAACAAAACTGCTTCCCTCTCTACTAAAAGCAGGAAGAGAAAAATGACATTTGCCTCAATGAATTCCAGACAATTATAACTTAACTCAGCCCTCCGGAAATGTATTCATATGTTTTAAGAAAATCACTTCCCTCTGAACTTTTAAAATTATGTATTTAATCTCATAAATCTTTAAATATAATTAAACAGGATTGCATCTGGTATACTTTTGTGTGTACAACAACTTTGTCATTTGCCATTACTACCCAAGTGTTATCTATTCCAAGATACTAAACCAAAGGGCAGGGGAAACTTTAAGCCAGACTGCTCACATGAAATGATTCTATGAGAATGGGGAGCAGTGAGCAGAGCATGAGGTGCAAGCTGTGAGTTAACTACAGCCATGTGCAAGTAGATTTGCAGATACCAACAGAATAGATTTACAAGGCTTGGGTGGTCTGTGCAGCCAAAGGTAACGTTTTATCCTTCCTACAGCTCTTTGTGGTCTCCACAATCTTCTTTATGACCCATTAACCAACAATTCTTTTTTTGCCAATTCTTTCTGGATGAAGCTACCAGGAAAAAAAAAAGTCCTGCAGTGTTATTAATTTTTAATGGAATCTGAAACTTAAATAAGGCATGAACAATCAGTGTTTCAGTGTAAAAGGAGAAGAAAAGTAGGATAACAAGGAGGAAGTCTAGTCCCTGTACAGCAAGCTTCATATGCTAAGGTATGGTGTAATCATAGGGAAGAATATATACATTTTCCCCCTACTTATCTCTGTTTCTGAGCCAAAGAAAAGTTACCTAGCACGAAGCTGGAGAGAAATGGCATTTTTCCCCCAGGATAGTGTAGTGACTGGCAGCTCTTCCCTGACAGGCGGAAACTAAAACGTCAAGTCCTTAACTCCTCTCACAAGGACTTCAGCCTTCATCCCTTTTTATACAGACCGAAGCATCACTCTTGCTCTCTGCTTGCAGTCGTCTCTGCACTGACGTGCACCCTCCAGTGGTAGGGGAGAGGAGCACTTTACACCGAGTTTATGTAAATACTTTTATGGGCACATGCAACATCTAGAGTTTGTATTCAGTCTGATTCAGATCAGTCACAGGCATCCAATACATGAGCTAATAATTTCATCTTTTTGGCTAGTTCATCTCTCTCCTCTGTTTGCCCCAGCTGGAGCTGCTGCCATTTCATTATTGTTGACCATTTTTAACCGATTAAAAAAAAATACAATTTCAGTATTTTAAACTTACCATATAATTGAACAAAGATGTGCCTTGGCTATGGCTCATTACAGCTGCCTCCTCACCCTGCTTTTTGCCATTCCACTGAAGAGGGTTTTACCACAGGAGGTAGATTTTATTCCAGGTTGTCCATACCATCGTAAGCCAGAAGATCTTCTCCCAGATTTCTTCCATTCAATCTTGAAACCAATGAATGCCTTCTGAAGTTCTCTGCAGGCATAAGTAGAGCTTATACACCTGGAAAAAGCCTTGTTTTGTGCTTAAGTGCATAAAGACTTTCATGGGTCTGGTGCTCTTTTGCAATATTTTATTTTTAATTAATATATTATTAAACAGTTAAAAGACACAAGCAAGCAATTTCTATGAAGAGCAGGTAATAGTTATAAGAACAGTCTCATTTCCTTTGTGTTTGGCAGCAGATAGCAAGCTCTGTATTTTCGGGGGTTTTCTGGCAAAATCCTCATCCAAGAGCAGTGATCTGGGGTGCATTTCGGATAAGGTTTTTGGCAGGCATGCATCCATCTTCAGTAGTTAGAGCAAACACAACCAGACCAGCAAGGCCGGGTTTATAAGTATGGCACATGCCTTTTTTTGGTGAGATGCAGAGGCAGCTTTCTCCTGGAAGTGCCTGCTTTGGTTTGCATGCACTCTGTTCAGTCACAGCACAACACATGGTATTAGGCCAGGCAAGAATGGGGCCAAGGAAAAAAACAAAACCACAGCCTCTAAGCAACAACCACACAGCATTTCAGAGGCCCTTAGACTCCATGTTACCCTAAAGGGAACAAGGACCAGTCCTGAGCACGGGTCAGCACTAATCAGCCTTATGCCACTGAAACAATACTTTATATTTCTGTGGTTTGGGGGCAGTGCAAATCAGCATGCTCTGAACTAGCGTTCAGGAGTGCTTTGAGGGACAACCTGTGCCAGTCACAACTTCCCACAAGCTGCACAGACATGACTGTACAAGGTGTAGGTCCCTCCAGCCTGCAGAATTCTCCAGCAGCCTCTGTCCTCACAAATGCCCTCCAGGTCCTCCTACTACACCATCAAGTCAGCAACACACTCCTTCAATGTCATAGAATCATTTAGGTTGGACCATCCAGTCCCACTGTTAACTCAGCACTGCCACGTCCACCACTAAACTGTGCTCCCATATGCCACACCCACATCCTGATACAAAAACAAAAAAGGCAACCAAACTGAGACAAAAAGGCACTCTGATGGGCAATGATACAGCCCTCACATAATTTCAGGCTCTGAAATGCAAAAATATATTTGAAAAAGCTATTATAATTTAAGGCTACAGAGGTACCACATGGGGCACCAAGGAAATGAAGGGGCACATGCCTGTCTGTGCCTCTGGCTGCAAGATTAGACAGCAGTTCCCAGCCTTATTTTAAGTGTTGGCAAAACCTCTGGACAGTTCTCCCAGCAGAGTCACACCACCTTCCCCACCCACAGCTCCCTCCCTCCCATCCTCCCTTTGTAACAGGATTTAACAATCCCTCAGAACAGTAATTCCCCACCAGCTGTGGGTTACCTGAAAACTTTGTGCTTTTGTGGCTCCTTCACATTTTACTGGGCCTTTCTGTTTGTATTGGCAACACTATGAATGCACCAAACATGCCCCAAGTATCAGTCTGTGGAGCATTTTGAAAGACCAAATTTTCTCAGTGTGGCTGAGCTGCCTTACTGCTGGGTACGTGCTGCCAAGGTTCACAGGGGTTATAGATTGTTCTCTGTAGCCCACGAACACAACAGCCATATCTTTCTGCAGCAGCAGAGCTTTCTAGGACCAGCCAGAGGAGCATGGAAATGCTGCACACCCTGTGCACGTGTGTGCACAGAGCCATGTGGGCTTGTAGGCGCCACACAGTGCTGTGCCAGGACATGCTGCTCTCCTGTGCAAAGGTAACAGATCCAGCTGGATCAACTCCCAACTCAAAACGGCTCTTTATGTTCTGTCTTGCAGCTAGTATCTGATTAGTTCTTATCTTCTCATGATCTGAATGCTTAGGTACAGCTGCATACCAGCTGTTAAGACTCCTCAGTTCTGGATGGTGCTCCTTACCTTGGCAAGTAAGCATTGTACATGAATTGCTGAGCCTTAGCCATTGCCATTGCAGCAGAAGCAGCATTTAGTAGAAGCAGGCTTCAGGTAATCAAGTCTTTTGTAAATGCTCTCCCTTTGAGTTTCAATATTGTCTGTGTATACCAAAAAGACAGACCCCTCTTTCTTGTTCTTTGTCTGATTTTGGATTTCAAGTACAACTAATTCTAGATCTCAAGTGAATTTCCAACACAGAAGAAAAATGTAAGACTTTCCTTGGAAGTCCTGATGAATATACTGTGTTTGGAAGAAATAATCCAGAAGCAGGTCTAAATCCTTCAGTGTGAGGAAGTCTGCAAACTTCTCTGACTTCTGTGATGCTCTGTTTTATATTGCTCAGCATCCTTCCCTGTGATCTTTTTAATTCAGTGGAGGGCTATAAAGATGTTCCAAATTTCTAGCTCAAGGCAAAGTCTCTCACTGCATTCCAAAGCAAATGAAAACCAGGCATCATTTTCCAAATATTTTCCACCAGCAAGGAGGAAAATGTGTGTCCTATTTTTTTAAATTTATGCTCTATTAAATTAATAGCACCTATTAAAAATATTTTGCCTGTGATGTTAGAGATAGAAGACTAAAAAGGGAAAAATCTTCTGTGTGTGAAAATAAAATGGCTCTGCACTCTGTTAGTGAGTTATGTTGTTCTACATTAAGTTTACATCTGGAAGGAGAACCAGCTTATGTCTCAGTCATGATCACTAAATTAAATGTACTTGAGTCTATGGCAATTATTCCTCTCAAGCTTCTGCTATGAAAAACTTGTTTCAGGCTCTTGACATTTTAATCCATAAAGGCACTGCTGATATAAATCAATACAATCACATGTGCTTTATGTAGAAGTTTTCCTGCAGCCAGTGCTCAAAAGAACTGTGCTCACTCACTGCTGCTACTGTCCTCTCTTTTGAAATGTAACCACCCCCTTGGTGGTAGTCTGGAGCAGCATTTCTGTGCCAAAGTCTTGCAGGGGAATGGAAAAAAAGAGTAACTTCTACATCAGCAAGGGGAATAGGCCAGACAGAGTGCAATTGTCCACACTGCAGTTTGGCTGCTTTTCACATATATATGCCTGACTTCAAAGCTGAGCCCACCAACTCAGTGCAAATTCTAGTTGCTCAGCCTATCTGAAAATCTGGACATCACTGAATGCAAATGGCCAGGATTTGATCTGTAATCAAGTATTGAAAGGACACCGACAATGGGCTCAGTGTTGAAGGAACAGGCTCGTACAAAGAACTATCACCACCACCATATACTGTAACATCAAGGAGATCCTGGGACATCTCTGCTAACCAAGACCCTTATTTCTTAACAAGTAAAACCATATTGTGAGACTCTTGTGGGCTGAAAATGTGGGGGAAGGAGAAAAAATAAATTATTCTGAAAGCTGGGAGCTTGAACATGGCAAGGTGAGAAATGTACAGGTTTTGTCAGTTTTCAGCAAATGATGAACACTGTGATATGTTGCAACGTGACCATGATGTGTTGCAATGTGCTGCCATAGCCTTCAGTGGGGAAACAGTGCAAAAACCCAGCTTAGGGGTATCCAAAGTAGCTGGAGAAATTCCCAGTCCTTCTGCTTCTCCTTCGTTCTACAGCACTCCGGATCGCCTGGAGGAGCAGGTCTTTGTTATTGAGGATGTTGTATTTGCTCAGGTTCACAAGTTTATCAAAATTTTCAGAGGAGTAAATTAGCCTAATGAGGTAGTATGGTGAGCAGTTGTTCTCCAGATTTACTTTGCCTTCTTCCATCTCCGAGTGACCACGCTTCACCCCTGCAGAGAAAGACAAAAGCCACCACAGTGAGATGAATCTGGGGTACTATCACACAGTGTTGCAGGGGACTTATCTACTTGGCAGGACCCACTGTTAAAAACAGCCACCAGGAAATACTTCAAACCCACTCCACAGCTTGAAAGAGCCATTTCTGGCCAATTTTCTCAGTTACTCCTCCTTCCCCTCCTGCTAAAGCTCAGACCCAGACATCCCTCAGCAGAGCTGGCACAAATTCTTATATCCGTCCTTGTCCTGCCCCTGCAGACATCATTCCTAGGCAGCATGCCCATGGGTCCACATCCATTCCCAAACTCTTTAAGTCTGATTCTCAGACCAAGACACACACCTGGAACACTTTTCAAAATCCATGATTGCCCCTGGATTAGTGGTGACAAGTGCACAGCTGCCAGCTAGAGTGAGTGGACATACAAGGAGACCTTGTGATGCTAACCACACAGGACTGCCTGTTGAAGAGTGCAGAGGGACCAGAGCATCCTACATCAGACTCTCAGCAAACTCCAGCCAGGCCTCAGGTTATGCCTCTTGGAATTGGCAACATCATACTCCCTGTTACATCAATGCTTTTGCTTAAAAGGACCCCCTAGCTACCCGCACCAAGGACTTCGTCAGTCTCATATTTACGTTTCTACATTTTTTCTTCATTTCTTTGCTGTTTTTTTGCCTATCTCCTTGCAGTCTGAACCAAATATGCCCAAAATGCTAATATAATGTGAGATGACTATCAGCAGGGCTACAAACAGACTGCTGAGATATTCCTTATGATTTCAACCAGAACCTTAGAAAAAAGACACAAGAATTGTGCTTGAGACACAGCAGGTGTTAGTCTAACCTAGTGGTTTCTGAACAGTGTGATCTCAGGGTGCTACTCACAGACTACCACTAGAAGTGGCTGAATTAAAAATATCCAATGTTGCTTCACTGATCCTCACATCTATGCTGTCCACATTCAGATAAAGCTGCATCTGCCTCAAGCACACCAAAGCACAGTCTGTAACTGCTGCACTGCAAATAGGAACTTCACAGGCTGAGTCCTTTTAGAATTTAAATAGTTAAAAACAAGAAAAATAACTGCCCACATTCCACAAGATGTCTCTCATCCCCCTAGAAACAAAAAGCTCCACTGTTAAACTTGAAATCTATGAAAGCATGTTGCCAAGGACCCCCTCCTCCAACCACCCACATCAGTTGCTGGTTGTCAGCTCGCTGGATGAATCAGCAACTGCTCAGCAACACGCAGGTGAGTGTCAGAGCTCACCAGTTTGGGCCTGGAGCACAGAGAACTGGCAACAGCTGCTCTGCTCTGCAGCATCTCACCTATTTTTTATTCAGAGAGATATTCCAAAATCTTCACCTGCTTTACCTGCCACCCATTGCTCAACAGTTGGATCTCACTCCACGTTGCCATTTGGACCATTTCCAGCCTCCACTGAACAAGCCTAGCTCCCTCTACAGAATATCTCCTCTTTTCATCTGCTGAGTTTCTAAATGTGATTTTCTTGATTTAGCTCTTACTTTACATATTCACTGAGCATCACTGAATATCAGAGCAGAAAAGTACTTTTTGCTGCTATTCCTACTCTTCCCAAATGTTCCCTCAGAGACTTTCATTTTGCTCTGGTCCCAGTAAGGGCTCCCATAGAATTTTGGGTAAAGCTGGTAGGAGCACGCCCCAAGCACCTCCCTCTCCACCACAGGCGGCCTGCCTGGGGAAGGCAGGGATGCAGGGCCAACTCTGGGGCTGAACGGCTCAAGGGTCAGATCCTGCTGCTGCTTTCCAGCTCACCGGCAGGTCCTTCAGGAGTCCCTTACCTCCCTGTTCCCACAGCTCTCTGGGCCTTTCTTTACTCTCCCTCTTCCCAATGCCAGAAAGATTCCAGCACTCTGCACATTTCTCTTGGCAGGATATGGCATCAGGCACAAGTGAGGAAGACCTGCAGCTCTGCTGCAAAGAACAGTGGCATGAGCCATCTGCCACAGGCAGGGCTGGAGGAGGCAGTGGGGCACTGAGTTGCCCAGGACTGTATCTTCCATGCTTTTCAAGTGGAGAACAACCAGCAGGAGTATGGAGGCTGCTCTTCTGCCTGCCATCAATGTACACATAATACATACCAGGGGAAGAGCACAGTGCATCGTTCTGTTGACTGCATTTACCTGGCTCCTTGAATTCCTTAAAGGTGTCATTCACCAATGGAAAATGGATTACTATAGGTGCTCTGGGGTCCTCTGCATCCGCAAATATATAACATTCCTTTGGGTTCTTCTCATCTTCTGGACTTAGCTCCACTTTGGGGAAGGGGATATTTTGTATCTTGCAGTATTTGTATGTCATCTCTAATTGCTGTGGACACAGAATGGCATGGAATTAAAGCTCTAAAAAAAGAATCAGGTTTACTCAGGTATCCTGGAATACAATGGCATCTTAACTCATTCCCTAGAAACACTATGAAATGTGTAGTGCAGTAGAAGCACTATGAATGTGTAGTCCAAAGTAGCCACAGTACAACCTTACTTTCAATCACCACACGTCAGTCAGACGACATTTATCACCCTGTAATGTTTTTTACAAGCCCAAGTGAATGACCCAAAGTCACACTCAGAATTCATCATGACAGACCAGGAGAAGTCACAGGCATGTCTCCAGCAGACAATTATTACTGCAATTCCCTGAGGATTCTAGGAAGTAGATGCTCTAATCCCCTACAGAAAAAAGAGCCTAACAGTTTGTATAGTTCTATTCTTGAAGGAAGTTTCTTTCCTCCTTCAAGGAATGGTGATACATGATTAAGATTTAGACATCCACTTGCTTAAAAGTTTTAATAAGACAAGAAGAGTTTTACTCTGCAAAGAGCAGAGTAAGTTAATCTTCTCACCTTGAACACATGTCCCAAACCATAATCAAGGGATATAATGACATCTACATTCCTCTCTGGCTTGAAAAGTGCTGCACCACTGGTGTTGATGAAATAGCCAACATCTATCAGACAAAGATATTTCTGCAGCGGTGTCAGATTGTTAGGAAAACCGTCCAGCACAGTGTCTGAAAAACATTTTATATAGTTAGTGGTGCATTTTTAGGAAAGGAGGAGTGAGTAATTCTGTCTGTGCTATATGCTAAGGGCAGCTCCTTGGTTACCCTCCAGACTGAGGTCACCTCCCTCCACAACGTGAGCCCACAAACACGGCCTCAGGAGCATGCCCTTCAAACCGCACATCTGGACACACCTGGCCTGTTTCCACACTCTCAAAGGCAGGCTGCGGGGCAGCCAGACAGAGGACAGGTGAGACAGAGACTACACTGAACTCACAGCTGCTCTGGGGAGTAATTTTTCACAGAATACAGACTTCAACAGATTTTTTTCCCCCCTAAGAACTGGGAAAAATGCAAGCAACAAAAACAATTTCACAGTGTAGCAACACAACTAACAAATGCAATACATCATTGCACTTTTGCATTGCTCTTTTTTTGCTTTTTCCTTCTCAGGGTTTGCTTTCAATCCCTCTCTCAGGTTGAAAAGTCTGACTTCAACTTGCTTTCAGTGATGTCATATAAACTATCTTAGCCATGCTTTTAAAAAATACCACATCGTGCATATAACATCACCTTCCAACAGCTTAAAATACTGCTTGAATTAATTAAACCTCATATTAATGCCAAAAGGGGATTACAAAAACTGGCAAGTTGAAATATAAAGCCAGTTTCTGATAGCTAGATTCTTACTTCTCTGCTAGCCACCTCACCAGCTTGCCCTGTAGACAGCAAGTCCTCTACTGTTCCTCTAGTACACTTTCACTCCCATGGAACATTGTGCCATGGTTTTAAATATCAAAATAGTGGTTTGAGAATGTTCCTAAAGTTCACAATATGAGGCAGCAAAGTCCAGAGCAGAATACTTGGGCCTCAAATAATTGTGTTTAGGCATTTTAAGCAACTGTTGATCACAGAAATACTGTTGCTAAATTTCTGCATTTCAATTCATTCAATTGCTCTGCTTCCTTGGCCTCATTCTGTAGTGTTTATTTAAACCATGCAGAGTAAATCTAGCTTCTTCCATAGCCTGGAATGTTTCACACCAGCTTGAAGTAATAATTCATAATTTTTCCATTCCTTCCCTGTCAAGTCTTTACAAAATGTGCTTATTTTAGCATTCAAGGCTGCTGAGAATTCACAGATTCAACTGTAATAAGAGACATTTTCTTGCAGTCCCTCACAGAAGATATAGAGCATACTTTTTAGTTTTATTTGGCCCGGTGAACATTTTTAGATGAAATTCCATTACCCCTTTTTTCTTATCACAGAGATGGAACTTTGCAGCATTTATTCATGACTGTGTATGTGAACTACAAGTAGACACTTTTCTTGTGAGAATCCCCTCTTTCATCCCACATCCAAATAGAGATTTGAAAGAAATCCTGTCTCAGAAATATCCTTGGAAGCACAAATGCTACTGTAAAGGCATTACGCTAAATCCAGACTATTATTTCAAGCTCTCATCAGGAAAATTAGGCATGGAAACTCTTGTTTTAATAGGTCAGATAAACTGAGCTGCAGGGAAGCCTTTAAAACAAAGCTCTGTTCTCAACACTTCATCTACCACAAGATTCATTTCTGCTCACAGACCTGCTATCTCCTCTTACTCCTAAAAATGGATCCATACCTGGGTTTAGCTTGATATTATGCAGGCAGCAAAAAGAAGATGGAAAACCTGATAATTTTTCCCACTCCAGACTTTCAGTTTCCCTTTTCCCATTCTGCATTTCATGCTTTCCACATATTTTACTTTAATTGTAGAATATCTACCCCGAGATAGTCATTAGTGTTTTTATGCTCACTTCCTCAAAATCCTCCTTGAAATCTGCTTCTACCCATTTGTCTTTACAAAACTGTCAGTAAATATAAGGACAGTTATGTTTTTTAACATTTACTGACTGACAATTTCATCCTTCATCCACCCTCTGAAGCTACTTGCTTGCTCCTTCTCTCACCCACCCTTCTTATGCTACTTGTTTTTTCTCCTCCTTTCATTTGTTTTCTTAGTGCAGACCCTTTTAGGACACAGACATTTTGCTTACTAAACACTTTAAAAGCAGATAGCACACTGTGGGCTCTACCTTAATCCACAGAAAAGCACCACCATCTCTCGCCATTGTCAGCAAACTGTGTAGCAAGGGCAGGGACAAAATACATTTTAACTTGCCTACATGGGAGAGAAATGCAACTTGCCAAAGAGCAGGGCTCAGAGAAGGCAGAGAATGCGTGCTTTCTTGCTGAAGACAGATTAACCTCAATAATGTGGGGTACTCCCACATTGCTACCTGTTCATGGAATAAATTAAGATGCTGGGATTATAGGAAGGTTTCTGATGCAGAAAACCTCAGCTCCATCACCTTGCTATCATTTCACAGATTGTTTCGTAGGTTTTGAGGTATAACTATTGCTGCCTACCTACAGAGCAAAGGTCATAGAAAATGGCTCTTCAATTTATAAATCAACTCCATGTATCTGTTTTTTTAACATTTTACGTCTAAACCTATGTGACTAACTTTCTGTAGTTGGATTTTGGTATTTCTGTTTCTGAGGGGTTAAAGAGAGGTCTCTGGATGGATAATTCATCAGGCAGAAACACCAGACATATGGACAACCACATGCTTGCAACTAGTCCTTTCCTTCATCTGATCCACATAATAACCTGCTATATTATGCTTCTGGTGTTACCTTTGTTTCTTGACCTCAAAAGATTCTGCCCTTCCTAAATCTTTTGACTACTATACCTATGCAGAGCGACAAACTTCCTGTAGAAAAGCATTTCTTGACACAAATTACAGGTATCTTCTGGAAGTGAAAGAGCAGTCCATGGACTAGTTAATTTTAACCTGTTACTCTAAAGAAACAGATACCATGAACCATGGTCCATCTCAGCCAATTTCCAAACTCTGAAACAAATATGAGTTTTCCAAAGTCTAAAAAACAAAATCTGAGATGTTACCTGCACAGTGCAGCTAACTCTTTGTTGCAGTTACCTTTCCATTCAATAAATTTTTTCTGATGGATATAATCCTTATGAAACTCTAAGCCTCTCAGGAAGTTATGTGACTTTCCCAGTAGTGGACGCTTGGTCATAATGTCCTGAAACATTTCATACAACTTTCCTGACAAACAAGATGGAGGCTCGATAACAGTTACGTCTTCCTCAGGAGAATGTTTTTCTGAAATAGAGAAGAAACCATGAAATAGAGGAAAAAACAACAGCAATCTACCCTGCCAGACACCTCTGCTGGCTAGCTGCCCTTGTTGTCTTCCTGTGGGTCATTCTCATCCCTGTTTCTTGCAGGCTGCTGGAAAACATGTGCACATGACCCATGTCATTTACCAAAGAGATATTTCGTTTTCTTTAAAGCAGGCATAGTTTTGTGTTTTACTCTTTCAAATAACATACTGGCTTTGTACTTTTGCCCACAAGCAAAAGCCAAGCTTCTCATCTGCAGTAACAGGCAGAGCCATTTAGCAGACCACGAGGAAAGTTTAAATGAAAAACATTTGTACTAACATGAAGCATGCCTCTGGGGAAAAGAGAGAAGAGAAAAGGACATAGCAATCATTCTGATACAGATTAAAATCATGCTGAAAGATCCACAGTGAGGCAACACTTTAGAAACTCTTACCTGTATCTACCATATCTTGGGACCATCGTTCCCAGAATTCATTTGAATTTGAGGACCAGTACAAGCCATCCAGCAAATTCCTAGTAAAGATATTTGTCCAAAGACCTGCAAGTCAAACCACATGGAAAAATTATTGCACTACCACATGTTAACCACTGACTATTGCAAATATCCATGCTACATATTATTAGCCCACCCAACCTGACCCCATCATGACACAACTTAAGCAGCAAGTCTCAGAGAGTTCAAACATGGTGGTGTAAGCACTTCCGTGCTCTTTCTCAGGAGGTAACTACACACAGAACATTCACTGCATAGTACAGAGTAACAAAATAAGAGGCATCAGTCACTCAAATGATGTTGTAGAAAGTTTCCTGTGTACCTGTGAAAGAAAGTAGGCTTTGAAAGCATGGTGAAGCTATGTAAGCCATAAAGGCCTTCTTTAAACTGATTTATTATTTAAACTGATCTAAGACTAATTTTCTTCCTTCTATGCGTGTTTAGTTTCTGTGAAGTGCAGCTGGTCCAGGTTCAAAATAGAATTGGCTCCATCTGTGAGTCTGCTTTTGGAAAAGAACTATCCTTCCTCATTAAACTCTATGCCAGGTACTTACACAAGGAACAAATTTAATCTCTATCAGACTCCACAGTGAAATAAATATGGGGGTTTTATCCTCTACCCTTGTTTTTGGTATCAAAGCTAAAACACTTATAAGGATTTAAAATCTGCCTGGGACAGATGGGTTCCTTTGACTAGCTGCTTTTTCCCTTTCTTCACCTTTGGTGGCAAAATGGCCAGTCAAAGTTGGAGGGCAAAAGGTCTTCCCTCATCCTTATGAGCAGAGAAGATTAGTGACACCATCCTCAAGCCACAAAGCTCGGGTAGCTCCTGCCTTTGTGGCTTGTTCTAGATGACATATTTTATTCTCAGATCCTTCCAATTCTACCCTAGTAATGCTTTGTCTAGAAATACAGTTTATGAAGTTGAAGAGTTGGAGACTAATCAGGGAAGGAATGCTTTTTATTTCCTCAACTTGTCTCTTCCACCATCTTGTTTGGTTTAGACAATGGAACAGGAACCATGCTGCAACTTTCCCAAATCCACCCAGGTGAAAAGGGAGGACAGGAAGAAAGAAGATACACAAAGATCAGAAGTATACAAAAGGGGTAAAAAGCCTATTGATTTAAAGTGCTAAAGCAGAAGTGCTGGCAAGGAGTGTTGTGCCTGTGGCTTGCAAGTATCACACTTTCTACAATGCTGTGATTAACTACATAGCACTGCTATGTCACCTTCCAGATAGCAGATCCGAGACTCTGGCAGCTTCTTCACTCTCCTTCCCATGAAGAACTCGCTGTCAAAATATTCTGAAGGAATGGAGACTCCATATTTTGGTATGGCCACTTCATAAGGAGAGAAATCTGCCCACTCTACAAAGAATTTACATGAGACAGGTTTGCTGCAATAAAAATAAAACCCCAAAACCTTCCCAAGGATCTTGCTTGTCTCAGCAGCTCTGTACTATCCACACATTTGTACTGCAAGCTGCACCATCCACTTCCATACAAACTGAGAGATTATTTGCAACCAAAAGGAACCTGCTTTTTCAATTCAGAAAAGCTCTAACATTAGGTTTATATGCTTAGATATCTATTTCTATATAAAGATTCTGGGGTCGCACTTGCCTCGCTAAATCAAGAGCATCAATTGTACTTCATGCAAGAGTGGTGTGAATTGCAAGGAGTGACTGGCATGAAAGCTCTATTTACCCAAAACTGCCAGTCTACAAGATATAACAAAGCAGCCTGAAGACACATCAACATCACACTAGAAATTACAGTGTGGCATGGATGTGCAGTTTCCTGGCTCAAACTGTCCTGCACAGGCATTACAGTAGAACAGTAGTTATAAACCTAAATAAACATAAGGACTAATTACTTTTCTTTCCAGTATCTACTGCTTTTAACACCTTTTGTTGAATGTGGCCTGTATCCATTCAAAGGATTTCATGTCACACCCATCACAGCAATCATATTCCACTCCATTTTCATACCCTCATCAGCGTCATATTTAGGAAGTGACAACATTTCACAGCACCCCTAGAAACTAAGGAAGCAACAAAGCCATTTTATAGGCATGGTAGGAAAAGATCAGATGATTTGCCCACACTCACTCACAGTGCCTGTTGCAAAAACAGGACTTCGCCACTGATTTTTAATTAATGTCCTGTTTATGGCCTAGGATGTTATCCAGCAGATGTGCTCTTTCTAACCAAGCAGTTTGCAAGAAATATAAACATTTTATTAAAAGATGAACGCTGAATAAGGGCAAGCAACTGATGTATTCCCCTTTTTTTCTCCCCACATACACACCTCCCTCCAAATCCTCTTTAATCCATACCCAGAATCAGAAGAAACTCGAGAAACACCTACCTCTAAATTTGAAAGTACCAAACTTCTCCTCTTTCACATTGAGGACTGCATAGAAAGGCAGTGGGTTTTGTCCATGCTCCAATGCCTTGCGCTGGTCTGTGAGTTTGTACTTTCTTGGCTAATCAGTGAGATAAAAAAACCTCTGTAAGAGCACCTTTTCCTTCATGTTCCTGCATTTTCCTTCCTGGTTGCCTTTTGGGAACCTAGTAACTTCTTCATTAGAATATCCAAGTGCCTTGACTACCTGCATTCCACAGATCTTTACTAAAGTTGAGATTAATATTCACATGAGGACAGATTACTCTAACTTTTAAATGTCAAACTAGAAGCAGACTTTAAAAATCTGACTTTTCAGGGAGGGTGGGGGGTGGGAATTCTTCAGTTCTTTCTGGGAATTTGCCTACTGAAGTTGCTAGCTGTTGGGCACCCTAGGACAGCAGCACCTTCAAATGATTATCTACTCCGAAAAATCCTGGTTACAAGATCCTCTGTCAGAGTCTACAAACCACACTGGCATGGCTCAGTCTCTTTGGATTTGTTACACGCATTACATTGTGTCCTCAAAGAATAAGGCTCTAAAGAAAGTGGTGTTTCCCAAATGTGTAGCAGGACCATGTACCTACCTGTTCATGTAAGAACATCTCCTGAACAAGTGACCACAGAGTTGTAAAAGATGGCACATGTCCTGCTTTTGCCCTTTCAGCAAGTTCCTTGTGATAATATTTCAGATGGTCTATAGACATAAGGTTCAGTTTGCATTTTGTCACTTGCTCTTTTACTGCTTTAAGTGGCCCCTCCAGAGACTTCTGTGACCAGTCAGCATGCTCGTAAAGGTCTGCTAGGGTCCTAAGGAGCGGAAATGTTAGAAAATCACTCATTTATTTAAATGATTTTGGAAAATTTATATATTTACATAATCACTTCAATCAATTAAAGATAATCAGTGAGCCTAAACTGAAGTCATAATTGAGAGCCCACAGTAAAAGCTTCATGAGGGAATTATGTCCACTTGTTAACAATGTAAGTCTGAAAGAGATGCATCTCCCACTGTGTGGAAAAGTAGTCACAGTCATTCCAAATCCAATCTCATTTTCTATACCCACCATGTTGAGCCAGAAGCCCCAGTGAGGTAGGTGACACAGTCCAGGAGATTTAGCTTCTGAAGAGCTAAGAGGTGGCCAAACATAGCTGACATTGCTCTGAGACCTCCACCTGTTGCCATAACAGCTATTACTGGGACCTGTCCAAAACACAAGGATTATCCTCAGAAAGTTACTCCCTTGCTACTTGGAAAAGTCTAATTACAGCTCTCAGAATTTCTTCAGCAGATTCACTGGAGGACAGTGAATTAAATCACCACTTAGCCAATCTTTACCAGTACCTTACTGAAATTAACCTCCAGAGACTCTTAACCCCAATGCTTGGATGAGTTTGAATATGCAGTCATTTTAACCTTCCTTCCTACCTTTGCTCTCTATAATTGGAATTGCAATGATTAAGAATAGATAATTATATTACTTTATTACAAACAACAACAAATTGCAATAAATGCAATTAAAATGGATTAAGAAAGTTTTTTGAATGCTGCTGATTCTTTGAACAGCATTCATTTAATAAATATAATTCCAGTAAGAAAAGAAGTTTTCCCTTAAAAAGTCATCCTGGATCTTGGCAACAAAACATATTTCAGCTTGTTATAAAATGTTCTAATTTTCTTTCTTCACCACAAAAAATGTTTACTTTTTGTAAGAAGTGTGCTGAGAATGAAGAAAGAAAAAAAGTAAGCCTAAAGAAGTGACATTACACTGATTTAATAAGTGTTTATGAGAGGTGAATTTCCAATGCTCTTGCTTTCCTGTTGGTATGTGTTGCCTGACTAGGCTGTACCTAACACAATGCCTCATATCTTGCTGACTTGCAGCACCATACTGTTGGAAACTGTGTTTGAAGAGTGGTATTATTACATCATCGTTATTTGGCCCATTGAAAAGATTGGAGGGATGAATACTTGAGCTGAAATTTTACATGAGTAAGGGGCATGCCACACTGAGAGCTTCTGCTCTGCTGCCATTCAAATCAATGCGTTTGTTAGCAACCTGCAATTACTAGAAATTTCGAGGGAAGTTGTGCCAATCCTAATTCAATAGGCCCACACCCCACGTTGGATTCCAAAGCACAGACCTCATGTCCATGTAGATCTCCTTCCAGATGAAGAACCCTTTTCAGGGCACCAGCAACAACTCTCTTCCTCTTATGCAGGAACTCTTGCTCTCCTTGACACAGATCATACCCTAAGCGCACATCTAGTTTTTCTGTGCTGAAACAAATAAAGCCAGAGGCACAGGATTGGTGTTTAAAATGTATATGGATCTATTTTCAGCAACTGCAATCTAATGAATTCATTAAAAATCCTGATTCCTTTTTCAGATTTATGCAGAAATGTATCTTTCATTTGCAAAGAAATCAACTTCTTTGCTTCTACATGGTCTCTTTATTGTTTCAATGTAAGATTTACTGTCAGCTAAGGATAATAAATATGAAAAACAAAGAAGGGCTTTTGTGTCTTTCAGTCGCTTTGTAAGCTGAATCCTTTCTATTTCTGCTTCATATGATTTTTGAGCAAAGGATGAATTAAACCTAATAATGGGCATTTCATGGGCATTTGTACTGCAGAATTATAAAGAAACTGTACAACGAAAACGATATTCAAATAATTTTTGCTTGTTTCTTGTCTGACACATTATTTTACAATGCAACATTTTGTCTTCCCTAGTTTATACTTCTTTCTCTTGATATCACCAGAGCCACAAGTCTCTTTTCTTAAAAAGAACATTTGTTGTTTGCAAAATGTATGGACTCTGATGTTTCATTATTTCAAATTCTCTTTTCCCTCTGCCTTCTTCCTGGGCCCTTTTTGAAGAAGCCTCCAGTCTTAGTCTTTGATTCTTTGATGCAAAGGACACTCAGTGACTAAGTCCCTCACCATTTGAAACTCTCATAATTTTTTTGCATCTTGGTGGGACTCCTTTGCCCCAAGGACATTTAGCTTTGAACTGTTGTGGTGACTCTTCAATGATGACTTAAATATTGTTATATTTTGCCCCTAGTCTTGTGCATTCCTTATATCTAAATAAAGGATACTCTGTTCTAGATTTCACAGTTCAAAGAGCAATAAAACTTTTAGAGGAAAAAAAAATAAACCAGTCCACTTACCAAGCATTTAGTTGGAGGTACAACTGTAGGGGCACATTCTGTAAACAAAGAGATAAGAGAAGGAGCATGAGTGGAGGGAAAAAGAGGAGGTTTGAATCCAGATTTTCAGTGCCTCCTGAAAAGTCCCACCACTGCCACCCTGCATACTTTTTGGTTGTTGCTTTGGGTTTGTTTGGGTACTTTTGTTTTTTGTTTATTTTTTTTTAATATTAATGTGTTAAATAGTGAGGGGTATTCTACTCTTCTTTCCAGACACAAATTATGAAACACTTACATGTCTTACGGGAAGGGTTACTTTCACTTTATGTCCAACAGGGAGAAATTTCAGTGGTATTGTTAAGGTGTCACTTAAATTGCTGTTGTCATCTTCCTTATCAGAAACTTTCTGTACAAAACAAAAAGCATGGGTTGTATCCACAGAGCAGAAACAGTGCAGTTCTTTGCTGCTTTGGTCACACCAGAAGTAAGCAAGCAGTATGAACAGCAGCACTGTGTAGCGCCCATTACCTGCAGCCTGACTTTTAGAACTGGCTCCCAAGCCTTCACGCAGTGGAAGTAGAAAGTATCGGTGTCCTCTGTCGTCTTCTGTGTTCTCTCATGAGACGCAGGCACGGTAAGCACGAGATTTTTACCCTCTAGTAAAAACAGGTTTATTTAGAGAATAATACTGCTGTTCAGGCAAAAGAGCTAGCAAAGTTGGCAAACTTTTTGATGGAGTGATTTTCTGTGGTAGCTCCTCTGTAAAACTACCCTACCAGCAAGTCTCCTACAGCACAGGACCTGGTACTCCTGCCTGAGTCAGCATCCTCTCTTACTTCCACCAGCAAAGTCTACTGCGTCCAAATGTGATAGCTCCAAGGAAAAGACACAGAGACCAGTTCAGGGCATTTCAATGCATTGCATTTTATTATTTAGACCACATATCACTACCTATATATAATTTAGAACATTCTTGTCTCTGTACTCTAAAATGCCTCTATCTAGGTCTGAATGACTATAATAGGGCTGGTTTGGTCACGTCCTCAGTTCACAGAGAAATTGCCATACCTTTCAAGTATTTCCTGCTTTCATTAATGTCCACGTGCACTTCCAAGCAGCAAACCTCACGGGACTGTAAAAGGCAGAAATGGAAAAGGGTGAAGAAAGCAAATAACACATCTTCTGCAAATAATGAAACATCATGCAGACAACCACCACCTATAACACTGAGCCAACTGAACTGGTCTCAGTGCTGGGAGTGATCCAAGAGAAAATTCAGAGCTCATTATTCCAGGACAGTAGCCCAAGTTGCACTGCTTCAGAGTGTCAATACAGTAGTGCATTATCAGAGGTTGTTAACACATTCAAATTATCCCACAATCAGGAAACTCTGTACAACACACTGGTGCCCAAACACATATATCTAATAATTATTTAGGAAGGGTGGGGAGAAATACCTGATGATGAGTTTCTGTGTATTGTGGCAGTGATTAGCCTGCAAAGCATCTTCTTATTGGCTATGATGTAGGGAAATCATGGATTTATTCCATCCTACCCTCCACCTGAGTCACTCCAGTTCACCTTTAATAACTCATGCCAGGAGAGTTTTCCAAGTCATTTCAGGAACAATGCATGCCAGTCATTGCAACTTTTATGCCTCACACAAAATGAGGGGGAAAGAATAGAATATGTGTTACTTTGCCTCAGGGGTATCAAGAGCTAGCATCTGGGAACCATGCACAGGCTTGGAGGAGTTGGCATGAAGTACTTCGTACTCCTTAGCTGCTGGGCCAGCCCGAGGAGACGGGTAATGTACCACATGCTGACTAACACCAAAACAGGGCTCTATGTTTCAACAACTAAAATAACTCTTTATTAAAAAACTAATTTCCCAAAAAGCTGTTACATTAGGTACCCTTCCAGTCATAAGCACACTGAACATCTACTATTGTCTTCTACAGACCTTTTATAACCTTTGTTTTTCCTGCTAAGTGCCATGCTGTGTTAAGAGAAACACAGTTTTCACTTTGAACACCAATAAATATGGGATTCTGCAAGAGTAACAAACCAGAGCTTGGCAACATATTGTCATCTGTAATAGCTGAGGACTTCAAGGACTCACAGCTGCTGTTTTTTTTATGGAGAGTGCAACAGTTGAGCTGTAACACAAGGGCACTGTCTCATATCTCTGACTTTAAAATTCACACCATGCTCTTATCTATCATGGTAGGTTGTGTTCTTTGTATGAAATGGGGGAAGAGGAGAAGATCAAAATGAAGCAGATGTCACTCCAAGATAAATTATCATGTGAACCTTACCACTAGGACATCATTGGTAATGAGATGCTCTGGAGGGCCAGGACTGAAAAGACAAAAACAAGTAGCAAACAAAAAAAACTGTGTGAATAGCTGGATTTTGGTGTGGTTTTTTTAGGTTTTTAAATAGCAGTTATATGACCTTTCCCACTTGAATATAGGTAAGTTATCATAATTTGTTTTCTAAAAGGCAAAATACATGATCCCATGCTAAGCATGTGAACCAAAATACAGCAGCCAAACAAAAAGAAAGACAGGAAAGCCCATAAAAATACTAATGCCTAAAACTATGTGCTAAGTTACAGCAGAACAAAGGCATATTGGTATATGTGGAATCATGTCCTGCTATTAACAAATGACCATATGACTTGGGGAAAGCAAAGACTGCTATTAATGTGTTCTGCAAACATTTATTAGGAAAGACATTTCTGACTAGTTCATATTATACATTATGGCTGATCACAAATGAATGGCAAATAAGAATTAGCTCCCACTGTGCTATATGTAGGACTGCAAAACACAGAGGTAAGCAATGAAAAGTCTTTGTCCCAGATATTTTACCTTGTAAGACCTTGGTCTGTCACTGAATGGATGTGGTTATTTAATTACATGAGTAATCTGTAGAGTCTACTAACAGCATCTTTCACTAAGGCAAATATTCCAACACCTCTATGCTACACACATGCATAAATGCTTTCATATATCTGAAAGGGCCATTGAGATTATGTAGTACATAATCTTTCTATGTCCAGGGTATTTTACCAAATACCACTTCCAGGCTTAAAACTTCTATTTCAACTGTAAAATGTATTTAAATAACTAGGTGTGATTTCTAAGGATGGTCATCGCCCAAATGCCTTAAAACTTGAATGGTGAAAGGTGTTCCTCTTATTTCTAGTCTGAATCCAGTTTCCAAGCACTGCTTCTCATTGTGACCTTTTTTATATATGATTGTGACTGCTTCCACAGTTGCAGGAGATGATTACCATCTTCATATGTGATACCATCTCTTAAGGTACCTCTCACAGGTAAATTAAATACATTTTCTTCACATTCTTCACTGTGGGAGAAATTAACCAAGAACACAAATGATTTTTTTTTCTGAAGTTTCCTCATGTTTAAGAATAAGAAGTCTTATTTGGCTTGGCTTACTTACACTTCCTCACTTACTTCTCCTGATCATGCAAGTTAGCCAGTTTTCACTGGACCTTTTTTTTTTTTTTTTTTTTTTTTTTTGCTAATGCTGAACTCAAATATTCCAGAATATGTAGTTTAGGGGGTTCTCTTCAACCAAGTCTGTAAAGTTTATCTCATGGGACTTGTTCTTCTGCAGACAATGCTGATTACCTGATTACCGCTTTGAGGGGGATAGTCTTATTTTTATTATTTGTTGAGTGTATGTTTTTTCAGTTTAACTAAGCTATTACTTAATGGGTGACTTTTCTAGTACTGTCTACATAACTCCAAGTATACATTGTTATAATAATATAATACAAGACAAGTTTTATGGTCTCTGAAAAATTCCATAATGTTCTAGGCATTGTTCAATTATTATAAACAATTTGAACAGCACTCCCATTAAGTTGCACATGCCTCTTGTGTAAAAGTTATCACATTGTGACAATTTTACTACATTTCCAGGATCTAGATATACAGGTTCAACAGAACTTTAAGATTTGTATGAAATATACTGAAAGGTGGAATTAGCTAGGGAAGTTAAGGTAAAAAAAAAAAAGTTTGAAACTGTAATTTAGGTCCACTGCGGGGCGAAAGAGCTGGAAGAAGTTTCTCATCCTCGGAGGTATTGTTGCTCCCTGGCAGATCTACACCTTTTAGCTTTGGAATTTTACTCACACTCTTTCCATCCAGAATTCCACTTCCAAACTTTCCCATTTCTTAGAGCAACTCTCTGTCTAAAAAGAAATGGGTAAAATAAATATAGATTATTGAAGGCTGCAAGAATTTGGCAGCACAGACACACCTAAAAAGCACTTCAAGGTCTGACATCTCTTCTGCAAATGATACCAAAAAAGTTTGGGTTTGTGTCTTTCCAAAGCTGAAATTGCAACAGAAACCACAGACTTGTGTAAGGTACATAAGATTAATAATCTCCTATTGTGTGATATGTAGAATTATACATATTTCCCTCTCTGACTGAGAGTGAGAGCTTGACTGAAAAGGAAAGATAATGGCTCTCTGCAAGATAATGTGTATAAGGGAAAGGCATCGAAGCCCAGCAACAAATGTCACTAAGACCAGAGACATTTTCATATACAAACCATTTAAAGCACACTTGAACTGAACCCAGAATAGATGAATTGGGCAAGTGACTGAAGTGGTTATTGAATCATTGTATTTCCCAGTGACTCACCCACTGGCTGAGAAGTGCACAGCACCAGCCAGCAGGGTCACAAGGAAAATCCATGTTACAGCTTTCAGCATGTGGGAAGTAGCTGTTTTTATGGACTGTCTCCCTCCTGTAATAAGTGTGTAGCAACACCTCAGCAACAGCTCAGACAAGCCCAGGAATTGTTGCAGACCTATCCCAGCTTTGTTTACTGGGCAACTCTCTTTCATGGGTTCCTTAATAAAATACCAAAGATGTTAGCAGGACAGACGTTCCTTTACTATGGGCTAGAGGAATCTGAATCAACTAGAAGGAAACCCAGCATGAATACCAACAGGCAAAAAAAAGCCTGAAAGAACCATTTCATCCAAGTGATGAGTGAATTGTTTTCATGTTTTTAATAAATAAGTTGCCATTTATGAGGAAATTTCCCCCAAGCGTGGCAAAAATGGGATAAAACTGAAAGGTAAGCAAGTTTTTTTTTTTTAATTCTAAAGGATACAAATTATTATTTACAGATGCTTCCTGTTAAAGTATGTTGCCCCCAGAGAGCATGAGACAGAAGCTGCTTCATTTTCTGAATTTGTAAAAAGAGATTAATGAAGTCACAAAAATACAGCAAAATTATATCTGTTTTGATGAGGTATTGATAATGATATATAAGGCTACCTGTTCATGAAGATCCAAACCCTACTTAACATGGAATACAATGTGGACAACGAGGTCTTGTTGATCTCTCCCTGTGTTTTCAGCCCTTACCTCTGATTTCAAAGCAAATGTCTCGCGGATTGTCTCCCCAGGCCTGATTCTAGCAACATTAAAAAGAACTGTGAACTGCATATCATCTTTGGTGAGTGCATCTTCATCACACACTGCCAGTTCTAAAATGTTCTGGTAGTAGAAAAAATAAGAACACTTATTGAGCTTCTGTTCGACAGAAACAAAAAAAATTATTACAGATTTTTGCAACAGTTTCACTAGCAGAGCAGTAAGAATAAAAAAACATGTCCTTTCCTTCGGTAGTCTGCTAACGTAGAACATTATTACTCCCAATCTTGGGAAACTTGTGAAATGGAAAACAACTACCTATAACAGAGGTTCCCACTCTCCTGAGACAGAAAAGATGCCAGTGCTCTGCACCCCACTGATAACCCACCCAAAGAACACACTTAGTTTCTTCATTCCCAAATTCCACAATTTAGGGAAGGATTAAATTTGTTGTCTACACCACAGCAACTTCTCTACTCTTCCCTTAGAACCAGTGCAGGGAAAGCTCTTTCAAAGTTAGCCATGCCAAAGCAGTAGAGAAACATGCTACAATAGTGCTTATTTCGCTCAGGTGACAACAAAAGGAGTCTGGACTAGCTTAGATACAGGCATTTACATCACCAATGTCTGTAAACAGCTGAGAAAAGTACTACTTCTTATGTCGACTGTTCTGTGCAAACCAGTCTGTTGAGCAAGTGTTTTCTTAAGTTATTTAGCACAGTTGATCAACATGGTGTCTACTGAGGATTCCCAGCTATTCAAATTGGTGAAAATTCTGGTTTTTTACTACCTCAACTTCTCTCTGGATCCTAAAGTAGAAAGTCTCATTCCAGACAGGGTTGTCAGAATTCTTGATGGTTTTGGTCTGGAGCTTCCCAGGTGAAGCAGACGGCAGCCACAAGCGTACATAGCAGTCTGATGCAGTCACTGCAGCAGAGAAAAATTAAAAACCTGATGCCAATGTTATAGAGGAACAGTAGGGCTAGGCCATAATCCTGCAGATTAATAAATATTACTACTTTTTTTTTTTAATTAGTAATTAGATCACCCTTTGGAAACAACCAAGGAAAACCGTCTATTTCCTGAGTAACTACAAACTGCAAATGTACACATGCACACACAAAGTACACTAAGAGCCACGTTTCCCATGGGAGGAGAAGAGGAAAGTGGACTATGCCCATTGACCATTCCTCAGGCTTAGTCCTTACAATTCCAGCCAATGATGTTAAAAAGTTAAACTGAAACTACAGCTGGTTCCACAAAGAGCTGTTAGGATGATTACAGGAAAGGAGAACACATATTACAGCAGAGATCAGAGTCTGGTTTGGTCAGTTGAGTCACACAAACATGCGAAGGGGACATAATGGCTGTCTAGAGGTGTTAGGCACCAGGCAAGATGATCTGTTGCAGCTCAAGGCCAGCATGGGCCCAAGAGCTGGAGGACACAAGCAGATTGGAAATCTTCATTTCACTTCCATCCTAAATCTATTCCTTATGGTTAGTGCAGTCAGTGCCTCGAGCAGCCATCCTTTGGGGAGAGCCAGGGTGGGGAAGCACATTTACTTTGTGAAGCTTGGCAACGGTGTGAAAGGAAATCTCCAGGGTGATGTCTTTCAGAGCTGGAGTCAGGACTTGATGGAAGATTTCTACTGCAGCCCGAGATGCCTAAATACTTCAGACTGGTATCAAGCAGTGAATAACATTGCCCCGCAAGGTTTTGGCACGAGAGTGGAACTGTCCCTTCAATAGAGTAGATAGAAGAGATCATTGGAACTCAGAAATACAGGCCTTGTCACACTAACACTTTTCTAGTGTCCACCTCTGGATGATGCTACGTGGCATTTGCCACTGGAGCACAGGATGCCTTTGGCAGGCAGTTACTCAACTGACAGGGGATACACTCCCTCTGGTCTCTCTCACATCCAGGCTCGGCCCTGCATGGCAAGGCACAGATATTCTCAGCTGTAACTGAAGTAATTCATTGCAAAGTGTTGGTTTTTGGTTTGTGTTTTTCTTTGCTTAGTGAGTAATTTTTCACTAGAGGAGTACACAGGCCAGAAGTTTCAAAACTGACACAAAGCAGCTCAATGCATCTGTCCTAAATGAGGAACTCATTGGAGACCTCTGCAAAAATGGCAGCTGAATAGCTGGTCCACAGCACACCTGGAGAAGGAGAAGGAGCTGTGAAGGGGAGATAATGAGTTAAAGACACTTGGACATAAAAGTACACAGAAAAGTCTGTTTTGCCTGCAGGCTCATCATGGGCTTAGAATTGGATCTGCAGAGGTCCTCCTTAACCAAAACTATCGATATAATTTATTGTAACTGGTCAGCAAATATATTGAAAGATAAGGTATTTTAGAAGGCTTGAAATTCTCTAATTTACCTTTGATTATTGTGTATAATTGGTACATTTCATCAAAAGGTCCCTAAATTCACAGCCTGTGTGCCAAAATTCCTGCCCAAGCAGATTCATAGATTGCAGTGTCCTAATGAAGTCTACCTTCCCTTCTTGGCCCAGAAAATTAATCTGAGTGTCTTGTTTTCTACCAGTTCCCTGAAATGCCATGAGAGATGTACTCCAATCTAATGATACCTGAGACATTTGATCTAATTATAGCCCTGGCATTAGTATTACTACTGCTGTGTTTTACGTACGTTGCTTGCATACCTTCAGAACTTAAGAATATTGCTCACTGTGTAAACTCTGGAGGTGACTAAAAAAAATCAAACCACAACTCACACAGGTCTCTTGACTTGATGTTCTTAGCTTGTATGATTCTTACAGAAAGCATGTGGATGGGGCAAAACTTCATCTGCAGAGAAAACAAATGCAATAATTTGATCAGCTCAGAATACAAAAACCAGATGTATTTTGAACAGTACAGGGGACAGTCTGCCCATGTCTGTTTGAAGTGAGGTGAGCACCCTCAAGTGGAAGTACACCACACTGAGATGAAAACACAGTGGCACACTGGGCTGTTTGCTAAGGAGCTCGAGTAAATGAAGACTCAGAGAGAAACCACGGGCTCAGACAATGGTATGGAAAGCTTTCTTCGTCACCCCAGAGGCATTTGTTTTCAGGTAACCTGATGCATGTATGGCCAGTGATGGTTGTACTGCCAATACCCCAAGGGTCCCGTGCCACCGTAGGTCAGAACGGGGCCTTTGGAAAGCGATATTAGGAATTGCAGCTGCCTGCCCAGGTCATGGCACAGGTGACCTACCTAGGCCAGGACATGGTACGTACCAAAATGCACTATAGACTTCTGACTTTGTATCGGAACTAAGATTAAATTTCTGTGATGCTCATAAGTAGGGCAAGCTCACCAAATGGCTCTGCTGACTTTGAGGGAACAGACCACAGGCCCAGCAGAGACCCTTCAGACAAAATAAAAACTGCTCTGCTTTGCAGGTATGATATCACAGAATTCCATATCATTATGCATCCTGAAAATACCTAATGGGAATGGAAGCACTTCACTTCCAGACATGAGATTTATTTCTATCACAGGCAGGCTATCATTTTAACACTATTTCAAGTTACTTGTTCCTAACTCTTAACAGTTAAATCTTTCCAGGCTAAGCTATTTGGAAATACTTACCATTTTCAAAAGATGTTCTGGTAAGCATGAATGAACACATATATAAATGTAACAATCTTAATAACAGAAGCAGGGAAAATACTTACATCTTTTTTTTAATTGATACATTTAAAGTTCCTTTTAATTTTCTGTTAGGTTTATTTTTTGGGGTTTTTTGCATGCCATACTAGCATGGTTTGTCAGCAACATTAAGTAATAATAACATGCAGTTATTACAGTCCCAATACAACTAATAAATTAAAACTTAAAGCTTAAGCTACCAACTGAAATAATATCTTTATTTGCCTAAACAGGGAATCTCATCACATTGTCACTAAATAATTTGACAATTTTATTTTGAAAGTTAGCACCATGACTAATTTTCCTGACAAAGAAATCACTAACTCTGTAGATAGAAACTGTTGGGCAAGGAGGAACCTCTCTACAGAAAGAGTCACTCACAACAGTTAATCTCAGTTAAATTTCTTTTAAAATGAGGTGGAGACTATTGGACATGTTCATTGGAGATGAGAATAGCCTGCATTCAGTTTCATTCAGGCTTGTTTAGAGGTAAACTACATTACATAAGATGGATATCATCTGAACTGTGAATTAGCATGTTGAAATAAAAGCTTAATATTAAATTTTATTATGTCACTTAAAAGTTGCATACTTTTTAAATTCAGATTTACATTTAAGAGCTGCCCCGACCAGAGAAACCCTATAAAAACCTTATAAAATCACTTTGGTCTGTCTCTTGTCTTGTATAAAAATACAAAGCAAATTTGTTTTTGTGTGACAAGAACTCCTTCTGGTATGTTTTCCTCCAAATCTAAAACTGACATATTTAAAACTTTCTTAGTTTAATGCATTGTGGACATTACAAGTTCTAATTGGGACGCCTCCATATTATTCCAGTGGCCACTGAAAGAATTTTACTCAATTGTCCTGTGCAAATAGTTATTTATCATAGAACTACCGGCTGGAACACTCACTCAGCACTCTTAGTGGTTTTCATTTACGTGAATTATTGGATTATGTAGACAATTACAGAGGTGACTAGTTTTAATTAATATGTTAATTCTTAGTCATTTTGTAATCAACTTCTCCCTTGCTCAACAGAAGCCCAAACCATTCATGGAATCTGCCTGCACTGAAGAAACACATTGGCATAAAATTTGCTTTGAAACTTTTCGTGATGAAAACTTCCTGACTCCTTATAAAAATGGTGCATCTGCAGGTCAACTTCAGAGTACTCTCAGATGTGACAGATGTCATGTTTTCATCCTCTGCCACTACAGCCAGAGTGCCTCACTCCTCCTCCCTTCCCCTTCCAACAGCAATCACTTTCCTTAAACATGTCAACATTTGCCAAACAACAGAATCATGAAAGGTGACTTTTCACTCCTCCTGATTCGGTGCAGCTTAGTCCTGGTGTTATTGCAGGATAAAAGGTAAACAGATTCAGATGAGAAAGTGTGGCCATAATAAACCCTGAGGGCTCTGTAAATCCCACAAGGAAGCCAGAAACAATCGCTCTCCCAAGACTGCAGTTACTCCAACCTGTGATAACCATTCAGAAATGGGCTAATTCCTTTTGTCATCAGATAAAGGCAGAGCTAATTTTCTTCAACAACAGTCCAGAGAACACTCCTAAGGTCTGATTTGGATGGTCTAAAATAACATCTTTGCCTGAAAGTGCTGGTACGCCAGAATATCCTTCTATGAAAAATAATTACAGTTAGAGGTACCATTTGCTATTTTCATAACATGAAAAGCAACATGTAATTCACAATTAATGCAACTTGATGAGTGCAGACACCCTACCCAGACAGCCCTTGACAGACTTGCAGCTGTATTGGTCTTGTTGGTTTTAGTTCACTTCCTTGGGAGAAACATGGTTTCTTGCACAGGCATGCAGAGAGCAACAAAACCCCTCTGTAAATATCCAGAGTCAAAGGCAGCTTTCCCAGAAGCACATCATTCTATTTTTGCTGGGAAATTACTAGTGTGACACTGAGGCAAACAGAATGCAGGATTCAGCTACCTATGTATTGCTGCATCCTAAGCAATAACACTCCAGGCCAATAAATTGTAACATCTCCAGAGTACCAAAGGGAAGGCTAAAACTTGGGGAAAAAAAAAAAAAAAAAAAAAAAAAAAAAAAAAAGAAACCAACAAATTTCTTTTCACTTGACAGTATTTAGCATTAAACTAGATTTCTGTACTCTTGCACTCTTGTACAGATTTCTGTACTCCTAGCTTTGAGAGAGTCATTTCTGTTTAAAATACAGAAGAGTCAGTAATCAGGAGATAAAACTAGCATGTCAGAATTGCCACAGCTGTATCAAACCTTAGCAGACTGAAAATTCACATCTCTTGCCACCATCTCCTTGATTGTAATAATACATTCTCACTGACTTCCTACCATAGGAATGTTGATCAGCTTTGGAAGGACACATAAATCTTTTGTTTACAGGCAATTAGTCACTTAAGGTTTCATTACAAAAAGACAACCTTGAGCATATGAAATCTTCTCAAAGCTCATAAATATTGAGGAGCCTACAAAAACAATCTGTGGATGGCAGTAATAAAATAAAAACATACCAAGGACTCATATGTTTGATTTCAGTCTTTATTGCCCCTCCATGCTGCTACTAGAAGATCATCTCATGGCTACCTTCAGTAGAAAGTCAGTATTCTAGGGAAGTTTCTGCAGTCTGGGAACCTCATCCCATAACTCCCTGTTCTCTTCTTCTTTTTTTAAAAATAAGTCCTTGGTTTGTACATGTAGGAAGGCTGATTGGAATGTCAGTGTTTCACTCTCCCTGCACCAAGCTTAGGCAGCTCTCTGAGCAGAGTTATTACCAAAGGATAACGCCAAATTATATTAAGCTTTAGATGAGGATTTTGCCGTCTTCTGACATTTTGAAAATAGCTGTAGGATTTGTCATTCAGCTTTATACATATGTTTCAGACATTAATAATTACCTTCTTTCATGGACTACTTCTTTCTCCAGTAGTGTACTAGAAGCTGTACAATATCTTGCCTACAAGATCTCACGCCAAATGTAATTATTTGGCATATTCATACCATTATTTTATGTTAGATACTGAGTATTTGGTCCAACTACAATTTGGCAATTTACCAAATTGAGATTAAATCTATAAATGTATAAACTATAAGAAAGTTTAATTACCAGCCGAATAAAGCACTCTCTTCAACTAGATCTCTAACATCTAGTATGGGCTATTAGCCCTTCCATCAGTGAGAACACTGCTAGAAATTTATCTTTCCAACCAGATGCCTACTTTCATTAAAATAAAAGGATGAAAAGTTCTAGGGGAAAAAGTGACTGACTGAAGAAATATACAAAACTATGGGAGTCTCATTTGGCTTGGGCATCACAATTGTCCCAAATTTTATCATTGGATGTTGAACAATTAGTGAGGAAATCTAATTCACCTTACAAACATATACTGTAATGTCATGTAATCACTGATGGATTACTTCAAGAATCATTGTGGATTTGGGATGTATCTCCTGTTCATATCTATCAGTCACTTCCTTACACATATGAGTGGGTCCCTGGGGTCTTTGTATTGACAAAATTTCTGAGCATTTTGTCAGATGAAAATTATTCCATATTCCACAAAATAAAGCTTCTAAGGAGGGATTATTCTTGTTTGAGCAGAAGAAAAGACATTGTTACAAATATGAGAAGTTGTAAATTAATACTGACAATCACTTCTGTGTACTTTGGTAGCTCTCTTAAAGTGCAAAAAACTCACTGGGAGATTAGGAGATCTTCCTAGATAGTTCAAAGTATCCACACATTTCTAAATATGTGGGAGTTTTAATGTAAAAGAAAAAAAACCCACAAAACCACTCTGTTCTTATTTCCATATCTATTTACCAGCTTATACACACTGAAACACGTGCTTACCTGACACAAAAGCAGAGCTACCTGCGGTACTGAATTAATCTCTTTCCTTGGGAACGGAAGCTTTCTGACCCGAAACTATGCTTGCACTCAAACCTTTTGGCAGTGGTGCCTATTAACCAGGAGTCTATCTGTACTCATGGAACAGCAGTTGCAGCATTGGGATGAAATGCAAGAACTTTGTTATTGAAACTTTCCAGATAAAATTATACCTGAGCTATCTACCCATCTATCAGCTCCAGAACTGTCTTACTAGATACAACACTGATGTTTAAAACCGATAGATAATATTAATGGCTACAATAGAGAGATATGTCTGGATCTAACTGGTAGATGGACTAGATAAAAATTTTATCCAGAAAGTACATGGCATTTTCAATTCTCTGCCTGAATGCTTGAATATTTGAAATCTATCCCTTGAGCTACTGATATTTTTCTAATCTTTAACTTTGCCTGCAAATATTACCATGGCACAATTATTAATCTCTATAGGCAGTAGCATGTAACATTGTTTCTCACTATATTCTAAGCCCATGAATGCTCATATTTCTTTTATTTGTTGCAAAATTTGACAAAGGGTTTGATACATAAAGAATGAGATCTGTAAATAATTAATACCTTGCATTCAGACACCATGCCCATTATTTTTTTAAGACACACATGAGAAAAGAATTTTCAGCTAATAGTTCTGTTGATTTATATAAAACCCACCAGTTAAAATCTCTGAATGGAACTTAGTATTTGAAAACTCAAGTCCAGACATGAAATACTTGGAATTGCAAAGGCTGTAAACATTACGTTAAAAATAGCTAGATCTAAACAGGTCAAACAGGTCATCAGATGTCTCCCCTGCAGCTAAAGTAATATAGATTATGCTTTGTTGCTAGATAAAGCTGTTGGTTTATTTCAGCTGGGGCAAGCGATGAACATGTGCTATCCAAAGAAAAGCACGCAGGAGGGCTAAAGCACTTTCATTTTACGGGAGGTAAACTCTTCAAGAGCAGCCTCCTCTTCCTTCACGGACTTCACCCCGGCACGTACACCAACGGTAAAAGCAAAGCACCCCATCTGCTCCGTGTTTTCACGGAAGCTCGCTTGCGTATCAGTTACTGTGAGGTAAAAGAGGAGAGCAGCGAGTCTGCAAAGCTCAGGATGCCCCTGCCACACCACAGCAGCCTCTGCATCCCAGCAGATGCACGGAGGAGGGAGTTTGCTGGGGAGAGCTGGAGCAGAGAGGCCCAAGAGCGAGGTGCCAGGCCACAGCGCAGCGCGGGGCTGCCACTCTCTTACCTTGGCTGGTGGGCTCCCCATGGCACGCAAGATGGCGGCAGCGACCGAAACCCCAACTTGGTTAACAGATCTGTCACCTGACAAACACGCGGGCAGCTTGTTGTGCTGCTGCTGCTGCTGAAATAACCTGAAGGACACACGTAATTTATGCAGGTGCCGAGCTCCACCCTCTGCCTCCTCTGTGTGGAGGAGAGCCTGCCTACCTCTGAGAGGGAAAGATCTGCAATGTCAGAGGTGAGCAGAAAGGCTGACACTTCTAGTATTTCTCACAATTTGCTATTGGCCCAACCTCCTCCAACCAGGTTTTTGGGTTGATTCTGACATGTTCAGAAAGTCTTCCTTCACTCTAACCTCTTCCACATATCTAGTTGTCTGGTAGGAAACCAACCCACTTCCAAGTGCTCTTTTCAACTTTTCCTAGGAAACCAACCCACTTCCAAGTGCTCTTTTCAACTTTTCCTATAATAGGAACTCAATTCGTTCCCAATATATTATTGTGAATCTTACTGACAACCAGCAGTAAATCACGACTCCTCAGCTGGAAGCACCTACTGGCTGATCACCTGGCCAGGGCAGAGATGTTGGTGAAATTGAGATAAATATTGGCAGAGAAAGGGAAAGCTGCATGCCTTTTGGGCTTTTTCCCTCTACCTGCTACTTATATGAATATGATAACTTGACACTTCCCAGCTTCCCATCCTGTTGCCCCATCAACTTGCTGTTGACAATGCTGGGTCCTAAGGCATCCCTGAAGATGGCAGAGGCATGGCTTCCTCCACTTCTCCCATGCCTACTGTGACCTCCTGACAGGGTGCCTGTCATTTGCTCAGGCCTGTCACATTGCTCCAGGCAATCTGCTCTGTCTGTACCTTAATCCACACTTGCAATTTCATGGTGTACAGACCCAGACTTGGAAAAGGCCTGGAGGCTACCATAAGTTTTCAGTAAGGTATGTCCTTACCAGGGCATAGTAATACCAGATAGGATCAAGCCTCACAAAACAGCCAGTGGACACCTTAAACTGATGGAGAATGTCAACAGTTAATTTTCACCAAATAGTACTTATGAATTTGGCTTTTGACAAGAGAAAAAAAATTAATTATAACCATAGTAGTTGCTTAGAAAAATAGGTTTACCTGAAATCTTTGGCTTCAGATTTTTCATGAAAGTCCGATACACACTGTGGATCATTCACTTTGTAAAATATTTTCCACAAAAAACTGTCATCATTTAAAATCAGTTTTAGGCAGGTGCTCTTGGGCTTCTGCAAGTGACAGCCAACCACTCAAACTGACATTTCGCAGACTCTGCTCTGGATAGCAGCACCATGCTCACCACCAGTGAGGACTAGATGCACTAGGTTGAAATCTTTGAAATACTAAGAAGAAAGATATCTCAAATAAAGGTCTGGTGTTTACGTGCAGTATATCAAAGGGCAGTTACAAAGCTCACGGAAAAATCAACCAAAACTCGTTCGAAAGCAATGTGGAGTTCAGAGCAATTAACAGTGCAGGCCTGCAGGACTCCTGCTGTAACGCTGTTTTAACAGCCTCACTGGGGCATTTGTACAAGACCAGTTAAGACTGCAGTGCACACACCTCTTGCTTCCATGGACACAGGAGTCTGCAACATCCCATTTCCAGAGATAAGGAAAAAAAGCAGAGAATAAAGGAAAAAAGCTCTGACTCAGAGAGGAGTCTTGGTTTTCCACTTTTGTATTGCTGTTGCAGCTTTGATCAGACAGTCTGCTGCTATAGGGAACTGAGAGACCAAAGTAGTACATTGACAAATTTACCTCCTAAAGAGAAGGCAAGTGAAAAACCAGCCAGAGAACAATGAACCCCACTCAAAGAATGGTATGTCTGCCTGGAAACAAAACAACACATTAAAAACAGAACAGCTGTTTTTAATGCAGGGAGACACATGTCTTAATGGAACAGGAAAGAAGAAAAAAGCTCCCAAAATGCTTTCAAATCAAGGTGCAAAAGTTATTTTGGAGAGATATAGAAGTAATTTTTCCAATAACCCCTCCAAGAACTTAATGTTTCCAGTAAATGAGCATGGCCAAAATACATAAAACGTTTTGTGTTTCTTGCCAACAAGCACGCTGACAACTACTACATCAATTTCCTCCTGGACATCAGGGAGATGGGCTATATGATATCAGGGCTTGCTGCAGACATAAAAAATGCACACTATGTGGAAAGTAAGACAAAGTCAACTGCGTAAGGAAGGAACAACAAAACTGAAAGGTTAAACCTGAACCAAAGAGGGCACAGCAGAATATGTCAGTGAGCTAGATAATAACCAGGCAACAACTTCAAGATGGGACAGAAAGTCCTCCCCCTCCCCTTTTTAGAGGGAGGACATAGTCATGCCAGGCTTATGCTACTGGAGTTAGACTCAGAAAATTAACTACTGGAGTTAGACTCAGAAAATCTGATACTGTACCTGCAGCATCAGATTGTAAAAGACAGTTCAGAAGATTAAGAGAAGAGATACTCTAGAAAGATTTTACTTGTTAATTATGACAATCTCATTCCACATTTGTAACTGAAACTTACTTCTTTTCCAAACTACTCTTAAGAAAGTACTTGGAAATAAGCTGGGGTGGGGGAAGAGAGAAAAAGACATATCAAATTACACTGAGGTTAAATTAGTTCATACTCTACCTGTTGGTATTCAGGTAATGCACACAAGAGACTATGTGAAACAAAACCAGAATGAAAAGAATGCAAGCCCATGCTGCAAGCTCAGCATGAAAGAAATTAAAATCAATTAATATAGCGTTCAGCTACATGCAATTTACCCAGTGGGCTACTCACTAACTGCCCCTTGCAGGAAGCTACTGAGCTGCCAAAAACCAAGCAGTAGAGTGGCACCAACTCCAAATGACTGTGAACTGGATTATCCTACTGGTGGCATAAACTGAAAAGCTAACAGGGACAGAACCTACAAAAGATACGGAAGTCTCATTTAGTGAAGATCATTATTTGCCCCAGCAATGGCACTGCAAAATTTCAAACTCAGCTTTGGTATACAAAAACTCACTGAGGCACTGTCTCAAGACTCCTTCCACCCTTGGTGCCAGCAGCTTCATGAGGAAGGACGGCAGTTACCAAAGCACACTCCTGTAAATGTAAACCTCCCATAGCTTCGTTTCAGAACATTTTTCATTCATTCCATAAAAGCTTTCAAATAGAGACAAGTGATGGCTCTTTCTAGGGCTATGATGCAGCCACACCACTGAGTAGGTGGAGGTGAAAGACAGCATTTTGAGGAGATGTATTGTTTTGCCAGAGAGACAATGGGAGATAACACTCACTTTATTTTTGCCTCATAAGTCAGTTTGTAGCTTGTTCAGCTCAGTGGCTAGGTTAGGAAAATTATAGTTATCTAAGAAAATAAATGTGTACAGTCAAATTCAAACCACATTTTTTAAAATGTTCTCAGAAATTGAGAAAAAAGTATTTTTTTTCCCTAGCTCATCCCCAAGATATTTTTCCATATTTGCTTTCTTTAAGCACTGTAAAAAATAATCCAAACTACAACAACAACTTTATTAAAATCTATCTCAATTTTTCAATCCAGAATTATCATGTGAAACTAGGAGCTATAAAGCAAGCTTCAGAAATGCCACATTTAGGACATGTAACACTTAATTTTGAAATAAAAGCTTTCTAATTTTTCATTGTTTCTCCCTTGCCCCATTCTGAGCAAACAACATAGCCATTCTGAAATTATTTTAGATCTTTGAATACTTTCCAACCAACCATTTTCAGTGCCTGCTGTTAATTAGAACAAAATACCAGACTGTTTATCTGAGCAGCAATCAGGTGATAACATTTGTAAATGAACTGTCCTTCCGGCTATCAAGATCCAGCCCTGTTTCAGAAAAGTAAAAGGTGTTATATCCTCTTACCTATCTCCTGAACCACGGTTATCTTAAACAAAGACTTCATACAGTAAATCCAGTATCACTGGCTCTTTTTCCTGGCCAGAGCAAGAGAGCTAATAATTTCCTTAGCTGCTTTGCAGGTGTGGTTGTAAATATGGTGAGATAGTGATCTTTGCAGCTTCACCATGAGAGGAAGCTGCTTATTACTTAGCTGGGGTATCTGAGGACTGCAGTGTTACCTTTCCAAGACACGTCAGTGTAAAGCCACACATTGAAATCTTCTGTGTTTATGTTTAGAAATTGTTCTTTTATTTAAAACCAAGTGATTACAGAGCATCTAACTGAAATAATAATTGAGTAAGATATTTCAATGTCATTCCACTCAAGCCAGTTTCTGAAACCTTTATCTTTAGATCTTATTCAAATAGTCTGACACTGATGTCAGTAAAAAATTGCTTGTGCAAAGACCTCAGAGGAGTTAGGTAAGTATTACACTTCACCACTTGGCTGACAGGAACACTTGACTTATGGTTATGGTATTCAGCTTCAAATTATCACGAGAAGGGTTTCCTTCAAGAGGTAGGGTTACCACCTACCTCTTGTATTTATTTAATGGTCACTTCTTAAAAATCAAGAGAGTAACTCTTGCTTTCTGTTATTGCTTTTCAGTCTCTATGACTAGATGTTCTTTGGGGAAGGATCTACTAAGGACATGTTTGCTACTGAAAGTTATTATACTGGGCAAGAGCAATTACAAAACTAAGGTTACAGTGATTGTATGACACATACAGCAGCATTTCCTTTCTGTTTCTGTCCAATTCTCTTTCAACTCTTTATCTGGGTTTTTTCAAGGTCCAACCTTTACCTGAGCACAGCCCTTAGATGTTGGCTGAGAAAGAAATAAAATATATAGAATAATTTATTTCAAATAATATGGAAGTCATTAAAGGTTCAACTAATGCATTCCTGACAGTAACTTGTTGTCTAAGAAGCCCTTCAAAAATAGCAAGATTAAAACAGTAGCAGGCATCATCACTGTGCTATTCTGTAGGTTGGTATTGCCAATGGGTAGGCTTCTTAACCAAAGCTAGCATCAGCCAACTAGCCGAAGCTAGTCCTGACCTAGGTAATCTGGAAGATTTTAGTCAAGTGCAAATGAAGAAAACCACTGAACCGAGCATAGAGGCAAGACAAAGAAATATGGAAACAGCCAAATCAGGGAGAACTGAATGCATTCAAGTATATCACCAGTAGCTCTGGAAATATCTGCAATATCTGATATCTGCAATATCAGGCACACTGACCACTAAGAACAAGTGAATACTGACACAGAGGCCTTGGTAAATATCCGAAAATGCTCAAGTCTTAAAAATACCTAATGGCAAAGTTTCATGCTGCAGCAGGAAATCTAACAGCTAGTTGCCGCTGAAACAGGACATTTTGCTCCAATCAGCTCTCAAGCTTAGAAAGCCCTGCTCCTACTTTGCAGTACTGGCTCTGGAACTCCTCTGGCAAAATGCTGAACTCATCTGAGGGCTGAAGCAATAGAAAACTACTCTTATCCTTTTCCTGAGGAATTTCCAGGGCTGCCCTTCTGTAGTGGCATGCAGCCATTACCTCAGCTTCAGCTCAGTAGTGGGAATCTGACCATGGACAAGCAGCATTGTCTGTAAGAGCTGTCTAAAGCACCAGTACTCCAAAGGAAATGAATATCAGAGGTGGAAAACACATTAGAAAATTCAGTGCAAGTGGACCATTACCCTCACTGATCCCACTACCTGAAAGTCACGGGGCTTTTCATCATCTCTTTGTAGGCAGTGTAGGTCTTCTAAGTTTATTGAAAGATCATCCAAAGGAAAACAATTTTTTCCTTTGTTCACTTATGTCCTTTTTTTTAAATACAAAAACTCTAGACATCAACCAAGCTATATGAACAATTTAAAACAGAATAACCAGAGTTTGACTTAGTCACTAGATTATTATGAGCCTTGCAAGCTTATTTACAGCAATTAAGAGCCCTGCGACTCACTTCTGGTGAATTATAACTTCTGACAGCAGAAGAAAACTTCAGGGGTTCTACAGAGGATTTGAATACAAAAACTCCTTCTGCATTGACGCTTATCCCTGTAGAAAATATTTCTGATGAGAAAAATTTCTCACTTAGGTATGTTTCTCTTCTTCCACTCAACTTGTACTATTTCAATGACAAAAAGAAGTCAAAATTTTCCCGATACAGCAACTGGGAATTTGCCTTACTGAAAGCACTCTCAGCCTAATTCCAGTGGTATGAAAGCAGCTTTCTGCCACCTGCTCCCCTTAAACCAGCAGAGAAGGCAGACAAGTGTAAGCAGAGAGCCTGGCACTTGAAGCACGGTGAGCATCTCAGCAGTTCTCAGGGAAGCTGCTCTAATCTGTGCCAAGGCAGAGTCATCCACGGAGCCTGATATTATCTCTGAATGTCTCTGTGTATGTATATTAGGTCAGGGTTAATTCCTCTGTTTCAGCAGCACATAAAAAATTACACTTGCATAACACTGCAATTTTAAATGCTTTTGGTCTAGTAGAAAAAAAATTTTTTGCAGGCACAAATATTATTTAACCTCTTAACTTATATAATACCTTGGGAATTCTGAAACTCTGAAGATTTTTCCAAAGTTCTTCTTGAAACCTGAGAACCTAGAATAGAAAATCATACTAAAGCCAAGAGAAATGTATAGCCTTCAGCATCTCAAGGAACTAGGGTGCTTTTAACTGCAGGCCTCCCACATTCATGGTCCATGTGGCAGGTAAGACATGATATGGCCAACAATAGAAAAAAAATTTGTGTAGGTCAAGAAAAGCATTGAGTCTGTTCAGAGCAGAACATTAAATTAAGCTACCTACACTGCCTCATATGGCAGGGGATTCCAGACCTATGTGCCAAAGGCCCAAAATTAGATTTCCTGGCTGTAGCCAGGAAGAGTCTGAGCTGGGGGAGATGCATTCACTCAAAGACTCTAGTTTCCAGGGGCAGAGATCTGATGGAAGACTAGATTTCAGATGACCATCTCTCCCATAAACAGCTCCAGGAAGCTCACCCACAGCCTGCCAACGCAGCAGAGCACAAACCACTGCAACACGCACAATTTGTACTCTGCAACCCTTCCCCACGCAACAGACACATTGCAAAGTGGCAGAGACCCTTGCTTTGTATGATTCAAATCCACTAATTGTTGCTCTTCCCCACTGTGTAGTTACACACATACTGAATGCATTTGTCATCCAAATACTAGCAAGCAAAATGTGAACCACAAAAAGGTAAAATGTCCTGCACCAGTGCTGCGAACTGGAATGTTCATCCCACAGAGGAAATCATGTTGGCACACCTCCCTAAAAGGATTTCACTCCCATGTATAAGAAAGATTTTGAAACATTTCTGGGTTTGTGCCTCAGCTGACATGCCAGGATCTAGCCTACACAGCTGTTTTGGCTCAGCAGCCCCCTGGGCAGGCTGGGAGCCTCACAGCTGAGAGATCTAGGAAGCTGGAAGCAAAGGAATTGACCAACAGCCTAAGAACATCTAATGGGCATCTCAGTCACATGCTGACCAGCCTGGGGGGCAGCCCCTGGTAAGAGGGAGAAGCCAGCCGTGTCCTGTCATCACAGAATGATGGGTAGCCAGAGGAACAGGCCAGGTGGGTCAGCAAGGCGTAGGAAAGCACAACGGCTTTCCAAGCAGGTTTCCGTGAAGCAGGAGAACCAGCCAACCCAGCAGTACAGAACCCAATCAACATATTTAACCAGAGAACTGTTGCATCAGAAAATGTATGATCAGCTCTGTTCATCAGACACCGCTTCCTCACGTACGCTACGTCTGGGAATGGGAAGTACCCTGACTGTTGATAGCACACTGCATATTTCCTCCTCCTCCTCAGGCCTGGTACACAAACAGCTGACAGCATGGACAGATATGTGGAGCATGGAATGCCTTGTGCAACAACTTGCTTACAGTAAAAAGAGAAGAGAGGAAATAAGACCTAAAATGGTCATGTACCCCCTGCTCTTTGACCCTATCATAAATCCTTTGTACATCTTAGGTAAGTTAGTGAGAAATTTGTTGTGCAAAATGGAAGTAGCAACAGCCAGTTCACCTGAGATCACAGAAACTGCTGCAAGTCAGAGGAAAGACAAACAAATATTGTAAAGAAAAAAAAATTATTCTGTTGTTGTAGAATACACCTTCCATTTATGAACACAAACATTGTATACCAACATTGTATACCAAAAAAATGAGTGCATTCCCCATCAAGTGTCTATATTTTGGGAGGCATCAGTTTACCCAAGGTCTAGAGAGCACCTAAAGGTCCACTAGTCATAGTATAGATCAGAAATGTGTCCCACCCTCTGAATTAATACTTTAAGATGCTTCTTGTTCCACATTGTTTAACCTTATGTGGCTCTGAATCAAATTAAATGAAAGGTTGCATTACATTATTACAGATGCAGCTAAATGCTCTTCACTTGTCCCAAGCAAAACATCTTTCACCTCTGGGGGGAATAACCTGGGAGTCAAAAAGCTAATTAATGGTTTCACATAGCACCAGGGACAGTCTGCAAGAAGCAGTGAGCAGGGCAGCTTAATTTTCATTCAATATACTCATGTAACTAGGAAGCCTATATTAATAACTCCAACAGAAGATACTATGGTCTCCATTGCAAAACCAAGAAACAAAGATACTGTAAAGCAATTTGATGCTTTCCTAAATAGGAGTAGATCTTAACAGCTATTAACAGCCCCTTGCATCCCCAACATTTCAAAGAAGAACTGTACAGATGAATCCAGGCCAATCCATTTCAGACTCTAGTGACAGGAATATCTATTTGATATCTTAATTCTAGTTCTGGTCACGATCATTTGAGCTCCGCTTCCTTCCTTCTGATATGTGTAGTCATCGCCATTATGTGGTCTGTCTGTGTCAGGACAGGGTTCAATGAAAAACATTCTAACAGCAGAGCATCTTGGGGTTTTTATTGCTAGCTGTGCAGAGCTCAGCAGAAGTAAAATCCTCATTCCTTACACTCTGTCTCCTGTCCCTCACCACTCCAGATTACTGAGGGGAGCTAGTCAAAGTTCAGCCAATCAAAAAACAATCCACAGTAAAATGCTGAAAGTTCAAAGCCATGTCTTTGCTGTTGGAAAAGATGGGCCAAAAAGAGTAGGAGACATCTTCCTGATCTGCAGCTACTGGTAATTCACTACTAGGTCTTGTGCTTAGACAATTCCAGCTTTTCTGCTACCCATTTAGTAGTTAACATATGCATTTAAAAAGCCAAAAGCTTTGATCTTCTCAGACACTTGCACACATTCCTCTCAGGAACAGTCTAATTGATATTAATAGGATAATTCACAGGTAAAGTGCAACCTCAGGTGCACCAATGCTTGATGAACTGGAGCACAACCAAACAGACAAAGGAATATGCACAAAACATTAGCCCATTTTCCCCTCTCTGCTCCCTGTGAAAACCAAATGTATCACATTTTTTCATAGGTTTAATTATTGTTAAACTCCTGTTCCTTCTATTTTTTCGTATGTGTTGGTTTTTGTGTTGGTGTTCATGCATTCTATTTAGACTACAGGTCCTTTTTGGAGCAAGGTCTACAGCTTTTCTGAGAACTTCTATCACTTTTAACAAATCACTTCTCTCTTGGCTTTTCGCAGTGCCGCAGTGCCACAAATGTCAATAAATTCTATTTCTGATCTTGAAACCTGTGTTAAAGCTAAACTATGTATCTTTCCTCCTACACCTTCCTTTCACATGGTGACCCCTGACTTTTCTCAGCCTCCACACCACATTTCCCCCCATGTGATAACTAAATTTAAATCCAAACTGGATGATTCTCTTTTATGTGTACCTCAATCAAACATGAGGAACTTGATTCAGCATTACTGGGAAAAATGAGTACATTGGGTAGGTCCAACTAAATATTCACAGATGTCTTTTGTTTTTAAAATCTTTTTCTTCCATATTCAATATTTTCCTTATATATCAAACTCATTTTAGAAACTTGTAGTTTACCTATATCCACAGATAGTGATGGTCTCTGTGCTTCATAAAAAGCTTCAGATGAAGAGATAAGCTGTTCCTATTATTTCAAGAAGACTTGCTTTTTAATCTAACAGTGTTACAAACTAATACTGAAATGCCCTTGGCACTGATATACAGTGCACCTCTTCCAAAAAGTATGGAGTACTAGAGCTTCCCAGATAATACCTTGCACAACACAATACAAATGTTTCCTCAGAAGGAGCCTTGGTTGCAGGGCCTGAGGTTTGTAAAACCACAAGGGAAGGAAACACCCATCCTTCCCCTGTTTCACAGCTTTCTTCCCTGAGCAAACATTTTGAAGGCAGATCCTGGAGACAAACTTTGAAGGATTTCCTCTGCCAGTTTCCATTTCTTATTGGTATTCCTATAGCAGAGGCACCAACACTTCATTTGCATCTCATCTGTGTCAGAGGGTTTCAGTCTTTCCTGTTTATATACCATCATGGCAGCAGTGCCATTAGGATAATTATAGTTATGTTAGGATTCACCTGCACACTACCAGGAGACGCTTTGTGTCTTAGATAATGAGGTCAGCAATTTCCAAGATTTGCAGAACAAGGACAAATTGTTTTGGCAATATGCCCAACTTACTCCCAAGCTTGACCTACCACCTTCCCCTAAAGGAGACCCCATCTGCTCTTCTGCATTACTGTTCATACCTTCTGCTTTAGGCTCTTCTTCCAGGATGAATCATAGCATGGTTTTATCCTCTTCAGAAGCTCCCGTACTGAAGGCCACCACCAGCACAGAGGTCAATGGAAAATTCTTCCAGTTAAGATAATCACAGAAGCAAGGATGAGGGGGAAATAGAAGAAATCATAGGCTAAAATAATATTTGAGTAAGTTTTTCTAAATAACCATCGGTGGAACATACCTCTAAGCTGGCTTTGCATTGCAAATAGCAAGAGGAAACAAAATAATCTGCTATTCCCAAATGTACACACAAATGGACTCAGAGTCTTCCAAAACCACCCATTGCACTATTGCTGCCTCTGCAAGGGACAGGACATCTCAGCTCCACTGTAGCTTGTGAGATCTGACAGTCCAGGTTTTATTTAGCATTTAATCTCAGATCACATTCAAGGCCAGACTAACACAGCTAATTCCTCAATTCATACCTTTGCACTGGAATTCATACTGAGGCACCCGAATTTTCAGAGCACCATGCTTTGTAGACCTAATAATTCTAAATATGACTTGACTGTGCACTTAAATTGAAGATATGGCCCTCAGAATAGACATATTACAAGTGAATTCCTGGTCCAAACAGAATTGGTAGTAAAACTATCACTAAGAAATACACACCTTAAACCAGCACTATCGCTCTCAGCAGCTCTGCAGAGACTAAGCTCCATACAAATCAGAGCAGCTGGCTTAGGGAAAGCATTGCAACTACCTAATATGCTAACTAGCAAAACAAAGCACCATGCACCCTCCATGGGTGTTAAACCAGTGCCAGACATGTATGCTTCCTATAAAACAATAATCCAGCCTACATGGTCTATCAGGGTGTTAGCACAGGGCCTGCTACCCCAGGCTCACTTGTCACTCGCAGAAGAAATAGTGCACCTCAACACTTAGCACTGCATGAGATTTTGCAGCCTTTTGACACACCCTGAGCCAGATATCATCTCTTTGGCTAAGGCTTGTACTGTATCTGTATACAACTGTTTCTCTCACTGTTGCTATAGCTGTACATTATGAAACTCCTTAAATACGCAATACATCAGTTTTTGACACAGCTCTCTTGAGCAGCTGTGTTGTGCAATGCATTCTTCAGAGCTAGCAGGGATTAAACAGCATTTTGTGGGTCCCAGGAGATGCAGTTTATATTGCTCTAAGCACTTTAAGGCCAAGTTTGCTCTATTCAGCAGAGCCAAAGGCTGTTGCAAATTCAGATACACAAAGACAGAAAGAGAAAAGAAGAACTATGACTGAAGTTTAGGATGAGTTCAGCACAGATGAATTTTTAAGTTTCTAACTTGCAACAGTTTAAGATAAAGCTTTCTATACCAGCATGTTCCAAAATGCAGACATTTGGAGAAAAAGTGCTTCTGGGCTAAAAATTTTCTGACTTATTCCAGGAAGGTGAGAAAGAGATGTTTTGTGTAAAATATCTTCCTAAAACTCTCCTACTGTGAAGCTTTTGTGACCTTGTCACTTTTGCTGAAGTGTCTCCTTAGATAATACCACGTGGTTGGGATACTTTGAAAACTTGGAATTGCTAGGCTTCATTGCCAGAGGGTTCGGTGCCTTAAAACACAGTGACACCATGTGGCCAATCGCTTAGGATGGAAACAATATGCTGATGGAAAGGGCAGTGTACGATTTTCTCATTTTTCTTTGGCTTTATTGAATTTGTCTTAGGCATGCTTGAAACTATATTAACTACTGAGAGCAAACTAGGTTAGAATCTTCATCTGGACGGGTAAACAAAGCCAAAGCCAATGACTATTTTGGATTTCAGCATATGTTCAAAAGTCTCAAGTTTGCAAAATTGTCCAGTAAAACCTACCTGTAAGTTCAGCAAGTAAATACCCATAAGAACAGTTTGCACTTAGGTCAAAATATCATATTCACTTAGCAGATGCAAGAAACTTGTAGGACTGTGATTCAACATTCTCAAAAAGGTGCATCTGAAAGTTGCACTTAAATATCTATGGTTTAATTCTACAGTAGTATCACAAAAAAATGCAATTAATTTTGAAAATGGAGATATATTTGCCTTTCTCTCATGGCTTGTTTTTCTTACAAATAGATGCAGTTACCCCCACTTATTTTTACAGATATTTCTGCACTAAGTATTTAAAGTCACAAGTGGGAATATTGTTGCTAGGAATGTTCTCAGTAGGTTTTTTATCACTCTGCATTATATAATATGGTGAGTGATGTGATGAATCATCTCTCCCTAGCACAGTCCTTTCTTCCAAATGAGGTGCTGCAAACTGGAAAGGTTCAGCTCATGACAAATGGTAAGAATGGGCAGATCTCTTTGAAAGACAGACACACACACAGGCAGGCAAATAGATGAAAACTGAATACAGAATACCCCTCAAAGAGAAAGAGAATAATATATTAATCAGCTCTTCACAGAATATATTCACTCATTAGTACTATAAAAAAATTCATGTTCATTAAGAAATGTGTATTTTGAGGTAGCGTTCAGAACACCTTGCTCTCAAGAGCAGAAAGTGAAAATACAACAGTATGACTCCCTGTTGCACAGGCTTTGCAAAGTCAGTGTGCCATCAATGTTGCCTCTTTTGCTGATTAGATAACATGCTGATGTCATTTTTTCTACTCCATATTGAACTCCTGGTGAGCAATTTATGTCAATACTATCACAGTGCATATGAATGTAAATGAAATAGGTTAGTTTGAAAGGTGATCTAACAGGTTTTTCACCTACGTATATAATAGTTTCACCTATATACATAGCATTAGACAGCTAATTAGATACAGGACTTTCTGACTGTTCAAAACAGGAATTTGAGTTGAGGAAGATTACTGACCTGCCCCCACAAATTTTGTCACCCTGACTAGTGAGATGATGCTGCCATCTGGTGACCTGTAAATCTTAGCTACAAGTGACAGAATTTTTCCCCTAGACTGGGAGGACAGTGTACATGATCTCCCTGGTACAGAGATGCAGTAATGATGCTTTAAGCAGCCGAGCCCTCTTTTATATTCAGACCCACACTGGCTCTCCTTAGCTTTCTTATCTGTCTCTCATGGGTTGCACCCTTCAATGTCAACATGGTTGCTAAAGGAAGTGCTGTCCATGGAGAAGCCAGAGTGGAGAATAGAGGCAGCCCTGCAGAGGGGATGAAGCCCACAGTTCAAAGGACTAAAGGTTTGTAATAAAAGCTAAAGAACGTCCCCCTGCTGCCAAGAGAATCATATGTGCTGGAAAGCAAAACACACACTTAGCCAGCAGCTCAAAATTACAGTATACACCGAAAAAAGATTAAAAAGACATATTCTTTACAGCTGGGAAGCATTATTATAAATTATCACATAGTTTTGTGCATTGAGGATAAAATTTTACTCTCCATCTTCTCAAGTGTAAAGTTTGTATATTTATGGTAACATTTTTCTTGCTTGAAAAAAAAAACAGTGTTATGATTCACGGAATTCTAAATCTAAATAGCTCTGACTATCTCACATGGAATCTCACACTGGAGAACTGGGGACCGCAGCAAGGAGAAACCATCCTTACCATCCCCAAACACTCATCTGCTCCCAGAAGAACTGTATTTCACACAATAAGTGACATTCTATCTAGAATCTCCTTGACTCTGAGATCTGTACATGTGGTGACCCTCAGAAAAATCATTGATTTTCAGGTGTAGCAGGAGGCTCTGTCCTCCAGGTACACCACCTCATGAGGAGAATGCTGCACTGTTCTACAGACAGAATAGCAGGAAAGCAGCTGAGATATGCACAGGCACTGCTCAAGTCATGACCATACATACACTGATGTACTCTGAACAGCCTGCTCAGAAGTCACAAAAGAAACGCGTTTTACTACGCGAGTGCTACATGAAATGATCCTGTTGCCAAATTTGGCTAAGAGCTGGAAGAGCTGCAGAGTATGCACAGGATTTATGAGACTAACCTCTGGATTCCCTCCAGAGCCCAGGAAATTGCATTCCTTTGGGATATGGACTGATGTTCATTGATAGTGCAAAATTATGTTCTTCTGCAGGGACAAGAAAAGCAAAGCAAAAGCACTGGAAAGCCAAATAGCCTTATGTGGAGAACTGAGAGGAATGAAGAAGGATAAAACAGTCTTATAAACTTCTACTCTCCTCTCAACCCAGCTGAAGGGAGAACCTGCACATGCAAAGCGGGAGCAAATTACTTAAGAAGTCAAACTATCTTTCTTAAATGTGCGATTTGAAAGGTAGAGTGGTATTACCTGCCTCAGCCCATCATCATCCTCTGTGTGGTGTCTGTTATAAGGCTAATAAGGCAGACAGAAATGATAAAAATACCAGAAAGCAAATGGAACAAGCAGCAAATGAAGGAGAGAAAGACAGCTGTGGCCTGAGTATGACTGAACTCTCACTGTGTCATAACTATTAGGCACCAGCATTCTCTCAGGCCTTATAAGGAGATTAATGGGTTTGGATTTTTCCAAGCAGTTCTTTTGCTAGTGGACAGTGATTTTTGGGCTATACAAAACACACCTTAGTAGCCAGAGACAACTGTGGGGAAAAAAAAAAAAAAAAAAAAAAGAGAGAGAAAAGTTATGTTTATATCTCGTCTTCCTCCCTCCTCTTTTGGGCACAGTATTCCAGATAAATCAAGGGAGACACAGATAAGGCACAGCTTAAGCTATATATCCTAAGGAAATTGAATACCAAATGACTAACTTTGCTTTATATTATGTGAAAGGTAACTCTTGGTAAAATAAAGCTCTCATTTCATGCAAAAAACAACAAGATTTCAAAACATATTGGTCTAATGTGGAATAAAATTGAAGCCCTTTTCCTGAACCTGTCATAAGCACTAATGTACCAATAAACAACAACCTGCTGATCAGAACACAAAAGCTGGGAAATGGGAGAACCTTCTCAGGCAAAGCCAAGGCATGAGTTTCAGCCTTCTAAACCCCATGGAGAGCCCCAGCTTTAAGGTTAATAGTTATTTCAAGGAGACTTTTACCACCAGTCCTTAAGAGGATAAAACAGTTACACAACTAAATGCTAATCTTCTCCCCAGTGGGAGAAAACCTATTTTTTAAAATATCTTTCTTACCTCAGAACTCTCAAGGAATTAGAGAACAAAAAACTACTTTATTTTCAGGTCTGATGAGTAACTGGAAAATCTGAATGGAATCAACAAGAGATAAAATAAATAAAATTTGTTCCTTGGTTTCTATATTGACCTCAAAGTGAGGGAACTTGAGAAAATTTCTAAACCTGTCACTAGAGCTTCAGTAATGGAAAGCATTTATTACCTCTTCATAAAAGCATGTGTTCTCCATGTCCCAAGACAGTAAGTGTACTAAACTGATTGCAAAACCTCTTAGTTCAGAAAGCAAACAAAACATGGGTTTCAGTGACTTGTTCATAAGTAGATCCTGTGTCCTGTGTTAGGATTCACCCTGTGGCTCAGTAACGGGCACTATGCTGAGCCATGGGATCCTGGAGCAGGCAGGGCTCACGTATGCTCACCTCTGGCACTGCACAGTGAAACCATCTGGTATGTGGACCTGAGCCATGGTGCTTTCACTTGTACGTGTCTGTCTTCTGCCAGAAGGAGATTTCTGCTGGAGAACCTACGTTCTACAGAAAAAAAAAGTCATTAAAAAACATTACTAACCAGATTTTTTTAATCATATAATATCTCTACTTGGAAGTGACCCATAATCTTCTGGTTTTCCTTTGTTTTTTCACTCCCTCACCTCCTTTCCAACAGATATTTATATATGCCCACACATTCACAAACTTCTCTTGATGAGGGGGATAAATTTAACAATTGATACTCCTTGAATGCATATTTTATCTTTCTTTTCTTTGTATTCATAATTTATGCACAATTTATACCTCTATTTTGGTTAATTTTTGATTTGTCTAGCTGGGTTACAATTTTGATTTGGGGTGCCCTGGAATTGGAATGGCCTGGTTCGTGGTCAGTGGGACAGAAGAAAAACTGTTAAAGATAGAGAAAAAAAAGAAAGCAGACATTATATCCCCAGGTGAGGGAAGACAGCCATAGAAAGTACAAGATTCCCTAAAAGGCTTGAAAGAGCAGAATTGCCCCTGCACATTGCTGATGTAAATGGAGCCTAGGAGGTCTTAGCTTTACAGGGAGTGGTATCAGACTGCCATGGAAGCAGTTAGTGCTGAGCTGTTCAGTGATTCGATGATATTTCCACCAAAAAGTACAGACCACTGACCTCTTTTTCTTCCACTACAACAGTAGTGATATCCTTAGGTATCAAAGTAGTTTTCCTGTTTCAAGATGAGATATCTCTGATCTGAAATAACCCAGAGATGGGAGAATGGCTGGAGTCAGAGCATTGTGCAGCCAAAAATAATCCTGTTTGAGTTAGTGCTGGATGTCTGAGGATGTCAGAGTGACACTGTCCAGGGACAGACTCGTGGAGATGGCACAGGATTATTGATTCAAAACTACCTTGCTGAATTCATAGCATATTAAAATGATAGCAGGGCATTTGAACCTCCTCTTCTAGACGAAAGCAGAGCTATGCACATGCTCTTTCCCTGTGCAGAACATTTCCTTTGAACCATCTATCCAGCTCATCTCTTATCTGACATCCATATTTAACAATTTTCTCTCTACTGTCAAATACCTCACTCCTCCAGGACCAGATCCACTGTAAAAAGGGGCAGCACACAATAAGCCACCAAGCACTCACTTCACGGGATGCAGAAATGGATCCACGATTTACAATCAGCTGGACTAGTTGTTACAGACATAACTAAAAACTGTAATAGTTTCTTATTTATCTTGGCACAGTATGGCTCACCCCTGCTTCTCCTGCTAACCCCATACATGTTCCTGCTGCTTCCTTCTTTGATCCAGCAGAACATTTTAGTCTTACTTTTGTTCTGTTTTGTTTTCCCCAGGATTACCTCTTAGATCACTAACCAGAAAAAAGGCATGACCGTTGTCCCTTTCTGCAGCAAGGTACTCTTAAAAGACTTTAAAAAATATAACCACACCTTTTACTGAAGTGATTTTAATGTAAACATAAATTCCTAGTCTAAATGCAAAATGTTGAAAGTTCAGCAGCTTAAGCAATTGAAAAGACACAATCCCAAATAAATGCAATGTAACTTATTTACTTATTTTTCACTAAGTGCTATCCAGAGTCAGGGTACAGACATTTTTAAGTTTAATGAAAATTTTGCACAGACAATTTTTTAAGACTCAGCATTCCTATTTTTTGTCCTCAACAATGAAAAATAGCAGGGATATTTTGCAGTAAATGCTGCAAGGAGCACTAGTTCATTGGAAATATTAATCTTTCTTCTCCCTAAACTTAAACAAAGCATCTCTTTCTCTGTGCTTAATACTACATTTGGCTCAGATTCTGTTTCTGAATGACACGTACATAGCATTAAAAAGTGCAGAATAGTGATTTTTTTTCTGAAATGAAAGAATTATATATTTTTTAAGCAAAATACTAATATAGACAATTTTTTTACTATTTGTATGTTGTCAATAAACACTGGTCTTATCCCAAAGCTTGATAAAAATTATTGTTAACAAATACAACTGGTAATGTATTAAAGAACTGACTAAGCTTTGAATTAAAAAAAAACAAAACTCTTTAGACTTTCAAACACACACAGGGAACAGAAACCAGAAATGGAGAAAAGTGACTCCTCAATTACACCACACAGCATATATTCTCATCTTTCACTTCATTCCTGTTCTGTGGCCATGAAACAACCTTGCTTGCAGAAGCCACCCAGAGACACTGCTTCACCTAAAGAAGCTCACAGGCTTAGAGAAGGATATTTGCATTGAAATCTCTTTGCTCAGCATAATCCTTACTAAAATTCCACTGAAGCCTCAAAGACCCACTACTTCTGCAGAGACAGCCACTTTCTTAAAGATGTTTCACTTCCTCTGCACCTGTGGTTCACTTTTTTTTTTTGCCTTTTGACTACTTTCATTCTGCAGTTTCCTTCAAGTTATACTGTATGTGTATCAAAATGCTTCAGGGTCAGTTTTCAGTGCAAAGATAGAAAATTTTAAGAATGTATTGGGCAAATCAGCACTCTTCATTGTTGTCTGATTCCATGGTAGCTACGGAAATCATCCTGCCCTAAAAAAGCATTGCAAGACATACTTATAAACTTATACACAAGACATACTTGCACAAGACAAACTTGTAAACTTATAGTAAACTTGTTCATAGCAGCTTACATGTGGGGATATTGTCAGTTCTTAAGAGGCTTGTCACAAGCTTTTCTTATTCTCAAAATAGAAATGTGGTGCAGAGCTAAACAGTGGGTGACTAAGAATAAAGACGAGATCTTTCGGTTCAAGCTTTGATACTCTATTTTATCTGAAGCACTTTTCAATTAAGCAGATTACAAGAACAGACTTTCCCATCCTATTTCTATTAGATTTATCAGTTGTGCTTGGCAGAGGATCTCTTGCAGCTAAAGGTCTATTATCTTTAATTAAATTATAACTTCCACATTGTTCTTGAATAATGTTGTCTTTATTCAGCAGGCCTGGAGAGACTATATAAAGCACTCTGACTCAACAGCCTGCAATTAGTAGAATCTTGTCTTGAAAAAAACCTGTGATCTTAGCCGTACTGGTCTAAATCATCTCTTCAGTAGAAGAAACATTAAGTAGTCAAAGTCTCAGGCAAAATGCTGAAGAACGTGCTTAAGAACAGGCAGAAGTGTATTACTGAAATTAAGCAGTTTCCAGTTACTTTGTGTTAGTCTGAAATCAGTTTCCAGTTTCTATTTTCTGAAGATAAGCTTCAAATTTAAGTTTAATTTTAAAAGTATTCTCAGTACAACTGAGTTGCCTTGAATATTTTCATGTGCATGGCATAGAGCTGCTCAGCTACATCAGCTTTTTCAGTCTGTCTTGTCAGATGTCATCCAAGTGATAAATAAAGGGCTTTTAAGTGGGTAGCAAAGCTGTCACTCCAGAGCAACAAAAGAAAGAGGTCCTATGTGCTGTTATCATTGATGTCAGTCAGCTCCCTTCATCCTCTGTTTTCAACACTGTTTCTGTGAAACTGACTACCAAATGTGATAACATAACTAGAAGGAAGCATCACTGACCACACTGTTGATATACTGATGGAAAGCATTTTTATTTGTATCAGTAGTTTACTATAGATAATGTATTTTCTTGGAAGGTCACAATTTTGTAATTCAAAGTATAGGTCTGTAAACTGCCCATTGAAGGCTGGGAAAGCTTGGTTTCCCCTCAGAAGGGATTAAAATAGATGTGATTTATCCCACAGGCTGGAAAACAACACACTGTTTTGTATAACCCTCACTGTGTTCAGTAAAAATAAAATAATTACTCATACCACAGAGAAACTTGCAGCCTAAGGCCCTGAGTCTGAGGAAAATGTGGATCAGCAGCCCAGGATTTTTTGAATGCTTCAATAAAACAGAAAAATGAGGGAAAAGAAAATGTCCCTTACTCAGATGGAACTGCTTAAATGTGTTTGGCTTTCCTTGTTGTTACATGTTACTCTGCTGCCAGGTCCCGTCCACTCACTAAACATCTGCAACAACCAGTCCATGCAGGACATAGGCATAGAAGGGACATACAGAAATCAAGTAAGAGGCAACAGCATAAAACGTGATGGATGACCAGTATGGGTAAGCAGGAGAGAGATGTCCCCACTCTGACTACTCACACCTTCAGCTATGTGGTACCCATCTAGCAGTCTGAGGAACAGGGGGTTCAGGAAAACCAGAAGTACCTGAAGGAACAGTCTGTGCTGAATTTATTGGATGAGAGTCCCCACCCCACTGAGGCCCAAAGTGCTCATTTTGAGTAACCACTGCTCCCTGAAGCAAGAAAACTAAGGGCATGGTTCCTCCCTCAGCAGGATCCAGGCTCCTACAGGGATTTTGCCTCAGCAGGAATGGAAACCAGGGACTACAACTGTCGAAGGCAAGATTTTTCTACCTCAGTGCAATGCAGAGACTTCTAGCACCTGCTTGCTTCTGTTGTCAGGGTGTGAGTCTTGACTGCTCCAGGAGGGAGAATTTGCTCCACTGATGCCATTTGATTTGTAGCTGCTGTTAGCCACTATCCCACAAAAGCACAAGGTAGATTACACCCCACCTTGGCAGGTTTGGACACTGGTAAAGGGTAAGAAAATGCACATTCTTCCCAGAAGGTGAGGTCAGTCCTCTTGAAGAGTGGCATTTCTTAGCTGTCACTGAGCTCACAGCTGTCTGCAATAGTGGCAGGACCACTGAGGCAGCCCACCTCAGCGGGTTCCTGGGAATTCAGCAGCAGTGGCTTTACTGTTCCTTCCCCAAAATGGAGACAAACTAACTTTCACCATATGAGAGCAAGTACTTGGCACATCTGTATCACCCCCATGTTAAACACTGCACAAAACCGCAGACTCCATCACTCGTCTATCCAACAGGAGGTGAGGACTTCTGCTCATGACCTCCTCAATCAGTGAAGTAACAGCTTGTGACTACACCAGGATTGTTCCTTAATGTATTGGCAGGTGCACAGATGGTTTCATTCAGATAATCTCAAGCAAACTGTGCACACACAGATACACTGCACATTGCACTCCCTGAGTAGTGCAGCAAAAACTTTACCCTAATATGGAACTTACATGGAGTCAGCAGGATATACAACCAGGGTAACCTGGGTAAGATTCACTTCTGGGTTTTGAGGTACCAGAAAAAAGAATGTTATCACTGCACTTCAGATCAAGCCAGAAGAGTGCCTCTTCCATTAGCCGAGATCAGAACTACAGCAACCTTTTTACTAAGAAATGGGAGAAAACGATATACCAGGAGGAAAGATGAGTGTGCTAATATGTTGTTCAACAAAAGTGCTGTTTATATCTACTAAACCGTTCAATGGATGACTCCTCCTGTGAGAGTATTTCCTCTTACGAAAGGAGATGGCTGCAGATTGAGGGCAAAGATAGCTCAGCACAAATGTGATTTAGGTGATGGGATGCTGGGTTGTTTTTAGACTACAGCACAGATGGTGCCAATCTATTGTGATGCCGGGGTCGGAGGTCAACTGAAATTCAACTAAAAAATGGGAAATTATTTCGGAAATGAAAATAAGCAACTATGCAACAGTGGGGTTTAGAGGAAGGCAGTCCAGAAAACTTCTGGTGAGTTTCTATCCAGTGAGTGCTGAAATACCATCCCTGGCCAGCATCTATGACAGCTTCCACTACAGCTTGCTCTTAGGGATGTCTGAGTCCATCAAATGTTGCCAGAAAAAGGCCTGTATCCTGCGCCATGCATCTTCTTGGGCTTTAGCATGCTCTCTCCACTGCCCTCCCCAATTCACCAACATCCCAAGCACCCTGTGGATTGAAACTTTGCACAGAGGCAAGTATGGTGGCTCCAAGAGGTGCCCTGCTCCAGAATAGGAGTAAAACTCCACTTCCCGGCCGTGCTGCTGAAGGCGCTGAACAGCATCCTGGCAATAGAGGTCACTTTTCCAGTTCATGTCATCCAGTCCAGACAGGAAGAGGAACTTGGCTAAGGACCTCTCCACAGGAATGCGACAATCCCAAGTTGCTGGGTCCGTGTGATCATCTAAGACATCTGAAAAATCTACTATTCCAGACTCATCACCAATCTTCATCCTCCCCAAGTCATATGGGTGGACAGGAATAGTGAAGCCATCCCCCTTCAGGGGAACGAAGGAATTAAAACTACTTCCAGATATGCTGACAGCTGCCTTGATGCCAGGTAGAAATGTAGCCATGGAAAGGGCTAGATCACCTCCTTTAGACAAGCCCAAAACACCAATGCCAGTATCTTTCACCTGAAACAGAATTATGAAAACAGTGATATTAACTACTCTTTCTTTCCTGAGCTGACATAACCTCTCCAGTTCTGCTTTCTCACTCATCCAACTATGACCACTCATATTTTGCCCCTTTCCTCTCTCTGTTCAGGTTATATTATTCCTTCATCTATCCCTCTGCTGAGACTCCAAAAGAGTGACTATGAATTCTACAGCTCCTCAACATTTACTCCTCCTGTAACACATTTGCGTCCTGGTCACCTGTATAGACAAAGTGCCCTTGCTCCCTCCACATCCCAGTTCAGCCTCCTCTCAGTATGGTGTCTTTTACTGCTCCTCTCTCCGAGCCACTTTTTCCTGGGTTTTCTTGCATTGAATTTCTTCATTGCAGTTTCTTCTATACTCTCCTACATCTGACCTGTTATTTTCTGTTTTGTCTTGAAAGATAAAATGTTCATTACACCTGAGGCTAAGTGAGCCCAAAAGCTGTTTAAATCAACTTATTTCTAGTGAAGGCCCTTCACACTGAATTCTAGACGTTTCAGAGCTCTCTGAGGAACAAGACAAACAAGCAAGGCTGAATTCTGCTCTCACACTGCCTACAATCCTGGTGTCCATGTGATAGAAAGTAAATAACTTTGCAAACTGTGTATTTGCAAAACAAATACACGTTAAGTAGCATTACATTAAAATTTTAAATGCTACTTGATTTCTCTTGGTCACTTTTGGGTTAAGTATGATGATACATTGCCATAAAGTATCTTTCTTTTCCCACACACTCGTTCAGATACAGCCTCAGCTTCTTAAGATATGTCACACCTCCAGTGCTACAACTGTAAAGGATTCTGTTGTTAGAGTTTTTTATTACTGTCCTGCAAAACTTACTCAGAATCAAAAGCCTGTAATATCTCAGAAATAGTAAAAAAGCCAATGGATTTTTTTCCCTTCTAAAATCTTAAAAGATGCAAAACTAGTACAAAATTACTGTTTCCCGCTTAAGCAATTTTATACTTCTAATCTAGGAACCAATTAGCAAACTGGAAAATAGTTTCAGGAAGAGCACTATAATTTGTCTCTTACCTGCTGCTGCTTCTGCAAAAAGTTCACAGCCTCCTCAAAATAGCTCAGTTCAAGGATCTCTGGCATAGCAGGGATATCTTCAAAGGACACGTAAGCAAGAGCCAGAGTCACAAAGCCCCTGCTAGCCAGGAGACTTGCTCTGTATTCAATAAGACCTCCTCCAGATCCATACAAATCAATGAGTCCAGGGAATGGGCCAGGTCCTGCAATGAAAGGAGGGTGTATACATAACCAAAAGAAAAGTTCCTCTGGGTGTCCTTTTGTGGTGCCTCCTCAGTACATATCAGGACAGTAAATATCAGAAGAAAATCATCCTCTGGAGCTTTCCATGGTGAGTATCATTCTCAGGAACACACAAAATGACTGTAAGGACATGAATTTGCACATTTCTTTTCTCTCTATAGGAAGTTCACATGTTGGACATCCTTCTCTCATGGTGAATTTCAGCTGGCATTGGCCTACAAGTCCTCAGGCCACTGAGGATCAATGAAGAAAGAGTGTTACTGCAGAAGTGGCTATATCTCAGGAACTATGCTTGCAGGTATGCCATGGAGGGAATACTTGGGTTATGAAATACTCACAAATGCCAGAACTGACCTGTACCAATTCAGGCTTCAGTAAGATAACTACCCCTGAGCTCTTCAGCTCTCCCGCAGCAATAGGACCTTCCTTTCCTCATGCTGGTCTGCCCTTTCTCATAGCCAGATTTCCCTTACAAGATGTGATGTTGCTGCAGCTGAAAGGGACTGTTTGTTAATTACAGAGAAAGACAGCCATGTTTAAGTGCCATTCAAGGAACAGAAACACTTCAGGCTTAAAGCAGCTTTGCACAGGATCCATTCTCAGCACTGTCTGTGTACAGAGTTGTACAATATGGCACCTGTTTAATTAAAGACTATTTGTCTCCTATCTCCCTAAGTATCCCATGCAGTCCAGCTGCTCAGTCAAGGAAGAGACTTCTCTCTTTACCTTTTCCTTAGCTAAAGAGAACACAGAGACAGATCCAGAACCTGCAGAAAGACCTGTAGAAGCTGCTGAGAGCATGGTTCTTCAGCCTAGGCTGGCTGCAGCCTGAGTCCAGCGCTCCCACCATGCCTTGTCATTCTTCACCCCATGGCCAGAGCTGTCACACATCACAGCTCTGCCAAGGACCAGGGGCCTCTTGGTCTTGTCCGCTAAACAGAAAAGCTAAGAAATAAACACACTGTTTGACCAAGCTCTCACTGCAGGAGAGGTCAAGCCACTCAACTAGAACAACCAGGAGACACCTTGTGTTACCACTGCTGCCCTCCCTGCACCACCATACCCCTGCCTTGGCCCTTGCCCTGCCTGGGCAACAACTCTGCTCCTCTTTGCTCTGCCATGATGATCCAGGTACCTGCCCCAGGCACAGGCTGAGGGAAGTGTTTGCTGAGGCTCTGCTCGGGGTGGCTGAGTGCATTCAGGGACCACGGGGAATAATATGGTGTCAGACATACCTGGAAAACCAGAATGGAATGAAAACTCACCAGGAGGGAGGAAGAGGGTTGCTCTGAGACGACCTTCTCTGACCGAAATCCTCTTCACCCCCTCTCCTAAAAACCATCGTTCATTGGTGCATTTTCCCAGCAAGCGGCTCGTGTCCCCATGGCCCTCGTACACCTCCAAGTCCACACAGAAAGGGGTCAGGACGTTCCTCTTTGCCAGCCGCTTATAGGGCGTTTTGGACTGCAGAGCCCAGAGCAGCCCCATCGGCTCCACTCCCAAATAGCTGCCCCCCAGCGCCGGGGAGCGGCTGAGATCCAGCTCCCCGCTGCTGCCGGCCCTGTAGAGAGCGTGGGATTGGAAAAGCTCCCCGCTCTCGTCCACCAGGCTGGCTCGGAGGGTGACCGCCTGGCGCGGCTGCAGAGCGGCCACACGGATCTGCACGGGCTCATCGAACAGGCACCTGGGGGAAGGCAGGACGGACACCCGCGCCGCCATCCCGGCCCGGCTGCACGGAGAGCTGCGGCACCGACGGCCTGCAACTGCGTGAGACACCAGCCTCAGCAACCTGTCCCTTCTCGGGATTAAAATCTCTGCTCAAAGTCCAGGAGGAATCATCGTGAGCACTTCCTTCAGTCGGCCGGCACGGGCTGCTGGGAGACGTAGTGCAGAGCACGCCTCCCTCCCGACTCTGCGGCTCGGGTGGCACGGTGACACCGGCCACTTGCAGGGGCACAAGCTGTCACTTGTTCTTGGCGAGTGCTTTTACTTTTGATTACAGAGAGAGACCAAATTAAAAACCCCAAAGCAGCAAAAAGAGATATCCAAATTGCCACGCCCCCCAGCTGCAGGAAATCCCAGATTTGGAAGGCTTGGGAGCCTTTGCCAGGGCACAGTAAACACAGACAAGCTGGAAAGCCTAAGTAGCATGGCATCTTAATCTCGCCACAAAACAAAGCCTGCTCTTGATCCCTCTTGAGCTTGCTGCAATTTTTGGACAAGCACCGCAAGTTAAGGTGAAGCTTTATGCTATAACTATGTTTATTTTAAAAAGCAAAAGAAACAAACAATTACCTTTTTTTTTCTTCACAATAATTAATTTCCCCCATATTGAAAATGTTTCTAAAGAACTATTTGAAGATTTGACAATAAATACCAGCTTTTAGTTTTCATAAACAACAGTACTACATTTTCACAATGTCTGTATATTTAATAGCCTTCTTGTCCTACCCTGGGAGTCTCAGACATGTGAGTAGTCCCATCCCATTCTGTGGAAATACAAATGGGAATTATGGCTGGTTGAACCAGCCTCCTGGTTCAAACAACTTGGCTGATCATGCACTAAGAAGCAAAGGAATGAAACAATGAGCTTACAAGCTGCAGAATCACACCTCATGCCATGAGACCATAGATGATACGCAGATTGACTGCAGATCTGGCAGAGCAACTCTAAAATCATCCCTCAGGATGCAAGAGAAGGCAGTTATGTTTAAATACAACAGTGAAAAGAAATAAAAAACAGCACTAAAAACATGTCACTTTTTATTGGAAAATAGCCAACATTGACCTTTGTATGTCCTCCTGGATGTCCTTCAGCCATTGTTTACTTTGGAAAAAAAGTAAATTTGTACAGAAATAAACTTTAAACTGACCTATTTATTGCAGAAATTGTAGTTTCTCACCATCAAAATACCACAGCCACTGAACTTAAAGAATTACAACAGGACAGACTTTTGCCTTAAGCAGAATGCATACGTTGGATTGTCGCAGCCTGATGCATAGAGCAGATCCTTCCTTGTCCACTTGGGTTGTAATGAAAACAATCTGGAAATCTGAACAAACACCCAGGGCTTCCGTTTTGGGATTTTCAAAATCTGGATTGTCTTCCTTCACATTTTATTTTGCTCACCATTACTGAGGCAACATGCAAAGGCCTAAAAATCCTATTATCAAAGTTCTACTTACAAGCCAAAAAATCTGGCCAATTGGTCTGGACTCTGAAATCAAGAAAAATAGCCATGATGTGTTCAGCAGGCATTGTTCACCACAATTTAATGTTCAGTTCTTTTTGGGGGAATCACGCTTGTACTCCAGTCACAGATGCTGATGATTACGTCACATCAGAAAAAGACATCACAGGCTCCAGTCTCCCACCTTTGCTATACCATTTTCACAGCGTTTGTGAGACAGTCTAGTAGTTGATAATAGCTGTACTTGATGTCATATTCCATGTCATACCAATAATTCACTGAGGAGACAAGAAAAGGGAAAAACATTTTAAGGCTAGAATGTAATGATTTACAGATGTGTTCATAGTCCGTTTTACACAGCTCAGTTAGTATAGGCTTTTCCTTACTACCGACTGAACTTTGAAATGAGCAAATCTGAGACTATAGCTAAAAATAACAATGGAGTTCTTCAGAAGTGCTGCAAATGTAACTCTGTCTTAACCCAAACCAACGTCAGACTCTGTAGTGGAGATTCATTGGAGCAGAAGATGGCAAAACAGCTTAGGAACAGTATGTTTCTATTTAGACAAAAATACCAAACTGCAAAGTTTAATATCTGGATGGGAACTTCTCTTCCTGTGTAAAGGATGGCAAACTCATCACTACTTCACAGTTGTCATCAATCAAATAGTGCTTTAATTCTGCTTCTCTTGCTAATTTTGGGGTAGGTCTCCTAGGAAAATTAAGCCATACACTCTAATATTTTACCAATGCTTCTTGGAGGAGGATATGCTCTAGTTTCAGACATTCACTGGACCAGACCCAGAGAATATTGATTTCTCAAGTGTATACAGACTGTACTGCCGTTAACAGACTAAAGGACAAATAAACTCAAACTCTTTGGTATTTCTGCTAAACAGAGGAAAAAAAGTGGCCAGGGGCTTGCAGCTGGCACCAACTCTACTTTTTAAAAAAATCTTTAAGGACTGATGCAGCAGCACTGGGAGAAACGAATCATAATTACTGCTTCACTGCTAGATTGTCTTATTATCACAGAATCACAAGAACTTAAAAAAGGGCTTGCAGTACTTGCACTATTATACAAATACTAACATTACACTGCTCAAAATACTTTTTTCTTTAACAGCATTATCAGGATTATTCCAGATAAAGGACAAGCAAAAATTCCAGCAAAAATCTCTTCTTCAAACCTTGCAAAACTTGAACAACATAACAACAATACCTTGCACCATCCCCACCCCTCCACATGTACCAAATGAGCACTGATGGGAATTCTGGTATTCACTTGGGGAGAGAAGAAAAAAAAGAGATAGAGATGATGATAAATCCTACAAAGAAAGCAATGACAAGGCTTTTGGTAAGTGCAGGGGAACAGTAACACAAACACTGTATTACTTACTAGCAAGGCAAGAGACTCGGTCAGAGCAGATTTCAGCTCATATGAAAACAGAGTATCTTCCATGTTGTGTCAACAAAGCTATGAATTATAAACAAAACAGGCTGCAAGGAGGCAGTCCCATAGGATCTGACAAGATTGTTATTCCCTCCTGCAGACAGATAACCTTAAAGGAACTTTTGCTCCCACTGGTGCTTTGCTGTGGGATATCTACCTGCACACCCACCACAGTTCAAAACTGTATCTGGAAATAATTGTCTATTTTACCTGCAATACAGCCATGTGATTGCTGAACGTGATGGAACCAGAGGGAAGGCAGATATAACATCTCACCAGCTTTCACTGTACACTGCAAAGGCTTTGCCTGAGCATACTCTGGATACAGTTCTAGATCTGGTTTCAAGGGGTCCAGAGGGATCCAGGGCACCTAAAGGCAAAAGAGTGTGTATATGGTACTGACCCTGGCAAAAAATTCCAGCAAGCTTCCAGAAAAACAACTGATACTCAAACTCACTAGGTTACAAAACATGTACTTTGGCTAGCAAGACATGTACAGCTATACAGCTTTCCACATTCAATTGGGAATAGGTCAAGGATGCAAAGATGTGCCTCCTTCAGTGATGCATTTCTAATTGGAGAAAAGACAATAAATGTCACCCATGAAACTGCAGTCTCGTGGCATACTTTCAAAACACCTCCAGCCCCTTAAGTTGCTTGTTCCTCCTACATTCATACTTAAATACTTTATCTGCAGCACTCTTTTTAGAAATTTCTTTCTTCTTCTTAGGCTCTCTGGTGTAATTTTTACTCCCAGCAGCTGAAACATGCCTCCTTTCTCGGAAGTCCCTCTTGCCTGCATTAATTCTTTCTCTGCCCAACAGAATTATAAACCTCAGCATTCCAACTTTGCTGCATTAAAGGAATGTGATTCCATGAGCACCACTCTGGAAACAGAGAACAAGCCCCAGTTCAAGTTCTGTTGTAACATTATTCACACTTTGCAGAGACAAAAGGCAAGGGATTAAGATTCTACTAAGATTTGTAAAGTGCCTCCAGATCAAAACATTTTAATCAAATAAATATTGCTACTACTAAGAAAATACAACTTATTCATTCAGACAGGTATGTTTTATTGCACTGGGTGATACTACCGTGGACCTGAGTAGAGTGCCAAAAGAAAGTGAATGTAGAGGGGTCTATTTCAGGCATAATGAAATAAATTCATTTATTGTCAATGCATTCAAAAGTTCTTTAGTGGATCTATTCAAGTCTGGTGCAAGGCAACACTTCATGATATTAATCCTTTCAAGCGTGCAGTAAAAGATTTTTCTAGAAGCTGGGTATGCTTTGCAAATAGTAAAATACAAGTGAAATATCTGGGCATTCTCTTTCCAGTAATGAAGGATTTCTAAATATCAATCAATATGCTGAATTTGAGGGCTCAACAAAGCCCCAAGCTCTCCCTAGTGTATTAACTGCATTGTCTATAAACTTTTTACCTTCTCTGCAGTCTTCTCATCCACAATTTCAAATGAACCATCTTCTGATATGTGGTAGGTGGCTGGCTGATAGAGCTCTGGAACCAGAGAAAGAATTAAATTACACAATTCAGAGAACCTAATGGCAGTGCATGTCACACTTTCACCAAGAAAAATTAAGACAAAACCACTTTCAACTAACTGTACTCACTATCCTTCCCTTTTTCCATTGCAAATTTTATCCAGTTTCTTAATATACTTTTTTTTCAGTCAGTCTGAATAATACTTATTGTCCTCCAAGCCCATTTGTATCCCAGTCCTATTTTGTTCCAGTAACTGTTTTCTTTCCTCTTCAAAAGGCATAAATGCACCCCTGACTTACACATCATTCTATAGCTGGGTGTTTCATCTTAGGTCAGTCTACCAAAGAAGCACTCACAAGAGTTATTAGTGACTTGTGGCTAGCCTTTAATTTCTAATTTTAATTGACAAGGCTCATCAATTGCTTCAGATACTGCTAGTTGCTTTTCTTTCATTGCTTCAGCACATGTGGTTTTCCAAGCCCTCCCCTGAGACAGTTTCTCTCCATTAATTAACCTAATGCTCAAAAAGATGGAATTCTCTTTTTACTACACACTAAAAAATGTAAGCATTATCTGGTTTAGGCTTTAACAGTGACTTGTTTTACAAAGTAGGTCTCCTATAACACATATATACTTCATACATTCACATACATGCAACACCACCTGTCCAAGAAAGGCTGAGATGGGGTTGTTCAGCCTGGAGAAGAGAGGGTGCTGGGGAAACCTCACTGTGGCCTTCCAGTACATAAAAGGGGCTTATGAGAAAAACAGAGAAGGACTTTTTACCAAGGCCAGGACAAGGGTTAATGGTATCAAACTGAGACAGGGTAGATTTAGATTATATATAAGGATTTTTTAGGGTCATGAGGCACGGGAACAGGTTGCCCAGAGAAGTTGTGGATGCCCTGTCCCTGGAAGTGTTCAAGGTCAGGCTGGATGGAGCTTTGAGTAATTTGGTCTATTGAATGGCAGGGGCATTGACTCAAAGATCTTCAAGGTCCTTCCAACCCAAACCATTCTGTGATTCTATGACTTCAAGGTTGTAAACAAAATAAAAACAGTATAAATAAAATATTGTAGCAGCACACACCTAGCCAAAATTATATTTGCATCATAGAGCACTCTGCATTCACTTAGTCTGATGGTTTGAAAGCCAAGGAATGGGAAAATTCTTATGAGGCACAAAGTTAAGCTGTCCATCTTTTAGATGACACTGCAACAGTAACTACTGCTATGCACATAGGAAAGCCACATAAAGAAACAGAAAACAAGCAGTGTGAAGCAATGCTGCCATAAGAATCTCTTTCTCCATTCCTCAGTTTTCAGAGATTCAGTTAGCTTGAATATTTCATTAAAATACAAGTCGCTTTTTAGCTTCTGGCTTTTTTTTTCCTAGAGAAAAGCAGGTAGGCAGAATCCAAACCTGTAAAACATCAAAGATGACATGCTACAACACTGACAATATACTTAAATAATTTAAACATTCTAAAGCTGAAGAGACTGTCACAAGTATCACAGAATCAATTAGGTTGGCAAAGACATCAAGAGATGAGATCTGAGATCACTTAGTCCAAGCTATGACTGAACACCACCTTGTCAACTAAACTATGGCACTGAGTGCCACACCCAGTCTTTCCTTAATCACCTCCAGGCACACGCTTTCACCACCCTCCTGGGCAGTCCATTTCAATATCTAATCACCTTTTATGTGAAGAAATTCTTCCCAATGTCTAATCTAAACCTCTAATCTAAATAACTTGAGACCATTACTTCTCCTTCTGTCACTGGCTGCCTGGGAAAAGATCCTGATCTCCATGTGGGTACAATCTCCTTTCTGGGAGTTCTAGAGAGTGGTAAGTTCCTCCCTGAGTCTCCTTTTCTCCAGGCTAAAAATACCGAGCTCCCTCAGCTGCTCCTCATAGGAATTACCCTCTGGAACCTTCACCAGATTTAATGCCCTTCTCTTGACTCGCTTCAGTATCTAAATGTCCTACCTGAACTGAGTGGCCCAGAACTGGACACAGGACTCAAGATGTGAACCAGTGAGCTCATTACTTTACTGGACTGGAAAATCTGGCCTCAGAATAACATTTGTATTACAAGCTACCTGCAGCAAGTAGAAGAGATTTCTGTTCACACTGGAAAACATAACACTGCATAAACATCAAAATGTTACCACTGCTTCCTTTTTTTCACAACTTTCAGTGTTTTAGTCTGTCCTCCTTCCATCCTTCAGACACATTGGACAGCAAAATTATGTACCATATGGGATGAAGGGACGGTCACTTGGTGGATGCAGTAGAAAATATTTCTCTCCAGATACCACACAGTACAAGTTCTCATAATGATCTTTATGCACTAGGATTGAGGAAATAAAAAAGAGAAATGGGGAGAAAGACAGAAAATCATAGCTATTTCCTTCTCTGCAGCAGAAACTACAATAAACAAAGTATCAGCTTTCCCTATTATTATCAGACTGCTTCTTCCTCCTACTGCCAGTGGGAAAATCACAATATCATGCTGCAGCAAAGGCATTTAATGAAGCAAATTGTCAGTGCCTTGCCTGACACAATGCCAGGTAGATGCACCCAGAGACACAGCAGCAGGAGGCTGCAGAAGGGCAGAAGAAAGAATGCAAAAAAAGCATGTTAAAATAGAACTGCCTTGTCGGAAAAACCACACCATTCTCCTGAGCCACTAACTCAAAACAAGCCAGCTTAAACTTGTGCTGAAATCACCAGAAGATTTACACTGCCATAGGATACATACAAGATGTCACAGCAGCTGACTCCCCAAGCCAAAAATTCACAGCATCAGGCTTCTTCCCTGTACAGTTAGGAAAAAGAAATATGATGACAACAACAAACTGTCATTTTTAAAAACCATTTCAAATCATTTTCTGCCACATTCTGTCCTATAATTTACTTCATAACTATCACAGATTTCATTGCAAATAGCACTCTGTGAACAACAGCAACTGCCTTCTACACTGTGAACACTAAGCCAAAATATGACTCTAGGTCAAAGAAAAGCCACTCAATGTAAAGAAGTGTTACATGACATCTTTGCAGTTGTGAGGGTCCCAATACACAACAGAGATACTGTTTTCAGAGTAATACAACCCCAAAACTTGGATTACTCTATTAGGTATTTTACCACTTCTGCTTTCTAAGAGGATGAAACCAAACGGAGCTGTGGCATTCAGAAAGATAGCAAGTATTCACCATGTAGTACCTAGTGTGATTGTTTTAAAGCTCCATGCAAAATATTTACTGAATATGAGAGAAATTGAGGGTTTACCCAGTGCCTCGCTCATCCATGGTATGTCAGGCTGCACATCACAGACAAGTTCAGGGAACTCCTCAGTGAGGTTTGAACACTGCTTCTGCACATAGAATACGTTGGGAGAGGTCACTTTCTTCTCCACAATGTCCAAGAAGTCCATGAAAGGCATTTGGCGCTCCTCTGGCATGACAAAGCGGTCCTGAAACACTGCATCTGCATAACCATTTGGTGTCACTGCCACACTCACCACCTTGGGACCTACCACCTCCCTGCAAAACAAATCAAAGGTTTATACCCAGGCCTGCAATGAGCACTTATATTACATACTGGTTATTTTAAAAACATGTTTCATGGGCAGCAAAAATAAGATGCCTGTCTTTCCATGGATGGGTGTTTCTAGATTAGATTTTCTGCTATCTGGTAAGGACTCCAGCATTCTGCTCCAATTGCTCCCTGCAGTCAAGGCAACTCTAGCTTCTTTTTCCTCTCTGAATTCTCTCTTAACAAGACAGATACAAGGGAGCTCCCTTTTCTTCCATGCAGACAGAGGGTTCTCTTTGGCCACTTCTTTTCACCAGTCATGGCAGAGCTTGATATTATGGTGGCCGTTCAACTCAGTCAAATCCAAGGGTTCACATGTTCAAAAGCAACTGAGCAGGGAGAAGGGGTGGACAGACGCTGATAGATAAACACCCCATGAGGGTAACAGTCCTTAGTTCCATGAGATATTTAGCTTTAAACCCCACAGAATTAGATCTGACCCACAGATACTAGGTCTAACCACAAATCCTCTCTTAAATGAGGATATTTTGTTAAAATTTCAGTCATTGTTATAATGCTCATCCTTTAGTTTTTTGAAGAAAACAAGATGTGCTCAGTCACAAACAAGTCAGCCTGTTCTTACAGTGTTACAGCCCCACTCCAGCTGTGTGGGTTTCAATAGCCTGAGTCTGTTGGTTGCACACAGCCAAAACACCCACCCTCCTGGCTGCATTGGAACTGGGAGGGCAGTATGTGTGCAAGGAGACACATAGGAAAACCTGACCTTGGGAAGACTGAACACCTTCATACAGAACCAGGAAGGAATCTGGGCTAATATTACAAATGAAAGCAAAGATTAACCAAGGGGTTTTTGGGGAGGTCACCCGAAATTGAACACCAGTCCTGCTCCACAGCTCGCTCATACCTGAGGTACGCTGAGGTCCATTTCTTCAGAGCCGGCCAGTGGTTGATGGCATTGCGAATTACACAGGGTTTATTTGGACTCACCCACTCTCGATAAAACTCCAGTGGGGATGGAGGCCTATCAAGATAGGGTACAGACTCCGGCCAGCCCAGCTCTGTCCAGGCAGACAATGAACAGTGTTACTCAGCATCCCGGGACAAGCATCTCCTGCCAGCACACAGGCTTCCCGCGCCTCACCACGCTGACGCCAAGCAGTGCCCCCCACGGATCCAGAATCCCTCTGCTAACACCCAGAGAGAGTTAGGGCGGTTTCAAGCCCAGATGGAAACCTCAGGCCAGCGCCTGAGGATGAAGGGATAAAGGGCCGGTGCTACAGGAAGTGCACCTCCCATACAGAGGTGATACCGCAGGATAATTTTTTGGAAGCTGGAACAGTGCTTTGTTTTGCTACTTTATACACCGAGAAACAACCAGTAAAGGACCGTTTTATCGAGTTTTCCTTTCTTCTTGCGGCGGCCTTTCTGCTGCACCCTGACTTCGGAACCACCGTGCCGGCAGCACAGTGGGTGCCACTGCTCACCCCACGCCGCCGCCGCTCGCCGAGGTGGCAGCACCGGGCGGGCCGGGCCCCGGGGCGGCGGCGGGGCCGGCCCAGCACCACTGCCCGCCCCGGCCTCCCCCGCCCCGCTCCGCGCTCCGGCGCTCACCGCGGGCCTCCCGCGGGAAGGCGGCCAGGCAGCCCCTGACGGCCCGCAGCGCCGCGCCCTCTGCCATGCACGGCCCGGCCCCGCAGGAGGCGGCCCCGGCCCCGCAGGAGGCGGCCCCGGCCCCGCAGGAGGCGGCCCCGGCCCCGCAGGAGGCGGCCCCGGCCCCGATCCCCGCCCGCCCCTTCCCCCGGAAAACGAACCGCGGGCGCCGCTCCCGACTGAGTCGCGCAGCTCGGTAACAAATGGTCACGTTTTTATTGAAACAATTTAAGACACGAAGTACAAATGGATACAGAGTTAAAAACAGCTCCCGGGGGAGCCTCACAGTGCAAAACAAAACAAAACAAAACAAAACAAAAAAAAAAACAAAAAACAAAACAAAAAAAAAAACCACCAAAAAAACACAACCAACAAACGGAATTTTTAATTCTTTCCCCAATTAATAATTAAAAAAAAAAATACAAAGTATTATTTTAGCTAAAGCCGAAAGTATAAAAACACGCATTTATAAATAAAGCAGGAAGGGGTTTTTTGTTCGTGTTTCAAAGGAGTGAAGGAAAAGGGCAGTGCAGGAAGGGGGAACGGGGTGAGGAGGTGCCTGCCCGGAGCGCGGGGCGGACATGGCTTGTTCCGAACGCGGCTGCCCCGCGCGTGTGACACGAACACAGCCTCAGCCGCCCCGCGCCTTTCACACGCACGACCTGAAACACGGGACACGCCGGACTTACCCAGAGAAGGAACCACCTGCTCTCTCGGGGGGGCTGCTAGAAGACCTGTCTACCATTTCAATGGGGTTTTTGTCATTTAGTGTCCTGGATGCTACACATCCAACGGGCTGGGGGGGAAGACACTGTATACATGCATTAATTTACCAAGGATGTTTAAATACCTGCATTTCATTTTTTTAATATATAATTATATACATATTCGTTTTTCTTAAAAAATTAAGTTGGTATGTTTCTACTCCCATAAAGAAACGTCCCAATTCCTCTGAGTCATGATGAAGTCTGCAAAACGGGGAGGTTGGGCAGGGGGCTGCTCTAAGACCATGCCCCAGTCATCACCTGGGGGGAGGCATGGAAAGAAGAAGACAACCTGAGAGAGGAGGTGGAAGAAAGGTGGACTCCCATACACACAGCTCCTGAGTGCTGCTGAGGGATGGGGAGGAGGAAGGCATTACCTGCAGCAGGAAATACAACAGTTTGCTGCCCTTTCAGGTTGCAGCCTTTCCTACTGTCCCAATTCAAAAGAACCCTTACACAAACTAAGGGGGTCCACAGGCAAAGCAGTACTATTTGCAAGATGGAAAAGAAACCTAAAACTTCTCATTTTGACCAGGAATGTTGGGTTGAAGAGAGGAAAATGTATGTAAAGAGGATAGGTAGATCCAAATTATTTTTTCAGGTTTTATGTTAAACAAATAACTTATCTTAATACAGGTATCTTGCTGTGCCTATGCTAACACCCACACAAACCAGTAAGAGGGATCACAAACCAGTAAGAGGGATAGACTCAAACTTATTACCTCCTCCGACAAGCCTCTTGACTTCCCAGGCAGTTATCATTCATTATTTCTCTACCTGGGTCAATGGACAGCCTGCAGTGAAACATGTTCACAAGGTGCAAATGCAATGCATTTATGCTCTTTTGTTCTGTAAACAAGAGGTTTTAGGAATATTTCCTACTGCCAGCAATAGGAAGTTAGCAGGGAACGATTAGATCAGTCTTAAATTATAAAGAGCAACACTATCCCCTCACCCTTTTCAGCAACAAACTTGTGGCACCAGCATCTCCTTTACTGGGCTTCTAATCAATTCAAAACATCAAAGCCCTGAACAAGCAGCTCAGGACTTTGCCATTTAAGAAAAAAAAATAGTTGCTTAGAGAAAAGTTGCAAGAGAAGAAGCAAGAGGCTCAATAGAACATATTCAAAAAACAAACTCCTTCCCACTCATCCTTCAATTACAGATCACCATCTCCAAGTCCTATATCTACTTTCCTGAAGCCTTTTGGTATTGTATCATTCACAGGTATTGGCCAAATGGTGTTCTTCAGACCAAGACCATCTCTACTTCTACTGTTTTCCTGAGTCTCCTACATATACTATTCTAAATTTATTTTAAACTACACAACCATTCTCCAACTGATCTACTTGCCCAAAACTTTTCTCGCCATCATTCTGATCAGATTTTACGTCTGGTTTCCTGTATACAGCCACGACCCCAAGTAAAATCCATTCCAGGAAACAAAACCCACTCTGATCAGCTTAAAAATCAGATTTGCTTCACACAACTTATTTTCAAGGAGCTTTGTTTCATATCTCTATGCCAGCTTTGCTGGTTGTTGCCCTTTACCTTCATAGTAATTTCATTCTCACCACTTGGCTCTTCTGTATCATCTCTGACCTTTTTGTCACTACCTCAATTTTTAAATAATAAAATGGTATAAAATTGCACAAGGAAGTTATATAAAGGACCCTCAAACCATTATCAACAGTACCAAAATATACCTGGTTTCTAGAGGCTGCTATTTTTCCTGAGTGTCTTGTGGCCCCAGTACAGCAAGAAATTCCCTGTATACTAGGACATATGTTCACAGTTTGAAAGTGGAGGAACCGGCCACCTCAAAAGCAAGCTTGACACACACTATCTCCCATCATAGACCCAACATGACTGTCAGCACACATTCCACTCGTGGCATTTCCGGCACACCTTTTCACTGCCAGAAACCTCCTCTCTGCTTTCCAACTTGCCTTCCTTTGCAAAATTTGTCTGTGCAAGAGAAGCTGCCCATAGGACTGAGCACACCAGCTGATTCAGCAGAATACAGTGCAGAGACGGGACTAGAAAATAACCCCTTTAAGGTTTCAGTACAAGCCCATGGAAGGAAAGGTTAGAAGGACACCTGAAACATGATTAGGCAGATTTCAATTACAGGCAGAAGAAGCTGGAAAGCTCTCAAAGTGTTTCCCATACTGCCATGTCCTGAAGCACTCAGTAGTGATCAGGCAGCAAACCTGTTAGAGGAGAGACAGAACTGCAGATTATTCAGCCCTAGAGTTACTCAGGAGAAACAGGTCTGCCAGTCTGGCTAGACCGGCAGAAAAAAGGCTGCACTGCACATCTGCAGTCACAGAGAGAGAAGTCAACAGACCACAGTTCCAAGTGCCACAGGGTTTCAGAGAAACAGTAGCCAGGACAATAAAATTAAAAAAACCTGCTTCCACCCTGTAACCTCTGTAACCAAGTGATGCAGTTTGGCTGCCTCTGACTGACTTCCACAGATGCTAGCAGTCTCTCTCCCACCAAATTCTTGTTTCTTGTATTAGTTTTATGAACTTGGATTACACTGCGCTGTCTTGAAATAAACGCAAGACAGACTGGAGATGGAAGAAATAAAACACTTTTGTATTTTCCCCTGTTGTTGAAAGGAGTGGGAGTAAGGGGGAAGGTGCTGAAGAATTTCATTGGTTTAAAATTTTTTTTTTAGCTTATATCATTGACCTAAAAAACATCACTGGACAATTTTAAGCCACAAGGGACACAAATTAGCATGGGTTTAGAGAAGCTCCACAGGGCAAGAAGAATATTGCACATACAAATGCAAGAAGAGAAGATTCTGTTTCTCAGACCAGAAATTGGTGAAAAGCAAAGAGGCTAGAGGCAGCAGAAATGGTGATCATCACACCCCAAAATATCTCATTTGAAGTTCTTAGGAAGTAATTTTGTGAGAGGATTTGAAACAGCTTTACAAAAGGTAAGAGAATCTCAGCCTTCTTGGGATGTAAATATTCTGTTTTCATGTAAAGAGAAGGAGAAAACATTTTCCTTTCACAGTGAAATGAACAAATGACACAGATGAGCCATGGCACTCAAGATCTCTCAAACCCATAGTTACACTGTATGAGATGGAAACCAGCTTTTCCATGTCACTTCTCCAAAAATAAATCATAACAACAAAGTCAATATCCAATTCCTAATCATGAAAGCTGGCTGAAACAAACTTTTGTATTGTATCTAAATCCAATTTTTAAAACATCTGCGGAAAACTCAGTCTGAAGTATTCGAATTCCAGATTAAAAATACCACTGATGAATTCATAAAGTAATCTCCAAAGCATGGCCCAAGGGATACAGAGCCTTCCCCTGGCGGTGAATGCAGATAAAATACAGTGTGAGGACTGTCTTGACACAATAGGAAAGCAGACAGGGTTGTCATAACAACAGCAGGATTACTGCAGGGAACAAAACTAAGGCAGGAAAAGCAAGAACAGCAAGACAAGATCGAAGCAGAGAACAGTTCATTAATTGCACAGACACTCCAGCCTGTCTCCCTGTTGGGGATTTATAATACAGAGATTGTTTCTCGCTGGGATATGGCAAAGGGATTGACAGTTTTTTAAAAGGACAAAGATAACAGCCACAAATGTGGCATGGAACAACAGTCAAGAGAAATAAATTAATAAATAAACCCATAAAAGTCTGATTCTTGATTCTCATGGAGCCTTGAAGAGGAAGGGATTGGCTTCACATGGACTCCTTTGCTTTTAGCCAGCAGTATCTTGGATAAACTGGATTTTCTTTGTATTTTTAGGTGTCAAACATCCTGACCTCCTGGCTATGAAGAAATTTCAAGGCAATTTCTCCACACTCCTCTTTCAAGACTTTGTTTAGAGACAGGAAGTTGAAGACCATTGGGAAACAAATATTAAAACTGTGGCCAGCACATTGCTAAGAATTGGAACAAGTCAGTTGTTGGAGCCTGAGGAAATCAATTTATAAAGGTATCCCCACCAGCCCTAGACCAGCTGATGGTAGCATTGGTCTGAAGCTCTCTCTGTGGTCCTCTTCTTGCAATTATTTCTGTGTGTTCACAAACACCTGAAAGCCAGCCCTCTTAGAGTTTTTTGTCCATGCGTCGTTCCACAGCTTGCAGCAATAGCTCCGAGTACTGTTCTAATAAAGCGAGTGTCTGCTCATCTCCCAAACTCTTGGGACTCGGTGGATTGGCACTGCATCCCTCATTCAGTGGGCTAGTGTTATCTTGTGGCTTCACCAATGCCTCCTTGTCTTTTTGAAGCTCTTCTGCATCCTTCAGAGAGTCCAGTTCTTTCTTCATTGAGGAGAATGTTTCTGTCAGGAGGCCTGCTATTTTATCTTTGTCAGTAGAAGATTCCATATCATTTAGTACCTGAAAACAAAGAGGAGGAGAAAACAGGGAATGCATTGGGGTTCAGGTGGAGCACCAAGTAAGCAATTTTAGCCCTTCAGGGAAGTAAAATCATAAAGATTTGTAGACCAATCAAGTCTACTTTTCCTCAACACCTGAGACTGCCCATTTAGACATATAGCAGGACATGCATCCAATACTCCCTAGCTGCACAAAATCCAGAGGCATTAATCCAATAGGACAGAGATGGGAAGCACATCTTTGGGTAGTGTTTCCCTCACAGTGGGCGAAAGGAGGTACTGTGTTTTACTTCAAGGAGGTACTGCATTTTACTTCCTCCTCCCTGCAGCACAGGGCCACAGTCTCCTGTCCCTCCTGTCTGCCAAATGCAGCTGGTCCCAAGAACAGAGCAAGGTCAGAGAGCTAATGCAAGTGCTGTGGCCAGAGCTGCAGAGGACCATGTGGCAGATGTTCACCATCCAAGTCTCACACTCATTGCAGGAGACCTGACAGATCAGTGCTAAGAAAAGGAACAAAGAGCTGTTATATTGCTCTGCATGTAACTCTGGTCTGGAGGTGAGGGACAGGCGGACAGCTGCATGTTCTTCTCACAGCTGGATTCCCATGGTATCCCACATTTGCTAATCCTTTTCCCAGGCATCAAAGACAAAGAACAGATGGGGTAATAAAACTCAAAGCTCCTGTAGTATTTCATATTCCTGAAATATTGTATAACCATTAATTAATTCCCTAATATCACTTTGAAAAAGAGCATACTGTTATCTTTAGTTTACAGATAGGCTAAGCAGACTGAAAAAACTTACTTGCTCAGAGTACCATAGCAAACCATTAGAAAATCCAAGAGCTAGAAATCAGGAGCTCCTGCATCCCTGGTTCAAGTTGAAGGTGCAGTCAAGTGGACAGCCAGGCAGCTTGTGTCACTGAACACACAGTCAGGCACCTTCAGGCAGCAAGCACTTACACTCTGTTTAAGATGCCTGTGGGCTGTAAAGCCCAGCTACTGTACCAGAGTCCATGTGTGAGGTCAGTCAGTCACTCACCCTGCGGTAAAGGTGAAGAGCTCTGCGCATGCTGTCCTGGAGCTCGGACACCACGTGCTCACACTGCTCTATGCTGATGCCCGACTCTGGTGGGAGGAAAACATAAAAGCACAAGTTAAGGCACAGATACTCTACAATCCACAACCCCATAGTTTGGTAAAAAACAGTTTTTTAATGCATATCTGAAAGACCATGCACACACAACTTGTCCTTCAATTTTTAGGGCTGGTTTGAACAAATTATTAAATAGGCACATTCTGTATGAGCTTTCCTTCATACTAACTAGTCATGCTGCTTGCTTCAAACACCCCTATTTTTCCAGCCTTTAGACTCTCCGAAGTCAGCAAAGTTTTTCCTTAGATTGCATATTTTTGTTACAGTCACAGTTAGTCACAGATTACGCATGTGATTTCCAATTACAATTAAAGCCATGTTTGTACGAGGGCTTCTAGTGGCAAGAGGGCCTGATCCAAGGAGCTTCTAATTTAGCCTCCACCTAGTTAGAAATCTACAAGCTTCCCCTCACACATCCTTCTGCACAGTGTATTAAAATCAGAGAGGATGATGGATTATACTGAATTATTGCAATGTTCTTTAGTGAGGACTGAGTTCCAGAGAAGCTGTGACAAGCAAACTCAGTCAGAACAGAATTGCATTGCTGAGCAACCCATGACATACACTGCTGATACACCATAATCCAAAACTAAAAAATAAAAACAAGCAACTGAAGGACAGCATCTTGTGCCTGTCCCCACCAGATATTATCTCCAAAACATGAGTTGAAGGCCTGCAATCTTTTTACAATAAACATTTTCATGAGTTAGACATAAACAATGAACAAAGACATAGACACGCAAACACAATCTTCAATTTGCAAAGGCCTGGATAAAGGACATTCAACTTTCTTTAGTTACTCAAACCCAAAATTTTGTCACATTAGCACTGTAATTTCTGCAATTTTAAGAATACCATCTTTGAACAGATTGGAGAGGACCTAAGCTAATTTTATTAATACATCTAGATGATGCATAAACAAATACAGCTACAAAAACATCTACTTATAAATAAACAAAAACATCTATAAAGAACAAAGGGGCATGAACAAATCCTTCCATCTGCATCCTTTGATCCTAAATCACCCGTGGAGTCTGAGCACAGTGGGCTTCAGTGCAATCCAAGATTCTTGATTTGTGCCCCCCTCCTTCCCTCTTTATGTTTGAAACCCAGCTGTTTCTTCTCATTTCTCTTTTCTGGATTTCTCCTCTGATCATTGTTTTTATGCTGGTCTCCAGCTCTGGGAGGCTCCAGTCAGGAGAAAGATCACAAAACCTAATAGAAATGCTTAAGTAACAGGCATTTTCTGCCTCTCGGGTGTGCGGAGCAGAGCTGTTCAGAAACTAGCAGAGACTATTAAGCACAGCAACAGTGTTAAGCACATCTATAGCATTTTATCTGTAGGTGTCAAAACGCTTTAATAAGAACAATTGAGTCTTTATTTGCAGCTGTTAAACAAGCAGGAAATGGAAGGACAGAAAAATTAAGTGGAAATCCAAAGTAGCAGTGCAAGTCAGAAGCAGAGCAAGTCTCTATCAACCATACAGTTTTGATCTAAACTGCCACATTGTGATTCCCAAAAGCCACAGTAAGTTGTTCACAGCAACAGCCAACTTGGATCTAAACAGCTTTTCCAGCATCTACAACTAAAAATTTGGGAAATGTGGTCTGGAAGAAGCTTAAGTCTGACAGCTCCCTACCAAGAAAAAAAAACATTGCGATCCACAGTACTATATCATTCTAACTCACTAAAGGATGCTGTTAAATGTTCTGTCAGGATGTGCTATGTCTTGGGAGTTGTTAAAAAAAAAAATAAAATCAATACTGAAAAAAACCTTGCTCTTTCTCTGTGCTACCTGGGTTAATTCTACAAACTAACCAAAAACCATTTGCTATGTGGCCTGATTCACAGATATAGAAAATTCAGTCTAAAGAGCACAGACAACTACAATTCTGCTGTAGAATGTGATTCCACAGCTTCAGGCTGCATCTGGTGCTAGAAGAAACCTCACCCCTGTAGGGATAGGGTCTGAAAATTTCAGTTGCACTCACTATTCTTCAGAGCAGCAACAGTATGGTAACTGCAGGTCCCTTAGACAAAATATCACATCTCCTGTTTTACATAATAGTGCTTCAATCTTAAGGTGTTTGATCCCTCTAGAAATGCAAAAAGAAAAATAACAGTGCATCAAAACCAGATTACACCTTCTGCAATGTTTTGGTGCAGAAATATTGTGCTTAACCATATTGTGTTGCACCATTCCAATGAATGGTGCAACAGCCTGGCACCACAGAAGACAATTGATCACAGGATTACAGAGCTATCCCTTCTCAGATATGAGTAAGAACAATATAACAACAGGGATAAAAGCTGTATAGCCCCTTAATGTCCAAGCTATCAGTGCAGTGGTTAACATTCAGCTTCCTAATGCACAACTCAGGTGTATTTCCTGTCTGATTGTGACACAAAAGAAAAACCTCAGGAGATGATGTGGATCTAAACAGTGCCACAAACTCTGCCACTGGAGGTTTTCCTGCCTTGGAGGGCAGGATTTCTGCTTCAATTTGAACTTATCTGCTAGTTTTAATTTGATTGAATTACCTTAAACTGAGACTTGTAACAGATCTTAGAGCTGTTTTCAGCAGATGGAAGTTATTAATCTTGTACCTTTTTCTCCAAACTAGAGATAATCCAAAAATTAACACACATTTTTTATGTTTAAACCCTGCACATATTTAGTTTGCAGACATGTCCTCAAAGCAGAGTGATAACAGCAAAGACCTGCTTGCTCTAACATGTAGCTACAGCAAGGAGCTCACTTTCATGAGCTTTATCTTATGGGAGAGAATTGTAGGCAAACCCTTCTGGACCCTGTACACTTGCATATTAACAAAAGAAAGTTTGAGCTGCCTGGCATAACTTCACTGTCCGTATTACCTGGGCTTGTTTGGTTCTGTTAGCACACGTTGGCCTGCACCTTCATTTGCTGGCCAAACATGCTCCAAGAGGAGGGTGGGGAATGTCACCTACACACTTCTGGAGATTCCCAGCATATCAGCTTTTAGCATTGACCACAAAGAGGTTTGAGCCCCTAGAGGTAATTGTACAGCTAAATCACTAAAATCATTACAATTCTGAGGTCTACAAAGCCAGCTAAGAAGTACTGTCAGACATAAGACCCAGAGGAAATGGAAACTAAAGACTGAGAAAAAGATGTTAGATTGAAGAAGTGTCTCACCATTGAGGGGATGGTTTATGGAACGAGACAGGTGCAGACAGGACGAGACAGGCCAGAAGTTGGACGTAAAGAAATGTGATGGGATCGTGAGGCGGTTCACAAAGACAGGAGACAGAAGGGGGAAGATAAGAGATGGGTATCCATGCACACCTGAGACCTGTGCCGAGGCAGTTATAGCTGTAGGAGACCTCGGCCTGATGGGGTCTAGTGGGCAAAGTCCAGGTTGGCTGTCTAGCACACAGGCGATGCCGGTGATCCGCTCCCTGCCCCTGGGCAGAGTGCTCTCAGGAGACCTTAGGTGCTGGCCCTCTGACACTTCCCTCAGTTTTAGACTAGTGACGCCTGGCTCATCCTGGCAATCTGTCCTTGAGACTGGATAATCCACTGGGCTCTCCTTAGCAAGCCCTGTTGAGACTTCTCTACCAGGAACTAGAAACCCAGCAGTTTGATTCTCCCTCTTGGAGGCTCGGACCTCAGGAAAAGAGGGTTTCTTTTTAGAGGCCCCAGCAGAGAAGACTGGAGACTGTGGCTCAAGCAGGGTTTTTGTTTTGGTAGTGGGTGAGAAGGAGGCCAGTGTGGGTCTATCAGGCAATGGCTTGGGAATGTCAAGAATCAGATGTGCTCGGTTGGATGATGCCAACTTGCTGTGGAAGGACTTGGGAGATGAGCAGTTTACAACTGGCTGGAGGGCAGGTTTCACTGGAACATTTTCTTTCACTGGCAGCTTAATCTTCTCAGCATCTGGTGCGGAAATAAATTGTGTCTTCTCTGTTACTGGAGGACTAGTCCTCCCATCAGTCAACATTTCAGTGGAGCAACCAAGGTACAGATTTTCGCCTACAGATATGCTCCTTGACATCTTAGCCCGGAAGCTGGTTGTGGGGTTCATGTAGGACTTTGGTTTTGTAGCCCTGACATCTTTGGCCAGCAGAGCACCAGATCCATCCATCTTCAACATACTGGCTGATAACACCCTGCAATTGTTAGGTCTGGGATCCTTCTCAACCACCAAAAGAGTCTGAGGACGCTGCTTGGCAGAGGATATCACTCCTGGACATTTATCTGTGAAAATTAAACAGATAAACATACCAAAAATAGACAAGAGCCTGCAGTGAATTCCTAAATTGGAATTTAACATGGCTCAGCTCAGCCCCTGTGAGATGTGTACAAACATAACCACTAGTTACGGTTATAAGTTAAGGTTATAAGCTTATGGTTATAAGCTATAGTTAAGGTTAGTATCACCAAGCCTCAACAGCCTTCTTTTTTTGCCATCCCTCATCCTGCTCAGACTGCTGCTTTCCTCATGAGAGAGATTTGTTCTTAACATTTATGGTCAGAAGACCTCAGACCACTGTGACTCTTAAGAAAGAGGCCAGAAGAAGCAGGCAAAAACTCATATATGCTGTTGTGGTGATCATGTGGGGCTTTATTTGTTTTTTAAACAAACTTATTAACAGTTAGTGACTTACTTGTTTCAAAAATAGAGTTAATTCACACAATGGGCATGGATACAGTAAGTTCTCTGTTACTGACTCTTCCCTCTTTCTCTCCTCCCCACCCTGGGGAGCTTCAGTCTCAGTTTGGAGTAACCACTCACAGCAAGGGAGAATATTTTTGCAAATACTTCATTTCACCCTTGACAGTGCTTCTCCCACAGATGCCAAACAATTATCAGAGACTGATAATTAGAAGACCAGCATCTGCATTACAAATTTAAAATAGTAAATAATATTTTAATTAATAATATTAAAAATATTTCCCCTTGACAGGCTAGGAGTTAGAAGACATGTAAAGCCTGTAGTTCAGAATGCAGAAAGACAAGCTTAATTTAAATCCTCCACTCAGATGTCCCCATTTCATTCTCAGCTTCATACCATCATTCCAGCATGTGTCCTTACCCTCATGCACGAGGTCATGAACTGACTGTGCCTTCCTCATGACTGCATTCACAGGGCCTTCTGGAAAGGAGGCAATAACCCGTCCAGGAGCCATACCAACTCTGCTGGTCTCCAAAGCTGATCTGCGCTTTTTCTGCACATAGGTAGCTCGATTTGAATTTAGATTCTCTAGGAGCTGGCTGTTCTCCGATGCATCACCAGGATGGCTGCTGTCATTTTTCAACAGGTTTGGTGTAAACTGACTGGTCTGGGTTGGTGGATCAATGGGCTTTGAATCCAGTGTCAGATTTGATGAAGAGAGTGACAATCGTCTAAAGAACACAATAAAGAAATCCCAGTTAAAACAAGAAAGTGTGTTCCCCTAGATAGACAGGATAGACAGGAACATGCATTAAGTTTCTCTGGAATTAAAAGCTCCTTCCTGTCTGGACTTCTTTGAGTCAAAAATGCCCTAAGCTGTTACCACTTAATTTTACTCAACCCTTCAAGCTCTGGTCTTCAGGCATTTGACTAGAGACTGTGTAATCACAGATAGCATTGGGTTGCTGTTTCCAGGGAGGACACCATAAAAAGTGAAGACAAAAAAGAAGGAAAAATTCCAGGCATAGGAAAGACTGGGCAAAGTCACGTCAGGTCTTTTCTCTCAGCTCACCTTACTAAAATTTAAATCTTTTCAATTCTTTGATAACCCTAAGAGGAAGTAAATATGCTTTCCTAACATTATGAAAGCAAAAAGACTAGGAAAGCTGGTCAGTATCTCCAAGAGGAAAGCCTAATTTCCTCCTTCTCTCCACTTCAAACACAGTGAGCTTACTTAAGAAAGGAGGCAACTTCCAATCTGGCATGTTTAAACAGCTGAACAGATTCAAAGCCCAGAGGTTTTCATAATCAAAAACTACTTCCCCTTGATACATCTCTAGAGCACCAGTGACTTCCTTCACTCATCACTGCAACTCTCCAGAAGCTTACACAATAGCTACCACTGGTTTTCTTTCCAAATGAGTCAGACTAAGAAGCACTCCTGACAGCAGCAACAGCAGCTGAATACAGCAATAACAAATTTCCCTACCATGCTGAATCTAGACACAGCTGGTGAACCTTAGAAGATATATTCAAATCTGCTTAGTCCTAGATAATGAAATTCCTTTGATCTAAGATTTTAGGTTGTCATTTTAGAGGAATACAGGAGTATTTGTTTCTTTTTAAAATTTAAAAAAAACATGTTGAACCCAAATCAACAAAAGCATTGACCTAATTTTTAGGTTTTTTTTTAATTATTTGTTTTGTTGGGATTTTTTTTAAATAACAAGGAAAACAGCTTGCAAAGACCTTTTGGAGTGGTTTAGGGTTGAGGGATTTTTGGAATAATAATAGCCCTGTGAGGCTTTTTGTGAGACACCAGAACACCCTGTGAAGGCATGGGACCGAGAAACAAGGCTGAGTAAGAAAGGACTGTAAAACAAAGGAAAAGTTGACAAATCTACTTTCATTGTCCAAGCTGAATGAAATGCAAAAGAATAAGCAAAGCATAAACAGTGAAGAGTAAATTAGATTATTAGTGATTCCTCCAACTTAATCAACCAAGGCATTAATAATGAAACAATTAAGCATGCTGTTGAAAGAGGGAAAAGAACAAACAATAGTGTTACATTAGAATAAATAGAAAAGTTAAAGTGATCCAGGACAACCTGTCCAAATCACAAGAGTCTGCAAACAGCCTGCCAAGGGCTGTGCTAACACTTTGCTGTGCCTAGGCACACCAAGGCCAAAAGTTTGTTCAGCTATTTTCACCCAGAACCTAGTGTGAGACCTACTGATATTAATAAAAACACACAGACAGAAACACTCAAAACAAGCAGAGCCATACCTGAGAGCCGGGGACTGGGAAAGAAAGCGAGAGGAAATGCTGAGGGTTTCGGTTCTTTCCAGATTCCTACATGAGCCACCTAAAAATTTTGGTTAAAGGAGAAAGAAAAATGAGAAGTTTATTTACAGAGCATTCTCTGTAAATTTTCTTATCATAGAGACTATCAAGTGTTCCCTGATATCCAAGGGGATTTTTTTAAGCTAAAGCCACAGAGAATGAAATAATTATATTTCCTTTGCCTTTAGTATCCTACTTAGATTACTCTGCCTTAAGCTGCTACTCTCCCTAAGGGTACGCCTCCTCCTTTTTTGCTTCCCTTTGTGTCCTATCCTGCCTATAGGACTGTGAGGCACTGCCATGAAGCAGAAAACAAACCCATCAAAGAGAAAAAAAAATAAAAGGAAAAAAATAAAAGGGAAAAAAAAGAACCCGAAAAACTCACATAGATATTGCTGCCTGTAACCATTATCAATTCTAAAAAGATATGCTTTGCTCTGGAGTTGGTCGACAAAGACAAACCAGCTCCTTTGCCACTCTGATGTCTCCTCTCATTCTCTCTCTCCACCCAGCATTTCAGCTTTTCTTTTGTGACACTGGCTGTGCCTTGATGCACCACTAGAGGCCACTGCGTGTCACCTACGCGGGGGTGAACGCGCAGTCAATACCTTCCTTTGCAACAAGAAAAACCAGTCCGGGAGCAGTGTAACAGCTCTTTAGGATTCCAGGGACAATATTTAACACAAACTGACACAGAGCCCAGTCTCATCTACAAAAATTAACACACAGACCAATGAAGTTAACAGATGTCACTCTTCTTTAAGCTTCTTACACCGTTTTCCATTTTTTCCCCTCTCCCCATATACACACATCCATGAAAGCCTAGCAGAACTTGTAGCCTGTTATGGCTCATACTGGAGAAAAATCAGGAGTGACCTTACAACGCCTCCCCACTGAAAATAAAGATGTACCTTTTCCATCAGTGTTGCTCAGGGTCCCAAAATGCTCCTTGAGGAACTTTTCCTGATCAGGTAGCTGAGGAATTTCTCCCTCAGGCACACTAGTACCCACATCCTCCTCTCCTTCTTCTCCCTCCAGGTCTGAAACACCATCTACGCTTAGAGGCTCAGTGCCTTCAGAATCTGGGAAAAGGCAAAAAAAACCCAGTGCTGTAAAAACTAAATCAGAGTAACGTTAGCAAATTAAAAAAAAAAATACCAAAGATGGTAAATTGAACCTAGAATGTTCAAGTGAGCCATCATTACGTGCAGTAATTCTCCAATGTACCGTATCTCACAAACAGCATAGCCTACAGCATTATTAGTATTAAAACTGCTTCCTTGGCTAGCAAGGTAAAAGAAAACCAAAGGTGCACAAGGAAAGAAGGAAAGTGCACCAACTCCTGCTTCTACAGTGACTTCTTTGAGGTGTCTGTTCAAATGGCTCTGAATCTGTACAGCAGTACCAGTGTGACCAATAGGAGTGTGACCTCAGGTCAGCTCACTAAGAGCCAACGTATAAATAAATACATTTATAATGGCTTTGCATCTTACCTTCATTCGGATGGTCTGGGCTGGACAGACGACTGCTGCTGTAATCTACAGAGCAGGCACTGTCTGGACTGTGCTTGTCTGGGCATCCATTACTGTGATAACCTCTACAGAGCTTCCCATGGGGCAATGCTTTTACCTGGAACTCACTACAAGAGAGACAGGAAGATACGGCACTAGAAGACATACTTGTTTCCATGTAAAGAAGCACATTTTAACTTTAATAAGGCCTTACCTGTGTTAGTAACACCTTTTATTACAAATGTAAGGCTTTAAAGAGAAAAAGAAGTTGATTTCTGTCATCATAATACAGTATATTTTTTGCATTTCATTAAGCTTGGACATGGAAGTCCCAAGGGGACTGTCTGATTTTCTGGACGTTGTCAGTTCCCATGATTACCAGGTACCAGCAGCACTCTGCTCTGGCTCGATTGCCAGCACAGGTGAGGAACAAATGTACAAGCTTACATGATGAAAAAGGGACTAAAACCAGGCCTACACCTGCAGGAGAGAAACTCTAGTTTGCCATAGATTTAAGCTCTAAATACACATTTTTCCCATATTCATGACCTGCTTCTTTGGGCAAATTCTGTGATGCAAAATAGACAAGATTCTGGCTTTGAGAAAGACTAATTTACTGAAGAACATCATACAAAAATACAATCTTGTATAACAGGGTTGCTGATTTCTGTTGTGATTTCATGGGTCTTATTTTGTCAAATGTCAGCAGCACTGTTCTTTTGCTAGATATCTAAGGACTTCTGTTTTCCACTTTTTGAGATACTTTGGTTTCAAATGTACTCCAAGGCAAGGTAGGATGCAGAAGTCAACCAACAGAACTGAATGGCAACTACCCCTGGCAGCTCCCATACGCTGTAAACATTGCCATGTGTCCAGTCTGTATCCAACATCACCAGAGGGTCTCCCTTTCTTACATGATGGAGCAGCACACAGGTCTACTCTGTCCAAATGTTATCATCACTAAATTAAAACTGAAAAATAAGCTAGGCAAAACCTAGCAGCCTCAACTGCAAAATCTTGGCATGCACTCTTGCATGAAAGTCTGTCTAAAGCTATCAGCCCTGCTCTCTGTAACATGACAGAAGACAAAGGAAATTAAACAGCTACTAGCATCAGGTTAAGAGGGGAAGGGAAGAACAAAATTCGGGGAAGAAAAATAAAAGGGAGCACAGAAAAATTAAATTATGTAAAATTAAAACAGAAGAAACAGCAGAGGAATAAAAAAGGTCTCCACTGTCTCCAGTGTCCTTCTCAATTCCATCTGTGCAAGTCATTCTATTTCCCATAGAAGAGTAATCACACACTACATTTGCTAAATAATTCTTGCCCAATTTTTCATAAATAAGTGTCCTGTCACTTCTCCTCGGTAGGCATTTCACTGCCACATATGTGTCACTGTCAGTGAGTTTTCCAGCTTCCAAGTTTTCCCTTGCTATTTTCAACCCAGATAAGGGAGAAAGCAAAACAGTTACTTTCAACTTGTTTACTCAACAAACAACCAAAAAAAAAAAAAAACTTGGAGGAGACTGTTAATGTGCAGTTTCCTCAGAGGAAAATTATTTTAATGGTGCCTTCTTAGTTTCATATTGCTCTAGCATCCATCTGACATAAAACTCTCAGTTAAACATGCCTGACATCAATTAGGCAGTAAGTCAAGTCATCAAAGTTACCACACAAGCTGCAAGAAAACCAGAACAGAAATATCTGAGCCATGCACAGCAGAGAGCTTATTTTTAACCTGCTAGAGTCTGTGGGATGGATTTCATCTTGCTCAGGGTAGATTACACATTCCTCACTCTCAGAAGGTTCCAGTTCCTGAGAGAAAATCCCCTCTTCACAAGACACAAGGCGAATCACTTGGGGTCGCACACAAGACCCGTTATCTTTGGGAGGTATTGAGCAGCCAACCTGGTTTAATTAAAAAGAGAAAAAACTCCATGTTACCAGTGTTTTACCTTACATCAGCAAGTGCTGTGCAGAGCTAGAAAGTATGCAATACAGCACAGATTATGTTCAGCAATCTGAGATCAGAAAACACAGCAATCCTATGTCTTTTCTGTTCCTTATTTAATAAACTTGTCAGACTACTGCTGTACTTGCCTGGTTTGTTTCCTGTTTGCCATTCCCTAAAGTTCTTTGGTAAAGTACTCTCTTTAATCACACATGAGGAGTGTAAGCCATGTGGCAGCAGGTTCTTCCATTACCTTCTATAGACCGATCGGACAATTCACAAAACTGGGCCATTTCAGCTCAAAAACTGAATTACTGCACACAACAATCTGAATCCTCTTCTCAGTCACACAGTTATAGGGGAGGGAAAACTTCTAGTGAAGCTAGGCACTGGACAGACTGCTACTGGACAATAGGCACTAGCTTTCTGAGGATGAGAACACATTACTTGCTGTGACCCATCAATACAAAGATCAAAGAGAATTTACTAATCTAGCACAGACAAGAACTAAGGGCTTAATGTAAACCACATTCCAGTGGTTACTGGAGTCAAGAAACTCTGCATCCCAGCAGAGTGAGCTAACAGGTTACCAAGTTTTTACACACCTGTATCCCCTAGCTCAACTTCTCAGCTTGTTTTTGACATAAATATTCAAAGAGCTAAAAGAAAACATGAGGTCTGCCTGTCATTGAAGACAAACCTTGACCCCATACGATCTCTGCAATAAGACAGCAGAATCACACATTGCAGGAGTATTAATTACAATAGAGTTATCTAATAAAGTTCCTCAAAAGTCATTTGGAAGACCTTTAACAGTAAAAAGAATGGAATCAGGTAGTAATAAATGTAGGTAATAACAAATAGATGCAGGACAGATGCACTCAGAGCGGGGTCACCTCCTCAGAGTAGTACTGCCCTTACTTTGTTGATGTGCACAGGAAGGTCAGTGTGCTCTTCTCTGTCGTCCCCATTGCTGTTTTGAGACAGCGAGTCTCGACTTGGAGAACGGGAAATGGAGAAGGACTCCAGCTGGCGCAGGTCAAGCATGGATTTCACAGTCATCTCTATGCTGCTGGTTGGCTGGGACCAGCGACCACGCTGCCGGGGCATCTTGCTCATTGGTGCCTCCGAGCGCTGGATTGCTGCTATCTCTTTGGCCTGAAGGAAATTAAAACACAGACTATCTTAGAGACTGAGTTTGGCTGATGGAAAAACAGGAGAAAAAACACAAGATCCACAGAAAAACATAATTATGTCCATCTCAACAAAAGCCTCAAAACTGCCTAAGAGACAGCTTGAAAGGGCAGCTTTAATCATAAAGCACCAAGTAAAAATTATACTTTTGTTGCTGCTTCTTGCATAATTGAACAGTTAAATGTCTTGCTCAGATCCATGTATATGAACAGCTTCAGCACCACATGAGATTCAGATCAAAAATGAAAAGACAAAAGCATAACATCTGATGGAAAAAGACTGATATAAAAATCCCAAGTGCAGCTCTAGACTCCAAACACCCTAGTCTCTTAAACTAGGCTCTATTTTACCATCTCCAAACCATTCTTCAGAGAAAGGTTTCTCGATAGTTTCCCACCACAACTGCACCTTTCCCACACATGCAAATACAGTTTTTAATCTCTCTGGGCATTTCATCTTCAGTTTCCTTGTAACAAGAAATACAATCTGAAGGTTTAGCAACTCACCCTCCTCATTTCCCAATGGGAAAGGCTTCTTGAGAGGGTAAGGTCTGGATCTGCAAAGGTAAAGAAATATGCACCTAGATGACATCCTGGCCAGCAGTCCAGCTTTTGAACCACCTCTTACTTCATCTTTCAACAAAGGCAGTATTCCTAGACTTTTTGAACCACTGTCAACACGTTTTCCCACTGACTACCCAAATCATTGTATCAAAATTTTAATGGAAACATACAGTTTTATGTAAGATTTTCATTGAATCAGCAGACCACTGCAGAACACTTGCCACAGTGCAGTGCCCTCCCAAAGGCTTGGGAAAAAAATCTGCTCCAATACACTGTACCATCTGTGGTAAAAATACATCAAATTAATAACAGCAATCTCTACTGTAAGTTTTATCAGACATCTCTAAAATCCTCTCTTTTGAGGAGATCTCTTGATCTCTCTCAGTTTCTGCAGACTTTTCATAGCTTGTAGACCCCAGCCCATGAAACTAATTCAAAATTTCTTTAGCCAGTTAGAACCAGAAAGAAACTTGCCAATTTAACAACTGCATTTCTACACAGAGAACTCTGAAATGCACCCCTCTTCAGATGCAGGAATGGGCAGCTCCATATTCCTCATTTGTATCTATCCATCTGCTTCTGTTTTGGCCTCTCTCTTTCTGCCCATACCTTGTTATCTCTAAGCCAGTGTCTCTCATCTCCTCCCTTCACATCATGCCATTTTCCTCCATCTCTGCTTATCTCTCTCTCCCATTTATACCTGAGTCTCTCTCAGTGTTGCAGTTGGACTGAATATGGAAAGACTGCAGCCCTCGTAACTCATCTTCATCATTGCCTTCATCTTCACCATCCTTATCACTATCTGATGAGAGTGCAGGCACAGAGGACAGGGCAGAGATGGATTCATTCCTGGAAGGGAGGAATTAGCAGGAGTATTATGGTTTATGCATGAACTGCCCACCATTTCAATCCTTACACCAGTTCTCCACCTTATCTCCATCCATATTCAGGAGGCTGCCTCAACTCTCTCAAACAGCCCTTGCTCTAGCACAGCCCACCTCTGAGAAACAGGGCAAGCTAAACCTTACACAAAGATGTGTAGACCCTGCCACAACAACGTTCTCATACACGTGGAAGGTTGACAGAAATCAGAAGTAAACAAGTGTGAGAAAGTCAAATGGAATGAAACTGGGCCTTCCATTTCAGACTCTGTCAATGGATAAGGTCAAGATGGTATATTATATTTGAAAGGCAAATATTTTTTCCTGCCCTGAAGCATTTCTTCTCTGGAATTGATTTACACTTCAAAAACATCAGAGATAGTCTCTGTTTGAAAATAATTGGGTTTATGGCAAATTATCCCATAAGAGACAGGTTCATTTCAAGGATTGCTCCTGGCAGACCCTGAAGGCACAGCCCACACACCATAAGAGCACCATGCTGATTATTTTAACTTTCAAGCACAAGGATCATGTAAAATATATCTTGTTCAGATCTTCAGTTTAAGTAGATCAAGACAAGTTTTACCACCCACACCTCAGAGGCACTCCCAGCACAGAATTGCCCACCACCAATCAAGGACACTCAATAACATCAAATTTTACCCTCCCTCTTTCTTCTCCTCTTCCCTTTCCTCTGCTCACTCCTTCAGTGCACAGAATCAAATGAACAAATAAACTTTCAGACAATAATTGAAGAAAGAAGAATCCCCAACAAATACATTTGAGTAGCCCCCACTCCATGACCTTGAGCTAGAGTGCCAAACTCATCGTGACATTTATAGGATATCACTGGTGGGTGTTGAGTGCCAAGCATTATTCATGAAATAAAAATAGATCATCCACCAAATACAGAGCAGTCTGGCAAGGGATCAACTTCTCCTGCAGCTGACAGATCAGAGGCAGTATTGAAACATGGTAAGAAGCAGTTAAGGTATTTTAATCTTTTCTCTTCCTGTGTAGTGGCAGAACATCAATTTCCATTTCATTAGGAGTAATAACTACTCAACCATTTCAGATGAGCATTGAAGTGTTCTGGCAAAAAGAAAAGGGAAACTGACTGTAGCCTGCAGAGTTCTCAAGTGAAAAAGTTTCATTTTGGTCATCCACATGTTCTTTTGACATTTGAGTTTGTCAGTCTCTTCATTGTTTCTACTGTCTCCTTGTATGCTCATCTTGTCACTCTCAGGTTCTTGTGTCTAAGCAGGGGAATCCTAACAAAGCCCAAGCACCACAGTATGTTTGAGGTTATGCCATGTTTCATCCTATGATATATATTAATTACATTTATTCATGGTAGGCAATATTAACCTTGTATCAGTAACTTTGATAGCATCCTTCTGCTTGTGTTCATCATGGTTGTTTGAGGAGTTTATTGAGACAGAAGGGTTGGGTTATTAGACCTTTAAACATTGAGCTGATTGAATGCCTCACAATGATGAGGTGATATGGCAAGGCAAGATTATGTGTTTACCAAGCTCCTATGTGTACTGTCATTGGTGTAAATGGAGAAGGGAGGATCGCCATCCATGTGTTTTATGTTACAAATAGAAAGACGGCTCCTGTCCATCAGATGATGATCGAAAAAATTGGTGAGGGGGGAAAAAAGTATGTTCCAGTGTCCTTAAAGTAGCAGAGTAAGAGAATGCAAAACATATTTTGGAAGTCAGATGATTTTTTCCATACTTCACATGAAGTGATAAACAAATTATGAAGTAACCTATTTGATATAAACATAAGGTTATCTTGCATTATCCCAGCAAAATTTCATGCCCCTTTTCCACATCCTTCTTTTTAAAACTCAAGTATGTTTTTCAAACTCAGTTCTGTAACTTGAAGGGAGACAGATGAATGAACGATATTTTCAAAATTATCCTAGGCCCACTGTCTTGAAACTGAGATACTCCTGAAATGAAAACTAGGTTCACAAGGTCTTGAGTGTTTTAACTGTTGCTCTTGCCCAAGTCAACCCTTCTATTCAGACTTCATTATTTCTCCTTTCTTTCCCTGCCTTCCCCCATATACTGTGGATTTTCTCCTAAGCCCCCTGACGCACACATCTCCTCAGTACTCTTCCTCAGTTCTTTTTCATGTTTAGATGGGAGTCAGTGTAATGTACAGTGAGTTTTCAAGCACAGAAGCTGTTTCCAAATAAGCATAACTTGAGAGCATTTTGAAAATTAAGGAGTAAGACTTGTGGGGTTTGCTGAACTCCTCCTGAGAGCCAAACCCCAAAGCATCATTATACCAGAATGAATGTATCAGAGTAGCTATTCCAGAATAGCATGTACAGACATATCCAATTCTCAAGATCCATATGACTCAGAGCAAGTGTTTCAATTTTAATTGTTCATCTTCTTTGCTGAGGAACTATCCCAATCTAGTACCATAGAATCATGAAATCATTAAGGCTGGAAAACACCTCCATCAAGATCATCAAGTCCAACATTTGACTTAATATCACCATGCCCAGCTAAACTATATCATGGAGTGTCATGTGTAGTCATTTTTTTAACACTTCCAGGGGTGGTGACTCAACAGTTTTCCTTTGGGACCCTGTTCCAATGCTTAAGCATTCTTCCAGTGAAGAAACTTTTCCTAATGTCCAACATGAACTTGCCTTGGCACAACTTGAGGTCATTTTCCCTTGTTCTATTGCTAGCTGCCTGGGAGAAGAGGAAAACTCCCAGCTCACCACAACCTGGATCTTGCTCTATACAGGGCAGCAGTGTCAGATGCTCTTCAGCTCCCAGTTTTTGAAGGGTCAGACAGTACAGGGTGAATAGATGGGAAGGACCTTAAATTAGAAAGTTTTCAGGACACGGTATAGACTTAAAAGTTCCACATGTCATTATGGAGTTCTAGTATTCAAACAACTGATAATAGGTATTCTGTAGGCTTTTCTATGACCTGAACCCAACCCTGTTTTGCTTTCTCAAAACAAAAAGCACACAAGAATGGCAACTATCCATTTAAAGAGGTATGTAATCAGCATTCCCACTCTGATCTTGTGCTACTTAAACCCTCAGCTTTAGGGATGTATTTATGAAACTGTAACATCCTGTGTGCTAGGTATCACTGGCAGATTATATGCTCCTGCTTCCCCCTCAAATGCTGAAGTGTTTTAAAAGGAAAGTTATTTTGCTTTTCCCCACAGAAGGATCACAGTGCACTGACTTCAGAGTTTCCCCAGTGTTATAATTGCAGTAGTTCATCACAGACTGAGGCACCATAAGGCATCAAAAGCCTGCCCCAATCTAAGCCCTAGAAACAACACAGCTTTCCTGGGCTGGACAAGACCCACTGAGAATTTGATAAGGAGCTCTTTTTTCCAAATATATCTGACAGCACACAGTACTTCTTCAGTGTACATATATAACTTTTTAGACAATTTAATTTGGATAAATTTTTTTTTTCTCCTGCTATTTATACAAAAGAGTCAAGGAAAGCCACTGATAAAGCAATTTTTAAAACACGACTATAAGCCCTGCAAACATTTCACAGTAAAATCAGCTTAAAACTTGAGACAAGCTTTTCTACACTATAAACGCATACTTGGATCAAAACTAAAACCCTACTAAATGGCCTTCACATGATTCCTTCACTGAAAAGATAAAAGCCTTAAAATCAAAATGTACCCGCAACATCAACTGAGTAGAAGTTCTATTATCCTGGACTATCAAAGCTCCTCGTGTTCAGGGAAAAAAAAAAGCATACATCTGCAATTACCACAACCAGAGGTAGAACTCAAAGGCTCTCAGGCACACTATGGAGAACCGTGGGTCATACAGGTCAGAGCAATTCCAAGATAATACAATGTCCCACAAAGGTGGGTCAGAGAAATCATTCAAAGGAGAAACTTTAGTATCTAAAAATTTTTGGAGGGACTGGAAATGCTGGGACTCTTCAGTGAACAGGTTGGATAAAAAGAAGTTATGAAGAAGGTTTACAAAACCATGGGCACTACCAATAACTGGCTGCAGAACAAAAGATCACCAGAGCTCACAATATTCAGAAGCAAAAGACTTTCAACAAAACTAGTAGGAAAGTGCTTTAACAGAGACAAAAAAAGTCCTTCTTTCCACAGAGAGCAGTGAACTCCAGGAAGTTGTCACCAAAGCAGGCTGCAGAGGCAGACAATATTATGAAGTTCAAAAAGAATTTATACTAACTCAGTGGACAATTGGTCCATGTCCAGATAGTAAAGGAAAAAGGTAGGAATGTACCTCATAACATTCCTGATGTAACAATGGAGCATGAGGCAAATGGACCACAACGGTTCATACAGCAAGGCTCACAGAGTGTCTCACTAAATAGCATCTTCCATTGCCACAGTCACAGGAAGAATACTGGGCTTTGTGGAGCATTGATTTGACCCAAAAAGGCATCTTCTGTGCATTTACACTGCTGATGTTACTCACTTGGGTCAATTCCTGCCCTGACAGTTGCATCTGGATAGACTGTCCTAAACTGGAAATCTTCATCTCCCATTGTCTCCTCAGATCAATTTTGTTATCCCAGCATTATTTTGATTATTCATCCTGCAATACACTCATACCATGGAACTAGCAGAAACTGTTCCTTCCCCCACCAAATTCTAGCAATACTCTTCTGAAGAAGATCTAGTAGAAGAAATGACTTATCACAAGGCAGGGAGCTTTCTCATACTACTGCCAGTCTTTTGAGACAACAATTTTACACCACAAGTTGCAACTTAACTCTACAACCTATACAGACAGGCTTTGGAAACAATCAGAACAGGTACAGGGTACCTGGAAAACAAATCTCACTCAGTTCATTAGTTTTTCTTCTCCCACCTCAATAATGCTGTTCCAATAGGCTCTTCTTCCATTGTCAGTACCAATCCAAAATGCTCTGGGAATTATGTCTTTGCTGATCTCCAGTGACCACAGCAGACGATCAAAATGGAAAACAAGCTTTCAAAGCTGACAAGTAGATTCCAGGCTTGCAAAGAGGCTACCAAACAAGTTTACTAAAGTACTGGGCTTGGCGTGGCACTTAGCACCGCCCTTCAGCGAGAGTCTGTGATGGAAACAAGTATCACCTCATAGGGAACAGAACTGGGATTATCTGTCACAGGCTGAGTCTTGGTAGGGTAAAGCTGCAGCTGCTGGAATAATAGAGAGACTGCTATAAAAAGCACATTGCTTGACAGATCCAGAACTTTGGCTAGAAAAAAGGCTTCCTGCGTTTTCCCAACATTGTCACCAAAAGCACTTACTAGACAAGACTTGTTTCAGGAAGGAGCAGATCAAGACTTTCCAAAACAAAACTATGTAGACAGACTTGGTACAACATTGCTTGCTGCCAAAGGGAGTGGGCAAGTCCACGTGATACTCAACAACCAGTGTGGTAATTCCTCCAATGCTTTGGTACTTTTATATCCAGAACTCCATGTGTAAACAATCATTCGGGACATAGGAACAAAAAAAATCTGCATTTATCCTTTTTTCCCCTGCTGTGATCTCATAACAGGTTGGTCAGGACTCTCCTCTGCATTAGTTACAGTCCAACAGTCTCAGTTACTTACAAACTACAGAGAAACCAAACACATTAGACTAATAATCAAAAATACCCTGTCACTCTTGTTCTGTTTAAAAACAGAAGCACCACTTTTAAAAGAAAGGTCACTAGATAAATTTAGATCTATTCAGCTTGTAGGCTGCAGTAATTTGTTTTTAGATATGTTGTTTACCTAGCAAAAATAATAATATTATTCAGCTAGCAAGAGCTTTTCCCATTTAATTTTTGTATTTATTATTAATATTATAATTATTCTATATTATTATTATATTGTCATTATTATTCATATTATAATTATTCTAGCTGAGTTTTTTCACAGCCTCCAGAAAATAGTTAACAAAGAAACAGCAAAAGTGTGTAAGGACTCTTTCAGAATTATGATCAACATAGCCAACTCATTGAGCTCACAGGTATACTGCAGTACGGACACCACAGAAAACAGCCTTTAAGTTGCATTCAGCTTAGATCTAGAGAACTTTACTCATGAAGGATCACAGCTTCCCTGGTGGAATTCTGTGTACCATCCTCAGTATTCCTAAGTGAACTGCTTATTAAAGTTTCTGACCACATCATTAAACTAAATTAAGACACAAGAGGCATTGCATACATACTGCAATCAGTGAACACACTAAGTCTGCCTGGAAGATCCCAGTCTGGTTTCTATATCCAAAGAAGGGGGGTACAAAACCAAATTCAACAGAGGAATAAGAGAACCTTTGGAAGAACACTATCAGTGAAGACAGCAAAAACCTTACAGTTGAATCCCAGTGCCACTCTTTCACATTCCACCCTACACAGTCAGCCACCTGTTCTCAGTGTGCTCTGCTCACCTCATGAGACCAGCTGCCTTGTGAGGAGGAGACTTCTCCGCCTGCTTCCCTCTCTGTTTCATGTCCGACAGGCGCTGCCGCATGTTAATGGTCATCTCTGAGCTCAGACGCCAGATGAAGATGCAGCTGAAAGAGAGAAAGGTGAGGCTGGGATCAAGTCTCAGTTCAGTTTATTGATACCAACTCCCAGTGCAGAGAAAAACAAGAGCCCTTCTGCCTGTGGCAGAGACACACGCAGAAACAGCTTCACAGAAACTCAATCCCATCACAAGCCTCATAATGAAAGGGTTAAACCTGCCTGTCAAAGCCTCCCTGTGAGCGAGAGCAACTGCAGAGATATTTACACAGACTCATCTCTGACCCTATACCTTTTTTGACTATCTGACCAGCTGCTGAAGGAAATGCCGTAACAAGTCCCTCCATGGTCACCAGGATAAGTGGAGCCTACAGATGTCCCTTGCACCCTCGAAGAGTGGCTAAGATCTGATGGCCTATACCCCCAAAGGCAAGGCCTTCCTAATGCCCACCATCCCATGGAGTCCCAATATTAACAGTTAAGCTCATGTGGAAGTACTTTTTGCAGCAGGGTGCTCCTAATATTTTACTTGGGACTACAAGTAAACAGGACACTTGCACAGAATTTACACAGCCATTAGCTCAGCTGGTCAGAGCACAGTGCTAATAACATCAAGGCCATGGGTTCAATTCCTGTATGGGCATTCACTTCAGAGCTGGATTTCATGATCCTTGTGGGCCCCTTCCAATTCAGAATGTTCTGTGAAATATTCTCTGAAATTTGACTGAATTTGGTCAATGAACTCAAAAGCACTTGACAGAAATAAACCAACAGTGTGGTCTCATTTCATGAATTTCTTCAGAAATTCAACTTAGAAAATATTCCTCATTATGTTAAAGAACACTGTATCTCATCTTCAGCTGCTAGAAAGTAAAATGACCAGCACTGTCTTTGAAATTTAACCTCAATGCTAACTAATTCTTTTCATCTCAGTCATCTTTCCTGTCTAGCTGGGTATACCTACACTGATGTAGAAACAGAGATGGTGCTTTGGCTATCACTTATAAAATCTTGCGTCCTAGTTTGGAATCCAAGGAGGATTTAATTCAGTTCTTCAAGACCCATTAGTGTCAGTATACTCATGGATGCTCCAATACACAGAAGATTTTTCAATGACTGATTTTTCCTTCTTTCTTGATAGCATGTAAACATTAATTTGCTTTGCCATTTTGAATAATGACCTTTGGTCTCCCTGACCTGAGGCAAATGTCAAAAGTGCCAGGATCCGGAATACTTGAATCTTCATTTTTTTTTCTCTCTCATGAAAAAACAATTTAAAAGGTTTAAATTTCTATATCACAACAAAAAAACCCCATAATATTGTCTTTGCAGTCTGTGGAGATTTTAAGGCAAAACTAAAAATTCCCTTCTTGTCCCCAGTGCCATGCGCAGGAGCATCACTCCCAGCTACTGAAATCACATACACTCTGCATTGCCTGTGAACACACTCTCATCCTCCCACTGGAGCTTTTCAACCAGGAGAAAGGGGTGAGGCATTGTGTCTGGGAACCATGGCAACCCAAGGCAGCCAGCTGTTTCCCCTCAAGGAGCAGCTCTCTCTAAGTAACAGCAACCATAATCTGCTGCTGAAAAAAATACTGAAATGAAGGAAACAAAATTCTGAAAGCAAATCTGGCTTGCTCACTTATCCCACCCCCACAGTTATCATACCTAGAGACAAGCAGCAGACAACCCAAGCCTGTGACCACATTAGCATCCAACACAAACTCTGCAGAAGCAAGTGCCCACCTACCCCTTTTGCTGGGTTTGGGGAGGGGATTTTGTTTTGGTTTTTCTTACCTTGCATCACTTTTCTCACATGAATCTCACAGTCCTTGTGCCCTTTCTAATCCCTATTTTTTCTCTATTCTCAGCTCTTTTCTTCACACATGCTGCTGTGTGTGAACAGACTATGTTCCCTGTTCTCCTTTGAGAAAGATGCTCTCTCATCTCCTTACAGCAAACTTCTTCAGGAATTCTTTCCTCACTTCTCATCCACCTCCTGCATACCCTTAATGAAGAAAATGACCCTTTTGCTCAAGGAAGTGTCAACAAAAGGATGCTGCACTAAATCACAAGGATCACTGGGGACTTCAAACCTTCCATGTTTCTGGAATTTTTAAGTTCACAACAAAAGGACCCTCTCTCCTACAACTTTTGTCCCTAATCTATTTAAACACATAAAAGAGGAAAACTAAATTATTTATTACTAAAAGACAGAAATAATAAACTGATGAGATATAAGGTGATGTATTGTATGTTCTACAACAACTCACCCTCTAAAACACTCTTTCCAATTCAATTGTGTTTTATTAATTTGGAAAAAAAAAGAGAGAATCTGGGTTGCTCTGAACTTGCAATAGCACTCCAGGAGCCATCTTTCTCAAAGGAAAAAAATTATTCAGTTCAGCTGATTTAAGCATTCACTGATTCCAGAAATAGTGGCTCCATTCACCTGTATCATCATCATATTAGGCAAGTATTCTCCTTTTTTCCTTGGGCTCAGACTGATGACTACTTAAGCTTTTAGTGAATTGATTTAGCTCACTAAGTGTGCAGAAAACTTATCTCAGGGGAGTAGTGATGTAGTGACCTGAATTAGCTGCATGAGGGGTCAGCTGCACCACTGCTGACTCAGGGAAGCGAGAAAAGGACCGTATGGACAGGACCAAAAAGTGAGGACAGGCCTGTCCCTTTTGCTGCTAAACAGACTCTTTCACCTGGTGAAACTTCACCAACAGGAGTATTGCAAGAAAAAGTTTTGGTACCACTAGCAAAATTAGCCCAAGATGACTTATATCATAGCCCTGAAGGCTGGTCAGGAAACAGGTCACATGTCTGTCTCCTTTCCAGCACAGAACAGTATTTACTCCCAGAAAAGGGAAATACTTCACATGGGTCTCATTCCATGGAAAGATAACATAAGCTCTGTCAGCTTTGCCAACAGCACACATTCAGGATTCAGAAAACTCTGAGGTTTATTTGGAATTCATTAAATATCCCTAAAAAAAAATCTACCTTTCCCTAACGACATGTTACATCCAGTATGAGATGGCATAAGCCAGTATCACAAACTAGCAAAACCTCTTACCTGTCACCAGAAACAGAGATCAGATGTTTGCAGTCATTACTGAATTTCATCCCAGTTACAATCTCTGTAAGAAATAAAGCACAAAAAAACCCAATATACCCTGAATTATTCAAATGGACAGAAGAGATCATTAGCCAAATAGCCTGTCTGCACTCAGTAATTCCCACTTCACAGATTAATATGCCCCAATTACCATAACCATTTAACCAAGAATCTAGGGTTGACATAGAAAGGGTACTCCATGGCAAAATATACATGAAGACCGAATTCTCTTTTTGCCTATGATAGAAGAGCTCCTGCATGATAGGAGCTGAGGGTATATCATAATGAAATTAAATATACACTGAAAAAAAACCCCATAGACTACTTTATAGGCTAGATAAACTGTGTAAATAAATACATGGCTTGACAGGTGGGTATGTATGCACGTGTGCTTGTGTGCAAAATGCAAAAATTGAACTTGCAATAAAATATTACAACTTCATCCAGCTACAATCTATTCAAAAATACCCATTTGGTAAACTTTGGTGGGGAGAAATCTTTGGAAAGCTTTGACTAATATGAGACTCTACTATATAGTCATCAGCAGAACAAAATTAATTTCCAGAGGTTTATAAGTCTTACCTGAGTGTCCATACATGGTTGCAACACACTCGCCAGAATAGAAATCAAAGATGGACAGGTTCTTGTCAGAACAACTGGTTGCAATATAAAGACCAGAAGGATCTGTTTGCACCTGGTTTAGGAGACCAGAGGAATGCAAAGATTCTGGTGAGAAATTACCTTCAAACTACATAAAAATAGTCCAGAATATCCAAGACAGAATAAAATGCAAGTAGCCCCCACAGGAGTCCAACTGAGTACCAACCTATCCAGTATCCCAGGACAAATCTCTAACTTGACTAGACTTTTAAGACTATCTCCAACCTAATCAGAGACTGAAGGCACTTAAATTAAATGCCTTCATGACTTTAAAGGTATTGCCACCAATGGACAGATTTCTACTTCTCTCCTACTTTCTTTTATCTGTTGGGGTCTTACTTTCTTCTATGTTAAGATCAAAACAAAACAACAAGAAACTTCCACCCCAAAACACACACACCATAAAAAAAAAAAAAAGAATAAACATCAGAGCTGACAGAGTTAAGTGAAATATTAAAGGATTCAAGTTCTCAGGAGTGAAAGCCAAAAAGAACTCAACACTGCCAAGAAACTGTCTTTGATAATGATGCTGTCACATCTCCAGTATTTGCAGCTCACATTTTTCAGCTATTTTGTTTATTGTTTGCTTCTTCATATGCATCTATTTGTTGCTTTATCTTGGATCAAATATAAAATCCCCTGCAAATACCTCACCAGCTCTAAAGCAGCACTACACAGCAAATACAGTTACTGTCACCAAATGTCCTGCTCTGTCCTTTATAGAATTTTAAGGAACTGAGAGGATAAACTGTGTTTTTCAAGGGAGACATGGAATTTCAAAAATGGTAATTCTTTTGGTTTGTTATGGCTCTTATTAAGGCTCTTTGGTATGTTATGTTTATTTTGTTGATACTTGCTTCCAGTGTCACTGTTTGAGTTCTGCTCATTAAACTGCAATGTATATTATGATCTCAGAATAACATGCCAAGAAAGTTTAAATTCCAGAGACAACCATAATCCCTTGGTTACATAATTGTCTTAAAAATGAGTAAAGCAACAGTAAAAGAAATTGAGATTCTCCACTTGAGATACACATTTAAAAAAAAAAAAAAAAAAAACAAAAAACATGAAGGATATCAAAAACAAAGAATCCAGCTCCCAGAACATTTCATGGTTTTTTATCTGAGAAAAATCTAATCAAGCACCGAAGTTTATCAGCAATTTAAAATGTAGCATCAGTTTTTCATTTTCTTTGCTCTGGCTTACAAAAATTTTGTGTGAATTATAATAGGCAAAGAGAAAGAACTTCTCTTTCTCTGTAAAACAGAAGAGCTGACACTGAACAAAACTGTTTGTTTCCTCCTCCCTTTTTACCCAGTTATTTACACCCATCAACAGTTTCAGCTAGAAGGGTAGTATCATCTACTCCTGCCTGACCAATTCAGAGTTGACCAAAGATTCATCAAGCTTAGTCTCTTCCATAAGGGCCACAAGTTTAAAGTTTGTTATTAAGTGCATTGATCAAATGCATCTTCACTGTCAGGCTTGGAATATCAACCACCTCTCCAGGACTCCTGTCCCAGTGTTTGACCAAACTCTCAGTAAAGAAATGCTTCCGAATGTCCCTACTGCAGCTTTGAATCATTCCCATATATCCTGTCACCAGATCCCAGGGAGAAGCACTCAGCACCTCCCCCTGTGTGTCCTCTCCTCAGGAAGCTGTAGAGAGCAATGCAATCACCCTTCAGCCTCTTCCTCTCCAAACTAGAGAAGCCCTAAATCCTCAGCTGCTCCTCATAGGACATTCCTTCCAGTCCCTAATAATAATACTGCTGGCCTGTGCAGAAGCAGAAAATTATCAGTGAAAAAAAAATCCAATGCAGAAGCTTGTTTGGCAACTTGAGAGATATTTTGATTTTGTCAGCTGGCTTTCCCCCTTTATAGACAAGAATGCAGTTCTTCCACTGCACTGTGAATCTTGAACACACCTGATTTACGAAGGTAAGCCCTGGATAGTGGCAGAAGCAGGTGTCCTCCCCTGGCCCAAGGCCTGGATGCACTCAGCAGGTGGGAAACTTGAACAGACTCTCTCTAAGCAATACCATGCTTGTCCAGAACTCCAAGACCCAGGCTTTTTGTGTCCAATACTATTTAATTTTATCAACTCAAAGAGTTTCCCTTCTATTTGCCCTCTGAAATCCACTTCACAAACACTGATCAACAGGTATTTCCACTTTAAAAATCCTAACAAAACCAGTCAAGAAAACCAGAGTGAGCTCTCTGGAGCAGAAAGTAAAGGATTAAATTAAATGGATTAAATAATCTCCTGACAGATACTGGTGCGGTTCTACTTGTTTTTACAGCACGGTCCTGTGACTCACTTCAGAAACAGGACAGAAAGAAAAATCAAAGATCAGCTTCAGCATTTATTGACTCTTTTCCTGGTTTAGCCTGATGAAACCCAAATATATTACCAGCCCTTAAGGGTGGAAGTAGGAGGAAACAGCAGCAGGGTAAAGAACAAAGTATGGAGCAAGAAAAAAAAATTGTACTCAGATTTGTATTTCATTTTCTTGTCCATGAGCTACACTCAGAAAAGCTGAAAATTTTGAAAAAGGAAGGAAAATAAAACACTTACTTTAATAAGGGTGCCATCTTCACCTTGGGATCCCTTGTAAAGCTTCTTCTGCTTTCCACTGCTTATGTTGAAAACCCTGACGGGATGACATAAGATAACATGGTTCATTGTGCCCACTACTCTGGGGCTGTTGCCACCAGGATGCTTTTCTCTCCCTGTTCCTGCTCCTCATTCCATAAAAAATACAGGAAACAGGGCCAAACTACAGGAAGTGGAGAAATTATCTCCATGAAGTATTATCATCAGTTATTTAAATGGTTCAAGAAACAACCTCAAAAGTAATGCAAAGGCAGATTATCTGAATTAAAATTGACAATTTATTCTCAAGCCAATAATCAATCAGTCCTCACTGCTGTAAAAATACCTGGTCTCCTTCATATTAGAGCAAAGGATTAAGAGAGCAAGACACTTTATGTTAGAATACAAAACCAAATTACATCCAGTAGTGATATTTAGCTATGACCAAAACTCTTAACATTTCACACAGCTACAATAGGAGGAGATACACAGCTACAGAGAGATTCCTTTGCTTTCAAGCAGATAGATTGGAGAAATGGATAAAAATAGAGAAGAGAATGGACTCCACTTGTTCAATGACAGTCACATCTAGTTCAATTTTAGGTTCCCATAGTCCCAGGTATTCCAAAGAACCCCACAGCTTTTCACTAAGTACCTTCAAAACAAAAAATTACCATAGTGCAGCAGTTCTTGCCCCACAGTTCAGTGATGTGCCAAGGAAGGCACACTTGCTCCCCCAGTAGAAAGCCTTTGCTCTGCAGAGCCACCCAATGAGAAACCACAAATCCCATGGGAATTGCACATATACACAGCTTTTTATCAGTGAGAGAAAAGACAGAGTTCAACCTCACAGTGCCTCAGGTCTGTCTGAAAATGCTGTATCAAAGAACTTAGAGGAATAACGATGGAGATGGGGCTGCTTCATTTATGACTGGAAAAATATTTTCAAGTTGAGAAGGAAACAGACCTGATGTTACGATCCTGGCATCCAATAGCTGCATATTTCCAGCTGGGGTCCACATCCATGTCATAAAGTGTGGTCTTCCTAACAATGTGATGTGTTCGGGTAAACTGGACCCCTTCTCCTGTCTAAACATATGGGTAACAACTGTGTCAAAATCAAGTAGTTAATCCATTATTAAAAGCAAGTAAATACAGATGATTCTTCTCACACAGACAGCACAAAACAATGCTTCCCAGGGAGCTACTGGAAGCAGATGGGACTGGAGGCACAAGCAACTCTTCCCTTCAGCCCATACTCTTTCACCAGTTTTCTCAATAGCTCTGGCAATGAAAGAAAAGCAGATAACCTAACAGTTCTCTATTTCTGCTGTGAGAGGTCAGGCTGGGAGTAACTGCATGCTTCACAGAACTAGTTCTCTGAAAGTAATCTCTTCTATCGAGTCAGTGGGAAGCACTGAGGCTGCAATAGCAACAAGCTCATACAGAAACTCTGATATCATTCTTTGAAGTAACTCCTTTGTGGAGAGATTATGAATTAGACATGTACAAAAAGCTGTGATAAGGTTACCTTCTGCGCAGTGCGGAAATAGATGCTCTTGTCTGCCCCACAGCTTATCATTCGCACTTTCCCATCATTGGCTGGAATAAAAAGGCAGGAGACAAAAGATAAACACATATACAAGGTGGAGGAAAAGTTTCAATTTATACCACGGCTCATTTATTTCAGTCCTGATTAGCTAAGTCTGACTCCTCCCCAGGCAGCAAAACAGAAGCCCCTTCTCAGGGACAGCATATGTCTTTCATGCTCAGAGAGCATGAGGCTCCAACAGAGAGGCTTTTCAGAAGAGATTAGGAAGTAATTCTGTCTTCTCCCTCACCAATATGCTCATATCTCTGTGTGCCACAGCTCTCTGTGGCAACATGGCACATTCACACTCAGTAGAAGCTGAAAACAGGCAATAGGCACTTTTCAGACCTTAGAGCTGGACACATGTTTCTTGCTGCCCTTTCTTACTGCACAGTCAGGCTTCTCTTCTTCCCTTAGGACTCTTCTGTAACCAAGCAGCAAAGCAATACCTGATAAAACTCCAAGTAATGACAATGCATCCAGCATCACACAGGTCCTTGAACTGCACCCACTTAGAGCGTGCCAGCACTTGGCTCATAGACCAGCAAAAAGGCCTTAGCTGCCAGGCCTTGAGCCCACTTCCCTCATCTCCTGGAAGCTCAGCTGGCTGCATTCAAGGCTAGCTCACTGATAAGACAGATATGTCAGAGAAACTATTGCTGGCCTTGGAGCTCCTCCAGAAAAAAAAAAATTGAAAAAGCCATACAGTTGCTTTGGGGACCCCCTGCTATGAATCTTCAATAAGTCCCTCCACTCAGGAGCAGTTTTCAAGCTGAGGTTCTCATCCTGGAGCCCAAACTGAGCTACACTGCTGCAGCATTGCAGCCACACCTGTGCCCAGACATGCACCCCACTGACCCAAAGCCTGACCAAACCCATGGACTCACCTTCCTGATCTGAACTCCATCTGGCCTTGCTAGTATGGACTTGCCTGGCAGGCACTGAACTACAGCTGACCCTGACCACTCCAGACTGATCAAGACATTGAATTTCTTGAATCTGTGGTCTTATCACCATGGATTTGTCTGGTGACCAGGACTACTGGCTGTATCTAGACTTGATCTGTTCCTGTTTGTATCCTGTAGTACTTTCCTACAGCCAGTGGAAAAGGCCACTACCTTTGCCTGCCTTCCTGTCACCCCGGCTACCAGCTTCCCCTGACAGAGCAGCCAGCTCTTGCTGTTCCTGACTGGTGTCTGACCATTGGTAGCAACTGAGTGCTGGGGATAAAATGAGCTCCATTTCCAGGAATGCAAAGCCTTACAGTGGCTTACAGTCACAAATTTACTTTACCCAAAACTTCTTTTTTGGTGTGTTTTGGGATTTTTTTTTTGGACAATGGCTGCTCAGAGTTCTCCTAAATTAGTTCTCTCTGAAATCAGTTAAAGGAGGTAAATAATTACAGAAAACAGTTTTCCAAAGAAATGTTGAGGAGAGGTTTTCTTAAGAGGGAGGAAAGAAAGGAAATTAAAGCAAAAATCAGAAAAGAAGACAAGTATCACCTTCTGTTAAGACTGCAACTGAAAAAGATGACCAAATGACCCAGCTGCAGCTTCAGATTGACCTAGTCCAGTATTTAAGTAGATAAAATTACAGCCACAAGGGGACAACAGCAGTGCTCAAATCCAGCTTTGATTGGGAGGACATGATTTCCTACCTGCAAACTTCACTGCAGTGATGGAAGAAGAATGTTCATCCAGGGTTTGCTGCAGGCTATAGTCCTTCCCAGCATCCAAGACATGAATCAATCTGTCCCTACTGGCTGAGGCCAAAAGCTTTAAACCTGAATCAGAAATTGAAAAAGGTTGCAAGATCATGGCTTAAAAAGTCATTTTTAAAACAGCTTCCCAAGTCATCTTAGGAACAAAACATTATTCTGTAGCTAAGTGCATATATGGACACAAAGTAACACATCTGAATTTCGCATTATAATAATAAACAGAACAAATTGCAATCTCAACATACAATATTCCAAAAAAAAGTAAGAGAAAGAAGACTTTCTCAAAGCCTGGCTCTACTGGCCCAACAATTGAAGGCTGCTCTGAAATCCAGGAGTGGTTCAGCATGACAATTCTAACATACCAGAGCTGGATATTCTGACTTGCTCAACATGACATTCATAGGCAAAGAGGAAGCAGCTCAATTGCATTTACCTGTGTCAGGTTTGGAGTATTCCAGACATAGGATCTCAGAGTCATGGGCCTCCACCTTCAGCATTTCCTTCAGAGACTGCAACTCATATATTCTAGGACATAACATGGCTCATTTCAGTATGTTTAATAAAATTAGCAAGACCTGGTTATTTTCTCATGCCTGAGCACTCTGCAATCTGCATAAGAAGCTTTATGAGATTACCTGAGAGTGCCTATCCTGTCCCCCGAGGCCAGGTGCTCCCCGCTGGGACTCACACAGACAGTTCGTATCCCCACCTTCGTATCCAGCACTTGTGCATCAGCTTTGTCTGCACTTCCCACTGAGTTGTAATCAGTGTCCAGAAGTACCTGAGTGTTGTCATCTACATAGATGATTTTCATCAAGTCCTGGAGACACAATACACCCAGAAATATTTACTAGTTACAAAATATTAAAGCAAAGCATCTGCCTTAGAAACTGATCTCCTAACCAACATAAACATTTTATTGGCAACAATGCTGTAATCGGTAGGACCTTTTAGTTAGGAGCAAGTACTAAGCCCCTTCAGATTGTAGGATGAAAGTTTCACAGCTGTGCCTCACAATCACCCCTTTCAAAAGATTCAGCCTAGAAACTAACAGCATCTCCTTCACTACTGACAAATTCTGGGATTAGTGATTACAACATACTAGGACACACAGCAGGAACTTGGAAGGCTTCGAGGGATTATCTAACTCAGCGGTCTGAGTACTGACAGAAAAAGCAAGAATTTTTTCCACCTGATTCCTGAGGTCAGGGCTGCTGTGTCCAGAGGTCTTCCAACTCAGATGAGAACAGAAGCAAGTGTCCATATGTAATCACTGCTCTGTATAATTAGCCTCCCTCTTATATAGATGAAGTGAGTGCAAACTTTTTCATTCAATTTCCCAAACCTCTGCTTCATTTAATGCACCTTTTCCAAACAAATCTTAAAAGTGGTTACACATCACAGAGATGCAGTAAAAGAGAACCAGCTCTCCTGAAACCTATGGCCCTTATGGAAGAGACTAAGTTTGATGACTCTCTGGGTGGTTTGTGAAAATAGCAACAGTCCCCTAGGACCATTTCAGACAACCTGTCCTTCCACCCAGTACTCCTTTCATGTTTCTTCAGGTTCATACAATTAGCCAGATTTGTGCTCAGTTTACAGAAACCTGTGTTGACTCGGAGATACGAAGAAATTTGGGCCTTAACTTGGGAATCTGTGTGTGAAGAAGAGCAACCCCCAAGGACAAGGAGGTGATCCTAGCCTAGGATCTTACATTGCTGAGGATGTTGCGGTGCAGGGCTGTGCCGTGGATGTTGGAGCTTTCAGTGTTCCACAGACGAATGGTGTTGTCAGAGGAGCAGGTGATGAAAGAACCAGGGGGGAGGCAGGGCTGATTGTTGTCCTTCACCTCTGGATACATCTATGGGTAAGTAAAATCATATTTTTATATTGATTAATATTGCCTAAATAATATTGCCTGGCATCTGGCCCCCTAGACACTGGTAGCAAGTTTCAAAACAAAATGAGACAAAAGGGGTGTCCTCTCTGTTTTCTAAAGGTGAAAGCCAGACAGTTCTAACAAAAAACCTATTTGCAGACCAGTGCTTCATACTGACTTCAAACAAATGTTCACTGAGCTTCCTTCATCACAGAAAACCTCCTTAAGAAGCATGCAACAAACCGGTATCTTTTGTTTCTAATAGTTCAAAGAGAGCACATCAAATCCCAAACAATGGCCATGCAATAACCACCTTGCACTGTTTGCAACTTTCATCTACTACTGTCAGTTTATAATTCAGAAGGGTGAGATGCAATTAATAAAGAAAAACAGAGTTCTCAACCTCTTCCCACTTTCTCCTCTCCTGACCACTGTTAGACATATTTCAACATCTTAACAACTCCATTGTTTCCTATACTTCCTTTCCTTCCCTCTGAGGGAAAGGGAAAACTAGACAGACTGCAAGATGACAGACATTTGAGAGGCTATTTCCACATGTTCAGATGAATATGTTAAGAAGGACGAGAGTTCAGATTTTATCACTTATTTCATGGTTTTGACTTTGAAGCAATTGCTCACCACAGATCTCAAACAGTTTTTTTGAGGTCAGCAATAAGCTCTTGTGCATTGTCTAAGAGGATGCTCTGTATTTAGGTTTGTTCAATTCTGCTCCTTCTCCCACCTCTCACCTTTTAATGGTGAGATTTTTTTTTTCCCACTAGCATGACACATTTGGTCAGCCATTGCAGTGCAGCCAAAGAACTGTTCCCCGGCCCAGCAGCAAACACACTAACCACAGGTGAAATCTGAGTCAATTTCCTCTACAGTCAGCTTTTGCATTCAAATTTGGCAACTTGTCTGATGATTTTCTCAGCTGCAACTCACAATCCAACACCTGTGTCTGCAGAGAACATACCTCAATGTTCCACACACAGGAAGAGTGATACAAAGCAGAGTACACCTTGCCCACTTTCTTCGGATCTTTGACATCCCACACATACAGGCTGTGGTCATTGTATACACAGGAAAGCCACTGGTTGGTGGGGTCAAAGGTCAAAGCAATCGTGTCTGGATACTTCGCATCAGCCACACCAGAGAAAAGACGGCTGCACAAAGAGAGAACAACAGCCTGGTTAACTTGTGCTCTCTAGGAGTTGGGGCAATGCTCAAACAGGAGAGCTCAGATTCTCCATGGGGTGCTGTTGAGATGAACAATGGTATCTGTAGGTAGAGAGAGTTGCTGGCCAGGAAGACCTGTCTCTTGAACAATCAAAGTCCCAAAAGAAGCCTCAAAGTCCCATGGAAGAAGTCTTTCTCCTTGCCATCCAACTGTAGTCCAGTCATACAGGGGAAGCCTGCAACAGCTCAGAGAGATCTGCAACAGGCTGGCAATTTTAATCCACAAAAAGAGCATGCTCCAGATGGCAAAGGTCTGGAGAACAGTTCTAACCCCCACAAGCCTCCCTTGCTACCTTCCACCCTTCTCCACAGTACCTGGCCTCAGTCACACTTGCGATGTCTGTTCCCAGGAAATGTGGCTTCGGCAGAGTAGTGACAAAGTGAAGGTTCAGAGGGTTAAAAATCCGCACGGTGCCATCAGCACAGCCACAGAAGATGTAGTCATGATTCACAGAGATGCAGTTTGCCACAGTGGTCTGAGGAGGACACAGCAGATGAGACAGCAAATGAGAAATGTGCTCTCACATCAAAGGTCACCAGACACATGTCAGGGAGAACAGCAAATTGACAGACAAAGGAGTCATGGTCAGAAGAGCTGTAGTGAAGTTGAGCCCTGGGAATAAGGAAAAGCCTAAAAATCCATTTTTCCTTTCTGAAGAACTTCCCAGCCAAGGTCCACTGCAGATCCCAAGCAGTTAGAAAAAAGCCCAGTTTCTCTGCCACCCACTATGATGGGAAGCCAGCAGAGCTACACATCTGCTCCAGCTGAGTCCTGCTCTGAACATTGCTTTTATTTCTGTGACATTCAACAACACTGGTAGGCAAGCAGCACTTCACCCTGTACTAGCACATCAACACATTACCTGTCAGGAGGGATAAGAAACAGAACAAAATGGATTTTCTTCCCCTCCCTTTAGGATCTGTACAAATGGCTGAAAATGGCACAAAATGGAGTGTGGTGAAAAGGGGATGAGTTCAATGCAAAAAGTTTTTTCAACTTACTGTGAAGCTGTCTGTATTCTGAGCGAGAGTGAAAGGCAGATTTTAGAGAGGAAAGGAAAGGAAAGAAAAGAAGAGGCATTTCACTTGAGTGAAAGCATGGACAGACTTTTCCCCTTGATTTTAATAGATTGGATCCTTGCAGGTGGGCATGTTACATTAAATTGAAAGGAAAACAATTGTGATCAAATTCTTAACTATGGGCCAGCCTGGTGGTTTAGAATAGCCAAATCAACTAGCACCTTGGGAACCTGCATTTGAGATGCACAAGCCAAGTAAGACCCTGCAGAGTGGATAGAAAACAGAATCCTTCTAAAACTCCTACTTGCCCCAGCCAAGCCAGGAGGGACCATACAGGAGTTGCCATAAGGGCATTGCTTTGCCAGTACAGTAGTCACTGTAATGCTGAGGTGTGAGAATGAAAGAGCTTCAATGATCAGTAAAATCCCTTTGCCAAGAAATAACACTATTTTTGCCCAGCCTTCTAGAGTAAATCACAAGCTTGCAGAGGCACAATTATTTTCATTGCTTGTGGTCAGCCTGTACCTCTGAGTGTCCTTATGATTTGTTGTTCCTGTTCTACTTGTGCAGAATAGGAGGATGTAAAACTCACCCTCAGCTCCACCCACTTGTCTAGCAGCCTTTTTTCATTGAATTCACAGAGCAGGCCTGAGGATGTGATACAGAAAGTGCTGTCAGCTTTTTTGCCCCTTCCACAAGCCACGTCCGCAAAGAAGTTGTTCCTGAGTTCTCCAAGCAATCCTGAGCGACCCAGCAAGGGGACTGTGGCATTGACCTACCAACAGAAAACAGTTTGCTACAAACACAGCAAGGCACTTCAGGCAGACAGTGATATTTTAGAACATCAACCCCCAAGTGCTGAAGTAATTCAAAGAAAGAACTGTAAACAGCCTACAAGAAGTTTTACTTGCTGTTCATGTTTACAACTGTTCATGAGCACACAGAAAAATCACCATAGGTGAATTCTGCCTCCCCAACAATAACACAACAGTTAAAAGTTTAAACACTTTGGCTGATGCTTCAAAATTACACTCACAACCTTTTGAGATGCTCGTACCAATGTCAAAGAGCTCTCTCCACCTCTGTGTTCCAAGGAGTTAAATTACTGCAGCTCTTTTCTAGCTTATTTGTTCTTCAGTATATGTGACTACTGAAGAACAAAGAATGCTGCTATGCAACTCCAGGAGTGACATCCCAACATCAGTGCAAGATAAGACAAGCTTTTGGTGCTATCAGCCCATGAGACTTGACAGCCAGGGGTGGAAGGCTATCCTTGCATCCCAGAAAAACAAAAAATTTTCCACTTCCCACAGCTCACTGGGGCAAAATCCCCCCTGATCTAAGACAGAAATGTCTGTTTACAGCTTGGCCTTGATGCACTTTCTCTCACCTTGGAGGTTTTGCTGTCATCCAGGTACCAGAACTTGATATGTCGATTTCCAGCAGTGACAAAGTAACTGCAGTCCTCTGAGAATGACACTGCTGTCACTTTACTTGAGACTTTGTTGGCTGCCACTACAATGTTTTTCTGGAAACACAATTGTTTAGATTGCTTAATTTCTTTGCTCAGAAGCAAAGGAAACTAATTTCAATTACAGGCACATATCCAGTACAAGCAGTGCAACAGGGAAAAGATGAAACCCAAACTATTCCCCATTCACTTCCGAATACAACCTCCCCAGCATTAGCTGGGAACATTGATTTGGCAGACAGTATAGTTCACATTTATATTCAATTCCTCTTCCACATTAACTATGATCAAGAACAAATCAGCAGGCACTAGTGCCTGCAGGAACTTGGTATCTGAGCCATGACAAACATGTGGGTTTCACAATCACCAGGAGCTCAGAGCAAACCCATTTCCCTTCCTAAACAGCAAATGCAGATGTAGGCCAGCACAAGGAAGAACTCCCCCAGCCCCCAGGCAGCAATGAGGGCATTGCACTCAAGATTAGGAACGGGTATTTTTCACAGAGAAAACTGTACTGGTTCTTCCATAAGTTCTTCTTTCTCTTGAAACACTATACTTTATCAAAAGACTCAAAATACACAAAGACCATCCCTGTACTGGAAGAGAAAAAGCAAAATCTGTTATACCTCAAATGTGCACCTCAAAATGTCAAAGTTTGGGAAAGGAGGAAGAAGACTCAGGGACAGAAAACAGGATGGACACTGCTCAAGCAGAGTGGTCAGACAGCAGCACCATTGCTCAGTTTTCCTCTCCCTGCCTTTCCCCAGTTAGAAGTGAGAATAAAAAAGTTTTCTGCTTTGTCTGTTGTGGGTTTGCAAGCATGCAGCACGCGGCTGACAACAGTGCACCCCTTTTCATTCTTGCTGTGTTTCCTTCACCCTTTCTTTCAGGGATTCAGCTGCTCCCAGTCTTCCAGGCACAATGCTCTCAGTGCACAAACCACGTCACTCCAAGGGCCCCACTGGACTGTGTGCTGGCAGAATTGAAGAAACCGGCACAAGGGGAGTCTAGCATGCTGCACCATCACCATGGAGGATCCCCCAACCCAGAATGAAGGAAAGGCAGCAATTATAACTTCTTTCAAGACAGTGCATAGAGAAAAGCTTAGGACCCTTGCAGACCTCAACATCTGGATCATTGCTGTGGTCTTTATTTAGGGAAGCAAGGGAATCCTACAGACAACATGGATTTTCTTTTCCATCACAGTGAAATGACTAGGTCTATCAGTCAGGAGGAATGGGGAAATCAAAGCAGCAGCACAGAGGATAGAAGGGTTCTGGTTAAAAGTAAAGGAAAACGCTTCAGGAGATCTGTATTCTCAGTCATTATTGACTTTGGTCAGGTAAAGTATCTCTAGTTTTGGTGTCTGGCCTGCAAAGTAAAGGCCAGCAAGAGCTCCCATCATAGTCTGAAGCATAAGCTTGAAGTGTGTGTTCTTCAGCAGGGAAGAGTCAGACAGTCCTTACCTCAGAAGTTCTTATGTCCACAATTATACAGTGAACATAAAAACCCAGATAAGCAGGGGAAAGCAAAACTACTTGTACTGTTTCACACATGCCATGCACTGTGACCCTGTCCAAGTCACTACTTTCATTTGTATAACTAGAAATAATCCAAAGGCTGAGCACTCAATTTTCAACACAGACATACACACTCAGGTTCCTTTACTACATACAGTATTTAGCTATATGAAAAAATAGCAACGTCAAACTTCAGCTCACACAGAAGACAACAGTGAGATCTTAAATTACAGTGCGTGTGATGAAAATTAAATTACAGCAAAAGTGATGAAGAGAGCAACACACTAAATGAGTATGGACTTAGAAGTTGCAAGAGAAGAGGAGGTTCTGAGTACCTAAAGGAGGCCTACAGGAAACATGGGGAGGGACTTTTCATCAGGAAGTGTAGTGATAGGACAATGGGTAATGGTTTTAAACTGAAAGTAGGTAGATTTAGATTAGCTGTTGGGAAGAAATTCTTTACTGTGAAGGTGCTGAGGCACTGGAGCTGCCTGCCCAGAGAAGTTGTGGATGCCCTATCCTCAGAAATGTTCAAAGCCAGATTGGATAGAGCTGTGTTGGGGTTTCCATCTGGTCTAGTGGGAGGTATCCCTGCCCATGGGCAGGGGAATTGGAACTAGGTAATTTTTAGGGTCCCTTCCAACCCAAACCATTCTATGATTCTATGATCCTGTGAGATTTAATAGATGCATTGATTTTTTTTCTTAAATCATGTCTCTTTTAGAGAAGGCAACAGTACTTGAAGAGGTAGCAGGAGCATCTACTAATACAAAAGACTCCTATCCTACTAAAAATAAGTGTTTATTTTCTTATCTAAAAAAACAAATGCTTAAATGTATACTAGAGCATAAGACACAGGCTTTGTTTCTACCAAGAGTTTCCTCAATCCAGTGACAGGCAGAGCGACTTTCATCAGCTTTCACCCATTATGAATTCCCTATATTCCCCTCCTCACCCATCAAGGATGGGATCAGAGTATCAGAAACTCTAACATTAAAAACAAGCCAAGAACATCCAATACACTACAAAAGAAATCTCTGGCTGATGAGAGTTTCCTTCCTTAACCTCATAAATTAGTTTTTTAATAAGCCTCTAAAAAACACAATGATTTGGCAACGTTTCAAAGTCCACGCTTTTCTGGCTGGACAGAAAAATGTAACACATTTCCAAGCATAAAAAACATCCCTTCGTGGAAATTACTTAGACCTTCCCTAAGGGACCATAGCTTTCTCTCTTGTCCAAATTTGTCTGTGTTTATGAATGTCAAAAAACAAACAATAACTACAGAATTTAAAAAAACAGAAAGCAAGATGGAACTGAAGTAGTTTACGGTCAGACTGGAAGCTCTTTCTGATTTAGCAACACCCTGTGGTCCACCCAACCTCCTAGAAAACTTACCTTCCATGACCACACATTGACAATCATGTCATGCTGGTACCCCACTGACACAATGTACTTGGAGCTGGGGGAGAAGGCCACACAGGCCACACCATACTTGTGCTCCTGGAGCTCCGCCACCTGGGTTCGCTCAGCCACGTCCCACACCCGAACTGCTGGCATGTGCCCGCTCTGGAAGGGACAAGAACAGACACAGAACAAGAGGTGTAACCCCAAAATCAGTTCTGACACATTCGAGCATGTAAATGTGCAGGAGCTTAGAAAAAAATGTCTAGATTGTGCATTCACAAGAGGTTTAGAGGTTCCTTTGATTCTTTAAAGCCCAGGTTGAGCCCAACAACCTAAGGAGCATATGCATTTCAACAGCTGTGCAAATTAATACCACCTCCCCTGCTTTAAACCTCTTCTTATGCTACTCACAAAATGCTAGTCCCTGTTCTAGGCAGGGACTAGAACAATACTTTTGATGCACACCCCTGGTGTTTGTAATGGGAACTTACAGCCTCCTTGTGAAAAGGATTATAATAGATTGTTATCCCTAGACCCAGTGAATGAAAAGATCTCACATCTTCTGCTCCTAACACAACATAGACATTTGACATATCAAACCAGGTCATGCCATACAAAAACATGACATGGCTGCTTGTGGGAACTCTCACACACCATCTGAGAGAAGCCTCTGAGAGACTAGCAGCATTATTTCTGTCACAAGGTAACACACAGATGCATTCTGCATGAAAGAGTGCAGGCAGGGTAATGTCAGAGTAAAAGACATGGTGGGAACAGAGCCTCTGGTTTAATGTTTGCCCTCCAGAGAAACAGAAATGCCAATTCAGCACTTTCTGCCAGACAAATCTATTCTTTTGTTTAATTGTTTGTTATTAAACCAAATTAAAACAAGGCACACAAGATGACCTGAAATGCTGGCCAAAAAATGTGCTTGATGGGCAAATCTTACTCAAGTAACTGTTCATGATTCCGCATTGAAGTCTGTCAAAACAGTAGCTTGTAAGATAACATATCCATGGCAACATGGCAGAATGGCACCTTTTTGATTGGTTTTAAGTTAGTCATTTAATTGTGTGGGAGAGTCTCATCACAAGTAAAAGTCGAAGCTTTAAAAGCTTAAATTTGTGCATTTTTAATTACCTTGTTCAAAAGCTCTGCTAAGCAACTGCTTGTGGCCTGGAAAAATGCCATGGTCAGATTTAACTGCAGTTGGTACAGTTCTCCCTCCTGCAATGCACACCTCAGGTCTCAAGGTGGCTGGCAAGATATTACAATGAGCTGAATCAGCTGCTCTTCAAAACAACTGCTATACATAAACACATACATATATATATGTGTTTCCCAGTAACTTAGCATACACTCCAGGACCTTAACAAACTGGATTTGCATTTCATCTTTTAAGAAATGCTCACCAAAAGGCAGCTCTGTGTGAGCCCCATGCATAAGGACTCTATACCTCCATGCAGAGGTATAATTAAATAATAATTAAATAAAATAATAAAAAGGTAATAATTAAAAGAGAAAAAAAAGAGTTTTCTTATGAATTTTTAATATGTAAAAGACATTTAATATATATGGCAGCCAAGGACTAACCTTTATGCTCTCCTCCCTGAAAAGCCAGCCATACAGTAAACTAAAGTGGTTTTAGGCAGAATTAGCATAATGCAGCTACAAGGGAGCTTGACAAAGTGAACTCAGAAAACATTTCCCTGTGGGACAGGGGATGAACTAAGACAAGACTGCTGACACCAGCAGGGGACACTGCTACACTAAGCAATAATTCAAATGTCAGACACGTGGGAGGATACTGAAAAAATAAATGATTTTACAATAGGGCAAGAGGAGACATGTTTTGCAACAAGGCGGGAAAAAACAACCAAAAAAACTCAGCACAAAAACCCAACACCCCCCCCCCAACAACAAGAATAACAACAAAACCCCTACAAATTTCAAGTGTAACTGGAACAGCTTTTTTTTAAATCATTTTAATTTGCCATTTACTCCAATAAATTTTCAAACAGAAAAGTTTGTTAGTAAGAAAAGTTCCCACTTCTTTTTTTACCATTTTTCTTACCCCTCACGAAAAGCATCAAGCACCAGAAATTAAAAAAAAAGAAAATAAAAGAAGGTACCAGAATCATCAGAACTGAATACTATGAGCTATAAAATCTTGTGTTTTCATCAAAAAAAACCTAATCACAACATCTAATGATGGAAAGTTTATGCTAACTTTTTAGGTGTCATGGCAGCCTCCATCCAAAAAAACCCACTCTTGTTTCTACCCTCAGTCTGATCCATACAGGATTCAGGCCCAGGTTTGGAGCCACCTGGGTGACATGACAGCTACCATCATAGTGACCACACTGGGGACCTCTGGAGAGAGCAGTCTCCACCTTGACAGCTCCAACACAGGATAGTAACACAGTTCTCCTCCCTGTGGCTGAGGCTCAGGAGGGGGACCTGTCTCACACGTGCTCCCTCCCCATCTCTTACAGAAGCACAGGGACTAGTGGTAAACTGCCATTAACCACACTCAAGAGCAAACTCAGCCCAACCATATGAAGGTCAGCATTTCTGTGGATTTTTAACATTCAGCAATTCCAGCCTCATGACACAGCCCGTGTCTTGAAATTCTAATGCAGAACAGACACACAGTGTACTCATCCTTACTCTCCCCCTTGGGCATGTTGAGAAAGAGGAAGCAATTTTTGCCTCCAGCCAAACAAACAACACCAAACCACAGGCACAGCATCTTCTGTGACTATTCCTAAAACTCCACTCCACGGGCACTTTTCATTTTTCCTGCAACACTGTCTGGCTTGAGTTACTTCCTGAAATCCTGAAAGGACAGTGCTAAGCTCAGGCCAATATTCTGGACCATCCAAGTACTCTTCATTGATGCTAGAGTAGAAGGATGTTGAGTGTCCTTTTGCTTATTTTCACTCTACCTTCAGCCCACAGATGCCACCCCAAAAGAACCATCCCCCAAGCTGATGTGTTGAAAAACTCCCAGCAGGAGCACCCAGTGCCACCCATAAGCCAGCAGGTCCACCGAACAGTGAGGCAACAGTGGAACTCACTTCTCTGTGTGAAAACAGCCTGCGTCTTCTAAGCCCCTCTGCCCTCCTTCAAAATGCGATGGACAAGGTGTGCCCTCTCTCCTCTCACACTTACCTCTCCTGTAACCAAATATTTTCCATCTGGAGAGAAGGCGAGTGCTGTAATTGTTTTCCTAAAACAGAGAAAGTAACACTGAGAAACATTTCCAACATGTGACTTCATTTCAATACATCATGACTGGGGAGTAGGCTGGGATGAAATGAAAAAATGCTGAAGTCACCCATAAAAGCCTGACATAATGGTTTTGCTTTGCCATGGGGATTCCCTGCCCAAGTCTCAAACAGCAGCTTACAGCAACAGAAAAGCTCCAAAACTTAAGGCTCATTGCAGCACCTTTATTCCAGGTGCAGGACCACGTCACACTGCTGGCTTCAATAATAAGGTCATCATTTTAGGCAGAGAAAAAAAAAATGTCAGATACCATGGAGCTGTAGTAAGATCTCCTCCATGTCATGACCATTACCAGTTCCTCTTGGGATCACAATGTTTATGAGGTGATACTTTGCCAGCAATAGCACCTCAGGTGAGAAGGAGCTGGAGTCAAAGCAGCAGGCAGCCTGTCCCCAAGGCAACTCTAACAGAGGGGATTTAGCCTGAAGCAACAGCAGCTCCTGCACTTCAGTCAAGCTATAAAAGTCTTGAATTCACCTCACAGAAAGCAAGTCCAGCTTAAAGCTTTACCCACCTGGAGCTGTTTAGAATATGGTGTTGCTTATTTTTTCTAGGGTTGAACAGCACAACAACACACCTAGATGGAGGAAACACAAAAACAAAGAGATTACATCACCACATGCATAAAGATAACCAAAGAGCTATCCTTGCTGGAAAAGCAAAAAAAGCAGCAAAAGTAGACCCAAAAAGCTGTTTTATCCCCTAATCTCAGACTGAGCTGAGGTTAACTAAAAAACAGAAAGCAAAAGAACAGTCCAGAGGGAAATCATGTCTCTCCCATGTTGAGGAATACCATTTGCTAGTACCATAAATAATTACCTTTCCACCCTCCAGGAGCCCTGAGTCTGATTGTTCAAGCTGGACAAAAGGCTGACTATGAAAGCTTATGCAAAGCCCTAATGGATTATGTCTCCTGCCATAAAATTGACCCTGTGTGCTGGGACCAAAGCACCGTGTCTGGTACAAGAGTAAGAAGGTAGGGAAGTAGGAAAGAGGGGATCTTTTGGAAAACATTTCAGCAGGGATGAAGGGGAATGAAAGGCACTAAATTTCTGTGCCTGACCTTAACAATAGACAGGACAGAATCCACTGAGTATAGCACAAGAAGTGACTGGTGGGTTGAGAAGTGAGACATACAATGCCAAAAAGCTATTGCCCTGAGAAGTCTATGTGCATAAACAGCTTGCTCAGGGGCCTTGCAGATATCTCTCAGTAAGATGAGCTGCTAAAGCAAGCTCCTGGTAAGCAATATAATCAGCTCCACTGTGAGCAAAACACCTCTATTGCTGACTGGGGGGGAAGGAAGGAGAAGAGACCCCATCTCCCACTATTCTTGCCCATAGCACATTGCCTCAGTGTCTCAGCCCACCACAACTAGACCTACAGCAGTCACAGGTACTGCAGCCTTCCCCACTCTCCACAAACACTCTATACACCATTTTTAAATCTTTATGTAACAGCTCTTGTCTTGCAGCAGAGCACAGTAACAACCAGTAACAGAAAATGCTGTCATGGGAATAAAAAGATGGAGTAACAATTGCTCTGATGACCTCGTGCCGCATTTTTCGCTTCACCTCTAAAACAGAAACTGTGGGTTTTGCCTGTCCCTCTAGAAGAACACACTGCTGGAGTTTGGAGAGTCCCAGCTCCTCCTTCACTGCAGTGTTGGGGGAGCGCTGCAGGATGGATGTTCCCGCTCCACTGCCAGCAGCCTTTGCTGCACTGAGGATTTCACTCACATCACCAACGTGCTGGGGCTTGCTTGCAACATAAGCCAGGCTACAGACATCAATCACTGGGAGAAACATGCAGGACACACAGGAGAAGTAGACGAGTTGGCCTGGAGTAAGGGAGTAGAGGAGTTGGCCTGAAAGAGCCAATCAGAAAGGCAAAAAGCTGAGGCACCACAGAAATCCACTGCAGAATCTCACCAACATTTCAAGACAGGCAGCACACACTCACACAGAGGACAAAGCACTCCTTGGCACCACGCTGCCTAGAGCAAGAGCCACATCCTTCCAGGCCCCGCTCCACATCCCCAACAGCAGGCAGGACCAGGAGTGCCACAGGCACAGCTCAGGGTAGGCGGCCCTGCAATGTCTCTGGCATCTCCTCACCTAGCCCTGGCAGCTTTGGTCTGACCAGGCTACACTGCCATGAGGAGCGTCAATTTTGAAAAGAGGGCAGAAAAGAGGAGTGACACACCAATATCTTAAGCTGAGAGTCCTTGGCTGAACCTTCCACACTCCATTAGCATTGCTAGCTCAAAGCCAGCATCCAAAGCACCAAGGATGCATAGGATATGCCCTCCCCTCCTTTAGACTACTCTCCAGCCATGCCATTTCATACACCCCTATCCACTTATACCTTACCCTGAAGGCCAAGGTAATAAAGGCACCAAACTTTCTTGACTTTCTTGCCATTCTTAAAAGGCAGATAGCCATAATTGGAGATGTAACCTTGTGGAAGAGCAGAGAAAGTGTAGAGAAGCAGTTTGTTCAAACCAGAATTGATCCTTTTGCACTTTTTACTCTGGGGAACCAAACTGGAGAGTTTCAAGTCAAAGCCATGCTACATATTTCTGAGGGATTAGTGCAAAGAAGCAGGTGGTTTGTGTTCCATTAACAAGTCAGGGAAGGTTAAGGCTTGCAAATCACGCCTTGCAAATCACAAGATATGAAATAGGAAGTTAGCAGATGTGAAAATCTATCTAATCCCAAGCTTCCACCTAATCACGAAAGCAAAGCAAAAACCCCATTATGGTTGGATAGGGTTAATAGACCAAAAATCCTGCAGAGTTAAAGTAAGGATGAATTTTGCTTAAAATAAGCTTCAAAAAAAAAAAAAAAAAACCAGAAAGAATAAAGGGAAGACATGAAATCTTCACGAAGACTTTCTTATGCAGCTCTTAAAGTCAAGTTTCTGTTTTATTGTGAGGAACTCGACAGAGAAACAGAAGTTCAGAAAAATGAACACAGTTTAAAAAACAGAAGAAAGATACAAAATATAAACCACAGTCTTCAAACCAGGCAAGCAAACAAACCACTTCCTAGAATAGTGTAGTGAGCCACAAAGGTCCAGGGCTTTGCCATTATTAACTTACAGGGCTGAACTTTTGGCCACTTACATTCATGAATTTTAGCACAGTGGCACCCCAGAACAGCCTGTGTGCCAGCAGGCTTCCTGCCCCCTCTCCAGACCTTGGCCAAATCCAGAGCCTACAGGGGAGGTAAGGGCCACCACCCAGCTCACACACCAAGGCAAATCAGACCATTTCAAGAGCCACACAGCTCCCAGTGCCAGAGCAGCTATCACAAATGCCGATGTTTTAACTTTGTCTTAAGACAACTCTGCACTTGATTCATGAGTTTGACCCATGTTAATAAACACTACCTGGAGGAGCAGAGGGATAAATCACAGTATCTCCTTACAGGGGAGCAAGCACTGATTCACATCATGAAATAGTAATTTTAACTCATAAGCTCAGCAAAAGAAGATATTTTGATTTGTCAGTTAATAATTAACATAACTTAGTAATTAGTTATGACCTTCTTGCCAAGCCAATTAGCCAGGATTAATTAGTCTTCTGAACTTTTTTTCTTAAATTAACTGCTACCCAACAAAAGCTACCATACTGCAATGCTGTCCCATGCTGATTTTCCACCATTCCTCCCCTCTCTGCCACACACAAGGGCAGTGAAGACTTCAGCCAACTCCAAGGACACCCTATTAAGCAAGATGGCAAACCACAAACCATCAATCACACAGTGGGGCACAGATCCTTTTCTGGGAGTCAGGAGCATCCAAGTTTGTAAATTAGCTCCCTCTCAAAATGCTTGGGAAGGTTTCTAGTCCCTTCCATCCTAAAGAGCATATTTCCACAACAGGCAAAAACTATTTTTAGTTCTTTAATCTCTTCTGAGTGTTAGAAAACAGCCTCAAGTTGCATCAGAAAGGTTTAGATTGGATATCAGGAAATTTTTTTTTCACAGAAAAGCTTGTCAGGCACTGGAATAGGCTGCCCAAAGATGTGGTTGAATTGCCATCCCCACAGGCATTTAAAATATGTGGAGATGTGGCACAAGGGGCATGGTTTAGTGGTGGCTTGGCAGTGTTAGGTTAATGGTCCATGGTCTGAGGTTCTTTTACAACCTACGCTGCTCAATGATACAGGGTGGCCTCCACTGCCTGCTCAGACACTCACAGCTCAGCTCAGTCCAGCAGAACCTGCAACAGCTTCCTAAATAAGGTAGTTCAGAGCCCATTAATACTCTGGGCACCCTCCATTTTAGCAAAGGAAATCAGTCTAACAAAATAAACTGAATGGAGACTCTGAATGATCAAGTTACTGACCCACCTACTCCAAATTGCCTCCTATCCAGTAAGGTTATCAAGCCCTCGAGAGTCAAAATACCTACTCCTTTCTATTTATGCTTGCTTTAATCTTATAGTAGTTAAAATAATAAATATAACTACCATGGAAAATTAGTTGCATCAAAGAGCATACACCCATATAACCATCCTCCACCTTTGTCTGCTTCTTTATAAGGCTGCATTCAGTATTTTACAGCCAGAGGGGTAGGAAAGGATGAGAGAGCAAGTAAGAGAGCACTGATCTTTTTATTCACAGCTTCCAACTGTGTATGTAGACAAAGCAAAGTACTTCAAACCCAAAGTTCCACAATGGTCACATCACCTGTTCCACACACTCCACCCCTTTCCCAAACTGAAGCTTTCAAAACAAATTCAAGTGCTCAAGACACCTTTGTCTGAAAAGATATTTTTGGATGCTAGTGCCAACATGCAAACTAAGGCTAGCTCCAGAAACACCTCACGAGACCTACAGAGCCTGGCACACACTAGCTTTTGAGAACATCAACATTGTTAGCACTCTTGTTTCAGCACAAACCCTACCTCCTCTGCAGCTGCAGACAAGGCTTGATGATCACAGCACCTTTTAAATCCACAAGTATATTCTGATTTCCAAGACATTTATAGAAACTATTTGCTGCTGTATGGATTACTGCTGTACAAACCATACATCAGCCAGCTGAGATCAAGTGTCCTGTTTGTTTGCATGCTGGTTCCTGCAGAGGCTGTTGGCAATGGCACACATACTGAAAGGTATTATTTCTAGGTCTGTGGTGCCACCTCACAACCATTTAAGCACACCTTCCTGATGCAAGCAGCTTTTATAAGCAGCTTAGCTGGGCAATCTTTCCCAGCATGCCTTTTTCTTGTGGGACATCCAGGTAACACAAGGGAAGGACAGAATTAGCTCTCACAGCAGTGTCAAAGGCTTTTACCGACAACATGAGCATTGTCCATCAGGGAGCCCATTTGTATCAGCCAACAAGAAAAGTTTCTTGCAGAGCTTTCCAAACCTCCATGAAGGTTATATGTTCCCAACTGTGCATCATATATGCAGATAAAAAACAGGGAGGGAGGGGGAGAGGGACAAGGAAAGGAGGGGGTAGGCATGGAATGTCACAGTAGTTTCCACTGGCTCCAGCAAAAGCAAAAATACCCACAAAATACAAAACTGAGCAATTTTCCTAGGCTAAATATCATATAAGGAGTGGAGAGGAATCAGATGTCAGTATCACATTTACACAAAGTATCTGACTCACTAAGTCAGTGGCAATGGGTCACTCCACACAGCTCCTCACCTTTACTTCTGACTTTTCTTCTACTGGTTTCACTTTTGCACTTACCAAATCATCATTTCTGGACATTTTACTCTTCCCATTGTGCTCCTGTTTCCCAGAACATCCCTCTATCATCAGCCGCCTTACCCCAGCCATCTCCTTCCTCAGCAAGCTGACAAAAATCAAATTTCTGCAGAAGTCTGTTTTCCCTTCTCCTTCCTCTACAGGTTCCCCTTACAAGGGGGTTGGGAAAATTAAATTGCTACAGTAGCATTCCTTTCCAATCTACCAGCCAACTCAGCATTGCCCTATTTCACGGGACACATGACTGAAGGCAAAGCTCATGTGTCAAGTCCTCCTCTCCCAAATGCATGGAGCCTATGCTATGAAGAGGATGCTGTACAGAGGAAAGAAAACTCCATTAAGACATGAAAACAAACATTAGCTTTCTTTTTTTCCCCCACAATATACTCCTTTCATGCCACTACAAGAAAAAATGAAAAGAGCAAACAGTCCCATCCCTTCAAAATTGGTCAATTTCTCAATTTCTGGCTCATACCTTGCTCTCTTCCCCTCACCCAAAGCTATTCAAATGAGAGTGCAATAGCTTTCTATGCACTAAATGCATGTGGGAAAAAAATACTTTGATAAGACCAAAATCTTTTTTACACTGCATTGGTTGCCATGGCAAGCTTCATCAGAGCAAAGCAGTGTCTACAGAAGCTGGTGTTAATTTTCTATGTGGCAATTCTTCCTGCCAAAAAGCTTCTTTAATTCATAGCCAGTACTGGGAGTGGGTTAACAGTGATGAGAGGATGTGCACACTGACTATGTAACTGAATAGGTATTTTCATGCAAACTGTATTAATTACATGCATGCTGAGAAGAAAGATCTATCTGTTGAGAGGTTAAGAGCTGGGTGTCACTGCCTAAGCAGAAAAGCCTCCAGAGCTCCCTGTACCAATCTGTGATAGAGAGAACTAAAAAGGTGGGAGCCTGAGAGGTGCAGCTAAATTCATGCTTCAGAAACCAACACAGGCTAATGAAAAGCCACAAATATGGAACAAGAAACCCACTGTGAAAAAGAAAGTCAGTGATGTATTTGTCACTAAACTAATAGGGTAGAAATTTCTGATTGCCAACCAGGGACATACTTGCTCTATTTAAAAGGATACATGGCACCCCAAATCTGCAGGAGTGGGAGCTCAAACACATCACAGAATAGGCTCTGCTCCAAAAAACCACAAGAAGATCTGTGACAAACTGAAGTCCAATTTCTTGCCTCCAATAGCCCAGTCCTAGGGAAGAACAGGGCATATTTTAAGATACTTGTCCAGACTCTTTTCTCAGCCTACAGAAATTTGACTTTCAGAGACATCTTTAAACACACACTGTGTGCACCCACACTGAGAGGAGAGAGAGCAGTAGAGGAAATTGCAGCAGAGCTGAACTGACAAGGATTTATAGGGATAATCCCCAAACAGACAAGGGCAGCCTTTGTTCTCACCACCATTTCAGCCCACTGAATTCACCTTGTCCATTACACTAACTGAGCTTCAAAGCTGAGAGTCCTGCAAAATCTCCACCAATATCTATGTGATCTGATGACATCCAGAAAAACAGGCAGCTTTCTCTCCCTGTCATCTGGCAGGGATGACATCCTCAGGATCTTCTGCTGCCAATGTTGTTTGTGCCTGTCTACCTGAACAGGCCCTGCTGCAGATGAGGGGACAGGGCTGAGTGCCCAGAAAGCTTCTCCTCAGTTCCTGCCATGCACAGGGAGGGCCAACATGAAGTTCTGCCACGCACAGACGACAGCTTCCACTGGCTGCTCTCAGCAGCCCCTTTCCACCTGCCAGACTACATCTTTAAAACAACCAGCTGTGTCTCAAGCTGCAGATGGCAGAGAACAGATGCACAGATCTGAAACAGCACCCAAAATACTTTAAAAATACTTTTAAAAAACTCAACACATGAACGGGTAAAAAGATCCGATAACAAGCAGAGATTGTGACTGAAACATCGATCAGCCCAGGCCTCTCTTCTTGCATACACAAGGCACCATTGAAGTTTTAGCTTTACCAAGACCACAGATGAAAAACTGCAGAAGTTTTCCTTCCTGCCTCCTCCTAGAGTAAAGGTGCTGCCCCATCCACATGGGCTGGCTACAGTGATTTCTAGCAGGTCCAGCTGATCTCAGTGCAACATATCCTCACACCTGCAACTATTCCATGTGAAAAATACTTAATCTACCATTGGAGATTTTCATGCTATTTCAAGGTCTATTTTTAAGGAGGCAGTGCAAAAGAAGAGGAGGATTTTTAAAATTAGCAACCCTTCTGACATTAGGCAAATACAAGGCAGGGTGATGACTCAGGAAAAGACTTCACACAAAATGGATGCAGAGAGGAAAGACAGCCTGGGTCCCATCTCCCACTGGATAAGTTGTACACAACTCCAGAGGAGCCATACTGGAGCCAGAGACATGGCAGTAGTGCCCTCAGGAGAGTGATGGCTTTTTACAGAGCTGCACACTAAGGAGGCACCTTTCCTGGGAGGCAAAGAGCTAAGCCAGACAAATTGTGAAAGACTTGGGCAAGAAGTGCATGTAGGGAAAGCAGACGGGGAAAAAGGCCTCAGAGGAAAACCATGAAATTTAAACCAGCTTACTAACTTGGAATCATTACAATTGCAAGGAAGATGAAAATGTTTCCAGTTAATTGTTATGGCTCACGGCTACCTAGTCACCAATGATTCAGCAGGAACTTCACCTTCAAAACAACCCCATTCCCTTCAACAACTCAAAGCCAGGAGAGGGAAAAAAATCCTCATGAATGAGAAACAAGGAATAAAACCCTGTCCTAGCAGAACCAGGGACAGACTATCTCTGCTGCATTGCAGAATATTCCTGTCCTCCAGCCTGCAGCAAAGGTAGGTAGAAAAATGAAGCCACGCAAAGCAGCAGCTGTCCTTACACAGACTGAAACGTCTGTCAGTCTGCACATCTGACAAGCTTCAGAAGAGATAGGGCACCAATGACAAATGCCTGTACAGACACATACACACACATGTAGGTATATACACAGACATATGCATACATAGGGCTCACGGCTGACTATAACATTTACACACACGTATAGAGTGCATATTTCTCCTTCCCTCTCTCCAAAACCATTCACTCCCCTCGGGCAGGGAAGCAATGCCAGCAATACACCTACACAAAGTATCAAATCAACTGGGCTAGGAGTTGCAGAGCTGCCTTTTATTTCAGCACTCTTGGCAAACACCCACGGAGTACTGCAGATGAGCAGCAGCCGCAGGGGTTAGAGCAAAGGGCAACTGATGATAGGTAGGCTGGAGGAACAAAAGGATCACTGAGATAGTTAATGACCAAGAAATGTGCTGATCAGACACACAAGAAAGACTAAGAACTAGGAAATGGAGCCTTGAGCAGCACCTGGCTGGTTCCAGGTGTGACCAAGAGAGATGAAACAGCCAGAATACGGCTCAAAACCTGAACATCTTTACATGCAAGACAGAGAATGCAACTTTTTCCAGGATGAACACTACAGAATCACAGCATACTATGTTAATTCTTGGGAAAAGACCGGTTTCCATATGCTGAGATCTCCCAAAATTACAGCTGTCCCAGGAACATCAACAAGGAGAAAAGAACAACTATCTGTCCTGACAGACCAGCCAAGACACCTGCTTAGGGGATCTCTTGCTCCCCAGTTGTGCTCCACCCCTCCACTTGCTCTCAAGATCCAGTCCCTCTTCAATCAGTATCTGGCTAACAGCCCCAGATTTGCCATTTTCAGCAACAGTCCACAAGCTTTTTACTGAGTCTCAAAGGCCTTGGGCTGCCTGGGTTTGCCTGCTCTGAACTTTTCTTGACCTGCTTGTAGCTCTGTTTTACTTGGTTGAGCTGTGACAGCAATTTCTGTAACTGACCAGGTGTCTATAGATGATTTGTTTTACTTCTGTTTATCTTTTGTGGAGTACAACCATAGATTTATATAAACAACGTTGACCAACAGCTATTTTATGTAGCCTGAGATATTTACAACTAATGACTGCATAGTGGATAAAAATGCAGGCATGGTATAAGAGCAGAGGCCTTGAGAAGTGCAGAAGCAGGACACAGTGCAGAGGAGTACAGGAATGGGATGGTAAGAGAGGAGGCACGTGCTTGCCATTGGAGACCAAACTGCTGCAAACAATTCACCCACTGTTCAAAAAACATACAGATCTGCAGCTGGAAAAAAACAACTTTTAGGGGTAGCAAATAAAACAAAGAAAAATTATCCAACGTGCATTAAAGACACTATCCATAGTGAATTCTAGAAGCATTGTGGAGTTCGACAAGTACAAGATGTGAAAGTGTATTAGTAAACATATAAAAATTACCCAGATGAACCCTGGAGTAAGGAAGAATCCAGTAAAACCCACATCATACTCTTCCCAGAGAAGGGCCACAAAGCTGAAGATTTACCCTCAACAACTGACTTTAAGATCCAGAAGAGCAGCATAAGGGTGAGCATAACACCAGAAAAACCAAACAGAAACAAAGAAGTGCATTACAATTTTAATTGCACTATCACAATTATTCAGATATTTTTATATAGAATTACCCTAATGCATTATTAGTCCTTTTTTCTGTCATAATTAGAGGTAAAGTAAAATGATTCATTACTTAGAGTGTTATGAATTTAGTTATACCAACAATAAATTCCTGCCTATTTTTATTTATGCACATACACAGCCCATGTATAAGAGGTGCTTCCTCTTTGCCCATGAACAAAAAAGCCCAAGGCAAATACCTCAGAGAAAAGACACACATACAGGGGAAGAGAAAGCAATGAAATACAAGCTCAAGAAAAAAAAAATCAAAAAATTTAAAAAACAGGCAAAGAGTAGTTTAGAGGGAAAGGCAAGAAAAAGATAAAGAGAAACAAAGTTTACAATAAAATTACCACAGAATAATCAAATCTGTCATCACATACTGAGCAAATTCAGCTTTCAAGCCCAATGGTATAACAAGAGAAGATGGGAGCTCTCTGAAGGTACCCTCCTGGGATCAAGCAGCTCCTTGCAGAGATTTGCAGACCCAGCTGGGATTACACAGAGAAACCTGGCTCTACACTTCAGGTTTGCACCAACTTCCCTGCAAGAGCAGCTGACACCATGCCATGAAGCCTCAAAAGCTGAATAAGTGTCTTCCTTTAAAACCAAGTCCCAAAGGAAAAATATATCCTGCTTTCAAGCAGTTGGCTAATACCTCTGTTTCCAGCAGCATGCACAGCCAGAGTATTTATTCCCTCATTGTGCCTGGGCAACTCAAGAGCAAGGAGAAAGATCCATACATCAAACTAATCATCTGGGGCAGACCAACATGACAGCTCATGGCTAATGCCTCAGGGCTTTAACTGTTTTACCATGATACAAAGTGTATCAATATTAAAATGGCATCATTCAAAGGAGTAAAACAAAAAAGCAATGAATTTAACCCTGTCTGTCAGCCCCCTCTCCACCACCATCACACCTGGGGTAAGGTACTTGGCAGATCCCTCCAGGGTCCATTGACCCATTATTGATCTCTCCTGCATTCCAAGCAGGCAGCAAAAGCCGCCACTGCAGCAAAGAAACTGGAGCAGCTTTTCCCCTTGAATGCTTCAGTAAGCATAATCCAGGCCATATCTCTGCAAGAGTGTCAAAAAAAAAAAAAACCAACCAAACAAAAACCCACCACAATAAACAAACAAACAAAAAAAAAAAATAAACCACACCAAACACACACAGAGAAAAAAGAATGCTTCTTGGAAAGCATGAAGTTAAAGAATCACTTGCTCAAATAGCCAGTTGTTTTCCACTTCTCTAGGCATGGGCAAAGATCACAGTTGCCTTGGACAGCAGGCTGGCAGATCCACAAAAAGGCACTAAAGCCGCCTGCCAGCCTTGCCTACTCAGCACCCTACAAGGTCAGGCTGGCAGATGCTGAAAGAAGGGGCAGGGGGAGCCTGCTTCTCCCCACAACTGTCCACACCACAATGCACAGGAAGCCTGCTGCAGCTCCCAGGCCCAAACATCCACAGCTCATGCCAGCTCCCTCTCCCAGCCTTGCCACTTCTCACAGAAGGAACAGCTCAGACATTGCCAGATTGGCAAAGTTAAATTCTGCCCATGTTATCTTTTTAGAAGCCTTGTGACAGCCCTGCCTTTAACAAAATATGAACATTCACTTCTGCTTTACCTCTCTCTCAGCATAATATGTAGTATTTTAAATGCACTGAAATTTTTCTTCAGAGTAGTTAATGAGCAGCAGTTGTCAGGAGATCTGAAAAGACAGCTTTCCTGGAAGGAGAAGCAACCATGATAAAACTCAGTTTTGCTTTCTTGTATATCTCCTGTCACAGAGAAATATTGTCACGTTAGAGTCCAAGACTAAGAGTACTTCCTAAAAAGTATTAGGTCAGCGTTGCAAAAGCATAACAACTACAAAGGCAAGAAATTGGCTGGTGTCAGCTCTGTCAGTCCTTGGCTGCCAGCTGAAAGAACCATGTTCAGATGCACAACAGACCAACATGTGCATGCGTTGCAGGGCACATCTTCCAGTGCAGCAGGGAGGGGGTCAAGTCCTGCATCTGGTTCCTAAGCAATAGTCAGGGCATGCTTACAATAAACAAAATACACCATTTTCTTGGCACTTCTTAGCTATCCTAGTACAACGCTCTTTAACCTTTAACTCACGGCCTTCTGACACTGAGTGACCATCTACAGTGCCAGGTCTTCCAGAAAGAAGAAAAGGAGTGACTCCTCGTTGTTCACACCTGGTGATGAAATATGTCCTTTAGACTGTGTATTCTCCTTTTAACTTAAACTCTGTGATTTGTGTCAAGGTTGCCAGGAGACAGTGCCTGTTTTGAGATTCTTGGAAAGGGTGGAGCTCAGCTGAGGCGGCTGGTATCTCATTTTCATCCCAGACTTTGCTATTCAGTCCCCACTCCCCCCCCCAGCTCTTATGCAATCTCGGGACTTGGCTCACAGGCCACTGGTGTTGCTGCTCCAAGGCACTGGTTGCTAGGAGGTGTAACTGGAGAGATGCAGAGCAGGTAGAGCAGAGAGCAGGCTGCTACCTGCAGGTACACAGGCTTTTGGGCACTCATGCTCTCTGCCATCCCCCTCCTTTCTCAGCTAATGGGCAAACCCCAGCAGGCCGCAGAGCTTCAAGCTGAGAAAAGGCCTACATGTTCCAAAACAGCTGAGGTACTGAGAGCTTTGCAACACTCCTCTTCCCTATTTCACTAGCATGCAATAGCTTTCCAAACCTGTCAAAGCTTCCTACTTGCAGAGCTCTACCTGAGTGTTTAGCTCTGTTATTAAATATAGCAGTCATGCTTATTCTCTTGCTTCCATTTCTTTGCACATAAACTGCAAGTTTATGACCCTCACCACGGGAATGCTTCCCTGGCCTACTCCACCCCCCATTTTTTTCTTTTCAATAGCAACTTCTCTTTAGTTCACATGCTGGTTAATGAGATCAAAGCACAAAGTAAGAAACCATCTACATGGGATTATTACCATCTTGCCTCCCAGTTTAAAAATCCAATTGACACACTCTAAGATTGAGGACAGTCAGGGTTTCTCTTAAGGCAGGTTAAAATCAGAAATTACCAATACAATCATTAAAACAGCAGCTGCTGTAGATATTGTGACAGGCATGATGGCACTTTCCTTTTGAGGGAACTGGAATATTTGCCCTGGAACTAGGATGGCAGCAGTAAGAAGGATGTAGTTTTCCTTAATATGGTTTGTTAGGTACCCAAACAGCAACAAACTTGAAGGGCTCCTCCAAAAAGCCCTACCTTTCCCTGCTCACAGCCCCGGTATACAGCACAGGGAAACTTCAAAGGCAGTTAAATGCTTTTGCTGTAACAAGAATTTTCATTGCAGCCTTGCACAGATAACAGCATTCCCATTTCCCTGCTCTCACCTTCTTCATCACTAACATTTTTGGCAACAGCAAGAATCCACACTAACATTAATGTTCTTGAGGACTCAGCTAATACTTTTGCCGCCCCCAAGAAACATTGCACAGGCAGTGTCTGGACCTGCCACACCAGTTGTGTAGGACAGTGTGGGACAGAAGCTACCTAACTACTTGCCCTAGCCATAGTAAAAACTTCATTTACAGCTCACTCACACCACTGCAGCACCACATACAGAGCAAAACCCCTCTCCAAGATTTTCCATCACTGGTGGGAAGAGAACATGCACACTGCCTACACAGACAGTGCAAGCAAAGAGCCTTCTTTAGACCATATAAGAGTCCTGCAATTCATTCTTACACTAAAAACCATCCCCAACTTCACCATCAGTTAAGCTCAGAAGTTTCTTACAGCTAACACAATTGTGTGTCATGCTGTGGTACTGAAGGGTCAGAGTCCAAAGGTAATTAGTAATCAAAGAATTTGCATGTAGAAGTATTCTGATGTTAAAGAAAAAAAAAAAGGAAAATGTAAAACACACCACTGAAGGGATGCTTACACAAACTCCATCCCATTTCCTTCTACAAAGCATTCTGAGAGCATTTCTTTCCAACACTGCCCCATTTTGTATCCTCTCTCTAAGAACCAGACTTGCTCAGTACTTAGAACAGGTGAAAGCAAGGACACAGCAGGAGTGAAGCCAGTAGCATCTGGGATTTTTTTGCTATAATCATGTCCTTAACTTTATGTGTGTGTACATGTACCACAGTATCAGGTGAGCTCGTGTCCCATTCGTGGAACCAGCTGCAGGATTTCAGCAGGATCACCACGCTGCAGAGGCTCTGAAAGGCAGCATAGCCTGTCTTTGTGGGCTTTACCACCCTGAGGGAAGGTTAGTGTGTGGTCTTGGGAGAAGAGTGTCTAAACTAGCACAGGTAAGGATTGGCATACAACACACCATCTTTGCCATTATCTCTTTTTTCTTTTTTTTTTTTTTTTAATATAGTCATTATTTAATATCTAACTCCTATTATCCATAAGGCAGAAAATAGAAAACTGTTACTTTTCTTTTTTAGGAAATGGTCCAAGCTGAGAGAAACAAAGTGATTTTCTCTACCATCCAGTCCCATGACTGACTATAAATATAAAGAAAAGAAGTCTGCTCCCCATACCCTACAATAGACTGGCTCTTCCCTATTGCAGGCTTTTTTCAGAAAAGTTGTCCTGTCCATTGGACAAACCCTCAGTATCATTCCAAATATAAAGTAACAAAGAATACAGAACAACACACTTCTGGTGAGACCCCACCTGATGTACTGCATCCAGGTGTGGAATCCTCAAGACATGAAAGACATGGACCTGTTAGAGCAGGACCAGAGAAAAACCACAAAAATTACTAAAGGACTGGAACACCTCTCATGTGAGTGCTGAGCCTAGAGAAGAAAAAGCTCCAGGAGACCTTACTGTGGCTTTTCAGTACTTAACAATACTTACAAGAAAGATGGGGACAAATTTTTTAGTAGGGTCTGTTTTAGTAGGAAATGGGCTATAAGCTAAAAGAGAATAGATCCAAATTAGATTTTTTTTTTTACAAAAAAAGTAATGTGGTGAAAAGCAGTGAAACATGTTGTCCAGAGGGGTGATAGATGAGCAAACTTGTTTAGTTGAAGATGTCCCTGTTCACTGCAGGGTGGGTTGGACTTGATGGCCTCTAAAGGTTCTTTTCCAACCCAAATTGTATCATTCTATGACTCTCCTGGACACAACCAAATTTGAAGCAAATTTGGTGCATATTTGAAGGTGAGAGTGTGAAAAAAGAATAGTTACCAGCTTACCTCTGAACTGAAATCAGTTTTCTGTTCAACTCAAAGCAGGGTTCCCATATCCTAAGGAGATGCTCAGGCTGCTCTTTCTGGGGAAAGATATCTGCTTCCTCTCATATATTCCCTTTCTCTACAGATTTCCTGTGTACAAATTTGTGAAACGCCCCAAAATGTTTCATTTCAGTTGGACCATTCCCTTGAAAAAGTCTCAATTCAATCTAGATATCAAAAACCAGTCTAAACAGTCTAAATAAGTCAAGGCTTCCTGTTGTGGCTTTTGGGGGTCTGGTTGGGGTTGGTTGAGGTTTTCTAGCTTGTGTTGTTTTGTTTTTATAAATAGCAGCAAACTTTTACCAAGGGCCACCAGACTTCAACTTTGATTCATCCTGAGTGCAGAGAGTGGGTACTGCCTGTCACAGGTCCTGGCACTGGAAGGGCTGCAAGAGGGGGCACAGATTATGCTCCTTCTGGGACAGGAGGTTCCGTAGCCAGACAGGGATGCAGCAATGTGCTCCTACACTGAGCTCAACTACAAAGTCCAGCCTTTTCCAGGTGCCTGACAGAAAGGAGAATTACAAAAGCATGGATGAGCACAAGCTGATCCCATATAGTGTGGGGTATACAAAGAAATTTTTGGGAGAAAGGGCTCATATCACATGACTTCTCTTGAAAGACAGGGAATAAACAGATACATTGGTACCTGGAGGCTTGAAGGAGGATGCCATATCAGACCTATTGCTGATGCCAGATCCTCAAATAGTAACTGTAGGACAAAGCATCACATTACATCTCTACCTGTCCCCAGCTGTAGAGGCTGGCTACAGAGCAGCAACCCACCCCTTGTAACCTGAAGGCTGGATTAGCGTGTGGCACTGAGGACAAGTACCCAGAAACTCTGTGCACAGGGGAACAGCACTCTGTGTACAGCACAACAGCAGCTTGTCTCAAAGGGACCTGGCAACATCAAACAGCACTGCCCTGACTCATCTTTCAAGACCAAGAGTGACACAACGTAGAAGTCACACAAGGTCTGAAGCCAAGCATTCCACAAGATTCCCACCATCCACCACAAGAGCTACTCCACAGCTGGCAAAGATGGCATTAACCAACTCCCCATCCAGCAGCTGAGCTCTCAGACTCAGGGGCTCAGCTCCCAACACATTCCCTCCAGCTGTCTGACAGCACCCCAGTGCTGCAGTCCTCAATGTATGCTGCAGTACTTTTGGAAGACTTGACTAAGTCTCCCTCTAGTTTAGTAAGAAGCTTTTCTGCCCAGCTATTTTGAGGTTTTGTCCTATTTTTCTCCCTTTTCTGCTGGGCAACAGGTTTGCTGCAGGTCTGAAGCTTCACAGCTACCTCATAATTTAAGATTCTACCAAATGTTACGTCCTCCGCTGGTTATCAAAAGTAAAGAATTTTAATTAATTAGGCAAGAGATCAAAAGCAGCCACACACACACGCACTAGGGGACTGGCTGATGAAAACTGCCTGGAAGTCAATTTAAAGGTTTGACTCCAATTCTGGTAAAGTCTTAAACCAGGAGAGTTTGTCTACAGCTCCAGATGATTGCTACTACTGCTTTGTTTGCTTATTTGTCTTCTCTTCTGCCAAACCAAGCAAGCTTGCAGCTGAACTGATCAATACACAACTGTTCAGCAAACAATTCCACTTTTTAGGTGCAGCTTTATTAGAGACGTGGATTCAATGTGGAAGAGTCTCCAGTACTCACTGGAGAGACCAAGAAAGGAGAGACCAGAAAGGGAGACCAAGAAAAAAACCAATGTAGAAATTCCTGTCTAGCTGTTATGGACATGTGGAAACAGCTCACACAAGAAAGACTGCCCCTGCTCCAGCAGACAGGACCTCTTCTGTCTGAAGATGGGTGATCCAGAACTGGATCCAGCTGCTATCTAGATTTGAAGAGGGCAATTACTCCAAACTGCATGACTGTTACTTGTGAATGTCATGGGTCAACTGCAAGAGAACAGAGGAGAGGCCATAGCCCCCTTAAATCCACCTCTGATAATTAAAATATCAGTTACAATTATTTGGCCTGAGAATAAAGCACTGTTGCAAAGCTTATCTCCATTGTTTTGTCCCAAGTACAGACCTCAATCTCTTGCCAGAAACTAAGACTGTGTCAGCCTTCTTCAGCCCACCCTTCTTCTCTACAGCTAGTTCTTCAGCTACACCCTCCCCGCCTCCTAATCTGCATTAATAAAGGCAAGAAGTGAATGAAGTCTTGTTATACCTCGGTCTTCATGCCCCAGCGCAGATAAGTTCCTTTTCTCTCCAGTGGGTATTTAGCACAAGGAGATTTGAGACACAAAGTATCCCTGCTTCTCTCTGAGAAATCTGCTACTGCTGGGGAAGGAAAGGGAAGGAAGGGCTTGGCTACTTTTTAATCATCTTTTTGAAACTCCCTGTTGTTCACTTTTGATACAAAGTTTTGCTTGGTCTGGTTGTAGCAGGACAGATTCTAATTATGTTCAACGATCTCACTTAAGGGGATTCTTATCTTCACCTCTGAGTCCATCATCACAATTGTGCCAGCTGGAAAATCTCCCCAGATGGCATGGTAAGCACAGCAGCCTCACAGAAGAAACTTATTAACAACTCCAGATTCCTGTGAGATGATGAGGGGAAAGAGGTCTAACTCTTGAAAGGCAACTGTCCTGTTTCAAACAGGACAAAGCAAGCTGCCTCTTGATGTGACCAGATGCTGAAATCTGCTTTGAAGCATACACAAGAACTTTTCATTTTATGGTAGGTTTCTACATCTTTACAACACCACAGGATTCTCCTCTACAAAAGACCATAAAAAGAAACCACAGAACTTCTCCTCCAGAGGTTTTGGTAAGTAAACTTGAAGGAGGCAACACCAGGAGAAGTGGATTTATCTACTGGCAACCCAGCAGCTCAAGTATTTCAAAATCCCTGTACCAATTCAGGCTGCATTTGGGATACAGCCCAATAGCATTAGTGTTTATGCTAAGCAAAAATGAGTGAAGGACTGTACCTGCACAAAGCAGTAGAGCTGTGCTCAAGCTGCACATGTACCATGTACTGGCTCTATAAGGAAGTAGATTGCTTCTGTGCACACAGAGTTTTCTAAAGGCAACTACCATTGTGACACCCAAGCAATGAGATCAATTAGTTAATAAAAACAGGCACTGCAATAAGGCAGGAATACTTGTTAACTTACAAATTAGGATTTCATTGTCCACGTCACCACTAATTCTAAGCTGGCCAAAGTGGTCATAAGTCCTGGAAAGATCCCAGTTCAGAACAGCATTTTGCCTCATTCACCATCAGTCACCTGTTATATTTGCCTCTCAAAATTTGTTACTGTACCTCATTGACCAAAACCTTCCACTTTAAGGAAGAAAGAAGGAGCAAGGCAACATCATACCTGCTCAACTTTCACAATGTTTATCCTAAGTCTTATTCTTCCACTGTGGGTTATATACAGCTTAAGGTAAAGTGAAATTTTTCTAAACTGATAATTTATTACCTTGTACAGTAATCTATATATATAATGATGGAAAATTATGACTAAAACTTTCCAAGAGAAAGTTTTCCATCCACGTGTGGATGGGCTGGAAACCACTCAACCTTACAGCCCATCTACTGGAACTGGAAAGAAGTATTTGAGAGCAAACCAACAATCACTTCTGGAAAAGAAAAATATCCATTCTTTCAGCTTCCAGAGGGATTTACCACTCAGCTATGTGAGACAGCTACACATGTGTTGAGCAGGCTCCTAGATGGATTAAAACCAATTCACTCATTTCCTGTGCATCCCCTTCCTCCCTTTGCTGTGATAGAGACCATCATCACTGCCGGTCGGCGCAGGACCTGAGAGCCAGGAGAGGTATGACTCAGAAGGGCTGAGGAGTTAAGTGGCTTCCACTCCATTCTGCAAAGCAGCTGAGGATGAGGGGTGCAACAGGGGAAGACACAGTGAAAAGAGATGAGACTGTGACTGGATGTTGCTGCAGTGCAGGTTGGCACACGTGAAGCTGCTGCACTGACATGCAGTATGCACAGCACAATTGCAGTAAAATAAAATTTGACCAAGAACTGTGCAGTTTTCTGGTTTGAACACTCATACAATTATTTATTTTGGAATTTACTTGTCCTATCTCCAAAAAAACAAAACAAAACAACTAACGAAAATGCCAAGGCGATAAAGCTGAAGAAGGAACAAGTTAACTCTTCAACCAGATCATGCAGCAAAAAGTGGCAGGATAAAAGACTCAGTATCTTCATTTTAACTTTGATCATCCATCTCTTATTGTCCCTCCCTTCCTATCTACAAATAAGGATGATTCATTCCGAAATGGGTCAGAATACAGGGGCATCCAAATCATGTGTTCAGCAAATGTACTGTGCACACACAGAGCTAGCGAGAGACCTGTGTCTGTACTGTCTACAGTAATTTCTGAGAGAAAGCCAGAGAAACTAATTTTACTATGTCTCAGAGAGAAATCACTATATTAAACACATATCTGCCTTTAGCAGGAGCTGCTGTATGTAAAGAACTATTCAAGAGCTGAAAGGAGGAAAGAACAAAAGAATATGCAGGTTGAGATTGATGAACTCAGCACACATGCTATGTATCAAATACCAGTTTTCCCAGCAAGGAACACTAATGTAAAAAAATCCCTGAAATCGATCAGAGTGGCTCCAAATTGATGAGCAGAGCTAGAAGGATGCTTAAGCTGACCAGAGCATGACAGCATAGTGTTTAAAAGGCATTGCACACTAAAGGCACAAAGTGCTACATTCCTGCTCCTCAGAAGAAAAAGCACAGGATGCTTCCTCAAGCAGGCAAGTGCCTGAAGATTAGGTTCCCAACCAGCTATCAGGATCAGCTGAGAGCCAAGAAGAACAATGAGAAGTAAGATCAATCGGTCAGTCATATCAACCTACAAGGCCTAAAAAACAACAGTAAACAAAACACCAAAACCAGATAAGCTGACTAAAGCTATCTTAGCAACTGGTCTAGAATTTAAATTATAGACATTTTACACAGCCATTTTTTTCCTTTTTAATGTTACTCATACTCAGAGGATTTTCTTAGTTTTGTTTCTCTTCTTGTTTCTAGGAAACAGAGCCTCAACTAGCTACAGCAAAAAAAAAAAAAAACACTCAAAAAAAAAAAAAAACACTCAAAAGAGAATAAACTGAGAAGAGCAGGGAAAATGCAAAGCAGGGGAACTGAAACAAAAGAAGGCCAGAGCATTGGTCCTACCACAAGAGGTAAAAAATTTGGAACATTTCTGTACTCCCCTCACAAGAGCAACTTTGTTACTCACTGCAAAACCCAAACAAAGATCCAGTTAAGCAACTTTGGGTTTGTTTCACTTGACAATACAAAAACAAGTGAATGCAGGCAGCAGATGCAAGACCTTTGCAGAGGATACAATTTTCTCTCTTATGTTGTCTTATCTCCCAAGACAAGAGCTTCACATCAAAGTAGTAGACTGGAATATCTGCAGCACTCAGTGCCTTTAGCCCTTTACCGCTGACATGAAGAAAGGTCTCCTATAACAAAAGCATCCCACAAAAAACATACCAGGATCAGCACAGCTGCTGTCTCACACTGCCAGAGAGGAAGCCTCATTAGGGTAAAAGCAGAGAAAGGATATGTGCAAAAGCCATTGGGAAGAAAATGAAAAAAATAATGTAACACAGCTCTTTGGCACAACCGTGGAGTTGGAATGAGTTTTGTTGCATTGGGAATTGCTTCTTTTATCAGTTTAAGAAACTTCCCAAGAGATTCAGAAACTCCAGGAAAGAGAAAACTCAGAAAAACAATCACATTAAAAAAAAAAAAAATTTAGGCAAACCAGAGACCCAAATTAATATTATGCTCAAAGAATGCCAAAGCTTCTTATGCACAAGTCCTCATTCACATAGTTGCTTGTATACCTGGATGAAGTCACAATGCCTGGGGCAACTGTTTTGATCTCAACCAAATCAATCTAGGTATGTTGAAAGTGTTCTTAGGAAAATACAGCGTTGTTACGTAAATTCAGCTTTTAGGGGTAGGACTGGAGGAGTAAAGCATCTGCATGTCAGCACTGCAAAACCTCTGTGCACGAGCAGTATGATGGGGAAACCACTGGAGTACAACTGAGGATGACCAAGTTGCATGCACAGGTCATGAAACAACTGTGCATGAGCCACACCCAGTCTGCTACATCACACTCATGCAAGTAGTTTGGTGTCCAGCAAATGCACAGATCTGTCTGAGTAATGGAACCCAGATGGTCATAATCACTGTCACAGGATCTGGTTGGAGTCCTGTCACCAGTGGTGTCTCCCAAGTTTCAGTACTGGGCCCAGTGTTGTTTAACTTGTTCATCAGTGACTTGGATGAAGGGGCAGATGCCTCCTCAGCAAGTTCACTGATGACACAAAGCTGGGAGGAGTGGCTGACACCCCAGAGGGCTGTGCAGCCCTTGAGAAGGACCTCGACAGGCTGGAGAGTGGGCAGGGAAGAATTGTCTGAAATCCAGCCAAGGCAAATGCAGGGTCCTGCACTGGGAAGAATAACCCCAGGCACCAGCACAGGCTGGGGGCCGACCTGCTGGAGAGCAGCTCTGCCAGGAGGGACCTGGGGGTTCTGGTGGACAACAACTGAGCCAGCAGTGCCCTTGTGGCCAAGAAGGCCAGTGGGAACCTGGAGTTCATCAGGAAGAGCATTGCCAGCAGGTCCAGGGAGGTGATCCTGCCCCTCTGCTCAGCCCTGGTGAGGGCATATCTGGAGTGCTGTGTCCAGTTCTGGGCTCCTCAGTACAAGAGAGACATGGAGCTCCTGGAGAGGGGCCAGCAAAGGGCTACAAAGATAATTAAAAGACTAGTGCATCTCTCTTACGAGGAAAGGCTGAGGAAGCTGGGGTGCTCAGCCTTGAGAAGAGACAACTGAGAGGGGACTCATCTGCGTCTATCAGTGTCTCAAGGGGGGGTGTCAGAGGATGGAGCCAGGCTCTGTGCAGTGATGTCGAGCAATGGGACAAGAGGCAAAGGGCAGAAACTGATGCACAGGAACTTCCACCAGAATATGAGGAAAAGCTTCTTTACTGTGCAGATGACAGTTCAGTTCTTTACTGAACAGGTTGCCCAGAGAGGCTGCGGAGTTACCTCCACTGGAGATATTCAAGAACCGTCTGGATGTAATCCTGTGCCATGTGCACTAGGATGACCCTGCTTGAGTAGGGAGGTTGCATCAAATGACCCAGTGTGGTCCCTTCCAGCCCTACCTATTCTGTGAGGCTGTGCAATTCAAATAGAAACAGAAATAAAGCCAGTGTACCAGAAAGGCCAGGATTCTTCCAAATCAAGAGACATTCACTGGAAATCAGAATGAGGAAAAAAAAAACCACAAAAGCAACCAACCAAACTAAAAAACCCTACAAAAACCAACAAAACCCAAACTGAACAAGATTATTAGATTGTTAACTTAAGACTGTCTTGACTGCAGCATATCACAACAGTATCAGGCCAGCCATGGCCAAAAAACAGCAAGTCATACAAGCCTTTAAACTTTTAGAACACACATCTAGTATATTCCTGCCCAGGCCATGAAATGTTACCACCAACAAGTAAGGACAGGAATTCCCCTGTAAAGCCCTAAGGAACCACATAACCTTTTAATTAGCCAAAAGAAACCCCAGGTGTACTCACACTTTATTAAATCAATGTCAGGCATGCTTATCAAAGGACATTGCTATTAACAAAACTAACCTACCTTCAGCTATGCAAGAGCCCAAAATACCTGTTTAGTGCACTCATTTTCTTCTCTCTCTCTTTGCTGACCTCAAGTGTCAACATATTCAGTGTCAGAAAAGATACACAGGAAGAGGCAAAACACACCAGAATATATTTGCCTGGCTCCAAAGAATTCAAGCATAACAGATGCTGTTGAACACTGATGTGGACCTCACACTGTCTGCAGATTAACAGACTGTCCACTGACAGAAAAAGAGGCAATAGGCAGAAATTAAAACATATTATAATCCATTTCAACACAAAGGAAAAATACATTTTTTTAAAAACCCTTTATTTTTGTGGTTTTATTTTGTTTGTATTACTTTGAGAGTAGTCAAACACTGGAACATGGTGCCCAGAGATGGTGGCATCTCCATCTCAGGAGATATTCAAAAGCTGTCTGGCCATAGTCCTGGGCAACCTGCTAGAGGTGACCATGAGGGTTGACTAGATGATCTCAAGAGGCTGCCCCAAACACAGCAATGCTGTGATTTGGTGAACTAGGATATCACCAGGTCAGGCAAAAATTTCTAGCCAGTTTCACTGACTCCATCTCTCATTTTAGCCACAAACACAGAATCTCTAAATGCTGCTAGCACACTTATGGTACCCTTGAAAACATAATTTACAACTGATGTGGAATATCTTGTCTTCTAATTCCAGCTTTCATGTCTTAAGAGTATGTTCATGCAATATGACTTGGAGATAGTGCCCTTTGTCTTCTCTTTTAGCTTGCTGACCAGCAGAACAAGCTCAAAGAAGAGACAAACTCATATTGATTCCTGCATCGCAGCAGACCTCTCCAGACCTCACCCATGTCCCTGTAGGTAGCTCTTTTGCTTTCCACCAAAGTCTCCTTCTGGATACCTCTATTTGAACTTAGACCACAATTGAAAGATGTATTTCACTCCAAAGAACCCACATATAAGCAGGTTCAGGCTGTAAGCCTGAAATCTTTGCTCACATTTGGCTAAGGAACATGGCAAGTCACAAACTGCAGGGCATCTACAAGAAGGCTTCTGTCAATTCACTAAAAGAATCATTTGCTCCATTCGGTATTTACTGGACTGAGAATCACAATGAGTTATGCCTATGTTCATCACACTACAAAACACAGTGAAAAGTCCACAAAATGTATTTAACTCCCAGCTTAGAGCAAGACGAATGAGAGGAGTTCCATTAAAAGAGATCCCATTAAAAGAGATCTCATTAAAATTTGTTAATGCAACCCTTCTCCCTTGCCAATTACACTAACAGTGCTGAGTCTCATCCTTCTCTGGTGTTTAAAGAGCAATAAATAGGCTTCCTATAGAAGATGATAGTGGAAACACCCTGAATCTTTATGTTAATGCATCAGTCATGGTTTATTTTAGCTTTGAGGAATGTGCTTAGTGACTCACCCTGCTGGATAAGCAACGAGGCCAGTTCTGGGGTCGCAGGCTAATCCTCTGCCTCCTGACACGGTTATGCCCAACACCTTCTCCAAAGTCACCTAGAGCATACAAGAGAGAAAACAGGAAGTACCATGAAATGTGAGTGCAGATCAAATAGACCCATAACACAGATGCTGAAGCTCTGGTTCCTAGAAATCCACTGAGAAGCACCAGGTACAAAAGTAACCCCATTCAACTTTCAGTATAGGCATAGGAAAATACTACTGGGGCACAGAGAAGGAGTTATCAACCCACTTATTACTTTCTCTATGCCAGAGCATTGCAAGCAGAGGGTTACAAGCAGCAGACAGTACTGTTGAAAAGCTGGGATGCACATTCATCAGCCACCGATTCCCATCCTTCCAATAAGAGCAACATACCCCTGTCTCTAGAGTTTGGCTCTTTCCTGAAAACAGTTTCCAGGTTGACACATTCTCTTTGTTGCCTCCATCCAGTGGTTCAGCCTGGTCTCAGCCTCTTATTCCTAGGACCTGAATAGTCCCTTTTTCCTCCAGTGCTGGAGGTGGAAATCACAACTAGTGGTCGAGGCATCCCTTGCCAGGAGTGGTGAGACAGAACACCATAAACATTCACAAGCCTGCTGCATACCAATGACCCTTGCAAGAGACTGCTGTCTAAATGTCCCCATTCTCCCCTCAGGCAAACATATACACTATTTGTGGGAAAATAAAAGAAATGCAACTGGGAAGAGCTACTTGGAAGATATAAAGGCCTCAGTGATAAGAAGCTGATTAAAAAAAAAAAAAAAAAAGAGAGAGAGAGAAGGAAGGGTGACAAATGGACATGACACAATGTTTCAGGGAACACTCCCTGGCAGAGAAAGCCAGGGAGGATTCAGCAATTGCCCCAAAGCAAAAGGCTGTAGTGGGATTACACTGCACAAAATCTGGTTTGTGGCATGAAAGGACTCAAACTCTGAGCACAAAGCAGTTTTCAGCCCTGGGGTTATTTTGACCAACACAAAATTATTCTCTTTCCTTTACATTTGCACAGCTTCATTTTATTTATTATATATTTGATGCATACATTCCTCCTCAGCATTGCTGTCTGTGCCAAACGCAAGGATTTTACTGGGTCACAATCTTCTGGTTTTAATTATCATCATCTAACTTATATTTGGTTAAGGCCTTAGGGGCATGGACACAGCATCAGAAGTTACTATTGTAATAATTACTACTGACTTTAATAGCTGCCCTGAAGATGAACATCTTGCATTTATACCAAGGTGGAGCACAAAAGGCAGGGGTGGGGCAGGTTTCCCATGCCACCCTGACCACACACCTTACCAGACCTGGGGAGTTTGACTGCAGGGTGAGACACAAGGTCTCACTGAGCTCAAGGCACAGGTTACTAGGTAAGGGGCCAGAAATAACCCCACACAGAGAACCACCTTGATTCAGCAGGTAAAACAGGGCTGAGGTACCACGGCTTAACATGAACCATCCACACTTTCAGTTATTTCAAATTTGGCCTGCCTTCAAACAGTGACATGGAAAGTGGAAGATTTCATATTCTAATATCTGGAACAACTTGGTCTTTTTTCCCCTCTTATTAATAATATACCCCAGGTACTTTAAGACATTATGAGAAACCACCAAATTCTCCCCTTCCCTTGCAAACTGAGAATCTCTGAAAACATGGCTTTTACAAAACTCCACTGGATTTTTGTTAAGAAAGAACACACAATTAAAAATGCAGTTACAAATACACTGATAAAGAAAGGAACTAGTCTTGTTTCAACTTAATATTGGAACAAGGTTGGGGAGAGGAGTGGGGAAGGCCAGGAGGATACCTACTCTTCCAGACTTGTTAACAATACTTCAAAACACATCTTTTTAAAGCAGCTCAAAAACATGCAGAAAGAACTCACTGCTTCTGCTGCTGAGATTCTGGCCAATATCAGCAGTTCCCAACTAGGAGAGGTTTAAATTCCTACAGAAAATGCATTCTTGACAGTGAAGGAGGAAGTGGAAGAGACATGTGCCATTCAAGTAGTTCCATCTAGATAAGGCACTTGATGCTGTCAGCAAACATCAATTTAGCAATGCTGTGATTACACTGTTCAGTGCAGGCTTCAGCTCAGTCTGGGTGTAATTGCCACTATCCTAAAAGGCACTGCTTGACCTTGGCTATGCAGATATCCAGCAACAATTCAGCAACCTACTTTCACCAACAGGTATGTTTTTGCTCTGCCAGGACATTTACCGAGCCTCTCAGGGTGCAGTCTTATACCACAGCTGAGCTGATCTTACAGCAGCCTGTCTTGGAGGGGACAGTTCCTTCCTTCCTCATCCTACTCACCCCAGTGATACCCCCCTCCATTTCCCTCACTCCAGACATGTCCAGAAGGCCAAACCAGCAGAAAATCATGTTCTACATGTAATTTTCTGCTTGTTTCCTGTTTGCCAGCCTTGGGAAAACCACAGGAAGACCAAATTCAGGGGAAAGCGAAAAAAAAAACCCAAACATATCCTTTCCCTGCAACTAGATCAATCTAGCTGCACATCCAAAGCTCAGTCTGAACCCTCTAAGGCTTTAAGAAGAAGAGAAACCAAACAGGAGCACTACCTGACTTGTCTTGACACCCTCACCTCACCAATACCAAAATATCACCCTTACTCCAGCCTCCTCTCTCACTCTAAAGCAGGGAGTCCCCTGCTGCTTTGCCAAGAGACTTTTTGTGGCAATGCTAGGATGTGGAAAGTCTACCTTTCTCCTATGGTCAGCATACAGCTTGACATAAAAGAAGAAGCTCAGTCCTCCTGTCTAATTATTTTACTGCCAATGAGTATCTTCTGGCCTCCAACAGACCATCTGTTCCTTTAGAAAAACACAACTGTCAAGGCCATACCTCTGATATTGACAGACCAAGTGCCACAGAAACAGATAACTGTCTCTAGACTAAAGATTCATAACTGACTTTCTAAAAACAGCTTCCCCTCTTTTGTTCCCAGTCTTAACTTCAAAAACTTTCTAGTGTAAAGAACTTGAAAGGCAACCCCACAAAGCCTATCCAAAGGCAGCAAATCCACTTGATAATACTCAAGTATTAAAACCAACTTGCATCAAAAAGGAGTGCATATAAATTTAAAATGTGATCTTATGAGACTTGTGAGCTCCACCTCCACCAACCTGACCACAATACACCACAGGTTTTTCCCCATGACCAGCTTCCAGACTAGGTGACACAGGGGAAAGAGATAGTTACTTTGTCACAAAAGTTGAGAATGAAAAACATTTCAGAGAGAAAAAAAAAATAGGTAACAACACAGTACGAACTGGATTCTTCTCAATTTGCCAGCTAAAGCAAATGAATTCTCAAGATAGGTATTGAGACAAAACCACACCAATATTAACTTCCTAATCTGGAATTAAGATTTGTCAGCAAAGGGAGGATCAGGTCTGCCATTATCCCACCCCTGAAGTTACCAGTTCCTCCTGTGGTAAGGGCAGTTACAGTCCTACACAGCCATAAACACTGCCATTCATACAAGTCTCCAAAGTAGTAATTCAGCGCATCCCAGTCAGAAATGCATTATTTTGCACACCTTCTCAAGTCTGATCTGAGCTAACCACAGGACCTGGAGAGTTCCCCTGCAGATCTAAGACACTGTTCATTACCAGTGGCTCCTGTGTTTGCCCAGTTTGCATCCTACAGTTGTCGGACATGTCACTGCTTGCTCAGGCCTTCACAGGAAACTAATGGCCACCTCAACACCCTCAACCAAACCTGGAAACAACTGCATGATTGAACCTGTCATTTGTACCTAAATTAGAGGCAGGAGAGGAGGCTGACAAGCTGCATTTGTTACTTCATCTTGAGGCTTCTATTAATAGCATTTGGCACTTTCAGTCAAGGTTCTCTATGCGACTTGCGAGAGTTGTTGAATTGATCCACGCACGAAACACTTCTGCAGCTCATTTTGCACTGCCATGTTGCTATCTGAAACCATCCCATCTCCATTCCTTTAAGGTCAACTTTTACTCAAATTTCAATGCTCAATATACACTCTTAGGCACCAAAACCTGTGCAGCTAACACCTGTCTTGCAAAATCTGATATTCAGCCATTTTACAGGCTTAAATCTAAATTTGGTTACTTGGAACTGCACAAATGTGTGTAAAGAAATTTTTGTGCCTAAGCAGATCCCTTATCCTGTTCCTCCCACATCAAATCCCAACACCATCAGATAGGTAGGACCAAACCAGCAGAGTCCTGAATTGCAGGACTCAAGGTACCAACACGTATTCACAGCAGCTGGGCCTTCCCAGAAAGAAGAGTTTCAATGCAGCCCAATCCCACCTGGAAGTCAAAGGGCATATCTGACAGCAGCCCTTGCTTCCATCAGGCACATCCCACACAGCAGTCAGAGGAAGCCCATGCTTGGGGGAAGAAGCCATGTCATCTCTGCCTTCCTGCTGAGGTGCAGATAATCATTTCAGAAAGACTGATCTGAACAGCCCCAGCCAGCCTTGTTTGGCTTTTCAGAAAACTCGGTGTCTGACCAGCTGCACCCGGGTCTCAGAGTGAGTTTTGTACTTGCGTGAGCTCTTTCTGTTGATTTGAGGAAGTTATCACAAACAATTGCTTCCATATGCTATAAGGACAACACAGAAATCCTTGAAGGATCAACCCAACTTAACTGCCACCCACAAACACTTTCCTCTTTCCCATCGCTTGCATTCCTTTGGGACCATCTACACTTGCTAAGCCACATGGGAGTACAGGAGACAAACATTGTTGCCTGCACATCCAGCCAAGACTCTGCTAGAAAGCAGTAGTAAACACACCCAGAACAGCAATAATTTCCACCAGAACAGGTGCCAAAAGGGACAATCTTGTCACACTGACAGTCCTGCCTGACCTGTCACAGGCACTCTGCCTACAGCTGCACAGTTTCACTACTGAACCCCTGCTGCTGGGTAAGATCTCCTGTATCTGTGCCTGTTTGCACACTAGCAAATTTCTGTGGTCTGACTTCATCTTAAAACAAAGAGAGAAACAGACATTTTCAAGAGAAAGCCGTCTTTAGGCTTTAGGCCACCAGGCATCCCTCAAAGAGTTTTGACTGTAGGCAGAATGACAGCCTGCTGCCACTCACCCCACCATTCTCCCCAGGCCAGCAAAAGACTATGTAGAAGTTCAGTAGTATTTCAGCTCCTCATCCTCACACTCATATGCTAAAGAAATTATAGAGTTTTCTGACTTGATTATCTCACCTCCTGCCTTCTTATGCTATCTTCATTCTCTTTTGGGCCCAAAATCACATAGTTCACTGCAAGCACAATTTATTTAAGCATGGCAATAAAAAAGCAAAGCATTTCAAAGGATCTGTGCTACTCTCCAGTGCTCAAAATGACAACTAAGGAGAGAAAACTGCTGTTACTGTACAGGGCTGCCCACACACTCTAGTACCTACAGCATTAAGCAGGAGGCTACAGCCTGAGAAAACCATGTCCAGCAAGCAGATATGCCTGTTCCAGACTTCACAAGATTGGCCACCTTGGATCAGAGACCAATATCTAGCCCTGGTTTCTTTTTCCATTTGCAGTCAAAAGCAAAGGAGGAAAGTCAGAAAGAATGGTATAAAGAAATGTATGGATAAAGGTTAAGATCAAGGAAAACAAATTTGATTCTTTCTCACCTCCTGTCAGTCTTCCAGTCTCAAAATAGATATTCTCCATTTTTAACTTATTTCAGTAAAATTCTCCACCATGAGCTTGTCCACTCTGTCTATAAAAGCTTAGCATTCACCACATCTTTTGGCCAGGAACTCCACTGGTCTGGTATATTGCAAGATGAACCATCTTTCATTATTTGTTTTATACCTCACTTCTAATAGTTTTGACATGCCTCAATCTTTGTATGGGAAGAGACAATGAACAGTCAGTCCCTACCCACCACCTTTAGGTGGATCATGATTTTGTAAGGAGCTATACTATCACCTCAAGTCATCTGTGTTCCAAGTAGAGGAGTCTTCTTGAAGTCACTTTATGGCTCTCCTGAAAGCCATTTCATATCCTTTATCAGTTCTTCTGTGAAGCTCCTTCCACGTCCCCTACATTGCTCCTGAGATGAAGGGGAAACACCAAGACCACATGCAGCTTTCCAGGCATGGCCACAGCAAGTGTTTACAGGATAATACAAATGTTTTGTTTTCCATTTTCTCCCATTAATACCTTACTCTCAATCTGCCTTTCTGAAATCTAAGATCATTTACAGAGAGCAACAAAGAGGTCACCCTACTCAAAAAAGTCAGAGACAAGACCTGCTGTTGCTTTGCATTTGGAAATGGATCCCTCATTCTGTCCTGTCTGCTCCCCGATGGAATGGGAAATCCTATTCTTGAATTAGTCATTTGATTTCAACTTGCCCCTTTCTCTCCATGCCAATGTGAGCATTTATGATCAAGAGCATCCTCAGAGAGAGTTCTTGCAGCACAGCTATTCCAATCCACTCCAGAATGGCTACTTCAGTAAATGTCCACAAGCAGACAAGTTCTATTTTAAAAACCTTCCCATGGGCCTATGTATAACACAGTTAACATTCAAACCCATTTAATTAATTGGCAGTATCAAGTCAGCATGACAAGACAACATCCATCAGAGTTCATCTACTGTCCACTGCACAATGTGCCTGCCCTCATCCCTCTCTCCTGCTTGAAAATAGGCATATGAATAATGCATGTGCAAAGGCACGTACTCCTGAAAAAGCAAAGGACACAGAAATCCCTGAGATACATGAGCCAGGAGGGTTACTTCGAAAAGCCTTCCCCAGCACATCCAGTAATGAGTTGTAACTAAGTAGCAATATTGCAGGAGTAAAGGAAAGGAGGGGCGTGGCCACATAATTATATGGTCTTTTGCCGGAAAAAAAAAAAAAAAGCCTATACTGATTAACTTGAGACCCCAGTGCTCTTTGGTCCAATACACTGACACAGAGAGCTCCAACATCAGGCCTGAGTTTCACAACAGCACCGTGGTTTGCGCATCTGTCTCTCTACATTCTGCTCCCAGAGTTTTCAGCACCTCTGCATGCACTCCAACGTGTTTTCCATGCTGCTACACAGCGAAGTCATATCAATGCACTCTGGCATCCAATACGTGAAAATGCTGAAAATGTAGCTGTACATTGTCAGCGTCAGCATTTAAGAAATAGCTGTCTATCTTACATAAGTGAAATTCGATACAGAGAGCCAAATCTCACAGCTGGCCCTGTTTGTACATCTCTGCTGCTGCCCCCGAGGCCCACCGCAAAAAAGCACGTCCAACCTCCAGGGAGCAGTGCACACGTTGTAGGCACTAATCCATCGTCTGAACACACTGTCTGATGTCCTGTTACTGCTGCAGAAAAACAAAGGCTTGAAGTTTTACATTTAGTTCTGCTGAGCTTCGTTTGGCACATAAAACACAGAGCACTAATTACAGCATACTGTTCTACTTAAGGGGCTGTCAGCATTTCCACTGCAAAGCCTTCATTTCAGGGCTTTATAACACAGCTGTGAAATATTCATTTTGCACTTCAGCTTAACATGCAAAGGTCTGGCTTTGGACCAGGTTCCTCTGTCTGATTTTTTTTTTTGGGGGGGTGGGGAGGGGAAGTTAGGGTTTTTATTGTTGGTCTGGCAGGGGAAGGGCTGAAGATGGGTGGATGGAATTAATTGCAGGAGGTGTTTGACTTACAAAAGCACACAAACAACAAAACCACTCAGCTCCAGAGTTGGTTTCTGCCCCTCACTACCCAATGTGCTCCCCTGCTTTTGTATATGCATACAGAACATGCACTTTTAAGTTTATTTTACATATATGTATTTTATATGTTTTAAAGAGGTTTTTCTATCATCTTCCTCTTCTCCAGCCAGTCTTTCTTCCCTCAGCAAACAGTGCTAGGAAAGAGTAATGTCTTGACAAGCCTGAAGACTGAAAATATTCCACCTGCAAAAGGCTACAGTAGCAAGCCAAGCTCTAACACACCACCCATTCAGGAGGTCTCTGGCTGACAGAGCAGTCTCCATTTCTCTCGCTGTAAACCTCTTAAGCCTTGCCCACAGCCACCATTGCACACCCACAACAACTGCCCAATTGACCCTCCAGGAGCAAGACCATGAAACTGGTTTCATGCAATCCACTACACAGATATGTTCTGATATTTAAGGTGTTTCCAGCCAATGCCCAGTTTAAAGCAGTATTTGTGGAAAAAAAGATTGAGAGCTATGAGCAAGCCCTAAAGTGAAAGAGGAAAAAAAAAACCACAAAGCAAAACAAAACAGAAAAACACCTGACCAGACCATCATAGTATGACACAAGCAGTTGCCAACTTGATGCAATTTGATTTCAAGATAACCACTTTAAGAACATCAGGGAACAATCTCCCACAACACAAGTTATGAATGGCACCTTGGCACAAGAGTGGCAAGAGTAGGAACTGACTTGCTGAAAGGTTTTTAATCACTGAGTTATGGGAAGCATTACATTACATTTGTAAACCTGCATAAAAGCAGAGGTGAGATGGGGGTATTCCAATGGAAGTGCTGAGCCTCAGCTGTAATGTCTCTGCCAGGTGTCTTGCAGAGGGGTGTGCACACATTTATTAAAAATTATCCAGACATTTGGACAAACGGAACAAATCCAGGATGAAGGTGGGAGAAATGGAACACAAGCAACCTGGGGTCCCCACAGGCTGTCTTTCCACAGTGTGCGTGCATTTGTCCATCTCTCTACAGAGCCTCTCTTGCCTGCTCTCCCCTCCTGGCCTCCTCACCGTGCTGGCCGCCTTCAGTCCAATTCCAGCTGTCAGGGCTGCATTCCTGAGCCATCAGCCCCAGCTGTCAGGAGCTACGTGCTGAATCTGCACTCTGCCTTCTTCTTCATGCACCTGAAGAAAGGCAGTCCCAGGCAGGCCATAAATACCATTGCACAGGCCCGGGGGGTGGGTGGGAGGCTATTAAAAGCACCTCTACCAGCAACCATAGTGAGGGAACTTAGAACTGGCAGCAGAACACACCTGTAAGCGTTCCTGCAGCCTGCAAACAGGACATGTAGAGGATTAATTTCCTACCAGCTTCAACAGCATAACCGAGCCATCATTCAATAATCCTCTGTTTCTTCATTTAACAACAGCCTGGACCACCAATTTTCTCTTCCCCACTCTCACACTAAGTTCAATTTCTTCCTAAATACTGCAGGGAGGAAGAGAGGCCCATGTAACCTTACCAACTCCAGCCAAAGGCACGACAAGCAGCAGTTTCTCCTCCTTCTACTATTCAGTCATCATTCTCACTGTAAAAGCATCACCACTCAGACTTTAATGAGATTTCACAAAACTTTGAGAAAATCTGAGCTTCAGAGATACAAGTGTGGTGAAGGGACAGAGAAAAAGAGTGTGTAAACTGTCCACCATTGTCAGTGTTGTCATGATGCTATTTTGCCTTTGATGCGGGAAATTCTTTTTTTGTTAATATAAGCAAAGTTTGTGAAGACTCAGATGAATGCAAGAAATGAATGCAAAAAGAAAAAGTGACATCAAACAGGCTACAGGTATTCCTGGTACACAAAGAGTCAATCCTGATTTGTTCCAGACTAAGCATCTGCACATGGAGTCAATCGGACCAACTCCACCGGCAGTTAAGCCCCATGGAACACAACAGAGACACCTCTGTGTGGGCAGGCTCAAAGAAACCCTTCCTTGAGCTCTTAGGACCTGGAATTCTGCAGGATCACTCCTTCACAAGAACCAGATTTTTCCACTTTGCAAATGTGCATTACTTTTTCATAAGGAAAGAGCACAGACAAGATACCAGACTTTACATAGGGTATGCTTTTCCCTCCTACATGTGCAATTTGTCCAGTGATTTTTTCCCTTGTAGTAGAAGATGAAGCCAATTCACCTTCCCCTGCATCAACAACTGCCTATACAAGTTTTAGGTACAAATGCAAACTTGCAACATTCCCCTAATCTGTCTTAACACTGGAGATCAGTGGAAGCAACTTCTGACTTTCTGGTAGTCTTACATACTGGTATGTACTGTATCCATGCACAGGGGCCTGAATATAGGCAAAGAAAGTGCTTCAGTGAGAAGAAAAAAAAATCCAATATAGCTCCCTTGGGCAGAGTTTCAGTTACTCATATAAGGGTTTGAAATCAAGCAGGAACAAACGGTTCTCTCAGCATAAGGGTCACTGTTCATCATCATTAATCATCACTTCCCAGATAGGAAAGGCTCCTTCCCCTCTGTTTTGCCCAGGCTTTAGCACTCACAAAAATCAAGAGACAAGAAAAATTAAAAGAGCCAAGTAGGAATGTGGCCATAGGCTGGCAAGGTTGCTCCCTCTGTGGCTCTGCTGAAGTCCCTCCTCTTGGTCCCAACCCTGAGCTGAGCCTGCTCCTAAATGCAAACAGGCAACGGTTAAAAGTCCACAGCTTCTTAAGCATACACTCCAAGGAAACCGTGGCAGCACCACATAATTCTTGACTCTGAAGCAGTCAAACACAGGGGCCATAACAGCACTGCTAACACTGATACCGTCATGGTAAGTTGCTCCCTCCTAAATCACCTCCTGCTGAACTCTATAAACAACGCATACGTTCAAGCTAAACTTGGACACAGGGAAGACAGACTGAAAGAGAGGGAGCAGGAAAGCCTTCCCCACAGTCAACCCTGCTGAGGGGAGCCACAGAAGGAAAGCCACATCTCAGCACTTCAAGAAAAGCGTCATGTTACAATCTCCTTCCTCTTAATTTCTTCTCTGGGGCTTGTTTTTGGTATAAACGGATCTGTGAACTGTTTGACAAGGCTTGGGGGGCAACTTAGTGGTTCATCTTGAGTCCAAGAGTAGAAACACACAGAGCTATGCAGGATGAAGAAAAGCCTTTTGATCAGCCTGCCTGAAGCAACACATATAATTCATTTGTGATTTCTTTATTCACCCATGACCCTATGCCAAATCAATTAATTTTCATCCTTCACCAGTGATTTACACAGCCATTCTGCCCTAAAAGTCTTCGACTGCCATATCTCATCCCTACCTTACCCACCCCACATTGTCATGAAAGCAACTATGCCTTCTAGAGAAGAGCACACTAGTAGGAAGTTGTAAAGAGACTGTAAGTAGTGTCTTAAAGAGACTCTCTGTATGTAAAAGCCCCACCTTTTCATGCCCAGATTCCTTACACAGAGCAGGTATCTCAGAGCTCACCTCTCCTGTCACCTGAAGGATCTTGCCTGTAACTCCTGAACCGCTCCAGGACAAGACACCTTGTCCTCCCATGCATGCATCTCCCTAAGATTTCAGTGATGTTATGGGGGAAAGCACATACTTGCATCCTCGGGGAATGAGAAAATGGATTTGTTGTAAGCTGATTTAAATGACGGCAAAAAATTACATATCAGCAATTTAAAAGATGCTAAGATGGGAATAAATACAACAGGAAGGACAGAGTAAGAGCAAAGCATTTATCACACAGAGAACATCCCTATGGAAGGAGGCAGGAGGTAAAGAGATTAGTATTCCATCTCTCCCTAAACATTGTCTGAACCATTTATTATTTGTTTCACAGTACGTGCAAGAAGTCCCAACAAACACAAAGCCCTCCTGTACTTACAGCAGGCAGCAACATGTACTCACACACAGCTGGCAATCTACAACCAAGTATAAGAGGAGTAGGGGGCAATACCACACAAACACTGAGGTTAAATGTCTTGAACATGCAACAAATTAGCAACAGAACTGGAAATAATCTTACTCCCTCACAAATTTCAGCAGCTATCTACTGCATAGATCATACTGCACCACTGCTGTACCTCTCTCCTGCTTGAGGCCAAGGACAGTATTTTTAAAGAATGCTTAAAAATTAATCAAAAGAAAGCATAAGAGATTTCTCTCTTTTGCCCAAGCCAATCAGTTTGTACAGAAGGAGACATTCAAGCTTCCTGTCTGCCCCCTGCCAACACTCACTGCCTGGCTCTAGGCAATCCCTTCCGGCACTCCTCCCTGCCCTCTGCCCCAAAGAATAAGCTTCTTACAGAATAGACTTTATCAGCATCTTGCCCTTCAGGCATCCTGGAATTAAGCTCTTCACATCTGTTCATCAACATGCATATTGAGCACCCAAGAGATTTGTCCCGTCAGCCAGAAAGGAGACCACATTTCCCAAGGGAATCAATACATAGAAACATGGGCCAAAGATTGAGAAAGCAAACTGAAGAGAACAGCACAAGCACTGACTTCTGTCATCTCCTCAACAATCCTGCTGCCACTTCCCCTCCTGTTCCAGTACAGAGGAAAGCCCTTCACCTGTAACACGGTGTCCCTGTCACGTGCCCCTGCTGTTCAGCCACCAGCACAGACAACTCCAGCAAGCCCATATGGGCTCAGTCAGGTACACACCACTGAGCCATCTTTCTGCTGCAAAGATGCAAAATAGTACTCCAAGAGAAGCAATCATCATCCAACAGTCACAGCAGATGTAGAATTAAGTTTAGTCTTTTCCAAATAGTTCAAATTTCTTACAAGTTTTATGACATAGACCCAGCATCCCAAAGACTTGAATACTCTTCCTGTAAGTCAGCAGCAAGAAACACCATCGATCCTCACACTTTTGCACACACACGCACAGGAAACCACCACTAGATAATAAACCACAGAGAGACAAAAGGTTATAAAGATAAGTACAAAGCAATCCTAAACAAACTCATTAAGTCATTCATTCAACTTGCTTTCATTCTTCACTTACTCTGCCTTTAAATCACTTCTTCCTGTGATTTTTCCCAAGCATCTTTCCAGTTTTTCCTGAAGGAAACAAAGTCTGTAAATGAGGTGTACAGTAGTCCAAGATAAGGTGACATATTTGAGTAGCTGTTAGAATGACTTAACAGGGAAAAAAAAAAAAAAAGAGTAGGCTGCCATCTAAGTCCCTTAAAACCCTAAAAGAGGGAGTAGCTCTGGAAAATAACTCTCCTCTAACTTGTATTTAGGTCCAGGAGCATGGGTAACTGGTAGAATTACCAAATGTGAGAACTGAGGAAGTAAAACCATACTCAAAGGAAACAATTTTTATCCACAGACTTTAAAAGGCCTTGCTTTTGTTACCATGTGGTTTCTGTCACATTTCAAGAAAGCAAACCTTTGCAATAACCACCATTTCTTTACTGCTCTTGTTTAGAAATTCAGAAAGCCCTAAATCCAGGGCACAACCAACTCTTGTTGCTTCAATACTTCACAAAGCACTGCTGCTTTTACATTCTTAGTTCTTAGCAAAAATTGCTGTTGTAAAAAGCAGAATGCAAAAGTAGAGATTATGGAACTCCAGTCTTCAGCAGAGAGGCAACCCTCCCAATTTCCTGGTAAATAGCTTTAGACACATTCACCTACTTAGAAGCAGTTAGCAGAATCTGTCTGGATAAGAAATAACTTTGAGTGACACATGTAGTTCAGAAATACCTGAACTAAGTACATTTCTGCAGTTTAAACAAAGGAGATAATAACCAGGCAAACACTTGAAGACCAAAGCAACACAAGAGAGAACATCCCTGTTGACTGACATTTGTGCTGAACCACCATGCTAAGCCTGGTCAAACTATTTTTCTCCAGTAAAAAGAGAACTGTAAAGCTTCTATGCAGCTTGTGTGCACTCCCTTCTGTGGTGCACTGACAGAGAAGTAGTGGGCAACTGCTGGATACAAGTTTTGTTGTCACCCCTGCACCGGAGCTGGCTCCTGCATGAAGCCAGGCTGCAATTCCCATCACCGACCAGAGCAGAGGTGTTGGATGAAACAGAGCTGATGGCCTGTCAGAGTTGAATGAACACAGCTGATGATTTGGACTCTAAAACAAAAATGCAGAAAGAAATTACTGTAGAATTGTTTGTGGAGCACTGAAACCCCGAAACATTCCCACATGTACACAGTCTTGTCTGTCTTCTTCTAATTGCATCAGTCTGTTTAAGGAAAGACAATACCTACACCTGCAAACGTTGCTGCAATAGAGCACTTAGAAGACAATACTGTGTTACTGTTTCTGTTTAAAAATTAGCTAAAGACAAAAAAAGTACTTAGAGTTTAAAGATGGAATTAACATCATCCACAAGCAAAGACTAAAACTGGCTGCTCAGTGCTTATCAGTACTTTCTGCTATTTCTACAGAGGTCATTTCCTACATTTCCTTTAGGTGAGATACAAATCTATTAGTGACAGGAAGGACCACAGAAATTGGCACAATCTGCCACAGCAGCCAAGTTGACTGAGCAAATACTTGTACTAAAAGATCTCAACAAAAAAGCAGAAAGCTACTTTAAATTGCAGGAGTTATGTTCACAAGCACTGCCTGGGAGAGGGCCTGTGCATACTCCCCATGGTTCAAAACATGATAGCAGCATCCCGATGCACCTGTGAAACTGCAGATGATGCCACTTCAAAACACTGCTCCCCACAATGTGTGACATCATGATGATCAAGGCAGCTCCACAAGTACCCAGACTACCTGTCTAACAGTTTGAGGAGGAAAACATCTGACAGTTCAAGCAAACTCAGCAACAGCTCTGGAGTCAGAAAAAACTAAGATTGTCACAGACCAAACTCTGTGGTCTTGGGCCACCAGGTTGCTGCAAACTGAATCCTATGGGACTTCTGCCAGATGTTTCACCACAAGAGAAAAGAGCCGAGCAATCTTCAAGCAGGAAGCCAATGCTCCAGACCCAAGCACTTATGCTCTTCCCTAAAGGCATGTCATATGGCATTTTGTTGTTGCTTTCAGCCACCCTTCCACAGCCTTTTTCACTGAAGATAGAGTATCTGGAAAGTCTTCTTGAATCAGCTGTAAGGAAGGGAAGCCCTGGGTCTACCACTTTCTTCTATTTATACCAACAACATTACTGCACAAGTTCAAACATATTTTATATATAGCTCTGTGGCTTATTTCCAGGCAGAAGTAACTCAATGCTGGTGTACATATGTTAGACCACAGCAATTGGAAACAATGTCCCATAAACTCTGTTAACTGCTGATCCACTGAAACCAGAACAGGCTCCACAACTGCAGAAACACAAACCATGATAGGAAAAAGAAAAATTAAAAAGTACTCCACCCAGAAGATAAATAAGCCAGTTGCCACCTGCACAGCACTGACAGACCTCCACTGTAGCCCCAACAGATTTATAGCTGGAAGTTAACAGCCAGCTCTTGTCACATCAAGATACAGTGTCTGACTGCCAAGACACCACATGGAGGTGACCAGGGTGTGGGCCAGCATAAGGGCAGACATGCAATACGCAGAGCATCTGCCAGTATCCACTTGCATTTTGTAAACTTAAGAGTGGACAAACAGAAGATAGTTAGATGTGCACAGCTCTATTTGCAAACCTTCTACTGAAAATACCAGCAGTGCTACCATATTTTAATGAGTCTGACTTGAATCCAGTACCCATAAGCTCACACACTGAAAAGAAACAAGAATGGCAAGGAGCAGGAGCCCTGGCCCAGCACCCAAAGGGTATTTACCTCAGCACTGGTTGCAGAGGTCTCAGTGACACTTATACGAGGAAGAAACTTGCTAGAAAGCTCGCAGGTTACTGATGCCAGTGCTGAGCCTAGGCTTTGACACGACCTCAGGTGAGCCAAGCTGCAAACAGCAGCCCACATGCAGAAAAGCAAGAGGTGATAATTACCATGCCTTTCACCAGACTGTCCCTCTCACAGGCTTCAAACACAGCCCTGTCAGTCTTCCCAACACACATAAAAACAAGCTTTCATCACATTTTTCTCTGCAATAGCTAAATATTGCAGGGTGGAGAGGGGGGGACAGATATGTGATTAACATGTTTTTAGAAAAAGCTTGCCTTTCTTTTGCCTGAACCCAATGGGACTGAACTTTAAAGAGGAGGAAAGCATAATCAACACTTCAGAAGTATTTAAAAAGGCACAGCACCTTTGGTTATGGGAAGTTAATGACCACCATCTCACACCTCTGAAGAGAAAGGTGTCTCTTCTCCTGGGCTATAAATAACCCAGCTTTATCCTGCATAAACCTGTTTGTAACATTAGGGATGGAACTGCCCTTCCTGAACATGCCAGGTCAGTATCTTGCTTAGATCAGAGGAGGCTCTGTCACTCTGTCAGAGAGCTTCTAGATGGGGAGAAAAGAGGAAACCAATTTCACAGGTACAAAATAAAAATGGAATTTCTCTGGTCAACTGCTTACTTGGAGGATGTGAAAGAGAAAGGCAAAGAGAAACAGTCTCCATTCCACGTTTTACAGGACTGGTAAGCAGCATGTTCAGGAAATATGGATTATTGGACAAAGTGCAGCTGAGCTGGTCAAAACATGATGAAGACAACTGCATGATATACATATAAGGCATGCACACAGATACAGTTACGTGCATTAAATGAATCATCACACACAGACTCTGATCTTGCAATTGGCCACAGAGACACTTATCTTTACATCCATTGGGTGAAATGAACCACTCACACTCATACTACCTCACCACACAAAATTAAGCATATGCTGAAGCACCCACAGGAATGGTGCCAGAGTTTGCATTCAGTTTTCTTTTAAATCTTTCAAGGTCATCACGACTCTAAAAATGCTACAAAGAGTTGTGTAAGACTGTATACATTACAGCTGTAACATAATACCACCGTCACTTTGTAAGCAAGGGAAAAGAGCAGGCTGTAAGTTACTGTACTAACAGGCACACTAAGAAAAGCAACGTACACTCAACCAGAACAGAGTATGATCTTCGTATTAACCGCACACACACAGAGAAAAATAGAAACATAATACCGTCATCCAACCAGGCTTCAGCATTTAAGTACACTCTACAAGGCAAAACCCCCTGCTTGGCAGCACTGTACAGTACTTTCTGGGGATCTGAGAAAAGCATCCAAATGAAATCACAGTAGAGAGTGGGAGAGCAGGACATGGGACAAAACACTGGCAGCAGACCTGGAAGCAAATTCTTCTTCCAGAGAGATGGCTGCAATGCATAGGCAGCATTCCCTCTGCTGTCCAGAGACAAGACCCTCTCCCCAGCAAGGGAAACCACCCACTTTGACATTCTATGATGGATTTTGTTTCTAAGCCCTTTTTTCTGTCCTAACTGTTTCTGCAGCTACAGAGATCACTAATGATTTATAGTTCTGTCATCTCCTCAGTATGAGAGCTCCTCAATTCAACTAATCCCAAATGCTACACAAATATGTTTCAGGCCCCCAGCTCCCTTCCCCACAACCCAGGGTAGGAACACCAGCTTATCTCTGTCTGGACACTTATAGTACCCTTTATACAGCCTCTTCCTCTCCTCAGCCAGGGCTGCCGGCTAAGGAGGGCCGGGTTGCTCTTCCCAGTACAACAGGCCCTAAGTGCCAGAAAAAACTAGGAGCAGAAAGAAAGAGATTATTTTGCTTGCCAACAAACCTTTAGGCAGTAGGTGATGAGTGCTCCCAATTGTTTTAAACCTCTGGAAAATACTGACAGCAAAATTAAATGCCTTATTGCAACAAGCACTCTTATTTTCCCAGGGGAACATCACATGACTGTCCACAGCAAGCAGCATTTCTCAACCCCTGTAACCTCAGAGGTCCCCAGGTGTCCTGTAAAACACTTGTCTTTCACCAAAGAGGCAGATTTTTCCAAACTAATGAGACAATTCAGTTTCCCTGGCAGAAATGCAAAGCCAGAAGCTGCCCAGTGCACCATATCCCCTACCATGGAGGGCAGCGTCATTAGCCACAGCAACCTGGTGGCCTTTCCCAACCTTGCTGGTCAGCCTAGAACTTTGGTCACCAGAGTTCCACTATGAAGGTCCAGGCACCATCTGGAACAACACAGACTCCAAGTATATTATAGAGGGTTGTTATATTATAGACTGGGAGCTTGGGTGTCTCCTTTTCCCATACATATGTTTAAACTAAGCTTTGCAGGTTTACCAAGGGCCACAGGCCCCAGGCAGTGCAGGGCCCTCCCCAGGCACTGAATACCCACAGAGCCATAGGCAGGGTCACAGTGTCCCTTCCCAAGCACACCACAGCATGCCCACAGCCACGGGAGGCTGTAGCACCTGGAAGAAGCCAGGGCAGATGCTGTGAAATTGCCAGCAGGCAGGCAAACCAGACCATGCAATCGTGGCCTGGGTGCTGTGCTGGCTCCCACCCCAGCTCCAGCAGGCCGTGTAGAAATTCATTAATCAGCCCCCTGGCCATTTTATTAACAGCCGTGTTTACACACTGACACTCCTGAGCAGAGACATTCATTCCAAGGGCCTGGAGCAGCCTCGACACACAGCAGAGATAGTCCAGGCACTGCACCTTCTCCCCCAGCACCACACTCATTTTTCCACTGATGGCTCCATCAGAAAAGTATTTTTTGCAGGTCTCGGACACCAAATAGCTTGTTTGCAGCCTGCTACAGAAAATGGGCCAAGAATTTCACAAAGCAAGTGCCCATAAGACACTCACTACAACGGTGATGCAGGAGACCTGTTCTTTCAGAAGTTACAGCCAAAGCAAGCAGTGGCAAGGAAGCTGAAGTAAGCTGCCTCTCACCCAGAGCACCTCACCCTCATCCTCCCCCAGCACCAGTTATTCACGCTGCTGATTCCGTGTTAATACATCTCAACAGCTAAGCTCGGGAAGCCTGCAGAGACAGGCAGCACAAACCATGGATTATCAGGGAGGAAGATTATCCTCCCGGTGCAGAGGACAGTAGAATTCCAATTCCAGCCTCAAAAGCTGCTCAGGCTTCTAGAAACAGCTACATTCATTGAGGCCTACCACAGACTCAGAAATATTTGTTCATGCATTTCATTAAGAACACTTTATGTCATCTTGTATCCATTCCACTCAACCACCACTCCCATAGCAGACTTTGGGGCACACACTGGGCAAACACTCTTCTGCCAGTCCTCATGGTTTGGAAACGGCACCATATCTAAAGCCTATCTGGCCATGATTCAGCCCAAGAAAAGTAGATGAGTTGGGACAAGATGGGCTGAAGCAAAAAATGCAGATCCCAAATTTGTCAGTTGCAGTTTATAGTCAGCAATGCTTTTCGACCAGCTGCTCAAGAAGGATGATACCCCCAAAGCAGGTTTGAAACAACTGTGCTCAGAACCACTGTATCTAGTTCAACACTGGGAGATAAGGCAAACACAAGGAGTTATGCAGCTGTTTTAAAGCCCTGGACACTGGGACACTTTGCAGAAAGTGGAAAAGGATCCCTGTCTGTTTTACACTGAGAGAAAGAAGAGGCTCAGAGACAGTCTGAAGAGCAGAGCACAGAATACAAAAACTTTAACTTAATTTTAAAAGAAAATTACACAGCTCTATTTCAAGGTTCACTCTACCTTTATACAATTCAGCAGCACAGAAGCACTGGCTAAGAGCATGAGAAACATCACTCTTAGCCCACACAAAGCTCTTGCAGAAAAGACTAGTATTGATTAAACATAACTGGCAGAAGTCAGTACTTTCACTGATATAGCCTGTTTCTCTGTGGGACAGGATCATTCAGTAGACTCTTTTGATACTCTGTTTTGATTAAGACAGCTTGGTTTTGGATCTCAGCTTGCTAATTCTTTCTAGCACAGGCAAGTGCATAGCCAAGTACATCCTGACAGTCATGCCCCCTCAGGATACTTCTGACACCATCCCTATCCCTTCATGGTTCCAGTCACACCATGGCCAAAGCACAGAGCGCAGCAAGTTCTGAACACCAAGACCTGCCACCAAATAAGGAGGTGCCACCAAAAAAGGAGGCAGGTCTTGCAGACACTTCTTTCACCCTCAGTCTTATTCAATGTTTCAGCATCTCCAGCATCTAGATTGCATTAGGGACTGTGCAATGAACTCAAGCTCCTTTGGTGCAAAGCCTGGCCTGAGCAATGGTGCTATTTTTTTTGTAAATGAAAGCATTCCTAGTACAAACAAGACTTCAAAGGCAAGCAGCCCCTTATGTGCTACTCAAAGGTGAGCGGCCAATTTCAAAGCCCTTGGGAGACCTCAAAGGCTACAACTCTGAGCACAGGAGAGGTAGCTAACACTTCAATACCGGCACTTCAAACAGATTCCCTGTGCTGGGCCTGTTTGTCAATAGGGAAGGGTTTCTGAAGAGGCAGCACTGTTTTTCACAGTGCCTACTTGAGAGAAAAAACAGGAGGAGAAAGCTTTATAACTCTATATCCTTGAATCCATGGGCACTGCCTTATAGTTGCTTTCTCCTTTCAGAAACTCCTCAATCTGCCTGTTCTCAAGACATTTGTTAATGTTATGACTCTCTACTATGAAGCAACCTCAGATAATCTACCTTTTTCCTGAGAAAGCAATCTCTCTAGATCCATGATGGGGGAAATTTCAGACTAACTGTGCACAGTGTCAGGGAGATGCAGAAATTAAAGAAGCATCACTGTAAGGAAGGAATGCCATTGTTAAAATTTCATTGGGTAAGAAATCTTATATTAGTTGTTGTATCACATTAGCTATCTTGACCAACTGTGAATTTTAATACTGTATTTGGGAGAACAAGCAGGTCTGACTTTTATAGCTATTGAGTTGGAAACTCTGAATACACCAGCAGTTCATAGTTCTCTACAGTACTATTTTCAATCAGCTTCCCCACAGTAACTAACAACAGTACTGGTCTCCTGGGACACTAGCAAATTTACAAGGCTTACTGGGGTTTCTACAGCTCTAATTCTTATGGTGCTTAATCTGCTTGAGCTTGTTGGAAAGTCATCAGCACCAGAGCTACTGAAATCATTAGTGACAATGGGACCAAGTCAGCATTTACAACAGCATAGTTTGTGGACTTTTAAGCAAATAATCTTAAATGAACACAAGTCCCCCTCACATGGGAGAGGCAAGAAACATCCCTGGTAATCTCCAAGAGGTTGGGCTTTGTGACTAAGGCTAGGACTTGGCCTTAGAGGATCAAGATTCAATTCCTAGGTCTGCTTCAGACTTCCTGTGGGAGTTTGGAACCATGTCTGTATAGACAGATTCCATTCCCTCCATCTCTTTAGTTTTTTAAGCCTGAAGCTCCTCTGGGTCTACTTTATCCCATCTGTCCAGTGCTCACCAAAGCAAGGTAGAGAGATGGGATGCTCCTGCAGTCTATGGTCATACAAATACTAGTAATGAGTCAACTTTGCATTGATATTTTTGAATACAGATCACACAGCACAGCTGATTACAACAGCTGCAGGCCCCAGTTACATTTTCCTTGCACAACACACAAACATGCTCAGGGCAAGGATAAGCAGCCCTGTGGCAAAGCGAAATAGTAGGAGGGTTTTCTGAATTGCAGTAGCCACCCTTTGGTGGGTACAGCCTCGGCAGAGCCTGCAGGGTTTCAGGCACAGGGACCAGCCCACAAGTGGAGCTGGGAATCAGAGCAGTGAGCGTGCCACAACCCTGCTACGCACATTCCAGAGCCCTAAGAAAGTTCCAGCTATGCGGAGGCAGGTACCTCAGGCACAAACACAAGCCTGAAGTAACTGAAACTGGGCTTGGTGATAGTTAATTATTCAGTCCTTAGCTGGGATCACTCAGCATTAATGTCAGGGCTAAGCACTGTATGAGTGCCATGTAAGCACCATTCCTGGCACCAAACATCAAAACCTTTGAAAAAAGCCAAAGAGTAGCTAGTATGTGTTGTTTGCTTTCACTCACAGAGAAAATCATACTGAGGCTAATCAAGCAACTTCTCCCCAAGACCTGATCAACAGGAAACAAAACATCTACTTCAATTTTCCAGGCCATCAAAATGCTGACCACCACTTTCTCCGCCAGAAATGGAGGTGGTGATCTGTAGTTTCTTTCCACTAGACACAGAGGACTGTGTAAAATAATATAAAAGTCACAGGTGCTTACAGATCTTTGATGATGGAAAATCAGATATTGGCCCAGTGAGGTCTGACTCCCAACCAACATTTCAATTGTTCTGCCCTTATGAAATACATGAGGTAATACACCACAGGAAGAGCTAAGCATGCAGCTAGTGAAACAGATGGTACACTCTGAAGGAGGTCTCTTTCCACTGTGTCTGAGGATGCCTTTCTTCACCAGCCCCCTCAGCACCACAGTGAACAATAGCTCTGACTAGCAAGCAGCAAATCTACCACCTGCAATGCCTCTGAACAGCCCTGACCTCTGCTGTCTTACTATCCCAGCCAGGTCTTTGGCAAACACTACACACTTCACAGCCCATGGACAAAAGGGGGGATTCTGTGTACAGCTCAACCAGCACAGCAGGGACAGCAGTGTGAAACCTGCTCATGAGCCTCCCCAGCCAGGTTAGCCAAGTCCCATGTGCCCTCTCAGGGGACCCAACTCATCTGAAGGAGGTGAAGAACAACATTCAAGGCAGGACCACAGCAGCTCTGAAAGGCTATCCAGGTAAGCAGTGTATGATCATCCACAGGAAGCAAGAACTATTAAAACCCATGAGGCAAATGACCTGGTTTTTGTTATTTATGCTGACTTCACCCCAGCACATCATCATGCTCCCCCTGCCATGAAGATGTCTTCCTGCTGTCTTTCACAGTCAAGACAGCACATGACTTAGGGGTGGCTGGAAGAATAGATCTTGCCAGCAATCTTGCCTCAAGATTGGCAAAAAGTATCAGTATTTTATGGATACAACTGCAGGCTACAAGACCAAATATGTTGAATTGTTTTATGCTTTTATATCCACTATACTTCAAGAACCAAAGTCAACTGGCACTGTAGCTCACCAGCAGAAAAACTCTGGCTTTGATATGCTCTGTGAACATAAGTCACATTTAACACTCATGTTTAGACCAAGGGAGCTAGCCAGATCACCCTGTATTTTCAGGACAAGGCATATCATTCAAAGAGTGAAGAATGGAACAAGAAAATGCTGTGTGTGAAACTATTCACAAACATAAGAGTCACCCTGAGCACCACATATCCAAGGATGGAACAGGGAGGGACCAGAGCAACCAAAGCAGGGAAACATTCAACCCCTGAGCTATTACATTCTCACTTGCTCCACTGACTCTATCTACAGATACAGACATGCCACTGAAATGCAGGTCTGACTATGGAGAACCCAACCAGCCTTTGTACTGTGCTTTAAGGGACACCATTATAAGCCTGACCAGAGACAGATATGAAATCCTTTTATGTCTGAACAGCAGGTCCTAAGCTGTGGAAGCAATTGTGTGTGTTTAGACTGAGCAGTGCAGAGCTGTGAGAGAGATACCTAGCTACCACCTGGGGTTAAGCAATATTCATGGATGCTGAAGCAGAACGGGCACAGTAGCAGACATCCAGACCAGGGTTACAGGCATTCCCTCAGCTGTGTCCCTGGCTGTACTGGTCCCAGAGATGGGCTGAGCACTGCTCAGACTGCAGTGGAACAAAAAGGGTGAATGGGGCAATACTGCACTGACTAGCTACTCAAAAGTGTCATCATTTTGTAGAAGACCCTTCCAAATCCTGCCAAAAGAAAAGCTTATGTCAGCATCAGACAGGCTGCTCCCTACCTCACCCTCTCAGTCAGGCTGCTCAGCCCCACACCCAGCTCCCTGGGAACCCAGCAGGCTCTGCTGCTGCAGGACCAAGTTGTTCCCAAAGACTTACAAAGAATCTCACTCTGCAACAAGCCTCAGCTGCACCTGAAGTGATTTAATAAAAGGTGATGATTTTTGATGCATTTATATCAGTGAACCAAACTTGTCTGGTTTTTGTTTCTGTTACAGTTCAGGTTCAGCAATTCTCAGCTGATCCAGTTAAGACCAGCAGCGGTCTGACATCAATTCATGTTGAAAGCCACAATATTTTCAAACAAAAAGGACTGTGTGCTGAAGGCAAGAAGCTACAATCAGACCAGAAACATTACTCCATTCTCCTGTGTCCAGGACAGCCTATGGTCCCTGCTGAGCCCTCCAGCTTCTCAGGGGATTAAGAAGCTGGATAACTTTTTTGGAATTACAAGACATGAGAGGTCTGAAGCTTCCATAGATCTGCTTTCCTCTTAAATCTGTCACTGGCAGGACACAGAAGTACACAGAAGTACTTGTTTCTACTGGCTAGCAGTAAGAACAGACCATGCCTCACCAAAGGAGGACAGGAAACCCTGTCCCACTAGGAGCAACTTAGCCAGGGCTCATTTTCAAAACAAAAGCTCTCAAGAAGGTTTTGCAGAGCCACCCAGTCCAATTCAGCATCGTGGGGCAGAAACGAGCACTCCAGCTGCACATGTTTGCATGCCACTTGGAGAGGGGAGAGACCACAACACAACAGCTCTCTGCTGAATGGCTTCCTGCTGAGGAATTCAGGTTTTAGTCAAAACACTGTTTTAAACAGGCAACTTAAAATATTTCTGGCTTAGAAAAAAACAGCAGAGATCAAAGAAAACAGCAGCAAATTCCAAATGTGTTTCTTTGATTCGCTGGCTTCCTGCTTCAGGGAAAGCCTGTAGCAGGTTTTGTAGCAATTTGTTTCTACACTGACAATCGCAATCTGATTTGACTAAGGATACCTGCACACACCATCCCCCCTGAAACAAGCACAGCGACATCAGCTAAAAAGAGGTTTATATTTACAAGTGTAGAGCTCAACAATACAAACAACCCCTGCAGGAACTGTTCCTGTTTAAGTACATCACTTCTGTGAGCAGGGTACTACAGCAACCAGGACATTTTTATGGGAGATGGGTCAGGCCTGAGCTTCCCCTCTGTCCGGATAGTGTTGCTCTGCAGGGTGATTCAAAGGCACTTAGTGCCCAGCTTTTAACCCCGTGTCTCTACTGGAATCACAAGCACGGTGACCAGATGCAAGGCAGGATTTCTGGCAGGGCTAGTAATCCTCTAGAAATTGAATGCAGGCCAATCAACTTATCTGAGGAAATTTTAGCTTCCAACCGTCACACCAATACATTACAAAACCCAACCATCAACAAGCCTTAGACTTAAGTCACCTTACTCTAGGTCTATATTGGTTCGACACAAAAAATAGAGATCTGGAGAGCACAGCAAAAGTGGATTCAAGCCATGAACATGAGAAGACACACAAAAAAAGAAGTCTAAACACAAAACTAGTCAGGCAGCAACAAAATCAGGACTCCCACAAAACAAAAGCTGTTTTCAAAAAGCAGTAACAAAACAAAACACCACATCCCATTTGCCAACGAGCTTTACTTAAAGCTCCCATTCCTTCTCCCCTTTTCCTTTTTTTAAATTTCCATGATTATCTATTGGCTCCTTAGTTTTACTTCTGTAGAGATCTCCTGGAGCTCTACAGTAAAACCATGCATTAATTACAGCAAAAAATTAGTCCTAGTGGAAGTCACAAAACAAGTTCTCTCTTGTACAGATCCCAAGTAACACACTGCATGTCCTGCACAGCCATCATGCAAAATATCTCTACCTCCCCACACTCCCTCTTCCACAGCAATGCACAAACAGGTCTCTGCAGAGCCAGCCTCCCACAGACTGCCCACGGCCAGCCCAGCAGTACACGGCTGCTTCACTGAAAGGAGGCAATTTCACAGGCCTTCTCTTCAGCATGACAAACTGCCCGAGGGGTCTGTCCCTAACCACTGAGACAGCCTGGCAAGCCTCACAAGCCCAAAGGGTTCTTTAGGAAAGAGCCAGGACACTTCCCACTGGAGGGGAAAAAGCCCAAATCACCACGGTTCACAGAAGTTTAAGTAGTGCCACTGAAGGTGCTTGTCCACCTTAAACTGAGCACCTGGTTGCAATAAAAAGTTGAGGGACTCAGAGGGCTGTTGAGGGCTGGGTCTTCACCTACATCTGCACATGCAAAACACAATATCATCTTCCAGGCATTAATTTAGGGCAACAGTCCATCTCCATCCTATGTAACCAAGCAGCATCCAGCTGAGATGACCAATTTCATTGGCCCTTCCATTCTTCCACCTGACCAGTTTCATATAGCTCTTGGAGCAGTTCTTTCTCAAAAAATCCAAGAGACAAAGATGCCTCAAAGACTCCTTCCTGCAGGTCAGAAAAGATCCCTCAGGAATGATGTGTATGATGGTCACCGTTAGTCCCAGGGGTTTTTACACACAGCAAATAGCAGACTGAAACCTGTTTATGCTATTTTAGAAAAACAGAACTGCTTCTCACCTTGGAAAGCAGAGGAGCACACATGTAGCAGAGGGAGTATCTCCACAGATATCCAACATCTGTCAGATCTTTGATGAAGGGCCTACTCCCTTTCACCTTGCCCCCTCCAGCTGGCCCACTGATGGCAGACCCTAACTCATCTGAGCTAATTCAGAGCTGATCACTTCAGGAAACCAACACCTGCACCTAACTCCTCATAATGCCAAACTGATTCTGCCAGCAAACTCCCCATCAGTAACTTTGCACCTCACTGATTAATGGCTCTCACTAATAAGATAGACAAAATCCAACCCTAAAATTTGATAGTGCAGAATTAATCCATTATATCCCTCCCCAGGGGTTCAGGCAGCCCTGGCTGCACACTGGGAGACAGCATGAAGGATAAAATGGGGCTCTCTCAAAAGACAAGTGTAAGGAAAGCAAAATGAAACATGTACCACAGAATACCCAGGGTATGTAGCAGCAGGTCCCAGCCCTGAAAAGTGTGCAGACCACAGAGCCAAAATCAAGTGCCCACCATATGTGGGGGGTACAAGTGGCTTTTGTCTCTTCCAGTAGAAGTCCCTGCAGAATACAGAGTGACAAACACCAAAAAAGCACACTTCACTGGCAGTGCACAGGCTGCATGAAAGGCACATACGTGCACATGCACACACTGAGGTCAAGCACAAGCACCAAGGACTTTCCCCTAGACAACTTTAAGGAAGCCAGGCAGGTTTTTCTCTTGCTTGGCAAGAGAAGAATACTGTGTTCCTTGGTATTAAAGAGCCATCTAAGGGAAACTGACCTGAACCAGAGTTCTGAGAACAGGATGTCATGCTGGGGAAAGACCATTTTTAGGTACAGTGTCATTTACTTCCCCTGAAGTTTTATATACACTCTTCACTTCAAGAGAGAAATTTAGAAGCATTACTGTTTTGAGACCAATGAATACACTTTTCAGACGTGTGTTATAAGCATTTCTTATTTATTAGCAAGTCTTTGCAAAAGGGGAGGGATTAAGTTTTCTATTTATGGAGACAGAGAGCTACACAAAGGCTGAGGGATTTGCCCAAGGTTACAGGTGAATCAGTGGCAGGGACAGAACAAGGTGCCCTGACTCAGAGGCACCTGCTGCCAGCACAAGGCAATGCCACCCAGCTCTTGTGCTCCCTGAAGCTAGGCTTAAGTCATCCTTTCCTCGTGACACCAGTCAATTCCTAGTCAGTGACTGTCTGTCAGGAATTCTCCAAAACACCAAGAAGAATGACAGATTTTAAGAACCAATTATACTCAACAGAAGATAACCCCAAGGAAAGGTGGTCTGAGGCACACAAAGGAAAGCACATCCCAACCTGTGGAACACAGGTGCTATCTGAACAGACACCTCCAAGACATGTTTCACATCTTTCATAATATCCTTCCCTTCCCCACATGCTCACAGAACTCTCCTTTGCAGGGTGAGAGCAACTGCTTACACACAAGAGGTGTTTCTGTATCCTCAGCTCCCAGTAATGCAGGTTAGCAGCTGGTAACATGGAGGAAGAGGCAGCACTGCATTTCTCCTGCCAGTCATCTGTAACAACTCCATACACCACAGTGTGGGAAATCACAAAAGCTTTCTCATACAGACTGGGTTCATATCACACAAGCAAAAAGAATGCTTCAAAAGAGGGACACAAGCTTCGAGAAGGATCTGCAGCAAAGCAACGATCCCAACTAAAAGACAGATCAGTCATGGATCAGTTAGTTCCACTGCATCACTCTACATTTATAACAAGTCTCCCAAAGCAGCATCATCAGTACAGATGGAAACTTAGACAACAAAGTTAAAGCATGCTGCTGCACCACACAGCACTCACCTTGCTGCCTATATCTTCTCGCTTGTTCCCAGGCTTGCTTCTCCTCAGCTTAATGGAAGGGGAGCGAAGCAGATTTTTGATCCGACTTGTTATCGTAGACCCTTCGACTGACATCATCTCCAGGTGCCACGGAGGTGTTCACCCCACACACAGACTGTGCCTGGGGAACGAGCCCAGGTTTGAGGCAGAAACACCAATGTGCCTAGCTTGGCTCCCACGCATTCACATATCTCTCAGCGATTCTGCTCGGGAACTCCACTCCTGTTACACTGCAAAGCTATTCAAAGGGGCTGGCAGACTTTCCTTTTGCAGATTCCAGAGGATCAAATCAGCAGCAATCTAAACTGAAAGATGCACCATGAGTCAATACGATATTCACAGTAAATTGAATTCTAGCCTCATTCTTTGCAAGAAATATAAACGCAAGAGCTTATAGGATGGAGGCAGCATTACTATTTTCAGAGGTTTCCACACAAATTATCATCCATTTAGTATCAATTAACACATCTACACCAATTCCCAAATCCAAAATTTAGATTTTGCAATTCAATATCATCTTATGACAAAGACAAAAATTCCCACCCCTTGCTTTAGCTCCATACACGTCCATTCCACCTTATGCTTCACAGCCCGGAAAGCACAATGCTGTACTTGACTATTAAACACCGAGTCGCAGAAAAACCCCGAGAAAACACACGGGGGAGTTTTTAACTCTCACAAATCTATCTCTGTTTTAAGTCCACACAATTACACAGTATGTGATACCAGATAATAAAGGCATTTCGATGTTTCCACGTCCCCCCACCCCTATTTATAAAGTGAATCAAGGAGGCACTACAGCTGCTGCCAAGGATTACAGAGCCCCGGCCAACACCTTCACCTTTCCCGAACTAGCTGGTGGTGGCCGGGGGGAAGAGGGATGCAGTCAGAGCCTGCAGTGAATTATCCTCCCGGCTTCTGTGCAAAATGGGGGCGGGGGGAAGAAAGAGAGAGACAGAGAGAAGGGGAGACAGAAGAGAGGAGACGAAGAGAGAAACGTCCAAGCCAGCACAGCCGGCAGCCTCCTCCTCCCTGCGGCGGCAGCACTGCGGCTGAGGGGCCGCGCCTCCTCCCCCTGCCCCAGCCCGCCCCGCCGCGCTGAACCTCTCCCACCTGGCGCCCAGGAACGGCGATCCCGGCGCCCACGGTGCCCCGCAGCGCCTGCCCATGCAGCCGGCCTGCCCCGAGGAGGGGCCGCGGCGCGGGCCGCCCCCGCGGGCGGGGCGGGGGCCGTACCCTGGGCGGCGGCGGCGGCGGCGGCGGCGGCAGTGGCAGGGAGGGGGCGGCAGCGAGGGGGCGGCTCCGCAGTGCCAGGCGCGGGCCAGGCGCCGGGGCCAGGCCGGGACCCGCCCGCCGAGCCCGGGAGCGCAGGGGCGCGCGCCCGCCCGTCCCGCCGCGCCCTGGCCCCGGCCCCGGCCCGGCCGCCCGGCAGCGCTACGGCGGCCCGCGCGGGCCAAACCGCGGCCGCGGGGCGGCGGAGGGAGACGGGCGGCGCTGGCGGAGGGATCGCGGCGCGGAGGCCGCGCCGGGGCGTGTGTGGGCACCGTGCTGGCCTGTGTGGGGACCCCGGGCTGGGCTGTGCCTGGGGCGGCCGCCGGCGCTGGCGCGCTCTAATGGGGATCCGAGGGTGCGCCTCCCCCGCAAGAGCCAAGTGAGACCCGGGGGAAGGGCAAAGGCACGTTAGAGGCCCGTTCTGCCGTGCCGCCGCCCCTCAGGACCCATGGTTGCGCCCTCCGCCTCTACCGTGCCCTGTCCCCCTGTCCATCTTTTCCCTGGTTGAACCTGTTACTGTAGTGTCTCTGGCAAAATGGAACGCGGGTTCGCACGACTTGCAAACTTGATATGGCAATTCCCAAAAATAGCCAAACTACACTTGCCAACAACAGCTAAGCAAATATGGAGCATCCCTTGAACAGCGACAGCAGAAATGTGGAAAATTGGCCCGTGCATAATACAAGAGGTAGGACAACAGCAGATGCCACGTAACCCATCTTGGTGTCTCACACAGGTTGAATTGTTGGTGTGAATTTGTGTGTCTGCAATTCACCCGCGCTGTTTGCCGACCCTCTGGCTGTGGTTGTTCCTTTCGAACAAAAGCATTTACAAATCTGCTTCCTTCCCCTTCAGAGTGGGTCGGCACACCACGCCTGGGGTGTTGCTGTCACTGGGGGTGTCACAGTGTCCTGACTGCCCCACACACCTGCCTGGCCATTCCTGGCTGGTCACCACATCCTGCCTGTGCCACAACAGGAGCCTCCTGAGGAATGACAGGGCAGGGGACCGTGAGACTGTGTCATCCTGCTGCTCTGGGGTGGGAGAGGGGACAGAGGATGTCACCGTGTGCCCTCATAGTGTGGGGTGGCTGACACTTCACATCTGGTGTGTGGATCTTTTACTGGGGCTAGGATGTTCACAGAGGTGGTGTGCAGGCTGCTGGCAAAGCCATCCCCATAAGCAGCTGAGCTGGGTATTCCTGGATGACCACAGAAGCCCACAGCCACTCAATGGCAAAGTAGGGCCCCACTGCCTAGGTTCCCAGCTATGAGGAAGTCCTGGAGTTCCTTCTCTCCTCAGCTCTTCAAAGCTTTTGTTAGGATTCTGGCAGCCCGCTGGCACATCAAGACACCAATGGAGTCAAAAATTTGGACACTCGTGTGCTGGCTCCTAGCAGGTGAGAGCCTAGAAGCAAATACACATCAGGCAGCAAGAGGGTTTTGCCCTGGAGCTGTCTAATACCCATTCCCCAAGGAAGAGTTCAGAAGCCACTGTGCTAATTCCTTTGCTTCCCAAGTAGGAAGACAGCTGCCCTACCATGCTATGGCAGCTACTAGCCACAAGAGAGGAGGTGGGGAGGCAGATTTCACAAGCCAGCAAGCCTGAATTGCTGTCAGAGGGCATACATTTAGGATGTATCTCTCTCTCTCTCAGCCCAAAGAGACGGTGTGTATCAACACTGGTCACACCACAGCCTTAAAGGGGGAAAGGAAACCAGCCTTTCATAGCATGGGAAGTCCTGCTAGCTCCCTCTTCCTGAACATGCCCTGCCATTTATTGCAATTTGTCCTACATCCTTGGAGTACCTTTCTGGCTCCCTGTTGCCTACTGTGGGTGACCTGCTCCCTTTTCTGTCTTTGGTGACTGCCCTGTCTTCAGTGACTAACTCAAACCCAGACTACTCAAAGCAATTGGAGATGATCCTTCCAAAAATACAGGCTGTGAAAATTTGCTGAAGTTCAGGCAGAGATTTACAATGACAAATGATCTACATGGGTTATGGTCTTGCCCATGGTAGCCAGCACACTGCCAGCATCACAGCTTGTGACTGTGTGAACCTGCACCACCGGAATTTCAGGAAAAGTTTGTTTGCATTCCAGGTGGGATTCTGAGCAGGCACAAGGGCTTGCAGGACTAGGATCTTAAGGCTTATCTGGTCAGAAACCTGCATAAATTGATGAAAACACCCAGAGGTATAATAGGGCATGCTTCTAATCTCTATCAGTAACTTGCAGGAAGTGAATTTAAAATGTCAGTGTCTAACCTTTGATAGCTTTTGTTTTGATATATATGCCAGAGAGAAATCCATGCTTGTTGCTGCATCAATATGTCATAAGGTTCTGGGAACTATGTCACTTTGAAAGATATCAAATTTCCTGGGATTTATAATAAAATTGCAAGAGCTGGTAACATTGCAATTATTTCTAAAATGGAAGTAATTGATGTCCATGGAGCTAAGAGTGTATATATAGAACCATGGAATCATACAAGTGTCTTAGCTTTCAGCCCCAGACACAGTCTACAACCCGAGAGGTGGCACATAAGAAAAGGATTCTTTTAGAAAATGTGAATATTGTCCATTCCCACCAAACTCCTTGTCTTATTGCTCAGTAATAGTGTCTTCATGCTGAGGGTGAGGAGAAACTCATGAAGGAAAACAGGCCTGCTGTTGCAGCAAAAATAAAATCCCTCTTCTAGGGAGATTTACACATATGCTCAGCTTAATCCAGACTATCAATTCTAGTGAGTGGAACTACTCACAGTGGATATGGAATTTGAAAAGGGCACCAGCCTGTACAGGACTGGGACCTGGCACTGCAAAGGAAAAAAAATGTAGTCAATAGTTCTTAAATTTCTGCTGCTCAACACTAAAACATCAGAGTCATCACATTTGGGAGAAACATGTATACATTTGAGAAAGAACTGAGGGATGTCTTTGAAAACAAGGGACAGCTGAGATGTATGCTTGGGAGACGCTGTTAAATGCAAGTGGAATTGTTCCCCTTTTGTTGGAAGCTGAGCACAGCATAATGTGATTTGTGATTACAAATCTTTGTGAAGTGAACTTCTAAATTCACTGAAAAGGAACTGGGACAGGGAATGGATGTTTCTGATTTTCAGACTAAAGCATACTACCTTTCTAGTTATTTTTGAAGCAGCATGAAATGTCACAGTTTCTTCAGTTTGTCCTAAAGAGAAAGGTCTTACCAGTGTTTTTTAAAGAAACTTTTTCTATAGTTTCATTAATAAAAACACTTGCTCTTTTTTCCTTTGATCTCAATAGTACAAAAGGGAAACAGGCAGGAAACACCAGTTTCCTCTAGGTTTTGCAGTACAAGTCTTACCACACACCTGTTTCTTTGTTAGAGGTATACGACTTTCCAATTTTAATATCAAATTTATGAAAGGTTAGTGTAAAACCCTTGCACTGACTCTGCAACCACCAGAGCTTTAGCTGGAGAGAAGCCAGAGCAGATGATGCTATCCTGCCTGGCTTCTGTTCTCCCAGCCCTATCCTCCAAGAAATACCAAACCACCTGAAATGGAGAAACTGCTTTTCATCCAGTGACATGACTAGAAGCAATTGGTAGACCTACTGCTCCATGACAAGCTTCCTGATGTTGCTCTTGCTCATGGTGTCCAAAATAAGCTTTCCTATGGCAGCAGTCAAAGTGGTAATCTGCTGACCAGTCATTGTGTCAAAGTTCATTAAAGGTGCATGTGTGGCTTTTGCTGGGGCAAGTGCTTCACTCTGTGCTCGTTCACCCCAGCACTTGCTGCTGTTTCTTTTGTTGTGCCATTATTGCCTCTTCACTATTGTCACAGATTACCTTTATTTCTGAACAAGGCTTGTGTTTTTACAGTATGTCCCTGTAGGGTCCATCTCCACAGGGCAACACCTTTACTGAGATCAGTTAATGATAACCAAAAGCAAAAGGACTTTCAGCTTCACTCTGGAGTCATGAATTCTTCCTTGACAGAAAGGATAATGTACCATGAATAAATTATATCATTTATCTTTGACATTTCCAGCATGTGGTCTTGAATTATGTGTTCTCAAAAAAGTCTTTCTGAGGGATGCCTTAAATAATGAATGAAACAGATGCCTCAACAAATTAAATGCCATATTTTTAAGCACTAGGTAATGAAGTATCTGAAAATGTTTTTCTCTGCTGCAGAAATCCTCTGTGCTTTTCTAAGAAATAGCATTCTGCAGTAGTTCTGTAATCCTGTAGGGATCTGAGCAAAAGGAACATTTTGGAAGTGATTAAAAAAAAAAAAAAAAAAAAAAAAGAGAAGATACTTTCCTAGTTAAGAATATAGTGATAAAATAAGAGCACATAAAAGAAGACACAAAGCAACAGAGCAGAAGTGCTACATGAGTCCTCTGAGTATGATAGTAAACATTTCCTTGAACTTGTTCTCCTTACAAGCTCTTCTCACTACCTGTGGCCAGGCAGGGAGCATGGGGTGAGTCTCCAGACAGCTGTGCTGACATACTCAGAGCAGATGTAGTCCCATGACTGGATACACTAAGTGCTTTCCAAACTCTCTGTGTGATGGGGCTGCAAGGTGCTCTGTGCCTCTGAAACCCTGATGTGCTGATACCATGTTGCAGCCAAGCCCCTGGGTGGCAGCTTGATCAACTTGGGGTTTTGCCATTTTAAATTTGTTTTCTTTGTCAGAGAAACAGATCTAAGAAAGGATTTCATTTTTTCAGGCACCAGTGTGCTGGAGCTGACCTGCTCTCTGGTCCTAGAGGGAGCTCCAAACTGGGAGCTGTGGCAGCCAGCATGAGCAATTGAGGCCAGCTCAGTGACCAGGTGAATTAGTCAGGGAGCAGCGTCACACTCATGCAGATTCATAGCTCCCACACAGCTCAGAGGATGGGTTGACCACCTTCACATGTGCCTGCAGAAATACTGGGGACAGACATTTTGCTCCATACCCTCACTGCTATGTTCCTGAGCAGCTTTCAGGCCAAGTGAAGAGCAGAGAACACATTTTTCCCACAAGCTTTAAACTCTGTGGAAGAAAAGCATTTGGTCTTCTTCTATAAGAGCTGCCTACCCTCCAACCTCCAAAGGACCACAGTGCTGCTTTCCAGTTAGGATAATGATTGTCATTTCAGCCTCACAGGATGTTGATTCAGCAGGGCCATTATGGCTTTTTCCTCATGTTGACTTCTTATTAGAGTAGTGAAAAGCAGGCACTCAGATGTGGAGAGAGGGTGAAGGAAGAAAGATAAACACCTTTGGTCTAGTCCAGAATAAAAATAACATATATGTACAATATATGAGAAACTAGACAAGTAGAGTGTAAAAGAAGAAAAGCAGCTACCAGGCAGTATATAGAGGGCATTTCAGGTTTAACTTTTCTCCAGCCATGAAAATGACTGTGAACTTAATAATAATTTCATTATTAGCCTCTTAATTAGATATGAATTTGCCCTGGCAAAAGGCACCAAGACTTATTTTCTGGACATACAGGGGCCTCCAAAGCTCAATGTACAGTGTGTCAGGTGATGAAACCCAAGCAGAGTTAGTTGCTTTTGTTGCCTTGTTTGCTGGCAGTGAGCTTTGTCCCTTCCTCTCTCTCATTTATTGCCACAGCTACAAGGGATAAGCAGAATGCGTTTCTGGAAATTGTTTCCAACCATAGCTTAGGCCTTTTTATCAGGCTTCTGATACCTGACTTGAAATGTTTAGAATCCAGCCAGCAGTTACACGGGATCTTTTCTTCATGTGTTCCCATTGAAAAGCCATGTAGACATCTATGGTTCATAACGCATCCAGGGAGAATATGCTCATATCATAGATCCCAGCTGTGCTTTAAAAAAAGAAAAACATACATGCATGAATGCCATTCAGCTGGTTGCTAGGAAATTGTGCTGATAAAGAGAAACTATGGGGAATGCAAACAAAATGTGTAGTATAGAAAGTCCAGCTGAAGGCATAAAGTTACTGCTTAGAAAAGGCTTGTATCCACTAAGGACTGATAGTTTCTGAAATAAGACAAAATTTGTAGAGATGTACTTGTAAATCCCAGGCACAGCTACACTCATTTTTTTCTGAATTAGAAGAATGTCCCCTAAACTGAAGGAAAAAATTACAAATCCATTTCAATTTTGACTCTGCTATTGTAACAGGTGAATGAGTCTGCTTATGTCTCACTCCTCTATTTCAAGGGATCAGCAAAACCCATGCTCTCAATTAAAACTATTTTTAACGTAATTAGCAAAGTGCGCACATGTGTCCATTCAGCTGTCAAAGCAAGGCCATGTTCTGACTCACAGGTGCCTGAGGCACATGTGCATCCGGTGCACAGTGAGGTGTGCTTTCAAGCCTGCTGTGGTGTGGCAGATGTGACTGATAAAAAGAAATCTGTGCTGGCTGACTGCAGGCTGGAGGAATGGCTGCTGGACTTCCCACAGCCACCTTGGGCAGCACATGTGGTGAGCAGTGCTCAGGAGAGCCTCACCAGCACCTTAGTGCTGCAGGGGCAGACAAGCCTGGCAGGGCACTGCAGGGGCTAGTGGCTCCCTAAGAGCAAGGCCACAGCCCCCACTACTTCTGTTCCAGCCCCTCCACTAGTACATTAGCTGTTCACTAGTTGTGTGAACAGCTATCCCCACTAGCTCTGACCCGGCCCACACATTTGTGCATTAGCCAGCTTGTGGAGAGAGATAAATGATGTTACAACCCTATTAAATTTGCACCAGAAGCAGGACCTGTCTTTGTTGTCCATTTCTCAGTGGCAGGGGATGAGAACGCTATGTGGTAGCATCAATGTAAATGTGAGTGAGTGTAAATGTGTTGTGCTTCCTGCTGGCTGCGTGGAGGTTACAAGGGAGGATAAACATCGAGTACTGAGGCAAAACTCAGCTCAGACACTGCCTGGGCCAGTGAACTTGACATATCACAGCTTTGGCTGCTCAGACAAGCCATGACATGGTACCCAGGCTAATCCACAGGGTCCTTTCAAGCTTAGACCTAGCAGAGTCTGGCCCCATTTACACACAGGACCAAATGGTTTGACAGTCTCAAAAGCCCTCGGTGGGACTGCAGCGTTGCATGAACTCTGTCACATTTAGACCGCAGTTACCTGGGACCTCAGATGTGGGTAGAGACAAGAGCAGCACCATACAGATAGGAGAAGACTGTCTCCCATTGACTGGACAGGTGCCAGGGCTAGCAGGCACACAGAGATTGGATGTTGGATACTCCTACTTGCAAGGGGAGTCCAGATCTGAAAACCACATGATAGGAAAGCATTTGACTGAGCTGGTACTTAAATAGGGGATGCCAAATCCTTGTTCCCGTTTGTGGGAGTTATTTGTGTTCCATTGTTCTCCCTAATTACTGCTCTCTGGAAATACCTACCACAGGATGAAATTACCATTGAACTCTGTGAGGAGGGATAAAGGCCTCCCTTAGAGCAATCACTTTATACCTTTCCCAGTTTTGGGCCCATAAACTTCTTGCAGTGAGCAGGGCTGAAGACATCTTGTACATACACTTCATCTTGTTAGCAGTGGGCTTAAGGTGTTTGTGAAAGGTAGTCAAGAAGAGCTACTTTCCACAAATGTTTTAAAAATAGTTGCAAGGGCTCACTGAGAAGAGACTGAGGCTCACTGAGAAGAGACTGAAAGCTGCTGCTTGACTGCTTTAAGATCACCCAGAGGCCAGTTCACTGTAGAAAGGTTGGGTTGAGCTATGTTATATTGGGCCGGGTTAGGTTAGAGAGAGCTCCTTACTGTTACAGGCACAGAAAGGGATCACAAGATAGGTTTTCCAGCATGTGTCTAAACAACTCATTGTCCTTCACTTGTCCTCCCTCTGGCAGCGAAAGCAAGAGCATACAAACTAACCATCTTCACTCCCAGACTGTTCTGCAATGGAAAGCAGGGAGCTGTTATTTTCCAGGTTCTGCCCTCACAGAAGAGGCCATGCAGCTTTCTATGGGGCTAAACATCAGACAGGAACAATGCCACTGCATCACTTGGCTGATGTCTGCCTGAATGTTCTTATGTGTTTAGGCCAGCTCTGCACAGACTGCACGGATGGCATTCAGCACAGAGGCTGGCCCTGGCCCAGGGATCTGAAAGGAGAGATGCTTGCAAACCCCTCTCTGCTGAGCTGGTGTTCCCAATGGCCTGCTGTCTAACCTCCCCCCACTCCCCAGGAGAATGTAGGTCACTGTTCACATTGTTTTCCTCTGAGCCTGGACCGTTCCTGTTTTGCCACTTTGTTTGCAATTATCCTGTACTTTTGTAATTGACCTAAATAAGCCTGTTTGTTTCATTTTCCTCCATCCCATGCCTTATGTTTCCAGAGAGCTGTAATTAATAAGAACGATACAGCATGAATATCTTCTGCAGGCCCAAAGCGGGCAGTGCCCTGGCTGGAGTTAGTCCTGCTCTTGGTGCTCAGCAGCAAGCTGACAATGTAAACCAGAACTCAGGAAGCTTTGGGTTTTGCCCAGAGAAAAAGACAGCATGACAGATCTTACAGCTTGACTGTGCTATATGGCCTCCACAGATGCCTTTTATTGTTACTACTGTTAGCAAAATGAAAGAACTAGAGCAAAACTGTGAGCAAGCAAATAAGAAATCCCTCCAATAACAAATGATGTCCAAGCACTATATTGCAAGCCATGAAACCCACCCATTTGAATCAGTTTTCACAGCTGCTCACTTTGCTCCCCCAATCACACTTAGCACAATGATGATGCTCCAGATTTCCTCTTATGTCACAACCCTGCCCTCCCCATGAGGTCTGAAGTGTGAATGCTGGAAAATCAAATGCAACAGAGCATGGAAGTTATCCCACTAAATCTCTCATGCTGTTGGGCAATACTCAGCTGGATGGGTTTCAGGCACTGCTTTTTACCTCAGTTTTCCCATCTGTTCTCATGAACTCCTGCTTGGAGAGGAACATCTCATGAATGTTTCCTTTATTTTGCACTACTTTTTGCCTTTTGCATCCTTAAAAGACAAAAGTAAACATCAAAATAAAACCTTGCAAGAGAGCTTTCCCCAAAACTTCCTGTTGTGTTCCAGACCCTCCCACAGAGATGTTCTGCTGCTTTCCTCTGGGGTGCCCATCTCTGTGTCCCCCTCCTGCAGGCACGGCTGTGTTGGGGTCCATATGTCAGGTTGGCACGGAGGTCAGTACTGAGGCCCATATGAGTCACAGAGCCTGTAGAGGGCTGAGCACTGTGGCGTCCCTGAGCACGAACTCCAGCCTCTCACTTTAGAGATGCTGGAGGAAGGCACAGGGAATGAAATGCAAACTACATGTCATGCTGTTCAGAAACCAAATACCAGAAATGCTGGCACTGCATCTATTTGTAGTCTTACTGACATGTAGCTAGTATCCTACCTAGCAGAATGCAGTCAATGCCTGTCCCTTTGCTTGTGCTTGGTTCTCTAGAAAGACTCTGAGAGGACTTTAGTAGGTGTCAGATACAAAGCACAACTCAGACCCAGGGTAGACTCTGTCCAGCAAGCTGAGAGACGACATGGAGATAGGCACAACAAGAGGGTTTTCCAATTAGCCTAAATTTTGTACCCAACTCTAACTTAATTTCCTTGGGAACTAAGGCAAAAAATTACCCTAAACCCCTTTTAAAATCCCCTCCATTTAACCTCTTGTTCCTTGACACAAGCTTTGATATCCTGGTTTCCCCCTTTCTCTGTAATATACCTTGGCTTGCAAAATTCACCATGCAGAATGAAATCTGAACTTTCCACTCCCCATGGCAACCATAATTCAATTAAGCAAGACAAACCTTGGACAACAGTTGGTCCTTGGACAGGACGTGGTATACTAAATACGATACCAGCAGGAGGAGAGTGAAACACAAAACTCGTGAAACAATTCTGTTAAAAGAGAGTTGGCAAGTGGGTGCCCTTCAGGACTAGGACACACAGAAATACACGCCCTCCCCTTTCTTTAGTCCAGCACACTTCACATAGATGACAACAAATAGGAAGGACTGGGATTAATGGCAAGTTTTGCATGCTTGCAAGTCTATCTGAAGAGCACCAAAGCACACATTTAACTTGTATGGATGGATGCATTTGTTTCCTTTGCTAATGTGCAAATACAGGTCTGACTAGGGATGCTTTCCTTAAGCAGTGCCAATGTGGGCAGAAAACAAATGTCAAATACAAGATTGCACACAGCCCATTAGTTGTCTGGCAGGACGACTGACTGAGAGGGAAATATAAAAGTATAGCTAGATCACACTCTCATGGTGGTAAAAAAGAGAAAACACGGTGACTAAATACCAAAGTCACAGCAAACCCAAATATTATTCTCAGAATGACTAGAGTTAGGAAGGCTAGAAGGCAGGTAGCAAGAGCCTAGAAATATTGCCCAGGAAGAGGCACTATCTCCATCCTTTGAGGTTTTTAAGTCCTGGATGGAGAAAGACCTGACCAGTCTGGTTTGATCTCATGGCTGCCCCTGCCCTGGACAGAAGGATGGACTATAGGTCTCCAGAGGGCCTTTCCTATGTGAATTTTTCTGTGATCCTATGAGTGCCTATGATTCGGCATACAGAGAAGGCAACTACTGACATTGCCATGACAACAAACTGGGTTTCTGCTGGTGTTGCAGCTTCCTGCAAAGAGAAGAGTGCACGCTTCCTTGAGAGAAATGCTCACAAACCCCCCAAGATTTATAGCACTAGATTCATTGGAGCTTTGCTTTCAATCTAATGAAAGAATTAATAGGTTATCAGCTTGTTGCACAGTTCATTTCTGCTTCTGCTTCCATTTTCCTTTTTTTTTTTAAGATAGTGAAGAGAAAATTACATGCCATCTTGCAAAAAGAAGATAATTACATCCTCCCCCTTGGGGAGACAACCAAAATGGCTTCAGCAAATACTCCCAGTGCCAGTGGGAGGCAGCCAGTCAGCAGCCAGGGCCAGCTGCATGTGGCTCAGCACAGCCAGCCTAGTGCTGTAAAACATTTTCCTTCACCATTTGCCCTGTGGTCTTCCTAAATAGAAGCACATGAAGCGAAACACTTCCAATGTTTTGTTCAAATACTGCTAATGCAATCTCAGCTGCAGCAACCAGGAGCTGGAAACTGGGAGTTGGGCAGATTCGAGGCAGTGGTGCTGCTGTGGTCGGTCACACACCGGGGGGTGGTGGTAGGGCTGTGTAACCTGCCGGGGTGCTGGCCTGCCCGAAGCCCCTGTGGGTGCCTGAGACTGCAGGCAGAGGATGGGGATGTGGGACTCTGCTACACAGCTTCTGCCCTGGCAATGCCCATGGGAGAGCTTGGGGACACGAGAGCACTGGGGCCTGAGGCAATGCAGCTGCAGCAGCAGCTCCGTCCAGCCACACAAGGGCTCTGCTCTCTGCCACGTCCACCTCGCACCCGGGTGCCGGCAGCACAGAGCACCTTCAGAGGCAGAGGAGTGCTTGTATTCCTGCACTCTTCCCACTTGCACAGTCTGCCTCTCAGCCCGAGCCAAGGATCCAGCCCCCTGGGACTCACCTTCAGCCAGGAATAACTTCTGACTTGAGGCAATTTTAGTAGGTCACCAACGCCGCTGGCTTTTTCCTTTGGCAGTTATGATTTTCTTCCTCACCCTATGAAAATTGAGTTTTCTTTCAAACATGAATGTGCCCCTTGTAAGCTGATCTGCAATATAATTATTTTCTCCCTTGCTCAGCAAACTTTGCGAAACTGGACATTTTCCCCATCAAAGCCAGACAATGAGGCCTTGTCTACACTGGAGCACAGTAGTAACAATTCCCACTGTGGCTGCCATCAGTTCAGCTCGCCTGGTGGGAGCCGTTTATTAAAATTTTTTCCTGAAGACTAAGCCTCCCGGTTCAAGTTGATTGCCCCACATGTCAGAGCCACAAAACATTTGTGGGGTGAGATTTTTTTTGCCATGGACATTCAAAAGCTAAGGAAGCAAATTCAAAGCTTTGCAAAAGCAGTCACAAGCTGCAAGTCTGCTTGAGCCATTTTTTAAAACCAAGTAGCCACTGTAATCTAGAAGTGCAGACACTGGTTGGGGAGCAGGAGTTAATCATTGTCCTTGCAAAAGACTTGCCAGCACCACCTTTTCCTGTCATGGTTTTATATCCAGTCACCTTAACAGAAGTTAAAACATGATCACATCAGACCTACACCATTACAAAAGGTATCAAAATAACCAGAGCAGGAAAATTGTACAGCTGTATTATCCATCTCGTACGCAGAAACCTTCACATGTGCTTGAAGTTTGCTGAAGCTTGGCCCATCTGAAGTTATCCAGCCCCATAAGCTGTCCCCCCATCAGAGGCCACACCACCACCTCCCACACAGCCCAAACCCAGCCAGCCCCGGCCAAGCCAGCAGCTGCCCCCACCCTGAATCTGAGGGGCACGTGTGGGGCTCCCACCGACCCCCATCCATCCCAGTGTCCTGCTCCCACACAGGGCTGCCCAGGCAGGGGGACCTTGTCCAGCTCTGCTGCCTTTCCAAGGCTGAGCATACAGATGTGGCTCCAGCCAGGCCCCAGAGGGACACTAATGGTTGATCAAATCATGTTTTACTCCAGCTACATAACGTTTTATAGTAACATACAGGTCCAGCACGTCTCCAAAATAAGGCACAGCATTAGTTCACACCTTCTCAAAGCTCAGCACTGCCCATGCCTCCGGCTCAGGCAGGGACAGACAAGGCTGTCTTATCAAGAACTGTGCCCCCATGGGGGGCCACGGGGGCCAAGGGGTCGTGGCCAAGGACATCACATCTTCACCCGTGCCAGGCAACAGCTCCTGCAGGAAGAGGCACTTTTAGCTGCTGTTTACACAACAGCTCCAGCCTTTATTGAATACCAAAAGAAACCAGACACCTTGTCTCCATTGAGGTTTTTCCTTCAGGAGAAAAGAAACTCAGCAAGGAATTCCACGATCCCTTCAAAAATTTTACTGCTGTTTTAGGACACCTTAGGCTGGAGCATGTTTTGTGAATAAAAGAGTATAGCTGGCAAGCCCTCAGCCATGCAGAGGGCAGGGCGAGCCAGAGGGAAGCGGAAAAGGGCAGAGGGATATAGCATAACACTGCTGCTCTTCAGAAGAGAAAACCCAGCACGTGCTTAGCAATTGACTTGGTGCCAAAAGGCGAGTGTAGCCACAGGCCTGGGCTTTAAGGTGCTGGTGTGTGTGTGTGTCATGGCAGGCCAGGGAGCAGTGTGGGAAACAGCAGGGTCTAAGCCCCTTTTCCTTACACAGAGGATGGGGTTCAGGAGTCCAGGCCTGAGCAGGCAGAAGGACTGGTGCAAGAAGGAGAGAAAGAGGAGCGCCTGCCCCTCAGGCCAAGAGCAGCTTGTGCAGCTCCTGCAAGGGGCTCTGGCACACAGGCCACTGTGAAGGCAGCAAGGGATGGGTGGTGCAAGCACTGGCAGCAGCTTCCCCAGCTGCTTCTGCCAAACTACTGAGTCAGCTCCAGTGCAGACCCACCCTTCTCCTCTCACTGCTGCAGGAAATCCTGGCCAGGCACTGAAATGGAGGCTACAGCGGCACGTGCTGCTGCAACAGCCTTCAGTGGACAGTAGTGCGCTGTCCTAAAAACACCTGTAAAGCTCTTATTGTCCTGCTGATGGGCTTCTTGTTAAACAGAACTGTCAAGCTGCTACAAATCAAACAAGTCTTGATCATACTTTAACTCTGAGAAGGTCCAGGAGAAGGGGAGGTGGTCATCAGTCCCCATCCCCATCCTCCTGGCCTGAAAATACACTGTAGTGTTCCATAAACCAGTGAGCTTGTGTCATGCATTCATTCTCCCTTTTCGTTTTTTATGTAGATTAGGTCCAGCACAATTTCAAAAACAAATTCTGGCCTCTTTTTTTTAAAGATGATTGGTATTAATACTGAGGTTACTTTACATTTTTTATCTAAAAATAATCACAGATCACTGGATCTGAAAGTCCAGGGCACCAAAGTCCATTTTCCAGATCCAGTGGCACCTCAAAGGCATCAAGAGTTTTATATCCTTGCAATGCTCAAGTAGCCTCAGCTGCAAACTGAAGCCCATTGCTTGGCTAAGCTCTGCAGACCCACGCGAGCCTACAGACCTTGCCCAGAGGCTTTGTGCCCGTACAGCCCCATGCCCTGGAGAAGCCAGGGAAGAGCTACACACCCGCAGTTCTGCTGCTCTGCTGTGGGCTGCCACAGCCCTGCTCCAGCAGGCCTGGGGTTTGGCCAGCAGGACAGACCAGGAGGAGCTGGGCAGGCTGTTTCATACAGCCGCTAAGGAGTTAATCGGTGCTGAAAGCGCTAAAAATGGCACAGCTTATGTCTGCGTATCTTTTTTTAGCTGCTATTTAATTGCCTGGTTTCAGCCCACGAGGCACAGCACGGGCACTTGCCAGGGGCACCGCTCTGCGCCACACAAGGGAACTACAGGGAGCCCTGTGTTCAGCAGGGACAGGAAAGGAGGTCAAAGGCAGCAGGAAAGCCTGTCTCCTCCTCCTCAGAGCTGGTCCCAGCAGGCTGGCAGAGACACTGAGCCCTGCTCTTACAGCACAGCAGCCTGCCTGCTCACACCCACGTAGCTGTGACTGCCCCTTGATACACCTCCCTGTCACATCCACATCTTACACGGGCAGGGATCCTGGTCCCTGGCAGCTACTCCATGCTGAGAGCTGAGACAGCCAAGGTGAAATGCTATCTTCGGGTTCAAGTCCAACCACTCTGATTTCCAGCATCTACCTTACATTAGAGCCAGGGCCAAGAGCTGTAATGTTGAGGAACCATAGTCCTGTACACTGACAGCCCTACAAAAAACAGGGAACCCTCACTAGAGCAAGATGAACCAGGTAAGTGACCGCCAGTAAAGCAAGGACAGGTCTTTGCGCTTTGTGTCACAGCAGCTCTGCTGGCAGCACAGGGCTGCTAGAGAGCGGCCCCACCAAAACAGGGGACAGCGGGGACATTCCCAAACACACCAGCAAGGTGAGACACCCCAGGCTGCTGGGCTGGATGCATAATTGGATTAGACAGACACAGCCATAGGTCCCAAAGCACCGGGATGTGGGATGTGCTTGCGCTGATGAGCGTGCAGGAGGTGGTGTGGCTGGAAGCCTGGGGCAAAGGGCTCTCCAGCTGCCTGAAACACTGCACGGGAGGCTCATGCTGGCAGCCTGCAAGGCCCAGGCAGCTGGTCAGGAGGATATACTGAGGCTTTCCTCTTCATCAGAAAAGACTCAGACAAGTGGAGACTAAATCCTTCTAGGGGTAGAACTCTATTAACAGAATGAAGACAGGGACACCTCCAGAAGACCTCTCACCTGGTCAGACGCCTCCAACTCCCAGGAGACACAAGATGGACAACTGAAGTGCAAGCTGAGGCAACACAAGCTCCAAATGAACAGGAACAGCTAAGTACACTGTGGTGTAACGATGCCTTCTTGGTCCGTGTAGCAGCAGTTAAAAGGGCACATAGATGAGGCACTGAGCTCAAGTGACAACAAATGACATTACAATTCCTCCACTGTCATGACCCCAAATGACAGTTATTCATTTAGATTCCATTCACTGCTAATTATGGACAAACTGGTCCTGCACACTTTTGGATTGTATTTACAGGCTCAAATGTGGCTGTAGCATCAGTTACTGCACAGGCTCCTTGTAACTCTGTATTGTCAACAGAGTTCATTTGTACCACCATCTGCATCTCCAAGAACACAATGAAAATGCTGGAAAACACAGATCCCCAGCACAGGCTGTTGGCCTCTATTAGAAAGTTCTTTCCATTGCAAGGCTGACTGGATATACTTCATACTTATATTTCTTTCTATTCCAAGAAAAAGCTTGGAACTTTAGCCCTTAAAAAAAAAAAAAAGCTTTAATTTTAATCCTTAATAAGGAATAATAGGATGAGGCCTTGCTGAAGGGTTTAATGAGAAATTTCAGAAAATATGTTGACTGTGTCAACCATTTTTATTAATTAATTCCTGTAAGGTCTGATGTTCCTCTTTAAATAAAAATAAATTCTGTGACTTGCTTACCCTCATGTGTACTTGTTCTCTTCACTGTATTTTGTCACATCTGTAAGACTAACTTCTCATTTGTAGAAATGTACTACATAATGAAGAAAAAAAAACACCAAAAAAGGGGGAAAAAACCAAAACCAACCACAAAAAAAAACCCACCAAAAAAACAAACACAAAAAAACAAACACAAAAAAAACCCCAAAAAACCACCAAAACCCCCCCAACCAACCAACCACCAAACAAAAGGACCCCGAGACACTTGCAAGTGTTACCTTCCCATTAGTGCACGTGGGAGCCATAGACAGCTACTTGTTATGAGTATTTTATTTCTTTTTAAAAAGCCTCTCTCATCTGACACTTCAGTCAAAGGCAGATCTGCAAAGCTGTTCCCATTAGGACAGCCCTTGTGTTCAACTTCTCTAAAGGAAACAGACAGCTACAAAGGATAAACCCAGGCTTGGGGTTGAGGTAAGGAATCTCAAGAGTGCTTTTCTGTGGGCCTAATCTCTCAGCTCTCCTTTTTTTTCTTTTTGTGCCACAACCAAATGTTAACCCCCATGGCTTCCTGCTCAGGGTACATCTTGTAGAAGAGAAAGTCCCTTTGGTGCCTCTTCTGCACTCAGCAAGTGAAAATTCCCTCTTATAAGGGATGACATTTCCTGCATACTGCTAAGACTAAAGGGAGAAATCTCTGACTTGTCTGATCACTTGAACCAAAACCCAATATTTGCAGTGCCAAAACTTGGGCCTCAGAGCATTCATGTAGCACTTGCTCAGGTCCAACGCCACGTGTCACCAACAGCCCACCACCACATCATTTCTGCTTCTTCTCTCTCCCTGTAACAAACTTTCAGAGCCAGTTTCTAGTTGACCTTGATTGGTTTATTTTAGTTTTACACTTTGTCTCTCACATACAGTTAAGAGTCTTGTACTGTTAGATTTCTACAAAAATATCAATTTTCCAAAAGCAAAAAAGAGGGAAAGATATATTTTAATATATAAAAGGAAAAAAGCTAAATCTGACATTTCATTATATTCTTAAAAACATTCCAGTCTATTTACAGATGTGTAAAAAAACCAAAGAAAATCTCCAGGTCTCTTGGTCAAGCAAGAGCGTGCGCCTTGCAGGGGTTTCCTTGTTTCTCCTGTTTCCAGAATTTTCTCATGAAGTGTTATATTCTATGATTATTGCCTCAAATGACAGCATATGTAATTTTTAAAATGGTTGGGAGCTTAAGGGAAGAGCAAAGAGTCAGCACTTAAATTCATAGCAAAATAATGTGATGCAGACACAAGACAGCGACACGAGCAAAACCCAAGAGCATTTCAAACATGCTTTGTTGGCCAGTAGAACCCATCAAAGATCTTTCTCGGAACCACACCAAATGCCACCTTTTACAGGCAGACTGGGGGGCTGGGGGGGCTGTTCTTAGTTAATTTACTAATAACATTTAGGGACCAAAAAGGTTTTGCTGTCATCTTGACATCATTACATTTTTACTGCAGTAATTTTTTTTACTGCCCAGTGTCAAACAGTAATTCACATACAGAAATTTTATACTCCCAGATAATAAACAGAACATCCTCAAAAGGACATTATTTCTTTTAGAGCATGTGTGATCGGTTATCATGTTATAGCCACTCTGTCCCACAGAGAACACACAATCCTGTGTGCTAATTAAAACTGGCTGCTGGGAAACATAAAAAAGTGAGGTGCAGAAACAAGGGTTAGTGATTAGGAATTTAAAAGTAATCACAGCACAAGTCTTGCTGCTGTTTCTCACACAGGAGGAATGAAATCTATTGGAAAAACAAACGACTACAAGTTAAAACAATAAGCAATTTCAGCCTACTGAAAATAGTCAGAACCAGACTCCCAGGTAAATAAATTTGAGACTGATGTAGTGCTAGTAAAATAATTTAGTTACTCCAGATTTCTACTAGTTTAAAATAAGGTTTAAATCCTTAAGAAGAAGCAACATTTTTTTTCTACTAGTTTAAAATAAGGTTTAAATCCTTAAGAAGAAGCAGCATTTCTTTCTACTAATTTAAAATAAGGTTTAAATCCTTAAGAAGAAGCAACATTTTTTTCTACTAGTTTAAAATAAGGTTTAAATCCTTAAGAAGAAGCAGCATTTGTTTCTACTAATTTAAAATAAGGTTTAAATCCTTAAGAAGAAGCAGCATTTGTTTCTACTAATTTAAAATAAGGTTAAAATCCTTAATAATAAGCAACATTTGTTTCTACTAGTTTAAAAAAAGCTTAAAATCCTTAATAATAAGCAACATTTGTCTAAGTACTTACTAGGATTGTAAATCCCCTCTCCTAAGGCATTAAGTGACAACTCTAAGACTCTGCAGGACTCTTCTAATGACCTAAACTCTCTTTTCCAAATCACTAATACTAGACTTGTATGAAATATTAGAACAGTGAATATGCAAAAGGCAATTGAGAGTTGTATGTAACTACTTTAAAACGCACTGTTTAGGATGGCCAGGTGAAAAATCTTTTTTAATGTAGTCTCTGGAGTAACTTTACACACACTGAGCTTGAAGGGCTTCTCTCCTCTGTGGCATAATATAAATAGTAAAAATGCTGAGGAAACACACAAGGTATGTTTATTCCCTGATGGATCTAACCTAGACATGGATCCAGAAGATGCAGGGTACTGAACAGGGCTATGGTTGTACAAACACTGCTCTCACTGTGGAAGAACATCACTTGCAACACCTGCACAACCTCAGGCTGGAAGCATGAAATTCCTGAATTACTGCATCACCAAAGATGGGCAATTTGGATGGCAGGGGGTAAGCCCAGCTGCTCTTGCTGGAACAGTTAAGACATGGAATTACATTCCTAAACATAAAACAAAATGCACCATCGAAACTCTGTATGATTTTCAATTTTCATGGCAACATTTTTTTTACCTTTTTGGAGTAGTCAAGAAGCCCCCCAAGCGCACCGTAACTTATATTTACAAACTTGATAGGAAAAGATTGTGTATACTCGTTAACAAATCATCTCTCCGAGGCTGAAAACTTCATTTGTCCAGAAAACTATGAAAACAGAAATTGTGTACAAAAATATAAATATCTTTACAGTCTGCAGGCCCCTCACAGTTCAACAACTGAAGAGTGAAGAGCATCTACAGGTTATTGAGTAAGCAGTGGCAGAGAAGAATAAAAAATACATCTTGTGATTCAATACTGCCCTATTTCCCTGGTAATGAGCATTTTTGTTGACTTTTTTGCTGTACACAGCTTGTGCAAATGCAGTGAGAAACCTCTGAGTACCTTTCCTGAATTTATAAAGAAATGAAAGGTTTGGAAAGCTATACACGTATTTTCATATTTACATTCACATGTACACCTCGCTCACTAATGCCAGGCTACAAGACTCCTGAAAGCATTCTGTGTTTTCACAAAGCAACACTTGATAGTAACATTCCCAGCCACCACAAACATCTTGAAGAATGACAGAAGGAAAGAAAATAGGACCTGGGAAAACACTCAAGCTACTTCAGCAATGTATTTAAAGACATAGCAATAGGGTGCACATTTTCTTTCAACTATCTGCAATTTTTCCTTACGGATGTACTAAGCATCAGAGGGGGAAGTATTTGTGTGAGGGCAGGAGGTGAGAGTGAGGACAGTATTATTAATGCTAATTTCCTAATGTAATTAGAAGGAGGACAGTATTAATAATACCACCCTCCTTCTAATTACATTAGGAAATGTGTTTTTCTTCCCCAGCAATGAGAGTTATAAGTGTTTATTACAATTTGCTGTGCATAAGCTCTTAAAAAGTCTCTGCTAGAGAACTATCTAGCACCAAAGAAAAAACCTTTTCACTTCAGCCCTCTGCAGTCTCAGATTTCTCTTCTGCTGCTCTAGGTATCAACTTTGGGAGTAACTATAACCTGATTTCTGCATATTTATCATGTTCTGCAAATATTAAAACAAGCAAATATGAACAATGCCATTTCTGCATAGATAATTTGCCTGGTACAAAAACAGATCTTTTTTTTTTTTTTTCCCCCAACAAGACAGCTGCCTCCCTATTGGGGAGAGAAAAAAAATCTCTTTCAACAGCCTCAGTTTCTCAGTCCCTTGATAAACTATTTCTGTGAAGAACCCAATTTTGGAAGGATACCATGTGCCCAGCAATGGTTAGAGATCATCTTTGCTGTCTTGAGAAGGGGAAGGAGAACACCCAGAATACAACAGTGAGGTAAAAGTACATCAACATGCTTAAAGTTTCCTAACACTTACTTGACAATTTGGGGCCTGCCCCTCAGATGAACACAGTACTGATGCTATACAGAAAACAAGTGTTGCAGACAATGGAGGCTGCTGAATAATGACACTGGTCATACTGCTCTGGATCTCTGCTCCAGTCTGATAAAAAACATCTGCACTTATTTGCCTGCTGAACTTGAAGGCAGGGTCCCAGTAGTATTCAACTTCACAACCAGAGGGGCTAATGTGGGCATTACTTTGTTATCCTGTCCTTCTTGAAGAGTTGCAGGTAATGAATTTTTTCCCCCACTGGATGCCAGTTTTGCAACTACAGGTGCCAGTAAGGGCATCACTTTATTACCCTGCCCTTCTGAGTCCACTGGCGCACTTGCCACTTTTAAACCAAGTGGTGCTAGCTTTGGCATGGGCCTCCACGACTTGTCAGCATTACCAGCTTCTGGATTAGTCTTCATCTGCAAAACTGGTGGAGTCACGTTAGTGGCATCTGACAAGGTTGTTACTGTTTTACCATTCCCACCACTGGTTACGGACAGACTGGAAAGTGGATTCTTCATTTCAGTACCTATCACTATCTTTAAAACATCTGCCTCAGATGAAGGCTCCCCAGAGTTCTTGTCCCCATCACTAAGGTCATCATCTTCCAGCTGTAGCAGGAGGGGGCTTAAAGAGCCACCACCTCCTGGAACTTCAGAAAGATCCTTAAAACTGCCTCCCAAATGGCCAAACTGGAAGGAAGACCCATCTGCAGCCGAGAGATCACTGGCTGTTCCCCGACAAGCTTCTGCATCTTTATGAGAGAAATCTGAGCTGAGGGCACCAGGCAGCTCAGACATGGCTGAGGCATCATCGTTCAGCTGCTGGTTGAGGAAGGTGATTTCATTGAGCAGCGAAGTGAGGGTTTCATCGGTGTCATCACTCTCCTCAATGCTGCTCAGTATCTCACTTGTATCCAGGTCTGCTTCCTCCATTGCCGATGCTACTTTCCTCAATTCCATTTCTATCCTGGAATCTTTGATCTGCAGCTTGCGGAATGACAATTCTTTGGATTTTAATCTTTCCCCTCCAGAATCACCATCTTTCCTCCTGGTTTGGCTTCCTACAAACTCACCAATGCGGAGCTTTTTGCTGAAGGACTCCGGAGATTCCTTTGTACATGATACGTTCCAGCGTTGTGGAAGGGCATCTTTATTTTCAAAGAAAACTTTCTTTGGACCTGTGGTATTTCTTCCATCCCCACCACTGTCTCCCAGAGATGGTTTGGCTTTTTCTTCTGAAAGGATGTTGTCACTATTTGTAGTTTCAAGGGGTGCTGCAGCCAAGGATTGCTCAGAAGCTGGAGTACCTGCAGCTGCTGTTGCATTACAATTTTTGTTTCGGTTCAGGTTTAGATTCATGTCTGCTTCAGCAGCCAGTGATGTTACATTAACAATCTTTGGCATCATGAATGAATCTTCACTTTCTGCAAAGCCACACAAAGCAGTATCCATTAGGGTATGTGTTAACTGTGAGGTAATTCCTAAGTAAGTATAACCAGCTCACTTTCAGGTCTTCCTCAAGTAAATTGCAATTTAGACTGCTTACACAACTCTGGTCAACTGAAGCTTTAACACACCAACAGCATAATTTTCAACTTGTAGAACAAGAGCAAGCTCCAGTGCAACCAACTGCAATGCCTACAGCTCAGATGGTGATGCACAAAGCAAACAAAATGAGAATTTTCCCTCTTACTGTTTTTTATGCTTTGTTTTTATGATCACATCTTGCAGTACTGGTTTTGTGCACTACAGAGACATTCCAGGCACTAAATGATTACCTATTTTCTGCCTCCAAGCCATTCCCTGTTCATATAGCACTCAGATTTTTCCTAGCCCTACACCTGAAGTGAATTTTCCTTTTTCATTATGACCAAACAACTACAAGGAAGCAGAAAGTGAGTGGCTTGCTTTCAGCACAACAGATGGCAAGCAGAACCCTGCTGCCAGGAACCACCCCACACCAAGATCCAATGTACAGCATGAGGTCCTGAAAAACAGCCCTCCCATGGGCAGCAGAGCTGGCAGGGTATGGTAAGGGGTTGTGCCACAGTCAGAGTCTGGATGTTACAGGCAAAGATTTTCAGCAGCCCCACCATCACTCTGAACTGAAGCTTCCCTAGGAGGATGCATTACACCACAGACACATCCCAGTATCTACTTATCCTGACTTCCCCGAGGGGAAGCAGGCTCAGTGAGATGAAGGAAAGTTAAAAGCTCTAATCCATAATCTCCTAGAGGCCCCTCTAAACTGTTCAAAACATTTAATCGTGATTTTCTTTGACTACCCACACAATAACACCTATGATTACTCCCTAGTGAGAAAACAATTTACCTTCAGCTTTGCAAGGACTATATTCCCTACATGCAAGCACAAAGATCCATTAAAAACAAAGAGCTTACCTGAATGGGGTGCTGTAGCTGATACCACTGTTGAGGGCGCTGGATTTCCAGCAACAGTTGACAAGGTAATAGGAATGGTAGAGTTAGTAAGGATTCCTTTTACTTGGACAGGAACTGTTGATCCTGGCAGTTGAATCATCACAGAAGTAACACCTTATCCAAGAAAAGCAAAACAGGGGATAAAGTGGAAACAAAAGCCTTTCAGATACTCAGATACAGTACTTTCAGATACTTCAGATACTCCTGGAAAACAGGAGCAGTGCTCTTCAAGGCACTATTTCAATAACATCTTAAAGTAGTAAAAACAGAAATGCAGAGTGGTTATGTGATTAGGAATTCTTCTCTATGTTTCCCTAATTTCTGAATAACAAAATTTTAACACATTTTACTAACCTGTTGATAAACTGACAGTTCGAGTTAATGACATCTAATCTCTCTTATCAGAGTCAGGTTCTACCTCAGCCAAGTTGTAAAAAAATACAAAATATTACAGCAAAATTCAGTAATTTCATAAACTGCTCTGTAGATCTATGAACAGCATTATACTGATTACCATCATCCCACGTGATCCTACCTGGCTGTGTTGCCATGGTAGTACCAACCCCTCGAGGCTTTAATTCAGCCTGCAGCAGCGTGGAAGGAACAGCTGCCACCTGCCCTGGGACCAGGGGGCTCTTCAGTGTAAGCACCTGCCCCTGTGGAGTCATCACTACACTTGCAGCCGTGAGTTTGAGAGAGGCTGAGGAGTCCTCTGCAAGAAAAGAAGTATGTAAAACACTCATTTATTCTGGCACAGCACCCTGTGAGCCAGCATTAGGTACAGCTCTGGAAGGAGTCATTCTTTTGTTCCTTCGTACATTTATGACGTGAAGGTCTCCACAAATGTTGAACACTTCTCTACAAATTCTCAGCTACAAAAAAAAACTCTCCAGTGCCTGACAAGTCTGCCATTTAATTTAAGAGCAAACTTCCACCATGCTGAGAGAGGGAGGAGGGAGGTTTTAAAAATACTGTTCTAGCAACCCCAGCATTCTGGGGGTTGAACTTCAGGCTTTGAGTCAGCAGAAAAAGAACCACCTTCAACTCTTAGAAATTACTGCTGGATTGCAGTGAAACTCCCTGAGGTTAAAGGACAACTTATTAAGAATTTACTTCCCATAATTCTGAAACTCTGAAGTCATGTTCACCTGAAGACCTCAGTCGTAGTGGTCTCATCCTTACTGAAAGCAAGTGGTTTCCACACCTATCATACGGACATTTCCCGGTCCTATGCACAATTCTGTTTCAGGAGTGAGGCTGCCTGCACAAGCCAGCTGGCATTTTGCCTTCCCACAGGGTGCAGCTTCAATGGCTGTCTCCCCTTGATGCAGGACATGCACCACTTGTAGCCCACCTGTGGCCCGGACTCCTCTCCTGGCAAGTATCAATGGCTTGCCCCTTCTGTTTGTCATCGCTATCGGGGTTGGCTCCCTGGGGGCAGCAGAGGATCCTTCTTGTTGGGTGCTAGCAGTGGAGGGTGCAGCTGATTTCTGTGGCTCAGGTTCTTTCTTCTTTTTTTGTGCTTCTGTTGCTTTTTGTTTAGCATAAATATATTCCAGCTTCTTCAGGACAACCTCTTCTGTCTTTCCTACAGAAAAATTATCAGAGAATCAGCCTACTTTCAAACTCTCTTTCCAAAACTAAAATGCTGAAGGTAGAACTAATAATGTGTTACATTGACATTATTCAATTACTATAAAACAGATAACCATCATCCTCACCAAGTAAATAGCATACTTAATATCAGAGTGAAGCAATTATCTATTTATTCCAATGGTTTTTCTTCCCTTTCAGAAACACGCACACATTTTAGAATTTTTCTGCCACTTTGATAAGCAGAAATCAGCCTGGACAAGCAAAGGCTCTTGCTGAACAAGTACTAGTAGAAAACACCCACAGCTATAGAAAAATCCTCCCACATCTCCTAATGATAAATATATGACTACTGGATAAAATGTTACCTTTACCTGGAATGAAATTTCTTGGACTAATGAACCCTGTTACTCAAATGACCTTTGAATGTAAACGCACATACAGTTTACCACTGCCATGAAAATTCTAACTTTGGACAAACAGATTTCATAAATAATTTGTTTTCTGCATATACACACAGTTTCATATGATCCAAGTTCAAGTGACTATACCAGCTTGTTTTCTGCTTAGTGTTTATGTTCTAACATCGTGGTATGTCTTTAATTAAGTCTATATTTAACTAACTGTCCTGAGAGAGGACTTTTTCCTCATCAAATCTGAGGTCTCACTAGGAATGCAAAAGATCAGATAACTACTTTGTGAAATTATTTGCTTTCACTCTCTACTCAATAGGCCTCTCATACATTTCTAGATTACTAGACTTCACTACAATACCTTTTACTTTTTATAAATCAAATACATTAATGGATTCATGTAAATGCAAACGGTTTAAGTAGCTTTCATTTCTACTTTACAGGTATTCTGCTGTTTATAGTCCCAGACTGTGAGATTAGAAGAATGTTTTGTTTGTTCACACACTTTGACACTGGTTGAAAATGTGTTACAGCTTTCCTACCCTTCCAAATGAGACAGAAAGACAGTATGTACAAGGTGTAATGTCTAGATGAGCAGCAGCTTAGAATCTACTGCAGTTTTGTTGTGTGTACAGAGCTGACACCTTCTAGCCCGTAGGAGCACTGGTTCTTGGGAAAGCAGGACAAGGAGTCATTTGCAAAGCTCTGCAAGGAGTTGGAGGTTTCAGTACTCGTCAGAGACAGCTGCGTGTGACTCTGAAGGGCTGAGCAGAAAAGGCATTTCAGGAAGTGACCAGTGACAGAATGAAGTGACACCATCACCCCACCCTTCCAAAAGAACCCAAGCCTGTGACTCCCCGCACAGAGAGCGTTCCATACTTCCTTCAGGCATGAAGGAAAACAAAAGCCATTTCTATCAGCATGATGAGCCTATCACTGAGTCAGAGCTTAGCACAACTTCGTTTGGCATCACACGTCTGAATTTTATGTGAACCAATGACACACCTGGATCCACCAATTACTCCATATATTCTCACTCCTAAAAGCCTTTTCTTTCATTATTACAGCTAGCTTGCATCCAAAACCAGTCTCACCTGAAAGCGTGGATACTTTTCGGATCAGACCATCTCGTTTGCGTGTCAGTAACGTCTTCTGTCCAATAAACTTATCTGCCTGATCTGTCAGTCCTTGGATTTCCTCAAAGGCCTAAAATAGTATCAGGGAGCTGATTCATAAACCAATGACACACAAAAAAATTTTCCTTCACAGAAACCCTTACAAAATTAATTTTCAAATTTCTGTAATCCTGAGAAAATAGGATTGAGAGAAAGCATGTGAAGTACCATGAATGCTAGCTTTCCCTAAATGCTAGTTGAAGACTGATAAACATCTTGTTTGCCCTTCCTCCAAAGGTCAGCAATTTTTAAGAAAAACCCCAAACTTTTATCTTCCAGTTTCTAGGTACAATTGATAAGCATAATTACATACCTACCACTCATATTTCATTTCCTGTCATTTACATCTTTACAATTAAGCTTTTAATGTCTGTATAATGCCTAATGGAATGCTATCTTCTCAAGCATTAAAAAAGTAATGGATTTAATGGATTTAATGGATTAAAAAACTTCCTTATGTACACAGTAAACCATTAAAGAATTAAGACATAATGTTCCACAATTCACAAAGAATACAAAGGGAGGGCCAATCCAAAAATATATGTTCATGTCATCAAGACTAAGCTTTTCAGAATACAGATTCTTTTGGGTATTGTTTTGCTCTAGAGAGTCCAGCAGAGATGACAGAAGTCCCCCCTACACTGGGACTCACCTGAAGAGTTCATACTAGCATAATTACTCTGTCCAGATTAAATGATTCTCCTCCTCACTTCAGCTCCAGAATACCTACCTGCTTGAGAATGTAGCACTTGGAGACCTTGGGAAGGTTCAGCAGCCCCAAAACTTTCTTCAACTTATCAAAGAGACCTCTCATTTCATTACGTCGCCGACGTTCATTTGCCGTATGTGTCTGACGGTAATGAGCAAAGGCTTCAGCGTGGGACTTCAGCTTTCTTTTCCAGGTCTGATGCTTCTGCAGGAGGAGCAACCAGATTGACCAGTTTAAGCAAAGAAGGCAATGCAATGGCAGACAATGTACAAATGCATGTGAGATTCACAGCCTTTCTACAGACACCTGAAGATTCCACGTCATGCTATCCTGCTACTATGTTTTCCTGAAAGTTCAGAATTAGAAGGACACACAGTAAGAAATGAAATGACCAAAGAAGTGACCAACATAATCACATCAACCCTAACAGAAAAGAGCATGAGTCCCTCCAGTTCATGAGCTTTTATTTTTTGCAACACAAGGCTACTTAGATAAAATCACAGCATTACAACAAAATCATGTATGTTTGAGCCAAGTATTTTTTGTTTGCTTGTCAAGAAAGTCTACTAATGAATAAAATAATTACATCAAATACAGGAGACTTGAATCTTTCCCTGGAGTTAAACTAGTTTGATTTCCATTTTCTTTCATAGGTTCATTATGGGTTGGTGCCAAAGAGACATTGTAAGTCAGAATGTGAAAGATGGCATTGATCCAACAGACATCCACCAACAAACCGAATGCGGCCAAGATTTGAATTTGCTCAAGTTTCTAAAAAGATTGCCAGACAATAAGCAAAATTACTGATCTCCACAGATTAAAAGTTTGTTATATCATCATTACTCTTCCAGGTTTTGTACAGCTATGCTATTTATTTAATGGGGAAGTAATGAATACAGTTTTTTAGATAATTTTAGGTCTGCTTCAAACCCCAGAGCATCAGCGGAAAGACTCCTCAGATTTAGCAGTATGTTTTCTGAGCCTGCTGGACTAGGAGGAATCTGAAGACTTGTCTCCTGAAATCTGGCTCTTGAGAGCCGTTTTGCTCTCACAGTCAGACTTGAGCACAGTACAGCTGCAACTGCTCCTGTGTTGGCCATGGTCGCCAACGGAGGGCTTTACAAAGTAAATTCAAGGGCAGAGAGGAGGACACATGGAAAAGGTGAGGCAGACAGAGCATCCTGGACCCCATCCAGGGGTCTCAGGCAAAGGCATACATCCCATCCAGCTCTAATAGCTAAGACATACACCAGGTTCCCACCACACTCAAAGCCCCACCCCACCACAGCAGGAAGCCCTAGAGCTGACGTCAAGTATATCACAGACAGTTATGGACAGAGAAACTGGCTTCAGAGCCACCCAAAAATACAGCACGAGATTCTGAAGGACTGCAGTGAGTTTTGGTTTGAAAGGATTCTGTGATATCTTTAACTTGCCTAAACACATATTCTAACTTCTGTTTTTAGAAATCCTTCATCCATTGCTGTGCCTATGTAATTCTACATACTGTCTTCAACACATGAAAATTTTGCTCATTTATTATTTTAAGTGTGCTGTAAAAATTATTCATGCCAAGAATACAAAACCTAAGCAAATGCAGTCATAAATAAAAGGCAGATCTTCCTCCCGAGGCTAAAGCTGAATCTGAAACCCACTGATGCCAGCACCAGCCCTTTGGCCTTAAGGAGATTTGGACTGAGCAAATATCCCCCCCCCCCCACACCAGTACGTTTGGCTTCTTGCATTTAATCACAAGTATCTGCAAGGCAGATAAATCACATTAAGAGCTGCATGTGAGATGAAAGTTTGTCTTTAAAATGGAGGTGTGATACTAAAAGGAAAGAGGAGAGCAAACATATACCTTTGATACCTTTGAATGTTTTTCTGATAATGTTTCATCCGAAGAATTACGAGGATGGTATCTGGAAGAAAGGTAAAAAGTTTTTCCCAGTGCTACTCATCTCATACACTCTATCCTCATTAACTACATTCCAACAGTCTAGAATTGCTCATTTTTATGCCTGGAAATTAACTTTTCTTGTGTAACTGCATAAAAGCAGGATACTTTCGAGTTTTCTCAAGAAAGTGAACTCTTATCTCCAACACCATCATCCTGGAAATAACTGAGCTGTTCTGAAAATTGTGAAATTATCTCAGAGTGCAAAAGACAAACTATTCTACTATATGTCAAAAATAATAAATTCAGCTTGTGACTGTTAGCTGCATAAAGTATCTTTTTAAATTATCTTTTGGTTCTGTTTTTAATAAACACTGATTAAATAGAGATGGCAGAGCAATCCCTCCCCCATCAAGAACCACCAATCAAAATCCTCACATTTATTACTATCCTAATATATAACAACAGCAGCTTCCTCATATTTCAGGAGCTGCAACAAAACAAAGAAAACATACATTTGAAAACTGTTTTTTAGGAAACATGGCATCTGTTTTTCTCTCTCACTGAAAGACCTTCAAAATTTAAAGGAAAGTCACCACCTAAGGATAAAAGCTGAGCTGTTATCCTTAAAGAGGAGGAAAAAAGAGGTAACTATCTGGTAGACATATAGTAGCACCAAACAGTTTTTTTCAAAGTTTCTACTAAAAATATCTTCAAACAAAAATGATAGATGCAACATTTCCCATTCTTTTGTTTGATGCAACTGAGAAACAGCCATGACTATCATCATATTCCTCAAGTAAGCCGTATTTTTATTTTGCCTTTGTCATTATAAATGCAAGGGCAACAACAGTAACAAAAAAAACCAACCAAAAAACTTAAGCCAAGCTATCCAACCATGGCAGACTATATGCCAATAAGAAAATACTTTCTTTGCTGAGCCAGTGGTCCCAAAGACAAATCTTTCATTTACAGCGTCAGGGTTTAACCTAATGACTGTTCTTGCCCAGAAATGCTCCAGCAAGAATAAACAAAGGTTGCAAAATCACATTTAAAACAAAGACAACCCTACTAGTTTTCAGTTTGCAGGAAGGGAGGCTATTCACTCATTAATTTTACATTACAAGATACATCCCCATAAACAAATTAATTAGAGGGGAAAGAGGCTAAGACACCTTGAAACTACTCTTAGTGCTGCCAGCACCATCCTCACAGACACTGGGAAGCACCAGTGCTGAGGAAGGCATGACAGAAGCCTTGCTTTATCTTGTCATCACATTACACCTGGTGTTTAATGGGATCACTCGACGCCAGCCCAGCAGTAGGATACACAACTGCGTGCAGTGCTCTCCAGGGGTGCTTACTTCTGGTCGGAGGGTTCGATATTAGCAGCTGTGGCCTTCAGACGGGCAACGTTAATCTTCTCTGAAAGCTCCTCCACGGTCTCAATGTCCACCTGCTCGTCATCCTCTCTGTATTCACACGCATCCTGGAACAGGTTTTGTTTTGGTTTTTTAAAATGAGTATCTACTCAGCAATAGCGCTCAGGCCAAAACAGTTTGACTTCAGTCTCAAATGAGATTACATTATAACATTTAGAACCACCAAGGAATCAACATCTCCAGCTACACTGGCCAATAAACAGTGCCAAAGAGGGGGTTACGTTAACTGTCACCTCCAAGAATTCCTCCCACTAGCAACTCTGTAAAATGTGTTTTCATAAGGGCAGAACCCATCTCTGTCCTTAATGTTCTTATTATGGGCGAGAGAAAAGCTTTCACGGGGCAGAGTTTTCCTGCCCCCGTTTTCAAGTAAGATTAAACTGCCTTTACAACCTAATACCATAGACTCTTGCTAATTGACTTTTTTTACAGAATTTTAAACAGTTATCACCTTAGTAATGGTCTCTCATACCTAACACAGCAACAGTCAGGATATCATACAGTCAGGCTTCTTTGGATCACATAGTAAACTGCTTACATGATGAAGAGTAAGATTTTGGCTCTTTCCAAAATGCTGCCCAATCATTTTACATGTTTAGTATATTCTGAAGAGTACATCTTCTCCATGCTTGCCAGACCAAGAAAACATGCTAATTTGTGAAGAGAGAGATAAGGAACAACCGCAGTTCTGTAGCAACGACAAGAGCTAAATATCAATCTTGTGGCCATCTGTAAGTCCAAGTGATACCCCTCTCCCAAGAAAACATGCTTATTCAACAAATTGGTTTGTATTACAGTTTTTAGTGAAGTTTTTTACATTACAATCTTTGGTCTGATTACAACGAAGAATGAAGAACTCCTCCTTAAGCACGAAAATGTAATTACACTTCCATTCTCTATTCTATTTCACCCCGTTCCCTGAATTACCCTGACTAAACAAAAACTATTCAAACAAAGATACTACTTAAATCACAGAACTACTGAACAGATACTGCCATTATGAAAATATTGCATGTACAAGAGGTACTGGCAACATTTATCTATTTCTTTATACAAAGAGCACTTCACATCCTTGCCTGCTCCCCATGATCATTCATAAAATAACCTTGATGCTGAAAGCCTCCTGATACTTCCTCTAAGCTTTTCCACTTTATATAGTACCATTTCTGTGATGCTTATGTGCAAGAGATGCATACTGGTTTTGTTCAGTGGGCAGAACTACCCTGTCTTAACAACATTTGGACATTATAACATTGCAGGAAACATGGTCAGGCAGGGTAGTTCAAAAAAGATGCTACAATCCAGAGAGAAAGAGGAAAAGGACCCCAGGAAGTTAGCTTACCATTAGCTTACTATATAAACACTTGTCATAGTTTTCCAAGTGCTGGTTAAGTTATATTGGGCTAATCAAAGTGTTGATAGCAATTATCCAGGCTAGAGCTGCTCTAGCCTGAAAGAGTCTGCATGCTATCATATTAGAAAAATGGCATTCAAAACCTTCAAAACCCAGTATATGGCATCTTTTTCATGAAAGATGGGCAAAAAAAAAAAAAACCAAAAAAAAAAAACAGAAGTAAAAAACTCCACTGCTCACCAAGAACTTAACATCTTTAAGTTTACACATTCTGAATGTGGATATATGAAAAAACAGAAGTAATTCATTTTTTCATTCTTACATCTAGCAAAAAAAGGAAAAATGCTTCTGGTTGGTAAATCTTTCCTCTCTACCCTGAATTCCTAGCAACAGGAAAAATATCGTGGTCTTGAAGATCATCAGAAGTAAGTAGTTCTGACATTAAGAACAGCTATTCCTATAGAAGTACTGCCAACCTGCCATAGGTTGAACCTTATCAATAGTTCAGCATGATTCCTGAAGATGCTTGTGAAGCCCTACCTTTCTAGCATCACTCAATCCATACTACTTTCAGTCTTTCCAAACTACTTCCTGTAGTTACATAAATTCTAAATGCCTTTGAGTAAGGGCAAAATACCTTATGGGATAAAGACACCAGAGGAACAATATCACTCTACAATAGAGTTCTGAAGCTGTTATGGAAATTACAGCATTTTTTCCCTCTTCATTTCAATGCCTGTTTCTAAGCCCTCTCCTCTGATTTTTGTCTGTTCCAGGCAGTTTAAATCCCTATTGCTGATATCTAAAAAGCAAATTGCCTGATGGTAGAGGATCCTCAGCAACAGTGCTGAGGGAGGAGGTTACATGACAGTAATGACAAGATGCCATTACACGCTACCCAAGTGAATGTGTAATTTCTCGAGCTGCCTTCTATGCAGATTTCACACATGCTCTGAACTAAAAGTTGACAACATGCAAGAGATTGTTAGAATTTATATTGTCTGCAAAATGTATCACCTGCACTTTGTATTAAGCTTACTATTTTATAATAATTGGTAACAGTCCTTATAATTTCAATGTTTGGCTCCTAAAAAGAATGACTGAAAAACACTTTTAAACAACACTTACAATGCAGTATCTTGCCAGACACAGAAGCTGGTTTTAGAGCAGTAAGCTGAACCGTGGCTTACTACTCTTACCTGTAGCATTACAATACCAGAACAACTCCTGGCATGGTCTTGGATTATGCCAACAAGGACTCGTGAACAATTAGGAGCCACAGCCTGTGACTTAGCCCAGGCCAAGCAGTCCTTCTCAGCAGGAACTCCGTGTGCAATCATCATGCCTTGAAGATCAAGAGTTTAGCATTTGCCTCCCAAACCATTGCACTTGAATTTGTTCAGACAGCAGGTCCTGATACTCATTAGGCTGCTTCTACAGATATTCCCAGAAGGTTTTATTCGTATCACCAAACCCGCAATGATTAACCATCCTAAGCTTCTCTTGATGCAACTCAGGGTAGGAAATGCAGAAGTGCAAAAATACCATCTCAGGAACATTTCTGTTGAGCAGAGGAGACTAGAATAGTCTCTACGTCAAGGATACAAAGTCAGCACAAGGTAGGAAAGTAATCTGAGGGGCACTGATGTGCAAAGCAAAGAACAATTTACCAGCGTGGGAAAATGTGGTCAAAAAGAAACAGTAACAGCTACTACAGCTAGGCAGCAACCTTCCTGACTCTCACTGGAGTTCTCTAAGGTTTTAAATGGCCATTTGCTGAGCAACCAAAACCAGTCCACATTCCGAACTAATATAAGAAGAGCTGTCTTAAGTATTTCCACTAAACAAAACTATTAGTGGACATGCATGTAGTCATGTAGTCTTTGCTTCGTTTCCACTCGTGTAATGAAGCAGATAAACATCCTCTACTAGCCTGTTTACATGATCTGACTTCATCCAGTCTGACAAACAATACCAGTGCAGCCTGTCTTGTAAGCGCTACGACGAGAGAAGAGTACATCCCAGTGAAAAATAACATGTTTAAATCCAAAACTGATTTCTCCATTAGGCACTGACGTGCTAACTCAACTTGCTGGCAACAGCGATTAACAAATCCAAATTCCAGACAGGTTTTTAGAGTGCCCTGAGATCTCACTCCTCAGCTTTACTGCTTTTGAACCAAAGCTACCTTATCGTATTTGTGTGAGCTTGCAGTGAAGACATATCTTAGATGGCTTTCCAAACCATATTAGTCAAAACCTGTGCAATATGTTTCTTCCAAAACAAACATTTCTTATAATCTCTAATATTACACATTTGCCTCATCATCCTTTTGCAGGATGAAAGAAAACAGAGTTTTCAAACATCAACCTTGACAAAAGACTACTCTGTGACCTAGACACTACTGTTGCTTTACCAACAAATTCCTAAGACTACCATCAGGCATCAGGAATGAAATAACAGTGGTTCTCAAAACTTGATGATAACTCTACTCAAGTTATTAAAGGACACAGGATGTATGAAACTGCCACCACCCGACTGAAGGCAAGACAGCAACAATTCAGTTTTCCACTTAAAAGAACTTCCAAAAATAGCATCTGTATTCAGTTTTTTCACCTTCATCAGCTGAGATGCTATCATCTTGTCAGAGAACAGTGAGATGGAATATGAACTGATTAGTCAATTTTTCTGGAAGTTGAAGAGATTCTCCAAAAGCCAGAGTTCTCCACTTGGCTATCATGGAATAATAGAATAACCCGAGTTAGAAGAGACCCACAAGGATCACTGAAGTCCATATCTTGGCCCTGCACAGCACCATGTTCAAGAATCACACCACGTGCCTGAGAGCATTGTCCAAACTTTAACTCTGTCAGGCTGGTGCTGTGACCACTTCCCTGGGGAGCCTGTTCCAGTGCCCACTCACCCTCTGGGTGAAAAACTCTTTCCTAATATGCAACCTAAACTTCCCCTGACCCAACTTCATTCCATTCCCATGGGTTCTGTCCCTGGTTACCACAGAGGAGAGATCAGTGCCTGCCCCTCCTTTTCCCCTCGTGAGGGTGCTGCAGACTGCAATGAGGTCTCCCCTCAGTCTCCACCAAGCTGAACAGGCCAAGTGACTTCATCCACTCATTACAGAGCTCCTCCTCACTCCTGCAAGGCCCTCTGCCATGCTCACAGCCCTCCTTTGGATGCTTTCCAACAGCTTAATGTCCTTTTTATATTGTGGCACTCTAAGCTGCACACAGGGCTCGAGCTGAGGCTGCCCCAGTGCAGAGCAGAGTGGGACAATCCCATCCCTTGCCCAGCTGGCCATGCTGTGCCTGATGCCCCCTTTGGCCTTCCTGGCTGCCAGGGCACTGCTGGCTCACATCCAGCTTGCCACAGAGCAGGACCCCTGGGTCCCTTTCCACGGCACTGCTCTCCAGCCTCTCATTCCCCAGGGTTGCCCCATCTCAGGTGCAGAATCTGGCACCTTCCCTTGTTAAGCTTCACACAGTTGGTCTCTCTGCAGGGCCTCTCTACCCTTGAGACTCAACAGCTCCTTCCAGTTTGCATCTCTGGTAAACTTATATAGCATCCCTTCCAGTCCTGCCTCCCAGGTGATTTATGAAGATGCTAAAGAGCACAGGCCTGAGGATGGAGCCCTGCAGAACCCCACTAGTGATCAGTCACCAGTCTGATGTCACCCCATTCACTATCACCCTTCACACCTGACCCATGATCCAGTTGCTCATGCATCACTTGATGTGTTTATCCTGGTGAGTGCTGGACATTTTGTCCAGAAGGATCCTGTGAGAGAAACTATCAAAAGCTTTACTGAAATCCAAGAAGATTGAATCAACTGGCTCCCAGCAGTCAGCCAGGTGGGTAACCTCAGGGACCTTCCTAACTCAGTCCTCGAGCAGCCTGAACTCTGCTCTCCTCATATCCAGGGCTGAAGTCTTGCTGGCACTTTTCCTCCTGTCACCAGAGATTTGAACTCGATTGTTTTGTGTCTGCTGTCACCACAACAGCAGCCATTTCACTCCCAGGCCCCTCCCTGTTACCAAGCAGCAGTTCAAGGAGGGCACCTTTCCTAGCTGGCTCCTGTAGTACCTGTACCAAGAAGTTATTGCCCAGGTGTTCTAGGAATCCTCTACACCTGTTTGTACCAAAGAACTCTAGTCTGATTTTCAACTGCAAGAGGACTACATTAACACAAAAGGACTAAAAGAATTCTATCCTGAAGACACAACAATTATCTCTCCTATTTTTAATTTGTCTGTTTTTCAAATCTTCCCAGTTTAACCTCTTTTCACTTGTATTTCATTCCAAAAAAAGGCTATCTTAGTTCATATGTCCATTTGACTGATTCATAAAACAACAGCTTCATAATTTTAAGTAACAATGCACTGTTTCTTAAGTCTTGTAGTAATAAGTAAGAAGTAAAGGAATTACACATTGGATTACTTTATTTTAAATTTTGGGTTGTATTTGATGGGAATTTTATGAGCATTAAAATCTGAATGTATCTTAACTACACTAACCACAAAGTTTTACCCGTTTCTGTGACTTCTGGAGCAATTTGTTTTCTATCAAATATGGAATGACAGCTCTCACATACTATTCAAACGTATTATTAACTTTAAAAAGGAATTCAAGGATGGATTAAAATACTCCTTCCAGAAATAAATGTTAACTAAGGCTACAAAAACTAAATAGAAGAAAACATCTTAAAATAACAGAAATACTAGATTGGCCACTAGATTTCTGGATCATTAAGTCACAATACAAGTAAGCAAATTATTTGAGTAAATACTGGAGGAAGACAACCTGCAACAGTTCTATTACAAATTGTTCAATATAACTCCTGTTGTCTGAAAAACAAGCAATTTCTACAAGGCCACTACACTGCTACCTAAAAAAAATGCAACTAAGAATTAGAAGATATTTTCACTTGGAAGCCCGATTTACACTTCCTAAGGAAACTGAAGTCCAAAACACAAACATCATACTCTGTCTTTCAAATCCATGGGTTATGACATGTTAGTTGGTCAATTAAAAAAAAAAAAAAAAAAGAAAAAAAAAACCCTTCATAAATGGCTAAATGCTTACCACTTTTTCAACATCTATTTCCTCTTCACTTGGGAAGTCAGAAGCACCATCCAGCATCTCATCAGCAGAATCATCAGTTTTTTCATCTTCTTCTTCCTCTTCTTCCTCATCTTCATCTTCATCCTCTTCCATTTCATCAGAAGTTATATCAATAGTGGGCATGTAACCCTTTTTGTGTGCTCTCTGTTCTGGTGCTGTCAGGAAGTCACTTTTCTCTGATGTATCAGCTTTGTTATCTACTTCACTTCTATTTTCTAAAGGGGGTACAATGCTAGATATTTTGCTCCAAGAACTGTTAACATGTGTTAGAATATCATGGCCGGTTTTAATTCCTTCCACAGAATCACAAGCACCTTGCTCTTTGCTGTTACTGCCTTCCTGCCTAACTATGTTTCCTTTGCCTTCCTCCGTATCAACTGTATGCTCTTCTCCTAAAGCACTGTCCCATTCTTTTGTAGAACCAATTTCAGACCTACTTGTTTTCTCACCTAGATTTTCCACTTCTACAGAGCCCTTGTACTCCCTCCTCTCCACATCTGGCTGCGCAGCATCACCCTGGAATTCCTGTTTGTTCTCAAACAGTTCAGTCTCACTTTCTTCCTCCTTGATCTTCACCTGTATATCTTGCTCTTGTTGACTATGTAGCTCTGTTCTGTAGTTCTGTTGCCCAGAACTTGCTCTGTTGTCCTCATCCATCTGTGTCTGTGCATCTTCCTCCTCCACTTTTACTGGTTTCTCCTCCCATTCAGCATGTGTTTGTTCCTGCCCATGGTTCTTCAACTGTGCAGTCTCCCGATTCTCAAGAATCTGTGAATGTGCATTATCCAGGGGAGCAACTGAAGACTCATCTGATGACCCACAAACAGAGTTAGCTGAAACTGCCTCCACAACAGTTTCAGAACTGACAGAATCCTCTTTCTCTTCTGAAGCCCGTTTTTCTTCCTCATCATTTGGCTTCTCACTGATGTACGAATGGTCAGATGATATGACATAGGCAGAAACATCATGCTGAGAAGAAAAGCTGTCATCACAAGAACCCTCAAGCACCTTCGAGTTCTTCTCCACTGTTTCTAATGTAGTGGAATTTCTATCACCGCTAGGTGTGACTGTGCCAGATGCTGACCCTTCAATAGCATTTGACTGGTTAATTGACAACTCATTTTCTTCTTGTTTCCCATGTGGCACTGTGACATCAGATTCTGTAACTTCCGTGTCACCTGAGCATGGAGCCTTCCCATTCTCCTTCTGCTGAGCAGCACCTGAGTCCTCTTTCTTGCATATTTTCCTGTAATCCTTCTTCATCTGAAGAGATGCAAAATGGTGAAGAATAGAGTTTGGCACAGTCTTCTGTCCTGGGAGCTGAAGTAAAGCAAAACTTCCGGACTGTAAAGGTATGAGATTAGCAGTGGTGGCTGACAGACCACCTGAGCTGCAGGTTATTTTAGACTCGGAGGCTGTTTGGTTTGTGACATTGCTGACAGCAGAGGAAGAGGTTCTAAGAGTCAGCGTGCCTGCCTGTGACACAAAACTTGTTACTGAAGGAAGAGGAGAAGATGCCTGAGTGGCTGGGTTGGATGGAGGGGATAACTTGGGTACTGCAGTTTGTACAGCTGAATTTGCAGCAGGAGAAGTGGAAGTCACAGAGGAAGTGGGAGAAACAGGTGACTCAGGAGGCTTGGAAGGTGCAGGCAACCGGATGCCTACAATAGATCCTGCGAGGAAAACAAAACATCAACTGAGACTTTCTCAAAGCAACTTTTTTCTTCCAGTTTTAGTATTTGATTCTGTACTAGAAGCAGACTTCACTCTCAACGATCATAATGGAATCAGGTGTTTGACCACAAGTTCTCAGTGGAAAAGTTTGTCCTGCATAAAGACATATAAACTTGCATTTTTTAAAGTAACACCACAAGAAAACACATGAACTGCCCACTCTAAAACCAAGAGACTTAATGTTAAGTTCTAGCATTAAGCTTTTTGATCAAAAAGACATAGCATTGAAAGTCTTGCACTTTACTTTCCCATTTTACATTTATTGGAAAACAAGGAAATTGGGGTTTTTCAAAGTAAAAAAGAAAGTAAAAAATAGTATTTATTTTAAAATATTTTTATTTTTCTCTCAGAAAAAGACTCCCAAAGAGAAAAAACTAGGTCAAAATTACTCAATTATACCACCATCTTTTTTACTTTATGAACTCTTCTGCAGCATTTTAACACCCATAAACAAGGGGGAAATATTACCAGCTGGCAACTAGTTTGTTTTGCTCAGCAAGAGCATCAAAACAGAAAGAAATTAAATAAACTTGTTGACTGATTCTTTACTACACCTCATGCTCAAACCTCAATTAAAGCTCAGCATTGTTTGCTCTCCTCCCCATAGTTTTATCTACTGTTCTTACTTCTGCTCTCCCTTCCACCCCACTCTATCTCCCTCTCTTTGAGGTGTGTTTTGAAACAGGGAGAACAGAAGAAAAGGTCCTACTACAGAGTAAACCTGCATTTTAAGTACATTTGGGTTAGAATTTTCAAATACGTACAACAGCATACCCAACCTGCAATTTCTAACTCTTTCAACCCTGTCTTCAACTGTGTACTAGAGAAATAGCTGAAAATCTATTTTCAGCTGATTTTTCATCTCACATTCTTCAGGAGGAAAAAACCTGGCAATTTTGTACTGTAGTGTAACATTTCACCTGAATATCTTCTGTAAACACACTAACCAACCTGGAAACCTAACAAAAACAGAGCAGCACATCCAATGAAACATGGGTAACAGCTCCTTCTTTTATGAGAATCTCCAGCAAGAATTGTTTTTGAATCACCAGGTCGAGTCTTGTAAGTTGTGACAGTACAATGGACATGGCTCCACTGCCACACATCCATATAGGCTCTTTTACTTGCTCCCAAATTTTGTTGACTCAGCTATTAACTGCACTTTCTGAATATTATACATATGGTATTTAAGTTGCATTTCATCTGAATAATTACACTATGTACTTCAACTACTCACACAGAACCAAATTAGACCCTGTTCAATTACTTTCAGCAGGTGAAAGCAACACATTTATCTCATTGTTCATTTCTGAGTAACACACCAGTCAGTAACGAAAGAAGCACTGGACTTTGTACCTGGATTACGGAGCACCACTGGCTGCACGCTGGGCTGAGCACCCGCCGTTCGAACCTGCTGCAGGGGAACAAGCTGAATGATCTGCCCATTGGGATGTCTGAAGAGGTTCACAGCCCCAGGGCTCCTCAGAGGCTGAAGGACCATCTTCTGCCTCTGTGCCACCTGCGTGTTCAGCGGTCGCAGAGCAGAGGCTGTCTGGTGCACTGGAATCAGCAGCAATCGAGGTCCAACACGTATGTCTGTTCCAGGAGCTATCTTTGGGGGAGTCTTACTTGCAGCTTGTGGAACAGTATCTTCTGAAATATTTTAACAAGTTACAAAAAAATCACTTGAGGAGACTGCCTACAAATCAAGCATTATTCTTAATAAATACAAGTGCAAATATTTTGGAAACAACTGCATCTCTTTTAAATTTATTTGAAAGCAAGTTTTTCTCTTTATATCCACAGAATGCAAGGAACCAAGCAGGTCAGAACAGTTTTGGGTTTTTTTCTGTGTAGTACCACTGACATTTTTCAACCATGACACAGGACGGTAATTCCCTACCTAATTCCTGAACTCTGGGCCAACGATTAAATTCTAGCAGTCATAACTCTGCTATGTATTTCTATAGGTCAAGGGATGATGTGAAGCTTCCAGCTCACTTCACAGCAGTCACTGACCAGATAGTTACATTTTTTCCTTTCCCTACCAGTTCAGTCTGGAATGCCAAAAGCAACTTAAAGAGATGACATTAAGGTGATGAATACGGTTTTTTATCCTGTTTTGGAAAGGGGGGCAAGGCAAATGAGTCCATATTTAAATTGGAACCAGATGCAGACTGTATTATAGTTGTGAAAAGCAGCAGAATTTAAAAAACAAGTGTTTGCAGTAATAACCCAAAGCACCTAAGCATTACCTCTTTTTGGATTCTGGGGAGGACTTGAATTAACTCCTGATAGTATCACTGGAACAGAGACAGCAGAGGAAGTCAGTGTGGTCACCACAGGTGTAGCTGCTGCAGCTGTTGTCAGTACAACTGTGGAAGTGGATGTTGTGACAACAGCACAAGTAACAGCTGGTGGTGTTACTACAGTTTTCGGGAATGACGTAGTTGCTACTGCTGCGACAATCCCTGTTGTTTTTGTTGGGCTCACAGTAGCAGGAGGAGTGGTGGATGGAGTAGCACAGGTGCTGATTCCAGGTGTTGCAGGAGCAGCTGTAACTGCAATTGCAGGAGGAGAGCAGGGAGGTTCACCAGCTTTTGTCTGGCAAGGAGTGGTCACTGTCGATGTTGCTACACTGGTACTTTCCACAGTAACTGGAGAAGTGGTGGTGGCTGCAGTGACCGCAGGACAGACTGTGCAGAGAGCTGGAGATGGCGTTGAAGGAACCACGGGAGCAATAACCGTGATCGGTGTGGGCTTGATACTGAGAAACTGTCGCCCTGAGGCAGCCTGGCGTGTGCTCGCTCCAGGGATCTTCTGCTGTAGAGCTCCCGCTTTGTTTATCACAAACTGGGCAAACACACCACCAGGTGAGGGTCGGGCAGCTGCAAATAAAAACTTGCACGTCAAAATTCTAATAGATTTCCTCTTTGCCTTTCATGAGGTGCTACAACTGTAATTTCAGCATGAATTTGAGCCTCCTTTTTCTACGTACCTTGTAATTAAATCGAAACCTTTATGGCAGTCCTGGATATGCTTTACATGTTAGAAAGACCTCTGCCTTATTCCACTACTGTAGCTTTTTATTGCATTTCTTCCCAGATACACAAAAGAATCAGCTTTTGAAGGGTTGCTCTTCATCATGAAACTATGGACAATCCTAACTAACAGTGCAGGAAAACAAACATCTAAGTAAAATAATGGGCTCCAACTATTTTCTAAATCTCAAATTTTTTGTGTAACAGCTTGTGTCATGTTTTGGTTTTTACTGCTTCTTGATTTTCATCCCCCTTCTACTGTATTCATCTTACACAGGCACAGGGGAAAGGGATGGGAAGGATACAGAGTTTCTGCTTCTAATTGCACTGACATTTGTGCAACTGCAGACTAAGTGGAACAAATTTAACCAATGGAAATGAATCACTGTTAGGAAGATCCTTTACCTCATCCCTTACTCTCCAAGGGACCAGAACACTGCATTTACATCACCCCAGATGCCTACAGATGAGTACAACAGAATAGAGATTATGGAGCAAGACCAACTTAAACACGGCAGTTACTTAGGCATACAGCATTTTCAACCCAGACTATGCTAAAACTGGTACTTTTTACTTAAATCACATATGCTGCAATGACTTCACCCATCACTGAAACACAGCCAGCTCTTTCACACTGCATAAACACACAAAACAACAAGTTTTATTACAGGACAAGAAAAACAACACACCCATTTATGTGGCAAAGAAAATTTAGGCAGAAAGAATAATAGATAATCAATCAGAAATTAAAGTTTTTCCAGGACACAGGTAACATCCTTTTCCCTTGCAAAGCTTCAGATCTTTAAATAAGGTGTGGGAATATGTGGATGGGTACTAGATTTCTCTTTTTAAACTCATGCAAGATGTAATAGTTAAGGGCAACTTCCTCTCTTGCCACACTGGGGTAACCATTTCAGTACCAACACAGATACACAAGTAACTCATGAATCTTCCAGTTTTGGCTTTTCTTTTTTTTTCTTTTTTTCTTTTTTTTAAACTCAAAGTGCTGTCTAAATCCAACCCTGTTTAGCTTGTGAAAGTCAATGAGATTAGGGACTGGCGTGGTTATTGGCTGCACACCTGTTGTTTCACTAATCCAGATTTGGACCATCTTGTCTTTCACTGCTGCTTCACACATCTTTGGCAGTCACAAGAATTATGAGTGCAACATCAGCAGAAAATCTAATCAGTGAAGAACCACGTATTAGTGATACTTTACTCATTTGAAGTTAATCTGTGTTTGAGGAAAAGCAATTAAAAATTACAGCAACGAATCTCCAAACAAAAATTCCAGTTTATATTTGGAGAGTCTCCATCCACTCTCGTCTCTTGAAAATAAGTTCTACTAGCATCAATAAAACAACTAATACTCAACATCTGTAATCTTACTCTGAAGTCAAAATAAAACTTTCTGCTTTGAGGAGGTTATTTATTGCAGAGGCATCTTAGGTGGGCAGTGCAGCCAAAGGCAGCATGCACTGTTGCACAGACATCAACATTAACGCTGTACACTCACGCTGTACTTCAGCTTCACGCAATTTAAAACACAGTAAGAAGTTCCAACCTACCTATCTGTCTCTGTGCTGGGACATGGGTTTTCAGAGTCGTCACAGTGGGGGTTGAAGTAGTGCTGGTGGAAGATGTAGTTTTAGTAGCTGATGCTGTGGGCTCCTGGACTGATGGTGTCCCAGAAGCAGGAGTTTTAGCACTGGGTGCTACCTTGGAGATCACAGTACTGAGGGCTGCGATATCAAGTACTGGGGGCTGCAGCCTGCCTGTGATATAAGCTGCTAGCCGATTGGCAGGATGTAATGCCCCCATCTGTCCCAAAAGCAGTTTGGCCTGAGGATACCTTTTACCATTAACCTGAAAAAAGGGGAAAAGGGAAACTTTGTGAAAAGAATGCTAATTCACCACTTCTGGAGAAGTGTTTCATTCCGTGGGACTTCTAAATGTCCTTTTCAAAAAAACATTGCAATTCCGAATGGGAATTCCTAATTTCCTCATTGCTCAGGAGAACTTCAAATAACTAGTTTTATAATACAGATTTTAAATGCTGCTCAGACTCTCGCATAAAACCAGAGTGTCCAAGGAACATGTTAAATCATTAAAATTAGATAAGAGTGAAACTAGCACCTGTTTTTCCTGTCCCATGCTTATGCTGTAGTCCTGAATAAAAAAATGTTCCCTAATTAAAGGACAATTTTGGATAAAATTCTCTAACCTAATTAAGACCTAGCATCACAAAAGAAAGAATACTGCTGACATATACATTGAGACAAAACTTTAAAGAGCTCGTAAAAGCTGCATCAACTTTTTCCTCATCCACACCGTTGTCTGATACTGTAATTAAGGTATGATGAGTTCCCTAACTTGAAATTCCAAGCTGTAGTGGTAACGGACTGCATGGGAAAAAACAGAACATCTTGCTGATTGTCAGGCTTTATGCCTAGTGCATAATGGGAAGTTCTGGTAGTGCGGCATTCTGCTTTCACACTGTTTGATAGTACCTTCTAAAAGCCAAATGTATTTAAGACACTACTCAATAAAGAGTAGTTGTTATTGATCAACTTTTATTGAAGGTAAGCAATCTCCTCATCTTTTTCTCTCCACTAGCTTCTCTTTCTGAGTGTGTCATATCCACAAAGCGTCATGAAAACATATTTTACTCTCATTTTCTAATTAATATGATTTTCCTCAAAGTGGTTTTATTATAACCACAAATAGCTGTGATGGAAAGAAAAAGATCTTTATCCTAATCCTGTAGTTCCTACTATTAATTCTTAACATCATTATCAGCAACATAAAACTGCAGGGAAAAGACCCTTTGAATTTAGGATTATGAAGTCTCTTGATGAAAAATATATATTCTACAAGAGGATTCAGACTGTTAGTGAAGATTAACAGTAAACTGTAGCAAAAAGCAATTTAATATTTCCATTTTCATTTTAAAGTTTTGTCCCAGTGTATACTTCCCCAGAAAATATTCTTTCTGTGGACTCATACAGTCATTCATTTAGAAGCATTATGTGTCAAAAGCACCTTCAGGAGGGTTCACAAAGAATTAAAAAGACCTTGAAAGAGATTCTGCACTTGGGTCAACAAGACCGAAATTGCCAAAAAGACAAGCTAAACCATCAGATTTCAGGATTCCGATCAGATTTCCTGTTACTGAGTAAATCTTGAAAGGGATAAGCTTATGGAGAGGAATGCCACCAGATATCAAGAACTCTTGTCTGGACAGGCAAAAGACATATTAAAGAGTGTTCTCCCCTTCAAGGAGTTCTGGGATAGTATTGGATGAAACTGCATCTAATCTCCACAGTAAAGGCAGAGAGACCCACCTGAATCAAGCCCGAGGGGCTCGTATTAGCATTGCATTTGTAGACAACCAGCTTTCCTGCAGGAAAAACCCCTGCATAAAAAGGCAAGCCTTTGCCCCCATGCAGCTTCTCCCGCAGTTTGTCCACTGGGTCTGCCCGCATGACTTTTACATTTTCTGAGTTACTGCATGACGCCACTGTGCTATCAGGAGTCTCCAAGACAGGGATCTCAGGCTTCTCATCCTTGTCCTGGTAGGACGGCACTGAAATTTTCACTCTGGAGGAGCTGACAGAAGGATGGTTCTCATCCTGGGCCTTGCATTCCGAAGCCAATTCAATAATGAAGCTACCCACTTTGAGGCACTGTGGCGTGTTACTGTTGATATGCTGTGATAAGATGGTCAAGATCTTATTGTGATCTTCCTCCAAGTTGCAGTCAGAGATAATCTCGATAAGTTTGGTTGGTTCACCTTGAGTGGTGTGATGAACATAGGAGGTGGAGAAAGAGTCCCCCTCACTACGGGAAGAACACCAGCTTTTCTCTGAGAAAGAATTGAAATAGGTTTCTGCAATACTATGGCATTTTAAGCACCTGGATAGTCAAACAATTTCATTCTGCCCACACCTCCACCCTTAGCTCAGCTCAGCTGCTGGACAACAGCAAGTAAAAGAACTGTTCAAAGCATCACTTTCCCTTGCAGAGCTTCACAAACAAGCAAAAACTCAATACAAAACTAATGTAATTATTTCTCATGGTTCAATCCCTGCAGCCATACCACGTCACGTTGTATCCCATTGCATCACAAGCTAAACAAAGCTGAGTTGTTTCAATACATGGGTGAAAATTCTCCAAACACACCAACACGGTAGAAAGCATCACTGGTTATTCAAGAGACGGCACTTTTCTCTTTGAGTCAGAAAAGCACCCATGTCTTACAATGGCATAAGAGGACATGCCACTAGCAGAACTGTCCTTTGCAGAAGATGCGTAAACAGAAGTGTGACCTTTTGTTGTCATTAGAGCTACAATGCCCCTTTTTGCAAAACTAAGGATGTTGAGCCCTGTGTCCTGGCCATTTTAATTTCACCTACCAATGCACCAACATTTTCAACTAATTGTAATATTTTTCCATTCCCATCCTTAAATGTAGCATGTGCTGTTGTATACATTAAACAGTAAAAAGATCAGCTCAAAAAGGCAGATATGGTTCATTAGTGGATGACACAATGCCTCTAGTATATGTCTCATTTATAGCTTGTAACATGATTTGGGCCACTTCAGACAGAAAGAGAACATGGATGTCTAGCCTATTTCTTCACAAGCTAGAAACTCAAACCCAGTATCACTAACACAGCAAAACTTCAATTTTTCAACTTGAACTAAACAAATTCAACATCAAACAATTCCAAATATAGCATAGGCACTTCCTTGTCCCAACCAGTGCTATGTGAAGAACACGAGGATCCCATCCTCTCAGTACTACTTGGATATTTAATTCTTCAGTAACTACAAAGTGGTAGTAAAGAAAAAAATACCCCAACAAAGCAAAGCCATTCATCTCCATTCCTTTCCAAGTATCTAATCATCTGTCTTGAAGACAAGTCTGCTGTGCAGTTTTATACTTCACTGCTAAACAAGCTACTGGCAGCACTTGTCATTTTACACTTAGAGCAGCAGCAAGCACTGGATATTTAGTCTGCTGTATCTCCATGTGCCACCCTCCAGCTGCTCAGGAAACAGGAAACTGTATGCATGTCGTAAGATTTTTATTAACAACTATAACAACTCCCCCAGCAAACACACTTCTGTTTCATCAGTAGCTACTTTTTTTTAAGAATTACCGCAAAAACATGTAACTACCAAGAAGTGGAATTATAGTCCAGACTCAGCTCTTACCTCTTGATGTGTCTTTGTCTTTGTCTACCTCACAGGTTGCCTTCTCAGGAGACTGAAGCTCTGGTTCATGCTCCTGCTGGAGGAAAGAAATGCAAGAAAATATTCACCATACATCTTCCACACTAAAAATCACAGCACAAAATTAACTAGGTCACCGCAAATCATAAAAATATGCTGTCTTTGACTGTGTTACAGGCTTCATCTTAGACAAGAAAATGTATATCACAGTAACTGGGTAAGTTTACCAACACTGCAAAGTGATTTAGGCTCTACCTTCCACCACCAAAGGCAAGTCAAGCCCTCATGTCATGTAGGAGTTTCTGGGGAAAAAATTACTTCACCATTCTCAACATTTCTGCCTATTCTATAACACACACTAGTTACAGTGTGACTTCTTACCTTTACACTACAACTCTGTGAATCACTTTTGTCTTTTTGCTGCTTTTTTTCCTCTCTCCTGTGTTCATAGGCTCGCACCCTTGCACAAGTCATTAAACTTTCAAAGTACACATAGACAGGATCCTTGTCCTCCTCTCGAATCTAAAAGAAAAAATAAAGAGACAAAAGCTTCTTTTCTCTGTTCTGGATGCACATCAGATTCACAAAACAGCTTTGCTTTCTAAAAAAACTTCAACATAAATGCTTCAATAGTAAGGGTAAAAAGAAAAGTCTAGATCTGCCTTCTCAGTATCATCACATAGCCATCACCAGCTCCCTGAAATTCCAACCCATTCAGATATTCTTCCAAGTGAAGAAACAAATCCTAAGTGCCATGCATTGTTTAACATTATCTGGTATACACTAAATAGCTACTCTGGTATGTTTGTTTTTCAGATATAACTACACTCCACTCTACTGCTGTTGTTGCTTTTGTCTGATACTAAGGTGAGGGGAGACACAACGCCAGATTCTTAGAACACTGGCAGTGAAACCTCAAAAAAGAACAAAAAAAATACTCCAGAACTACACTGAACACTCTGTATCTGAATATTTTTTGCAAGTAATTCATACTTAGATAGGCTACATTATGTAGCTAATAACTTTTACAAACATTACAGGACTAAAAATAATTTTGACAAAAATAGCATCTATTATTATTATTTTTAAACAAGGCTATTAATGAATCATAATCAGCTTCCACCATCTCCATATTGCTATAATAAATTCTCAACAGAAGAGGGACATAGTAAAGATCTATATACAATCAATCCATCCTAGCTTATCAACACACCTATAGGTAGTCAGTTTGAGCTTTCACCTCAAACTTCTCTCCAATTGCCTAGTACAGAGGCTTTTGGCAGTATTTGTTTTAATTTTCAGTACAAGGAAAAACATGCATCCTTTTTTTTTTTTTTTTTTTTTTTTTTTTGCTTACCACTGGATTGGGTCTAGGAGTATATATTCTGCCTGGTTTTGTTCCACTGGAAGATCTGTTCTTAGGAGGAAGCCACACTTCTGGGTTGGGGAGTACCATAGATTTAACTGGTTCAATAACGGATGGTGTTGGGACATAAATTGGCTCTGGATCTACTTCACCTTCCACCCTCACCCACAATGGACAATTCCTAACAGGTTGTTCTGGCTCTGAATCACAGATAGCTGGAAAAAAAAAAAAAAGAAAAAACAAAAATTACTTACAAATAAAACACCATCTAACACAGCAGTAACAGAATTTTTTGTTTGAGTCTGACGTCTAGCCATGTAGCAATCACTAATCCAAACTGCCAGAAAACACTTCTGGATGCTTTTCTTATTTCAAATTCTAGTCAAAAGTGACTGGGATTTGTCTACAAGGAAGAAGAAATACAAATAAAGATGTTTCTATACTAATCCTCATTTCTCACTTTTACTGTGATAGAAGATCTGCAAAACCACTGAAAACTAGTGACCTCCACTGATGCTTCTTACTGAAAAATTGCAAAACACAAAAAAAAAAAAATCCCACTTGTATACTGCAGATATATGGAAGAATTAATTTATTCCAGTAGAACACCAGAGAATACTTTGTGTTAGCTATTGCTAAAAGTATTGTTAGGAAGAAACTGAAAATGTAAATTCATGGGCAGTTTCTACCAATTTGGTTTTCTGAGCATACCTTAAGCCAGACCTAAAATTACCACAAATAACTATACTTCCAAGGAAGCCCATGAACTCTACAGCTATAAACAGCAGCTGAAAATGCAGCTGTAGATACTGACTTGTTTACAGGGAAAGATAACAGCACTGTAACAATGAACATTACCAACAATGACAGCAGTAATTATCCCATATCCATCATAGTCTTTAAAGACATTTGGAGAGTTGAAGAGTTTAAACTACCAAGAACAAATTCAAACTATTTGATTCAAAATGCTGATCACGTAAGTAAGAATTTAAAAAAAAAAAAGTTGTTTCCTGTAAGTAAGCTGGATTTAGAAATGGCATCACTACTACATCCTAATAAAAAATGCCCACCAAGTTTGGTGGTTTGCTATATGTAATCTCCATCAACACTCACTGTATTCCACCCTTTTTCTCTTCTTCCTCTCCTTCTGCTTTATCTCCTCTTCTTCCCCATCACCCTCTTCTTCCACGTCTTCATCCTCTTGCTGTCCTTGTGTTCCGAACAGCACAAGATTTCCACGCACAGCCTTTTTCATAATTTTCTTATGTTTTGATCCTCCCTTCACCAGCAAGACCCTTCTCTTGAGGCAGGTACACCCAAACATGCAGTCTGGCCTGCGGCAGTGGGTAGGCTGACGCTTCTCCAATGCCAGACTGGCACATATGCAACCCAGTCGGCAGAAATCATTGTTGCAAGGAGGTGCTCGTCGTCTTATTATCTTGTGGATAGGTTTGCTTTTAAGAGATGCCTAAAAAAAGTTTTAAAGAAGCATGAACTTCAAGTTTTAATAAGAGGAATATTTTAGTAAAATGTAATCAAGCATATGCAAAATTGCTATTCAAAGTTCATTTAGAAAACCTCTCAAGCTACATTGTTCACGTACAAAAACTTGTCCTCTATACCACGAAAACCAAAAAAAACCCACAAAACAGAGATTGGATTTGAAGTCTTTTGAGAGGCAACTGGAGACACCAAAACCATCCTGGTAATAAGTAGGATGTGAAAAAAGCAAAAGTTATTATGTGACAACCAAGTTACATGACCAGGATTTTCTTGCAGTTAGCTCAACTGAAAACATAAAAACGAAAATAGCAAGGAGATGCAATTACTGAATAAGAATTGTTTTAACCCAAATTTTAATGGTGAGAATTTTAAAAAATCAAATTATTTATAATTTTTATCAATATGCTATTATCACAATTAGCTTTTTCTCATACTGCTAAGCCAGCACTCCTCGCATTTCCTTGCAAAGACTACACCACAAAGGAATCTCATGCTTTATCATGATCCTTAGAAGCTTCAGTCTTATCTTCTGCTTCACTATGCAACATCCATAAGTGGGCAGATTAAAAGAAATGAAAGAAACTATGACAGATGTACCTGAGCTGTAAGTAGGGTTACCAAGGAGATGTCTGCTCGCTCTTCTGTAATATAGGTCCGTGGTTTCCCATCCCAGAGAGCACAGTCTTCCAAGTCCATTAATTTCACTTGAGATTTAGACAAACCTGGTGGACGAGGTGCTTGGTGATGCTGTGGTGCTTGACGCAAACTGATCTGTTTTGGAAATGTATTTTCATCTACAGTTGGCAGCACAGAACCATCTGCTTGGTTACTCAAACTGCTAGCAGACTTAGCAGCCTTTTCCCCTGACACTGATGAGATCTGTTTCTGCTTTGGAGGAAAAGGTGAAGGCAAAATAGGTTTGTAAGATGATTTTACTCTACTGTTTGTAGATGCCTGTCTAGTCTGAGTCTTTGTTTTCCTAGAGGTAGATGATGGAGGGACAGACTTTAATGTGTAAGATGTTGATGGAATTACAGTGGACTGCTTCTTTAAAACACTGTCGAGTGTTCGAACATAGCTAGTGCTCTTAGTGGGAAGCTGATATACCACAGGAGAAGTGGGAGTGTTAGACGAGAATCCCATACTTGTTTCCATCAATTTCCCTTCATTTTCCAGGTACTCATCCAGCTTGTCACTACAGAACGCTGAGCGATTTTTCAGTGAACCTTCTGAACTGCCACCTAAATAAATGGAGAGTACTTTAACTCCTGGAGTTAAATTTTATAATAAATAGACATGGTAGACAGGTAAATACAACTCTAAAAAATGCACTCTACTACAAGAACAGTATATAATATAGGCACACCAAATGTAATCCATTCTGAAATACAACCAGCAGCCTGCACAACTGTTTTTGTGGAGATCTTACATGTGTATTTGTGGTGGGTTGGCTTTGGCTGGACTCCAGGCACCAGCCAAGCCACTCTGTAACTCACTTTCTCAGCAGAATTGGGGGTTAAAATAAGCTGCAAAAAACCTCATGGGCCAATATAAAGGTAGTTTAATAACGTAAAAGCAAAGGCAGTGAAGGAAAGGGAAATAAAAGATTTATTCACTATGTCCCATCAGCAGATGATGTACAGGCACTTCTCAGGAGGCAAGGCTTCAGAACAAGTAGTAGTTACTCCAGAAGACAAACATCATAAGTAACAAGTGTCCTCCCTCCTTCTCCATCCTCTTAAAATTTTATTGCTGAGCAGACATACAGTATGGAATATCCCTTTGGTCAGTTTGGGTCAGCTGTTCTATGTCCCCTCCCACCCATTTGTTACTGCTGAGGGGGGAATGCTGAGAGGCAGCCTTCGTGTCTTGCGAGCACTGCTCAGTAGTAGACCAAACACTGGTGTGTTACTGACACCTTTCTAGCTGCCAGTGCACAGCACAGCACTGTGAGAGCTGCTGTGGAGAAAATTCATTCCAGCCCAGCCAGACCCCACACAGCATTTATTCACAAAAACACTACAGGCCTTTTCTGCTTCTATTCTTACTTTATTTGTCCTAAACACCTGACTTACCTGGTATAACACATCATATCTGGAATATTCCAGATAAGTATAGAAGTGCATAAGGCACAATACAAACGTTTAATGTAAAGTAAAAAAAAATATTGATAAATTTTCAACAATCCATTTGAGTTATGTCAAACTAATCAAATATGTGAGGAATACCTGCTGTAACTGGAGTTAAAAACACAGCAATATAAATGAAAATTACTAAGGTTCATTAGGGTCCCTGAGGCAACAGAATTCTGGAATTACCATACTTCCATATGAACTCGAAAACAAAACCAAAACTATTCATCTTTAATCTTCATTGAGCCTTCTATGTAGAACAGAATACGTATTTTTATTTTACTCAAAGTTTCTCTCTTCCCTCAATAATCTCCATTCTGACTATGGAATCAGTAGTAAAAAATTCTTTAATCATAACAGTCTCAATATAAAAAATGCATCTCTCATTAAGACAGACACAAATATCAAATAGCAAGGTCTGTGAAAGGTCAGGAAAATGGCCACATGTTGGAACTATGTATGTTGATCTCTCTTTTTTTACTTTTTTTTTTACCTTCATTTCTAGAAGCACCATGAAGCTTCCCTCGCCAGCCTTTGATTTTTGTGAAATCATTTGTCTTTCCTGTCCTGGAAACAAAAGAAAATCCAGTATCTGGAAAAGAAGAAAGCTAGCCTCAGTTTATGAACCAAGTTTAATTGCATCAGTGCCTTGCCTCTGCTTATTCCTTTTTGGGGATAGGTGAACAGCAGCAAAATCAAAAGGTGTGAAGCAACTTAATTTTTCTTTTTTTTTTTTTTTTAATTAACAGAATATTTAACAAGAAGGCCAAGTTTCCTGTAGACTTCTGCTCTATGGCCAAGCATCTGCAATCCCACACAAAAAGTGTTTCCTTTATTTTCTGTTTTAGTCTCCTTGGCAATGAGGAAAAGCATTTGGCTCGTAAAGTCTAATGGGCCAATCAACTAATTAGTAGGTTAAAATAGAAGAGGCAGGTTTTGAGCTCATAATACAGCCTCACTCTGCAAGAAGAGTAATTTGATTCTCTCCCCTCAGTTGGGCCAATGACTTTTATAACACCTGCAGAAACTTCATTTAATGTTCACTGCTCTGTCAAATTCAGATGACTATCTATCCGGGGCATGGCCAGTGAATAACCACAAAAGGCAAACAGTTACATCTCTGTCAAGTTATTCATCAACTGTGGGAGCTAAGATGGAATGTAAAAGTATTAGCAGGGATCTGTGTGGCAGTTTAACATATTTTTAGGCTAGAAATAATTGCATTGGACACTAAGCTGACTGAGGTCTTCTGAATTGAATCTTCCTCTCCTGCAGTGTAAACAATCTGAAATTCAATGTCTGCCTCTACCAGCTCCTCAAAGCGGTAGATCAAGAAAGACATAAGTAATCCGAATATTACAGTGGGAGAAACAGTTAGGCAGAAGACAAATAAGCATATAAGATAAGCTATACTTTGTTCATCCAGTTCACTATTGAAAACAGTACCTACCAACAGTATGAGAAATGCACTTGTTTGGATACCAAGCAAGTTTAAGAAAGAATAATCAGTCACAACTTTTGTAATAAATAATAATCGTGAAGTTATAGGGTAGCCCCCATGTGGCATCTCAAGGCCTTCTTCTGGAAAATTCTAATACTCAGCTCTGCGAAAGACAACTTTTTTTTGTTTCGTATGTGAGCAACATCAGACAAATTCAGATTGCTTAACCTTTTTCTGAGCAATTTGAGAGGTCAGTATAAAATAGACAGATACTATTACTGGATCACAACCATCACAAAATGGGAACTCTCAAAATAATCCAACCACAATTACTCCTTGCCCAGTAACCACAAAATGATCTACGGAAGTTCTCCTATTTTGTCATTTTAGTATCATTTTAATCTCTTTAGATACATACCAAGTTGAACTAAATACCCATTCTCTCCTTCTCACTGATAATAAAAAGGTGACACTTGAGATTACAGTAAATTCATATTCCACCCACCTGGAGAATTGGGGTTGGTACCTGGATAGCTCCACAGAGAGTAATTTGAGTAGGAAAGAGGAAGTTGCACACCCAAATATTTCAAGTCAATGCTCATTGTTGGGTCCACAGAATTCAACTTCAGTCCCACTACAAGAAGCATGTAACAATAAATGTCTCAAGGAAGCAAGATGTTAGGAAAAAGAAAATCAAGATATTCACTAAAAGATAAACCATTCAGTGCCCATAGGCTTTTCTGGCATTTCCCCACCATTTTAAGAGACCTGAAAAAAAGCATTAGTGCCATAACAGTTACTTACATTGGATTTATAACAGGTATAAATTGAAGAGCATGGAAATTTGAGAAAAAAACTTAATTATGTTTCATCGGTTTTTTGACTGCTACTGAAGTTTTCACAGAAATTTATTAACCACTGTGCCAGTGTTATAATAAATCTCATAATAAAACCTTCTGTCTGTTTTTCTGAATAAATCACCATTTACATCTTTGAAGGCTAGAGTAACTCTCTGAACCCAACTCAGCTGGCTGACATTTCATATCCCTAAGTTACCAAGCCTGCCAGCAGTACTTACACATCCCCTTTTGTACTGAGCTAAACTCGTGCAGACAACAAACCACATCTTAGCTCTGAAGAATGTGTGTGTGTTTGTTTGACTGTTATGATACAAGTATGAGTTTAGACAGCAATTTCAGGACTCATTTGGTCCTGAAACAGGGGGGGAAATGGCTATAAAGAAATTAAACAATCTGTGACATTAAAGGCAGTGAAGCATTTGTGGCAGCATCAATATGTTCCTTCATTATCAACCCCCAATACTCAAATGGAAAAATTTACTTGGTAATAAAAGCTATTTTTGTCAATGGTAGAAAAAATATAGATACAGAAGTGATGAGAAAAGAAAAAGCTAGGAAAATTGATATTGCACCTTTTCAGGAAATATTGTTACACTAAATTCAAGAAACCACTGTCAATAAAATTCAGCTTACAGCTGGGAGCTGAGAATTTCTCTTTTGACTTTTAGCTATAGAAACTTTCAAATGTTGCTCCTGTTGCCCACACGTATGAAATGAATACATTAAATGTATGCATCTTGAAACTGAGAATGTACGGCTTGACAAGACTCAAGAAACGAAGTCGTATTTGCACATCCAGTAGAAACCTTGTGCTGGCCGTACACATTTATGTTCACAAGTGGAAACACAATGACCAGATTACCAGCAGCCTGAAAACAACTGACATGAAAAAAATCTCAGGCATGGTTATTGAAACAGATACATCCAACATTGGAAATGATGGTCACTACCGATCAAGAAAATCAAAATTCTTCAATGTCCTCTTCTTAGCCTAATGCTTGCCATTTCTTTTCCATTTTGTAGTATCTGTGAACTGCTCAAAGCCCTGCAGAAGGCACCTCACACTTCAGATGGAGAAAAACCATGTGGGATGTACATGTTCCTAGCTGCAGGATCATCTCATGAGCATAACAGTCCTCGTCAGTGCTGTAGTTGCCAATGTACCACACAGCTGCCAACACAATGTAATTTTATACTTTTTTTGGGTAAAGGTAACACCTAGGAGGTCCACAATAAAATCCTAAAATGGCTTAACACTGCTAGTTCTCATCATACACCATGCATAAACCATTCAAGACAATCCAATGTTCTTCACCACAGAAGCTCTGAGGGCCCAGAACAGCTCATATCAGAGCCAAGATCAGTATTTGGAGACTCAGTGCCTATAGTATTACAGTTATGTGTTTGAAACATTCAGGGCCACAACCTCAGAGCTTCTTCACCACAGAAGCTCTGAGGGCCCAGAACAGCTCATATCAGAGCCAAGATCAGTATTTGGAGACTCAGTGCCTATAGTATTACAGTTATGTGTTTGAAACATTCAGGGCCACAACCTCAGGAGAATGAAGTACAATGTTTCCATGTGTATCAAAAATTTCATCACCTGCTCTGATGCCTACCTTACCGTCATTGGTCTCATGACTACCAGTGCTGATGTCTTTCAACATCATCAGAAAAGAGAACTTGACTTTCCCCCGATTACCTCAGGATAACATTGTATACAAATAGAAGATCACAAACTACAAGTACCTTGCTTGGCCCTTTAACGTGGCTAGTGAACTGGATGAATAGGGACTCAAATCACAGTAAAAGTAGTCTTTGTTATGTGTTGCTGGATCTCTACCTTTTCTACTCACCAAGAAATGCCTACTTTTACGAAGGAGTAAAACCAACTCTAACCGCTTTCAACCAGGTTTAGGCCATTACAAAACAGGCACCATGAGAAGGCTCAGCATCCTCTACAAGAGGCACATAACATGCAGACTCCTGCTCTCCTACTGGAGATTCAGGAGTCACCTTTTGCCACCTTCACACTTTCTAGTTTGCAACAAAAACACGTGCAGATGAGAAGCCAGGTCCCAGCTGTATCAGGCATACACAGTATTGGCACCAGTAGGAAATTATCAGCTGAGTATGACTAAGTGTAATGATCAATCAGGCTTACCAGTATGTACATGACCACTTACCTTCCTGAAGGCTAGGATGTATTACTTGTTTATGCCTCAAGGTCTTCAGCTCTTCCATCAACTCCTTTTCCAGTACTTGTATTCTTGCTTGACAATCTACTCAAAAAAATAAGAGGACATATAAAAAACATTTGCCACACAAAAAAAAATTGACCTAATTACTAATTTTTCAGTGTGTCTTTACAAATTCCCTTATTGCAAGAAAGAGCCACTCACAAAAAAAAAAAAAAAAAAAAGAAAAAGAAAAATGTACCTGGATCACTTGTAGTCAACAGGGGAGCCTGAAGATTCTGTGACTCTTCTCCACCAGCTCTATCAACAGTGTTAATGTCAAGAGCTTCCTACATACATGAAGAGCCTTGAGTAAGTTAAGATACCTTAAAACACCTATATGCAAAGTAGGCCACATCAAATATCACCAAATTAATCAAAACATGAGACTGTTTCATAAACAAGCATGCATTCTTTTATACAGAACTCTAGATCCCTCTACTTTTCTCTAAGCTGCAAGGGTCAAACACAGGGTCAAAATAAGAACAGATTTGGAAAGAGGCCACAAAACTCCATATTCAGTTTAGAAGAAAATATAACTTCAGCTGTAAGCAAAAAGGCTTTACATGGTTTTTGAATTTTACTCCACAGCAATGAGATTTTTACCTTTGATGCAAAGGACACAAAAAGAACACCATCAACATCTTCAAGGTCCGGTTTAACATCTGGAAGGATATTCCCAGGCCCCAGAGAAGTGTTCTTGCTGGCTACTACATTTTTCCCTATACCTTTAGGTGGTCGACCAGCCTTGGAAAATTTCAGTTTCCGGGGCCTTCCTCTTTTATTTGTAACTGATGATAGGGTGCTTTGATTGTTACCAGAGCCTTTGAGGGACACAGGGTTCTTCACTATGCCAGGCCTTTTTCTGCCACAGATCTCTTTATCTGGAAAGTCACAACTTACTGAGCCCCTGAGATTAAAATTAGGTGATTTGGATAGAGCCCACTGGGCCTCTCTAATTGAACAGTATTTCTGTGACATTTTACTCCCAGGAGATTCTTTCTTTATAACTAACTCCTCAGGCACAGTGACTGTGCCTGAGCAAGAGTCTTTGTGATTTTCGAAACACACAGGGGGCAAGGAATCCAGGATGGCACTCAAAGGGGATTTATCCTTCTTGCAAGAGGAAAGCATGGTCTGCGGCAGCTCAGATATCTTCACTGTGCTCTTTGTGACTGTGCAAGGCTCCAAATAGACCACAGGCATCTTACCACTATCCAGTTTTAACATTTTTGTTTTGGCAACACCTGAAAGACTGGTTAGCATACGCTTCCTAGATGTGAATTCTCCATCAATCCCATCTGTTTCATGGCGTCTCATTAGGTGTTTTTGTACAACAGGATCATCATCGTCAGTGTTGGAATATTCATCGGTTTCTTCATCTGTGTCTTCCTGTTTCACAGTTATTCCTTGTGTGCAAATATTTGACTCGTAGTCGTAGTCATCTACTGGCTCCTCTTTAATGACTACATTAAAGTGCCCATTTGGGTCCAATGGAGATGCCACATGGGAATTGCTTTCATAACTGCTAGCAATGGGACTGGGGTGATAGGGAGGAGACAAAACCAAAATACAACATTAGATTTTTATTTTATCAAATCTCCTTACCCAAAATTGCACCACCTCCCATAATTCTTGGTTATATTGTAAAAAGCTTCTAAAATGCTCCCAGACATAAGTCTGCTAAATAAGCTGACATTTACAAGCTTACATTTTTAGAAGTACTCAAGAAAACCCAAGAAATTGCCATTATTAGGAATAATCCAACTTCTTATCTGAAGGCAGCAGCACAACTTCCTTCCCTACTAATATCAGGGTGACATTTGCACTTTTTCCTCTTTTACTCAACATGAACTCATGCTAAGCTGTCATATTTGAAATGCTCAGAAGTGGCCTTAGTTTGCTGTGTATCTCATTAAGACACTAAAGCCATTGTGCTTGCAAGCAAGAAGCCAAGTGAGCCCTTAAAGCACCAAAATTTTAGTTAATTCACCCTAAAGCCACATACAGAAATTCTTAAATTCAACTGTTGTTTGAACACTTACAGAATACTAATATCCTACTGAATTCTGCTGCATTTCCACTAGGTCTAAATCCTAACCTAACCAGAATTCAAAATACCATGCAGTAGATACTGAAGACTAAAAGTACAGGCAGCTCATAATGGGCTTCTTTGAGGGCCAGACACATCAGTCAAAGAACTACTGTCACCAGGTTTTCTTCAGTGTATCAGAACCAGGCTCCTTGTCATAATAAAAAAACTGCTAAGGTATGAAGCCAGAAACTCATATGCAGAATAAATCTCAGGAAAAAAAGTCAGAAATTATGTACTCAACATATCACATAGTATTCCAATAACACCTTTATACTTATTACACGATACATTATGTATAATTTAATTGTATTAAATTATTGTTGTCAACTTTGTGTCATTAAAATGTTATTAAAAGTAAAATTATTTGTTAATTACAACAATTTCAAGTAAAATTTAACATAATTGTAGTATTAATATATTATATAGAGAGTAAATATTGCTTTATATATACTGGAAGTATATATGTATGTGTGTCTCTCATTAATATTATCCATCCCTACCCCTTTAAAGAAGTGCTAAGCCCCTTTGAACCCACAGCTGGGACTGAGCAAGGGAAAAAGAAGTGGAGGAAGAAGCTGCTTCCTTCTTGTGTAGACTGAGGACATACTTCAGGGAGAAGAGCTGGGACACATAAGAATCACAACATGGAGCTGGGAGTATTCCCTCCATAAAGAAATACTGCAGTATTAAAACAGGGAGCTGACAGTCAAGATACAAATGTATATATTTACATATAAAATTCTAAAGAGAAGCTACCTAGAAAATTTGTTGTAACTCACAAGGACACTAAGTAACCAGCATTAAGCTTAAAGAAAAAAAAAATTACTCCTGAGGGAACAGTAGGCAGTAGGAGACTGGAATACCGGTCCTGTTTTGTCTACTGTTTTCTCCAGACAAGGAGTTTTCGATTAGAAATTTTCTAACTTTCATGTAATTAATAATGTGCAATGTAAGATTAAAAAGCCTTTCTCGGCCAGTGAGTTACTGTGAAAGTAATGAAAAGACAGACTACTTGTAAGTTACTGGCAGCTGAGAATCCTGCCACAATACTAAGCTGATTGTGGTTGCTTCAGCACAGCTCGTCCACAATTAAAGTGAATATTATTAAGACTCATCTGCTCTGCTACTTTAAAATTCTTGAAAATCAAGAGACATAAAACCCTAGCAAACTTGCAGGCCAGGATTTCTATTTGATTCTATTTGGGATCTGGAACTAAAAAGCCTTGCTGTAAAACTGAAACTTCTAGACTCAAATATTGCTTTATTCCAGATAATGCAACCATAAGCTGGGTGGTGACAAGAGTGAGGTATGACCCATGCATGAGAAGATAAAGGATTTGCACAAAATCCTGTTTTAAAATTTTGATGCAATAACCAACTTCTCAAAGAATAAAAAAGTTACTTTTAAGCCTTGAAGCAATTTCATCTGGCCTTAGTTTCTGAAGTTACATGCAACATAAGTAGTCACAGAAACTTCTCTTCCTCTAATTATGGGAAGATGAATCAAGGAAGTTTGTCCTCTCAAAATCTTCAATCCAAGATCAGGTAAAAATGGTGAAACAGTGTCTTAACTAGCTCTTTCTTTAACTGATATGGAACAGTGAATATTTAAACCAACTTTCTTATAGCCCAAGTAATGTATTTGGCACCCTTGCAATATAACAACAAAAGCAGAGAGACTGCCTTTTTGGCTTTTTCCAGATTAAAAACCATTAAGTTGCTCATTTTTTGAAAGTACCAAGATTTTTTTTTTTTTTGGTACATTATTTTAAAATACACTGGGAAGGAGTTGGAGGGGGAATCTGATTTCTTGTGGAATTAATCTAGCAATCTATGGCAGAGGTTTGAAGGATAATCATTTGCCTTTCTCCCCCAAAAGAAAGACAAGAAAGGAAAAAAACCTCAAACTATCAAGACTAAACACAAGACAACTAAATTACAATAACAAGACTAATGGAGCATTAAAAATCCCACAGATTTTTTATTTTTGAAGGAGGAAATTCAAAAGACCTTGGAAAGGAGGAGAAGTACATTAGCCTGTAAGACTTAAGAACCAGTAAAGTTTCTTTGTTCCATGGCCTAAACATCTGAGTATGTCCAGGGATAAGCATTTCTACTGAAGTATTCACAACTCAAAGACTTTTTTTCTTTACAATACACCTAATTAAACTAAACATACCATCAGGCCACAGAAGCAGAAGGAAAAACCCCCACATTAGTACCTTGGATAAAAAAAATCAGTTCTTTATTTCTGAAGTCCTCTAATAACTCAGGATTAAAATTACTCTTAGGTATATATGCAAGCTTTTACATGGCTCTATTATCAAAAATGTCAGAAGAATTGAGTATGGGTGGGAAGTATCACCCTCAACAGCACTAGTAACTCCACTGCTTTTGCAGAGGATTGATTATCTGAGAGGTAGCAGCTCCCAACTTTGCTTCTCAAATCTAAGCACAGCAGAAATCACTACCATGCCTAAAAGCAAGATAGTGCCTATCAAGTACTACCTACTAACGGCTTGTCCACCACAAAACCAAAAAAACCAAACCAAACAAACAAAAACACAAACAACCCCCAAAAACTACAACACAACAAAAAAAACCAAACAAACAAACAAACAGAAAACCCACAACTTCCCAGTCTTCAGTAATTTGTAAATATTTATGTGTTTGGTTTGATTAAGAAAAATGTCACACTCTCAGTGCTGTCCTTGAAAGCTGACATACTTCTAAACTCAACTGTATGGCATGAAAACACTGTGAACAGATCAGAATAAAGGAGAACTAATGTTCTGAAAAACTCCAGCACTTACAAAGACAGTTTTGCCATTTCTTGGATAAGATCAATTTTCTCTTTCCAAGTAAAGAATTTGACTTTTTCACACAGATTACAAAAACATAACAAAAAGCTGGCCAATGCTTGAAAGTAGTTGTAGGACAGTGGTAACATTAATTCATCAATGAGACAGGTGCTTCCAAGCCGGACAACAAAAACTTTGCAGTCTTTTCCAGTCTGCACAGATTTTAGCATATTTCAGAGATCAGCTGCCTTGGAGGCAAAACCAGAGAAGGAATCTAACATGCTCTGGACCAAAAGAAATCAAATCTGCCAATTTGCATCACCTATTTTTAAGGAAGGTCCCTGAGTCGCTAGAACATTTTTTATTCCTTGGGAATAAACAGTTATCAACTAAATCTGCTTCAATGACCCTCTCCAGGCAAATGAATATCAGTATGAAAGCAAAATAAAGCTGTTAATAATTATTTTCTGAGTTTTACTTCTAACATGTGAAGTTATGTAAACTTTTCTCCATGCTCTTAGGAACTAAAAAAAGCCCATCTTTTCTGTAATCGGTGCATTTTCAGTATTTAAGTTGGGTTAGAACAGCGCTTTTTTGAAAATAAAATAAGTCTAGAAGACCTTTTTTCTAATAAACTGACACATGAAAATACTGCAAAAGAAAGGTTTGGGCACTCTAGATCTCCAAACAATTCTAGTACTCTTGAGAATTACTATGAATAAATTCAATAAACTGTCAAAGTATGAATAACTTTGTAATCTGAAGTTTTCCAGTTACTCAAAAGGCAAAGAGATCCTTCTTGCAAGACAAAAAACCAGAGGAAACCTCTGTCCTCTCTAAAACACAATGCAGTTGTATAGTAATAGAGCCTTTGTATAATACAGTTGTACAGTAATACAGCCTTTGTATAACTACATCATAAATACAACTTTTCGCCAATAAGAACTGACCTCTAATTTCAACATTAACATCATCCTGATATCCTGCAGTTAAATAACTTTCTTGTGTACTGGTCTATAAAGGCTGCTTTAGTCACTAAATCTTCGGCAGATTAAGCCTGGTATTAACAAACTGACATGAACCAACATGGCAGAAAAGAAACCTCCATGTTTTTTTAAATAATTTCTTCTCAAAGTATCTCTACATGGACATTAACTATTCACTAAGTCTGCTCCATGCTATTGCTTGGATTTTCAAAACTAAGTAAAAGTGCAGTAAAATAATAGGTTTTGCCAGGCTTGCTTTAGAAAAACCAAGTTGTTCTGAAGTACTTCCTTTACCTCACAGCAAATATGAGACAACTGACTACCAACAGGCAGGCTACCTCACACTTCTTTGTGGAATAAAAGAATTCACACCAAGCAGTTATTGACAAAACAGTGGCTTGTTGCCAATTGCAACTGCCTTGCAGAAATCCCTACACATATGCAACCTAAATACCCACTCATCATTCACTTTCACAAATGAAAACTGAAGCTATAGATAGACAGCATGTCAATGTGGTGAGCAACCCTAAAAGCAAAGGTATTGTTTGGTTGACTGCAATGTGCTCTGCCTAAAACTCTGAAAAAAATTATTTTAGCCTTCTAAAATGCTAAGAGGGTTAACAGAAATCCCTCAATGCTTCTCAACAATGGGAACTAAAGCAACACAGAAAATAATACTGAACTCTTGCATTCCCCAGACACCTTAGAAAGTCAAGACTAATACCATGACTGAGCAAAGAAAACCTTTTAGTAATATTAACTGTTCTGCCATTTCAAGTCATGCAAACTTTAGCTGCAAACTCTACACTGAGCATCCTGTTATTTATTTACAAAACATCCCACTTAACCAGCGGTTGTATTGAAAATGCAGTGTTAACCCACCTTTCAGAGGCTTCTTGTTTTAGCTTTGGCATAACACCTGAAGGCAGGTCACTGTCCAGGAGACCCAAGAAGTCTCCTTCTGCATTAAAGGATTCTTTATCCAGCTCACTGTCTGATGGGTTTTGACTAATGAATGAAGAATCTAAACTTCTCTGATGCACATCTAATGCATCAACTTCAGCAGGGCGACCACAAATGCCAGGAGTGCTAAAAACATCACCTCCTTCCAATTCTAAGTTGTTCTGTTTCACATCACGCTGAGGCCGACTATTCGGCCCATCATCTCTGAACCCTTTAGCGAAAGGATTGTAGTCTATTTTCAGCTGGGTAATCTGGATGTTCTGGTAGGCTGTAACTGCGAAGAACTCTGTCTGTGGAAAGGTAAATGTATGGACATCAGGGCCGTTAAGCTGAATGACTTCTGTGGCTTTGTTTGCAGGCACCAAGTGAAGTCGTGGCAGATATCGGTGCATAGAATGCAGGATTATGTGACCCTCCTGGTCCAGGGTATTGTTGGTAAGTTTGAGTTTGTAGAAGGATACTGGCTGGTGCATCCAGAACTGGCCAGTGGAAGGGGATTCTGGATGAATAAACACTCGTCCTAGAACATGTGGGTCTGCCTTCCCGCTGGGCTCCCACCAACGGCCATTCCATTTGTATCGGTGGTTGTCCACAGGGGATATGTCCATGACTAGGATGTACTTCTGACTGGAATTCAGCCCTGTAATCCAGTATCGGCAATACGGAAACATCCGCCTCCCCTGCTTCGTCAGGATCATCTCTGTGTTGCGATGGTAGAATTCATTCCACATGTTGTTGTTATCTAGGGTGACAGTGATGCCCCCTGAGACACAGTCAGCTGGGAGGCAGGTCTTCACTCTGGGTTTGACTGGAGTTGACACACTGCTGGCGAGAGCACAAGCATCACGGCTTGCTACTAGGATTCCATGGTCAGCTTTTCCATTTCCCTGCTGTTGTTTCAAGATGACAAAGAAAGCAGGCGCTGCACCGGACACAGTCCCACCATCCCGGCTAGTCAAGATAATCTGCTGTTTCTCCATGATGAGCACTTTCACAAGCTCTCAAACCAAATGCAAATTCTACAGAGTTCTGATAATCTTCTATGTGTGTTCACCATTCTGGAAGAAAAGGAAAACACAGTTAAAATTATTCCAATACAGTCTAAGAAAGTAATTAAGTCACACGAGACATCCTTTTTGCAATAGCTCTACACATTATAAACTTAAAAAGACAACCAGTACTATAAAACAGAGCACAATCAGGGTGTAACAAATCAAAGTTGCATGTATGCATACAATTTTGACCTTATAGACATGAGGGCTACGACACCTTTAAATTGCTTTTTCATACAGGCTTTGCCCCAACAGAACTCCTGGCTTTGCTTGGTATTTCTAAGCACTTTGTTCAGACAATCCCTCTAGTCTGCAGATCATTCACTTAACAACATTAGGCAGAACACGCAAAAGTTTTCAGGAGAACAAATGGCACATTTCTGACACAAAGACAAAAGTCTTGACAGAAAGAAAGAGAGTTTCCTGAGGTCTACAACTTGTCAAAAATTTAGAGGAAAGAAAAAAGAAAAACATTTTCTCTTAATTTCGTTATTGAAATCGTCAAAGTTTGTGTGTTTGAAGTTTCTTTACTTACAATCCCCAACAACCCCAAGAACTTATAACTGTCTGTCAAGGGCAGAGAGAAAAAGAAGGGACAAAATACTTCAAATGGATAAGCTCTGAAAAAAGAGACAAACTAACCCCCAAAAATACCATGCAGCTAAGGTTAAATGGATGAATGTGAAGCATTGGGCAGCCACAGCTTCCTTTATCTTCTCAATTATGGAAATAATTTAAAGCAAACAAGAAAACATTTGTACTGTTATGATTAGCATAATCACTGTTTAGGGAACTAAAGAAGTTACTTTTATCTCCATATACACAATTCCACTTTTGTGTGTCTACCTCCCAGGTTAGGATTATGTCAACAACTGTAACAAAAGATCATAAACTACTTCCTTTTTCAAATAGCCTGTATATTCCTCTCTGTGAAAATTTAAAATGTGCACTTCTGGTAGCCCAAAAATCCTATTTCCACATCCAGATGTTTGTAATTTGATCCTTATTTTATGTGGAACACAACACTGACAAAAAAATATTGATTCTTATATCAAATATCTAGCTGGTAGGAGCCAGAGACCAGAATTAATCACCACTGCTAGAAGCTGAGATGCATCCCAGAGTCCTGAGGGAACTGGCTATGTGCCAAGCCACTTTTCTTAACATTCAAGAAGTTGTGGCAGTCAGGTGAAGTCCCAGGTGACTGGAAAAGGGAAATACTGCACCCATTTTTTAAAAAAAGGGTAGATAGAAGTATTCTGGGAACTACTGACCTGTCAACCTCACCTCTGTGACTGGGAAGATCATGAAACAGATCCTCCTAGAAGCGATGTTAAGGTGCATGGAGGACAAAGGTGATTTGCCAGCACAGTTTCACCAAGAACAAGTCCTGCTTGACCAACCCAGTGGCTTTCTACAACGGTGACTGCATTGGTGGACAGTGATGTTGACTGGTGACAAGAGTGATGTTGTCTATCTGGACATCCATAAAGCCTTTGAAATAGTCTCCCACAAAGTCCTTCTCTCTAAATTGAAGAGTAATGGATCTGATGGGTGATCTGTTGTGTGGATAAGAAACTGGTACAATGGTCCCATCCAGAGGGTAGTGATCAACAGCTCTGAGTCCCAGGGGACATTCACAACAAGTGGTGTCCCTCATGGGTCCATAACGGCAAGGTAAGTGAAGGTAACATGCCTGAATCATGTCCAAAAGAACCTGGACAAGCTTGATGAGAGTTTTGACAAGTCCAAGTGCAAGGTGATACACCTGACATGGGGCAACCCCCAGTATCAGTCACAGGCTGGGGGATGAATAAACTGCGTAGTCCTGCTGAGAAGGACTGAGAGGTGCTGGTGGGTGAGAGGCTGGACACGACCCGGTCACGGCACTTGCAGTCCAGAAAACCAATTATATCCTGTGTTACATCCAAAGCAGCGTGGGCAGCAGGGCAAGGGATGGGATTCTGCCCCTCTGCTCTGCTGAGACCCAAACTGGAGCGCTGTATCCAGCTCTGGGGTCTCCAGCACAGGAAGGACACAGACCTCTTGGAGCAAGTCTAGAGAAGGGCCACAAAGATGGTGAGAAGGACAGAACACCTCTTCTGTGAAGACAGACTGAGAGAGTTGGGGATGTTCAGCCTGGAAGAAGCTCTGGGGAGACATAATAATTGCAGCCTTTCAGTACCTAAAGGTGACCTACAACAAATCTGGAGAGTGACCTTTACAAAGGCAGTGATAGAAAAAGGGGAAATGGCATCAAAATGAAAGACAGAAATTTGGATTGGATATTAGGAAGAAATTCTTTACTGCAAGGGTGGTTAGGCACTGCAACAGATTACCCAGAGAAACTCTGGATGCCCCAACACTGGAAGTGTCCAACACCAGGCTGAAGATGGGGTTTTTAGCAACCTGGTCTAGCAGAAGGTATCTCTGTCCATGGCAGGAAGGCTGGATCTAGGTGTCCCTTAAGGTCCCTTCCAACCAAAATTATTCTATGATTCCATGGGTTGGAAAACACCCACATATCTTTCCAGAGAATTAACTCTTAATTCACAAGTTTTAAGTGAACTGGATATTTAATAAGACATCTTTACTTTATTAGGACTGGGGTACTGTAGGAGGAAAAACCCCCCTGTGCTAACAAACTGTCATGCATGTGGCAAATGACCTCAAAGCTCAAGAGACAATTTATACCCCATTTATCATTTATATGACAAATGTTCTTAACATCTAGGAAATATGAGATCCATTTCTACCCCTTACACTTCACACTTTAAAACTTAATGCAAAAGTTAAATTGGAGGAAATAAACCAAAACTATTCTACACAGATTTTGATACCTGTGAAGTTACAAGGTCTGGTTTTCAGTTTATTTTTGCAGAGGAAATTCTTCCCCACAAACATACTCACAACCACCTACCCACCAAGGACTCCTTAGAGTCTAGGATACAAAATGCATTCAAGTATATTGATCTGCTTTTTCAATAGATTACACCTCAGGTCCCAGCAACACAAAAAGTTATGCCCAAGAAATGAGCACTTTCATATTCACCCGTAAGAACAGAATAGAAATAAATCTCAGATATACAGAGTGGTGAAAAAGGAACTATGTAAGGTCTACGTGATTTCCCACCAACTTTGCATATACACATATAACATATTTATAGATATAGTAAACATACAGCTGGAAAGTGAGTTCACATTAATGCTGTGCAGTATGCACCAAAACTGTATTGGCTCATAAAGGAAGCACACTATCAAAGTGGCTTCAGACCTGGTTTAACGTATGCAGAATGCCTGTAGCTTTACATTTACTTGATTCCTTTGAAGTCATTTGACTGAATTATCTTACTTAAGACACACTAGAAAAAAAATTACAAAAAAAGCCCAACAACCATGCACTCAGCAGTTCTATGCATATAAAGATCTACAGAGTAACAGTTTCTGCTCTCCAACACTCAAAGTTCTTATGTTGTACTGCAGTAGCTATTTCTACCACAAGCACCACACACAGTATCAAGTCAGTCTGAGACATCCGTGGTTAAAATGTGATTATGGGCAATTAGAGTAATCAAAATCTATGTTATTGCAGCACTAGCCCAGTCAGTTACCAGAAAGCCATTTCATATATTTTATTACATTTGGTGACACACAGGAGCCTGTTTTATTATCACATAGACTCTAATCCAGTATTTCAGGGGAAACACGTGTATTTGTGGAAGCTGAAGTTCTGAACAGCGTCAGAGATTTCCCCTCTCTACACAGAGACCTTGTATTTGAAAAGCAGCGTCCAAGCAGGGCACAGCGGCCAAAACCACTCACAAGTCGCACTAAGACCCGCCAGAAGCAGGACGACAGCGAGATGCGAAAGCGTCCTTCTCAAATAAACAAACCAACCCAATTCCCCACGCGGCGTCCGGGACGCGGCTACGCGCACGGCGCTCCGGGGCGGGCGGGCCCCGGGAGGCACCGTGGGAAGGGAAGCGACGGCGGCGCGCGGGCCCCGGGGCTGCCCCGCCCGCCACCACCCACCGCGGGCCGCCGCCGGGAGCCGCGCGGCGCGCGCCCAATGGCAGCGGGCGCCGCGCCGCCGTTCACCACCGGCCGACCGAGCGGGCACCAGGAGGGGCCGCCCCGGGAACGGCGGCGAGAGACGGGGGCCCCGCCCCGGGCAGGTGGCGTCACGGCTGCGGGCCGAGCGCAGCACCTGTCGCTTTGAACGCCCTCCTCCCCCGCCCGCCCCCCGCTGCCCTCCCCGGCCGCGCCGGACGGACCCCAGCCAGAAGCCTCGGGACGGGGAGCGGCAGCCGCCCAGGAGCAGCGGGAGCCAGAACGACCGCCCGCGCCAGCTGGCTGAGGGCAGCGGAACGAGCGCACGTGGGGAAACCGCGCCGCTCTTCGCCGGGACCCGGCACGGCCCTGCCCGGCGGGGCGCGCGCTGCCGGCGCTCCCGAGGCGGCCCGCGCGCTGCGGCGCCTCGCGCGGCCGCCGGGGCGCGGCCGGCGGGCCCGGGCCCGGCCGCCTCGTGCCCGCGCCTGGTGTCAATTTTCGCAGTTCGGGCGGCGGGCGGAGGGCGCGCGCAGAGGCGCGCGGGGTTCGCGCGCGACGCGGCCACTGCTCCCGGCGCGGCCCCGCTCCCCGGTTGTTACCGTGCGCGAAGCGCGCGCGGCCTCCCGCTTCCTTTCTCACGCGGACCGTGTGTCCGCCAGCTGGGGACAACGTGCGTGCGCACCGTGCTGACGTCATGGCGCCGCAGCGCGCGCAAGCGCATAGCAGGCCAGCAGCCCCCTCCCTCCCGCCTGCCCGTCACGTGCCCGCGCCGCGCGTAGGGCCCGGGGCCCGGCCCGGCCCGCGCAGCGCCGCGCGCGCGGGGAAGCTTCTCGAACGGGCGCGCGCGGGCACCTCTCGCGCACCGGCGGCCGTCGAAAGCCCCGGGGCTCCGGTCGCGCGGCTCCGCCTCTCTCCGCGCCAGGAGTGCGCGCGAGGCCCGCGGCGCGCGGCGCCCCCCGGCGGGCCGAGCGGGGCGGTGCCGCCCCGCCAGCCCCGTGCCCAGGGCAGCGGCCGCCTCCTCCGGGAAAGGAGCGCCGCTCTCTGCGCGGGCAACGCACACCGCGCCTTTCCACACCTCACAGCGCTACTGCCGGCAGGAACCGGCCACCTCCCGCGCGCGGAAAGCCTCAGCTGAGGAAGCAACCAAGTCGGCGGTATTTCCATCGCCTGAGCAAGTTCTCGCTGACCGGCCAAAGCACGGCGCAGACTCTGACCACCGCAGCTGTGGTGCCTCTGAGCCGGGCCCTGGGCGGTGTTACCGAGGCGCGGACAAACTGAGAGCCCGGGCACGGCCTCGACAGAGCTCCCCCGCCCGGAGAACGGCGCCGAGCAGGTGCCGCCCCATGCCCAGCCTGGCAGGACTTCACAGACACCAAGGGAATTAATTACATGTAATAAACCTGGCACTTCTGACAATAAGCCCACTAAACCAGAATTCTGAACGTTAGGGAAATTCACATCTAAATGCATCACGGCTGCAGGCAAAAACATCTCCATGAAGCCCCCCATCCCTTTTCCCATTAAGGTTGTTTATTTTACAACACTGCATCCACTATGAAATGACAGAGACACACATGGTGCTCAAAGGCAGGCATCAGCTGGTAGGGTAACACAAAGGTCCAGGCGACAAAATTTTGCACTGACCGTTGCCTACCACAAACTATAACTTTGTCAGGACTGCTCCTCAATCTGTCGGGTTTTTTTTTGTCTTATTAGAAAAAGGGCAGAAGAAGAGCAACATTACAAAAGGTCAGCAACCCTTTAGAGGTTTCTTGGCAACATAAGTTTATGCTATAGGAAATTATCTCAGAAGCACAGAACTAAAGAAAATACATTTTTAAGAGACTTGACCAACGTGCATCAAAACATTAATACAGGTGGGTCTGTACGGAGGCCCAGAGGAACACCACCAGCTCTGTGAGTGTACGCACACCTCTGTCTCTAATGGGCAGGTCTTGTGGTGGAGGGGTGTTGGACATCACGTAAGCAGGGCAGTCTCAGCCATCTGAGAGACACAGCACATGCCAGCCCCGGGAACAGCACTGTGGCCTCTGGAGCTGCTGTGTCCACATGCCAGCAACCAGGGAGACCGGGATTCAGGAACCAACAGTGTCTGAACTCTGCTGCTGCAGGGTATCTACCATACATACAAATATATATATATACACATGTATGACCTGCTGCTCAGACAGGGTAGGGAGCAGGATATGGCTGTCTCTGCTGTGCTCCTGCATCTGTGTGTCTGCCTGATTGGTGTGGCCAGACATGTTTACATGTAAAAGTCACCTGTGCATGTGCTCTATGGGCTTGTAGCTACCAGCAATATATTTTCAGCCTTATTACTGGTCATATTTGGGGCATGGAGCTGCAACAGCCTCATGATGTTGGATCCAGCATAGCATTTTTCTTGTAACAAATCCAGTCAGAAATAATTACACCAATTCCAGGCACAGTCATTTTCTACCTACAGTCATCACATTTTCTGTAGAGCAGTCATTGAGTTTTAGGGCCACAGGATAGAGATGCTGTTTTGTATTAACCAGTTTGCTTCTGAAAAATGACAATACAGAAATAAGTGAGGGTTTTTTTTTTCAGGCAGAGAGTAATTTGTAAAACTGAGAACAGACACAGAACTAAAGAGCAGACAGTGCGCCATGTTTGTGGCCCACAAGCCACATGTTCCAGTCACGATAAAAGAAACAAACCAGAGACTGTTGACATTGTCAGAGATTTTCCTACAGTTTTACCTAAGGAAGGTTAGACAGGCTTGCCTGCACCAAAATTGAATCCCTGGTTTATCAAGAGAACAGATTCATCAGTAGAAGTCACAGCAGAACCGCAGACTCCCACCAGCTTAAGTAACCCAGTTCTAAGCAGCTTAAAGCTGACAAGAAACAGAAGTGCTGCACTAAAGAACATCATCTCGTTTAGATCACTATGAACACCAGTTTAAGGACTTGTCTGTGCTAAACATGAACTGGCAGCACAGAAATGAACTGGCTTGCACCTACTGAATCCCTGATCAGAGGGAGTTACAGCCATCCCATTACAGGCTAGTATAAGGTATTTGAAATGCTCAAGTTCACTACCAAGACGTAGACTCTTCCCCCAAATGCTTCTTTCAGACATATTCCCTTGAAGGTATGAACTACAGTCTTTACAAGCTGCATTTCAGCACCCAGTAAATCACGCTCCTGTTCTCAGTATCGCCTACATGGCGCCATGAAGCACCCATTGAAGCCTACCTGCTACAAGTAATAAGAGACTGTAACTGTTAGAGCTGCAGCAACAAACTGTTCTTCAGCCACTCTTACGTTTAACCTGTGGTAAAGATTCAGTAACAAAGTAGGAATTGGAGAGGTCACAAGTCCCAGGCTTCGCTACAGAGAACAATATACCTTGTAGAAAATATACACATGTAACCATACATAGTTAAGTAAAAGAGACCAGCTGCCAACTTGTGAAAAACACAAGAGGTGTTGATTACATTTTTTGTTGGCAATCCCCTGAACACAAAGATTGCTCCTACACAAGGACGGGACATTTCTGTCACACAGCATAGTGTGAAAAACAGTACTACAGAAGCATTACTGGAGCATAAAGGAGGCTTTCAGCTCTTAAATTCACTTCCTAAAAACAAGCACCAGCTGAAACTACACTCACTACCTGGAACAACAGCTATCAAAACCAGCTGTGCCAGTGTAACACACCCACAGCAGCAGTCAGCAGTTTATTACAGCAGTCTAAAGTTTACCACTAACTACAACCAGACAGCCCTGACTGGGCTCAAAAATCCCACGTTTTGGACATTAAAAAAAAAAAAAAAATCAAAAACCAAACACCAACCAAAAAACCAAAATCTACAAGCATTTAAAGAGCTGAAAACCTAGTGATGCTACAGCCAGAAGTGTTGTGCAATGTGCACACTAGAAGAGTTAAAACACAAAAAAACCCATTCTTTCTTTAGACAATGTTTTGCCATTCTGGAGAATGATTAACAGTAGCAACCCACAGGAAATTCTGATAATCTAACCCAAACTCTGGATTAAACTGCATTTAGGAAGGTATCTAGTCCCATTTTCTATGCCATAACCAGCCCCACTGGCCTCCAACTCCTTCTCCAGACCAGTATTAGTCTCCAGGAGCTTAATGTTTGCTGTACATGGATGTCTCTAAAAATTAGCAGCAACTATGTCAGCTCAAGATCTCTGTCCTTAAGCAAGAGAACCAGCCCAAATTTACTTTAAGAAGTTTATGTAATGTTATTTTTGATAGGAAGCTAGCTTAAATTCTTTTCTTAGCCTTAGGGAAGAAATATAGTTCAGTGCCAAGAAGATAAAAGATTAAAGCGGTGGCAGAATCTAGACAAAAAAAATTGAGATTAAGAAAAAAACTTATTGAAAGAAACAGACTGTTGCAGGGGAAAAAAAAGTTTTTCAGACATTTAAAAAATGTTTTTTAGCTTTCTTGCTGATGCAAAGATGCAGAAACACATGCTCCAGCTGCAGTCAGAAAGCACTTATGCCCACAAAAAGTCTGACACAGCTTGTGCACTGCCAGCTTTCAGCCCAGAGCCTTGCTTTATACTAAAAACCAAATTCACATCCCACTCAGAGTCCCAACTATTGCAGGATGAATAGGTGGCGGTTCAGAAAGTGTTTCACCAACTGAGAGCTACATGCCTGCAAGAGCAGCAGCTGCTTTTGGAGGAACAAGGCACATATCTGGGAGAGCGGAGGAAAGAAACTCCTGCTTCCCCTCTCCAATAGCCATACCATACCAAGGAGCCCAAACTTCCAGCTCCCCATAAAGTCAGTCGTTTGTCAAACAGCATTAATCCTGCAACATACAATGTACAGTATTTTGCATCTCTCCAGAGTTACCTGAACTTTTGGGAAACACTTCCCAAACACTGAAGATTGCAAAATGGAAATGCACCCAACTGGATGTGGCACACACAGTGCCATGGTCTAGTTGACAGGTGGTGATGGGTCAAAGGTTGGATTCCATGATTTTGGAGGTCTTTTCCAACAGAAATGATTGTGATTTCTGTTAAGAATGAACCACTGGTGAGAGGCCAGGGGGAAAAGCCAAAGTTAACTAATAATAAATGCTCTTTTTTATCTGTATACAACATTTGATATTTAGGTTAATGTATTTTACATTACCACCCATATTTCATCAGTCAGTGATATGCCCATTACTCATACATTCAATGAATGCTGTATTTTTTAACATACTATTATTTCAACTACCAAAAATCACAAAATAAAACAACAAAGCAATGCTTTATGCTTTTTGCCATGCAGCACTGGCAGAAACCAGACATAATCAGCAGGAATAGCACCATTTTGATGAATTTCAGTCCCTTTATGGCCATCACGAGGAACATTTATCATATACATGAATCTTCAGCTGGGGATCTTGTCCACATCATAGAAACAAAACAAAACAAAACAAAAAAAAAAAAAAAGGCAAATAAAAAGCCCTCACCTGAGTTCAGGACTATCCTACTCATCCAGCTATTTTATACCAATACTCATTTCTACAGTCACCAATGGCTCAGCAAGTTAGAAATGCCAAGGAACCTGTATTCCCCTTTTAAGGTGAAAAAGAAAGTGACACTAATTCAAGTCCAGACCATTGGCGATGTGCTCCAGGGTTTATATCCCTCTTCATTACTGTTTATTGACTTACCCTGTGGTCAGGCAGACCACACCAAATTAACAGAAAGCACTGTACAAGAGTTAGTAAAACAGCACAATTCCAACATCACAAATATTTGTTTAACAGTATCTGGGTCACAGTCTTGTCATTCTCCAAACTGGCTTTTCCTGGCATTGTGATTAGAACAAAGAATGCATTTTTATTGTAAATAGGTTTTATCTAGCTCCCATTCATTTTCTCTCTTTTATGCTGTTCACATTCCTTTAATGCCTTTCTGTTTTGGGCTTGATTTAAAAAAATAATTAAAACAAAAGAGCTTTCTTCTGGTTGCTTTCTTCTTATGACACACCTTCATCATCCTTCTCTCACATAACATTCTCACTGCATTCTTCCTTAGCCAGTTCAGCAAAGGATTTATCCCAGGTACTAAAACTAGCCAAAATCCAACAGTGAAAGTACATTCCACCTTTGTGTGGAAAGAGAAGAGCAACTCCACCATCACCATGATTGATTCTTTGTTCTAAGGTTACCCAGTCATAAGGAAGATTAACAAAAAAGCAAACCAACACAGCACAACACATCCTTAGTTATGGAAGGATAAGACAAGAGGAAAGCCCTGCTGGTGCCACAGCTAATGGCACTGCTCCCTATGCACATGCCATGACTGAGTGTTTTTTTGTAGATCCTCTGCTGTCTATGAAACAGCAAACAGACAACAGCCTTCTCACAGAGAAGAGCTCTTTTCTCACTCCAGCAGGCAGAGGCCCATTTCGTTGTGTAAGGAAAATGTCTTGGACTTCCCATTTCTTAAGGTTGCTTTTAAAAACAACCACAAACTTCACAAACGATCTAGTGGATTTGCGTATAAATGAAGAAGCAGCCTACAGTCAAAAAGAATTTCCTTTTTTTTCCTTTTCCTGGAAGGTAACCAAACAAGTTTATTCACAAGTGGTTTCCTCCAGTTGCACGTTTTCCCCCATGGCAGGCAAAACAGCATCTGCACCAATACTGAGCCAGCAATGGGTGAGGTTAACAGCCATCTGCTGCTGGATGAAATACAGAAGTGAACGAACTGCTGCCCATCTCCACCAGGCCTAAGAAATATGTGTTTTTTTCCCTACAAAAAGACGTACAAAAACGCTCACCTATGGGAACACTTCTGAAGCAGAATCAATTTCCCTTTCCAGTTCCCTGTACAGATTCACAAGACACTGTGCCTGAGGGCACTGAAAGGGTGCTGCAGCTGCATCGGGCAGAACACCTGCAAGCAACAAGACCAAAGCTTCAGCCTGCCCCTCTTCTTTAAACCGCCCTCGGTTTTCAGTCTGCAGCAACTTCAAATCTTCGGGGCTCTAGCCCATCCCATCAAGTGCGATTACACACGGCCCATGCCTTCACACAGTTCACGTCGGGAGCAAGGCAGCGTGACTGTTGTGCAAGATTTGACATCTTAATGAGTCAGGCAAGACGCTCCAACCACATACTGGGAAGCCACTCATCTCCCCGGGCTTCTGAAACAGCCGCTGGCCCTCGTGCCTAGCTACTCCTCACGGAGCTCGCCTTCGCGCTTCGACTCCCTCCCAAACTCATCAGCTCAGTACGAGCAGTTCCAAACAGGGCAGTACCGAGGGCCACCGAGGGCCACCGAGGGCCACCGCGGCCGCCCCCCGCGACGTGCCGGGGCGCACGCGCGTCGCCTGCGGGCCGCCCCGCCCCCGGCCGAGGGGCCCCGCTCCGGCCCCGCCCAGCCCGCCGGCCTCTGGCGCCCAGGGGGCACGGGGGCCGCTTCCCGGGAAAGGCTCTCTAGGCGCTCCAGCCCCGTGTCATAGGTGGCGCCGGCCACGCCCCCACCGGGGGCCGGTCCCTCGGAGCGCGATGGATTAGGGAGCAGCGGCAGCTGCCCAGGGCCCGGCCTCACCCGACCCTTCCCGCTGGAGAGCCCGGATGCCGCTCGGTCCCTTTAAACAATCCCCCCGGTCAGGTGACCGCCGGCCGCTACCCACTGCCCGCGCCCCCGGGTCCCGCCCGCTCGCTCGCACCCCCGAACAGAGCGGCGCGGGGGCGCGCGAGGGGAGCGCGCGGCCGCCGGCCCCGTCCCCGTCCCGCGCGCGACCCCCTCGCCTCAAACGCGGGCGCGGCGGCAGCGCGCGGACAGGCGGCGCGCGCGCGGGTGATTGGGCGGCCGCCGCGCTCACGTGACGCGCGCACGCCTCGCGCCACCTCGAGTGAAAAAGTTCCAAGGAGGGAAGGGGGGGGCGGGCGGCTCTTACCTGACTCCGCGCGCCGCCCGGCAACGCCCCGGCCCACGCGGCCCTCGCCCGCCACGCGCGACCTCCTGCCGTCCTCATTGGCCGCCGCGGTCCATCACGTGGGCCGCGCACGTTCCCGGCCGCTCCCCCCGGCTCGTCTCCCGCCCCCGCGAGGCCGGTGCCGGAGCGCGGCCGCGCGGGCGGAGCGCGGGGGGCAACGGGGTCCGGCGGCGGCCGCGCGGCGCGGCTGCCTCGCGACGCCCCGCCAGCGGCGCGCCGCCGATTGGCCGGAGCCGCCCGCCGACGCAGTTCCGCTCCCGGGGCGCCGCCGGCCACGCCCTTCCCGCCCCTCCCCCGGCCGTGCGCGAGGGATAACACGCCGCTCGCGCGTGGGGTCGCGCGGTAGCGCCTCCCGTGGCCGCGCCGCGTGCGCGCCCTTCCCGTGGGGCATCCGCTCCCCGAGCGCGTTCCCGTGGCCACGCCGGCCCCGGCCCCGCGGGCGCGCTCCTTCCGCGGCACCGCGATGTCTTGGGCCGCCTGCAGCGCCTTCCCGGGACTCCTCGTCTTTCCTTCGCCTTCCGCATTTGTAAATCACGGAAGAGGGGCTCGTGTGCTGCGGACTGCGATGTTCTGGCGGTAGCTGGAGCTACGAGCGAACGCCGACGGAGCGATGCTGGAGTTCAGAAGGATTTCCCACGCTGCGGGTGCTACTGCCGCTGGGACAAGGCTCTCGGACCCGGCAGGGCTCCCGGGGACGGGAGTGTTTGTCGAGCACTCACACCAATCCCCGACTTACCGGGACGCTACGTGTGAGCCGAAAGAGTTAAATAAAAGCTCATCAGCATAGGGACGTACTCACTAATACCTCTAAATATAACAGCCCTGCATGGTTAAGGCAAAAGGTGATTCTGGAGACTCTTATCCAGAAAGTCTGTATTTGGTATACAATTAAGTAATGGAACAAATGTTGATTGAAAAAAAAAAAAAATACGGAAACCCCCATGAGCTCTGGGCAGCATGGACGTGTGCAGGTTGGCTGAATTGTGTGGCAATTGAAACCGAGGGCAGCAGCTGCATCAATGAGGAAGGCCAGGCTTCCTGTGCAGTCTTGAAAAATAATCTCAAGTTGTCTAAGGTAAAGCCAGGTCCCATGTAATGGAAATTTAAACAAAAGCTGGTGGCAAACAGCACCATAATGTAGCCCTGGGCTGAAATTTCTGTGTTGGAGGTCTTGGCCTTGAAAGGTGCTCAGTCATCGCAGCAATCTGCATTCCCCAGGCATTGTGACATTACTGAGAATGTGTGACAATATGGCTGAGGAGTCCATGAGGGATATAAAAAGGGAAGTGTCTCATTCGACAAAGATTCATATTTCTGCAAAATTGAACTTCGTGTTGAATTGATACCAAATTGAGTGGTTGGTTCTCAGATCACTAAGATCAAAGATATCTTCCCTCATGTCTTAGACTGTATTTGAGGAATCTGTATACAAAGGTTACAGATACATTAACTGGTACATAAACTTTTGTTGCACTTTTACAGTCTTACAGCTGAAGTTCAGAAGGGTTTGAGTGTCAATGGAGAAAGCACTGGTGGACTTAGGACCTGTCTTTTTGGAATTTCTGGGCTGACTGAGGGATAGCTTCTTTGAAATTCCTGCTGCTCTAAGGGATGAAGTGCCCAATTCCCAGCTGCAGGATCTGTTTTAGTTAATAGGCCAAATAGAGGAAACGTCACCCAAATAAAATTTACTGTTTGACATTAACTGTAATGATGTTGCAAACATATAAAAGGATAAAGAAGTAATGCCAAGACAATCAAAGATATTGGAGTTGGCAAAATAAAAGATAACACATGGAAGGGAAGTAAGTCTGATAATCTCTCAGGGGGAAAAGATATTATGACTAGAGTAGTTTTGAAGGAAACCTGATGGTGTTTGTGAACATCACAGAAATGAGCCAACTGCGTGCTACAGCTAAAAAAAAAGAAAAAAAGAAAAATTGTTATTTTGGTCTCTAAGTGAAAAAAATATCCTTTACTGGAAAGAGGTAGATCTCACAACTGCTGTGTTGAAGAAGTTCCTATGAAAGATTGAGAAGTCTTAACTTTAAAAATGTACATATCATTTGAAATAGAGATGCCCAAATTACAAGTGAGGTTTTGCAGAAAAAAACTTTTGTTTGTTGGCTATTTTTTTTAAGTTAAGTATTGGGAAACTAAAGTTCATTAGAGATTGAGGAACCTTAAATAAGCAAGAAAAAGAATTATCCTCCTCTCCCCCTCCTTTCCCTTCTGAATAAAACCTTTAAAAGGGGGAAATGGAGAAAGAGCAGTCAGTACCTGTTCTTCCAGGGGCCTGTTTGCCCGGGGACCACACTGCTCCTCAACATCATCTGTTTACCCAGAGGCTCCCACTCACTATCCCATTTCTCTCCACCCTCCTGTTCACACATCGTTCACTGTGGGCCTCTTCATTTGAAATCAACAGCCAACTTTTCCAGCTCTTCCATCCCCACCCATCCCATTAAGACTGATAAAATGGGCCTGGAAATCCAATAGGACTGTTCCCACCGAGGAGCATATTTAGGAAATAAAGGCTTTAAAAACTGAGCAGAAACAGGCATATCCTTTTATAAGATTATACAGGTTTTGAGTGGGCTGAGCTTGTGGGAGGAAGGAAGTGTGATACAAAGAGAAAGGGTGGTGCTAAATCTGGTCTATGCCTAAGGCTGGCATTTTATTGCCAAACTCATTACCTGCTCTGTTTATTCCTGATGACTGTAGAAATCAAACCCCTATAAACAAATTTTGTTCTCCCATTAATAATATCCATTTATAATTAATCAAAATTTAAAAATAATTACATTTAAATGACAATAATTGCATTTAACAACCACCACAACCCTCATGTTTGAAATATGTTATGTAAATGCTTTAATCAATCACTCAAAGCCTGCAAAATGTCAGATTAAGGATGCAACTTCCTGGGCACTGAGCAAGTCAGGACCATATGAAGAAAATAATGTGTGAATTTTTCATGAAATCAGCGTTACACACATGGGAACCAGATAAAGATCGCTGAGATAATTGTGAAGCTGACATTTACTAGCTTTGCAGCATGGATTTTGCATTCCAAATAATGACCTTCTTAATACATGGAAAGGGTTCATTGATGATGGTTGCTTTCTGAGAGTTTCCCTTGGTTACATTGGAGCTGCTGCTATTGTGCATCCTCGTCACAATTCAAACCTGAACCTTCCCTTTATACCGGTCACCAGAGCTGCATATCACAGTGCAATTGTACAGCAAGAAAGGTTCTTTCCAAAGCCAGAGACCAGGAATTAGCCACTGGGACTGGAGAGGTAAGGTTGGGAGGAAAGTCTGTCCAGGTTTTTTTAAATAATTCGACAAGGAAAAATGGCAGGCAAAGCAGAAGATGTGCCCCTAACTTTATTGCTGTTTTTGTTTCACAGATGTGATAAACCCCCCGAGATCTCATCGAGGCCTCAGACTGTTCCTCCTCGCAGCCTTCCTTCTTAAGTCTTCCTGTCTCTGGACACCTGCAGGAGCCTGTGCTTCTGAGGCTGGGCTTCTGCTCTCTCTTTTACACAAGACTGCAAGGTGGCCAAGTCCTCTCCTTCTCAGGGACCCTCCTAGCTTCCCTCCACGAGGGCCAGGGACAGCTGAGACCACCGAATTCCCAAGCTGTTGCCCTCCCCAGCCCAAAGAAGGCAGGGCTCAAACAAGGCTGCACTTTAGCTCCTCACTTCAGTCACTCCACAGAGAGCTGGGAGACCTTCGGCAGCGCTCACAAGAGGGGAGCTGCTGGCGCCGGCGCGTCTCTGCAATTTACTCCCGGCACGGTGTTTATTGAGCGCAAAAAGCCCCCGGGAATGCATCAGTGATGAGACGCTGGGATTTGGCTTTCTTGCTGTAGGCGAGTTCCTAACGGGCACAAGGTACCTTTGGGATCTGGCCAAAGGCCATCGCTCGCCGAAGGGAGCAGCCCGGCGGAGCTTTTCCAGCCTCGCTGTCTTTCCCAACTTGCTTTGTGTGCCGCAGTTTTGCCTCTTCTGCTGCCACAAGCCTAGCCGAGACCAGCCTTTTTTCCTTCCTTTTCCCGTTTTCAAGGGACCGCAGCCTAACAAACCCTTTCCTGCCCGAATGGTTCAAACCCACCTTCCCCAGGCCTTGGGCTGCCCCTTCCTCACGGTGACGGGCGACACCGCACGCGAGGGGTTAAACCTTCCCCCACGCAAGGCCCGAGGAAGGAGGCTGCCGGCGCAGCTCCCGGGTCAGATCGCTATCGCAGCGCCATCGACCCGCGTCCCGCTAGCAAATGGGGGCGGGGGCCGGGGCACAAACCTGCCCTGAAGTGCTGCGGGGGGCACGGCGTGCGAGGGGGCGGGGGCTGCCCTGCGCCCCAGGGCCCCCCGGGCGGGCGCGGCCATCGGGTGCCTCCATCCCCCCGCGTCCCAGGGCTCCTCCACGGCCGCACTCGCGCCGCGGGAACCCAAACGCCGATCGCTCGTCATCCTCGTGAGCACGGAGCTGTCCTGGAGCCCTGGCAGGAAGCTCCAGCTGCAAACCGCTTGCACATGTCTGCCAGCAGCGGTGCGAAAGCAGCTGCGGCGCGGAGGCACCCGATGCCAGCGCTCCTAGCTGAACTTCCTGACAGCACCCAGCCTCTCCCTGGCTCCTAGAATTATTTCCTTTTAAACTGAAAATGGTGGTGATTTCTCAGATATGTGAAGCCAGTAGTTCTCATGCTGCAACATCCTCATTTAAAGCAGTTTTGGGAGCCCCAAACGATATTACAGATCTAACAGACAGACTCTACCCGTGCCCTGCAGCCTCTCCCGGTGAAAGGAGACATGAAGCAGGCACAGCTCGTCCCTCCTGCAAGAGGCAGAGCCCTGCCCCTGCAGCCCAGACTGCCACTGGCATACTGAGGTCAAGGCCTTCGACTTTCCCCAAAGCGGGAGGCCTACCCGCTGGGTAACAGGGAGGAAGGAAAAGGGAGAGAGAGGAGTCGGGGAAAGGGACGAGGCAGGCGTCAGGCGCTGGGGTGCTGCTCAGAGGCAGAGCAGTGGGGTCACAGGTTTTCCGGGTGGGTTGGAAACCATTCTTAGACCGTTGCGGACCATCTAGAGGCTCCCACGCATTGGCAAAATTTTGCCCTTCCCAGTGGTGTCTGAGTGGCAAAATTTTTGCCCTCCCCAAGGGTGTCTGAGGGGAGCTCAAGGTATCAGCTGTCCCACTTGAGCATGAGGTCACCCTCTCCCCTCCCCTGTCTCCCAGCCCCAGCGCTGCCCTGGCAGGACTAAGTAGCAGGGTGGACAGTTTTGCCATTCAAAGCAACTCGCTGCCCTAAGCACTTGTTTACTACCCACACCCTACCTCTGAGGCTGATGCAAAGGAAAAATAAAGCTCCTGAGGCAGGCATGCAATGCAGAGACCAGCTCAGACACCCAGCAGCAGAGCACCAGCTCTCAGAGTCTGGCCTGAGGCAAGGAAACTTGCTCAAAAAGCTACAGCTGCATCAGTGAGCAGTGCAGTCAGAGCATGTTCACATTAGCATTAGCAGCCTGCTGCTTGTGCTGTACCCATTTAGGCAGGGATGGTTTCCTCAGTCCAGCTCCTCACCAGTCTGGGAACTGGCGACCCTTGGGTAGCCTGTGAGCAGCAGATGCATTCTCACAGCCCATCTCCCAGCCTTGCCTCAGTCAAAACTCCCCCAGTCAGTGTGAGAAGGGACTGTCAGGACAATCACTATGAATGCAGCATCCTCATCTAAAACAAGGACATGCTAAGGTGTCCACTTCAAGTCAGTGTTTTCATGTTATGTATTTCACTGAAATGCTTCCAGAGAAGCTACTAAAAAGGCACAGACAAGGCAATTATCAAATACGCAATTTCTTCATAGATGCTGCTGATAAACAACATAACCACATCAAAACACTGCACAAGCAGCTTAGGGCACAAACAAGCAACAAACTCTGTATGGTCTGAGAGCTGGCACTTGAAGATGTTTCTGCATCCCTCACAAGCCTGCTTCATGGGGCAGCTCACCAAATCTGCATCCAGAAATCTCATCAGGTTTTGCATGCTGAATGTCAATGCAAGCAAAAATTACTAGTTTGGAGCCAAATTCTCATTTCAGTTGCTTCCTGTAGTTTTGCAGGAGTCAATAGATAAAACTGAGCAGAGGTAAATTCTGGCCAGGAAAATCTCCCAACTCTTAGACTGTATGGAGCTAGAATATAGAATTTTCTCTCACTCAGCAATCTGCTACTCCTTCTTGACAACTGAATCACGATAAAAAAAAAATCAGAAACGTAAACAGGATTACCCTTCACTGTTCACCAGCAAGGTCACTAAGCAGAGTAAAGCACTGAGGCCATTTCAAGAAATGTGCCTGCTTCCAAGGACCCTTAGAACAATTCAGTAGCATGGTGACAAAGATTCTGAATTGGTGAGCAAGGGGAAGGATCTGGCTGGTCACGCACAGCATCCTTGTGGGTGTAAGTGTTAGTGGGGATCAGGGGCTACTGGTGGTGCTGGGGATGCCCCAAGCCAGGCAGGATGGCTGTTCTCAATCTGAGTTGGGGCAGGGACAGGAAGGAGAGTGTGGCCAATAGGGAGGTATTGAAATTGCCTTTGTGGGATGCAAAATAGGATTTCATGGCTGAGCAGGCAGCAGGGAGAGCTGCAGGGGAAATAGAACATGCTGGGAAAGGTTTCCCCTATAGACCTGCAGATCATTAAGTGACTTCAGCTTTCTGAAGGGCCTATGTTCAATTGCCTTTTTGGGCATATTTCTTAGGATTATAAAAAACGAATGCGAGGGATTTTAAAAATCAGGCAAAGTCTGCTGTTATACAAGTCCCAAGAGCAGCTCCAATTTGCTCTGTAGGAGAGAAGACTGGCATTTCTGAGACACAAATGTCATGCTAGAGACTACAAAATGTCCCCAACTGGCACATTATCCCATCTCTGCCCTCTCTGACCTCTCTCTGGAGCAGAGGTCTTTGCAGGACCTCTCTCTGGTCCTGCAAAATGGAATTGATCCCCGAACTTCCTCAGGATTGCTTACTTCAGGCTTCCCTGGGCTTTTCTGTGCATGAGGGACCCCAAGGCTTGCTCCTATTTCCAGCATCCTCCCTGCAAGCAAGAGTTCAAGTGAGAAGAAACTGCTGTAACAGAAGCCATTGTCTGTGGGTTCATCTGCACTGAGGGAAAGGCATATTGTGCCCTTTGACCACACCTGGTGAAAACAAGGCAGTGCCTTGCTTCCATCTGTCCTAGCAGGTTCAGGAAAAGAGTTGTGGAAGAGATACAGATACACCTCATCCTGCTACTGTATGGCAAGACCACAGAAAGCCTTGTCTTCTTTAAGATTCAATGCCTGTTTGCTCTAACGTTGTGTTAAGAACAGCTTTTTCTTTATTTGCCAAATTCAGTGTCAGTGATGTTCTGTGAGATGTTTACTGAGAAAATAAATCCATTAATTTTTTCTCATTAAATTCTAGAGCCGTCCTGGAACAAAGGAAAGTGCATATTTTCTACATTCACAGATTTCTGATAAACAGGCAAGCTGCAAATCATGATGTTGAATTCTTGCCAGCCTTGTGACGGCATCATCCCCTGGACTTCCGTGAGCTGCTGCGCAGTGCCCCTGCTGTGGGATCAGCATCAGGGCTCAGCAGTGCTACATAATGCTTCAGCAGCTGAACAGGCTCAAGGAAGAAAACCAACGTCATCCCAGCAGATCATCTTCACCCAGGAGAGGTCAGGGCATGGTGTATAGGCAGACTGGGTGCATTTCCAGGTACATACCACATCCTTCCCTGAGTTGTGCTATTTTCATGCCAGAAATCTGATCTGATGATCTCAGTGCATTTCTCACAGATTTACACCACTATCAGCAATGGGTGGTTCAGACCTGCAGTGCAGGAGGCTTCTGGGATGAGGTCTGCTCCACTGAGACTACAATACAAGAGTGTGTGAGCATAAATCCCCCCAAAAATTCCCTGTGGGCGAACTGTGTCATTAGTTCCAGCACTGCAGCTCCCTACCCTAGAGCTCAGCAGACTGGAAATATTTTGTGGAGTATATTATGAAAGGAAAGAGAGAAATACCAAGCCATGCTAATTTCTGCCATAAATGAATAGGTTCAGCCCCTCTCATTTGGATCCTTGCCTGATGATGCCTGCAAAAAAACCCACTGGCCGGTTGGGCAGCAGCCCTGATCAATTTCAGTGGTTACCCAGGGAGACTTCATCAATAGGTGGAAAATATGGAAAAGATTTTGCATAGTGAGCCTGATCGTTGCCTCAGGTACAGCCCAGCATATCAGTTTCAATGGAAGTGCATTGGCATAATTGGGAGTGTTGGCAGACAAGCTGGAGTGAATCAGATGGGGGGAGGGAGTGTGAGAAGTCACCGGCTGTTTGCTCTGCCAGAGATTTCCACCCCCTCAGCAGTGCTGGTAGAAACATGTGCCTGTGCTTCATCCTTTTCTGTGCATCATCAGGTATATCTTCACTACCCTCAGCAGTACCAGCACTGCTGGTCCTGGCTGATGGGGTCCCCAGTTACAGCAGATAGAGCAAACAAATACTGGGGAGAGGGTCTTAAACTGCCCCAACTGTCTGATGAAATGCTAAGGCTTGAAGTTCAGATTTGACATGAGGTTTTTTACTTCGCAGGGCTTCTGGCAACAGCTAAGTGTCTGCTTCTTTCTGGAATGCAGTTTGGGTCCCCTGCATAATCCCCAAGTCTCCATCTTCCTTTGCCCTTACACCCTGCAGCTCAGGTACAAGGTTCATGGTCACCAAAAGGCTGTTAAAGCCCAGTCCATCCTCATATACCCTGCTGTGGTGTTACATTCACCCTGCCACATGTCGGCACAGTATTTCTGCTCCTCTTTCTCTTTGTGTATCTTTGTGTAAGAAGAGGGATTCTGTAGACAAATAATACCAGGAAATGTATTAATTAGCTCTGAACCTTGCCTGATGTTGGGGAGGCATGCTGCTTTACATCATCTAGCAATGTGAACCTTGGGGGCTTTTAGCTTCTTTAAAGGTAATTTAATAAGAAGGAACAGTGAGAGGCAGCAGCGAGTGACCACAGGGCTTTCTGCTCTGGCTAGCACCGTGTCACACAAGCAAAAGTCGCTGTCGCAGAGGCATTCATTGGCAGAAGTAGAGAGGCAGCAGCAGTCTCCCACGCAGCTCAGGTAATGACAGGGTAGCAGCCAGGATCATTGTCTTATATATTAACTAAGAGAGAAGAGACCTTCTGAATTTGCTGCAGTAACTGCCACGTTGCAGTGTGCAGTCTGCTGCTCTTCAATGACCCGTTGTTTCTGTCAGCTTCCCCTTTCTGTCACCTTTTACTGGCACTGTATGTTGATCAGTACGTGCTGCAATCTCCTGTACTCCAGCTGGATCATTTATGCATGCAAGCTCTCTTTCCTTGTCACGAATTTGTGCTTCCTTACACCACATGCTGGCAAGAGCCAGCTCCTAGAGACTCTTCTGGAAACCAGTCCAGTTCTATAAAATCTATACTGAACTGAGCAAAGCTTAAATCAACAAGTGCTGTCTATTTCCTGGGATCTCACGTTTCTTTCAGATCTATTTCAAGCCAGTGAAAAGAAACTGGAGGAAACAAAAGCTGTTTAGATACTTTCTGTGCTGCAGAAATACCTGTTCCCTAATTTCAGTCCTACTGTCAAATAGAACCAAAAGATGTTCCGTTTCACCTAACTGCAGTTGGGAATGACTTGGCTTGGCATGCCTCAAGCTGGAGGATCCATGGCGTAATTAGGAAGTGAGGAGTCAATCATCTTTGTTGTTGCTAGACCTCAGTGCAGTGACTGAAGTCTGATTCATACTGACACTGAATTCCCTTTATATGACAGAAAATGCAATCAAAACCCATGTCCATCAGTCTTTTCTGTTCTTGGACTAAGTAATTGATTTCTAGCTCTGTTTCCCATGGTAACAGGGCTCTCTGATCACCAGCTGCACGTGTTGGCCCTAATAGCTTTTGAATCCACTGCTTTATTTCAGCCAAATGCAATGGCAAGATTGAGGTCTGAAGGATAATTAAGTTCCTACAAGTTTTCTGAAAAAAGTCTGCATGTGGCAGATCTTTTTACTTCCACATCAGTACCTTCACTGCAGATGGAAATTCAATGAGTATTAGATGCCAGACACCCCACCAAGGGAAAAGGTCTTGTAAGAACCTTAACTAGGGGCAAGCTTCACCCAGAGTTTGCAATCACCCACTGGATCCAAATCTACAGGAATCCAGGGTTTGTAGAATAACTTGCTATTTTAAGGGAGTGCATCAGGTGTGAAATAACAAATCAGTATAAAATTAGGACTGTCAATGAGGGTTCCTCAGAGAAATCCCTGGTAAAAAATAAGACATTTGCAAAAGTTGGTGATTGCTGAGCATCAGGGAAGGATAAATACTACCAGCAAGGTATAGAATGTAAATCAGGAAAACATCTATATGCAAATATTGTTCCTTTCACTGGTCAGCAAGACTCAGATTTTTACTCAAAATTAATTGCATTTCACTTCTAGGGAGTGTTTTTACAGAGTCAAGACTTCAACACTTCCCTCCAAACACAGGTCAAGAAGGAGGGTGGCTGGTTCCAGTGTAGCTGTGCAGTAGCTCCAAAGTATATCCATGCACTCGCTGCAAGCATCTGCTGAGCTGCCAGCCCTGAACACACCATTCCCCACACTGATCAGGTACCAGACGAGGCTGCAGCATCCCTGGATTGGCAGGCTGAGCTGCCAGCACAGCCCAGCTGAGGCTCTTCAGTCAGCCCTGGCACTGGAGGTGGCAGGGGCATGTCTCCTCCTGCACTAACTACTCCTATATAACATAGGCAGTGCTGTGGGCTTCTGCTGTGCTCTGGCTAGGTGCTGTGGAGTCATGCTGCCTCACAACTTAGCTGGTAACTGCCCCACGTGGCCCGAGCCTCTGTTAAAAAGAAGGAGATCCTGTCTCTCCCTGTCTCAGGGAGATATGGATGAAGGAGCGTGGTCAGGCTTACCCATATGGGACAGAAGGTGCTTCAGCATAAACGTGCAGATGTTGGATATCCCACTGCCCCAGTAGACCAGGTGAGGGTTTCTGCTTGGGAAGATGGGAGGGCTGCACTGTTGTACTGGGGTGGTGGAAAAAAAGGGTGGCTGTGGGAGAAACATTTTGTTTAATTAGGAAAACAGTGTGCCAGGCTGGTGACTAAATCAGAGCTGTTAGTCTGGAGCTTCCCTGGGGTCAGGATCACAGTGCTGTCTCCAAGCAGACGCAGGGCCAGGGCAGCTCTGTACAGCCTCTTTGTGATTTGAGAGCAAAATACTGCAGGGCACCTGGGCTGGACCAGAGAGAGCACCTCATCCTTTAACAAAACACACAGCCAACCCACACCTCAGACACCTGCTTGGTCCCAGCTGAGGCAATGCCATCTCTGTTCTGGAATGTCATATATGAAATTTCACATTTCTGCTTTCTGACTCCCTCTTGACAGCTCATCCCATCTGTCCCCATTTTAAAATCTCCTTCCCTCCCTCTTTTTTCACTAGTTCTTCTTCTGGTGTTGCCTCTCCCACCCACAACACAGCCGCATTTGTACCTGGTCTGTCCAGGCTTTTATGCAAAAGGATTAAATAATTTGAAACAGATCTAAGGGACATAACTGGGCACCGGAACCTTAAAATATTAACAAAATCAGCTGCTTCATGCTTTGGAAGTAGTTTTTCCTGCATTGCAGATGGGGGGTGAGTGCTTGTGCCGTTTCCCATCATTCTTCTCTCTGTGTGAGCTGCAGGCAGAGGGCGTGCAGCGTGCTGTTTGCTTGTGAAGAATAAAAGCGTGAGGTACGCCTTTTCTTCTCTGCAAGTTGGAAATCCAGGGGCTCTTTTATGTTGTGCTTGGAACATTTGAGTCAGGAGCTGAATTTTACCCACCTCCTCCAAACCTCTTTTCCACTGAGAGCACTGCCAGTAGTTGGATGGGTGCACGTGACAATTTTCGGGGAGGAACTGAAACCAAGGTCTCGCATTCCTGGGTAGGAAGCACCACGTCCCAGAAAGGGCTTTTCCCCAGGTTCCTGCAGAGTGGTGGCCACAAAGCCTCTCTTTGTTGAACCACTGGCCCCTGCACATCAGATTTTGGCCTTCACAATCTCAAGGCTGGAGCAATGCAGAGTAACTGTCACCTGGGCAGGCCAAACATGTTCTCTGCCCCAAGAAGTAGCTCAATCATGCTTGGTGAAAGAAGAAAGACGACTTTCAGCTGGAGCTGACTATGACCCACACAGTGAGTATCATCACACGTTCTGCCACAGTTAAGAGGCTGGGACTCAAACACAGTACAGGTTTTATTATTAAAAAATGCATAAAAACTAAAGACATGCTTCCCAGAGTTAGAGTCTATATGTACATCTGCACTTCCTAGGCAGCTGCAGGGAGTGTAGCCTTCTGCCCTCACTGCAAAAGTGCACTGCACAGGTTTTTGTTACCATTTGTTAGGTGTTATCTTCTCCCCTGCATTGACAGCATTCCAGCTAAGTGAAGAGAAACCATTTTACACCCCAGGCAGTACAGGGTTAAAATTTGTATCTGTGACTGAGAAACCATACTGAATTTCTGGAGACACCTCTGGGACATCTCTATTCAGTCAGAAACTTAACAGAAAGGACCCATGCTCAAGTCCCAGGCTGAAATTCCCCTTCCCTAGGAAGGGTTCTCATAAGGGCTGAAGCTTGACCTGAATTTTATATTTAGACCCTGACCTTACAATAAGCAAATACTGAGAATTGAAGGGTGGAGTGTTCTGATACAAAGTCTGCAATCTCATTTGACTTTTTGGTCCCACCTTTGCCAACTCAGCAAATGCTGACATTTGTGGTATTAGTTTGAGGAAGTGCAATGTGGAATCCTAAGAAATACTGCCAAGTTTTCAGTGCAGTGAAAATAAGAGAAATTAGGATCTAACAAATATTTTAGATAAGTAGAGTAAGATGTAACTGCACTTCCTTGCTGGGAACCACCGCACAAAACAAATGCTGATTTACAGTAAAATATTAAATTATTAAAAACCACACAACCACTTGCAGTTACAGTGAGTCAGACATGCTGATTGGAAAACAAAACAAAACCCAAAGAGCAAACCCATTAATTTTGCCCTGTCTGGAAGGCTGCAGTGATATTACTCCATGTTTTATGTGACTTTTACAGCATGCCAGAAAGCCTCACAAATAGGAAGGCCAGTGGTTCTCAAGCTTTTTCATCATGAGGCCTCTCTCTTCCGAAAGAAATTTTCCAATTGATCCCTCCCCTCAACACAAATCTTCCTGAAATTGATTTCACATGTCACTCTAGCAGCTACAGTTCTTCATTATTTGAAGAAGACATAAGACTAATAAAGAGAATGATTGAAAGAATCCAACTTTGAAGCAAATGCTGAATCCCGCTCCTGCTGAAGCTGAACAAGTCTGTCATTCTGTATCTCAGTCTTCTTCCTCTCCTGGAGGGCAGCACTTAGTATTAATTAACACTGTTTCCCCATACTGCTGTTAAGTCCTCTCTACACTGCTTCCTTTCCATTCCTTTGAAGTTGGATTCTGCCCTCACACAAGCCAGCTGCTCTCCCTCCCTTTGCATTTTAATGTCAGCTGCAAGTCTAGTCAGGCCTGAACTGGCATCAAACAGAAGAAAAAGAAAGACATAAAAAAAAGGTACATGGGGAGAAGAGGAATGCTGGATTTTCATTTTTTTTTCTAATTTCTTTGCTCACCAAAACGTCTGAAACTCTTAAAAGAGCCCTGGGCTGAGGAAGCGGCAAATGTCACTGCATGAAATGAGCCAGATGTTCAAATTCAGTGCTGGGTAGGAGCAGATCCGCTGATCAGTTTGAGAACCACTGAGGTAGGCAACAAGTCTAGGCAGTACTGCTGAGTGAACACGAGGGGAATTTTGCCCTCTTGTCCTGAATGACAATATAAATACCCACTAGAGTTTCCAGGGGTATCAGTCCCGAAGTCACACAGCCAGGATTGAAGACAACATCTACACAAGAGCAAGCACTGACTGAACAGAAGGTGGATTCAGCTCTGCTCCAGCATTCAGTGAGAAGAAGCAGAGCACAGGCTCTGACTGCTGCCTTAGCTCTGAACTCCTTTCAGCATGTTGTGGTCAACCTGTAACCCTACTGCCTCCCTCCCCAAATCCAAGGGGTTGTTTGGGTTGCAGTTCTTCCAAGCTATTTGCCACTGCAGCCCACACAGGTGGTGAAAGCTACAGAAGCTGCCCAAGAGCCCTGGCCAGTGCTGTTCAAAGCCATTCCAGATCTGGCATCAGAGCCCCAGGAGACACAGCACCATGCTGCACACATCCAGTCCCAGGGAAGCAGAGTGTCATTGCTATGTACAGGCTAGCAACTTTTCTCTCCTTCTGTCTCTAGCTCACACAGAAGGCTTTTGTCCTCCCCTTCTTGTCCATCTGCATGCCTTTCACCCTCAGCATCATCTCCAAGGCACAAGGGGCTCATGATGTAGCGATAGTCACTTGTGACAGCAGCAGCTGCCCCAGCAACAGTCTCTTCAGCATCCATATTTCCAAAGGAGGCGTGCAGGGCAGGGTCACTTGCAGACGCCTCTTTGTCCTTCCCAATGTTGACATACAGAGGATCTTGACTGGAAGAGAGCGTGGACATCCTCCCACGAATCATTTCCAGCTGGGACCGGAGTACTCCAAAGCTGGGCCGTAGCTTGGGCTCAGGATGCCAACATCTGCACATGAGATCATAGCTGCAAAACGGAGAGAGACAAGAGCACTGAGAAGTGGAGCAGCCATGCCCTGCAACTCTGAACAGGGGGTCTGGGCAGTGAAGCTTAAAAAACACAGACACTTCCCCCAAAATCTGTCAGCTTTGGCCTTGCACAGGTGACACAGCATGGATGGCCATTATGGGTCTAATTTCTTATTTCTTCCCATGTTCAAGGGCATTCTCCCTTTGGTCAAAAATGTTACTTAGATGGTATCAAAAACCCAAAAGCCCTGTCAAAGTATGCTGAATTTCCTGGTAAAGCCCTTGTTCTGCTGTCTCTAGGGAGCTAGAATAGGACTTTTGAGTGTGACATCACCTACTAATAGCTTTTGAATTTATTCACAAAAAGCACCCTCACAACCTCTGCCTCAGCTGAAGCTATCCCTCCAAATTCTAGTTCAAGGGAAGATAAATCACAGGAAGAAAACCAAGATCAAACTCCAGGAGGTGCATGTTATTTCCAGAGTATCCTTTCTTTCATGCCATGTTAACTCAGCTCCCAGAGTAAGGGAAGTGTGCTGCTGTTGCTGCCTGACAGGTTGTCAACAGGACTGGAAGAAGGCACACTGGGTTTGTTGAGAGGGCTGTTAAAGAATGGGCAACAGCTCCAGTGCTCGAAGAGGGATGCTGAAATGGCCTTTCAACTACAAAGGTACCACCTCGGTGCAGAAGACATGTTCAGGTCCCATTCTGCAGCCTTCCTCCTGTGGTCAAACGCCAGCTACCTCAGCTCTGTCTGCCCCAGAGCCAGCAAGGACACAATCACTGGCTCTGGTGGCCCATGCTTGGCCAAGGGCAGAGGAGCTCTCCTGCCCTGTGGCCGGGTTTGCAGCTCAGCGTCTGCGCTGGCCGCCCTCCCGCTGGCCAGGCCTGCGGCCAGAGTGCTGCGCTGGAGCATGGCCAGAGCCATTGTCCTGATCCTCTTTGTGCATCACCCACAAGACTGGCAGCTGCATTCCTATGGTGTTATTGTTGCCAGTTTTGCAGGGAACAGGAACAAAGCACAGTGCTGGCGCTGAAAAACACTGCATACAAATGAACCTCAGTTGAACTTGTAAATGGAAAAAAATCTGATATGGCCTTTACTGGGAAATAAAGCATTTCACGATGGGTTTTATTTTACTTTTTGTATTCCTTGCGATCAGATTTACAAGACCGTTCCTGATCTCACACTACTTTTACAGAAAACTTCTATGGTTCAGTTGTCTTAATCCTGATTTACATTCCTCACAAACAGTAGAAATTATTATAAATGCTGCAGATAAAACAGAAACTTCCAATTCTGTGCAACCAAATTAAATACTTGCTTTTACCTTTGCTGTCCATCAGAATAATCCATTTGAAGGAAAGGTAGAAAAACACTGGCTGTCCTGAATCAGCCCAAAGGCCCCTTTGCCCCAGTACCCTGTGCCTGACAGAATCCAGGAGCAACACTTGGGGAAAGCCTGTAAGCTGAGGGTGAGCATGTAGTGAGATCTTTCTGGTATTTTCTCAGGTCTCAATAACCTGTAGCTCAAGCACCTCACAAGACAATGGTTTTCAATAGTTTTTGATGGATTTTTCTCCAGTGCCTATCTAGTAGGTTTTTGAGTCTCTTCTCTACTTTCTGCTTCTCTAACATCTTACAGCCATAAGCTCCACAGCTTGGAACTAAAGCTCCTCAGAGCAGTCAGGATGCAGACATGTAATTAATTTAGGCAGTGACATAACAATGTTTTCATTTATACTCAGTAAAAGTTAAAATGAACTGCTGAGAAGATAAAAGTGTTCAGCTTTAGTAACATGAGTACAGATTATTCCCTATGTAGAAAAAAAGGAAAAGGAGAAAGCAACTACATTAAATAATCCACCATCAGAGCAGGAGGGAAGAGGGAGGAAAGAGGTCTTAGACCACTAAAATCAGTGCTTATAGTTATATCTTGCTTTGGGCACAACACACAGAAAACAGAGCCTTGCTTGGGCCCTCAGTGAAATGATTTCACCTTGTCCAGGCAAGGCAAGCTTTTACCCGGGATAAATTATGGTGACACTCCCTGAGGGATCCCAGCCCCATGTGAGGAGACCAGGAATCTCCAACCACCACCCATGGAAGAAGGGTTCCTGAGCAAACATTTCCTGCGACCTGCTGGCCAAGAGTGATCCCTTGGCAGCAGGATTGAGGCAGGAGCACAGGCTGCAGCATGTGGCTGCCTGCTGCCCTGTGGACTATCTAGGTGCCTCCTGTAAGTCTGAAAATGTCTGCAACCAGAATCTTCAAGATTGTCCTGGATTTGTTCCTAGATGTAATTTAAGGTGGGACACCGATCTACACAGCTTTAGTTTGTCCCATCTGCTCTCTTCTCTTTCAGCCTGCTATTTCTGAGAGTAGTAGATCAAAATTTGAAAATTGGGCCAAGCTTTGAAAGACACACGCAGGCCACTGCCTCTGCAATCCAGTTTCCTTGTAGTCTTGCTAGATTGCCTCTCTATTCAGCCTTCAGGATGTGCCATGGAACTCATCCCTTTGCTCAGATGTTGGCCTGAGAAGGCAGGGTTCAGTGATTCTGGAAACACAATTACAGTTTCCACAAAGCCAAGAACTGCTAATGTTGACACTGTTGAAACCATTGAGCCAAGTTAGCTGCTTGTGTAGTTACCACAGGGTCCTGGGAGCTCTGCCAGCAAAGAATATCTAGTAGCTAACCCAGGGACTTTCTAGTGAATGGCTCTGTGTACTGGAAAGTGGAGAAATTCAGATCAGCATCCCAGCCAGCTGCCTCTGTTTCCTTCCAGCAAGCCAAATTTCTCAAAAAATCATGTCAGCAGGGTGAGGAAGTACTCACACATCTTCCAGGCACTCCGGGGGCTGCTTCAGCCTGTTCCCACTGATGAGGTAGTTGTAGATTTCTGCATTCTCAATGCCAGCATAAGGGGTTTGCCCTCGGGTCACAATCTCCCACATGGTCACCCCAAATGCCCACTGAAAGAGAACAGCACACAGAACAAGTGAACAGACCGTTCCCTGCTCACTGGGCTTGGTTTCAGTATGCTCAGACCGTGCTGGGTAATGTCATCTGAGCAGCAGAGATGCAAGGACTATCCAAACTCTAGCTAGAAAACAGAAATGACCCATATGATGCTGGCACATCATCTTAGGAGACAGCTGAAGGTCCTATCCAGCCCCATCTTGCAGTGGAGCAGGGGAAGATTTGGGAGCTGCTCCTGTCTTCCACCTGCAGACCTTTCACTTATGTTCTTTAAGGTATGTTGTATCAGTTTTTTGGTTCCCAGGTAGAAGAAGATTTTGGTTTGGGGCTCACAAATCAGTTTCTTAATTCATTTCACCAGATTCTGAGTTTCTAGTAATGTACAGGCACAAATGAAAGCAGAATTTAGCCAATAAGCCAGGCAAGGAACAAACTACTTATGGCTCACATTCTTTTCTGCTCTACACTGCACAGCCGTACTTGTACTTTTCAACTAAACTGCAAGGTTTGTGAGGTGCAAAATATTATTATTTTTATAAGCAAACCACTGTCCAATGTTTGTTGTAAACTGTCCGAACTAGTGATTGCCAATCACTAAACCCTGTCTACAGTGGATGCAGCAATTGCTGGGCAACTCAGCAGCCATATTACAAGGCACTCTTGGTTATCTCTGCAAGGACATTGCGATAGGGATAACCGGAAAGGCAAGACCACAGGACTGAAGGACAAAACTAGTGTGAAAATAGATCAAAAGGCAGCAAGGAAGAGGGAAGATGGTATCAGAAAAAAACTATCCCAAAAGGAAAATAAGTAACAATTTCAGATGAATGGGTTTAGCCTTGCTCCCCAGAGGCAAAGGTATGGTGAGTGTCTAAGCACCGATGTATTCAGATCTACGGAGTTCCACCAATGCCTTCTGCAGCACAGAGTACCTTTGCTGCATGGTACTTGTATGTAAGTGCGTGGGTCACACCATTTCAAATGTCACCTTCAAACTGTCAGGCAGAAGAGAAAGGAAAAAGAATAAGGGAGAAGATACTGCATAAAGAGAGGAAAAGGAAGAGGAGAAGGGGAAAGATGAAGAAGAGGATGGGGTAAACACTGAAAAATAAAGCAGAAAAGGACAACAAGAAGAAAAGGGTTGATGTCTTTTGCCATTAACCACTCTCATATATTTTTAGCCTTGAGTTCTGACAGCACCCAAGGCAGAAGTAGCATCATCCCTCAAAAACAAGGTAAACTCCTTTTCCTACCACCAGGGCCTTTTCCCACCCTCAGTGGGATTCCTCCACTCCAGCAGGAATACAAGTGGTCCCCAATGCACCGGAGCAAACCTCACCACATCACTGTGCGTTGTGTACAGATTATCAGCCAGACTTTCCAGAGCCAGCCACTTCACTGGCAGCTTGGAGGCACAGCCCTGGCGGTAGTAGTCTCCACTGTAGATTTTCTTAGAAAGTCCAAAGTCTGCAACACTCACGTTCATGTTCTCATCCAACCTACGGGAAAGTTTTCACAGTTGAGGAAAGGAAAGCATTTATTGGCTACCTCTGGCAAAAAAAAAAAAAAAAAAAAAAAAAAAAAAAAAAAAAAAGGTATATGGCTCACCAAGAATTACACAAAAGGAGAATGATTTCATCTACTTGGTGACCAAAGTGAAATAACTTAGTGGTCTCTAACTAGTTCCTTCAGACTAACAGGGAACTAATCATTACTAAGGAAGTGTCTAGGCTTAGATGGTCTAGTGTCTTAGACAAAGCAAACTCAGATAGTTTCTGTTTCCAAGATTATCAGAGGACATCTGCAATGCTCACTGCTATCACTAAGGCCTGCACCCCATATTGGAAATAAAGAAATCATAGGGTGATTGCCTAGACTGCCTGTTAAAATTGCTTGAACTGCTAGATCTGCAACATCTCCTCTTCAGGCCTGGTTAATAGACTGAATTGCTCTGTCACCCACTTAAACCTATACATGTTGGCAGATAGTCCAAGTAAAGGCCACAAACACATCATGCTCCCAGGCCTCATAAAGAACTCACTCCCCAGAAGATGTGCTGAAACAGGCATTCAGCTTCCTCTGGAGGACGTCTACGAAAATAGAAAATCAGTATGGGTTTCTCATAAATGCCAAAGCAGGCTAACCCATCATTTTTCATCATAACTATCAGGCTCTTTGTCTGTACATCTGGACATTGAAATGCCTTTGGAAATCTGTGTCTCATTGTGGATTGGATTTTATTGGCTGTTGTGGTTTTGATCAGAGGCAGAGTTCTGCTGTCACAATGAGCTGTTCTTTACTCTGTTCTCAGGGAAGAAGCAGAGTGGAAAGGATAAAAAAAGGACTTTTCTTTCCTTCAAAGCAGTCAAGGTAGTTTAGTGTCAAGAACAGTGAAGTGGGATCATACAGTGTGTTCAGCATGCAAATATTTTTAGAGGCATTCTCCACAAGCTTTCAAGGAAACTACAATTCTTATATTGTGATAATCAAGTCCTCAAAATAGATACCAGAAATACAGACTTCATGATACAATGAAAGTTCTTTTCTCCTAACACAGCCAAACCCATTCCCTCCTGCTGGTTACTTTATATTGTGGAACAAATAGCCTATGCTGACACATAACCACTAGAGTGGCTAATTACAAACACATATTGTAATCAACTCTATGAAACTCTATCTGCAAACCAATGGTAGAAAAGCTCATTATAAAAAGGTCTGTTTGAAAGATCAGTGAGACTTGAGGAGTTGCTCCCCGCTCCCAGCAGCACCACCACACAGCCCACCACAATGACCATGACTCCCCTATGTCTATTGTCATTTAAGGCAAGGATCAGAATTCTTAGACAGGACCCCTCACACTTCTGTCATGCAAAACGTTTTTCATCCCTCCCTCACCCACTCTGGTCTTCCTTTTCTCTCAAAACTCATGAATCACTTACATGCAGTTCCGAGCTGCAAGGTCCCTGTGTATGAAATTTTTTGAGCTCAAGTACTCCATCCCGCTGGCAATGTCAATCATGAACTTGAGGAGTGTCTGAACAGGCAAATTCTGCAAGAAATAACAGTGTAGGTTCTATTCCCAGAGGCTTTCAAGCACATATGACAAAACTGCAAGGTCTACTGCCACTTTACAGAGCAGGGATGTGGAATACAGGGAGAGGATGGGATGGAATGGAGGAGCTGGTCCCCAGCATGCATGGAATGAAATACTTTAAGATCACATCTCACAACTTCCTCTGGTGTTAAAATCCAATCGCCTGCCAGTGCCTTTGGGAGACCAATCTTGAGCTGCTCCAAATACATTCTCTGAAAATCCCTAACCTCCCAGAAGGAATTCTACAGTAAGACAGACTTACAAATGGGTTTTCCCCAATCCGTGACATCAGCAGAAAAGCATGGAGGTCTCCATGCTTCATGAAGGGCAGGATCACCATGGGAATTGGGAGACGGCCCTTGGGACGGCTTCGTAGACTGACTCCTGATGAGGACACACACAGCAAAGGGGTGTTAGCAAACAGCTTATTCCCAGGAGGAATCTTACAGGCTGCTGCACTTTCCTCTTACAGATCTGGAGTGCAGTTTTGGTGGGTAGATTCCATGCTCCAAGCTTCTATGATTTTATGCCAGGTGCTGCTACGATGCCTCTAACCCTGTTTGCATCAGAGGCTGTACTAAGAGCCTAGGGTCTTTCAGCTCTTCTTGCAGGACCAACTATAAATGTTTCTAGGATCACTCCAGACCAGAGAGCCCCAACCCCAGGCACTGCAGAGCAATCTCCAAATTATGGAAAATACCTGCATTCCAAAGTGTTTACCCATGAATGTCTTGCTTCTTACTCAGTATTTTGGAAAGGCACAATCTTCCTCCTATTTATAGCCTACCTGCCCACCTGTTCACATTTCACAGCAGTTCAGACACGTCTCAGCCAGCCAAAGTCTCCCTGATGTATTTGCAAGAACCAAAGAACCAGCTTAAATAGGAGATGGCTGTTCCTGATGTGTGAGGGTGGGTGTGGGGAGCATTAAACACACTCCAACTCCCTGGGGCCTGGGAAGGAGCAGTGCTGACCTACGCAGGACTCCAGGCAGCACAGAGGAGGCTGCACTAGCACTGCTGGGGAGAGTGAGGCTGTGTGAGGTAATGCAGGAACAGGAGGTGCTCTGTGGCATGAGCAGCAGCGCTATCTTACCAATCAGTTTGGTGACATGAGGGTGGTCAAACTCCTTCATACAGGCAGCTTCTCGCAGGAACTCCTCAATGTCCGTTGAGGTGAAGATGTCCGCTGCAAAAAGTGACTGTAAGTTTTCTTTCTTTGTAGGTGGCTCCAAGGGGCTTTACAAATAATGATTGCCAAAAGCTTGTTCTTTGTGGCACAGCACATCTTCTCAGACCTTTAGCTAGATAAGCCATTTTACAACAAAGCAGAGCCTGACACTCTCTCCTGGGACAGCAGCAGTAAGCACATATCAGGGACATCTGGTAAATTGGTTCTTGGCAGAGTAAAGAACCGCTGGTTAGCAGCTCTTTTTTGAATAAAAAATTTCCCTGGAAGTTGTGCAAACTGTGTGGGGGTTAAAGATGTAAGAATTAATTAGGTGAAAGAACTTAACTACAAATGTCAGGGAGAAGAGACGTCATGCAAATGAAAGAAAATGCTGAAACTGAGGAGATGGCCCAGAGCCCATGACTGGCACAGCAGGGCCCAATTCATCTGTGACAAGGAAGCCATGAAAGATAAATGCTTTTATGTCTCTTAGCATGATTGAGCCTTACAAGGTGCTAGAGCGAAGATTTCTTAAATAACCACACTACTGAACAGCTTGGACCAAATTCAGCAGTGATATGCACCAGCAAAATTCTGGAGTAAATTATTTCTCATTGCTATGATTCTAGATTTTTGGAAATATATCAATATAATCAAGAAGTATCCCAGCTGACTACTTCCACCACCGTTGCTGCTGAATTCAGCAAGAGTTCTCCAATCCTGCTGCAAGATCAGACTCAGACCTGTAGGGGAGTGTTCACATTATCTACTTTAGGCAAGTAATTTCAGTATAATTCAGAAGACAAAAAGAGATTCCCTTTTTACAGTCAGTGAAGAAAGGAAGGTGCCTCTAGAGGCTGACAAATTGTTCCTAAGTTAGATGCCTGAAGGGAGACATTCTGACTACACAAAAGCTTGCAAACCGATTAGAATTATTGTTGAAACTGGATAAAATGATACAATTTACACTAGAATGGTACTAAGTGTATTTAGTACAAGCTGTTATTCTGTGACAGCAAACTGAGCTCCAGAGATAAGCGAGTGTGACTGCTTTCAGCCAGTCACAGTTAATTTCTGCCTTACAGGCAAACAGGATCAAATAACATAGGTTAACATACATAAGCACACATATATGCATGTTTCCTTTAATTAATACCTATCTCTTAATTGCTGTTCTTGTTACAGACTTCTGCCTGTTAGTTGTCTTTGTTATATACACTCACCAAATGACAAATCAGAAGGGAGCTGGACTGCTCAGTCAAATGTGCTGACTGAGATGAGTTAGCTTGTCACTGCATTCAGCCCAAACACCCTTCTGTTTATTCTAGGTTATGTGCTTGCAGGAATACTGTTCTTTCACTGCTGAATTATTAGGGCAGAGCAGACCTGTCTGAACTGTCTGTGCTACATGATGAAGTGGTTTTGGTTGCATCCACCACATGCTACATGCTGTAGAAGCAACCAGGTGGTATAGGTCCTTTCCTGAAGAGCTCCACTACAAAAGGACTAATATGAAGGGGATGGGAGACAACATGGGTAGAGTGGCTGAGCGGGAAGCTCACAGAGAAATAAAGAGCACTAGGGGATATTTGCTGAGAATAGGACAGAGAACATTTAATCCTTCCAAGCTCTCTTTTCTTAAGTAATTCAGGTAGCCCTGCTCCCACATACCTTTCAGCATCTTCACTGCCACTTTCTGGAAAGAGCCATCATCTTGCTTCAGTAGGGCCTCTCGAACTGACCCAAACTCCCCTGTAAAATCAGAGTAGGCAGTGAGGGAACAGCTTCTTGTTAAGAAAGTATGATTCACAGAAGGTTCACTTCAGGGGTCACTGGCAAAGAAGCTGAGTACCCATAAGAAATGCTCCATTTTTCATTCTGCAGGTCTAGATACCAGCTTTCAGCACGTGTGTGTCTAGAAGAGATATCACTACCAGTAGACAGAGCTCACTGTGCTGGCAGTCCAGAAGGCAAAGGAAAATGAGAAGGGAAAAAAGCAATTCCTGACCAGATAGATGATGCTGAGACAGAGTTTAAGCTGGGCAGACATTTCCGGGGAAGCCATATCATGAGGGATGAGTCTGAGTGAGGTTCTGTTCAGAGAGGAGGCTCTTTGCTGAAGCAGCAAGTGGATGGGTTGGCTGAGGATGCTCTTAGTATTGACAGCCATCAGAGCTGAGTGATAGTGCCAGGACTCAACCATTTGAGACACAGTCAGCCTTATCTCTCAAAACTCAGAGAATCACTTCTATGAATCACAGCTGACCAGAGAAAACAGAGTGTCTACTTGTGTGTGAGAGATATGTTGATTCACAGAAGGCAATATTTTGCCCTGGTGTCTTCTCTAAGGGAGTTAAGAGGAAATGCAACAGGCCAAAACCTCTTCAAAATATTTAGCCTAAAGAGGCTTTATACCACAGCCTAACTGCCTCTTTGCATTAGATCTGGCTCTAGATTTCCTCTCCTAATTTTGTATGAGGAACACTGATACTGAAAAGAAGGAAGCAAAAGATGGCAATTAGGATACCTACCCCAGAAGTGTTATCTTCCCACTAGCTCTACAACAGTGTCCTTCACTACTCTATGGCACGTGCTTACTTCACAAAAACCATGAGCAGTGGATCTGACCACAAATCAGGAAAATGGGAAGGAACAAGGTATTTTGTGCTGCTTCCATACTATGGAGCTGCTGTTCAGCTGTAGAACCAGCAGAGCCCAAGATAATGCAGTTATGTCATATAACATGTAACCTGGGGTTGTGGCAGTGGGGCTGACAACACAGACCAGATTCTGCCAGCTGGCATCCCTACACCAAGGCCAGGCCCTGGGGCCTCTCCGCAGCCAATTTCAGTTTACCTGTCATGGGAGCAGCCCAAAAGGGTTGAAGTAGGATCCCAGAAACTGGCCAAGAGCTAACGCTCACAAACAGATGACACAGCTGTTTAATAACTTAGCACTGTTAAGCCCTCTGAGACCAGTTCTGCAGGAAAGTCATCTTCCTGCTCTGAAAGAAACACATTTGTTCTAGGAGGGATGGAGTGGAAGAATGCTCCCTATGGAAAAGGGTCAAAAAAACCTGCAATAAAACTAGTTTTATAAAGAAAAATGAAAAGGTGACGTTTAATTGAATATTCCTTTGTTTAAATCTCTGCAAGAATTTCACACACCAGTGAATTAACACTGCTTTGGAAAGCGGAGCATAGGCTGCAGTTCATGGTTGTGTAGAGCCGTATTATAGGAATGGCTTAACCAATATCCTCTTAGTTATGCTAAACCTCTGAAATGTTTTATCCCAGCAGAAGGGATAGTTCCATTTAAATTTCCATCTGCATGCTGGAGAGAAAACGGGCTGCTTGTAATTGCTTCTTCCTACTCAACAGTTAAAATAACACAAGTGGGATTTTCAATGTAAAGCCTTGTTCAGTTTTGGTTCTTACCCTTGCCCAACATTCTTCCCAAGGTGAACTGCTGTTCCTGGATTAAGACATCTTTTAGTTTTGTCTTCAACTCATCACTGATCCCTACACTCTCCACTGGGAAAAACAAAACAAAAAAAAAAAAAACAACAACAAAACAAATGAAGCATCAAATAAGGGATATTTAAATATTCTGTCACAACATCAAGAGTCACCTGTTCTAATCTCCATCTCAAATCTGATTCCCACACTGTAAGCAGGAAAACCTGAAAAAGGCAGAATTTCTTTCCATGTCCTCTAGCCTCACCACAGACAAGCAGCCATTAACTTTTAACCATCAGAAAATGTACTTAGAGTACTTAAAGGGAGAGGGTGTGATAATACCACCCTTAAACACTCCAAGAACAACAGGAATACAGATATAATGTAAAGAATGCTGAGAAGACAAAATTCAATCTGAAGGGCCACTGACAGACACTGGTTCATACAGCTTAATTCAAGTTGATGGAGCTGCACCATTTTAATGACTGTCTGGAGCACCATCCTAACCCAGCTATGCAGTGCTGCCATAGAGAGCCATGCCCTTGCTGAAGCAGGAGACAGAAATGGATCACCTTAATTGAGCACCTGACCATTCCTGGGACTCAATCTCCTCTTTGATAAGTTACTAATTCCTGGCTTTCCAAGACTGATTAATTGGTTCATGCTTGTAGCACAGCTCAGCATACCGAGTTTAAAAAAGTCCTGCTAATATTGTTCAGCCATATTTATCTCATCGCTGGGTTATATTCCAGTTGAAGGAGTCATTGTAGAGTGAAACTGGGGCAAGGGAGTGGTGAATTTATGTCTTGCATTAATATACATAATGACTGTAGCTGTAATTAGCAAGGGCTGTGTAATTGGTATGGAAACAGCCATTCTGGCCTTTCACCTCTGCAATTCACAGCGTCTAAACCTCATTGTAAATTAATCCCATGTTTTTGATCAAGAAACATCAGTTTCAGTGAAAACAGAGAGAGCATTGTAAATGTATGAACACAGCTTCCCGGGCAGAATCACTCAGGCCATTTTACTTACATGTTGCTTCAATGAGCTCTGGGCCCTCCCTGTTGAAAGACCTGGCAGCTCTGAAATGGACTGCTGGATCCCCTCTGCCAACCACACTGCCAAAGGCATGGCTAGAAGGCAGAAAAGACACACAGGACCATGATTACATGGGCCATTCACTTCTAAAAGGGTGTGTTGAACAGTACGGATGATTTCTCGCCCCTTGCCATATTAATTCTTCAGACTGTTTTGTTAAAGAGGGTGTATCTGGAGAGAAGGAACAATGGGTTTATGCTGCTTTGCTGATGCACCTACAGCCTTCCAAAACAGGGGAATCACTCCTCCCAAGTGCCCGGGAGAAGTTGCAGGTTGGAGCAGGTTGCAGGAGTCACAGGAACAGAGATGCTGCTGTGACAGGGAGGTCTGGGAGGCTGGAAAGAACAAGAACCTTGTTTATGGAAAGGAAACTTTACTGGGGATCCAGAGGGTTCTGGGCAGTCAGGAATTTACAATCAGCTGATAGACTGAAAACCAGCAAGGGATAAAGGGCTCACACCATAAGAATACAGATATTTCATCTGTGGATTTCTTCTCTTAAGCAGCAGTGCTAAGAATTACCTTGATAGAGTTTATATCTGTATAGTCTAATAAGGCCTTGCTATTAACATAACATTTTCCCTACTGTATTTTGGTATTATCATTTTGAAGAAAAGACAGGCACCCCAAAACTACGAAAAAACCCCAATAACAACAAACCCTCAAAAAAAAAATCCCAACAAAAAAACAACCAATACAGTTACCTAACGAAACTGCCAAAAGTACAATGCTTTTTTGAAAAATAATTGAGTCAGAAACTACAATAGAAGAGAAAGCAGAGATCTCTCTAGCCAGCACAAGGAGAAACTCCCTTACCCAAACCGAGTTTCCTTTCTTCTTTTTCGAAGGAGAATAAGAGCCAAGGCAACAGCTGTGACCAGAGCTGTGAGAATGCCCAATGCCACAGGAACCCAGGATGTCCCATAAGGAGGTTGTCTCTGGCCACCTAGATGATGGAGAAAACACCAGTCAGGAAACAGAAGACTGACAACGTTAAACAGACCAGTTTCTCCTTTTGCTTTTAAATGGGAAAGCCATGCTGCTGGACCTGGTGGATCTTTGTATACTGGAATTTGGCATAAACAGGTACTCAGCCAATCATCAGGAAAACTAGCTCTTTCTCACAGAAAAGGCAGAGCAGAAGTATCTAGTTGTCAGAAACTATTGGTTTTGAGCCTTGAGAATATAACAGGCGCTGCACCAGATTATATTATTTCACATGAGCTCATTATCCGGGTCGCTTCAAACTGCAGCCTCAGGTCAAGAAGGTTCCTTAGCATGATCATTTTTCTGTGTGGGTTTCACCCTGTCCTGTTTGAGACAGACATCAGAACCTTGACCAGGTAACACAGCACTACCTGAATGTCAGCCAGGCAACATTTTGAAAGACAACAGAGAAGGACAATTGCCTCAAGGCAATATGGTTAAAAATATTTATGTTTTTCCTCTAACCCTTCCCACAAAGAAAAGCACCCTGAGGGACTTGGTATTAGCTGTAGCTTCACAATGTTGTTTGGTTGGTTGCAGCTTCTCAATGTCTCTCCCCAAAGAAAAGAATATTTGCTCCCCAAATACATATACTTTTGACTACAAAATGTCTACAGAAGAAATGGAGACACTGCCAAGCTGAGCAAGCTGCCAGGCAAGGAAGATAAGCAATACAGTTCTGAATAAAAAGAATATTATGTATGCCTGGCAAAAAATGATAAATTAATCCAACTCCCTGAGAGATTTCTTCTCCAAATACAATTACTAAAGATTAAATGTGAATTTGAATGGGTTTATTAAAATCTAGGATAGCCCTCATATCTCCAAATTGTTTAAGAGCTAACAAGAAAAGGTACCGGGTCCCTGAGCACCGCCTTCACCTTCATGCTCACTTGCTCACCCTCAGTAGCCGACTGCCCTTTACCTGAAGGTAAGGAAGAATCATCTTTGATGATGTAAGTAACCCTGATGTAAGTCATCACAGTATAAATAAAACTGTTCTTAAAAGAGATATTAGGTTCATGGGCTGGAATTTGGATGGATCTCTGCATAAATGCATATGAAAAATAGTCAGACAACACTTACTGGCAGAGTCCTGGCAGGCAAGAGGCTTCTGAGGCTTGATTACCAGCTACATTGAGGAGCCTTATCATCCAGGTTTTTAAAGAAGTAGTATTCGTCTAATAAACAGGTAGAGCTTAAGGACACAGAATTGTGAACAAAGAAGGAAGCAGCTATTGCTTCCTTCTTTGGGAATAAGAGCTATTGCTCTATTGTTTAAGAGCAATAATTTGCTCCACTTGAAGCAAATTATCAGGTCCTTAGTATTTATTTTCCAGCATCTTATCTCCTTCAGTGACTCACATTTTCTTTTGCCACCCAGAAGGCTTTACAGGCTCTGGGGCTTACGATACTCCCTCTTGCTGCAATTTCAACCCAGCCTTCAAGGCTGTTTATGAGGAGGGAGAGATCAGAAACAGAAGCTGTATTTCTCAAATAAAATAGAGGTAACTCCAACCCTCTCCACAATTCCCAAGCTGAACACTTGGTCTGATTCTGCCTAACAATCAGGGTAGAAACAACTAACAACACTGATGAAAAAGGTCCTCTCTGATAGTTAACAATAAGGTTTCCTTCTCCCTGTGGTGAGAAAAACCTCTCTTGGCTTATTTTTCTAGTCTCTGTCTGTTGACTGTTCTGGTGAGAGAGCAGGAACTTAGGTCAACTCCTGGGGAGCCCCTCCAAAAGGAGTATGGATGAAAACAAAACTGAAGTAAATTATTCTCCCTGTTTCTAAACTGCTGGGAATCAGAAGCCCATCTCACAGTTTATAGCAAATGTGTCAGAAATAGAAATGAATGTTGAAATTCACTGCTCCTCCTGCTCTGCCCCACACATCCTTGCTTCCCACTTGTGTCACTGAGCTTGAGAGGAGGCTGCAGCCCACAAGTTGCCTCTCCTCTCTCAACTCTCTCCCATCTCCTGCAACCCCTTTTTCAACCAGCATATGCCTTAAGACTGCACAAGGCAGTGAGAAGACAGTATTATTAGAAGAGTTTAGAAGAGTATTTAGAAGCCCTTTGATGATGAACCCTTTTATTTCACAGAAAGTTTGTAACTCAAAGGTGTGCAAAGAACATAATTTAAGAGTCTTCTCCTGCCTACAATTGTGAAGATTACAGGTAGGAAAAAGCTATTAAACCACTCTGTTCCTCAATCTGCAATGAAAAAAAGAGGTTTCTTCTGAGAAAGTTTCTGAAAATATTGAAACAATCTTTGTTAATAGCACACCAGATCTCTGCATAAGTAGGGTGGAGCTCCCACTAGCTTGGCTGTGATGACAAATCTGACTTAAAGTTTATAGGAGCTTAGTCATCCTTATTGCCGCACTGGGAGCTGGGCAGAAACCACCCCTGGCATTTCTCACATAAAGCAACCAGTGCCAGTTTGCTATTTTAGGAAAGGAAGCGACTTATGTTTTCTACCAGGCCTGAAACAAAACTGCAGTCTTTCTGCAGCTCTGCTGCTTAAGGCCTGTCAGTGTTTCCACAGTGAACTTTTACTTCCAGCCTATTATGCTTGTGAAGAAATACATGTGCTTCTAGACAGCATTTGGCCAAAACAAGCTCCACTCCTGATGCTACTTTTTTTGAAATGGTTTGTAAATAAAAACAACCAAGAAACAACATATAGTGCTTTCAGGATTATCCCTTTCCAGCTCCCTGTAAAATGCGAACCCTAAACATTCCCTGGGGCTTCTTGCCAGTGATGGCCATTTTCCAAAGGGAACTCCTGTTTTTTCCAGATACTTTTGTCTGTATTTGGGTGCCACAGAAAATACCCAGTCAAAAAGTAGGAGGTAAAAATTAATGGAGACAATGACCAACCTCAGTAGGTTCAGCTCTGAACCTTCACACACCTTCAATCTCTTTTAAATAATTTGAGGGCTTTGATCCTACAGTGACTGTGTGCTCACACTTGACCTTCGGTGCTGACTTTGTCACAGGAACTGGGCTGCCAAAGACATGAGTAATGTGCATGCTAAACCAGCATTAAATGCCCTACTGCAAGGGTACAGTTCTCTACTGGTTGCTCTGCCTGTATCCCCACCTCTTGCTTCCTTGGGAGCTCTTCTCTAGAGTCCCCCTGCCATCCCTCAGTGGTGAGGGATCAGGAGAGCTCAATGTCCATGTGATTCCTCAGAGATAAGTGGAGTGGGAAGATAGCAGCAGGTGGGTCAGCATCAGAAATTAGAGACTGATATCTTGTCCTGCCATGGCCACTTGGTAACAAAACCTCAGGAGACTGAAATTTTTTATGGTCATACCTCATTGACTTCTTATCACCAATCTGTATCTTTATTTGGAACATCTTCCTCTTAGTTCTGTTACAGTTTCCTTCACAAGGCAGAGCATTCTCTCCCTCCTGCCCATCTCCCCATATAACATCTTGCCCTGCTTCATAGCCTGCCTCCCATTTCCCATTCACCGTGAAACACAAGCAGCAAGGAAATCGCCCCAGGTGAGCCCAACTGCCCTTCAGCACTAGGAGTGCACTCCACATGTGCATGTCCTTTGCTTACAACAAACCCTTCCACATGGTCCAGATTGCCTGGTACAGCATCTGTACCATCATCTTCCTCTTCTACCAGTAGTTCAGCTTTTCCCTGGAGTCACCTAAACCGGTTTAATATAAATACATTCAGTAAAACCATTACAAACCCCCATGTGACCACGGTTTAAATAAGGCTTCACTAAAACTAGTCAGGAATGGCATAAAATTAAATCAAAGAAGACAACCTGTACTAGAGGAGTTTTCTACCACATTTACTTGTGTAAATCAGTGTAAACCTTCATTTGCATATTTTCTATTGTGTCTACCCTTCTGCTCTGCACTAAGCACAGTAAAACCCTGTTCTAAGAAGACACAGTAGAGGCCAGAAGCTGTTTTATTTAGACCACCTCTTTAAAGATTATTGAATTTCTAGTCTCCTTGATGAAGCATGCTGCTGTATAAGCCCACGTGTCTCAGTAAGTAGTAAGCACTGAAAGAAAAAGACTCAGAAAAAACAGCAGTCCCAGTATTTCTAACTTTTTTCCCCAAGTGAAGGGAGAAAATAGTGGACACTTACCCATGACCTCCTGGGCTTCAAGCAGGAAGATGTCACTCCAGGGCCCGCACCCTGCAGAGTTCAGCACACACACCCTGATAATCAGGTCTTTGAGAGGATTCCACATGGTGAGATTGGCTTTTGTGTCCTGCACGATCATCTCCCCCTGAGTGCAAATGACAACGAACTGTGAGCTGACTTAAAAGGCATGTAATGTAAAACTTCACCTTTAAACCAAAACAGTACCAAACATGTACTTCACTGGCACTATAACAAGGGCTGGGAATTGTGACTTCTGGGTCCTTATCTCAGTTTTGACTGAGATTTGGGCTGTTGTCTTAGGTTTCTCTTCCCAAAAATTGCAGGTTTCCCAAGGCATAAGGGAGATAGGAGGTTTAATAATTTCTTCCTTTGAGGTCCTCCCATGCACGTTGCTATAGAAATATGTGTTTTTCCTGCTATTAAAATATATACCTCCTTCTAGAGGTTTACTGTAAAGCTTCTGGTGGTTTTAATCCAAGGGAGGAATCTGTCTGTCTGTTTAACTTGCTGACCAAATCCTAAATGGCTTCTGAATTTCAGCCCCAGTTTTCACTTATGATGGCAAGGTCAACATATTTTCAGTAGTTTTATGGACCTTCTTCATACAGCAAACCCATGAATATTTGGCTGCCACCACTGACACAGAGTAAATTCAATGAGAACTCAAAATACCATCACTCAAAGTCAATGATGCTGACCTAGTGTGAAATGGATCATACAAAACAGGAAATAATTCTCTTTTCCCTCTAGCTGTCTACTATTACAGGCTTGCTCTTCATTAATAAGCACTGGGTAAACACCTATTAGGAAGTTAGAAACCATAAGAAATGCTGTGAACTTCAAAGGCTGATAGATACCTGGGAAAGGTCAATGCCAAAGAACAAATGAAAGGCTTTCTACCCTGTCAGGGTCCTTTCAACTCCCTAAGTATTGTAAATGAAGCTGAAGAATCCACAACCTTCTTTCTGTGATTTACAGCACAACTCATTCACTCGTTAAATACACCTTTGCTGCTAGGATTGGGAAAGCCAAGGCCCAGTCACAGGAGACAGAAAACCCACATCCTGTACTGTCTGAGCTGGACAGCCCTAGAAAGAGGCAGAGAGAGACAAAGTGGATTCTCCCTATGTTGTCCTGCTTGTGCAAGGAATGGCAGAGAACTGGTCTGTCTGCAAATGAACATTCAAGTGAAGGAATTCTGAATATGCCAGGAAGGAGGCAATGGTCCTATATCTACAAGTCAAATACTGAGGCATTGCCTAAAGTCAAAATAGATCCATTTACACAAAAGCAATGTCAGCAATCTAATCCTCTGGTATGGATGAGGGACCTTAATGCCTACAAAATTTAGTATGAACCTTCTGCAGTTCTGTGTTCAATGGCTCAGTACCTTCTCAGTCTGTTACCTGAGTTACATTATCCTGAATCCATTCCAGTCTGTATCCCAGGACATTTTCTTTCAGCACATCTGGAGCCACACCTTCCCACTCCAAAATTAGACCAGGATCTCTTTGAATAACATGGATATTTTGAGGGGTGCTGTTTGGAGCTGAAAGCAGAGAACAGAACACAATCACTTGTGCAGGCAATAAGGCACTATCCACACTGAAAATGGCAGTTTCACCCTCTTTCCTGAGATCATCCAGAAAAGAGAGGGTGTGAGGGGAGAGAACAACTTCTGCAAACCACCAGCACTCTGTGTGTGGTTTCAAGTGGAGAAGACAGGTCAGCATCTCTCATTTCTTTCAAGATCCCATGAATCTCACAGAGCTAATGGGACCAGCATGCAGAAGCCCTGTGGCTGGGTAAACCCCAGTATTACACATCGTTGCTGCTAACCACACTTGACTGCGTACTATTGTTTTGTTCTAGGAGACCCTCGGAGTGGATAAGCAACCTAACTGCATAATGTTTCCCATATTGCAGGATCAGCAGGAGTTAATTACATTTATAATTCTCTCTTTTTCAGGTTCAGAACTGCTGTCCTGTTCTTGTCTGATGTTTCTTACCAAGCTCCAGGGTCTGGAAATAAACCCTGTCAGTGAAAGGGGAGCTGCCCATCTCATTGCTGCACTGCACACGGACGCTGTAGTTGGTGGAATGCTTCAGGCCTTGCACGGTGTAGGAGAAGGGTGGCACTGGGGTGACTTCAGTGGACACCTCCTGGCCATCTGGTGACTCAGCTACCTGTGCCAAGAGTGAAACGAGATGACTGTTAGCATAAACAATATGACTAACATGTCCATATGGATAAGAATTCATTTAATTGTCAGTTTAGGAATGTGTAAGAATAGATATAGCACCAGTGGTGCTTAAAATACTGAAATAGGAGTTGTCAAACTAAGAATCATGAAGTAACGTCACTTGAGCAGTACCGAAATTTTCCACCAGATGAAAATTTGGTTCCATATTTTAAAACATTTCCTCCCCTATGTTACAATTTCTACAGTTGATTATTATTCCTTTAAAGAAAACTAAACGTGCTTGTCGCTTTGAGTGGTAGCAGCCAGCTTCTGAGGCTTGTTTAAATCTGGGCAATGAAAACCAGTAGAGCAACTTGCCTATTGCCTACTGTCACCTTTTGCCAAACTCTTTTTTCCTGAAGTTTGTATATTTTCAATTTTGTAGCGGATTAGAGGTATGGTAGACATAAGTGACTTGGTTCAACTAACTTGTTTCAAATTAAACTGTAAAGAAACTTCTTACCATTCCTACATCCCTTATTTTTCTTGTTTCCAAATCTGAGCTTTAAAGCAGCATGAATGTTAATTTAAATCTGATATCACTGTGTACTTTTAATGCACAGAGTCAATGTTCCTACTTTTGTACTAACAATAGCAGAACTCACTGCATAGCTCCCAGGCTCAGACTTTCTCTTCAAGTGCATACAAAATAGCAAAGCAGAGAGTAAAAGCAAGATGTACTGACAAAAGTGAAAAAATCATATGGACTTTATGTATTTTATATGGCAGCCTTTCTTCCTCTCTCACTGCCCTACTGCTCACTCTCACATACACTTTTGGCACACTGTTTTATTTGGCTGGTAGAAAGGAAGAATCTCAAGTTTCCTGAACAGAAAAGCATATTGTTGTCATTATCACTGTCATCCGCAGCACAAAAAAACAAGACAACTATTTTGTAAAACCCTGTCTGCTGGATTATGTGTTTCTGTTCAACACTCCCAAGAGCTGGTGCTCGTGCATCTGACCCTTTCACACCCTGGAACCTGGCTTGTGTTAGCAGTCAGAAAACACTGCCATTCCCTGCCCAGTCCCCAGAAGCAATCTGCTTGTCTGAACACGGTGCTCCTGGGGCACCTGCTGCAATGCCCGAGTGCCAGAACAACACAACAAACTTCCAATCCCCCTTCTCTTTCTGGGAGACTCCCAGCAGAAGTGCAACCATGAGGAGCCAGGAACATGTGCATTTTCACATGGAAATGTAGGTCAGTGCCTCACACAGAATCTCGCAATGTGGGAGTCAGAGGAAGCACAGTTTTCTGACAGTGCAGGGTCATTGCCAAGTTATCCTGCTCCCAGACTCAAATGCAGGAACTCCATCCTCCCCAAATAGAACAGAAAAGGCTTAGAAAAGGGGTGAGAGACTGCTGAGTTGACAGAAACTGGGCTGCTCTGATTCAGCCTCTTTGCCACATGTCCCATCCCCCACCCCTGCCCTGCCAAAAGTGAGAGGGAGAACTTAAACCCCAGAATGATTAGCATTGCAGCGTGCAAGCCAGAGAGAATAGGCTGTTCCAGCTCGAGATAACTGGCATTGTAAAACAGAGGAAGAAAACCATTTTCAACTGCAAAAAAGAACAGAAGTAGCAACAAAACCCACCAACCAGGGCCAGCTGCATTCAGGAGTTCTTTCTGCCAGTGAGTTGAAACTAAATTATGATTTCCTTTTCTTCTGAAATATAATAAACATCAGAACATGAAACCTCTGGTTTTCCCCCAGATAAAAAGAGGACTACAAGTAAATAAGCTAGACTGCTTCCAGCATACCTTAAGTTTATAATCCTCCTCTGCATAGTTGGCAACACCGCATAGAAATTCCACTCCAGCTCATAATGCTGCTGTAATCAGGTAGGGAAAGCATAGGGGCCTGGCAAATAAATCCATGGGAACGTGCCTAGCTGTGTTTGCGCAGCCTGCTTTGGGTATCACCATTTATTTTCTCACTGGGCTACCTGCTCTTTGATCTGATTCTACAGCTAAGTAGGCAATGATAGAAACTAACTCTGCCTGAGGTTGGACACATCCCATTGTTCTCAGGAACTTCAAGAAGCAAACCAGTTTTTCACAGATGTAGAGTACTCTGCACCTAGCAGAGCTAAAGAATAGTATCAAGCTTGATTTTCTTGGAAGAACTAGTCTTTGACAATGGAAAACCAATCAAGATTTAGAGACAGGGCTTAAATTTGCTCTGAAACATGCAAATAGGCCTGATCTTGTATCTAAAAGCCCAATCTGTCTCCTGCCTCCATCATTCCCACCTTTCCTGTACCGCATCCTATACTTTGCAAGCTCCTCATCCCTTGGATTCATTGGTATGTCCGAATTCCTGCAGTTCTTCTGACACCCCACAGCACAGGCCTGTTTTGGCGTGGGACTCACAGGCACCTGCACTGGAACAAGCTACCATGGGCCACTGCTCCATGCAGGAAGGGTGAGCACCCTGCAGCCACAGCTGCTCCAGGGCACTTCCCACAGAGTGCTGTGTGCTTCATGTGTGCTGCAGTGTAATAACCTGTATGGAGTAGCTGCCACGAAGCAACTGATAACCTGCTGGCCAGGAGAATGTGGCCAGTCTTTAGCACTTAACTTTTGAGCATGAAATTAATGACCTGCTCTTTGGCACCTATGAGTTGCTTCCTGTTAAGTTTTTATGTTTCAAAGCCGTGACATAAGAATTGGAAAGCTGCTAATAAGTTGGGAGAGGAAACGATAGCCCAGGAAATGTGGCTTAGGAGAATCCTATTATTTATGCAGGGCAGGGCACAACCCAGAGAGGCCATACCTGAAGAGTGCAAGAATGGAGAGGTGCACGGCCATCAAATCCTGGCACCCAGACCACACTGGCATTGCTGCTGGTGACTTGGCTCACAGTTACATTGAGAGGCGGGAGAGGCATGGCTAGAAAGGAAACAAAGAGACCTTTTAGTGTACACAGAACTGAGCAGGTATCCACGTGGAAATGGAAGAGGCTTGAGGCTAAAAATTATGCAAATAAATCACTAACAGAAATGTGGTTAAATATTGCATCTTTAGAGAGTGTCCCTGACTTGTTGTGAATGAAACTATTATTTTAACACTGGACAAGCTATTGTCAACCATTCATCATTGTCCATAGATGCACACAGGCAGTGGTTGATCTCTTTTATAGCAATGCCAGTGTGGGATGTTTACACCTTTGCTACTCAGCTCTCTTCCCTTCCCCCTCCACTGCAGGGCATGACTCAGCCCTGCACACAGTTGCCTGTGGACCCACACTGTGAACTAAATCAGGGCTTTAAAATCCCACCTCGGGTTCTTAGTCCAGCCTTTGACACCAGCTCTGCCAGTACCGGGTGGAGGGTGGCTTGCTGTAGTGACCTGAATGCCGTGGAGCTGAATTTGCAGTAGACCTCTTTGTGCTGCCTCCAGGTGTCCACTGCAAACTCCCACTGAAACACCCTGGGACAGAGCCTGGGCTCAAAACTGCCTCCTCAGCCTTGGGATGAATAAACTCCATTTTACAGAGGGGAAACTCAAGCCAAGGGGAGTGCCTGTCACACTACTACACATGGCTGATACCACTCCACAAATTAAGGGCAGGGCCAGGAAAAAAATCAGGATTCCAAGACTGGACAGTTAATCAGATGCTCGTGCTTCCTACCACCACAGCACAGCACCAAACTGCTTGGCTTCCTTTTAGGATCTTTGATGCTTCCCTTTGAATTGTTCTTTCCTCTCACTGTTAATTCCACATAGTTAACTCCTATCCTTCCAGTCACCATCTCTTTTTCACTACTGAGTATTCATTCTGGCACTTCACTCCAGACAAAATTAGCAGCTTCACAAATACTAACCTCTCCCCTGACCTCCTTCTCATTTAAAAAGATTGTATGCTGATGCTTGTAATAGTTTTCCTGCAGCACCTCAACAAACTGTACCCACAGGAGTCCTCTTTCAGAAACCCATCCTCAGGACAAGGCTCTGCCTGCAGATTGAATTTTTTGAAAGCCTCCTGAGTTGTATCCATCAGAAAGCAGCAACAGAAAAGTAATTGCAAGCCAGGATTTCTCCAGCTGCATCTTCTGCCTTGCCAAAGCACCTTTGTATTTCACTGCACCAAGGACAACCACAATACTGGTGCCTTCAGCATATCCACAGGGCCATCTTGCAAGACAAACGCAGAGCTCAAACACTCAAGTCTCTGCAGAGGGCCTAGAGGAGTCAAATAGATAGTGACACAGATTAACCCTATAAAGCCTTTGTTGTCTGGTTAACCAGTTACCAGGACCCAGGGCAGGGCCTGGCACCTAGATAAGAACGTGGTGTGTGGGGCAGCAGACCAAGGGTCTGGGATAGAAACTAGGCAATGAGTTATTAGTCAGTTAACTTAAGACTTTCCTGCATCTTTGTTTCATTCTCTTTTGATATTTTGTGTTCAGGTCTGTAAGCTCTTTAAGGGGAAAAATCCTGCTTTACTGCTTACTGGGTATTGCTGAAACATTGTCCATAACTCAAGTTTTTGCAGACACACCTGTAACTTTTGGGTTTAGCAACATGTACTTTTCAATACAGGATGGCAGGCCCAAAGGAGGTATGTGTTGTGCCACCAGTGAGAATAATCAACTGCTAACAAACCCCATGTGTGAAGGAGACAGTGGCTGAGGAGGGCTGGCTTGCTAGCACCTTCCCCTAACTCTGCGAGCAAGGGCCAGATGCATTGTCCCGTCATCTCTTGGGAAAAAACTGTGGGCGGCTGTTTCCTGTTGTGCTCTGAAACACGGGACACAACCCTAAAAGTGTTAGCTGCAGATATAAAGGAGAGAAAAGCCTGTCAGAAAACAGGACCTTGAGTGTTAACATAAGAGAGTTAGCTTCCTCTGTGCTTAGAGAGTGGCTGAACAATGGGGCTTTGTAATGGCTGGGGACTGTGGGCTACAATAACAGTAATTTTCTGCTTGGAGTACACCCAGCACATTGTGGGCACTACAGAGAATAGATAATGAACAACAACAGGAGCAAATAGGAAGAAATGTTAACAGTTTGTCAACGTCCTAGCAAAAATATTTGCCTCTGGAAACACAGAAGAAACTAATTGTTTAATAAATTGTAGAAAGATTTAAGAGTCCTCATTACCAGATGGGTTTGTGTAAGAGAGGAAGGCCCTGAACATGCATGTGCAGACAACTACTTCCAGAAATAACCTAATTGAATTCTGCATGATCCTATGATCAAAAACTAAATAAACATTATTTGGGCCTGCCCTATTTCTGCTGTGTAGGAACTTTTCTTTAATTTTAACAGGGCTATACTAGATCTTTGAAGCTTTTCTATTTAGAAAAGCCTCGTCACTTAGGTAAATTTATAACTATTTTTTTAGACATATCTTTGAGGTACTACAGACATAACTTTTATGACTACAGTACTGGATTTGTTATTCAAAACCTGAATTTTTCTCTACAGGACATGCCACATACTGGTGTAATATTAGCTGAGTGACTTAAGCTTGCTCTTTCTCAGCTCTAGAACGTGTGTGCGTGACCCAAGTGTGCGATGGCAATATGTCCCTCCTAAATAGGCTGTGTGGATTCATTACCTGATGATCCCTGAGGAACACTTTTCAGCTAAACATAATTGCTGGGAAATGAGAGAATTTTGAGGTCTTTACCCCTTCCTCTTATTAATGGTTAAAAAAATAATAATCTGTATTAACATAAAAAACTCCAAAAGCTTGTTTATGCTAAATGTTTTTTCATATTATGGCTTGACAGGATTTTTAAAAGTGTAATAGTTTTGTGAACTAAATTCTATCCCAGGATAAAATATCCATAGAAGATATATTCTACAATAACTAACTGCATTGTGTAGACAAGCCTTTAAGGCAACAACTCCAAATGGTTTTAAATTAAGTTATAAATCTTACTAGTGCAACGTACTGCATTCTTGGCATAGCAGTAACCACAACATCCTGAACAAAACCACAATCCAACAGCAGTAGATTACAGCTGGATTTCAATCTGTCCTTTAATGAACACAAGCTACTACAACTGTGAGTTCTGATACTGATACAGACAAAAAGGATTGCTTGTATTTGTGCTGAGCAATAAGCTGCTACTTGGAACAAATTATTTTTGTGCCATGCCTCTCCTGGAACTGATGATCACGTAATTAAAAATGCATTAAAGCATGGCTAAAAATTCAAATGCAGAAGCATCTCAACATGAAGAAGAGGGGAAGAGCTGATTGCTGTGATTATCCCTATTTCAGTTACCTGGAGGAACAGAGGAAATGTCACATCAACCTGGAGACTTCCAAATAGCAACTGGTCATGCACAGGCTGGGCATTATTTGCTTTCAACACGCTTTTAAAGAGCAAAGAATTTAAAAAATAAAATTCATAAACCCAGTGTGGATGAGCAGACCTTACTGGCCACTGCTGATCCCCTTCCTTGACTTTTTTCAGCATTTAATGAGATGTTAATAAAAGCAAGCAGAAGTAATGGACTCTTTAGCTCTAACAAGATCCATCTATTCCCAAGAGGGAAAGACTTCCCTGCTATAAATTTATATCAGCTTCATCTCTCACAAACAACTTAATTGCCCCAGCTCTCTCCTTTTCAAGGAAAAGCTGTCATTTGACATCACATTTCCACTCCTGAATCAGATGTGGATTATTTTCAACTGCCTGGGATACAGCCCTGCATAGGAAGTGGGAACTGCTGTTAGAACACAAAGCATTATTTCGACTGCTGAGAGCTCCAACCAGTGCTGGCAGCTTTGAGGCAACTCTTTGCATTAAGGAGCCCTACTTTCCCTCCCCAGAGAGCAAACCCGAGGCCCTTGCCCAATCTCTGGCACCCAGTCTCTCACCTTTAATTTGAACAGTGGCAGTCCGAGATGAAGACAATCCCTTTACGTTGTGAGCTTCGCAGGAGAAAACTGTGCTTTGATTAATACCTGGAGATCAGCCAAGAAAAGGAAAGGAAACACAAACAGCTTTATAATCCAGCTTCAACCTTCAGCAGAATTTCAATTATTTGTGACATCCAGCTCAAATTGTACAGGCAGTTGCAGGGGTGAGCTGGGTGCCAATCAAAAGCACGCAGATTTCAATGTAACTAATGTGCTAAACACATTTTTAATGGGGGGAGTGTGGCAATGTAGAAAAGCTTTCATGGAAGTGTCAGAAAGCACTGAAAAGGAAGGAAGAATCTGCCAGGGCAGCAGCTCATAGTGCTCAGGTAGCAGATGTCTGCTTCTCACATTCTGGTGAGCATCCTTGAAGCAAGGATTATGCTGAACTGTGAGCTCACACAAAGCCCAATGCTTTGGGCCTCAGCCTACACCTGAGCAACATTCATCTTCCAACTGGGCTGTAAGCCCAGGAAAACTTCTAGTCAGATGCTGCCTATTTCTAGTCAATGCCCACCTGTCCCTCACCTTGCATCAGACTTTTGAAGACACACAAAGGAAGTGGAAGTTAAATGCTACTGCATCAGCACTGAAACACTTTCCAGGGGTGATACGAGTCAGAATGACTTCTGTGACCATCCATCCATCCCATGGCATGATGGCATGACATCTGGCTGTCCCAGGACACATATAGATATTGCAAATGAATCGGAATTGAGATAGATTTGCAAGGCTGCCTGGAGAACTGTGTCCAGCAACTATTGTCACGTGGCTTGGCCCTCAGTTGCCTTAATAGACTATCTGTGAAAAGTTAAAGATTGTCTCAGTGTGGGCATACAATTTAGGAAGGAAAAACATTTCAGAGCTGCACAGAGTAGCTTGCACAGTGTCTCTGACCTTTGACTCATCTCCCAAGCCTGAGACTAACAGCATTGCAAAGAAGGTGAAATGGGAGAGAGGAGCGAATGCTATTCTCATCCCTGTGAACCAGAGGAAGATGCTGCCAACAGGCTGAAGGCCAGGCAGCACAGCAGAACAGCACCTGATGTAGGAGGCCTGTCCCAAGACAGAACCTAACACAGCCCTGCCCTGAGGAAAATACAAAATACACCAGAAACCAGGAACTGCATGTTCCCTAACACCATGCCAGCACTGCTTTCCAAATACAACATTGCTGAACCTTCTAAATGTTTGCTTTCTAGCCAAGTATTTTGTTACTATTTTCTTCAGAGTGTGATACTATCCTCAGCTAGCAATGCTTGTTTTCTTACCAACTGACTCTTTTGACATGCTTTGGTAATCCAACCATGCAGGTTGTGTCCTGCTACATCTTTTAAGTTGCAAAGACAAGAAATGCCCAAGGGACACCCCAAAGTGCACTGAAACAGGGTGTGCCCAAGGGGCATATCAAAGAACAATGGAAGCAAATAAAGGTGCTGAGAACACTTAATACATAAAACAGCAATTCATTTGAAGAATCACTAGGAGTAGATGTCTTTTTCAGGCTTCCAAGCCACTGTCCCCCAGCAACAGATATTTTGTGAGGCACTGTGGGATGAGTTAGTGGAGGAGGGGTGACTTATTTTTTATTGTCTTTCTTCTCATGACTATCCATATTTTCAGTTTCCATTTCAACAGGCAGATTATATCATAAGGGAGCAGTTTTCATTTCCAACTTAGAACAGCATCGGTGGCTATGTAAGAGAGGGAGTAGATGATTAAAACCATTTCAAATCACAAATCATGTTTTGATTTGTGAATAAATAAGGTTCTAAAGAAAGCCTGAATAGGATTGGATAGCTCAAAGGATGGCCAAAGACATACAAAAACTCACCCTGGGTGTAATTGTATTGACATTGATAAAGAGGCCCTAGAGATGACTCTTAGTTGTAAAACCTTTTCTTTCTAAATAACTAGCTAAACTTTGGGTCAGGGTGTTGAGAATAATAAAACAGCAGCAAAGAGAAAACATAACACAAGGCTGTTGGACAACAAACTACAATGAAGTTACTTTTAAAAGGTAACTGCAAGAATAGCTGCAGTCAGTTTTAGGTAGAGATACATCACCCTTTTCTGAAAGTGTCTGAAGAGAGGCCCTAACACCTACTGGCTCCTGAGTTTTTCTGCTGACCATGCTGGGAAAAGCTCTGCTCTGGGGCAAGCCTTGGTCTTGAAGGGTATCAACCAGCCCATTTCAGCATTGATACAATCACCCTTGAAGTAGCAAAAAATTACATGCGGCAGTCAGATTTTAATGGTAAGAGCATCCAGCAAGCCTGCAAGAACAGAGATGGGGGTGGGTAAGAGAGGGGAAAGCAGTGTGTGACAGGGCTGTGCACAGAAGGAGGGGATGGCATCTGCTACATGTGAATCCTTGGAGAGTTCCAAGAGAAACGGCACCAACAGAGTCACTTCATATACCCATGAACACCCTCCACGAGGTGGAACAAGAGGCACTCAATGCATCATCTGTTCAACAGCATCTTCAACAAGAGTGCCAGTCACACACAAACTCTGTAAGAGTCTGTGTGCCTCAAGCCAGCAGAAAACACACTGAGCAATCACCACCTCTCGAGATAATCTTTGTATGTGATCATGACCACTCAACCTTTAATGCAGAGTTAAAGGTCATTCCCACACTATGTGGCTACCCAGTGTACAGGGCATGATCAGAAGAGGGCTCTTCTCCTCTTCTGATGCTCCAAGTGATTCCCTGCAGTGGCAGCAGCCTTACCTGACACATTTAAGATGGAGGGGGAGACGTCTGGAAGCCCCACTCTAGAGTCTCCCATCCACCAGACAATTGTCACTGGTTCAGGGGGACCAACAGCAGCACAGGCCATATGAAATGGAGCATTAGGGGACACGGACACATCCTCAGGTTCCACAGTAAAGTAGGGCACACCTGGAAAAGCAACAGACAAGTGACAATAACAGCAGCAACTGCCTTTTGTTTATTTCCACTAAAACCAGTGCCCAACACTGGACATCCATCTGTCCTGCTGCTAGGCTGAATCCGACGCTCTCCAAGCCCTTCACAAAAACCAAGGGTCGGACGTGCTGCATCACCGCAGGGCACGAATGTCTAAGTACTACTACGACTAGAAGCCAGAGAGAAAGAGTGCTTGCTTCCCACAATGCCTTTGAAAAACAACTTCCAATTCAAGACTCCCCTATGAAACTGCTTTTAGTGGTAGTATTTTCTCAATTTTTCATCTGGAGAGATTGGAGTTTAAAGAGGCAACAGTCAATAACTTTAGTGGTGGCAGACACCATTTTAAAAGACAGCTAATCCAGCTGCAGATACTTCTTGCCATGCATTAAAAACTGAAGCTTGAGAAAGTGTTGAACTACCAGCTTTAACAAACCCATGAATGAGGAAAGAATCCCCGTGGTGAGAGACTGGGAGCATTTACAATGCTCTCTCTGGAGCTTAATTGAATGGAGATGCCTTCCAGCACACTCTGACACCACGACAACCGGGCTGCCTCGGAGTCGGGGTAATTTGTTTCAGAGCTGAAGGCTATCCACGGACACAGCTCTCTCAGTAATTATCTGTTCCCCACCATGGAAAGACTCCTGGTTGGTACAACAGGTATCAGATTAAGCCCGCAGGGAGCAGAACGCAGCTGCAATGGTCATCTCTACCTTAGGTCATCTTTAAGTGGCACTAGCTGAGTGTAATTTGACACATCAAGAGATGTGGTTCCTCTTATGGGCAATGCCAGAACTCTTGTGGTTTCAGTGCTCCAAACCAGTAGCACAAATTTCACCCCATCAGCAGCAGTGCTGACCATGCAGGACAGCCAATATGTATTTTGGTGATTGGTGAAAGAACTGAAGGCCCAGGGAAATGTTCAGTTCCCTTCTATACAGAAATCTTTGTGTGTCAAACATGGCTGCTACCAACAGCACTTACTCCAACCAAAATCAGGTATTCTCAGCTAGAAAAAGCATGTTCTGGAAGCTGCCGATCTGTTGCCTCACAGAAAAAGAAGAACTGACAACATTGTGCATTCACATGCTGAAATTACACTGTCCCCGGCCAAAGATGACAGGCCCAAGCAGCTCCACCAGCAGGCAATTAATACAGGTGCCTAAATAGGGATTTAGAAGCCTAACACTTGACATTTCCCCTAAGCTACAGCCAAAGGTGCTTTCCTCAGTCTTTCCCTGACTGTCCAGTCACAGTTTGTGTCTTTCAGGTAGCAGCTCCTTTGTGCCTTCCTTGCCTCCCTCCCTTAGAGTACTAAATAAAGGAAAGACTAAAACAGGTCTAAACCCAAGTCTCTTGAAGAATGACAGTGCCTATCTGTGCAAAGGCTAACATTCAGGACAGGTACATCCATTGTCATGGCATACTGCTTGTTTTTGCTGACATATTTTACTTCATTTTTTTATTGCATTCAAACATAAGCAATAAAAATGAGTAAGCTTTTGAGATACCAGCTGCAACACCCCTTCCTGCTTTGCCCTCCTTCTCCAAGGAAAACTAGAAGGGAAAATAATCACTGTTTCTCTACCTGTAAGCAGGATCCCTGCCTCCTGTCCATTTGTCATGACACCCAAGGTAAACTTTCAGGAAGATCCTGCCCAGCTCGGCAGGTTTTCTCACTTTGGGAGCAGCTAAACAGAGCAGACAAGACCACAATTAAAAACTTTCATAGCTGAGGGAGTGCAGCTGACTCATCCAGCTGAGGAACTCGCACTGCCCCCCATCCGTATGTTACCTGGACAGCTCGCTGCCTGTGACACATTTAGCCTCCCAGCTCCTGGTACAAGAGGTGAGTGTCAGCACATCCCTTTCACAGATGCCCCATGGAGGCACTGAGCAGCAAGCAGCCAGGGAATCAGCAGCAAAACAAGGAAATGATCCCACCTATTTCCCTCTTCCAAGCCAGCATCCAATCTTTAAGGCTGATTCTTATGTACAGCTCAGTTTTGAGCCAGTGTTGATTCAGGGGAATGTGTCCATACAGGTGTGGCTTGGTCTCTGACTGTAGCCATAATGGGGGCTAGCAGCCCCAGGAAGAGCCACATAGAGGTGTAATTTCAGATGGAGAGTTCTGTAAGAAACACAATCCTTTTAATACTGCACAGTGTGCCTCTGAGATCACCTCTCCAGCCATCAAACACTATCAAGTTCTCAGTAAGACCAGAGACTAGTTTCTAAACCAGGAAACAGGTCCAAAACAGTTTTGGTTTTGTAAATTCTAAGAAGAGTTTCATAGGATCAAACATTTTTATTACAAAGACAGTTCAAATACCATTGCTAGAAAATCTGGAAGATACAGACTACCTAAGCAGATATTACACAGCATAGAAATCCAGTCAAGCACACTTTAAGTTAGATCACCAATAGTCCACATTTATTTGTGTGCCACGCTGAAGCATGTCAGCGCCTACTGAAGGCTGCAAATCACCAGAGTAAAGATCCTCTCCCAGTCAGAGGACAGTTGTTATTGACAGAGCAATCACTGCTACACAAAGCTGGCACATCCAGGGAAGAAATACACAGAGATAACACAGCAAAGGTGGGTCTGATAACCCAAGTGCTTTCTTATGCTGAGAGCTGACACATTTTTTAAACTCCACCCCTTATCACTACTTGTTAATTTTTAATTATATCCACCAACTCCCTTTACACATGACTACATGCCCAGTTCAAGTTTAACTACCTTCTGCCGTACTTGTTTTTCTCATAAAGGAAACTGGTTGCATTTTTTTCGCTTCTGCTGTAAGCTTTGGCCTTCATTCTCAACACACTCCACCTTACCTAACTGCAGCTGGTTTTTTGTGACTTTGATACTTTTTGCCTGTGCAGTCCAGAAGGGCAGCATGTTTATTTCAGACAGCTTGGCACGCTGAGCTACCCAATCACTCCTAATGCACCCACCATGCAAATGCAGCCACCTCTGGAGCAGAACATGGTAATTGGATAGAAATAGAAACTCTGCACGAGAGAGTGTTTTAAGCTGTAAAATTTAGGTGGACAAAAGCCTGGGATTTATGGAAGGCAGAATGTGTTACTCTTCTTGTGAGAACTGCTATGAATGTTTCCATGCTCTGAGTGAGCGAGACGTTAGCTGTAAAACATCCAGACCACATCACCTCCCACAACACCCTCCCTGCTCCCCCCTGTCCAGGACTGTCAATTCAGCTCTGGCCCAAAATGTTACCAAATACATCCAAAAAACTACTTGCTGCACGTGCATTGTTCTTGTCAACTTCTTCACCAAATATTAAGCCATCCTATGACTACTAGCTTCTAACAGAGGATCTAACTTCTGTTAGATCATGGCTCAAGGGAAATGAAACTAGAGAAAGTACGAAGCCACCAATCCACACTGCCTTAGGTGATTTTTAGCAGCCATGTAGAAGCCATTCTTAGCAGACAACCCCAGACAGAAAAGTGTCACATGGAGCAGCCACAGCTATGAAGTGCTGATGTACAGCACTTCTCACAGAACTCACAACTGTGTTAAAACCGTACCTTGCCCACAAAGACCTGTTTGGCTGACGCACAGAAGCAGACTGTGACCCTGCTTAGAGAAGTGGGCTGGACCAGATGAACTCCATGGATCCCTCTTAACATGAACTATTCACCATTCTATGAATTATTTAGAGATGACCGCAACAATGGATTTAAAAGCTGGAAAGAAACGTGCTTGCACGAAAAGATCTTGTTTCCTAAAATCCCGGGAACAACATCCTCCATAAATCCAGAGGCAATGAACAGACAGCTCTGCTCTTTGAAGCAGTTCTTCTAGTTCTTACTCCTGCTCTGTAGCGATTTCCCTGCAGTCAGGAGCAATGGTTCAGAGCCAAGAAGCCTGTCACTGGAGCAATCTGCTCTCACCACTTCAACCTAGAGCATATTGGTGGGTCAGCCGTGAAAGGAAACCAGCACTACTACTCCTCCTTACCTTCCACTATGAGCCACACTTGTTGTGATTCTTCCTTCTTCCCCCCGTTCTCAACCTGGCACCAGTACTTCCCAGAATCTGTCCGCTCGACGGATTTCAAGCTGAAAAAAGTCAAAAGCCATATCGATATTTTATGTGCATAAAGCATGTTTTTGCCCCAAAGGACCCTCTAGTGTTTGGCAAACCAGATGCATGGAAAACACCCACTGAGACACAGCCAGCTCTGGGGAGGAGATCAACAGCCAGCCAGCACAAAGCATATGGCAAAACAGCAGAGATGGGAGGCTCCTCCCTAAAGTGGGTGGAGAAAGTCCTTGCAGAGCAGACAGTCTTCCTCCAAAACATCCTTGCAGAAAACCAGTCATCTGTGTCCTCTGAGGATAGGAAGGGGTCATCTCCATCCTGAATCATGACTCTAGCTAGCCTTCAAGTGTGACAGCTTGGCCACAACATCTGAGCTAGCAGGAAACTCCACACCGCAAACCTCCAGCGAGCTCGACTGCTTTGCCTCAGGTGACAGGACTGGCAGCAGCCTCATACAGGAACAGATGGGTCAGAAAAGGGTCCCCCTTGCCTCATCTGCGCTCAGCGCTATCCTGATCCCAAGAGTGGCTCACTCTGCAAAACTCCTTGGGCCTCCCAGTTTGTGATTTCATGGGGTTATGCTGGTGCATGGTGAGCAAGGGCAGAATTTGGTACCAAAGCAACAAGGTCTCAGCTACCAAAGGCAACAGTGTGACTCGGAGAGCCCATCGGTGCACCAGTGCTGCCTGCTCCCCGCAGGACATGCAGCCATGCGTCCGCTGCCATGCAGGGGTCCTCTGCAGAGCCGATGCCCACCTTTCTAAGGCTGGCAGTCCTCCTCGGAGAAGGGGAAGGATGTCTCAGGAAGGAAGACAGAAAGGGGAGAGTGTTTGCCGAAATGCACAAAATGGACCCACTACAGCCCGATTTTCAGAGCTGGACCTTCAAATGGCATCAGCTGTCCTGCCCATGTTCTGAAACACAGTGATCACAGCAGAGAGTCACACGCAGGTGGTAGAAATGATCTCTTTAGGAGAAGAAAGGAAAAAGGAGAGAGAGATTCAGATACATCCAGATTTAGCACCCTAACTTATGTCTGGTGCTGCAGAGAGAGTTCTCAGCAGAGTAAAATAAGAGGCAAGAAAGGAGATCAGAATAAAGATTGTGAAGGACAGAGTAAACTAGTGGAACTGGGGGTAGTAAACAGTATAGTTTCAAGACAAACTGTTTCCACAACATAAAGTTATGCAATAGTTTTACTGTGCACAGGTGTTTTTTTCCTACCAAAATGTTTCTTTCGGACAAGCTTTAATACAAGGCTTTTAGTTGGTGGAATTTGAGTCCCTGTGCAGTGTCAATCCAAGAAATGTAACAGGAGATGAAGCCAGAGCTCAGGGAACAGTGATTCTCAGTCAGTCAACAGTTTTGAGCTTTCGTGGTGTTCATATGTTTGCCTGTACAAGCTCTTTTAATGCATAAAAAAAGACAGAGCAGAACCTTGGGTCTTGCTTATCTCAGTACTTCCAGAACCAGCTGATATCCCTCTTCTGCTGAAATAAAAGTACAGAGATCTGCTTTGCACAAGAATTTCATGCCTCTGAATGGAGCAGGACTGATATAACAGTGTAAATGCATTAGGAATAAATCAAGATTCATTGCAAAATGAATCAGGGATGGTTCAGAGGACAAACACTCCTCTTCAAAGAAAGAAAGGGGATGTAGTCTTGGGAGTATAGTTTCAATCAACAATCCTCAACTTTTAGGCAGACTGACAGCTCAAGAGAAAGAGTAAGAGAACAGGATGAGTACGAGAGAGAAAACCTACTTATACTGCTGCATGGCAGAACAAGATGAACAAACAAAGCAAGACCATCCTTTCACCTTGAAGTCACGTCTCAAGCATCACAAGCATTAGCAAAGCACCTGTCCCCACAGTAGTCAGAAAACCAATATGGTTCTAGCGGATAAAATCTCAGCGCTCAGTGGCTTCAGTTCTGCTCTCAGTTATGCCCTTGCCACGCAGTGAACTGCAGACATTAGGACTCTGTCCACTGAGGGCACTGCAGAGATATAGCTGACAGCAGAAAACTGTGCAATAGTTTCCATTATATTCTTCCTTCTCTGCATCTGTTGTACCTGAGGAAGCCGATCCAGTGTTCTTCATCTACTGGAATGTACACCTGGTCTACGCTTTGCACCACTGCTCCGTCCTTGATCCACAACATCTCGGGATCTTCCATTCCCTCGAGGCTGCAATTTAGTTTCACGGGTTGACCCTGGGACACCTTTAATTTGATTGGAGGTCCTGTAAATTTCATACCTAAAAAAAAAATACTACTCCGCCCCACCCCCAAAAGAAGGGGGGTTGGAGTACAGCAAATTACTCTAGGTTGGTGGTCTGGAATTACATACCCTACCAGCACACACTGCAGAGGAGTGTGTTAATCTCAGCACTGCTCTACTATGTCTGCTAAGCAAATGCAAGCACTGAAAGCACAATTGCTGGAGAAAAGTGGTGGTTCAGTGCGTACATGGGGACTTTTTCAACTCGTGTAACAGCAGGGTGATGTTCTGCAGAGCAGTGCCCAAGCAGAGACGCACAGAAACGCCAGGAGCTTCGCTGTGTCAGTGATCCAGCAGTGCTAACTGCATCCGTTCAACACGCTACCATACCTCCCTCTTTCCCCCAGGCCTGGATTTAAGCCATGGTGTTCTTGTGCTGCTAAGAAAACATCATGCTTGCTCCATTGTATGCATTTGCAAAGAGCGTGGATATGAGAAAGAATCAATTATGTTTTGTTATTCAGCATACACTGTTCTCCTGCCTTACAGAGAGCTTCTCCACAATTTGCAAAACCCATGAAAGCAAAGCCTATTCCACAGCATACCTCACAGAGGAGCAGAACTGTTACAGAACAGATATTTCTGTCGCGTGATGTGGGTGTGTGCTGAATGAGCCGCCTGGAGGACCCTTCAGTCCAGCCAAAGGAGACTGGACACAGAGCTACACCATTGCGACCCCAAAGCAGCAGGGCCAGAGCTGGTGAAGCTGCTCAGGTTGATATTGACACAGAAGTGATCAGAATTTGGCCCGGAGCACTGTTACGTGTGTGGGTGGACAGGGAGTGTTTCCCTCAAGCAGAAGCGAATGTATGGAATTTGTTACCATGAGAAGACATGGAAGCCAACTATCTAAGCACATTTAAGAAAGACAGGCATATAAAGGAGGAACCAGAAGATCAAAGGAGACCGTGGGAAAGCAGGAAGGTAGAAAATAAATGTAAAGTTAGTTTTGTTAGGGAGAGTGGCTATTTCCTATGCAGTGGCACAGGACTGACAGACCAGAACAGGTCTAGCCTAGTCCAGTATTATGCCCTGGCAGTGGACTCCACATCCTTCAGAAAAAAATTACTCCATCACTCTTGCCTGGCCACGTATCACAGTACATTACAACTTCACCCAGTCCACTGGTTGTTCAGCTTCTCACAGGATAACTTGCTACCCCCAGAGCCAGTCAGAAAGCACTGCTTAGTGAGAAGCCCTGTTGCTCTCAAACTTTGTTACAGCCTTACTACTGGTGATCCAACACAGATTTCAAATCTGCCACTTCCCTTCTTGCTAAAACGCCACCCTCCCACAGCCATGAGGGCACAACGTCACAGGGCAGAGGAGCAGCAGAGGAACTCACAGTGTGGTTGTAACAGCTGGGAGAAGGGGAGCCAGCACTGTGGGACCAGCCAGCACTCTGCCACCAGCAGCCTGTACCCAGATGAGTACCAGTAGTCTAGGAGAAAACCCAGAGCACAGGCAGGTCTTTACTCCTTTCCTTAATGAGATTCCCCAGCTGGTTTCCCGACACTCAGTCTTTTGCCTTTCTATCATCTGTTACTCATTTAACAAATTCACAGAGAGCACTGGAAAACGGGCAAGCTGATAGTTTGAGTTTAGCTGCTACAGTTCATTTGCTGGGCTAAGGATTTGATCACCTTGGGGGAGGACGATCTAACTTTGCCTTACTTAACTCAAATGTGACACAAACTACATGTCCCAGTGCATGCCAGAAAGCATCCTCCCTTTCACCACTCACAGCACTGGAATACAACATGAAAGCTTCATAGCAGCTCTCTCTGTGTTACAGAAAACTGATATAGTCAGGCTGCTACATGCACACAAACTGACAGACATTTCCATTACAGGTGCGTGCCTTCATGGAAAAATCAAACTACTCAGCATCCTTCAGACTGCCCTGCTGAAAGAGTTAGCCATAAATTAAAACAAGAAATATTGTTAGAGATTCTATATGGTTTTCAGTTAGCAGAGGAATCAATGATATAGGAAATTAACATACAGTACAAGTGTTCAGTCAGAGTTGTACATATTGTCCAAGTATAATCCCTCCATCAATTTCAACCGAAATGAAGAATTACACATCAGGTATTTTTAATAACTTCACAAGTCAATAGTGCAGTTTTGGCTGCAGCATCTCTTCCTGCAGGTATCAGGAAGAATCACACAGGAGGCAAATAGGAATTTTAATTTCCACCTATTCCTCGTTTTACTCTCCCACTCACTATATCTCATCTGACAACATTCTTGATTCAACTGTGCAAGAAGTAATTTCATCCAAATAGGTTCCACCAAGCCTACCTGTAAGAGCTGCAGACTGTGAAACGTATAGATAGGAAATAGAGCTGTTTTAAATGTCTTATCAAGCAACTGTCTGACTTGACAGCCAGTGAACACACTAGTTGTCAAAATATATGACACATCTGTTTGTTTGTTTTTTAAACTTGCTACCTCTGAATATTTTAATTCCTAGGAACAGAATATGTTTTTTGCGATGTTGGAAGTGGAGAGAGAGGAAGACGTCTGCTCATGCACGCCAGGGTAAAGGTTTTTTTTTCCTCAGATTTCTTAGGACACTGATCTAGCGATCCAGACTGTGCCACAGCCTCCCCAGCTCCGTGTCACTGCACGCACATCGCTCCACATACAGCGCGGAGCCCAAACTCCCGCTGAAGTCGGGAGGAGGTTGGCCGGGGCACCGAGACGCTCCAGCACGCTGCCTTTCCCTGCCGACCGGAGGGTGAAACTTGGGAAAATGAGTTCATGAGGGAAAAAAAAAAAAAACAACAAAAGCCACTCAGGAATGCGTTAGCGCCCAGCTTTCCTCGGCGACGGCCCGCGCTAGGCACATACCAGTGCAATGCCTCCGTGAACACCAGGGAGGATTACTCGCTACTCTACTCGCAGGCAGGCGAGGCTCGCACAGCTCGGTCTCCCCGCCGGCACCGCCGGCTCCCGAGCGCCACGTCGCTAGCCCCACAAACGCGGCGGAGACGCCCGTGCCCGGCCGGGAGGGGCAAAATGCGCTGGCCCCCACCCCACCTGTGGCTGCCCGAGGCCCCGCGGCCGCCACACCGGGTGGACCAGGCGCCCCCGGGCCGCGCCCGGCCGCTCCTGCCCGGCGACCCTCAGCGGGCTGCCGACACTCGTAGAGGTGGCGGAGCGGGAGCTGCCCGCGGGGAGACCCGGCCCGGCGGCAGCAGGCGTGCCCCGCAGCCCCTCCCGCCGCACCCGGGGTCTCGGGGGGCAGTGCCCCGCCGGCACCGGGCTGTCAGCCCCGCTCACCTGCCACGGCAGCGACGTCCCGGAGTGCCGCAGCCCAGAGTCCCAGCACGAGGAGCCGCGGGATCACCATGCTCCGCTTCAGCTCCATCTCTCCCGCACCACCATCCTCCCCCCTGTTCCCGGCGCTGCGGGGGGCTCCCACCGCCCGTGCAGGCGGCGGCGGCGGCGACAGCGGCTGGGGCAGCCCCGCGTCGCCGCCCGATACCGGGCTCGCCCGGGAGACTACGGGGACGCTCAAACTTCTGGCTCCGGCCGGGGCGAGCCTCGGGAGAACCTGCTGCGAGGCAACGGCGCGGGTCGGGTCCGCTCCGGTCCGGTCGCCGCCGCCGGGCGATCTCCCCCTGCCGGCTTGGCCGCCTCGGCGCCACTCTGCGGGTCACTCCGTCCGTCTGTCTGTCCGTCCCTGCCCAGCCGCCGCCGCCTCCTTCAGGAAATGGCGCTCTCGGGCGGTCACCGCGCGCTGTGCTCCCCCTCTGACATCACATCATGAATATGCATGAGCCGGGCGCCCACCGCCTCCGAAGCGGCGAATCACCGCGCCCGCCGCCCCCACTCCGCCGCCCCGGGACGGGACCGGGGCTCCGAGCCCCCGGGAGGGCGGGACGGGACGGGACGGGCGGGGCGGGGTGGGGCGGGAGCGGCAGCGGTCGGGGAGGTGTGTGGAGGCGGCGCCCCCCGAGGGCCGCTCCGCCGAGCGGCCTGGTTTCCAGAGCGCCGGGAGCGGGTGACCCACATCCGCGGGAGCTGCCGGGGCACCGGCCATCCCCCTACCTACATGTGGCCCCTCTGGAGCCCCAGCGCACCATCCAGCCCCCTAGGGAAGAAGGAGGACTTGGGGCGACCACCGGGACTCAGCCCCAGCAAGCCGAGGCTCTGCCGGGATGAGCAGAGCCCCGCCTCATGCACGCAGCACCCCCGGCACCATCTCCCTCGGCCGGCCCTCTCCAGCTCCTTGCTCCGGCCACACTCTCCTCACCGTTCGGCCCCTTGCTCGGGGGATGTCGGTCACCCCATCCCAGCGGCTGAGCTGTGGAGGAGCACCGGCAAAGTGAGGACATCCACCCGTGCCCTTCAAACAGGATCGGCTCGGCCTTGACCATTTTTCCGCTAGTGGAAAAGTAGGGAGAGAGCTTAGGAGGGAGATCTCTGCTGCTACAGGGTTAGTAGAACGGCGTGGGAAAAGTCACTTACAGTTTTTTTAAAAATCTGGCGCTGTCTTTTCGTAGGAGTTACGGTGAGAATCTGGGTTGAAAGGTGCCATAAGGAGCAATATCATTACAACACGATGCAGCTCTTAGCTCTGCCACAGCCGTCAGCGTGCAGCACTTGCCTAGCAGCTCCTGCAACACTCTGGAAACCTGGAGTGAAACGGAGGAGTGCAGGGAAACTGCATTATCCCCAGGAGGGGGAAGGAGAAACTGAGGCACAACAAGCTCATATAATTCCATTCCAAACTCTAATCTTCACTCCTCCCTGCCAAGTCATTTGCATTTCTGATAGGAATTCCTAGGGGACTGGAGCAATGCCATGAAGATTTCATTACCAGAATGGAAATGTCACTCCCTCCCCAGTGCCTCCTGCTGCAATGAGGTAGCTAGGAGGAGACACTGACAAAGCCATCCATTCGAGTGCTCGTGGGAAGCCTAGTTGCACCTGGGGACAGGAAATCGCCAGGATCACTGCAGTTCTTGGGCTGAGAGGTTCTGTGCTAGTGCTTGCTAAAAGCTTCATGCACACTTGCTGTCACTGTTGCCTCTCCCCAGGTGTCCATCCAGCTACATGGCATGTTTCTGCACTTAGGGCAATAGCACCCTCCAGAAAGTAGCTACTTTTGCAGATCTTAGTCATCTCGTGAGAAAAAAATAATGGCAATTAGATTAATGACATGTTTCTATGGTGTTTTCCTTCTAAGGATTTCTTCCAGCCCTACAATTACAGAGGCTTACACTACACTGGTCCCATGGGCTCAGGAAGCGCTCCAGTTGTAGCATGGCACAAGCCAGGTTTAGGGTTGGTGTAAGAGAGCGAAGCTTTGCTGGAAGCAGTAGACCGAGAGGGATTTTCCCCATCAAGGGATCTGACATCAGCTGTTCTGAGAAGGGCTTTGTGCTAACAGTGATAGGCAGGAAGAGCCATATGAAAATTGGACTGAAATTCTGCACACACTGCCAGTTGAAGTGCAAACTGCAGTGGGAAAACTTACAGAGGAGTGCAGTATCACCACGCAGAAAGCAAAAGAAGTGGTGAATCTTAATGTTTTTAGGAACTGGAGACAAATAAACTCTCTTGGCCTCTTGTGGCACTGATTCGGCACCATGGCTTTATTCTTCAAGCTATAACATCAGTGACAGTGCTCACTGTTCACACACATAGGACACAGCTGTTGGCTCTCTGGATTACATTCTTTCCTTACTTCTGCTGCAATAGTGTTTTGCCACATCTCACCAGACATGCTGGGAAGTGTGGGTATATTCCAGAAAATGCCTGAATACCTATTATTATTATTATACAATAATCCAGAGGTGAATGCCCAGTGCTGGGAGACTTCTGAAGATGAAGAAAAAGAAAAGAAAGGACAAAAGGGAGGGAGGGGAAAGTGAAAAGGCAGAAGGAAGAGGAGTATTTGCTGGACTTCCTCACCTTCTTCTACTGTTCAGCCTCTTTTAACTACTGAGACCCAACAGGACATCTGGAACAGGTTATCTCAGTGAGAAAGCAAACCCTCCCATTTCCACATGAGAAGCCATAGCCCTAAAAGTTCAACAAAAGCTGCTGACACATACCACTGCTCCATTGTCAAAGTAGTCAGTCTGCAACTGGATAGAAAATCCTTGTGTTTTGTACAAGGTGTTTTCTATAGAGCTGCCTGGTTTGCACTGGGATTCGAGAACTTGTTCACTTCATCCTCCAAGTTGGGATTTGAAAAGCAGCATTAACCCCTCCATTGCTAGGGGGCAGATCCCTCATCCTGCATTGAGAAGTGGTGGCAATGGCAAGAACAAGGATGAAGTGGCATTCAAGGTTTGCAGGAGTACAGGAGTAGCTCTGCTCTACAGTTTAGGAGACCCAGGATGGCTATTCAGGTGCTTCCTGAATGGGAGATCTGTTGAAGCCAGCATATTTAGTCCCAGACTAGAACAAGAGCTGCTCCCAGCTTTTTGGTCACCACCAAAGGCTACAACAAGTGACAGGAGGAAGCTCCATGTGTGTGAGGGCTTTTGCAGCTTAGGGATGGCTTCTCAAATTAATGCCCCAAAGTTGGCCCAGAATACAGTGACTGAGGAAACACAAACGCTGAGGACTTTCCAAAATTTGCCAAGGACACAACTTGAGAGCTACTGGATAATGCAGGGGCTTTTCAGGTCACTGAAAAGGACTAAACTGAGAATAAACATTCTCTGCCCAACCCATCATAATGGATCGTTCATGTCAGATAATAATAGTGTTTAACATGGCTACTTCTAAGGACCCAAATATAACTCTCCATCTTGGCCTATACGTGGGACAAAATTGGCCATCCCAAGACCTTGGGTATGGTATTTAAAGCCATGTGTGGCTGCAGCAGCAACAGCAGCTCACAAGAAGGCTGAAACTCATCCTGCCTGTGTCTGGGCTAAGCTTACTATAACTGAGTTATGCTGCTCATTTGGGAATTCTCTTAGCTACAGCTGAACTCTGTTTTCTTTTAATTTATATTATTCTACCATCTCTTCCCTTCTCCTTTCTTGTCTTCCTCTCAACCACCTTCTTCAGTAAGGAACTGTGTTGAAATATTCCATCCTCTATGTTTCAGCCTCGACCAGCTCTTACATCTTTCATATGTGCTGGTTTTAACTTTCTGTGCAAATACAGAGAAGGACAGAGAACTCTATTAAAGACTTGCATTTACTTTGTATTCAGAATACAAGGATATCAGGTATGAGTCTGAGCTTTGAGTTCAGGCCTGATCATTTCGTAGTTCCCAAACTCTCCCAGCTCTGCCTGGGTGTGGCAGGTGACATGGTGTAGATGAGGGAAACTAGGATTGGGTCACATTGGTGGATCTAAATTTGGATTTTTCAAGGTTATCCAGTTTGGCCCCAGCTCAATCATAATCATCACCCCAAGCCCAAACATTGTTCCTCCACATGTCTGGGATGGTTATTTTTTTTTTAGAGATGATAAACTAACATATCATATGTGTTATCTGTCTTTTGTGATAAATGCCAAGCTGTCAGAATGAAAATGTCACATAAATCACACATGAAGTATTTACATTAAAAAAAGATCATCTCATAAGAATTTTAAAAACCTTTCTGATGATGCCATCATTTGCAGCAGGTTAACCAGGTATTGCCAATGTTTCAATTTCTGGAGTTGAAACAAAAACAACACATCAAAATGGAGTCATCAAACAAAACCAAAATGTATTTAACATGGTGCAACAGTCAATGCCATAAGAAATCACCATATAAGTATGCAGAGTTACATAGAATCTACACATATCAATATGACTTTACAAATTTCATATTACATGTTGATACACACTAAATGGACTTGGGAGGAAGCACTTGTTGCCAGCCCCTCTGGGGGCTCAGTTTCTTACCTATTTGTAAGGTAGCATGAGACAACACTGGTTTTGAAAGTGACCATATGTATTGCGATCGTATTGCATTCTCCTGTGAGTCAGAGTGGATAATAATCTCCACCAGCCATGTGACAAAATGGTATGGAGCTTGCTCAGCATACAACCATCCCTAGTGGGACAGAGGTTTGGCAGGTGCAAGGTCCCTGGTGGTCCTCAGTGTGGCCACAAGGTTTTTGGCACCTGGCTCTCGGAGGGGGCCAGGCCAGGAGGGCAGAGCCCACAGCCCAGAGTGCAGTGGCATGCTCTGTCAGGACCAGACACGTTCTGGATTTGGAGAGGCTGGCACTAATTCTGGAAGGTGCTACACCTGCTCCAGGGGGAGCCTTGCAGGAAGAGCCGGGAGCCCCAGCAGGAGTGGCTAGTGGGGCTGGCTCCCAGCTGGGCTCTCTGCCTGGGGCTGGGGTGGCACCACATCTCACCTGGGAAGGTGAAGTGGGCTACAGACCAAAAGCCCTCCTCAGGGCACACAGAATGCTGAAAGGTAATGTAGGCAGTCCTACAACTGGTGTAATAGACACTGTGGGTGGAAGAGCTTCCTAACAGCTCCAGACTCTCTGTGGGAGGGTTAATACTATATTTACCTTTCCCTCTCCAGCCCCTCTCCCCTTGTCAAGCCTGTGTTGCTGCACTCAAGTCGAAGGAATGAAACAACCACAAACCAGGCCTACTGTCCTAAAAATAGTGGCATTAACAGGGCACTAATTTACATGATGGCTCTCGATGATTGCTATCAGGGGTGGAGCTGGACAAGGTAAACTACAGCTGGAAATGCAGCAGCATCTCTGCTGCAGACCAGGCAGGAAAGTGTGAGTAAAGGGCATTTTGCTATATTGGTGTATATCACTGCTCCTGAAAGGAAGTCCTCAGCATTTCTCAGGGGCTTCATTTGTGGCTGTGTGAGCAGTCAGTGACATTTGTGCTATGAAAACCTTACTTTTGCCCAATGGAAGATAATTACACCCTGAAAGATATCCTCACTGGCAAAACCCCAGAAAAACTGTAAAGCAGAAGTGAGAGAACTGAGAAAAAAGGGCAGATGAGGGTAAAGCAAAAGGAGAAGGACATGAACAAAGGAGAGAAGGAATGACAGAAAAAGAGGAAAAAAAGATTGAGGAAAATAAAATTTTAAAAAAGCACCTCGTTTGGGGTTTGCAGGAGGTGACTCAGCGCCTGCAGATCTGAATTCTCCTACTGACTTGACTCTGGCTGGCCGTGTGCCTTGTGCCTTGCTCTATCTGAGGTTCTTACCTTGCAAAGCATCCAGGAGGGCAAATGTACTGGCAAAGCACAAGCATTTAAAATCCTCCAGCAGCCACAACAACCAAATGCTGTGACTAAAATGCAAAAAAAAAAAAAAAAAAAAAAAAAAAAAAAAAAAAAGAATGAGGGTGGGATTGGAGGAGAGGCAAGGAATCAAGGAGCAAAGGAAGGGTGAGGAGTGAAAGAGTGAGAGGAATGGGGAATGAAAGTCGTGGGAGACCATGTAGAGGGGGAGAAAATCTTGGAAATGAGATTAGGTGTTGGTCAGAGTCTCTATGTCCTCTTGCAATGGCAGGGGGAAGAGTTGTAACTCATCCTGCTGACCTGCTGTGGAGACTGACACTTGCAGGCTCCCCACTGGTGTCACCTCTGCAATCTCTGTCCCAGAGCAGAGGAGCCAAGTAATGGAGGCCTGTCACAGAGAGGTTTCTAGGCAGGAGGAACGCCTGATGTAGAAATGCCGCCTGTCCTGCCCCTCCGGCCTGTGCACGATCAGGACAGGGAAGAATCGGGCATCATGGTAGGTTGGGGGGTTCTCGTTGACAGCCAGCTGGCTGGAGTAGGAGCAGCACTGCTCATCCTGGCAGCCCCGGTCTGCAATGCTGCTGCTGCGGCTCCTCCAGAGGCCTGTCCTGTGGGAGCCATGGATGCGGCAGAGGGAGAAGCGGCTGGTGTTGAGGGAGAGGCGGGAGTTGCCGCTGCAGCTGTGGAAAGCATGGCGTGAGAAGATGGAGGAGGTGCTGGAGGCACGGTTGCAGCGTTCACAGCCGTGGGCCGTTTCTCCGTAGCGACACACCGTGTAGCTGTTGTAGGCCGGGGAGTTGGCCAGGTCCATGAGCATGGCCTCCGAGTAGCTGGGGATCAGCTGCCGGTTGGTGCAGATGTGCCACTCCAGCTCGGTGCTGTCCTGCGTGGTGTCCCGGGGCATGCGGTACCGGTACAAGGGCTCCTCCGCCGTCGCGGGTGCTGTGTACTCCAGGCCCAGCAGCTTCTCCACGTGGTAATGGACATAAGCAGTCCGATACTCTATGAGTACCCTGAGCGGCCACGAGATCATCAGGATAGCTGCCACCCAGAAAGCATAATGGGACACATACCATGGGAGGTGATCTGGGTCTCCGTAGGCCATCATGAGCTCTTTAAAATCCACATTTTTGAGCTGCATGCCTTCCCTGACCTCCATGTAGTCATCTAGCCCCTCAATCTCTGTGAAGAAATGAGCTCTCTGAGTCAGGTAAGAGTTCTCAGACTCAGTGTTGGCAAAGCTGAAGCACTTGGTGAACCTCAGTTTGGTGGCTGTATAGCTCTCCAAGCCCAGGAGCTCCTTGGAGATATCCTTGTATCCACAGTGAGAGTAGTCAAACTCAGCTTCAGCCACATGTGTGTTGACCCTCTCATGGTAAACCTGTGTGGTGGTGTAGGCATCACCGTTGCGGTACCGGGTCACCTGCCGGGTTCGCCGTACGAAGTGGTAGCTGATGGCCTTCCACCAGATGCATGGAGTGGCTTGCTGCATGCGGTTGATGCACTCATACACACTGTCCACGTCTGCCTTGTACTGCAGCTCCCTCTTGACGTGGCAGTGCCAGCACTCCACCAGGTACACCACGTACAGCATGGAGAGGAAGGCCAGCGGGATATAAACATAGCCGTCCGAGCACGGGCTGTCATGGTAGATCATAGACTTGCCCTTGAAGGAGCTATCGAAGCTGAGCTTGGTCACTCTGGCCAGCTGACACCAGGCCACTGCACCCAGGCAGCCATACATGAGGATGGAGAGGAGGAGGCACTTCCAGTGGGACTCTCGGCACATGCAAGCGCTCAGGGACTGTTTCACGGGGCGTTGCTTCAATCACACCGCCGTGCAAGGGGAGAGAAAGACAAAGAGAGAGCGAGGAACCCGTCAGTCATGCTGCTTTGCACAACACACACAGTGGCTGCTTGCCATCAAGGCTGTGTCTGGCTTTTCTCTCGACTCACTGAGAACTGGGACACCACCCTACTTAATAAAAATGTCAATATAAACAGAAACACCCTGCCAGGGACAGAGGGCTCTGGACAAAGGTCTTTCCTTGCTTCCTTCTGGCTCTGGGGAGGGAAGTTGTTGGTGTAGCAGTGACACGCTGTGCCCGCACCCTGGTGAGATGAGCACCTCTGCAGGAAGCGAGATAGGTCCCCATCTCCTTCTCCCTGCCTGCTGCCAGCATTGTTTACACACCCTGCCATCTTCAGAAGTCGAGAGTGCTGAGCAGGTGAACAGCCAAAAATGTGGGGCTGTGGAATTGCCCCTTTGCTTTGCGAGTGCCCCGTGCTCAAGTTCCCACATGCTGCTGTTGGGGAGGCTCAGGAGCAGTGTCTGTCGCAGAGCTGCGGCCCCACAGGTTGTGCCAGCACAGGAGGACCAGCATTTCATGAAGCTAAAGCTGCTGCCTGACTCAGAGCTGACTCACATCCAACCCTGAAACCTACCAAATGATCGACACCATTTTCTTGGAGATGAGCCATCAGGAAAATGACTAGATTCAAGCACATTAAGTTGAAAAAATTGTTAAGATTACAGCACGATGCAGCATTGATTCAGGCTGGTTACAACAGTTCTGACCTAAAATACTTGAAAACTTCAGTGTTGAACCTAAGGGTATATGTGTGAATATTTAAAACAGCACAGCCCCCTCTTTCAAGTCCCAAAAGTCGGGTTGGGAGCAGAGCTGGGTTCACACTCCTGTACTCCCACTTCATCCCTGAGAGGGCACAATTGCATCTTTACCCCAGGCTGGTGCAGTGAATCAGCTGCATTGTCATGCGATGTTCAGCTATAAAGAAAAATGCCAAATGGAGACAAGCAGCTCCAACAGAGTTGTGTCCCTGCAAAGAGCAGCAGCGGCATGAGTTACACCACTGGCTGGCAGCTGTCTGTCTGTAGAGAGTGCATGAAGAAAGATCCCCACTGCCCTAGTAGGTAACAAGGACGGCTGTTTGCATCCCTTTGGTTACTGCCATCCTCTCCCTCTCTCCTAACTGAGGAAATGACAGTGAGAAAGCAGATACACACTGATACTCATGCATCATCATGCCCTCTGCCGAGCCTGATTTCATGCAAAAATAGAAGCACACTGTTACTCCTTCTCCCAAGGGCCCACCTCTAATGCATCAAACTGCTCTGTAGATGCCAACAGATGCTAGGTTCAGGAAATGTCTTCTCTTTCTTTCTCCACAGATGAATTTCTCCCCAACCACAGAGGATTTTATGACTTGCTGTGAACACTGCAAAACTAGATTTCATGGGGTTTGGTTTTGATTTCATAACTTTTAATCTGACACTGTGTAATTGCAGAGTATTTTTTTGATTATAAAAAGTTACACAAGTATACACTTGAAGGGACTTAGGGCAGAATCTGGTCCTTGATTCTTCCTGATGCATCCAGGAGGAATCTGTAAAAAAAATTATATTCTTATCCCAAAACTTTTGTACATGTGTCAGAATAAAGTATCATTATTCTGGGCTATATTCTGGCTTCTGTATTCTCTTTACAGCAGCTAAAACAGATGTAGAGAAGCTAAGTGGGTTATAAAGTACGGAGTACATAACTTCTGTAGGTAGGGCAGTGAAAAAACCTCAGTATAGGTAAGAATAAGGCTGTTTTTCTTAGTCTTTTGCATGAAACTTAGAGAAAAGCCACAAGGTGGCTTCAGGCAGTCCCTAAATCAGCTAAAAAATAACTAGAGAAGTTTTGGGAGTGAATCCCCTATGTGCAGCCTATGTGCAATCATGGAGAGTTTCAGCTCTTGAAACTCTTGTCAAATGCCCACAGCTCAGTCTCAGTGTTATTACTGCTCCAATGTAGGCTTCTGCCCCAGCTGTACACTCGACCAGGTCAGAGCCCCAGGCCCTCCTGACTCATGGGAAACCTCCTGGAAATTACTGACTTTTATTCTTTGTCTCTTCTTGGCATGAAACGAGAGTTTTTAACTTCTATAGTAATGCAAAAACATAAACTGTAATGAAGCACTATCCTTTTTTTTTTCCTCCCCTGAAGGTTTTCTGAGGTGAAGAAAACTTTAACCATTAACACCTCTCTCTACTCCAGGCCCTGAGACTGTGCAGAAGGTACAACAAGACAATATCCCAACACAAGAATTTGTGTTCTCATTCAGGCTTCTGCCAATACCTCTGATTTAAAATCGTTTATGGTTCACAGAGTGAACAGTGCCAGTGGACCCACCAAAAATGCCCAGCAGTCAGTTTTAATGAAAGGTGAGTGCTTAAGTCGTCCATGCAGCTCCAGGAACCCCATTTTTTTCTATGACTTGTTGGAAGCACTGTCAGCCTGGCCCTGGGCACAGCCAGGTGACAAGGCTGTCCCATGCCAGTTAGGGCACTATTTGCCAAAGGCACTGCAATCCCACCTTCCCTTTATCTCACTTGCTTTGAATAACAACTTCTCTGTGGTCCAATCTGCAACCCACAGGCTGGCTTCTGCCCAAGGGGTAAGCAGTCCCAACCAGCTTTGCTGCTTAGGGCTATCAGAGGCCATATCACAGTGGGCAAATGCCTCCTAATGTGCTCATCTCCATGAAATGCCATCTCTCCTTTGGGGGATCAGATAGCTCGGGTTCCACCAGTGCCCAGCTGGGCTGGCAGTAGCTCAGAGGTTTGCAGGTCCAAGATGACATTTCTGTATGCATTCTCTGGAGGCACTTCAAAAATGGTCTTCAACACACTGAAAGGTCTGGATCAGCCCAAGACAGATTTTCTCCATTATTTTCACAGCAGCCTAGAAAAAAGGCATCTTCTCTCCTCTTTGCATTAGTGAAGACATGCAGCCATAGAGCCCACTGCTACATCTCATTCACACACCTACCAGTCCAGTTCAGCAGGGCCTTCATGTTCAAAACCCTCCGGTAAAAAACTCAAGTTCTTTCACCTGGCTTTTCTGACCCACTGTGTCTCTCCTGCTGTTGTTCCTAAGCAAAGCCCAGTCTCTACAGGTCCTCAGTTATAAAAGGATCTCTCTTCCAGGGTCTACCTCCACAGCTGTACTGCCTGTTTCAAGTTCTGACCATGTTAATCTGGCCTATAACCCCCTATTTCTCCTTCTCTTTGCTGAACTAATTATCAAACAATTATAGTATTAGAAACACTATTAGAATGTTTGTAAGAAAGATACAAAATAGAACATAACTACAATAAATGTTCAGACATTAAAAAATCTAATAAGGAAATATCTATTTTCATCTCTCTCTGCATAACAAATTCATTAATATGTTAAACCAGTGGCTCTCAGACTTTATTAATTATCATACCACCTTCTTACAAGAATTATGTTTGTGGTACTGTGTGGAATTTTCTCCTTTCCGTGCATAGTATTTCAGATTGAAACAGGGCAAGCTTGTATTTCTGGATGAGTACAATAAATGCTTAAGGAAACTAATAATTTCCATGATAACTTGGGCTAGCCAGCAAACAGGAGCTGCATTCTTTGAGGAATGCTGTGGCATCTGTGTTGTTTTCATGTGGAATAAAAGCATAACCCCTGGAAAATCTTAATAGAGAAACATAACCGAAAGAAATAAATGAAAAAAGAAAAGACAGCCTGACAGAAAGCCAGAGCCAAACAGAGAGTAGAATAGATGGAGGCTCAGCTGTCAGGCACTTTGTCTGCAAGCTAGAACTAAAGGGCTTGGTTCTCTAACTCAAACCAAGAGAGATGTCCTCCATTTCCTGCTTGTGGGTGCTTTGCTTTGGCCTTTGCTTCCAGCATTGACCTGAGAAACAACCTGACAGATTAAATGAGGCACAAGTTGCCCAGAGAAATTGTGGATGCCCCATCACTGGAAGTGTTCAAGGCCAGGTTGAACAGGCTTTGAGCAATCTGGTCTAGTGCAACATGTCCCTGCCCATGGAAGGGGGCTGAAACGACAGGAGCTTTGAAGGCCCCTTCCAACACAAACTGTTCTGTGATCTACAACCACATATTGTGAAGGGGAATGGATTTGTCAAATCAAATGTTTCACCCAAAAGGTCCCAACCAACTCTGATGACAGTACAAATGGTAAAAATCCCCTCTGTTATGAATGGAATGTCATGAAGCAGCAGAGCTGAGCTGTCAGTATCACTGTTTATGAATTTCAAACTGTGTTAAATACACATGCTGTTAAAAACATCTTGCTAGTCTCTGGCATGCTGCTGAACTGCTTTCAGGGGCCTCCCTTCTCACTGCACCTGACTGGATTGGAAACTCCTAGTAACTCTTACCAAAACTATTCATAATCACATGACAAAATTCACATAACTCTTCCACACTTAAAAACAGTAACCAAAAAATATTTTCCAAATTCTTAAGTAGATGTCAGCATGAATGAGAAAAATGTCATGAGTGAGAGGTGGCATGAGGGGGTAGGGCTGTGGGTGTCTGTGTTGTGAACCTTGTGGAGAGTGACAAGGTTTAGGGATGGCCTGCCCTGAGCTGTCGCTAGCCCCAGGCAGTCAGTCAGCCCCACAGTGCTGCTCTGTGCTTGATTTTTTTGGCCCATCATTTCTAGAAAGCTCAGACAGAGCAAAGGCTGTGTACCACTCAGTCAACCCCATATGGTTTGTTTGCTCTCTGGTGGTGTGGAGCACTCTGAGACGCTAAAATGATAGATGCTATTTAAATTGTGGCCATAGTCACTGGAAAATAGTCTGGAAATCCCTAACTATTGATGGAGAACTGGAATTTCAACTGATACCTGTAGGAGACAGGAGTTTCCAGGCTGGCAACATTTCAATTATTTCTTCTTTAAGAAGCTCAGCTTGCAAATGATAAAACATCCAGGCAGTGGCTGAAAGGGCAATTGCCTTCAAAGGCATCCTCTGATGGCAGATACCCAAGATCAAAAGCACATTTGCAAGGGCTGAGGTGAAGCCTCCTTTGCACAGGCATACCCACCCAGCTCCTCCTGGCTCAACAGCAGGCAGGTCAGGTTCCGGCTGCAGCAATCATAATTAAAACCATTCAAACGTGCTCTGTGTTATAGGAGAGTGCAGATTTGGGCTGTTAATCTTGCCTAGTGTAAAGAGGTGGAGAGAGAGAGAGTCAAGGGGGTGTGCACAGCCTGGCACATCCCCTGCTTAACATCTGGAGCCAAGCATGCTCTGGTGGCAGGAGCAAAGGCCTGGTGGTCAGGGTTTTGGCTCTCTGACCCATTCCCTGACTCCTTACAAGTGACCAGATTTAGGACACTGGTAGGTAAGTTGTACCTGGTAACCACCCTGAGTGAACCTGAAAGTGACTGCACTGGGGGTAGCCAAGAATGGAAAAAAAAATTACTTTCCCTCAAACCCTGACTATTTCTTAAAAGGCATATTCAAAATGTAACACTGATGCTAAAGAACGAGAACACCACATTTCTGGAAAAGCAAATTGTGCTATGACTCTAGGTCCCCTTTCTCTTGATGGATACATAGAACAATTTGATTCCTCAAGGCAGAAGCCAAGGTGGTCTGGCTATCCCTGTTCTTCTAAAGGAGCTCCCCACTTAGCAGGAGGAGGAAGGGCCACACTCAGAGAAGCCCAGACTGATTCCACCAGCCCAGGTTTTTGAATGCCTAACCTAAAACTCTGGTGCCTGTTTTGCCAGTGTTGGCTCGCTGCTTTTGCTGGCCTCTGGATACAAGTGTGTGTAGCAATGTATCTGAACAACTTTGGCTCAATGTGCACTAGCCACACCCCTTGTAACTGTTCTTATCAGAATTTTCTCAGGGCACTGTGGAATTCATCAAGGTTACTAAGACATAAACTGTGCTACAATAAGAACGAAAAAGCCGAGAAACTGAATACCAGGATCGCAAGAACTAGATAACAGAGGACTGTGAAACACCTAGACTGTAACCAATGCTGAGAAATTGAGGCAGAAAACGAGGGAGCAAGACAAAGGCACCAAACAAGAGTGTGATCTTAGTAGCTTGTAAAATCTATAAAAGTGTGTGTAATGTAAACAATAAACAGCTTCTGTTTGATCATATTGGTCAGTTGTTCAGGAGTCCTGGATTTCCCGCAAGCGTGGACTGAGCAGGACTTGGCCACCAGCCATCCACTAGTGGCAGGGATTCTTACTAGAGAATAAACAACCAGATAGATCTTCAGCCCTTACAGGTAGTCACAGAAATTTCTCCTATCAACTTTGCAAGTTTATGCTGGGTCAGGAAGGTTCAGCTTATATTACAACCCAATTTACATTTACACAATTTCACTCTGCCATCCTATGGACAGCCCAGAAACCAGTGGCTGGTAAAAGCTCATCTTCCATAAATACACTCTGTTTTAACTGATAGCCTAAAAGAAATGAAGAACCTGCAATTCCTTTTGAAATTTGTTCTGGTGATGAACTTCTATTGCCTTTGTAATTTTGTCTCGCTTCAGCCCCCATTCATGGCAGGAGGATGCCCATTCTCCAAGTGATGAAAGACTTCTTTTATATGACTGCCTTTTCACTCAGAAGAGACTTCTCAATTTTAATTACGATATCTCTCAGCCTTCATTTTGATAATGTAAAGGAACCAAAGTCTTCAAGTCCTTCACTGCTCTACCTCTTTCTGGTGCTCTGCTCTCTCTTCAGCACCTTGACATCCTACTTAAGTCTGTACCTTGCAAGTAAATACAGGACTTCAGCACTTATTTCACTAGCATCATACCAAGAAATGAAATCACCTTCCACTCCCACTCATTCCCCCTTTTTACTATCTTCAAGGGTTGCATTAAGATATTTCTACCCAGCAACATCCCAGGAGTTCATGTTCAACCTCTCACTCACTTGGCTCCCAGGTATTTTTTGAGTCACTCTTTTTTAGGACAGCTGAAAGGTTGGCTGTACTCTCCACTCTGAAATGTGCAACTTCGGATTTGGCTTTGGATTGAGTAAATAAATTATCAAATTAAGATCTCTAAACAGAATTGTGCTCATCTCATCATTATAGACCTGCCTGCTAATGTTTGTACCAACTGTAAATGTTATCAGCAGTGGTTTTATGCCTAATTCCAGTGAACAGTGTCAAATCAGGTAATTATTCCTGCAGAACTCTGCCAGCCTAATAGCTAAATACCCCATTAACTTATACAAGATAACTGTTTTCACAAAGCTAAGTGCCAATCACAAAAACAAGGCTGTAAGCATTATATGGACACTGAGGTGCTCCTCACATTTCCAGTGTTCACTGCCAGGAATAATTCCATGAGCAGCACTGCATACAATACTAAGAGAAAACTTCCTAAAGCTTCAGTAGAGCACATTATCACCTAGATTGCTATGTATGACCTTCAGCAGCAGCTGTATTTTGCTCCAGAAGTAGCTGTGTAGCAGTGTGGGCTTGAAGCATTTCTCATTCTAGCTGCCTCAGTAGTGCTCATGGCATTCAAATGGTTATGGTGACACTGAAAAAACCCTTGTTTTGTCCCCTGCCAATTTTAATAAATGAATTATTTTAAATAAATAAATTTTAATAAATAAATTTGAACTGAAAGTTGCCAAACTGACACCAATAGAAGGGGAAGAAATAGCCTGTGATGTCTAAAGGAAAATAAGACAAATTATCTTGGAGTCACATTCTTTAAACATTTGATCTATCATTTTGACTTATCCTTGCTATTTCTTCATATGTATCTATTGACAAAAGGACTTTTTCCTCTTCTGTCAGACTTTATTCTTCAATCTCCTTGAAAACTCCAGCACGAGCTGTATAAGCAGAAAATATGCTGCTGCAGCATGAATTTATTCATAATTTGCTTTGTGGACAGTTTGGGGCCCAAGCTTGACGGTCTGTGCTTGGTTCACAGACAGGTACCTGTGTTCCCCAGTTTCAAAAGCATTACAATTCTCCTTTGGGGAAATAGCATCAAAAGCATTTCCTGTCCTTTTAAATCCTACGTGCATTTGTCCTTGGTGGGTGACCTCAAGAGCTGCAAATTTGCTGAAGGAAAATGCTACCATGTCTATAATGAAAGAATGAGAGAAACAGAGGGTAGCAAAGATATGGCCTGAATGGAATTAGAGAAATGAGAGAGAAACATGGAAGGTGGGAAGAAATGAAGGAGGGAAAAGGATAGCCAGGACACACTCCAAATGCCAGTGCAACTGAGGCAGGAGGAGGGTGCTGGCAGGTGAGGATAGAGACCAGTCAGCCTGGGCAGGGGCAGGAGGCAATCGCACCCAGAGAAAGGACCTGGGTGAAGATTAATGGAGGCAGCACTGAGCCTAACAGCACCAAAGCATCCTATGAGCCAGCAGTTACTCCAGCCCATCCATGGCCTGGAAAGCAGATACTCCTGAATGGCTGCTTTCTCACTGCTGGGAACTTCTCCAGAAACAGATCTATGCCCCTCTCTCCTCCCCACAGCCTGAGGAGTAGGATAAGGCTGTGCTAAATTGAACCAGAGATTTCCAGGGAGGTCAGAGCGTACTGCAGGGCTGATGCTGCAGCTGTGTCTCAGCAGAATGTGGCATCACAGCATGCTCCTGCTGTCTGCCAAAACCTGGCTTTGGGGCTACAAGGTGACTTGGCTGTCTTCAACAACAAAGCAACCCCACATCTTGTGATTACTCATGTAAGCAAAGAGTTAATCTTGTATTTTTTCCTCTTATTTAGCAAGAATAATCTTTCTGACCATGGGGAAAAAGGAATGGGGGAAACACTGAGAGAGGTCTGCGAAAAAAAGAGATAAAATCAGCTAAGAAAGAAGAAAAAATGGTGGATAAATTAACATCAGTCATAACTGAATTTGGCACTGTGGATTTATGCTTGTGATTAATATATCCCAATGAGATACTTGAGAGGGAAAGAGTAATCAATAACCACAAGTCATACACTTTGGCAGGGGGTGACCAGAGTCTGGATGAAAGCAGAATTTTGTCTCTAACTATGACAGACTCCTCAATCTTGGTCAAGACAGGGCAGGGGAGGATGTTCCACCTCCTGATGGCAGGATATAACACAGAGAGGACCACTGAGTCCTTGCTAGACAAGTCCTAGGCTGTGCTATTAATCAGAACTGAGGAGAGCCCTTACACCAGGACCAGCCTCTGGTGCTGAGAAGGGCTTCACCACTTCTGCAGTGGACAGGGATGATGCAAGAACAAGGAGATTTCTATCCACTGTCCCCAAGCAGCCGCAACAGATGTGGGTGCATCTATCATCTTCCAGCTCCTTAGGTGATCCTGGATAAAGACCAGCCTGAGAAGTCTGGGTGACCAGGGAGATGACAATTGCAGAAGAAGTGCAAATTCTCACTCCTTTCCAGTGCTAAATGAACTCTCAGGTCAGATGTTCATTAGTACAGTGAGGAGCCTGACAGGCTGTGCTAACCCAGACCTTGGTGTAATGGTGGGCAGAAGTGCTCCTCCACCATGTGACCCAATCCTGGCACCACATGGGGTATCAGTAATAAGGCCTGGTATGGAGAAAGGGAGATATTACAACAGTCATCTCAATCCCCTCCTGGGGAGTTGAAACAAAATGCCTCCTGCCATCCTGCTCCTGCAAGAAGCCCATTACCCCTAGCTCCTGCTGAGCCAGTAGCATGGAAAGGGAAATACAAGGGATAGAAGGCAACAAAAAAAAAAAAGCCATTTTGCATCAAAGATAATCTCCCTCCAGTCCTTGAACACATAGATTGGTTGCTGCACATCTATTTGCTCGTCTGCCACGGAACTCCTGTGAGAATAAAAAGTTCCTGCAGGCAGGGGCCATGATGTCAATGTATAGCAGAAATGCTGTTACTAGGTTTGAAAATAAGAACCTGCATCATGCACTCCACGTGTTTGTAGCGTCACTGGCTCAGGCGTTGGCAACTGCCCTCCTGTGGTGAGCAGGGATTGTCTGGTTTCTCATGATTTAAATCCCTGTGGAGACAAAATCTCCTCCTTCCATCAAGGGAGCTGTCAGGGGGAATGCCTCAGGGCAGGCAGGTGCACAAAATGGTAGTGTCAAATCCTTTCCACAGACAAGCCTATTGCAGGACAAGTCAGAACTATGAAAAGACACAAATCTTACTGATCCACCTGAATTTCAGATGCTAGGATGCCCCAGAAATACCATACAAAGACAGTCTGTCTTTCACACTAATCATCCTCATGTATTCAAGCCAGCATCTGAAGAGGAGGAAAGCAGAGGTCAGGACAGAAGGAGCCTACACTACTCTAAAATGTCAGATTCAGGATTAGGTCTTGCAGGATACTTCTGAGTTCTTCAAGCAGAAATAAAGGAAATCCCAGAAAGAAAAGCCATTTGGATCCCTGCCAACATATATGCTGCTCATTACAGCAGGATAGGAAAGCCACTCAGTACAATACAAGGATGCATATGTGATTGTCATAAAGAATTTGGCCCTAAACACATCCATAAGTGATGCTTCCTCAAGCTGCTCCAAGGAAAACTGTGCAGTTGCATCTTCAGTGCCAAGGAATCCTAGCAACAAAATGGTCACAATTTACAAAATAGAAATCAGGGCTATTTTTGTGGCAGCTTTTTACAAGATCACCAAAATGCTGCACTAACAAAATTACTGCTTTCCCCCCAAATTGCTGATGTTGCTGCCACTGGCTTTTGACTCCATACCAATAAAAAGTGCATATTTGGAGGCAGAGGATTTTTCCCAGTAATGCCAGTGCTGGATATGAGTTCATCAGGAAAGGAAAGCTGGGATTCCAGCTGCCTCAGAGCAAGAGAGTAACTCCAAGAGCAGTTATTTTTTCTACACTTTAAGAACCCATCATACTTAGCTCATATTACCTACTCCCCTGCCTTGAATATTGGTGGTTTCCAGTAGACAGGGGTAAATTTTACAGCTATAACTAAATGGCTTACCTCAACACTTATGACATAACTGACAAAAGCATCACACAACCACAAGAAAGCTCCTGGGATGCAGTTCCCAGCCACTGCTGGATTAGTAAGGCCAAGGAATTACATAAGCCATAGCTGGCTGTGTCACTGGGTATTTTGCAGCCTGCCTCACGCCTAGGCAGCCCCCCACCACAGCCAGCCATGCTGCACAGAGGTGCCCTTGCCCCTGCTCCCACATTGCAGGGACATCCTAAAAAAGGACTGATGGCAGCATCTATCCATCTGTTCATCCCGTGGCTGCAGAGCAGAGTGATCCTCAGCAGTGTGCTCCAGCCTGTGAAAGCCAGACCCAGCTCCCTGCACCTTTGGCATGCTGCTGCAGCACAAAAGTACCACGGCCCCCAGGGATCAGCCAGGTGCAGCTTGCTGACTGGTGCACTGGTGTCCACTCAGTGGCTTTGCTGAGATAAAGGGAAAATTGACACCAGCCAAGGGAAAACAGAAGGACGGTGGGACCAGCTCCCACTGCTTCAGCCCTTGAGGGATGGGGACATCAGGGAAGGGAGAACGAGTGAGTAGCTATCTGCCAGCCTCTGTGCTTGACAGAGTGTCATCTGAGTTCCGCAGGAATCCTGTAATGCTTGCTTTGCTCCCACCTTTACACAGAAGATGCAGCTCCCCAGGGGTGAGAGAGGAGCAAGCAGGGAGAGGAGGCTGGCTGTGCTCCAGCAGGTGTGTGCTCTCCTGTGCTGTGCACACCACCAGCCTGCAGCAGGGGATCTCAGTGCCGTAGTTCAGTGGTGGACGGAAGCTCATTCCTTCCACTCCCAGGTTCCTAGGGTCACTGCTGCTCTCCTCATCCTTGAGCAGTATGTCCTGTGCCTTAGTGTTCTCACCACTGCCACAGATCTTGTGTCCTGCCCAACCTTCCTTCAGCCTCAACATGGGGAAGTGAGGGACTGAAGACAAGCTGGACAACAGCTACGGACCAGTTTCCCTGAAGGAAAAAGCAGAGAGCCAGTAAAGACATCCTTGTGAGGAAGAAGCCAGAGAGGTGTTAGTTCCACACCAGTTCTCTAGTTTGCAGCTTATTCATTGAATGCCTCTGTTTAGAGACTTCATAAATGAGAAAAATAGTTCATGATTATGAATCCCTTTTAATCTTTGCTCAGTCTAAAGTAACACCTTGAGATTTAAATGAAGGATATAGAAACAGCTTTCAAGTCCTCAGGAGAAATATGATCCAGGATTGATCCAAGCTCCTGTGAAGTCTGGGTAAGTCTTTCAAAGGGATCTGTGAATGAAGGTTTGCCCAGAATCATGGTGTTTTATTTTTATCCTCACTTATTTGCAAGGCCATTCTTTTATCTAGCTAAACCAGAACAACATGGCTCTGTGATTTGAACTGTCAACTTCCATCCTTTCCATGCGTGACTTCCAGCCGGAGCCCTTCAGCCACACCTCATCGGAGGCAGTGCCAGCCCCATGGTGCTGGGTTGCTGCAGCTCAGGCTGTGGCCATGCCAGGTCCTTCATGCTGCTGAGCTGAGCATCCCTCACAATAACACCCAGCCACTACTCAGGCTTCAGCTGCTCTGTCAGATTTGGGGAGTGTGTTTCCCCATCTCTGCACCTTGCTGAACACAGCTGTGACCGCAGCGTGTCAGGTTTTTATAATGGTGCTCCAGTTAAGATAAGGGAGTATCCCAGCAGCTAATGCTTCCCTGGGAGAAACAAGTTTTCTTTATAAATATAGTTTCTCTCTCCCTCTTGCTTCTCTGTGACACATTCTGCAGCAATATGTGACAGCACAGCAGGTGAAAACTTCACTGAAAATTCATTTAAAAACCTAATGGTTAAAAGGGATCCTGAGAGCCAGGACACCTGGCTTTTATTTCTTGCTTTGACTTTGACCCATGGCATGCTGTCAGTACACCTTCTTACACCTCCTGAAGACACTGAAAAAATAGCACTTATAAAGTGATTTCACATGAGCATTGCAGCAGCACACTCCAGGAAGGTACATGATCTGCATGTGAGCTGTTGCACCCTGCCACTCTGAGTACCAGCTGGTGGGAAGCAGAGGATTTAGCTCCTTGCCCTGGCCTGCTGACAGGCAGTCAGTCCCCTGCAAAGAGCCATGGAACACCTCAGGCCTGAAGACAGACTGTCACCCCCACCCTTTCATCAGACACCCTCACTACACTCCTCTTCTACCAGGTACTGGCACTTCTGCCAGGCCACCTCACCTCTAGGAAGCCATGAGGGAGTTATTACCTTTATTTTTCGTCTTTAGAGGGACTCTAATGCTGGCAGGACTCTACTGGCAGATGCTACCACCCCAGCCTCCACAGTGCTCTGTGCTCCCTCTGCCCATTGCAGGGTGGGGAGGTGGCATGGTTTATTCTTGTGGGCATGTTGAGCTCCACAATTCTTGGGCCAGCTCCTAAGGGCAATCAATCACACGAGTATGAAGAAGGCCTCCAGCCATAAATCCATCACCACAAATCACTTCTTTCCCACAGCCACGACCTGCAGAAGTCTCTGACTGATCCCACTCTCTTCCCTGGTAAGGTCACGTTATTCAGACTCCTCGTTGCCAGTCACCTCAATTACCTACCCTTGGTTTCCCTGTCAGGAGTGGGACCGTAATGACCTGCTCTTTGCCCTTTGCTGTCAGCTCCCACCTTGCCAGGCCCTGCTCTCACCAGCTGGTGGCTGTTTCCAGCCCATCTTCCCTGAGGCCCAGTACTACCAATCTTTCCTGAACAAGGCCTCCGGTGGCTGAATGGTGAACTGGGATGTGCAGCACCTCATCTGGATAGGAACGGTGCTGTGTGTGAGATGGGATTCTCTGTGCATTATTCACCTGATGTAAAACCACGGAGGCCAAAAGTTCACACACTTCAGGGGGTGTGAGCCCCCTCATCCTCTCATCCTCTCCCAGTGGTATGTGTGGCACCTTGAGAGAGGCTGCCAGCTACATCAGACACTGCTCCACAACCTTAACCCCACACTGGGAAGGCTGCCAGCCTCCTGTGCCAGGCGCAGCCAGGCTCGTCCGTCCTTCCCATTTGTCATCTGTCACGCCTGTTTCAGGCACTTTTCTTCCTTGCTTTTACTGCAGGGGAGATGTGCTGTGGGCAGAGCAGCCAGCCCTCAGGGAGGAGCTGGCATGGGTGCCTGTCAAAGGCAGCCTCAACCCCTGTCCCCCCATGTGGTGCTGCTGGCAGAGACCTGTCCAGCTCCACTGCAGCAGTGTCCTCGCTATAACACATGGTTGGCTCCCCTGCAGAGTGCCGCTGAAATGAAGCTGCCCCGTTAGAGTTTTGGGGAGTTAACAGAGCTGTTACAGGAACTGTGACCTCAAAAAGTTTCACTATGTGCTATTTTTACCTTTACAGGTCTTAAGCTCTGAGGAGCACAATGAATGATTGGGGTCTGAAAGTGAACTACATTTTCCATTATTAGAAGTTAAAAACTAATTAACTACTTAACCATGCTTTATCCAAAAAGTAGAACTTCTGAAAACTCAGACACAGTCTCATCTGCTGTGTCATAACAGCGTCACTGTAACAACAGAAGGGCCTTACAGTGCTGGTGGTAGTTCAGCAGCCATTTCCTTTGGTGTCAATTCATGACAATGTGTTAGGACACATCGTGAAACAAGCCCTATTCACTGTGGATTACTTGGGGATACTTTACTCCTTTTAGTCTTTGTTTCCACAAAGTCCCTGCTCACTGGCCATGATCTGAGCTATTTTCTTCCAAGTTGCAGAAACAGGTGGAAGGAAGTAAAGTGCTGCATTCCCAGGGAGAAGATACCTCCTACCTCACTCTTGCAACGGCTTGCACTGATTGCAAAGCATCCTTGGTATCCACACTTCCCTTCCTGGGGGAGATCATCCTCTGGGGTCTCTAAAGTGAGAAAGGGAGAACAAGGAGAGTATTTGGGGCTTCCAAAAAGTGTGCAGACCCATTGCTTTTCCACCAGTATCAGGTGTCCACTGTCAGGTCTGTCCACCTGAAAGAGCAGCATTAGAAACCAAGTCTGAAGGGGACCTACCGCCAAGTCACCTAGTCTGTCCCTTCCCCATGATGCGACATCTGCACATTTAACAGCCATTTGCCTAAATTGTCCTTGTAACCCTCCAGCAGCAGAACTACACGAGCTCCACAGTTGCTACAGTCCAGTGCTTCACTGAGAAAATTCTCCTGCTGGAGGGGTTGGAAAAGTCAGCCTGAAGGAGCAATTCACTTCATTCTCAGCCACAGCGACGAGAAGCAGAAGACTCTGCCTGTAGTGGCCCACACAACTGGAGACCAGGCTGCCCTCCAGAGCTCAGACACATTCATTTGGTATTTCCTATCTACTTTTTAAAAACTCTTGACAGTTTCTCATGTGAAGTGTAGAGAAGACAGCCAACTCCAAGGCACCAAGAACAGACATGTGATCAGAAGATAAAGTGGGACAATAAAAAGAACAAGAGCAGAAAAAAAGATGCAATGGCTCAGCTTGGATTTTCTTATGACAGAATCTGCAATGCAAATACTGTCTGAAACTGCAGGATCATGAAAAATACTGCCACTCTTGATGGACTTTTTCCTTTGTCTTTATGAGGGAAATAATTTGGAACAAGGAATGAGGAGCACCCTTTGGTTTGCGTCTACTGAATAGACCAAGGGCAGGAAGGGAAGAGAGGGGCCTGTCCTATTTGACTTTCATTCAAGAGGGGGAATATTGTGCATTTTGCCTTAAATAGATAACTGTTTGATCAATCATACTCACTTGGGATGGTGACAGCCTTCCACCAGGCTAACCAGCACCTATCATTCAGAGGATTAGCTGAGCAGGTTTTTGCATGAGGTTTGGAAGAGCCAAGGAGAAGGAAGAGAGTTTTCCTAGGAATCATGTCTCACTCATTTCCTACCCTTCTCTGGGCAGTGTCTGTCATGTGAGTGCCCTGGGCAGCTTTTGAAGGGGGAGGCTTACAAGGAAATAGCCCCTCTCTGGAGATAGATACCAACAGTATTACCAACCTTTTGCTTAACCTCTCACCCACCTAGGTACAACTCAACCCATAGATGGGGACAATTTAAAGCTAAGTGGTCTGTTAGTAAGGGCTGTATGCCTCCCGTTTTCAATGCCATAAAATAAGCCTAGACAAATAAAAGAAATGTTGGGGGAAAAGGATAAAAAAGCTGGATAACTAAATGGAGTCAATGCACCAAGCAGAAGGTGTCTTTCCAGGGGCACACTGAAGAGGAAAGGTCTCAACTACCCTTTTGATTCGGCAGCCTGTAAAGCTGTAGCCTGCAAACAAGCACTAAGTATGGTCTCTTAACTTAAAACACCCCATCGGCACTGCTGTGACCACAAGTAGCACTTTACAAATTAGCCCCTGTTGCATTTTGCAATGGCAACATGAGGCAAATGAGGCAGTTTTAAGAGGCCCCTCTTTTCTGTAAAATTTCCATCAGAAAGCTAATGACTGTGGGTTTCAGGAACATTGACCTATGAGGTTTTCCCTTTTATTTAAATAGCTTAACTGATTACATTATGTCATACCCAATTTAAGTTTTTAAATATAGAAGAGAAGATAAAAACAGGCATGGACAACTGCTGTTTGACTTTGCCAGTACAGACAAGACAAATACGTATTTCAAAATGTCAAGTGGCTGCTGCTTTCAGCTTTCTTCAGTGATTACTTGACTTTGGAAACAAAAAATGATGTTTTTACCCACCAGCTTTGTTTTCCTGAAAAAAAACTTTTTGATTTCCAACAAAGTTTTAAAGATTTTAATAATTAAGACCATTTCCCAACTGAGTTATAAATTGGTAGAAATTAAGAAAAGTTACTATCAGATCTTTGGTGTAGGTATAGGCTGTCACAGTAATGAGAAAAGCAGCCAGCCCACTATTTAACCAGGGCAGTACAGAGCAGCAGGTTCTGCTATTTCAGAGAGGAAAGCAAAGGCAAGTATCTCCAGAGAATCAATCTTCACTAGTAACTGCTGAAACATTTGAAAAAAGGAATCATTTGCATACTCTCCCCTGAAAGATCTTGATTCCTCTTCACAAGAGTTTGTAGAATGGTAGAATCCTACACTAATAACAAAAGCACATTATTCCAGATCATTCATCTCAAGCACTTAATGTTTCATTAGAAAAAAGCCAAATCAGAACACTGTCAGGTAATCTGAGGGCTTGCTCTGACATTCAGCAAAGTCAGCAGGAAATCTATGTGGTCTTTGGCAGAAGAGGACAAAGGCCAAGGCAGGTAACAGAACTGCTGCTCTCCTTCCTGCTCTGCAGCTGCACCTTCGCACATCCTTCATTCAAAAATAAAAACTTAGACTTCAGACACATTCTCTGTTACTAGCTCAGGGTTGTATTGATTTAATACCTAATAAAGGCAATTTTCAGTCTTGTTATGTTTTGGTCCATGCATTTGATCTAAGCGAAATCCATAAATGACAAGGCTTAACAGAGGAGCCCATGAAATGCCCATTTAATACCAATACAGGGCACTCCCATGCAACTGCAGGCCCCGGTGCAAAAAGGCTACTCACATGGTGAAGGGGAAGGCATGAGGAAAGACCAACATTGTAGGACCGCAGTGTTAAGATATCACAGGCGTTTGAGATATAGACTCAAATGTGCAAATGTTTGTGTTGGAACAGAAGAACTGAGAACAGGATGAATGAAGCAAGATACAGATAGTGCTTAGCAGACAGATCAAGTGCTTTCTTTCTACAAATGGCTTAGATGTTTTTATGGCGGACTTAATACATTGTAAAGCCTTCAGTAGCTCCTGGTTCTAGACCAAATAAATTAAAAAATCCCTTACAGCATTAAATATCTATTGATCATCTGCGGGGCTGTAATTACATTGGTGTGCTTTACTGCTGGAACACCAGCTGTATCCTGGATCCAGCCACAGCTCTTCATGGTGAACTGTGTCGCAGGTGTTTAAAAAGCAATCAAACAGGAGAAAACCCTAATTTTCACCCATGGATGATAGTTTTTTTCAACCTGAGCTGCAAAGCCAATTTTCAATTATAGGTAGTTTCAACTGCTGTTTGGATTTCAGCTAAGTAACCTGCAGCTTCACATAGGCTTTGTTGAGGCTACAGGATTTTGACTACAGGATTAAATGACTGTTGATGAGCCATGGGACCTGCTAACAAAAGCTTTAAGCAGAATGACTGCACACAGCAATGTTCCAGGGCTGCTTTCACTTCTGTTTTCAATTTTCTCTTCTCTAAGCCTGTTTCAAGGCTGCTCTCTGCTTTCCTAGGAGCATGTACATTCGTTTTTAACTCCATATTATGAAGAAAGTTCACTCACTTCCATGAACCGCACATGGATTACATGACGTAAATGGCAGACCTGTCAAAACTGTTGGAAGCAAAGACTACATTAAGCGTAGAAGAAAATCCCAGATATTTCTAAAATAGGACAGCTTGATGTCCCAGGTGTGCAGGATAGCACACTCACATTGTCACCTACTGTCACACAGCCCTGCAGTTCTGTCTGGCCAATATTTCGTGGCTCAGGATTCCGTGTCAACACTCAGACACATCCATTATTCCCTCTCTATAATGTGTAAGGCAACAGTAAGTGCTTCACAGATGATCTGAAGAAACGTATTACGCTATATTTTCTCCACTGTTTTCTGTTGCAGATGATGCAATAGGAGTGCCTAGGCCCCAAGGGAAAAGGAGAGGCATGACCTCCTCCTTTGCCCCCAAACACCTGAAAGCCACAGAGCCCGGGACTGCAAGTCCCTTCTCATATTCCTGTGCCCCTCCTGCCACCTCCACCAGTGCCTCGCAGAGCTGCAGTCTCCTTGACCATTTCACAAGTCCCCGGGAAGAGGTAGGCTCCCCTAGGCCAAACCCCAAGGGGCTCATTTGGCCAAACTTCCACTGGGCAGGCCCCCTTTCGCCCCCGCTGCATCGTTCCGGTGCAGAGCCGCTGGCCCAGCCGCCGCCCCGAGCCCGGCAGCCGGCGCAGGGCTGGGCGCCGGGGGCCCGTCGGTAAAACCCCGCAAGCAGCGGCCGCCGGGCTGCGGCCGCGGGGGTCCCGCCGGCGGCCCCGGCACTGCAGGGCGCGGCGGGGCAGCACCGCAGCGCACCGCGGCTGCAGGTACCTGAGCCGGCTGTAGCTGCGCTCCTCGGTTCTCGCCGCGTCGCAAACACCCCCAGCCGGGGCACCCTCCTCCGCCGCGGCTCCCCACACCCCACCGCCCTGCACCCCGTGCCCGCGGCGGGGCTGCCTTTGCCCCTCCAGTCTCCCCCGGCCCGGCCGGGGCGGACGCCCCCGCCGCCGCTCACCTCCTCCCGCTCGGCGGCGGCGGCACCCGGAGCGGGGGTGCTGCCCGGCCCGCTCTCAGCAGCCGCCTCGGCTTCCCCCTCCGAGGACATCCTTGGCCATCACCGGCAGTTGCTGCGGCGGCGGAGGCTGCCGGACCCCGAGACGGCGGAGCCCCCCGCGGACCGCGCCCCGCGCCGTGGCCAGGGCTGGGGCGAGCCGCCCCCCGCGCCCAGGGCCGCCCTGCCGGGTGCTCCCGACTCCCTCCACCATCCCAGGCAGACGGGCAGGGAGGGAGGGAAGGAGGCGGCGGAGGGGAGGAGAGAAAGACAAGGCGGAGTGGGGGGGTGCCCCGGCTGCTCCTGGCCCCCCCAGGTGGGCAGGCGACTGCCCGGCGGCTCCCGGCGCGCTTCTGAGGGCGTCTGGGAGCTGCCGGGTGTGCCCCCTTCCCTGGATACGACCTCGCAACTCCTACCCTTCCGGGGTGCCCTCTCTTGTCTTCTTCTCAGGGTGAGCCTCGCTCCCCATCCCCGGGTGCGCCCCGGGTGCACCCCCGCCACCGGCCACCCCCCTCTCAGCGCATCTTCACGCCTCCGCCGCCCGCAGCTCAGCCTCGGCCACTTCCCCCGCTTTTCGCCAGCGCCTGGACTTCGACCGGGCTGGCGGCGGGACGCGACCCGGCGGCAGCAGCAGGAGGAGGAGGAAGGCAGACCCGCGGAAGCGCTCCCTCACGGGGCAGCCCGACGATGCCCCACTCCCCTCCCTGGTCGCTGGACCTGCGCACCGGGAACAGAGGGCAGCGCTGTCGGGACGGAGCTCTGGGGCTGCCCCCGCACCCCGCAGCCGGCCTTGCTGCCCTCCTCCACCTCCTTATTCTCGGAGAAGTAGCTGGCAGTAGGAATGGAGGCACCCAGCTGCTCCTGCCCCTTCCCCTTCCCCACCCTCCCTGCGGCCTGAGTCTCTCCTCTGGTTTCATCTGTCTCCTGCACAGGCTTTCCCCCACAACTGCAGCCTCCTGCAAACTCCCTGCCCTGTCAATATTTCTTCCTCCTGCTCGCATCCTGTGTTCAGCGCATCCAGTCATGATTGGCTCTCCTGCTGATCAGGACTGGTGTAGTGCACCATCTTACCTTGGCATATTTGCTTCATGTTTCATTATACTCTCGTGACGCTCGTCTCATTTGATCCATTTCTCTCAGTGTGCCTTAGAGCAGCATATATTTTAAATCCTTCATAAAAATCTTACAAACAGGCAAGTGAACACTCTTGAAGCATCAACCTTCACTTTAATACTCATACTTCAACTCCTGTCACAACATGCTTGCTGCTTTTTCAGGCATGCTGCTCTGGAAAATGCCATTCCAGGTTCAAGGCACTCAGGCTGCATAAGAGATTGTTTAGATTGACTGTAGAGCAGAGAATGCTGTTTGGTGTGTGAATGCATAAAGCAAAAACCAACAAAACTTGGATTTTCATGAAATATTGGGCTCTGCTCAATCTGAATTTTAGGATATTCATTGCACTGCAGAAGTCTTGGCTGATGCCATGTTGAGAAACCTACCCATTCTTGGGGGTGCAAGATGTCCATGAGAAACTATCAACAAACTCCCTTGGCCTCACAGGTCTCTGGCTTATACTGTAGCACAGTGACTGCCACTGTAGCTACAGATACAGGTACCTTGTCCTGCCCCAATGGCATCTCCTCCTGGTAGAAATGGCATTTGTTTAGCTGCATCCGATATATCCGTCCAAAGTAGTCTGGTTTTTATTTCTCTCAGACCTGGAGAGGACCTGTGAGATGCACAGTGGAAGGGACTACAATACAAGTTTATAAACCACATGAGAATGCACATTTAAAATACTCAATTTCCTTTCTGTAAGTGGTACAGTGGAAAATCTCTGGAGTATAAGATAGTCAGCAGATTGGCAGGGAGTGGGTCACATGTAGGACACAGAAAGGAGCCAAAAAGAATGTATAAGGAGTGCCTGTGACATACACACCAAGATCTATAGAGCAAGAGAGATATTAGAAGTGTTCTTTATTGTCAGCTCCTGCCTGTTTGTCTCGGTGATTTTAGTGACCTTTAAATATGCTATGGAATGGGTGCTGGGGCATGATGAGTTGTTGTGGTTGGAAGGGAAATGTGCCAAGCCAGAAAACTGCACTGGGAGACTGGGAGTGAATTTCATATTTGTGCCAAATTTCTATTTGTAAGGACTGTTAAAAAGCCCTTATGAAAGGCAGCATGAAGGGAGGTAGAAGAAATGGGATTCGGTGTATCACAGAACAGTATGAAGAAGTATCCTCATTCAGTAAGGAAAAAGGTTGACAATTTTCAGAAGATGGGGCCCCCATTTGTACAGGCAGTAGGGTGAGGCTGTGCACCAGAAAGGTGTCAGCTTGGCAAGCCACACAGCCCAGGAGTAAAAGCATCATATTCAAAAGCTGAGTCAGACAAGGACAGAAAACAAAGACCTGGCAGACCTCAGCCTGTCAGATTTGTCTGCCATCCCATTCCAAATGGTTGCTTTATTTATTAAATACATCTAATACCCACTGGACTTCGGTGATGCCTGAACAGCTTCATGAATTTATTTTCAATTCCACAGTCACTCTGTTTTTGATGTTGAATAAACTGATTTATTTCATCTAAACCAATCCTGACTGTTGTTTGGCTCCAGCTGCCAGCAGTCCCAAGGACTGCCTAATTGGCCCTTCCACCTTTAAGAGACAAAGTTGTCTCTGAGGATATGTAGCCCCCAGTTGAATTCAAGCTTTCGATCTGGAAGGCACATGCATATACATCTTCCCATCGGCCATACTGTCAGAATTCTGCTGGTACCTGAAGCCAAAACATGGGAAAAAAGCCTATAGATGAAAAAGATCTGGAGAAGGGAAAATGAAGGTTATTATCCCTGAGATTTAAGCTTTGGAAATGTCATCTGTCACCAGGTGTCTTTGTTTCCACCTCTGTAGCTCCAGATTCAACATATCAATCTCCGCTATCAAGGTCACCCTCACAAACTGAAGGATCAGGGCAAAAAAGGAAGCTTGAACTCAAGAGACTACTGGAAAATCTATGCAAAGAAGCCCATCTTTTAGTTTCAGAAATGGAGGGGATCAGTGTCACTGCTATGAGATGCCTGAAGGGACTATTTTTCTCCTTTAGAAGATTTATACTCTATTTTAACACGGATTAATTATGAATATATATATATATATATATATATATATATATATAATCAAAAACATGATAAGCAGTTTGTGGTCTGGCTTGCAAAATGTGTATATAATATTGCAAAAATCAGCTCTCTCTTCTAGGCTTTGTGCCTGGTCACTCACTCTTTCTAAACAGCCAGCAAGGAACAGAAACAACATGCATGTGTAGCTTTGCTGCCTCTATTCAGAGCAAGAAGAAACTGGTGCAGTCAGGAACTGCAGTTTGTGTCAATTTAAGATCAGCACCCTGTCATTCAGAGCATGCCACTGTAAAAATGTTTATAATCCTTTCGCTGAGCTCAGCTGTGCCAATGCACTGACTTAGCAGGCAGAATCTTGCTCTGCTGTTGAGTAAGAGACAGCATTTGGACTAAATTTGCAAGGATCTGGTACCATTTTTAAGATATACCAGGAAGCCTGGTATCTGTCTTTAAGATGAGACAGCTATGAAGATCCTGAGCATTTCTGACCATCAAAACTTGCAGAATACTTTATTGAAAGAGAAAAACTAGGCTTTCTGTTCTGGGGAGACTCCTACCCAGAAAATTGCAGTATGAGGGCTTCAAATGACTTCTCTGCTTCTCTAAAACCAGCATAAATTAATATATGCTCTTAAGGAAGTGCTACATACTGCTCCAAAGCTGACAGTAATGTAAAGACTATTTCCAATACAGATGGTTTGTTAGTTCACTTATGCAAATAGGCATATTGGAAGAGAGGAGCTATTGCTAAATATAAAGTAAGCCTTACCCTCCTATGACTTGTATGTCCTGCCAAAGAACTATGCAGACTATCTGCAAGGACTAAATACAGTGATCTCAACAGGCTTTCAATATTAAAAAAAATGTGTATTCCTAGTTGACAATAAGCTCTGCCTTTTTAAGATTACAAAATCAAACATCTATTGCAGTTACAAGTGTCATATCACTGTATCTATTTATGAGTGTGTAATTCAAAACATGTCTATTATCTTTTGCTAAACCTGTAAAGAGAGAGCACTATGTTGTTTCAATATTAACGCTTAGTGAAATATTTGTGAATCAAATTGTGGATATAGCAAAAGTGAATCTGTCTGGACCATTCACAAAATGAGCTTTGATATCCTTTTAGTAAGTAAAAAGCTGAAGGGAGACATCAATAATTTATTAGCACTTGGATTACATCCTCCAGTGCTTGTAGTTTGCTGCCTTCTTGAAGAAAAAGAGGACAAAGGCGATACTGGCTCTTAGGCTGTAAAATCTTTGCATGCTCTGATCTCTTGGTTCTGACAAAGGATGCTGTATATTGAGGGGCTCTTTAACAATGACTGTGATGATCACAGCTCCGAGGATCACAGTGGGATGAGCCACCAGCCCGTTGTCATGCAATGCCTTTCCAATTACCAGCATGAAGTAAGCCACATGGTATTGGTACCACCCTGGCACAGAGGCACCCCTGCTGTAAACAGCAGGCTTGGTTCCGAGGGGCCGGAGTTTTAACAGCCCATCTCTACACTTTAGGCTTTTTGCTTCCCTCCTGTTCTCTCAGATGTCTGTGCCCTGTCTCCTGCCTAGTCCTTTCCTAGTGGCACTCATGCCTGTGCTCAGTCTTTAGATTTAGTAATGGAACTGCCACATTGCACAGATATGCCAGAATTTGCACTGACATTCGCTCTTTCTTTTCAGAATGAAATGTTCTCTCCTCTCATCTATTTCTCTGGCTTGTGTCCTTCAAATTTGGCACCTGTCTCCTGTTTCTCTCTTTCCCTTATCTTACTCCTTCTGAGGTGCTATTTCCAATACCTAAACAATCACTACTCTCCTAACTTATTCCCAGATTTTTCAACCTTTAAGTCCTGAGAAATCTTTCCTAGTTCTTTTCCTATCCCTGTCACCAAGAGCTTCGTTTTCCCTCACAGCATTGTCTTGAGTTGTTCCCAAGCAGCACTTAGGAGTAAGCAAAGGGTATTCCTCTGCTGTATTGAAGCAGAATCCGACAATTCTTTTCTTCTGCTTCATCAACCTCCACTGATGGAACAGATACTCCCAATCCCAGATAGGACAGGAAGGGCCATGGGCAACCTGAGGGATCTAGATGTGTCTCTGCCCATCTCTGTGCACAAGGGTGTTGTTTCCTGCAGGTATTGACATTTCTTGTTCCAGGTGTGCAGAACTGCACAAAACAGGACAGATGTTCTGAGAGACAGGCAGCAGCAAAAGGTCATGTCTATGATAGTCCACCAGCATCCTCTGAGGCTGGTGCTTGCTGTTCATGTCATTCCAAGCCTAGGCTGATGCACCCTGCTTTTCAGTGGAACTTGGTAGCTCAGCCTAATGCTAGCAAGGTTCTGTCCACAAAATGTTTTGGAGAAAATGAGGACAAAATTCTTTTTACAAATACTGTAAAAACATCTCAATATTAATGGGGTGCTATGAACAGTCATGAGAAATTTGAGCTCCCAGATTTTTTTCTCCACAGCACTGCAGGGCTTTGTAAATCAAAGGGAATACCAGTGAAATAATCTGTTTCGATATTTTGTTATCTTTTCTAAAGAAATAGAGGTTCTCAGGCACAGTGGCTGACCAGATGAGCAATCCGAGGCTAGGCAAATCATCAACAGCTCCAAGCACCAAAGTATTGCATGTGTGGCTGGAAGATGAGGAAATACTTTTCATTCTTGTCAGGAAATACCTAACCATCAACTTGGCTTGGTCAACTTCTTTGCCAAGTTGAACTCAGAAGCCCAAATCCATCCATTAAACTCCACAGCTCATGACTTCTGATGCAAAACAGCCATCTGGTCAGTGTCACTCCAGAGCCAAGTCAATAATTTGGAAAGTTACCAACATTTTCCCATGGGAAGAAAGCTGGGCAGTTGCTGCTGCTGTATGTCTCTAGAAGGCAGTCTGCCAGCACTCAGGGCCGCTGTCCAGTGCCAAACAGACTTTTGAAAAGCATGGCCCTCTGTGACAAACCATAATGGAGAGGTGCAACACATGCACCTGAGCAATCAATGCTCCCACACGGTGACACTGAGCAAGCACTGCAGTGATCTCTGCCATTTTGAAAAGGGCTTTTAAATATTGGTGTTGCTAATGGTATGGTACTACTTGCCACTACCAGGAGGAGTGTTCTCTGCCAGTTAGCTTTACTTTGGTCGCTGTCATCTTCTTTGCTCCTGATTTAGGCAACTGTCATGAGAGATCACAATAGCTATAAATACCTCTGAAAATAAATTAAAAAAAAAAACCCACAACACTGAAGAGAACTTGTTGTCAGGCAAAAAATAAGCATAAGAGAGTACTCTAGAAAGATGCCTACATGTCAGCCTTGTAGAAAATATCACCAGTGATAGAACAGTCCTGTCCTGCTGCCATGCATATAACAAACCCCACAAGCACTGAGCCTCTGGAAATACAGGGTGCAAGCTCCTATTCTGTGGAAGACTGGCAAAGTAATTTCTTCTATTTATATGGTGGCAAGAGAATTTTAAAATGATGCAGCACTATGTATCAGAGCCACCTCTAGGCATTAGATATTTAATGTGATAACAATACAGTTCTGGCATCTTCCTTAGAACACCTCTCTTACAGGTATGTCTTCCACTTGCTGAGCTGAACTTTTGTTTCTCATTAGGCTGCTTGTCTCTCCCTACCAGAAAGCTGGGTGAAGCACTGTGTTGCCATGCAAGAAACAGAAATGCATGCCACTGGCATGCTCCTCTGAGAACCCACAGCTTTTCACATTGCTCCCAAGGAAATGGGAAACCTGCCTCTGGCCTAATAAAGACTCATGGAAAAGTACTTAAGAAGATGAGGCACAGCTACCCATCACAGCCCTTTACATTTCCAAAGATAAAGGTGAAAACCCAACTCTGTGTGACTGCAGTTAGTTCTGCCAGATCACTTAAATCATCAGGACATCGTGATCATCACTGTTAAAAACTCTTGGCAGATCTAGCTGCACACAGCTATTTAGAGTTGAGTACTTCAGGCTTGGGTCCGCTGGCAGTAGGAACTGCTGCTGTGCAGGCATCTCCATTGAATATTCACAGAATCATTGCAGGCTTTGGGCTGGAAGGGCCTTTAAAGATCACCTAGTTCCACCCACCCTGCCATGGGCAGGGACACCTTCCACAAGAGCAGGTTGCTCAAAGCCTCATCCAACTGGGCCTTGCAGGGATGGGGCATCCACAGCTTCTCTGGGCAACCTGTTCTAGTGCCTCACCACTCTCATAGTGAATATTTTTTTCCTAATATCTAATCAAAATATCTCTTCTGTCAGTTTAAAGCCATTTCACCTTGTCCTATCGTTACCTGCCCTCATAAAAGTATCTTCCTAAAGCAAGAGCATTGCACAGGCCATGCGTTCTGTTCCCGAGGTGTGAGAGTTGAAGCCTGTGAGAGATGAGCTTCCCCTGGCACTCCTTTCAGTACTTATGCTGACTAGTACAGATGGATTTTGGATAAAGCATGTACACATCACTCTCATCCTGTTCAGGTGGAAAGGTATAAGGTTTTCCCCATGATACAACAGTAAATAACTTGAAAAGAAGAAACAAATTCTAATGCCAATAAAACAGCCAGTTCTTCAGGAGATTTGCCATGGAGGGTAATCATATGAGCATATCCAGTGCTTTAAATTGTCTCAAATTACTTGAAATCTCAGGCTTAGGCACTTTGACAGGCTTCCTTTAAAGTCTATGACAGTGGATTTGAACGCATTGACTACATCACTCAGATTTTGTCAGATAAATCCCACAGCAGCAGCCAAGGGAGATACTGTCCTCAGCCCACAGAAGCTGGATTTCAGAAATGTTGTTTTCCTCATTGATAGCAGGGGCAGAGGGCATTGTCAGGCAGGGTCAGCTCAAGACCATTTTCATTTAAGCCTTCTGTGAAGCAGTGAATGTCAATGACAATCCATTCACCATCTGTGCAAATATGGATTTTCACCTGCAACACACTTCAGAGGCAGTGTCTGAACGACCTGACTTGAGAAATACATTTGCCTGACTGCCCATTCCAAATTCCACAGGAGCCTGTTCTCTGGAGTCCCAAATGTATAGTGACTTGCTTTTAACTGGTTTTTATTTGGATGTTGTTAATGTGGAGAGGAAAACCCAGTATGATAGGGATACAATATATAGACTGAGCAAGAAATATCTGTATTTTCTGAAGAGGTGTGTTATTTCAGGATATTTTCATCTAGTCTGATAAAAATGGCATTTCTATAGAAACAACTGATGAAAAAAAATACAATAAAGAGGAAATCCCATGCTAACTGTCAAAAGACGACATAATGTTTGGCAGATGCATTACTAGGGATGAGAAAATACTCTCCAGTTTTGGGTTTTTAAAATACACAATCCTTTCCTCTCACATGGTTAAATCACTTCACATTGAGCATGCGTGTGTGGTGTATATTGGTGAAAAAGCAGAGATTTGATTTAAAACATCCCTGCTTCACCTAGTCCCAGGGATGCCCTTTACTCAGTAGGGTGTTGCTGTCATGGAATGCCAAGGTTCCACCCAAAAAGTACACCAGCTTTTAAAAAAGCTTACAAAAGTAAGATTTGTATCTTGGACTGATCCCTTATGATAATTTGTTTTCCATTCACCAGCAGACCTGTGTGCTGCCCACCACGCTGCTCTCCAGCTGCTCTGTTCTCAACCTCAGTTTCTGTCTTCTTGGCAGAAGAATTACCTGCTTCCATGGTCACCTTCTCTTAAAAAACTCATCTTAATATTTGTCATCTCTGCAACATAGATAATACTGCTACATTTGCAGATTTACCTTTCTAATCCCACCAAAGACACTGCCACATTGTTTCTGTAGTTCTGATCCCTCCCCTGTTATCATCCAATGAGAATGCATTCAGCTGTAGACACTCCTTCTTCCCTCTGCTTTGGAAGACCAAAGCCATGTTTTGGAAAGTCACGTGAAACTGACTCGTGGCAAGGTAGAAGAAGGGATGAGAGAGAGCTTGTGGGAAGACTGACAATCTTTTAAAATCTTATAAAATAGCTCTCGTTGAGTGAGGAATATTTGAGTTCACCACCAAAGATTCCAAGACATGCACCGATGGGTATTTCGTTGCTAGAGTTGCTTAGCAAATCCATGCAAGCATGTTGGTACTCATAATTTTATAGGACAAATATGAAGACACACAAGCATGATTTATTGATAGAGCAGAAGCTATATATAGTGCCCTTAACTGTATTATTAAAACTGAAGGTAAATAATTAATGGAAGGAAGGAAAGATACGTACAACTCTGGCAGCTTTGATGGGAAGCATTCCTGTCTTGCAGTAATTAAAACCAAATATCTTCTATTTGTATGTCTTTCTGGCAAAAAAGATGATATCCCCATTTCACCTGCATGCTAAGAGACACGGTGTGTGTGGCCACAGAAGCTGTGCAGCCAGTGTGAAAGGAGGCAGGGAGGGAAAATGCTCATGGCTGTCTTGAACCAGGACCATAAGCAGTTGTCAGACAGTCTAAGCAGTCCCAACGCTTCACTCAAACCCATTCCAACGCAAGCAGTGCCACGGCCTCCCTGCCTTACTGTCCAGCTGGAAGAACTGAACTGTGTCCATGGGGTGCACGGGAAACCATTCCCAAGTTCAGCCCCAGGAAAGCCTTGAAGGGGGAGAGAGGAGTTTTCTGGTCACACCACTGCGTCTGCCCCACCCTTCTGAAACCAGGGGTGCTCTGATGTGTGGCCTGAAGATGAGTAGTGCAAAACCTAAAACCTTTGTTCCTCATTTTGCTTCAACCAGAGGCACAATCTGTTGATTTCAATAGATTTTGGAGCAGCCCCACCTGACCTTCACTGCCCAAGAAGCAATGATTACAAAGGGTGCCAAAGGACACCTTGAACTCCTCACTTCAATCAGCCAGACCTGTGGTAGCTACAGAGTCCTCGAGCCATCAGGATGGTGGGTGGCTCCACAGAAAAAGGATGAGAAGCTGCTTCTCTTGAAGTTTAACTGCAAGAAACCTGCATAATTATTTCAAAGTGTTTCTTGCATCCCAAACCAGCATAAATTGGGAACAACAATATCAAGTGGCAGATGGTGGTGGTAGGGTAGCAGTTATTTTCAGTGAAACAGAGCATTTGAGACTCCATTTCTCAGCAGGCACTACTATTCCTGAACTAGGTTTGACTTTAATATGATTTCTTTTGCTTCAGGGAGCACAAAGCAGAGCTCCCCCAGCTGATGGACTGCAGTCTGGCAGGTCAGCACTGGAGAAGCACTCCAAACACTCTCGAGGCTCCCTTCTGCAAATCTCCAAAATGTAATTAAGAGCAGATCTATTTATTCCACTTGCTCAAAGCATCTATAAGCACACCAGACGTAACAGCAGTAACTGCTTAAACATCGCTGCCAGAATCATAAGTCTGATATAAGGTTAGACTCGTGGTCACTCTTGGTTATCTACTACGCCTAATGGGACATCTTCAAGTCAATTCCTACTTCAAGGAAAGCTCAATGACCTAAAATAATGCAGTTGTCAACTTTATAATGTCAGCAACATGGTTGCTCATCAGAGGACCATGAAGCTGAGGAAGTTGTTTTCTGCCTAGTATTTAAAAAATTGTAATTTTCATTCCAATTCTTTATGAGTTAATCACAGTCCTGTCTCCCTGACAATATAGTTAAGGCTGGCTGTCTGCTGACAGGATGGATTATCTTTGTTTCCATAGATACAAGTGTTTTCAATGACCATAATGGATAAGACTTGCTCCTGATTGTAATTTTGCTTTAGTATCACAGATTTCTGAAGGGATAAAAACCACGACTGTTTGCAATACATGCCAAGCTTTATTAGAAACTATGATAGAGCTGTTGGAACTTGCAGGAGCTTTGATTTTAATGTTGGTTATTGATTTTAGTGCTTGGTCAACTTTCACCCTTTTCACCTGGGAAGTGAATTCTCTGAGCATGAGAACAGGCACAAAACCTCACTGGGGCTTGAGCTAGAGCAGTTGGGCTCGCTGTTTGGGAAGGACTCACTGCTATAAGAAATGAAGCACTGGGGGTCATGAATAATAAATTACAGCCATGTTCACAGAGCTTTATGCATCGGCTCTCCCAAAACACCTCCGGTCTCGGGCCCGGCCACGCCTCCGATAATAACAAGGCACAGCTCCTGCGTGCACATCAGTGCGCTTCTGCGTGCGCAGACACTCGCCGTGGGATGCGGGTGGCCGCTGTTTGGACCCAGGGTAACCCCGGGGCAGCTGCCTCGGGCCGCACAAGCGCAGGCCGAGCCCACAGCCGCGGCTCGGCGGCGGGATGTCCCTCCAGGAGCCCCCGGCCGGCGGGAGCAGCGGGCGGCCGTAACCACAGTGCGGGGGACTGGGGCTGTGATGAAGGCGTCAAAAGCCGAAATGAACATTCAATGAATTCAGCCGAACTGCCCGCGGGCAGCGAGGGCCAGGCCGCGCCGGCGGAAGTGACGGCGGCCGGCGGAAGCGCCGCCCGGGGAGGGCGGAGGTGCCGGGGGAGCGGCGCGCTGCCGGCGCAGGTGAGTTGCGGCCCGAGCTGCCGAGAGCGTTTGCCTCAAAGCTTAAACGCTGCTGCTGGAAAGCATTTGGGAGAGCACTGTGGAGCTCCGTTTCTCTGTAAAGTAAACGCTGTTCGCTGTGACACACTGGTGCGGCACTGGTGTTTAGGCTCCCTCACTGTCACAACTGACCTTCCTGCCCAGGCTCGCACTTGGACTAAAGTTGGTTGATTCAGAAGTGGATCTTGGCCCTGGAAGCAATCTGTGGCTTTACTGCCTTCTGAGCTCTTGTGTTTTCTTTTAGTCTGAGATCTCCCAACCACGCCTGTAAACCTTCCGAGCTGGTGGAGTTTTCAGACTCTCCATGGCAGGACCAGACCATGACAGGAAACTCTTTTGTGAGACTTTTAATATAGACAGGGTGTACAACAGCGGATGATAGCGTGGCCACATAGTAATTGATATGCTGTGCAGTGCAGAAGTGCTCATGGACCTTGGGCAGCATTTCTGATCCCTTACCTGTGTTGCTAGGACAGTATCTCAGCGTGTTGCTTACGCTGGCTGGCTGGTGGTCTCTCTGGGCAAACAGATGGTGTAAGTAGCCAGTTGTAAGGCTGGAGGTAACCAGGCTGCAGGATGCTGGGGTTAGTGTTGATCCTCAGCAGTTTGTTAGTTGTCCTGCGTGCTTTCTCTGAGCTCTGGTGGATAGAGAGGAGGACTCCTGACGGCCAAGGGAGTGTTGCTGATGTGCTGCAATGGCTTCCATGGGACATGAGAAAAGGTGCCCCGAGAAGAAAGCAAAGAGTTTTCCCTGCAGGTCCCATGTGTATTGAAGCAAAGCCTTTGAGGAAAGGATTCCTGGAAGACCATCCGACCTCATTAACGACGGCTGCTTGGTTGTCTTCTTGTGCTGACAGTTTTCCAGTGAAACAAAGGCAGTTTGAAGACGCGCTGTATTTCTTGATTAAGTTTTGGTAGGGAGAGACTTGGACAAGTTTATGTAGAGCTCTGTGTGGAGGAGGCTTCTTGCAGAAAGCTTAGCAGCACACTTTGCTTCCAACTGTGTGTTTTGTGCCTGTTAAAGCAGGCATCCCCCTCTTTTGGGCTTTGAAGCCCGTGATGACAGGGCAGGGAATGCTTGGCTTGGGATGCGCGTTCTGCTCCTTATGGGTATCACAGAGGGTCCAAGCAAGTGAAGACAGGCTGTGGGAGCCCCATTGTGGCAGCAAGCTCCATAAATAAACAGCAAGTAGGTGTGTGCTTATGCTAGGAGTACACAAAAAAAAGAAGGAGCTGTCTGTGGAGGTTTCAGTTTTTGCTGTGCAGCTGTGAGGGGAGTGGGCTGAAAGGGAGCGTTTCTCCATTCTCAGCATCAGCGAGAGCTGCAGTGACATCCCAGGTGTATTTGCGTTAGTCCCTTCCCCAGCAGTAGCAAGGTACCATAGCAGGGTGCTCCTTCCTGCCTTCCTGCCCTGAAGTGGCCTTTGGTGGATGGTTTTACACCAATAGCTTGCATAAAACTAATAAACAAATGTAAAACATCCGGGCCCCCTTTTTTCTCTTAGAACCAAGAGCATCTCATATAACTACCCTTGGTCAAGAATGAGATTCCTGAAAACAGTATAAATATTCCAAGGGTAGGTCATAAATTCTATAGACAGTAACTCTTGTGTCTGAGCATCTTTCCCACAAGGTTTTTCCCTACATATTTTTCAATCAATTATGGTAATAGTATAAGAGAAAGCATGACTTCAGGGCAATGGCTGTGCCTGCACAACTGTTAAACTCTGTTTTTGTCTGAGATTGGGGCAGGGATTTACTTCCATGTTTTCTATTTTCTCATGTGTTCTGCCTATCCACATGGCAGATAACAGTAATTTTAAAAATCCAAGTCCACTTTTCTTTCTAATTTTTCAATAAATCATGCCTGAGTCCTGTTGAATTTTTAAAAGTGGAAGAAATCAAATACACACAAACTATTTCAACATACTGAGGGTGGGAGGGTGCCAAGTCTGCAGCATTAGTGCTGATCAGGGGCTGAAATTAGCATGAAATATATGTGCAAACAGTTTACTTGCTGCCTGTGAGAAGTGGATTGCTGGTCCAAGGCTCTGGGGATCAGAGGTGGGGAGCAAGACTCACCAGTATTTTCATGCCTGGTAGATGGGAGGTGGAGTGGTTGCCTTTCTGGTAAGTTGTCATGTGTGCAGTGTAAAAAAGTCTGTATAAATCTCACCCTTGTTCTTCTACTCCAAATTGGCCTGGGCAGTGAATGGAGATGCTTGGAAATAGCACAGCTTCTGCCAATAAGGGGCCAGTGAAAGAGAATGAGAACAGGAGGTCCACATCAGGAAGAAAGACATTTTTCACTTGGGAGATGTGAGTGAGGAGAGCAAACAGAGTCAGGGAGTGCATTGTGCAGCTTTGTGTGGACAGTCTCGTGCATCCTGCCAGGGATGTTAATGCTGGGATCTGGAGAAGGTAGCATGCTCTGTAGTGATGCCTGTGGAGGGAGTTAAAGCAGATCAAACATTCACAATGTATCGGTAGGCAGCCCCAATGCCACAATACTAGGACAAACCCAAACAGAGATAATTACCCTGAAAATTTAGGTTTTAAAATTTCAGTAGAAAAGGTACAAACCCCATCTTCTGAAGTAAAGCTTCTGGGGGTATGGTGGAGGGGAGAAACAGTGTGCTCACTCCAAAACCTTGACTTTTCTTGAGCAAATTGAAATTCCTGGATTTCAGTCCAGGAAAGAGCTACAAGAAGGACCTACAACATGCCGTTGCCCTGCTGGTAATTTGGAGAAAACTGGCTTTCTCTATCATATCCCATCCTCACATGATTTAACACACCAGAGGACCACCTGTGACTGGACCCCTGTCCATGCAGAAGTCTTAAAATTGTTAATATTTGAGGCTGGGTTATATCAGGTTTTAGGACCAATGCATCCAGCAGGTCCACTGCATATAGAATGGGGCTTTGTAATTCATGGATTATCAATGCATGTGTGGCAACGGAGACCTGAGGGTCTGACTTGCCCTGTCAGGTTTTATTTGCACAGCTCTAAAGATGCAAAAAAACTTTATTCAGTTTGGTAGAAGTGCCTCTGTGGCTAGTCTAGCTCTACAGGGAGCTGAAAAAGTCATATGGCAGAAACCAATTATTCTAGTGGGACCTTTCAAGGTCTTGAAACCCATACTGGCCAGAACCCCATCTGGTGTGGGGGTTGTGCAGGGAGAAGCACTACAAAGGTCGTATGATCAGTTACATGATCACTGTCATATGCCTTAGATAGAGGAGGGAGCACCCAGAATGGTCCAAATGCAGGAATTGGCCTGGTAGTCTACTGGACCAGGAGCCTCCCTTATATAAAACCTACCCCTCAAGTTGAGCCTCACCTGAGGAGCGTGTGGTTCACTGAAGCGTCCTTCAGAAGAGAGGGAAATACTGAGCAGTGTTCCTGTGTGTTGATTCAGGGGACAGAATTGTGACAAGGGGAGAAGAAAATGCTCAGATGGGAGAATTGGCAGCCATGTGCAGGGTGATTGTTAGAGGCTGACACTAAAGAACCAGTGTTTATTTATACAAACCCCTACGCTGTTTTTAAGGGATGCACCAACTGGCTCCCATTTTGTGAACAAAACCAGTGGACGATCTTTTGAGTTGCCAGTATGGCAGTGAGCGAAATGGGAAGACATGCTAGACTTATTAAACAGAAGTGTTTCTTGATGGTATGGAATCCTGCCCACCAGAAGAGGGATAATCTGGCTCACCTGTTGAATAATCAGGTAGATTCAGTGACCTGTGTAGCAGATATGGCAGTAAAGGGAGAAGGAAAATGGAAACATCTGCTAGTGTGGTTACTTGTCAAGGGAGACCATTCAGGATTTAAGGATCTTTTTAAGGGAGCTGGTAACACAGGGTGGCCTGTCGCTTGGGAACTGTGCAACACTGTCATGGCCAGTGTGGTACAGGGCTAGAGAAACAACACCCCATGCAGAAGGCATCCCATCACTAAGGACACGGAAAAGTCCTCTGGGAGACCCAGAAGATGGACTATATAGAGCCTTTCCTGAAGTCAGGGTGGAAGTAATGTCAGAACTCACTCAAGCTTAGGCAGTAGCAAGAGCAGCAGGGCACAGCACTGAAAAGGGACTGAAGCTGTGGTTTAATTATTTGCATGACTCTAATCCCTCCAATCCAACAGTAGTCACTTTACTGCCAGGGTGGTTCAAGAGTGGGCACAGGATGAAGGAATCTGGTGGATCTTTCACACTCCATACTACCCCCAGCTAAATAAGGTTGTAGAATGCACCAGTGGACTCTTGACGAGGAGCCTGAAACCTCATGAACCTGAATGGGCAAGAGGATGTCAAATGGGGTACATATAGAGTCAGTAGCTGCTGGGGAGTTAGTGGGTGCCCATAACTCATAGCCTTTTGTCTTCATCCACACCCATGCTCCCTGGAACAAAAGAAACCAAAGACCCTGCAAATCCTCTCCATTACCTAGGACAGCTGGTTTTGGCAGAATTGCCAAGATGGGATTGGTACCCCTGACCTTAAAAAAGCCACTTAACTTGTGTGCCAGGTGGTGGATTGTTCCCTTCTTTTAATCATGTTTTGTTTTTATGCATGTATATGTTTTGCAGATTATCTGAAATCCACTGCTGGACCTATGCTATCAACTGTTGAGTGGACTGATCATTTTGTGTATTTTTTAGTTTGATTTTGCTAAGCCTATTTTGCCTTTTTACTAGAAAAAAAATGGTGTGGGAAAAGTTTTTACTCTTGTGTTATGGATGTATGATTTTGTCTCAAGCAACTGAGAATCAGAGTACTGAACCAAACTTAGCCTGGGAGTTGATACAAGGATTTATGCATATTTGGAATCATACAAATCAAGGAATATGTATTAACCTCCCCAACTCTGCATCAGAGGGGTTTAGATTTATGATGATTTGGTTAAATTTTTCGGAAATATTAACAAGAGAACTGGACAATCTTAAAAAAACAGGAGGAAATGTTACCTGGGGAATGGTGGAGTCACGGTTCCTAGACCAGAAAGAAGGACAACAATGGGATGCCAATGGGACCTGGGTAGAATACAAGAACGCCTTTTACCAGCTCCCACGTGACTCTACCTGGAGTGATTTATGGAATCAGACATGCTATCGGTCATTAGACACCAACCCTTCTGAGACATTGCAAAATGTCACTTCTATCCCTTGCACGGTGGTACCGTGGTGGGATTCTCCTGCTGAGGGTGGGTTTTTTGAACATGAGTACAATTTACATTGGGATGCAGGATGGTGTATACAAATCCCTGATAACCCAGGAACCACGCACCAAGTTAACCGAACAAATTATGAGTGGGCCTGGTCTCTGAAACAAATCTTTGACCCTGTATCTACCCTACAATGGGCTTCCAGGGTCCCCACAGGGAAAATAGTAGAATGGGAAGTGGAGAAATCAGATTGTAAGGACCATCAGACCACACTACCTAATGGAGAGAGCATCTGCTGGAAAGTGAGGAACCGTAGAAGCCTTACCCAAAGTAAATCAGAGACCTCCTTTCTGAATTGTTCCCGTATATTAGATTGTACCACAGGAGCAGGTGAACCTATAGAAACCTGGTACATCTCGGAGCTGAGAACTTTTATCCGGGACATGTGTACCTGTTGGGATTATCCCAACTACGGCTATCTAAACCAAGACACCCGATGCAATGGGTCTTATGAAAATTCGGAGACAGCACTCTCCTGTGGCATTCCCATTACACATGGCCCTGACCGAAGAAGGGTCTGGAATTCAAGTAGCGAAGCACAGGAAGTTTCCCAAGGTGACCTGTATCAGTGCTCACAAGCCAAATATCCAGCTCCACGGGGAACGGTATGGGCATGTTCAGATGGGAAAATGTATTCCCACTTGAACATGTATGATATGGCTGGACTCCAGTGTACTATTGGGTTTCCTACCATGTGTCCATCTAAAATGTTCAATTATACACTTTATCGTAACAACAAAGTGCGGAGAGAAATCCACAATCCAACAGATGCAAAAGGGTGGATTCGGGGGATTCAAGCCCCCGACTATTACGCCTGGGGACAAAATGTTGCTTTAGACTTAGAATCATTTTTTGTGTCCAGTGGAGTTATCCAACAGCACAAGCATGTCTTGGAGAACTTAACTAGGCAAGTCCATGTGTTAAGCAGCTGGACCGGACATTCACTCAGGGAACCGAATGTCCAGGCCCCGCAGGCATCGGAAATGGCTTTGCAGAACCGATTAGCCATAGATATGTTGTTGCTGAAAGAGAATGGAGTGTGTGGGATGCTAAACCTAACAGATGGCGAATGCTGTGTCACTGTCCATAGCGCCACCACCACCATAGAAGAGGCACGTCAGAAGATGAAGGAGATTGCTGAACAAACAGGAGAACTGTTTCAAGCAATGCAACCCAAGGACTAGTTTGATGGACTGAGTCTGGATTGTGGATCACATGTGCCTTGGATTTATGGGATGGGGAAGGTGGCTTGTGTGCATTGACGTTATGATACTATGTGGATTCTTGGGTTTGGTGATAGGTCAAGAAATCATGTCAAACTGTGATGAGTTCATTATGGTTATAAAGGAAAGGGATAGAATTTCTAGCACTGTATAATTCCATACCATTCATGTAATGACAAGGACGTGGTTGGAGCAGGAGGAAGTCAGGGGCTGGAAGTGGAAGAGTGACCATCTTTTGCTATGCTTGGGGATGTGGCTTTTCTGGTTTGATGCTCAAAGACAGTGCCAGTGAGCCCAAGAGCTGGTGAGCAGCTCTGAGAAAAAGAAAAGAGAGAAAGCAGCACCATGGCAGAGCCATGTGGAGCCCAGGCTGCAGCTGCTGTGACAGCAGCCATTGAAGCTGCTGCTGGAACTGCCAGGCTCTCCAGTCCCACTCCCACAAAGTCAGGCCCAGGAGGAGGGTCCTCTGACCTGCTTCAGAGCCCTGTCAGGTCCCACTAGGTTTTGCCTTGTCCCTGTTCTTATATTGTTTTCAGTCTGAGGGGGGAAAGTTAAATTGCAAGCCTTTCCAACATTCAGCTTTTGTTTTTCCATATACACCATGCTTCCCAGCACAGGGCCAACCATCATTTTGCCTTTGTCTTGGAAAACCACACTGGATGTGGTCTTTGGGAAGTGTTTTTGTTTGTTCAGTGGTGAATATCCTTTGGTGGGTAAAAGACTCTCTCTTTTGTACACTGTTTTATTAATATTGTTGTGGTTATTGCAATTTTTCAGTAAACTGTGATTCCAGTTTATAATCTCTCCTAGTGTTTCCTCCACTGCTGGAAAGGGGCAGGGGAAAGGGAGCAGCTCAAGGAGGTTTAATATTCCTGCTGGGTTTTACATCAGCACAGAGCTATAAGAAGGGGATGAAGGAGATTGTTGGGATTTGTGAAAAGACTGGTGAAGGCATAAATAAAATCTCATAAAAAGTCTCATAAAATAGCTCTCGTTGAGTGAGGAATATTTGAGTTCACCACCAAAGATTCCAAGACATGCACTGATGGGTATTTCGTTGCTAGAGTTGCTTAGCAAATCCATGCAAGCATGTTGGTACTCATAATTTTATAGGACAAATATGAAGACACACAAGCATGATTTATTGATAGAGCAGAAGCTATATATAGTGCCCTTAACTGTATTATTAAAACTGAAGGTAAATAATTAATGGAAGGAAGGAAAGATACGTACAACTCTGGCAGCTTTGATGGGAAGCGTTCCTGTCTTGCAGTAATTAAAATCAAATATCTTCTATTTGTATGTCTTTCTGGCAAAAAAGATGATATCCCCATTTCACCTGCATGCTAAGAGACACGGTGTGTGTGGCCACAGAAGCTGTGCAGCCAGTGTGAAAGGAGGCAGGGAGGGAAAATGCTCATGGCTGTCTTGAACCAGGACCATAAGCAGTTGTCAGACAGTCTAAGCAGTCCCAACGCTTCACTCAAACCCGTTCCAACGCAAGCAGTGCCACGGCCTCCCTGCCTTACTGTCCAGCTGGGAGAACTGAACTGTGTCCATGGGGTGCACGGGAAACCATTCCCAAGTTCAGCCCCAGGAAAGCCTTGAAGGGGGAGAGAGGAGTTTTCTGGTCACACCACTGCATCTGCCCCACCCTTCTGAAACCAGGGGTGCTCTGATGTGTGGCCTGAAGATGAACAGAAATCTAGAGATTCAAGTGCTTTCAGTGGTCATAATGGATAAAATTTGTTTCTGGCTGTAATGTTTTAGTAGTATTTCAGCTTTCTAAAAGTATTAAAAAAACCCTTCAACCAAACAGTGAAAAAATGCTTAATTTTTTACAGCATCAGGGCACTTGTGCTGGGTCCTTCCCAGTGAGCCCACCTGGTCCCGTGAGCCCACCAAGCCCCAGTGAGAATCTGTGCCTGTTCTCATGCTCGGAGAATTCTTTTCCCAGGTCAATCACCTTTTTTCATCTCTCCAGTGCCTATTGGTATCTCAAGGGGCGGTGTCAGAGGATGGAGCATGGCCCTTCTTGATGGTGCCAAGAAAATGGACAAATAAAGAAGGGGTAGAAACTGATGCACAGGAAGTTCCACCACCTGCACACGAAGGAGAGCTTCTTTGTTGTACCTGTGACTGAGCACTGGAACAGGTTGTCCAGAGAGCTTGTGGAATCTCCCTCACTGGAGATATTCAAGAACCTGGATGCAATCCTGTGCCCTGTGCTCTAAGATGACCCTGCTTGAGCAGGGAGGTTGGACCAGATGACCAACTGTGGTGCCTTCCAAAAATGACTCGTTCTGTAAAAAAAGCTGAAAGTTGACCAAGCACTAAAATCAATAACCAACATTAAAATCAAATCTTCTGCAAATTCTGTCAGCTCTCTCACAGTTTCTAATAAAGCTTGGCACGTATTAGAAACAACCAGTCATGAACAATAAATTACAGCCATGTTCACAGAGCTTTATGCATCTGCTCTCCCAAAACACCTCCGGTCTCAGGCCCGGCCACGCCTTGGATAATGACTAGTGTGAAAAATGCATATTTTATGATTGGCTTTTCGCAAATATTAAATTGAATACTATATGTATTATGATATATTGGTTAGAAGTGCTGTATTAACATTTTAATAGTATGGTAAATGTAGTTTTGTAGTTAAAATAGAACCTATGTATGTGGGTTTTTTTTTTTTACTAGCTTAAGCAAGAGATGAGATAATCAAGAAACCCTTCGCACAGAGATGGCAGTGATGGGGACCTATAAAGAATTACTGCCTCCTTATCGGAAAAGACATTCTTCCACCTTCTCTCGTCTTTATGGAACCACCAGGATTAAGGGGAAGAAGTTGACAAAAACCAGAAAAGTTCTTAATTTGCAAGGAATTTTATGCATCATGTATGAGATGTATGAATATGCAACAGGCTGTTGCTTTTAAAGGTTATTCCTTTGTTCACAAGGCGTGCTTATCGGGCTTAAGTGCCCGAGAGCATCCGGACGTCCGTAATTCTTTGCTTTTTATTGTCTTGTAATCATCCTAACTCTAAATTTTTATTACTACAATTGTATTACTATTTTTATAACTCTTTTATTATTATTAAACTTTTAAAATTTTAAAACCCAAGTGATTGGCGTTTTTCACACTAGGCACAGCTCCTGCGTGCACACCAGTGCGCTTCTGCGTGCGCAGACACTCGCCGTGGGATGCGGGTGGCCGCTGTTTGGACCCAGGGTGGGTAACCCCGGGGCAGCTGCCTCGGGCCGCACAAGCGCAGGCCGAGCTCGCTGGGCCGCGCCTCCGGGGCCCCGCCGGGAGCGGCGGGCCCGGGCCGGGCGGAAGTGACGGCGGCCGGGCGGAAGCGCCGCCGAGGAGGGCGGAAGCGCCGGCGGGAGCGGCGGTGCCGCGCAGGTGAGTGCCGGCCGAGCTGTGGCGGCAGCGGGGCCTCTCCTGCCCGCGGGAGCCCCGCGGCGGCGGCGCGGCAGGGCCGGCCTGGCCTCGCTCGGGGTAGCGAGCTGGGGCCCGGCGCTTCGCCTTTACCCTGGTGTAAGGAGGAGCGCGGCTGCGGGCGCCGCGCGGCCCCCGGTGCAGGGTGCAGTGGCCGTGCGGGGAGATGCTGCGGGATCTGCGCCGCTGTGTGGCTCACTCCCTCTCGCATTCCCTCCGTCCCCCCGTCAGAGAGGCCTTGCCAGGCCGAGTCTCCGTCGGCTGTGTGAGATTGATGCAGAGTAGTTTGTGAAAGTCCGTGAGGGCTGTGAACGCGGTGGGAACGCTGGCACGCATCAGCTCTTCAGTGTGTTAATAGCACTTTGTTGTTTTTCATTCTATTTTGCGCTGTTCTGGTTTCTGTTCATTGCAGACCCTCTCGAGGCAAACTGGGACAGCAGCGTTTCTGTTGGCAAGGTGCTGTGTGCGTGCACACGGTGTGTGCCCGACAGGCAGAGTCACAGTAACTGAGTCTTTTGTGACCAGCATGAGATGTGGAGCCTCTTGGAAGAGAATTTCTTGCAGCTGTTGACTCTTGTGGCTGGGGTTTTTAATCTGTGAGGAGTGTCTTTCCAGTGTCTGCCTTCTCTGTAGCAAGTAAAAGTGTCAAGAAGACTGTTGGCCATTATAGCATTGTGTGCAGAAAGCATTTTTGTGACAGAGCAGAGAATGCGTATCATCATTTTGCAAAGGAGCCAATAATCCTGAGTGAGGCTTTCATTGCCTGCTGATCTCAAGTGTGGACATTGTACTTTGCTACTGGGCTGCCCAGGAGAGACTTGAGATTTGACTCTCTGCTTCTCCTTTTAAATTCTTAACCGCAGCCAACAAGGTCTGAAGAAGGAGGTTGATTTGAGGCACTAATTGTGACAGTGGGAACTTGTATGCCTCTTTCGCCCAAATCTGATTACTTTATCAAAATAATGCAAAGCTGTAGAGTTGAGAATGGGTAAAAAGGCCTTTACCTGGGTTCACAAATTACAGTAGCAGTCAGAGATTATTTTTTTGCTTCAACATATACAAATTTTCTCTTGTCTGTGTCTTTTGACACAGTAACATCATAGATGATACAAAAGTAACATCATAGATGTTACTGTCTGCCTTTGCATGTTGGGCTCTGCTGCCGAGGAAGAAAAATGCACTGTAAATGCTGATGAACCAGAAGAAATTAAAAAGCCTACCAGTGTTGGATTTTATCAAGTAAGGTGATAGTGTGTCCACACAGCAATCACTATGTAGTGGAGTGCAGAGATGCTCACAGACCTTGGGCAGTTTTGATCCCTTACCTGTGTTGCTAGGACAGTATCTCAGCGTGTTGCTTACGCTGGCTGGTGGTCTCTCTGGGCAAACAGACGGTGTAAGTAGCCAGTTGCAAGGCTGGAGGTAACCAGGCTGCAGGATGCTGGGGTTAGTGTTGATCCTCAGCAGTTTGTTAGTTGTCCTGCGTGCTTTCTCTGAGCTCTGGTGGGTAGAGAGGAGGACTCCTGACGGCCAAGGGAGTGTTGCTGATGTGCTGCAATGGCTTCCATGGGACATGAGAAAAGGTGCCCCGAGAAGAAAGCAAAGAGTTTTCCCTGCATTCATTGTGTCTGCAGGTCCCATGTGTATTGAAGCAAAGCCTTTGAGGAAAGGATTCCTGGATCATTAACGACAGCTGCTTGGTTGTCTTCTTGTGCTGACAGTTTTCCAGCGAAACAAAGGCAGTTTGAAGACGCGCTGTATTTCTTGATTAAGTTTTGGTAGGGAGAGACTTGGACAAGTTTATGTAGAGCTCTGTGTGGAGGAGGCTTCTTGCAGAAAGCTTAGCAGCACAGTTTGCTTCCAACTGTGTGTTTTGTGCCTGTTAAAGCAGGCATCCCCCTCTTTTGGGCTTTGAAGCCCGTGATGACAGGGCAGGGAATGCTTGGCTTGGGATGCGCGTTCTGCTCCTTATGGGTATCACAGAGGGTCCAAGCAAGTGAAGACTGGCTGTGGGAGCCCCATTGTGGCAGCAAGCTCCATAAATAAACAGCAAGTAGGTGTGTGCTTATGCTAGGAGTACAATGAAATGTATTTGCAAACAGTTTACTTGCTGCCTGTGAGAAATGGATTGCTGGTCCCAGGCTCTAGGAATCAGAGGTGGGGAGCAAGAGTCACCAATATTTTCATGCCTGGTAGATGGGAGGTGGAGTGGTTGCCTTTCTGGTAAGTTGTCATGTGTGCAGTGTAAAAAAGTCTGTATAAATCTCACCCTTGTTCTTCTACTCCAAATTGACCTGGGCAGTGAATGGAGATGCTTGGAAATAGCACAGCTTCTGCCAATAAGGGGCCAGTGAAAGAGAATGAGAACAGGAGGTCCACATCAGGAAGAAAGATATGAAAAATATCTTGGGAGATGTGAGTGAGAGGGAGAGCAAACAGAGTCAGGGAGTGCATTGTGCAGCTTTGTATGGACAGTCTCTTGCATCCTGCCAGGGATGTTAATGCTGGGATCTGGAGAAGGTGATATGCTGGAGTGGGAGGTTTATGTGATACTGTGCCTCGGAGATTCTTGGTTGGCATTGATAATTGAGCAACTCAAATAATTGTCTTGGACAAGGTGTTACTCTGACTTTGCAAATCCCAGGCCGTGTTGTTGGCATTCTGGCATTGATGCACTTTCTGTCTGTCTTTGCTGGCTGGATGCCATTCTGCTCCTAGCCGGCTCTCAGACCTTGTGCAGACTTGTCAAGTACTCTTTTGTTCATCGGTGAGGAACAGGGTTTCTTTCATGTGGGAGTCCTATTTAAGTGTTTGGATGATCCTGAAGTAGGGGCTCTGTAGTATGTGCAGAAACGTAAGAAAAATGAGTAGTTTTCCCTTGCTGTTCCCATCGTGTCTCTAGGAAATCCGGTTGTGTTACCCATTTTCCATGTGTTCAAGTCCTATGTGAAAAGCACGTGTGGCTGGGCTGCAAGAGCAAGAAGGCAGGATGCTGTCGAGACCAAAGCCTGGGGAGTCCGAGGCAGACCTGCTGCGTTTTCAGGACCAGTTCCTGGCAGCCAGAGCTTCACCTGCAGTGAAGATTGTGAAGAAAGCAGACAAGAGGAAAGGGAAGGAACGGAGCACAGATGCTGAGAGACCCCCGCTACAGGACAGCAAAGATGTAGTCATGTTGGATGGTAAATTTGTTTGTTTCTTTGAATTACTAAGATTCTCTGTCTCTCAACCCAGTGTTGCTTTTCCCTTGCATTCGTGCCCTTCTTGCAGTATCATTTATTCCTTAGCCTTGGAAATTGGCTTGTCCAATGTTACTAGCATCCAGTAGAACCACCTTTGCTGCCTTAGTCCACATTTATCAGCTGTCTGTGGTACCTTGCCAGCAAGAGGTGTTTTCTGTAATTTGTACTGTTTGGACTCTCACTGCTTATTTTGCCAGCTATCCAGACTCAGTGTCTTTGAGATTTACCTCTCCTAGCAGCTCCAGTTTTCAGCCAGCAGATCTGGCTTGTTTTTGTTTTTTCTTTCAATTGTAGCTTTAACACTTTTGTCATGTGCTTCATCTCAGAAGCACAAGGTGCTTTTTTAAAAGCAGCAATATAAATCTTGCAGTCCTTTGTTCCAGGCAGAGGAAATATCATCTGTTTCTAGCAGGTGGAAAGGAATTTGTTCATGATCATACAAATCCCTCACTTTTAACAGCTTGCAGCGGAAATGTGCTCTTTTAAGCCTCAACACAACCTGCAAGGACAATATTTGTTTCTGTATAGCCTTACTTCTTCCCTTAATTCTTGCAGTGAGATCTCAGTACCCTTTCCTGCTTATGGAGCTCTTTGGAAAGACTTTGTGCCAATACATAAATAGAATCTTCACGCATGTTTCTCTCCACTACACACTTCAAGTTAGAGACAGGGGACTCCTAATCGTCTTATTGCTTCCTTACCTTTATTTCTCATCAGAGGAATAAAAGGTGCTATTAGGAGGCGTTGGTCTGGTACCTGTTGCACAGTGGTTATACAGCAATAACTTGACTGCTTTTTTATTATTATTATTATTGTTCCCCTCCTCAGGTTTTCCTGATTCTCTCCCAGCTCTAACTCCAGCTTCTCCAAAAAAGTCCAAGATCAAAAGTGCTAGTGTCCACTTTGAGGATGAAGATCCAGAGGAAAGACTGGAGAGTCATGATCGACACATTACAGCAGTCTTCAGCAAAATTATTGTATGTCCGTCTTTTGTGTGATGATCTAGTGTTTGTTTATTTGAATACTCTGAACTAAGCAGGGATGAAGGGCTCTGTGGCTGCTTTTTATTTCTACGATGTAATGAAGCAGCACTGTAGACCAGTGTCCTGGAGCACCTTGAAAGAAAAAAAAGCTCTTTGGGTGTATTTTTGCTCTCAGTTAAATACACTTTCAGATCTGCCTTCCAGCCCTGACTGCCTACAGGTCACACTGATTGCATGCAGGCATGTGCTGTAGTGTGGATTTGGGTGAGTTTCTGCACTCTTTCTCCTTGCTTTGCACTGGCCTAGGTTTTCCTTTATCTGATTCTTTGAGTGATGCGTTGAGTTTGGCATCCCAGTCTTTTGGAAAATAGCCTCACTTTGTCTCTAAATAAGCACAAGGTATTCTGAGCCTGATGTCAATGTGAGCTGCAGAGCTGAGAGATTTTGAGCCTGCTCTCAGTTAAATGATACAAGCATGTCTGGCTGTTGCAATGGTTTTACAGGGTTTGAATTTTTTTCTTCAGGAACGAGACACAAGTGCAGTAGCAGTGACCATGCCAGTCCCCACGGGAGACCCATTCCCAAGGACATTTCACCGCTCTGAGATAAAAAGTGAGGTAAGGTTAGAAGCAGATGTTTTATGCTTCCTTCATTAACAATTAAACTTTCTCCCATTAAATCCTAATGCTTAGTGGGTCTTTGTAGGGCTCAAAATAACCAATTTAGTATGCTGGAGATTATGAGCTAGCTCAGCATATCTGTGGCATTGCCACCTGAGTGAAGGAGAGAGTTCTTCTACCAAGCTGCCATCAAGTAGCTACTCCATACCCTGCAGTTAAGTAACATTGGAATCTTCTTGGTTTAGCCTTCTTTGGCTAACTTCACTAAGGTGGATCAAATCTGCAGTGCTGTAATAGAATTGATCCTGTTCTGCTTCTTTTTCTCTGAGGAGCAATCTCTGTTAATTTGTCCACCAGGTTCTTATTGAAGTTGCACCTGCTTTCTCCTGGCATAACATTTGAGTATGTTTGGTCAAGTTATCTTTTGCAGCTTTTTTGATTTTGACATAATTATTTTCTGAGGCTGTAAAACTGGAAGCCATGGTTGCTATTATCAGTTGTTGCTGTAGTAGGAAGGACTGCTAGCTGAGTGGGAGTCAGATGCTGGGAGTTGATATGTGATTGACAGCTGTGGTTGCTTTGAGGAGGTAGCTTATTTTGAAGGACAGCTTTTTTGAAAGACAAGAGTAATACTTTTTAAACTACCAGTTTTGTTTACCAGCTTGCACTCAAAGCAGCTACCAAATGTTCAGACTGCCTTTTAGGCTTCTTCTCTGGACTGGGGACATGCAAGAGATATTTTGCTTAGTCTCCTTGGGATTTCCTGTGCATCCCCTGCGCAGGGCTGTTGAGAGCCATGCCCTTCCATTACCTAGGCAAGCAACACAGTAATTTAGCCAGGATTATTTGAGCACTACTTGCCCACTTCTTACTGTGTAAATCTCTTCACCCTGCTGCTCACTAATCACCTTATAAGAAGCCTGTTCCAAGCATGTGGTGAGCACAGTGAAGTACAGCTCCATTTATACGCAGAAATCCAAGGTATTCAGCTATGCAGAGCTTCCAAACAGCAGGAAAGCTGTAACTATTGTGTTTGATGACATTTTAGGTGTATTTTCCTTGCTTGAATTCACTTATAGTTAATCATCTTCCTTCTCTAGGTGCCAAATCATCCATGTCTTTGTCTCTCTGTCATAGCAGTAAACTATGTGTTAAAAAAGAGTCACACATGCCCAGAAAAGGGCAGGTGACTGCCAGCAGCCTCCCTGTATCATGTCCCAAAGTCTGATCTGAGAGTGTTTTTAGGATCAGATCTATAAATTTGTTAGTGGCAGGTGTGCAGGGAGACTCTGGAGAGAAAAGTGAATGCATGACTTCCCCGTTTGCAGGTGCAGCTGGGATCTGGAAGAAAAAGCATCTTTGCTCAGAAGATGGCAGCGAAAAGAGCTGCTGAAAAGGCAGCGACGACTCCCTCTGCTGCCGAGTTCGTGGAAGTAAGATCAGCTGCTCCGGGTGCCTTGGATCCTGTGGGATCCGTGGGAGAGGCGCCTCTTCCCAGCAGCAGGGATGGTAAGTGGAGAGGGTTCTTCTTATCCAGCTGACCGTATTTACATAGCCTTAGTGACCATAATGTCAGCACACCATATTTTTAAATTACGGTAACATTGTTGTCCTCAGTTTAGGAATCTCAAGGTCAGTTGGAATGTCTGTATTGTGGCAATGATTTGAAGTGGTCTGAGATGCAAACTAAAAATTCTAAGGAGAAAGTTCTGAGATGCATTCTAAAAATTGGGTTAGCTTTCTCACTGGTCTCCTTTTTGCTTCACACAGGGAAGTAGCTTTATTTTTCAAGGTTCTTGTCCTCCTTTTCCTTTCTCTTTGTTATATGTAAAGTTTTTCTTGTTTCATCACTGATTTCCACAATTTTAGGAAGAGGGTGGTTCTGTGTTGAAAACGTTTGGGACCACTGTGATGTGGGTTCTCACTCCTACTGAAATGTTTGAAAGCTCAGTTTTCTATCACCAGGTCTGCTGCCATGCAACTGTGGCTTTGCTCCATAAGGAATGCTGTGAAGCAGTGCTGATGAGTCAGTGCCACCTCCAGCACTTACTTGTCTGACAGCAACGTGACAAGGAAAGATGAAGTCAGTTCAACTGTAACCAGCATCTCCAGGCTTTTTTTTATTTGTGTTGTCTGAGGCAGTCCAGTTTGCTTAGGACCACGCTGAGTCTGGGTTTTACACAGACATACTCTTTTTTACATTGAAATAGAGGGCAGATGTCATTTGAAGATTATCACCATTTGGCTAAGGTTTGTGTCAGCCCTGCCCCCTGTTAGGGAACTGTAGGTGTGCTGTGCTGTGTGTGCACAAATCCACCATCTAGGTCACTATACTGTGCTTACTATATGTCCTATTATAATTGGACATGTATAATTCTGTCTGAGAAAGCTGAAAGGGAAATAGAGCAGCCTTATAGCTGTCATCCTCTTAAACATGAATGCTTCTAAAATGTAATAACATGACAGAGAGATTACAAAATGGCTTGGCCTCTTCAGCCAGGCTATTGCAGCAGGATCACTAGAAGCAAGAGAAGAGGGGGAGCTTAATTTCTTGTAGTAGCAGTGTATTTGTCTGTTGCAACCCTTAGTTTAATTGCCGGTGGTGGGAAGCTTACTGAAGCTTTTGCCAGGTCACCTTGTCTTATCTCTTTCTGCTCAATATGCAAAACAACTGTGACAATGACATCAAATCTTCTGGTGTTATGTTGAGAGTCATTGCTGCTGTTTGAACAGGGATTTGATGCTTTCAGGGCTGGCTGCTTTAGGGGCATAGGGATAGTCCAAGTCAAAATATGGAGCATATGAATAAAATATAAGCAGTAAAGTCGCAAAGTCAGGTCCTTGTATAGTGGGTTCTAGGAGAGCTGGAGGGTCTCACACTGACCAAAGGCACATGTTACCTGGTGCTATGAGTAAATGAAATGAACATTTAAAATGGATTTAGATCTGGTGATAAAGGGGACTCAATTTTGTTTAGAGTAGGAAGTTGCTGTAACTTCTAATATGTATAACCCTTGAAGGTGAGTACAGGACATTGTTAGAAGCAAACATGTCTGTGTTGAGAATTGATCCTCTGTCACTCTGGAAGCTGGTTTACCTCATCTAATTTTCTGTCTTGCTCAGCAGATATTTACTAGGTCATGGTTCAGCTGACATACAAATGTGGGCATTCCTGGGCAGGGAAAGAATCTAGTATTCACTAGGTTGGAAGAATATTCTGATGCATCAGTTGTGAATTATGCTGCAGTTTACCTTTTTGTGCTGTTGCTTTGCATTAAAGAAACAATTCCTTTCCCCTGCCATCTTCCTCAAGCTCCCAAAGAAACAAGCTGGAAATTATGTCAACATGTTTGTTGTGACATGGGATAAAAGCACAAATGTTTTAGTTTTGTTTGAAGCTAAACTAAACTTCTTTACTCCTATTCTAACTTTACTACCAAGGTAAAAAAAAAAAAAAAACAAAACAAAAAAAAAAAAAAAAACAAAACAAAAGGAGAATTTATGAATTTATGCAAGCCTGTTAATGACAGAGCTGAGATTTATTCATGATGTTGTTGACACAGATCACTAACTGCTTTCTCTGCTGCTTCTTATAGATAAAGATGATGACTTTTTGACCTCTCGGCATCCTTGTCTCATAACGGGAGAGGGTCTTGGAAGCCAAAAGAGTGAGGAGGAAGTTCAAGCTATTCACAAAGAGAACTTGGAGAAGCTGCGGTCCATGTCTGAGGAAGAGATCCTGCAGGAGCAGGCGAGGCTTGTGGCTCAGCTGGGTATGTGCTTCCCAGGGTCGGCTCTAGAGTTGAGGCAATTTATTGAATGTGTAGGTGTCCTGAAGTCTTAGCGAATTCATGGGTCAACGATGGGAACGTGGAATTCCTGCTCATTCCATATTTGGATAATCTTGCTTCCATGTCATGTCAGTAGCTTATGAGTAAGAACTAAGTGTGAAGAAATTAGAGTGTTTATTTTTCAGTGAGGGTTGGTTTGGCTTAAGTCTTTCTTGTCACCCCTCTGCTGTGGGTTAAGACAATCCTTGCACTTCATTGGCTTGCACTCCGAATACATGGTTGCACATAAATGTTTAAGGTCCTAAAATGTATTTTTTGAAGCTGATAAGAATCAGTGTCATAGCAATGCTGAGGTGAGAAAGAACCCTTGGTCTTCCCCTCCAAAATACCTAAAACTCAGGCCAGAACTGTCAGTACCTGGATAGGGAGAACATATGGGCATGTGGGAGATTTCATTTCAAACCTATACTTGTAGAGCAGAAAAACTTGAAATTAGCCTTGACTTTTAGAAAAAGTGTTTTAATTATCAGGCTGTTGGATACAGGCATATTCTAGCAGGGGTCTGATCTCTGGTTTGGAGCCCTGTCCACAGTGGTGTTCTGAGAATGTCTATCACTGGCAGCTGATGACAGGGTAGAGGAGAACACTGAATGTGGTGTGTTTGATAAGACTTCATGTGATCTGGGCCACTGCAACAAACACTGGAATTAGTTTGATGAATTTATATGCTCAGGAAGAGCAGATGTACAGACGTAGGTGGCAGACAAGGATTTTAAAAATTCTCGTGATTTCAGGTCCTCTAGCATCGAATTTAGATATGAGCCGCCTTTTAGATGCACAAGTCTCTTGTGGGTTCAGCTTAAAGATCATATTAATTATCTTGACTTCATTGCAAGCAACATGGAAAGGTGGCAAAGGAACTACACAAAATAATTGCAGCTAGATTGTTTAGTTACATCCTTCATTAAGATACCTGAGTATTTTATTTGGCTTCACTGCTTATAACAATGGCACGTGTGTGAAAAATACCCTGATAACATACTTGTCTCTTGTGAGTGATTTGTGATTTTTGCTTCTTGTCCCTACCACTCTGTCCTTTGGGATATTAGTGAAGTGAATTCATAAACAGTTTAAAAAGGATGGGATGTATTGTAAGTATTTTTGAACAAGATTTTCTGAAGCAATGTATTTTTATATGCCTTGTTGATTACAATAGTAGATGCTTTAGTCTTTTGAGGCCTTAAAGAAACTGGGAGTAATTTCGGAATTCCCAGAATATCTGTGTGATGAAACACTCCTAAACTAAATTGCTGACTTACAGATGGATTTAGGAACTGGACAGGCACAGAACTGTGAATTAAGGAGATTTCTTTTCCATATTCGGGAGTGTGAATAATTTGTGCATGTTAAATGCTCTCCAGTCCCTGAATTAACTTCTTAGTTATGAAGCAGATGATACTCTGTGGTGTGAAGTATGACAATGAGTACATAGTTCTGTGCTGGGCAGTGTCTTATTGCTGGGACTGTGCTGGTTTTGTTCATGGAGATTCTGGACAGAAGTAGGCTTAGTTTCTGACAAAATGCGCACAGATTGACATCAGTGACTTTTTTGTCACTGTGTGAAATGATGAAATAATGACTACAGTTTTTCTTTTCTGTGTATAGTGAAGTTTAAGAAAGTGAGAGCTCTTGCCTGCATTCAGAAAAAAATGGGAATACTTTAATGAGACTGGACTGAATGCCTGTCCTTCACCAAGGACGGTTTAAACTGCATCATTGAGGAGAAAGTGCAGCAATCATGAGTGTGGGATAGATGTTTCAGAATCATGAGAGTCATTTTTCAGATTACTTATTTCAGGTACAGAGCATTTCTCAACTGCTTGTCCTTTGTCCTCCAAAGAATAAATAACCACTACGGGTGTTATGTTCTACTTTATATATCTCTGACACTGCTTACTGGAGTATTTCTGTACCTCGTTAAGGCACAATGCACAATCTCTCACTGTTCACCTCTGGCGTAAGCATCCCAACACCATCTTCTAGAGAAGAGTGTTCAGAGACAGTGCATTCCATCCAAAATGATGTGGGATATCTGTAGCAGATCTGAAAGTGAAATGATGATCTTCGAGCCATATGAACATCATCTATCCTTCAAAACACATCTACCTCCCAAATGTTTCTCTTCAAAGTATGAAGAGAATGGCTGTGTCTTTTTTTTTTTTTTTTTGGGTGTTGTCAGACAATAATTGGAATGGGGAGTCAGTTCAGGACAAACAAAGATCATCTTGTAACATAATATCTGAGCTGTGACTTGCAGTTCTACTGCAATTTAATAAAGATCAGGTAATTATTTTTGTGGGGTCTGTTGTGTGTATTCTTCTAGTGTTCAGATTGATGCCACTGAGTAGTCTACAGGCAGGGACCACAGACCAGAATTCTCTCCACAATTAATAGTCATGTTTAGATGTCTCATTTGAGTGGCAGTGAGGGGAAAAGAAGCAATTATCTTTATTTGTAAGCTGGGAAAATATTTTTTTGTGGTTGCTTTACCCTGAAAGACATTTGTCAGTTCTTTCTTTGGCATCTCCTCACCAGTTACTCCCACCTTATGTGTCTAAGAGGTCATAAAGCAGTGGAGTGCCTCAGTTTGAAGAGAAGTGCCAGCTGGTAAGAGAAAGAGGACATGTAGAAAAGACTGAAACATAAATAGCAGGAGCTATAGGCATATGAAGTATTTTAAAACTTTCTGTCACATCTCTGTCTGTCTCTTTGTCAATACTTGCAGATCCCAGTTTAGTTGCTTTCTTGAAATCACAACGTGGTAACAATGAAGGCCCGAAAAAGGAATTAAAAATGGAACTGAACAGACCGGAGGAGTCTGTGGAATCTCTGCCTGTGGCTCAGCATGGTGTAAGATCACCTCTTTCCATGCAGGAGTCAGGTCTGGAAGAACATGAAAGGAAGGAAGAAAGTATGAAGGTAGAAATCATGGGTAAGAAACAAAGTGTATATTGTTAATTTTCTGAACAGAAATATAAGATTTTTATGGTGTTTACATCAATCTACTTTGTAGTGATCCAAATCTGAATTTTATCATTATATTAAAAAATATGTATTTTGGGTTCAAAAAAGACATCTCTAGATGGGCTCCACAGATTAGAAAGGTGGTACAGTATGTAATGGAAATGACCTGTTCATTGGGAGGTCTTACTTTTTGAAATTTGTTCTAAGGCCTCTGAAGGGAAAATGTGTGTTAAATTAGGCATCATTGCTCTTCTGTTCAGTCATGTGAACAAGGAAACAGAAGAGTGTAGTAGTGAGATTCAGCCGGTGCCTGAATAATTTCTTTTAACTGGTACTGGCTGGGGACAAGAGAGTGTTGGGTAGGTAAGGGTTAATGATTTGTTCACAGGATAGCACAGAGGTGACAGTCACTCTCACTTCAGGGAAATTGCCCATATAGAGCATCTTGTCTTAGTGTGACACTGCTCCCGATGGCCTCCCTCCATGTCTTGTATCTCAGAAGGCACCCAGTGATTTTCACAGAATAGGGCTCTTTGTGCTTTGGATGGAGCAGGAAGTATTAAGAGTAGAGTGTAGAGTGTCCTGCTTTTTGTGGAGTTCTACAGAGCTATTGCCTCTTATGACAGAACTCTTTAATGCTCAATATGTGCCTGTATGAGGAGAAAGCTGCTTTATCTCCAGTAGCTAGAGCAACCCCATATATTCTCATAGCAGAGAAAGGAAGAGTCTTCCATTTAGGCTTCTGCTCTTATTGTTGCTTTCCTCACTGCATTTTTTCTTTAGCAATTTCATTTTCTCTCTTGTGATTTTTAAGCTCCCATTGTCATTTTCCCCACACTTTTGTTCCTAACATACTTGTCCCACATTTTCATGTCAATTTTTGCCTTTCTCCATCTCTTGATCCTCCCTTCTTATGCATCCTTTGTGTTCCAGTGTAACCTGCAGTGTGCTTAAAGAAGTCTCTGAATCACTTTGGAATTTCAGCTAGATGTTTGCAAGAGATAGCAAGCATTTACCATTTCCTTGCTGAGAGGGATGAGTCTGTCAGTGTATATGTGTGTGTGTACCTGTGCAGGAGAAGTAAAGCTCAGCCTCTTTTTGAGTAAGACACTTCACTGAACAGTCCTTTTGCAGTTTCTCCCCAAGTTTTACTTTTCCACAAATCCATCTTAATCAAAGGGACTATTTATAGTTCTGTTTAGACCCAGAACACCCGAGTGCACAAGTAGCACCAGGTCAAGTGACATCTTTTCATCTCCTGGGAGCAATAGAAGCATGTTGTTCAGCCTGTAATGGTAATAATAGTAATGCTCTTGGAATAGCTCAGTGTTTAAAACGTTGTGTGCTGACATCTTTTGCCTCCTATAGAAGACAACACACACAAAAAAAAAAAAAAAGATGAGTTTTTCTAGAATATTTGGAACAACAAAAGGTGAGCTGAAACACAGTTAAAAAAGCAAGGGAACCCTTTCCACTTAAATTCCAGTAAAATCACCTTAGTTTATGCCTGCAGCCCATCTTGGCCAATAGGAGATGTAAAAATTAATTTGACGTTAGCACTTATTGTTGGAATTTTAGCATCTGTTTATATTTAGAAGCAAATGCATCATGAATAGCCCAGCAGAAATGGTCACACTGAATTTCTGGTGATGACACAAAGCAATAAGATTGCTAAAAAGTCAAACCTGCCTCTCTAATGACATAAAAGGTTACTGTTTATTAGAAACAAGATGGTGAAACCTTTATCCAGCAACTTGTAACCTTATCAAATGGAAAAGTTAATTCTGTCACTGAGAGAAAACGGGAAGCAAAGCAAAAAGTAAAGGGGTTGAGCGGTAACCTTTAATGTAACCCAAGTCTGAAAAAGTTCAGTGCAAATGTTGTGTTCACACTGCCAGCTTGTGCTTCTGTAAAGGGATTTCTCAGTAACAGTCTGCTGATGCCTTGAAATATATATCCATCTTTTCTTGTTGATAAGATCATTGTACTAAGGGCTTCTAGTAACATGCATAATCTTATTCATAAAATGATTAGCTCAACCCTGTCAATTTAGTGATTAATAGAGAAAACATTTTGTTAAATTACAAATGTCGATATATTTTGTTTTTCTGCTGATTTTATTTCCTCTCATGTTGCATCTACCACCCACAAACATTCCACTTTCGTACATTTCAGATGCTTTTTCCTTCACTTCAATTAAAATGCATGCTGAGCCTTTGGCTGAAATTCTGCAGAACAGCTTTCTGGCTGAGCAAGATAACTCTGTGCTTGGTTCCTTGCCTGATTCAATACCACATTGATCATTAAGGGTGCAGCTTCATTCTGGAGAGGATGAGTGGCCTTCTTGAAAGTTTATCTGCTAATTGGAGGAAAGTAAAAGGTTAGGTTTCAGGCCAGTTATCAGCAGGAAAAGATCTGATGAAAGAAGAGCATCTCTGTGGGACTCATTGTTCCTTGCAAGAGAAGACTGGAGTGCTAGGATTAATAGCTGCAATGCAGATGAGTTCTGGGCTGCTCCAGCAGGAGTGATGCTAATGCTTTCCATGCCCTTAAACTGCCTGTTACTGTCCTTACATGTGCTTTCTTTTGAGATAGCAAAGACTTCTTAGCTCATCTCTTCTTATTTTGGTTTGTAGTGGTATCCTAGTAGCAAAGCCTTACCTTTCCTGGTTATATCTCTCTGGTCTCTTCACTTGTGATATTCTTCCACATGCTGATGTGTCTCTTTCCTTGGGGAACTGTTGTGATGTCAGGCACAAATGTCTTGTTTCTCAAATTCTTGTAGTCAAAGCTCTTTATAAAATTAAATTAATAATTTCTTCCTTTAGTATTTGCACCTTTGAAATTCTTGTTCAACTGTCCAGTTTCCCCACTGAGCTGTCTCTGGAAAGCTGTGCAAATTTTCAGCCATTTTGATCTTTTCTTCCTAAGCTGATCTCTTCAAGCGTTTAGGGAGGGATACTGAAGAGCAGCATCACAAATGCAACCAAAGCACAAATATTGGGCTGCCTTCAGTGTATCTAGGCTAAAATTTTACTGGGTTCCAATAATTTGCTGGGACTCTGCTTTAATACTTTTCAATTCCATGTCCTCCCTAACACTCTCTTCCTTGGATGATATTAGTTTGCTTTCTCAAAAGTAGGGCTGATAGTATTTTTTCTGCACTGGTTCTGATAATTTTGCCTTACTTGTGTCCTGACTTCTGTTCAACTTCTCCTAAATTAGCATTGTCTGAATTTCATTACAGTGCTGTTTACTTCCTCTTCTTGCTCTCATGAAAGATGAAAATAGCTTTAAACCTTTGATGTTTGTGCACCAGACAACAGTCAGTTTGAAAATGGTTTTCTTTTTAGTTTACCTAGTCTTATATTTGATAAAGTCTTCAAGCTGAGTAGCTTGGCAAAGAAGGAATAGTATTTCTTTCATCACTGCCTTGGAAGGTAAGACTGACATTTCTTTCTTCCCACACAAAGATGATGATCTGCCTGTGAAGCCCAGGAAGGAGTGGATTCACATGGACAATGTAGAGTTTGAGAAGCTGGAATGGATGAAAGATTTGCCCTCACCTCGGCAGAAGAAAACCAAAAAGGTTTGAAAGCAGAAACTGATACTTTGTGTGTTTGTCTCTGGATCATGCTTCTCAGTAACAGTTTTGAAGGCTTCAAAAACGAGTCCTCTGGCTGCTCAGTCTGTGGAATTTCCTCAGGTTTCAAAGATTCCCCATTTTCTTTCACAGGATGAGATGATACAGGATCAGTTCAGTCTGTAGCACTCAGGAGAGCTAGGAAGTGAGAGTCTAGCCATTGTAATCTGGGATGAAACAGGTGTAGAACTGAGAAAAAAGGAAAGATAGGAGTATATTTTTAAAAAAGAATTTGGGACCTGAGGAGTTTTTGAACTGTCATCTTCCAGCAGGTGATGTAAAAAGTGTTATTTTTAGAAATTAACTGAGTGGACAGCGATAGAAATAATAGTTTTCTCCCTCCACCCTTTTGCTATAGGGAATGCAAGCTCGATTCAGTTTAAAGGGAGAATTGATTCCTGCAGATGCTGATTTGCCAACACATCTAGGCTTGCACCACCACGGAGAAGAGGCAGAGGTAGGTGGGTGTAATATATTAGAAAAGGTACACACATTTCTGGTTTTTTGTGTTTAATTTGGTAGATTCCTTTTGTATCAAGCTTTTTAGTGACAAAAAACCCTTTAAAAAGTGCAGTAATTTTTCTTTAGAAACAAACTCCTGAAGACAAGTTGTGTCTGCATGCATGAGCTGCATTACTTCCAGAAAACTGTTGATGCTTTTTCTCTTTAATGCTGTTAAAGTTCTGTGGTGTTGGAAAAAAGTGCACATACTTCCTTTGCTTAAAAAGCTGAATTTTCTCCTGTGACATTAAGATTAGAATCTATTCTGCAATTGCCACAAAGCAGCAAATAATATTGGCTTGCAGTTTATCTTCTGTTATGCAGTATGTTACAGGTAATCTTATTTTAAGGCGCCTGTTTTTAGCTGTAGCTGAGGGTATTTTTTGTTTTCTTTGTTTTGTTTCCCCCTGCCATTTAGAGAGCTGGTTATTCTCTGCAAGAGCTCTTTCATCTGTCTCGCAGCCAAGTTACACAACAGAGGACACTGGCTCTACAGGTCTTAGGTCGTATTGTTCAAAGGGTAAGTCACTTCAAGGAATTTCTCCCCATAACTCAAGTTTCTGGTGGATCAGGGCTCAGATTCTCTGGTTGTTTGTTTTCTGCTGTTCAGTGAAGATGAGCAAAGTCACCAACAGGGCATTCTGTTCCACTGAGCATCTTTACTGTTAGATAAGTGTTGGGATGTAACAAACTGAGATGCAGGTTTCTCTGGATAGTTCCAGAGTATTGTTCTCCCAACAGGTTTTCAGGTGCTGTTCAGCAGCAGTGGTGCAATTTCAGTTCTCTTGTTAATTTGGATGCACATTGATTTTTTTTTAAATGTTATTTTTGTGACAAACCTATTCTTGGCATTGACCCTTTCACTTCTGTTGTCTGAGCCAGCTTCATGATGTGCATTTTCTGTAGGAGGTGAGAAAGAGCCAAGCCTACTCATAGAGCAATGTGCCAAGAGGAAAAAGCAAAATCAATACTTCTGTGCATATTTCTACCTAACTTTTAGGGGAAGTGCTAACGTTCCCCCTAATGGCACTGGAACAGAGAAGAAGAAATGTGGTGGTTTTGAGAAGGGTGGTGGGGCAGAACAGGATGAAGTCAAAAGATGAGTCCAGACTTTAGAAAGAAGGGTTTCTTGCACTAAGGAACTACAGTTGTGTTCTTCTGTAAAATGAATTGAGGATAAAATATAGGAAGAATAACCTCCACACAGTTTAGCAGCTTTACAGTAGAAGTGGAAAGAGGCAAAGATGTAAAATGTTGAGATGTGAGAGCCCAGAGATGTATCCAGCTGAGATGACACAGCCTTATCCCTGGCTCTGTCTGGCACTTTCCAGGCCAGGGCTGGAGAGTTTGCTTCCTCGTTGAAGGGCAGCGTTCTGCGTCTGCTGCTTGATGCTGGCTTTCTTTTCTTGCTGCGCTTCTCGCTGGATGATGCAGTGGAAAATGTCATGGCAGCATCTGTTGCTGCTCTCCACGCTCTGCTGGTGTCACTTGATGATGAGGTAAGATAATCATTCAGAACCTGGGTTTGATTTTATGCTGAGCTGTTTATAGGGATCAGAATGAGAAGACATGGTAAATAGCTTGAACAAAGGTTTACTGGATATATTAGCTTAATGGTGAATAGAATGTCATTGCTGTGCTTTGAGACAGACGATGGAGTGTGTTATCCCAGTTTGAGAGACTCAGGTATATTTTTTTCTCACTGTTTGAATTACCTCTGTGCTATGATTAAATTCAGTGCACGCTGCTGAGTTTCTTCTTTTTATATCTTTGCAATTTAGATCAGGCCACTACTAATGTATATGTAGATTTTTTTTAAAATATGTTCTCTTAGGTTGTTTTCTTATTTCATAGTTTTTCTGTTTCTTAACAGATTAAATATTCTCTGTGCTTTCCTTTATGCCTCATAATAATGCTGTTTTGTTTTTCTCTCATTGACCATTTTCTTTCGTTCCCATGTGTTTTTGTAACACTGATACATACCTAATTTTGCCTGTTCATGTGTTTATTTTCTCACTGATGCTTTTTCACCTGTTAGAAGGTTGACTTCTTTTAGATTTTCCAGGCTACTAGACAGCTTAGAACAGCCAGATTAAGAGGTACTCCTGGTTGGATAGAAGCAGTCTGATACAGACTGTCTTCCAAGTACTTTCCTTGAGAGCTACTTTTCTGTTTGACTGCAAAGGGGCTGGTGATAGAAGAGATGGAGCAGAAGTACCCTGCAACTTCTACCAGGCCTGTAGAGCTATCCCTAGTGGGAGGGAAGAGAAATGACAGAGTAGGTAGCTTTCTCCATATCTTGCTACTTTTCTATCTATGGGCCTAATGGAGTTCTGCTACATGAGTCCTGCCCACCCATCGTAGGTAGTTAGTACTATGAATCAGCTTCTTAATGTACTTTTTTCTCTCCTCTGGTGTTACTCTGGTTTATAAGTGTCTGCAGTTCTCTGATTTTTCAGATCAAAGCTTATGGTGAGATACCTAGTGTAAGTGGGGATTGCTGACTCTTGCTGCCAGAAGCAGCACTGTGAATACTGTGTCAGTATGTTTTCTGACCCAAAGAGTCCTTCCTAGAGTCCCGTGTTGCTGTATTTCAAAAGGTCTCTAAGAAAGGGACGGGGTTGGAAGCCTGGCCTTCTGCTCCAGGATTTGTAAGACCATAAACACATAAGATCAGCACACATAAAAATCATGCTGTCTGAAGGTTTTGTTCATCCTTCAATGACTATGGGAAAAAAGCAACTTTCTTTTTGTTTCCTTTGATGACCCAGCTACCTTGTCCCAGCTACCTCGTCTTAAGGCTTTTCCTTCTCTTGGTCGAAGGAAGACTATAGTCCCAAACTCTGTATTCCAGATGGACTCATGGCTTCATCCCCTCAAGTCAGGCCTCTTCTGACCGTGCCATTCACTCAACATCTTTAGTTCATACTGCATTAGGGTTTTTTTTAATGTCTGATAATAGCTTGTGCTTCCTTGGTACTTGGCAAATGAAGTCTGCCACTACTTTTCTGTCTAATGTGGTGTTCGTTTCTGATTGTGGGTGCAGGAAATAGAAAATTATAGCAGTTATTAAGCAGTGCAAGCATTTGATTTGGCTGTCTTTCATATTCTAAAACATTTTGGGAGAAGTAGGTCTGTTATGGGAGCAATCCCCTCTCTGAAGAACTGGAACTATTACCCTAGTTGGGCTGTTACCCTAGAACTTGAGAGTACCTGACACTGTCATCAGCTGTGAACAAAAAAAGAGGTTTTTCTGTTTGCTTAAGCTGAGGAATGTTGAAGCAAAAGTGAAGCAAACATGAACAAATAGACTAAGCGGTCTTTATCATATCAATTACATGATCTTTCTGTGTTATTTGTGACCTAAATTCCACACGGGTCCAAAAATAGGAAGCCAATAAATACCAAATTTCCATTTAATGCCTAGAGCCTTGGTAGTTGTTTTATTTATTTATTTACTTATTTATAATCCTGAATTTTTTCCAGTTAAACTAAATTTCTGTTAGCTGTGTAGTACATTTAATTCACATCACAGTAATTATTTTTCAGGGTTTTTCCAAGTCTGTGTGTGTGTAAGGTCAAAATAATTTCCCTGAAAAAGCATTGAATTCTACTTGTATATGTTTAGAATAGCTTTTATTGTCTTCACATTTTCTTGGGATTATATAGGAATCAATAAAGCATTCCATATTCAAAAGCATCCCCGAAAAGTTTTTGTCTTTGTCCTTTTATCTTTCTTTATGAGAATTTTATTCTATATGCTTTAACACTGCTTATAGAAATATCTCGATTGGACTTTCTCATGGTACCAAGGGATGGCTGCATTCCCCTTTGTCCCTAACAATGAGGAGGAAGAAGAGGAGGAAGAGGAAGAGTTAAATGGAACAGAGAAATCTCAAAATAAAAAATTAAAGGATGAAAACAAGCCGGACCCAGATGTGGCCCGATATGATGTTGTAAAGGTAGGCACAGAGTTAGACCCAGAATCTTTTTAGGAAAATAGGCTCAGCACAGCATTATGTGTGCTGTTGAAACATCCACCCTCCTGTGCATGCTGGACAAGAACATTCTGAACAAGAATTAGAACTCTTCCCTGGCTGTTGGTTGTTGTGTTTCTGTCATATATTACCAGGAGGATAATTTTATTGGTCTCTGAAAATGTTGAGATTTGACTTGTGTCATTTCAGTATTATTAGTATATTATTAATATATCTTAACTTCCTCTAGGGAATTCAACAACAAACACACTGATGACCTGATAAGATGTCCTGAAAGACTTGACTTTCAGGCTCACTTACATGAATTAAAAATGAAAAGGTTCCAGCAATTATTAAAATGTCTCTATGCACTTTTTAGAAGTTAGACAAGAATATTACAGCTAGATAGTTCAGAACTAGTAGATTTGTACAGTGATACTCTTTTTTTATTTGACATAAGGTGGCTATTTACCATTTCCCCAAATGTCATGTTTGCATTTCTCAGATTTAGATTTTTACAGTGTTCAGAATGAATTCTTCCCACATTTTAAACCTAATCCTGTATTTTTCATAGGAGATGTAAAAATAGCAAACTTTGTTATCTCAAACTCAGCCTTGGTGGAGCCAATGCACCCCTCTTGCCCACTGCAATCATTAAAACCTGTGATCACATCACTTAATCCTTGAGCTTGTGTTTGAACAGCACTTGGTCTAAAAGCATCATTGGGTGCATGAATTACTGTACTTGGGCATTTGGTCTTGTTTAGAGGCTTCATGATTTCAGATGTGTTCTGCTAGGTGTGTGGCACTGTTTAAAAAATGTAACAAAAGAGTGGTAGATAGACAGGAGATCAGTTTGTGATTCTCTAAACTGTGTCATGGTTCAGAGTAATTCAGCTTGTTCTGAGTGGCCTGAACTTAGAAGGTATTTGGGATCAAATTCCCCTCTGTTCCCATTGCTGTGCAGTTCCATTTCATGCTTGCTTACTGGCTGTTACAACCCAATTGTTCCACACAGTTGAAAAAGGAGTATTTAAACCAGCTGCTGAACTTGGTCAGGCCTAGAGCTACAACTTGCTTGGCTGCAAATTTTTAAAAGTATCAGTAATATGAATGCAGGTATTATGGATTTGCCTTTTCCCAGAATCAGGAATGCATCACACAGTTACATAAATTGCTGATTTGTTTCCTGGCACTGCACTGATCATAAAAAAAAAAATCACATCATCCCTATGCATCTCTTTTCTTACTGCAAAATAGGAAAATATGTCTGTTCTCTGTTTCTGTTAATATTCTCTGTTGTGACAGGTACTCTCAGAGTGCTGCATTAGCTGGAGGTGGTGTCTAGCCAAAATTATTCAAGGACCACGAGAACCTTTTTCACCAGCAGTAGGTTTTAACAGTCTTTTATAGGGAAGGTTATTTCCCTGTCACTTAGAGTTTTATACTCTGGAAAACACAAGTATCCAAACCCTTTCAGTGGTCTGATTCAGAACAGAACTAAAGTTGTTTCTGCTCTGTTCAGATAACTCTTGCTCATTTGCTGGCATACTTGCAAATACACAGAAACTTATTTGTTTCATGACTGCCAATTTTAAAACAGTCTATGAAGAAGATGTAATCTCCTTTTGACTTTCAGCAATTGAAGTACAGAGAGCACTTGTTTAGACCCTAACAGATTGATTTTTTTTTTAACACCTTTCAGGGACTTTTGAAGACAAGGATCCAGCACCGGCTAAGGTACATCCTAGAGGTGGTGCGACCTGTTCCATCAGTAGTCCTGGATATACTGCACATCCTCACCCATATAGCAAGGCACTCCTCTGAAGCATGCAGCCAGGTAAATCTCCCATTGTATAAGAGCTTGGGAACGATAGAGAAAGGTTTGGAAAGGGAAGAAAGATTAGGTGAAGTTATGGCAAGGAGATCAGACAAACTTGTCTGTTTTGCATGTCTTCTGCACATCTACATGACTGCACACCTTTAGTAATTTGTGCTCCCTGCTATTTCTCTGCAGCTGCTTGACTGTCCTCGATTGATTGAGACCATTGTCAGGGAATTTCTCCCTACTCAGTGGGATCCCAAAGTGGCTGAACCAGGGTTTTTACTTACCAGTCTCCATGGAGTTGCTTGTGCCAGTGCTATGAAGTTCATCAGGGTGTTGGCATCTGGAGGCCGAAATGCAACAGCCAGGCTGGTGAGTGGTTCCTGGAAGAGCTTTTCTGATTGCACAGGCCTTGGTTCTCTATGCCTTACTGCCTAAATAAAGACAGAAAGCTAACTGGAGGTGACTGTGAGCTGAAGCTGAAGAAATCAGGGTGAGGAAGTTGCATTAGTGTGTTTTGAAGGAATTGTTGACAGCGTCATAATAATGATGCTTCTCCTAATGGTAGATGAGCTGTCTCAAGTTTTACTCTGCTTTTTTAAGGTTTGTGTAATGCACTCATGTGAAAGTCACAGAGTCCAGCAGGGTGATACTGACCAGGAACAGATGTTTAGAGCATGCATTGATGTGTGATGCTCTGTACACTCCCATGTTTCAGTGATAGACAGCATAAGGCTGTATAAACCAGAGACATAATCACTGTCCTTGTGTTTTACAACCCTGGTTGAACTTTTCTGCCATTAATTTGTCTTAATAACTCTGTGATAATTCATCAGTGTTTTCAACTCCTCTTAACTTCTGGACGAGTTTTCCACTTGAGAGATAATAGCATTCCCTCATATAGGTTGTCATGCTGGTGCTATAAATGCATGAAATCTACCAAAAGCAGCACCCATTACAGTGCAAAAAGCACTTCTTAGGCTTTTTGGTTCACTGTTGTTAACAGCACCTAACAAATTGGTATCCAGGAAAATGCTACTGTCAAGAGAACACCAGTCTGTGCTGTAAAATATGGAGAACAGTGATGGATAGTGGGATGTTTAAGTCATACTAGGAACATAACAGAGTAAAATTCAGATATTTTTCTACTTCAGGCTTTCTGTACGCCAGGTATTTCAAGACGTGCAAAAATTGCTTAGAAGGTTCCTGACACTCAGGCTTTGCTACTGTTACAATCTCATATGTTTTGTTGTATGCATTTAAACATGGAAATGGAAGATAATAAAAAACTAAATCAAAACCGTCAATGTAGAAATTTATTTAACTAACAACAAAGTTCTTCCATCTTCCTCCTAGAAGTAAATTTGACTTTGTCCTGTCTCCTGTAGAAAAGGTGTCAGAATTTATAGTTTTGACTCATCAGCTCCTTTGCTTTCTTGCTGGTGTGCATTGGTTTCCCTACAAGATGTCTCTAAAGCATTTGAAATTTAAATTACCTATAATATGTCCTTGTGCTGTGAAAAAGACATTGTTGCCTCATTTGTTTAGACAGAGCACATAGAAGCTTTTGTATGTGTGGGAGAAGGAAAGAGAAGCTCTTTTTTATGGTTAAGTAAAAATACCCAGATGTAGGGGAGGATAAAAATTATTTCTGGAGAACTGCAAATGAGTCATGTCATGCTTAATTCCATACCAAAATAACCTCAGAACATTTCCAAGGCATCAAAATTCTATAACCTTATGAAATTAATAGGCAGGAGGTACCCTTTGCATAAAATAAACACCGAATTATAGAGAGACTTAGGTTGTAGAACCTCTGAAACCCATCTAGTGACCTCCCCAAAAGAATGTCAGCATCAGTTCAGTACTTTTGTAGACATCTTTTTTCACAAAGTATATCTTTATATGTAAGCTTGACTAAGAGAGTTGTATTTATGACTATTTAAAGAAGGATAATTATATATTTTTCTAAAAAAAATCAATTGAATGCTGCAGAGAGCATCCAAAGTAGGAGTGTGTGTGGGGCAGACAAAAATCCATCAGAAATTATTTAGGTGTAGCTGGTTTGTGTTAGGAATGGATTAGGTACCCCTAGGCATCTCTTCCAGGGATAGTTCTCTCTTAATAGCCAGTGACCATTTAATGATCTGCTCCTTAATATTGCACAAAATAAAAGCAGATTTGAGCAGTGCAAGAAGAGCTCAGAACGAGCTGAATTGAAATCTGCTGTTCTTTGGCTCTTTGTGTGTGTCAGAGCAATGAGGTAATGATGCACGCAGCTGATGCCCCTTATCCCTTTTTCTTTTTTGTTCTTCATCCTTTTATTTTTTCTTGGTTTGTTTTACAGCTCAACAAATTTGAAATGAAGAGTCGGTTGAGTCGCTTTATCGCTGAAGAGCCTCTGGATGTGCCTCTGCCGAGGGAGGAAGCCACGAGGCTGAGCACTGAATCCTTCCGGCTGTGGGCTGTGGCTGCCGGCTACGGGCAGGCCTGCGACCTCTACAGGTACAGCTCAGAGCTGGAGACTGGGGATGGAGGGCACTACATGGATGGAGGCAATGGACATCCTGTTCAAAGGGCAAAGACAGGGCTCTCCAGGCTCAGTCTATTCCCTTCAGGGTGTCTCACCTCACTTTCTCTTGCCTCCTGCAGTAAAACTCATTTACTAAGGGTGTTCGTGCTGTGTATTGCCTTCTTCTGCTTGTTCACAATCTCCTGTGTTTAAGCACTGCTATTTTGTTGTTTCTGCTTTACAGTGGGAGACCACTGTAGCTTTTTAGGGCTGCATCTTTTTCCCCTTGAAGGGATGAATATTCTGTGCTTGTATGACATCAAAACACGTGGTTTGCAGCGCACCCAGGACTGAATCTGCTTGACCTAAGGGCAGTATGTGGGCCACGGTCACCACACTGAGTGGGGCAGACTGGTGCGTCATCTTCCAGGTCAGGACAAGTTCTGATGCTTGACTGCCAAGGTCTGCACCTGGTATGCATCTGACCTGCCTCAAGCATTAAATCTTCTTCCTGTAATTGCATTGAATTGGAAGAAGAGAGATGGCTGTGGAGTTGCTCTGAAATGGAGTAAAAGGGAGGCCAGTATTGAGTTTCAGAAGGGAGATTCTCATCCACAGCAGCATTTTCTGTTCTTTGGCACAATCTGATATATGATTTAAAAAGAGTAAAAATTGTATATACTCTTTTAGCACTGTAAATAATGTTGAGGAAAGAAACAGCAGAAGATTCCTTAAGGTTGCAAGAATATAAGTGTCTCTGAGAATCTAAGAACTATTCCCCAGCAAGAATAAAATCAAAGTAATTTTTTCAACAGATAATCAGAGAGCTTGGAGGCAGAGTATTATGTAGGTCCCATTCAGATGAAATTGGAATAGCAGTAGTCTTCCTTTGTCATCTTTTCTCTATGTCAGGTTTTTATTGTTATTGTGGTGGTGGTGGTGGTTCTCATAATCATATTTTAGCAATCTTTATAAATAAATTATTTGAGAGTGTAAAGAAGATAAAGCCAGATTCTTCCAGTGGAAAGTGAAGAGCCAATGGGTACAAATGGAAATACAGGAAATTCCACTGAAGTGTTATTACTGTAATCTTTACTAACTTTACTGTAAAGGTGATCAAACACTGGAGCATTGTTGCACAGCAAGGTTCTGAACTCTTAATTCTTGAAGATACTCAAAATCTGACTGGATTTATATCTGTGCAATCTTGGTCTTGCTGGCCTGTCTTGAACAGGGAATTGAAGTACAAATGATCTCCAGATCTCCTTTCCAACCGTATCTATTGTGTAATTCATACTACAGTGATCTCTACCCTGTGCTGGTGAGGATACTGCAGTCCCTGCCCGAGTTGCTCAGTGGGAAGAGCCCTGTGGTTGAGTTGTCTGTACAGCGAGCTGCAGCAGTGGTTACTCTGTTGACACATGTGACACAAACAGCAGGATACACGGCAGAGCTGCAGGCCAAGTTGAGCAGGTAGGCTCTCTAAATCACCATTCTGTGCATCTCAATAGTTGTCATCCCATCTTCCCTTTCTTTGGTTTGGAGACCTGGCTGTCACCTTTTTTTTGCCCCCTCATTTTCAGTTGTTTACTGTCCACATGTGAGCGCCTGCATGGTGGGATGTATTCCTTCTGACACAAGGTCAGAAGTAGTGTCTGGTCTGACAGCTATGCCTGCTAGCATGGCCAGAGGCAGGAGTCAAAATCTACATTAAGCTAGGGGGCATAAAGGGCACTGTTAGCCAAATACCCTGCTGAAAGGAGCTAGGAAGCTGCTTTGAACTTCTTTTGGGATTAAAGAAAGTAAATGTGTTGAGGTTTGGAGGAAAGAATCTCTCTGCAGAAACCAAGATGGGTCAGGATTAAGAGGTCGTTGTTTTTGACAGACATCAAAGCAGTAGGATCTGCTGCAGACGCACATAATTTTTTCTGGTGAAAAGCAAGAAACTCTTAAACTAAAGCTGAGTACTGAAGTAGTATTGCTGGTAAAGCTAGAGCATTGCTCAGGAGCAGAGTAGTGGAGGAGAAGAAACTTTAACTTTTTAAAGTACATTCTACATTTATCCTTTCTGCCTAAATTATTTGGTTTGGGTTGTGGGACTATGCAAGGACTTTCCTGCTAGTTATGCTATTGGATATAATTTTCTAGACTACATATTTCTATTAAAATTGATGATTTAGAGAGACAGTTGTTTGATATTTATTTGCTATCCTATGTCATTTTTCCATTGGGTTTCAGCAATAACGCAGAAGATAGTGAACCAATCCCACCTCCTCCAGTAGTATGGAGTCAAGTGTCAGGCTTACAGCCCTTCCTTGAGACAAGTCTGAAAAAAATCCTTCAGCAGCTATCCCAGACAGAAACTTGGCAAACTCTCCAGCCTCTAACCACGACTTGTGTGATCTTTTTGGGAGTTTATTACAGTGCTTACAGCCAACAGGTAAGGCCTGAAAATGCAGGCTGTCTTCTCATCTCACCAGCATCAGCTTGTGTATTACCTCTGAAAACTGGAACTTACAGGCAGTACTGAAAAAGATGGATATTAAGGCATCAAGCTGAGCACTGATTTTGTTACCACAGCTCATATCTGAGCTGCATGACATTCAGGGTCACTTAAGTCTGCTAGCCCTATACGTTAGCAGTATGTCCTCCTTTTTTGTCCTTTCATCCTTTGGGATCAGAGTCTCAATCAAGGTATGTGGTAGTGCTGTGATTGTTCTGATTTACTACAGCATGCCAAAGCACGAAGCAAATACAATGTAATTTTATTTGGCAGTTGTTTTTCCTAGTGGGATAAATCAAGTCATGCATTTTTGCATTTGCTTTGGTCTGAGAGCTTACATGTGGACACCCAGACTGCAATCATCTGGGTGGAAGATTGAGCATTAAGGGTCATGCTGTATGAACTTTGGATAGGAAATAATAAATTTATTTGTTGCAGCACTGACATTCAAGGTCAAATTCTGTAACACACAGTTGTGGTATGTGATCATCTTTTAAAGTGAGTGTTCTGAAGGTGACATGTAAAGAATAATGTCTTACACCTTAGCTACCTTAAAGATTCATGTTCTAAAGATAAATGCAATTTTCCTCTTTACTGCCCAACTGACACGTCTGAGTTCCAACTTGGGAGAGCTGTGTTGAAGGTGTGGGGGTAATTTAATGGCTGTAGTTATTCACACTTGTGCAACTCCTCTGAAACTTGCCAAAAGCAACTGAGTTTATTAGTTATGGCTCGGGTGGAAACTGCCAGTATCTCTCAAAGATGTCTTCAGGGCCTCGAAGGTTGGTATACCTTTTACAGGCTGTGATTATGTCCTGAGCATTAGAGAAGCAGGACAGCCAAGAGGTTAATGCTCCTTTTTAACCTTTACAGATATCCCAGAAGAGTGACTGATGAAACAATTTCTTCAGTCATTGAATTATGCTGGGTTTTTGAATTCCACTTAAAGAGAAGTTCGGTCATCTACCTGTAGTTAGCTGATTAAAAAAATTGTAGCATGCTTGAATAGATTAGTGCAAAAAAAAAATCAACTTGTATAGTAATTAGATGAGTGTATGCTGGGACCTTCTTGGACTATTTTTGTTAGACTATTAAAAACTAAGGCTAACATCTTCACAAAGGTTTTACTGATTTCTGGAGGTGGATTTCACCTGGGGTAAAATCAAATTTTATGTAATGGAAATGAGTATTTCTGTATCCCAAAGCAGCATTCTAATGAAGATTAAAAGTGTTAAAATTTGCCAGCATGTTCCTTCAACCTGGAATATTGCTTACTATGGTCAGAAGAATTTGGATGATTCTCTAAAAGCCACAGTTCCTCCTCTGTCCAGTGTTCATCCACAGTAATGCCTTGATGGGTAGGTCAATCACACTGTATGCAACTGATTTTTTTGTTTTGTTTTGTTTTTGGAGACCCTCAGATTTCTCAAGGTAGTTTTGATCATTTTGTGTCATCTTAAATTTAAATAGAAACATGTAGATTGTAGGGAGAGGAGGGTCTAGCTAAGTTTTAATTTAGGGAATCTTGATTCCAAGGATCCCATATCTTGCTTCCAGCCAATTCAGAATTTCTGGGATGCACTTTAATACTTGAGTGTGAGAACACCTTGAGGTGCCAGCTCTCAACTTCCACACTATGAGCAGTGATGCGAGCTCTCACGTAGAGCAGTACCACTATGTAGGTGATGGGGTCTGGCAAAAAGATAATAAACACAGAGGAAGTAAATAAATCAGTCTGTCTTTTTGCTATCACTGGATGCTAGGGTCATTCACTCTCTTTTCCTGTCATTCTCCATGTCTTCTACAGCCATCAGTTAATCCAGTTGACTGCTTAGAGGAACTGGAACGTTTGACATCGGAGGTGCTGCAGCCCCTTCTCAGCCAGCCAGCCATAGAAAGCATGTGGGACTTGCTCAGGTAAAACCATTCCACTGCTAAGATGCTGTTGTCAGAAGCTAAGGGAGCCCCATTTCTATACTGTACTGTGTGACAGCTCTCCCCCCTCTCTCCTCTTTTCCCTGTGTAATATGCCCCAGGCATGGGAATTGGAAGTGCAGTAGGGCTGTGTCTACACCCTGCTTTGTCCTCTCACCCCTCACAGAAAAGGCATGATGGCTGCAGAGGTTTGCAGCTCCTTTTCTACTGGTGCTGCTGCATCTCTGCTTTGCCATGTAGCTGGGCTTTTCATATCAATTTCAGATTATTTTAGTCACTCTTGGTTTTGATTCTTCTTTGGTTTCACTAGTCTAAAAAAAATAGCACAAGTAGCATTAGTTGAGTCGCTCTTACATGATGAGGTGAGTGTAGTGTTCATGTACTGTTCATGTGCTCTGTGTGGTGCTGCTTATATGAAAGAATTTAACTAGATTCAAATCTTCAAGCTCCTACAGAGCTTCATTAGGGTTTTGAAAACACCTGCAGAGAAATGTAAGAACAGATACCAAACTGTTCTTCCAGACATTTGGATAACATAAGCTCTGGCTCTGGGAACAGTTAAGCACTGCAGATATTCTGTCTTTCTGCTGTAGAGGGAGCCTCCTTACTCGGCTGTGATTAATCTTCTGGAGTGGGGAATCTAAAAGGCCTGACTTGCAGTCAGAGAGGCATCCATCCGCCTCTGAGAATATCTGATATAAAGGGCACTTGAAACTTTTGTTTTCAAGTGGTGTTTTAATGGCCACCAAACAGTTTGGTCCATGTTCTTTTGTGACTGAAACTGAGCTCTGAAGCTCTTGGCACCGAAGCTTCCAACACAAGAGCACTCATTAGATCCTTTTCTGCCTGTCCTGGCGGTCTGAAGACAATGTATTTGGTCAGGCTATAAAAGCTCATCCACAAGAATTCTAGCTGTTCTTAACACTGGCTGGTAAAAACCAGAGTCAGCTGATCTCTGCCCTAATACTTTAACAATTTTGTCTAAACTTTCTTGGCAGTTTAAGTCCAGGAATTCAGGGTACTTTGTGAGCCCCACATGTGTTTATGTATCTCCTACATGTAATATTAGTGGTAGAAAGATGCATTTAAGCAATTAGTTTTCTGCCGTAGAGTAATGATACAGATCTTTGACAGGGTATGCCCTATTACCCCATTACCATTGAGCAGTTTGCTTGTGATCACACCTCCTTGTGGTGGTCTTACCTATACAGACATGATGTATCTACTCTGGGCCCGCAAGCTCTGCTGATGTGGGAATTTGTAGTTTCACCTGCAGAGAACACACACGCCAAGAGTGGTCTGCACAGTCGTGTCCATGTACATTAAAGTGACGTTCTTTCACAATATAGTTTCAAAATATGCATTTCATTAGTACATAAAGGGCAGCATATTTGCAATGTCAATTTTAGATATAATCTGGCTTTTTGGTTTTGTCTACAAGTTTATTATGGAAATGTCTTGAGTGGGTGGGCAGCCTTATTAGCCTGGTGTGCATATGTATGTGGGGAACGGCGTATTTTTTTAAATCAAAGGTCCAACACTTTTAAATACTTGACATCAGAGATGCGTCACTGCATCAGTATTTCTGCTCATCATGACCAATTTAGCTGAAGAGTTCCTGACAGCTCACTGGCATTAGCTTGTATGGCAGTAGTGCTTGGTGTACCAGCTGAGACACTGGCTTTTGGCTTTCACTGTATTTCACTGTATTCAGGGCTTCCATTTTACTGCAATGTGTGGTAGAGTTCAGATAGATAGCAACATTTCAACAAGATAATTCCTCAGCACTGTGAATGCTTTTGACCTAACCCCTCTCCCTTTATTTCTTCACATAGGCCATGTTCTGCTTTGTGCAACCCTCTGTCCTGTTCCCCGGCACCAGAATCTGTCAGCAGCATTGCATCTTTGAGTTGCATTGGAGGCAAACCTCCTTTGAGCCTGGTTGGCTCTAAGTCACCTTTCCCCTTCCTCACTGCCCTCTTATTTCTCATCAATAACATCACTCACATTCATAAGGGCCTGACCAGCAAGGTGAGAATAAACCTTTTCACTGTAAATTCTAGGTGAATGTTGATATCCTTGTGAGAGAGGTTAGTATTTGTATCTTCCCTGGCATAAAAGAGATGTTAGAAGGACTGTTAAAAGCAAATTGTTGTGCATTTTTATTTAAAAAATATTAAAGTATTATAGAGAGAAACAGCCCGACTTTCAGAACAAATGGGATGAGGATCAGAAAAATATCTTGTCTTTGAATTCCTATATTCAGCTGACACTAAAAAACTGGAAGGATGTATTTATAAAGAATGTTGAGAAGAGTTGAATAGCTGTTGTTTGGCTGAGCAAAATATAAAATTTGAGTGTCAGCGGAGGAAAAGCACAGTTGAAGCATATATAACAAAGAAGAATGGGGTAATATTGAAGAAGAGAATGTGTGCTACTGATGAGGGTCCTTCCTACTTTGGTTTGTTCTGAATTTTAGAATGAGCGAGTTATGGAAGATTTCAGACTCTAAAGAGCAAATGTCCTAGAAAGATGGAATACGTAGCATAAGGTTTCTCAAAGCCTTCCTGTGGGACATTGTGTTGAATTAGCTGATTGGCTACTAATGGAACTATCTGGCCAGATGAGGGAAAAGCATTTTAAGCACTGGTCAGATTTCTGCCTTACAGAACACTGTAAGACAGTGACTGTTGGTTATCTGTGATGGGGATGGTTATAATGGATGCAGGTGAGTCCTGAGGAAGAAAAGCAGATATTTATTAGGCTATTCTTAAATATGGCTTTTGGAGAAGCCAACAGGAATTGTCATGTGAGAGGAGGTAGGGGGTGGGCCTTGGATGGGGCTGTGTTTTGCTTTCCTCCAAAGCAAATCTTTATATTACTTGTCTCCACTTGTGATTCCTTTATAGTACAGCTCTGTGCTAGGCTTCAGAGGCTTGAAGGATTATCTGCATCAAAGCTGGCAGAGTGGACCTCCTTCTGTGACTCCCTCATCTGCGTGGATCCTGCGCCATGAATATCACCTGCAGTACTTTGTGTTAGCGTTGGCTCAGAGAATGGTATCATTACTAGTCCTTTCATTTCTTTCCCCCGAGGAACTGACTTCACTGGTAGCTGGTCTTCATGTCCTTCTTCTTTCTTGTATCTGACTTAGGTCTGGCAACTCTTCTGCTGACTTTTATGAACCATTAGCAAATAACATCTTTCCAGTTACTGTTGTGGGGATTTAGTTCCAAAATACTTGGGATGTAAAAATTACATTTTTGCCTTTCTTAGGGATAAAGTAAGAACAAAGTTTTCAACTGTGTTGCTAAAAAAAAATCTGACTATCTAAGGCAGTCAGGGGAAGCAGAAATTCCTCTCGGTATGAATGCTGACAGCTCTTGCAGTCTGCCTAAGTCTTTCACTTTGCAGCAAGATCTGTGCGTTGTTTGACCCTCCTGTCCTTGTTGATTGTGTTGTTGACAACTGCTTTTATCTGTGGTTTTGTTTCCTGTACAGGCAGGCACTTGTCCGGATTACACCCAGCATGCCTCACTCCATCACTGTGTTGCCATGGCATTGCTAAGCCGTCTGTTGCCAGGGAGTGAGCATCTGGCTCACGAGGTCCTACTGGATCTTGCCTTTAATCCAGAGTTTCTTCCGTAAGCTTTGCACTTTTTCCTTTTTCTAGTCTGGTACGTGGGAAAACATGGGGAAAATAGAAAAAACGTGTTGGCTCTGCAATTTTGTCATTATTTTTGGCCTTTAACAGGGCCTGTAGTTATGTTTTACTCACTCACTGGTATATTCTTCTGGCATGGAGCCTTCTAATCAGGCAAGCATGGTGGTTGCATATTTTTCTCTGATGTACCACTGTTGTGAAATGTGACCAGTTTCTTTTGATTTTCTCTGTGATATGGCTTGTGTGATTCTGATAGAACTGATTATCCCTAAGGTCTAGCATCTTCCATCCTGAGAGTACGGAAAATAAATGAGAATTTGACATAGCCTAAAAGCTCAATGAATTTTTCTCAAACCCATAGTAATCAAGTTTGCTGGTTTGACAAATGCCATGTCCTCCACTTTACACTGGAACAACTCATGAGCATCTCAAATATGAATCCTCTCATATCTGGGCAAGAAGATGGTAGCAGTTTATCTTGTTCATCTCAATCTGTTTGAAATTAGCCATGGTGTATCCCTGTAGGAGGTTGAACCAAAGTGCTGCAAGGAAGTACTATGTTTTTTCAGAAAGAAGGAAAATTTGTTAGTGGATTTGTTTGTGTGGTGGTGTTTTGGTTTTTTTGTTGGGTCAACAAAATGGTGAGTCTTTGGTCTGAGATTGTGGCATATGGATTTGACAAACACCCTCCACATGCACAGTTTCTGTCAGTCTGTATGGCTCCCCTGACCTTGCCACTGCCAGCTGCAAAGTTTCTGTTTTGAGAATTGTCTTACTGGATTGTGTAGGCCTTATCTGATATGCAGTATTTCATCTCAGCGCTCTAATGTCTGTGTTGGTAAGTAGGCTGCCTCTCTGGACAAGGAGTTTCAGGCTCCACACTAGACTGGCATTGTGTGGAGGGTTTTCATGGCACAACCTCAGTGTTGCTGACTCCAGATGTGGTTCTGTGAATTCCCTCTAAATACCAAAGTAGCTGAGGCTTTACAAGCCCTCTGTATTAGAATAGCTCAATGATGTAGAAAGTGTTGCGTGCTCTGCCTACACTACTCTTCCTGTTCCAGGAAGACTGTAGAGATGAATTAATGTGATGTGTTATTTTTTTTGGCATTTCAGGGTTTTTTTGTTTGTTTCTTAAACTGTTGTGTTTACCTTACAGTGAAGGGAAAGCTGGTGGGCCAGAAGCAGCTGACTTCTCTGATATTCTGCATCTGGGCACCAGTGCCAAACTGACACAGCCTGGCTCTGCAGCAGCATTTCTTCCAAAGGTTACTCGCGGTGCCCTGCTGAGAGAATCATACCAGAATCTGCCTTCCATTCGTTCCTGCTACCTCTCCCACTTTGTCCACTTGCAGCCCACCCTTATGCGTTCTCAGGCATCCTACCAAGGGCAGAATTACCTCATCCAGTCAATGCTGCTCCCTGAGGTCAGAGGGCCCATCCTGCCTTCAGACTGGCCATTCTTTCCACTTATCAGCCTCTACAACAAAGTGACTAATGCAGAGACACGTGGGGCCATACTGAACTCTCTCCCACTTGATCTCATCAACACCGTGACCTGGAACCTGCAGTGGGTCTTGTTGTTGGAAACCTGGCGTTCTAAAATCCTTCAGAGCATCCCGACTGCTGCCAAACTTGCACGGCTTATGTGTGTCTTCCTCACTGGCAGTGACCTCTTTCTAGAAGCACCAATCCACCGCTACACAGCTGCCCTTCTTTCTGTGTATTGCCAACCCAAGGCCCAGGACTCCCTGAACTTGGATGCTCCTCTCCCGGGTTTGGCATCCTTCCATGATCTCTATATAAGTCTCCTGGAGCAATTTGAGGGCGTCTCCTTTGGAGATCCACTCTTTGGAGTCTTTGTTCTTCTACCTCTACAGAAGCGTTTCAGTGTTCATCTGCGTCTCTCTGTTTTTGGGGAGCATACAAATATCCTGCGGGCGCTGGGAGTGCCATTACAGCAGGTAATCCCGGCTTATGGTAATAGCCTGTCACTATGTATTTCTGTGTTACTGGGCTCTTGCATGTGATTCTCTAACCTTGATTTGTGTGTATATGTGGAGGGCAGGAGCTGTGAAATTGCTCAGTCTTCACTGGAAACTATCCCAGGCCATGCTTGGTTTAACCATTGAGAGCCTTATAATTTATATGTTGCATGTATGAAAGGCTGGTCGCATCCTGTGCTCTGCTAGCAATTATCTTTCCCTTACATAAGTGTTTTCACACCTTGGTGAGAACTTTTTCCTTGCCCATGTGTAGGCAAACAGTCATTTTTCCTCTCAACCACCTTTCCACATATAGTTATACTGGAGTTGTGCTCTGCTGAGTAACAGCAAGAAAATTTGGCCTGTCAAGTGTAGGACTGCGTTTCCTTTGATTGAGCAGAGCGCAAGAGAGAATTTAGCAGTGTTGTCAAAAATACTCTGTCTTCTTATTTTATAAGTGCTCATCTTATCTGTGCCAAAAATCTGCTGCAGTGATAGGACCAGTAAAACATCTCTCCATAAAGCTGAAAAGGTCTTGACAACACTGTCAAGGCACGTCACATCAGTCTGGGTGGGCCATAGCAGCTCTGCTGCAAATGGGGGTCATGCCGCTGGGGTACATTGCGTTACAGGGGGGTATGCACAAGGAAGGGCACTTTAGAAGTCATGAACTTCCTCTCACCACTTGGACCCTGACAAAAATTGTGATGTTGCCTCTGGATGGGTTTGTTGCAGTTTCCTGTGCCTCTTGAGCGCTACACTTCCCCTCCTGAGGATAACCTGAACCTCCTGCGACTCTACTTCCGAACACTGGTCACTGGTGCACTGCGCCACACCTGGTGCCCTGTTCTGTATGTGGTGGCTGTGGCCCATGTGAACAGTTTTATTTTCTCCCAAGAATGCACAACACAGGTGGGTAATGGATAGCAGAGCTTCAGGACTACTGTCTTTGGGTTTTGCATCTGCTCTCCCTTTAAGTCTAGTGTGCCTTGCAATGAATCGCTGACCTTTGGGACTTGAAAACAAAGGCTGTAAGCAAATGTGTTGAGGACTCTTCAGCTGTTTGAGGATCCACATACAAGGCAGCAGCTTTTGTTCATTATACCCTAATGCACTTGCATTAATGGTAGCTAGTCCTACCTAAATCTTTGAGGTCAGCGATTATGTGTTCTGTGGTGTGGGGGGAAGAATAAGCAGAAGGAATAAGGATGGGGATCAGACAGAGAGAGCTTGTAATAGATTTGGCCTCTGCATTAGCAATCTTAAGGTGCAAAGTACTCTTTTCTTTGACTTTGCTTAAGTAACTAAGCAGAACCCTCCCATGGCCTTCAGGGCTCTATCAGTGAATAGTTGTACTAACAAGATTTCACTTCTGATCTGCAATTCTACCTGAAGGTTCAAAAGTCAGCTGTGATTCAGATCAGGGAAAGGAACAGAGAGGCAGGATTTAAGTGATAAGACATTTCAAGCACTTTCTGCTGCAACAAGTTACTCATCACTATAATGAACAAGTCATCCTGGAGTGCTGTATGCCCCTGGGCAAAGGTGTTACTGCACCATATTAAGGAAAGTATGTGTTTTGTTCCCAGGAGACAGATGCTGCTCGGAAAAGCATGCTGCGAAAGACGTGGCTGTTGGTGGATGAGGTAGGATTTGTAAGATTCAGCTTGTGCTGCTGGGAATTAAGTTTTCCTTATGTGGTACTCCTACAGGCTTATATTTGGCTTTGAAATTTGTGTTTAATTATGTTGCTAATTTGACAATGAGAGGAGATTTGCAGCAGGATTTTGGCCTGCAATGTCTGTAAATACGCTTAACTAGTTCTTGTAGTAATTGACCTCAAAACACTGAGCCTGTTGGAACCTAGATGAATCTCCTGTACTGTATTTCCATGCCTCTTGACCAAGCAGCATTATATCTGGATAGCTAGAGATATTAGGGGGATGATTGTAGCACAGTTATGAATAGGTGGCCAGCAGTGATCTTTCTTAACTCTTAGTTGGATGCTTCCCCTGAAAAGAGCGGGACAGATGTAAGGTTTCCTCTTTTTTTTCAAGGAGCTTCCCAAAATCTATCCTTTGTGGCACAGAGCTGGGTCATTTGGCCCTCTGTGATTTGTGTCCAGAGTAAATTATTAGATCACACTCAAAAATTCACTTGGGTTTCTGGCAAGAAGTCATTGTGAGGGGCTGTTGAGGAGACTGGAGTTGTGTTTAGAAGAGGAATTCTCATGCAAAAAAAAGTGAATTTTGGTGGAAGAAACTTGCTTTTTATAGCTTTTCTATTGAACATGATGTAATTAAATATCTTGGGCATGATGGAATTGTACTATTTGCAGATTTGCTGTGTTGTGTTGGAGATGGTGGAAAAAATTAGATACCTTTCTGTTTCATTTTTCAGAACTTGAAAAAGCACCTGCTGTACTACAGACTGGTGAATGCAGAGAGTCCTTTAGGATTTGACCTTTATGAGCAGCTCCCTCCTATGCGACTGAGGTACCTGCAGATAGTGACACAGAAAGAAATTACAGAGAATGCACCAGCACTAGACTCATAGCAAAGCACTTGTGCAAGAAGAGGGCCAAGGTGAAGAATGGAAAAGCTCAGTTTATACTTCACTGATGAAACTATTTTCAGTTCAGATGGTTTTTAGTGTTTTACCTGGACACTCTTGACATCTTTGCCTAGTGAAGCGCTAGTAGAATGCTTCCAGCCCTGCAGAACATACATGCTGTCAAGATATGAGAGCATGTATGTGTGTGACCTCTCTGTGATGGATGTTGGAGCATTTTCCTCCATTCTCCTTGAAGTTGTTCTGCTTCTTCCCAGAGGAGGTGAGAATGTATCTGAAAGGCACTGGACTGTTGAATAAACTGAAGGACCTGGAAAAGCTGTTTTTTTCACTCAGGCTGGAAACCGGGTTCTCAAGATAATGTCTGTTTTCCCCAGATCCTTCCATTGCTTTTTTTGTACCTTGGATTTTGAATGGTCCTTTTCTCACACTATTCCCTGCAAACAGAATGACAGTGTGACAGGGAGGAATCTGATCCCAAGAGGGTTTTTTTTTAACATATACATACAAGCAGTTTCTCCAAGATAGTGTTCTGTGCATACATTCAGTAACACAGATGTATTGTGTCAGACCTCTAAGAAATAAGAGTTCCTAGTGCAGTGGTACAAACATCGAACATCCTCCCTTGGCTGTCTTTCGGATGGTCTCTAAACTGCTTTCTTTTCTCCCTTAATTTGATTACATGTATAACAAGATCAAAAATAATTTCTTTGCAGGCCAGAATGCTTGGCAGTAATCATCCCTCATTAGAGGAAAAAAAAATCTGCTTGTTTAGTTAGAATATGTATTGGTTGCCCTCTGAGAAGAAGGCAATTTAAATTTTGAGTGGAGTTTCCTAGCTCAAACCTAATTTTAAAAATGTCTAATTTGATCCCACTTCTACATCCAAATTCTGAATTGCAGCCTCAGACACAAGGGCTGCAAATGCAGAGCCCTAAAAGGCTTATTACAAGTGCCGCATCAAGTCCAGAATTTCCTCTAGGTGCATGCTCTCGCTGGGTGTTCTCTATATTTTTGCATGGTCACTCTGGCAGGCTTCTGTTTGCAGAACTTTTATGAACAAAACTTTTTAAAGAGATTTCTGATGTTTTGTTCTTGTGAATAAATTCCTCTGGAAGGTGCAGGGTGATACCTGGTCTGAAGAGCTCAGCCTCTGTCTACATATCAAAGAGGCCAAGCTAGCTTCCCTCTGAAGAAACAGGCCTGTGTTAACCTTACTCCAGTGACTGTCCCAGGAGGATGAGGATCACTGTTAATAGGCCTGCTTGTGTGACTGAACTTGTTCGTACAAGAAACAAATTCCAACTTAGTAGAATCAAAATATCATTGAGTTTGGAAAAGAAAAGACCTTGTGTCCAACATATTACAGCAGCATCCTTCTTTCACCTGACAGTCGTCTTGCTGCCCCCTCAAATGCCTGCATAATCACATAGGGCTTAGGGCATTTGTGACTGATGCTGTCTTTGTGTTGGCAGTTTTCTAAGTGTACCAGTCCCCTTCCTTAAGTTGCCAGAAAATAGCCAGTTTCATCTTTGTTCCCCTGTATTTCAGGTAGGAAATGGACAGAACTGGTGTTTCTTTCCAATCTCTTTTTTTTTTTTTTTTTGGCCTTCCTTTTGATCTGTGGTTTCTATCTGCAGCAGATCAATGTCATGTAAATTAACAAAATCACAGTGGTCTAACAGAATTTTTTTATTGTTGTTGAATATTTTTTAAGTATTTGATGTGATTAAAAGTTTAATCAAAGTCATTCAAATTTTAATCTGTCTAGAGGGTGAGAGCCCAGCAGTTGTCTTTCAGAGCAATGGGTGGTAAAATTGAAGGACTCCTAGCTTCCCATTTAAGAGCAGCCTTCATCAAGGACTTTACCTTTTGCTTTTCAGACCTTCAGTTATCAAATCTCTTCCAGTCCTTTGTGGGATGCAAAGTTAAATTTTGTAATGTGTACAGGATGTAAATAAATATTTTGATAGCTCTGCAGGAGTTTTTGTTATCTATGAGAATACATTGCTTGAGTCTTTCTTGAATTTGGATAGTTCTGTTTGCAGTTTATCAATATCTTAGGACAGCTGCTGCCTTAAAGAATTCTACTAAACTTTGGAACTCTGTAAGAAAGCTTCTCAAGCCAAAAATTCCATCCTGCCTGTGTGATGGGTCAGTAACACAGTGTACCAAATTTTGTGTGTACTTGGGGAAGGTGCAGAGTGGTATGATGTGATTTGACACGTGCCCCAGGTGGGAGGACTGTCCACAGATGGTATTTGAAATTATGATGCAAGTATCAGCAGTGGAGAGAAGGAAAATAATTGATCCCAAATAGTTCTGCAGGCCACAGTGATACACAGAAAATTCCAAGGATGCTGCTTATGAGCTGTAAGCTTTTGAAATGTTGACTGTCACCTGAGATGGTACATGAATTTTTTAAGGCTTTTGGCAACAGAACACTAGAGGGCATTGTTTTATCTAGTTTAAATGCAAGATTTCTCAGCCTCGGTGCTATTGGGACCTGAAATAAAACCAGCCACCGTTACGCGTTGTTTGAATTTTCTGCATTTTTTATTTTTGCATATACTTTTGGAGCAAGTGTGGAGAATTAAATATTTTATGTGGTGGGTTGCTAAGAACCATACAGTGCTTTGACAGCAGGAGCATTTTTGAAAAACCATGGTACATTGAAAGTAAGATTTAAACTTAAACTGAATGCAGTCTGAGACAGGACCAAAGCATGCCCATTCTGTTCATTCTGTTAATGCTGGTCATGGTAAGTGAGGAGGTGAAGAAAATTAAAACTGTCCAAAAAAATGGCTGTGACTTCTTGACTCCTTACTGAAGGCTTAAGATTTCTTTGAGAAGAAAATAATTCTGCTGAAATAGGACCCACAAATAGGTTTCTGGTGTTGAAGCGGTTCTAACTCAGAAAAACATATGTTGTCTGGTATCTCTCATCAGAAGTCAACAAAACCAGCAACAACAACTATAAAAATTCTTGCCTGTCTTTTAATTCCTAAAAAGGGCATCCCATTTTCTGGTCCTTTGTGGCTAGAATATGCTTGGTTTCATCCAAGCTACTGAAGATGTCCCATGTGGATAACAGTGGAATCTCTATTGGTACAAATTTATCATGCACTGGAAGGCAGCAGCAATGTGGTTTTAAAAACAAATGGTTGATTGGACTGAAGATGAGTTGAAGATAATCCTTTTAGCATTGCTGTTCAGTAGGCAGGTGAGAGGGTGGGGCTGTCACAGGTTTGCATCCTATAACTTTTAATAGCATTTTACTGAATTTTCCTTTGCATTTTGAAAGGAAAGAAAGAGTTCTCCCATCAGCTTGGAAGCACATCCTTTTGTGCCTAGAAGAAATGGAGTTGATTTGTGATTCTTCAGCTATGTGAGTGGTTTGAAGTCCTGGATTTTAGAATCCATATGTGGTGACTTGGCTCACTTTGCTGAGTAGGGATGGTTCCCAAAAAGATGTAAGCAACTTGGTAGCTGGCAGTACTACACACTGAGGAAGGACAAGGCCTGACAGAAGAAAGTAAAGGGTTAGGCAAGAAAGAAATCAAAGCAGGACTGAAACCATACTGCATGGAAACTTTTTAACAGTACATATAAAGCATTATATAATTGAAGGACTTTCATTCCACTGTATTTATTGACTACTTCAGTCTGACAGTGGAATTTAATAATCTATTTCTAGACTAATGCATTCTGTCTGGCCACTTAATGCCAGGAAAACCCTAAACACCTTTTGCTGATGAAGTCATGGACAGAGCAAGGCATAAGATGTGGATGTATAAATACACCGTGGGTTAGACAAGCACGTTACTTTTAGTGTCAGACATAAAATAGAGCAGAAAGTAATGTTAATTATTGCTTTTACTTCTTCCTAGTTCTGCAAAGTTCTTGGAAATTTCTCACTGGTGAAGTGGTGCTGCCCTCAGCTGATGATCACATTTGGGAGGCAAAACATGCTTATTTCCCTCGGCTTGCAGAAGCTCATATAAACTTTACCTTCACAAAGCTGGCTTTCAGGTGTTCCTTGTTTAAATAATTTTGTGATCATTTACTGGCCTTTGCCCTAGTTTTTAAAACTGGCTTCCCCTCTCCCTCTGAATGGAGAATGTGCAGGGAAGCCCTGCTCACAGAACTGCTGTGTTTTGCATGGTTAAGTGGTGGTTGTAAGCAGAGGTAAGTTTGCCGCAATGTGCTCCCATCCCTGTCTTTATTGTGATAATCTTGAGTCTCAAGCCAGCTCTACAATGCTGTGTTTAGGTTTCTGGCCGGCTGCAGCACCAAGAGCTCCAGCTCAGCCGGAGGACGGTGCTAAAGGAGCAGGCACTGCACCCGGCTGTATTGTGAGTCTGTAGTTGCCCCTGGCCCCAGCAATAGCTCTGTGCAGGTTTAATGATCAGAGGACATTTTAGACCAAACAACACCTGGCCCATCTTCAGATGCAGTTCTTTATTTGTAGGTGAGGTGTAACCAGCAGATACCAGCAGACACCTATGGCTCCAGAGAGCAGATGAATGTCCTTTAATCTGTGTCTGGGCAACTTTCTGCAGTACGTTGCTGACTGATGAGCAACCAGTTTATAAGCCCAGTCAGAGTGATGAATATTCCCAGGGAGTACTGGGTATGGACATTAGAACCAAGTCTGAGGCGTAGGGGGAAGGCTCGATGCACTCACCCCTGCCCTGATCCAACATGGATGACAAACCAGACCAGCGGTGCTACTCCTCATCACAAAGCAGCAGCTTGTCCTGGCCACAACCGCAATGGGGCTTGTGTGATGTAGAAGTACCACTGATGCCAAAGCACAGCCACATACATGACAGTGTGTGCTGAAATCTGAGGTTTTGGTTGATGACTCAGGCTGGAGGAAAGTTTTGTGCAAAGTTTTTGCTGGGAGCCCGTCCTGAGGGGCAGCAGCTGTGGGGCCGGGCAGGTAACGGGGAACACCTGGGCCCAGCACCGGCCCTCAGGGAGCGTGGGGAGGGGCCAGCAGCAGCATCCACTGGAGGTAAAGGCCGTGTTTCATGCCTTTTATCTGCTTCTCTGGAGTGTGGGTGCCTGGCTAAGGGCTGTGGAGAACATGGATCAGGTTGGTAAAGTTAAACTGTGTGTGTTGTGCTGGGGCTGATGTGGTTATTTTCTTTTTGGGTCTGTGTTGACAGCGCTGCCTCACGTTTCCCCCAAGGAAGGAGGGAGGGCTGCCCGAGTCCTGAGCCTCCTGACCATCCTGCCCCAGCAAGGGCTCTCTTTGGGGTGGTTTGGGGGCCCTGGGTGCAATGAGGGGGCTCTGGCAGGATTGTTTGCTATGGAAAAAGGAGGCAGGAGAAGCCCGATCCTTGGTGGTAACTGGGGGGACAGGAGTGCAGGTGCTGGAGGTCCTGCCACAGCACAACCTTGTTCCCTTACCATAGTGACCAGTCTGAAGCTTTGGGAAGAGACAAAGAGAAGGATTGAGTGAGCTGGTGGGCTTGGAGGGTAGCTTGGCTTTTGCTTCTGGGTCTCTTGGGGTGAGAGGAGTTTTGTGGTTCCTCTTCTCTTTCAGTGTGCCTTTCTTTCAGTACTCTCAGGTGTTCCATGTCTTTCTTGTCCTTCACTAGACTCTCCTTCACTCTGCTTGCCTTTTTATTTTTAATTTTCCACCATTATAGTAACTTGTAGTTCCCTGTTGGCTTTTCTCACTCTTTTGGCTGTTTGCAGAAGCAATCAGTAATTCAACAGTTAAACTGGAGAACTGGGATGTTGTTACTGAGTTTGAAGTGGAAGCTCACATCTCTTGAGTTGTTCATCTGAAGGTCTGGGCAGATGTCCATAAATAACATGCAAAATGTGCCCATTTGGAAACCTTACAGCAAAGAAGTCTGTAACTTTACTTTTAAGACTTAAATTGCCATCTGGTGTAAGCACACCACACCATTTGGGTCTGATCTGTCAGATACTTGATGACGCTTTAGCAATTAATGTATTGGATCTATCTTCTGAAAGGGAGACTGATGCTTGTGTATCAAGTGACTATTTACTGTTACTGCTTCAACCATGGTAAACTTTTGCCTCAAAAAATGAGTATCTCCAAAACAGTATCCAGGTTTCCTCAGTGCGTGTGGACTCTTGGACTCTTCTTAGCAGCTTTCAGCACAATGCATGCTTGGGGAGGGTCTTTAATATCTTCCAAGTAGCAGGAAGTGCAAAGAGCTCTGAATTAAATTCAGGTATCACATTGCTGGCAGTGAATTGTAGTTTCAGAGGGGTGTAACACACCATGATGATACAATGACAGCCACTGGGAAGGTATGTTGTTAGCATCTTTCACAAAAAAGCAGCTTGCCAGTCCTGGCATCAATGTATCTTTCAATATAGATTATAAAAAACAAATTTAGAATGATACAAAAGTTTTTTAAAACCATCATGCATCTCTTGTCTCTGACATGAGTGTCAGCTCACTCAGAAAATGCTAGTTGTGCTGCCACCCAGAAGACACCACAGATGGTGGCTCGTTTTTGTTCCTCTTGTCTGCTGTAAGATTGATCATGTTTGGATTGATGAAATTATTTGGGCAGGAGCTGCCATTGCTCTCCTCCTGTCTGTCCACTGTTAAAAGAAGTGGGAGAAAAGGGGGTGCAAAATGTACTTTTTAGTGTCTTTCTCTCTTTGGTACTTTTCTATTAACACTTAAAATATTTATGGAGGAGACTGTGGGCTTGCTGATGATGCTTCCTTACAATGAGCTCTTATCAGCAAGTTTTATATTTTATAGTCTTCTCTGGGCTTATATCTTTTTGTAGCAGTACAATTTGCAAGTTAAAGTTAGGATGCAGAACTTTGGCTATTTGTATTCAGCAGTGGCTAAATAACTGCTCCTGTGCAATGCAAGTCAGAGGTTTTCATTCTCAGTGTACACTGGTGCCATGAAGGCCAACCATTACATTGTGGGAAAAATTAGCAGGTGCCCACCTGCATTTTGGAGAGCTCCTCTAGAGTTAGTATGTTATTGCCAACAGTGTTTTAGGGACAATAAATTTTCTTCTTGTATGAGTCTCTTCTGCTACCAAGATACTTGTGGGAATATGAAACTTCTCAGTTTTACAACTTAACTTTTCCTTTGAACAAACAACTTTTGCTTACTGCTTTCTGTAGTTAGTTATTTTGGTGATTCCTATGCTAGCTGCATATGTAAGAAAGAAGCAATAAGTCTATAGCTAGCATGGGATTCCTGGCTTCTATTTAAACAGAAAATGCAGTTTTTTAGTCAGACTAAACCCTTGCCATGAACTGATCCTCCTGGGAACAGTGTTAAGGTATGTGATATATAAGTAGGTGATTAGTGACAGCCAGCACATCTTCACTAAAGGCAGATAGTGCCTGATGAATTTGGAGGTCTATAATGGAGTTATGGCATTGGTGGATTAAGGGAAGAGCACTGACATCACCCACTTGGACTTGTGCAAAGCATTTGACGCTGTCCCAGATTACATCCTTGTCTCTAAACTGGAGAGACATGGATTTGATGGATGGACCATTTGGTGGATAAGGAATTGCCTGGATGGTCATGGAGAAAATATGACACACTCCAGAAAGACAAATAGCCTGAGGTTAAGGTAATTTTTCATTATATGGGAGACCCCAATGACTGTGTCAACAGCTTTTCTAATGTGAAAGCTTTTCCAGATTTTCTGAGGTTTCCACTTTTCATGTCACTGACAAAATTGTATCCAAAATGAAATTCTTATTTTCTGGTTCATCCTCACAAGACTGTATATGAAATATTAATTGTTACAGGAAAAATGTTCTCAGAGTGTGATAAATGTATTTTGTGTCTTAGTTCAGGCTTCTTTTTTATTAAACACATACTCTTCCAACAAATTGTACTAAATCAGTAACTGGACAATATTCCCACAGTTTCATAACTGCACACTATAAGCTAAACATTACCAGTATCTTTTCGGCTTGTGAGCTTTTCCCCAGTGTGAAAGGAACCAGAAAGTGTGAGCATGAGAATTCTATTGGGGTGGTGTTCTCCTGACTCCAGTGCACAATGTTTTACCAGAAAAACATTGCATGCATTAAAAAAAGCTGTTGTGTGCTCCTGTTCTGTATCCTCATCAAAGAAGCAAGTGTCACCATGAGAAATTACTTGTTCTTGGATCCTTTTGCATAAATTGTGCTTGGCTTTTGGTTACATAGTCAGACAAAATAGATAGTGAAGATCAGGAAAATGGTAACCTAGTCGGCTTTTCTGGTGAAGAAACCTTGGTTTTTCTTTGACAAGATGCAGGTGAGAACATCTCTGTAATCCTCTGCATGTTAACCTTGATCTTTTTCCCAGGGAATCGAGTCTTAGATCTTAGTGGGAATGGAATCATGGCCTCTGTTTAGTAAACCAAGGGATTGTGCAAGATACCTGCTGTAAGTAACCATAATTGACTGATGCTTTGATAACAACTTTTTTCATTTGCAAAATAATAACATACTTGCCTTGACAGATAGGTGTGAACAGAGAGCTCAACTCAAAATAAATCTTGACTGAGGCACCCTGACACAAGCACTCTTATGTGTATGCAGGCATGCTTGTGTTAAGACACTATGTCTCTCAAAGCTTAATCTTTCTGGTGACAGATGTAATTGTCCTCTTAGAATTTTATTACAGTAAAAATCCACACTATTTTACTACATCCATATTTCAAGTCTTCTGTAGCTTGAGCTGTGTGCCTTCAGGATTTTATTGCTGCTTTATTCCTCTAAGAGATAATTATTGACTGTTTTGGGTGACTACCTCCTTACTGAATAGCACAGTTGATGTGTGTGTGTGTTTGGTTTTGTCTGCCCTCTCCTCCACTCTTATGGATTTCCATATGGAATGCACTCCAAGAAGTTTTGGGACATCTTATGGTGCTACATGTGAAGAAGTTTTGAAAACAGGGCATGTTATGAATCCTCCTGGGTGGAAGCTGGAAGCTCTACTTGGGAAGGACTTGTGTTTCCCTTAAATGCCTGTCAAAGAACCCTATCCTTATGTTTTGAAAATTTAGTGGTTTGGACCTCCTATAGTTTCACCTGCTGACCATTGATGTGTTCAGTGGCCATAATTGAGGCAATGTCCAACTTTCTCAGTTTTACCCCTTTGAATCTTGCTCCATAGGCTTATTCAGTGGCACAGGTATCTAAACATTCTGCTCTTCTGCTTTTTTCATTTATTTGTTAACTTTCAAAATTTGGGAACATCTAATTTCTAGGTACTCTAGTATGAAAAGGGTTTCATGGAAACTGAATTGTGCTGAACATGGTAATAAATGCCTTTTCGATTTGTTGTGGTTTAGGAATGGTTCTCCAACATTTAGTGTTCCCACTGAGACTCTCCCAAACCAGATGCTGCTTATTCCCCTTCCTCCCTTCTCGGATTGAAAGCACAAAAGGCAGAGATCATGGTTTGAGATAAGAGCAATGCTGGAAACAGCCATGAGATAAGAAAACAATTAGGAGCAGCAGCAATATTAATAACAAGAGATATAGGACAAAGAAATGACAAATACCAACTGGCTCTTCCCTACTACCCAGAGTCCCTTTCTCCACCCTGCTAATGATGTGAGGTGGTATCAAATAATATTAGGGTCTGGCCACACCATGCTCCTCCTGGCTACTGTAAAAAATTAACCCTGTTCTGGCTGAAACTGGGACACCACTGCACTTTTGCATGTCCAAGTTCCTTAACACATACTAAGGTTCAGAACCCCCATGTAGGAGTGGCAGTGAGTGCATATAAAATGATCACTTTACCTAATGCTGTGATAGGAAGGACTCTTTTAATATATTACAGCGCACAGAAATGCCACAAACTATTTTAGCCTGGAGAACAGAGTGCTGTATTTAGATAAATCTGTAAGATTGATTTAGGTAGTTACCTAAATTGGATTGTCTCCAGGCCAGTGGGATTAAGAACCTGCTTTTTGCAGAAAGTGTTATGAGGCCTTTAATGATCATACAAGGTCAGGACCCAGTTTTATGTCTCATATGAAAGACCATGAACTTAAAACTACCGATCTGTCACTGTCTGATCTGACTATCTGTTCCAGAGACTGCTTTATTTTAGAAGAGATTTGTGTAGCCAGGAGTCTAAATGCCGTCAAAGCTTTTAGTCCCTGCCTGAGGAGGTTTCTAACAAGTTTTTATTATGAAATATTGTCTTGGTTTCTTTATCCCTTTTCATTGCAGGCCAAAATGAGGCTGCAAATATTATTTTGCAGTTTTTACGTCTGTCATTTGCTGTACTGTGCACAGAACTGCTTACAGATCTGTGCCTGAAAATTAGTTAGTTTCTGGGTTGTTCAGGAGGGTATGCAGCTCTCAATGCTTTTCCTGGATCAGTTCATCTTTCTGCCTACATGGCCATGTCTCTTGTGAGGCCCCTCATTCCCCCTTACTGTAAAAGTGCAGCCACAGCAAACTACATAAATGTAGCAGGAATGTGTAGACCATGCCAGTCCTGCTTTAAGCATGTCACAGGTAACTGGATTCTGTGTGCTTGTGTACCCGTGTGAAAACTCCTCTAGTAATCATATAAGCAAAATCTTTCTGCACAGTAGCTGCACTCTAGAAAGGCGTGTGTGAGGAGGTTAAAGAAGATCGCCTTCCCAACTATTCTCAGCATATGATATGTAACGTAGCCTGTTTTTTCCTTTATAGCAGACATAGAGTCGGGACCCAGCTCATAACTTGATTATTTATGTGGTGTGGCCAACTGATTCCCACCCTCTTCCATACACCTTTACATGTTCCCATACAATTTCCACTTTGCCTTCAAAGGCACACTCTCTGTAGTGCAGCTTGATAGCTCAGAAGTGTGTATTCCTGTGGTTCCTGTCAAGAGCCTGTTTGGCATGCAGCAGGGAAACGTGTCTGTGGCAGATGTTATCTGAGATGGGAGAAAACAGCAGAAGAAAATGCTCTCCTATTTCAGAGTGTCCAACGAATGAGCTGTGCCAAGTTTTTCCATCAGTGTATTATGAAGTTTTTCCTAGCCCAAAAAAGACATTGCTTTGCATCATCTTTGCTTTTAGCAGCAGCAGAGGAGGTGAAATTGAAATCAGAAGGTCTTAATTTCAGAGAGAAGTAAATTTGTTCAGAAACAAAAGGGTTTTCTCTCTTGAGTCACCAATATATTACAAGTCTTGATTGGATTTGGAAGCTATTTAGGATGCTGCAGTTATATGGCTGGCTGGCAGTCTGGGTAACCTCATCACTGATGTGCCCATGAATGGCAGACTGTGAGTTGGTCACACCATACTGTTTGACTCATGGATTCTGAAGGTCAAATGCAACAGCCTTGATGAGGGACTTGGTTGGCACCAGCAGTGAAAAGGGATACAGGAGTTCATAGTGAAATGTAGCAGCAAATAAGTCCTTTCTGAAGAGGTGGGTGGAGAAGGAAGCCAAGTACACAAAATGAAAATATAACTGGTGGTATTGTACATTAGTCAGAGTTTTTGAGTCATCTGGGGAAATTATGCCAGCCAAGCCTACTTGTCTAGAGGAAACTTCTTGTCTCAGCTGAGGTGGCACAGCAAACCTGAAAGGCTTGCTTCGAGCTTTTGTGACCTGTGCATTCTGCTGTTTAGAACAGAACAGAGAAATCCAATTTCCTGACCAATTCAGGGCTGACCAAAGTAAAGCAGGTTATTAAGGGCATTGTCCAAAGGCCTTTTGAACACTGTCAGGCTGTGGAATTGAACACCTGTCTAGGAAGCCTGTTCCAGGGTTTGGCCAAACTCTTTTGGTAAATCAGTGTTTTCTAATGTCCAGTCTGGACCTCCTCTGGTGCAGCTTTGAGCCATTCCCACATGTCCCTGTCTCTGCATCACAGGGAAAGGAGCTCAGCACCTCCCCCTCTGTCCCTTCCTCAGGAAGCTGTAGAGAGCTGTTGTATTGTGGTTTTATATCTCTGTAACAGTTCTGTAATGTTTTGCCCCTTCACCCCCCATTTTCTCCCGGTGGTTCCACCCCGAGCCTTCCCGCCTTTCCCTCAATGCCAATCTCCCTGAAAATGCTCAATCATTCCCCTGTCCCCTCCCTGGTACCCTGTCCATCACTTGGCTCCCCATCCCACTCTCCCAGAATCTTCCACCTTGGGCATCGAGTGAGTGGACGAGGGCCAGGGGTCTCTCCCTTGAACTTCCCCCATTGGTTTGTGTGTCTGTCTGTCCTTCTGCCTTCCACTCCCCCGAATCCCCCCACTGGTTAATGGGCGTCCCTTCCCCCTTGTTACCGCCCCGGTATTTGAGCTGTTGCGAAAGCTTCGGGGGCGCTTTCAGCTGTCGGGTACAATGGCGTTTGCACCTCCTCCGAGCTCAGATTAAACCTGAGACTTTTCCCTGGCCTTGAGTCGGCTCCCTCATTACCTCCTCGGACGCTGCCTCCCCTCCATACAAGGCAGACATCGCAGCGTTCTGTCTTAGCCGCTCCCCGAATCTCCTAGAGAAACCAGGGAGTGTCCCCTGCACCCCTGCAGCTGACCGTGCCTCTGCCGGGCAGGCAAAGCCAGGGGGCTTCAGAGTAGGCACGGCAGCAGAGAGCAATGCTGTCACCCTTTGACCTCTTCCTCTCTAAACTAGATAAGCCCAAACTCCTCAGGGGCTCCTCAGGGCATTCCAGCCCCTTCACCAACTTTGCTGCCATGCCCTGGACACGTTCAAGGACCTTAATATCCTTCTTAAATTACAAAGCCCAGAACTATGCACAATATTCAATGTGAGGCTGCACCAGTGCTGAATAGAGTAGGGTATCTATGTATACTCCCCTGCAAGTCATCTTGTCCTTCAGGAGTCAACAGCATCTCCCAGTCTGGTACCATTAGCAAACTTTCTAATGGTGCATTCAACTCCTTCATCCACATTCTTGATAAATATATTGAACAGAAGGGGGCCTGGAATGAACCCTGAGGACCGCCTTTAAAACTGATGCCTCAAAATTTGATCCTTGACTTGCCCATCCTCCCAAGTTTTTGTTTCCTCCTGTGCCCAGCATATCTTGGGGCAGACCGTAAACACTACTGCACTGAGTAACTTGTTGCCTGTCTGAAATGGTTTGCTTCTTTCTCTTGTTTGACAGATGAGAAAATACAGCACAAACTGCAGGGACTGCTGTTGCTCGGCCTTTAGGATCCTGATGAGGTGCATGTGCCACTATGACTGACTCCCAAGTCAGTGTTGCTGCAAGAGCACACAAGTGCATTCCAACTCAATTATGTTGATAGACTAGTTTCTTCAGGAAGGAGTTCTTGGGAATCCTGCAATCCAGTCAATTTGAAACTGTGTGACAGAACAGAAAGCAAATGTATGGAGTGCTTGTGTGTTCCATGGGAGCTGGGCAGTGAGTAGAAGAGAAGTGGGCATCTATTTGTGTCTCTGCTGAGACAACAGCTCTGCTATTTCTGCCATGTCTGCTCAGTCTGTTTGGAGCCAGCTGGCCAGTTACACATCCCTATTGACCACAGAGCATCCTGCTCTTCTGGTGTGCACCTCCATAAAACAGGGCAAGGCATGGGAGCCTGAAATTGACAAGTGGGGGATGTCTGTGTAGAGAAATGGTAAATAGCAGCAATGAGGCTGAGGAGCAGAGTCCTGGTCAGGCACAAGTATTGCTGAAGGGCTTGTTCTGTGCAAGGCCTTGACTAATGACTGGGGAAACAACAAATAGCCCATTAGTTCACTGATGCTGCTAATGTGGAAAGTGGTGTTGAATACCACATAAATACAAAGGCGACTAAAATGTTGAGATCTGGACAGAAGTCAATACAACAGCATTCAAACAGGGGAGATCATATGAAACATGGCTTAGTTAAAAAAATAAACCTGTTCAAAAAGGGGTTGCAAGTGGTCAGCCTGGTCTCCTTAGGAACAAAGTGCCAGCTGAAGCCATTGGGCTTGGGTTTGCACGCTGGCGTCTTCCCAGGGATTGAGCTGCCAATAAGATGTATTATTTTGTGTAATTTGGAGTTGTCATCCAAATGACATTCCATGACAAAACTTCTCTGAGCAAAAATGCTCTCTGAATGAGGAGAGTTTCAAATACAGAGTCCACTGCAATATTTCAAATGTGATGATGTGGTCTTTTGGGTAGAGTTCAGAAAAGAGTCAGAGAGACTGTAGAACAGTGAGGACCAATATGGGAATGCTGAAAGGAACAATGTAGGTAATTGCTAGGCTGTACACAAATAATGAAAATAAAATAAGCAATTTTATAATAACTTGTAACCAAAAGAAGAGGAGAAATAGTAAAGACAGAAACTGTTTAGGGAGAAGTGTTCCCAGAAGAGTAGTAAGGATTAGTGGGAGCAGAACTTGCACAGAAATAATCCCTATTGTTTGTTGTTTTCTTTTGAATAAAGGATTTGTACAGAGAAGGCCTAAGGCATCTTACGCTACAGTAGTCAAAATTCTCTGATTAACTTGAGACTAGGAGTAAACTTGAAAATGCAATTTTCTTGCATGGAATGTGCTTGGAGGCATCCTTCTCTTCTTCTTGAGAATAAAAAAACCTTAAAGAGCAGTGACTCCTCTTGGATCCTTCCTATTTCCACTTTGTGTTTGTTTTTATTCTTTTCTGGCAGGAAAGATACCTCCCCTTCAGTGTATATTTTGATGAAGTGCTCAGGTACAAATGTATTTTCCCAGAAAACCTCAAGCCTGTCAAGCTGCAGCAAAGGGACATGTTGTGGTACCACATTGTGTGGCACTGCAAATGCTCTCTGGACTGAAGTGTGCAGTTCATGCTGATTTGCCTGAGTGGTTCCTGGAGGCAGTCCATACACTTCAGAGGCTGTGCTGGTAAATAACACCACTTCATCTCTTCAAAGGATCATGGACATATTTGTTTTCTTAACAAGTTATTTTCTCTGACTAGGAAGGGCAATGCTTTCTTTCCTTTCAAATGTCCCTGAGCTTTTGGTTGATTTTTTGGCAATCTGTTTTTCCAGAGGTGATGTTACAGCACTTGGCCTCTGCCAGGTTTCTCTGTTCTCTGTGGCCTGCTCTGTGGAGTGCCAGGATGGAGGGGTTGTATCCTTGTGCCCCAAACACCTTTCTGTCAGTCTAGCCCACCTAATTGGGGCAGTTGGTTTTGTTTGATGGAATAATTGCAAACTCACTTACTATGCCTAGGGCAGGGGCAGGAAGAAATCCATCTTTTATGTCATTAAAAGTACAGACAAAAAAACCCCAATCCAAACCAGATTCCCTTGAGGGTATCTGTGGCTTTTTAATGTCATTTACATGTAGCTTGATTTTTGCTAATGAGCAAGCTGTTTGTTTAGGGCTCTTAAATGAACCTTCAGCTTCAAGGGCTGCTGCTGAAAGAAGGGAGAAAAGAAAAGGGCAAAAGAAGAATGTGTAATGCCATGAGGATATTCATGCTCTTCTTTTTTTTTTTTTAGCTAGAGGAGCTGCTCTACTTTGTAATCCTCAAGCAGCTTCTCTGTCATTTGCAAGGTCAGGATTTTCTGGCTCACTTGGAGTGGATGCTCTCTGACCAATGAGGCATGAAATAGCAGTTGGAGAAGGGCTTGATAAATATTGATTCAGAAATTGCCATGGCTGCTGACTTTGCGATTGGCCTGTTTACCCAGCAAAAGGAAGAGGAATGGAAAGAAGTTGTCCATTACTTAGTGATGGTGGCACATGCATTTTTCAACACCACCCAAGATATTTGAGGGGAAAGGGTTTGAAAGCTCAGCCCAGCAAGTTTTTTAGGACAGCATTAATCCATCATAGTGGATTAGACTCTGGAATCCTTCCTGCTGCCGGAAGCCTTCCCTTCTTAGTTTCATTGGACTCTGTAGATGGTTTCACTGTCCCTCCAGGAGGAGGAAAGTTTTCCAGTGCAAGCAGGATAGGCATTTTGCTACTTTGGGGAATATCTGTACTGTGTTCAGACTAAAATGTGTACATGCTATCTGTGCTCTAAGCTGAATGAATTCTGTCTCTCTTAGCCAGCTCTGAGCCTGAATCTGTGGTTCCCCTTTGAGTGGTTTATGTCTCTTACCCTGCTGGGTCTCAGCAGTATGAAATGTCAACCAGCAGAGTGTTATCACACCATTTCAGTATTCTGCATTTTGCTGTTGTGCTACTGCTAACCTGGTACGAGGGACCCAAAATTCAGGTTTCCTGTAATGCCAACCAAAGCCTGAACTGAAAGCCAGAATTATAGTAATTAATTCAAGCTCAGTGCTATATCAATGCAGTTGCCAGATTGTTGGAATGTCTCAGCGTACAGGTGAAAATGAGCTCAACATCTGATAGCTGTACTCAGTGGAGGCATCCCCTGGGTGAGCTGTTTCCAAATGCCACCTGAGCTTGTGGCAGCCCTGGCCAGTGTTACAGGGTAGTCCCTTCCCCATACACTTGAAAGGAATCCTGTGCTTCTGCAGTGCTTCTTACCCATACTTTTCCTGTTAAATATTAAATTCACACACAAATTGTAAGAGGCTATCACTGAGTCTCTTCTGCCACAGGAATTGTAACACCATCTAATCCTTTTGGTCTATACTTTCAGTGTGTTCAAACCTCTGCAAGATTAATGGGTATGATTTCGTTTCCATTTAATTTCTGCTTCTTGATAAATTTGTTTCAATTAGAGAGGTGTCTGGGGACTTTTGTCAGAATCAGGAATTCTCCAAATTCAGTGTGTTGAATGCATGTAGTGGTACAGAGAAGGCTGGGAAAAGAAAACTTTTGTTCTGAGGTGCTTGTGGTCTATGCAAACAAAAATGGAAAGGAACAGGAGAAACCAAGTCCTGAGTTGAACTGCGTGGAATCTTTTTGTGAATAATGAGTCAATTGAAAAAAAAAAAAAAGCAATTTTTGTAATATCTTCATTAGTCAGTTTGAATTTTCTGATGTGTTTTGACTAGATTTGTTGTTTGAAAGCCCCAAATTCACAAATAACTTACAGCGATGAGATGGAGAGTTTGTTCCTCAGCACTCTCCTGCCTGGTAGCTCAGTTGTCCTATGACAGCATTAAGTTGTCTTCCCCAGCTCTTTATATTTTTGCTCTCAATACCAGAGCTCAGGACCCAGAGGAAAAGCTCATCACTAAGATCTGTGTGTAGCCTATGACAGCCCCCAGGCCCAGAATCACCATCCTTTGACACACAAATCCAGCAGCATCCTCCCGACCAGCCCTGCCCCTTCACAGGTGGAACCCAGCCCCACAGGGACAGAACTGAGGTTAGTTCCTTTCAGCCCGAGGTACCACCGTGGTCTGGTCGCAGAGCTCTCTTTGCTTAGCCCCTCTCACCTGGCACACAGGTGTTCCCTACTGCTCCTGTGTCTTGGATGTTGTCACCAAGGGCTATCAGTCTTTCTGGCCATGCACTTTGCCTTTTGCTGCCTCTAGGGAATTAACCCTTTTGTACCCTGCTGCTGTGTGCTGGGAGACACCCCTCATAGGCTAGGGGGTAACTGCATCCTGACCCTCTGGGGAAGGAAGGGAATTGAGGGACAAAAGTATATGAAAGCTGGTATAGGCTGCATAGTGACAGGGCTCTGCTCTGCCATAGGCACCTCCTTGTGCACTTGCTCCTCATGACTGCTCTTCTTGAATTAATAACCTTCACAGGTCACTGTGCAGTAATACCTACATCCTGATAACCTCCTTCAACCTGTTTGGGTAGTGAGTTGCTTCTAGAGAGGGACACCTTTTTATGAACATCCAGCTATAAAGAAATATGGCTGAGAGGGAGCGGGGTAATGGCATATGGTGAAAACACATTCCAGAGCCTTATGGATGTATCTTTAAAGAAGGACAGGGCATATTTTACCACTGTAAATTACCACTGGAATAAATGACGTTGTTACATTTTGGGAAAACCAAGCTGTTAAAACATAGATACAGTGACACTGCCTGTCTTTTTCTTGCTAAAATAATTGGTTTAGAAAATGAGGTCTATTTAGCATTGCCCAGAGGTCAGAGCATAAAGATTTTCAAACTGAGTTATCAGTTTTATTTGAACTTCATATTTAAGAGGGAATGATTCTAGCCAACATATTGTACTGAGCTGTGAGAAAAATGCATACAGTACTGTCCTCTAAGACCATTTGTCAGTGCAGGCTGAGTTTTCAAGTGGTTTAAAAATACTTGGTGTTTTTAAAAAAAGAAAGTCTAATGTAAAAACAAAACTTTACTTTCAATGAAGCAGCAATAATGTAGTGGTGTATTGCTTTTGAAATTGCATAGTTGCTTTTTTTTAATAGCTGCATTAATGCAGGTTTTCCACAGTTGGTGGGTTTTGTACACCAGCCTATTACTACAGGAGAGACATCTCATTACTGGATATTTCTGCAAACCAGCTTGGTGGTCTTTTACAGCTTTGTAACATTGATATTAGGTACCATAATATTAAGAAACCACTTCTTATCCAATAATGAATTATCTGAAATTTGAAAGAGGGGTTTGTGAGCCTGCCTGATATGACGTTATGATCATGCAAGAGTGGTAGGAATGGATTAGTCTAAGGTTTTTTTGTTGCAAGACTATGAAACTACAGACTAAGCAATAAAAAAGCTGAAGAAACGGCCTCTGTCAGAAAGATGGTACAGGTGAAATGTCAATCCCCAGACTGTAATACAAGAAGTGGGAGAACTTTTCTAATATTTTAAAACAGGGGACTAGGACTAGGGGGTTCTTGTCTTCATAGCTGGGACATTATCAGATTTGTTCTCAGAATCTTCATTTTTTCCCAAGTCCCTGTCCCTTAGGCTAAAGATTCACTGGAGTTAGGAAGTCCTGGCCACTGCTTTCCATTCCCATCTTTGGAGTTGTTAGTTCATTATGAAAAATGTGCTGCTGTTTCCTTTACGGATGAGAAGTGGCCACAACCTGGTTTGTCTCAGAGGACTCTCAGTATTGGGACCTTGCTCAGGCTTTTGGTATTAGCAAAGATCAGTGACACAAGGCTGAAAAATGGTCACCTCCGAGCAAGACGTGCTACAGGAGAGCGAGTGGGTCTCTCTTCTCTTAGTTCTGGCTCAAAACCTTATCAAGGCACTTGATTGTTCCACATTTTGAGCTCATTTTAAGTCCTGGTATTGATTGTCTAGGCTTAGGGCAGTTTGAAAGACCAGGTTTCCCACCAGTTGTGTGGCAGCACTGCTGTGGTGTATTCTCAGTGCCAGTGAGTGCTGTCTGAAGGGTCTCAGCAAGTGCACTGGCTCTGAATGCATAATGTGCCGAGTGGATGCAGCTACTGCGTGCTCCTCATTTGCTGCTGTGCATACCTGAACACTACCTACCTTACACCTTTAGTATACACACACAAACAACTCTATCCATCTGTCTGGAGACTGTGCCTGGATGTATTTCCCAGGAGTACTATTATTGGCCCTTTATATAAAATACTGGTTTTGAATGTAATTCAAAGCATTTTACAGAGCAGGTCAGTTTCATCATCCCTCTTTTACAGATGCCAATTCCCAAAGGTAAGAGCGGGAAAAAGATCTACCTATGGTTACAGGGGTAGAGGCCTAGATTTCCAATTTTCCACATGCAAGAATGCCACTTGATCCAGCAGGTCTTGCTGCAATGGATGGTGTTTCTATAGATCAGGTGTTTGGGGGATCATTTGGTTGTTGTGATGCAGATGTTACATTAAAAGGAAACTCTTATTAGTATAGCTCCAAGTTCTAGATGTTGTTCACATCAATGTTGTTCACATCATGTTGTTCACATACCAACCTTTCTGATGCAGCTGTGATGTGTGCCTGTGCAGTGCTTCTGTCTGTACTTTGAGAGACTAAAAAAAAAAGGCAGGGAATAACAAAGTGACTTCCAGAAGTCAGGTGTGGAGGAAGTAACAAGTCAGTGGATTTTTTGGGAATGGTTTGCAGGTGTAGCATGATGACGTGCTTCTTCAAGCCCTGCATACACACACATCTCAATGCACCAGAGAACTAAAACTGGCAGATGGTGATGGGGAACACATGCTTCCAGGTTGTGATGGTGTTTCCCAATTGTTCTTAACACACAGTGAAGAGGAAATGGTGGAAGGACAATGGGAAAAAAGGCAAAGACCCTGACCCATGTGTGTATTAGAATAACCCTCTCCACATGTCCAGTGGGATGCTGACTGCTTCTGGCTGTACTTTGGGACAAGATGGGGTGGGGGTTCCTAGTGCTCATCAATAGTGTACAGCAGCTGGTTCAATTTGGATCCTTTGATTGCCTGTAGCCCTGGAGCCCTTCAAGCGTGTGTATGTTTGCATGCAGCCTAATTAGCTGCATTATCATTGTCATTAATGGCTTTTAATGAAGAACAGATGGGCCTGTCAAGGTTTCAAGCTGTGAAGTTCACTGACCCATTTGTGCTAAAAGGAGGGGAAAGAAAACGAAAAACCTCCCTGGTTCCAAACTGATGGTGGTAGACTGAAAATTAAGATCTCCCAAACATAAACCTTATGTTTTCCTATACAGCACGATTTGAAGGCATATGCAGATGCTGACCAAAGCTCTGCTTTTCTGGGGAAAACAGGATTTCCTGGCACTTATCTTCATGAGGTTCTGACACATCGGTTATCTTTGTAATGTTTGAACTGAGACTTCTTAAAAAAATGGAGGAAGGAAGGGATTGAGATGATACACTCATCTCAATGGAAAGGGTCATTAGGCTAGGTCAGTAATATAGAGTTAAGGAAATGGAGAAAGAGAACATTAATTTGGAATGATTCTCACTAGTGTCTAAGTAACCTAAGTGAAGACCTCTAAAGAATTTTAACTTTACCCTCTTATTCTCTTTCACTTTTTCTCAGGCTTGATTATCATTCATACATGGCTGTGAATGACATTTCAGGGCAGGCAATATTAAGAAGATTTTCTTCCAGAAGATGAAATGCTGCTGTTCCTCATTAGGAGCTCAGATGGTCAGCAGTAAGCATGGGATCTTGGTGGAGAAAAAATGGAAAAGATGAATCCCAAGCATAGATCATTTGCTAGGATGTAATTGTCTATTCAGGTAGCAGCTTTTCTTGTCTTCTAATTTCCTTAATAATTATTGAGCAAAAGGGGATATGTAAATTAAAAACTCATATTGATCAGTGCAAGGCTTAATGAAAAGAAACTCCTTTTCTCTTTTAATTGTGAAGGAAGTTTTTATTCTGCCTATGATTCAGGATTAGCTATCTGCTTTTGGCATGATGTTCTCCATCTGAATGAACAGCATACAGATGATATGGAGTGCGTTCTTGGTGTTCACTTTTGTGTTCTGTTACTGGACCCACCCAATTTATATGGATCATTCAAGAGTATCTGCACAGCACAGGAAGGGCCTGATCAAAAATCTTATCACTATCCTGGTCATGTTCAAAATGTTTCCTATCAGAATTCCAGTTAGAATTTCCAGTGTGTTGAATGCAAGTTGTGTTATCACTCTGTAGAGGAGTTTCACACAGGACCATGTGTTTGTCATTTCAGATCCATGTAGGTCCTACTCTTCAGTGTGGACAGATGAGAATTGGAGCTTGAAATAATTATTGGCTCAATTGCAATATCCTCAAGTTGAACTTGCAATGTGCCCATTTCTTTAAAAATTTAGAAGCATTTAAAGACATTGCTGAAAAGTATTGTAAGTAAGAGTAATAAATTTTATCCTGGTGTCAGAGGAATACACCATAGGAGTAAATAGTAGCTGTAAATTCATCTTCTCCCTTGCCAGGCCTCTCTTCTTTCCCCTCCCCTGGCTTCTTGTTTTTACTTCATACTTTCATTTGGAAAAAGGAAGACATTAAATCCATTAGCACTGATCCAGTGCCATATTTAATTAGCTGCAGTATGGGGCACTTCTGTAATCTTAGTATACTGAGTTCTGTGAGTTAAAAGGTTTAGTTTGGGTTTTTTTCTCTTTCCCCTGCACTAGCATCTATTAAGGATTAAGTAGTGATATATCTGATTATTTTACATTGCCTTTATCAGGCTGCGGAAATAATTATCTCTCACTGGGAGAGTTTTCAAACAAACAGTCATATCCATGAAGTAATTTCCCAAGGAGTCTCTCTGGAGCTGCAAAAGGAGACTTAGAACATTAACAATCAAAAATTCTGCTGTTCCTCCCTGGGTCCTTCCCAGCTGTTTTACAAAACTTCACCTGCCTTCCTGCTTGGTGCCTACCTGGAAGAGAGAAGCCTCATAGAATTGAAGATCCCTATTTCATGAGGTGATTTCAAGAGCTGACTTGCCACAATCCCTTAAGTTGTGTTTTAGATGTGTGCTTGGGAGTAATACACCCTTTCTTATACTCTGTCCTGTGGAAGTTTAGAGAGGAGGGATTGGGAAGGCCTATGGAAGCACCTCCAGCAGAACATCCATAGGCAATGGCTTTAGGTGCTTAAGCTTTCCTACATAACATGCACAAGAAAGATTTTCTCATTAGCTCCAATACCGGGCAGCAGCAGAAGACCAAGGGTGAAGAGGAAGCATGGCAAGCTTCATTACACTGAGTGGAAACATTTTCATAGGGATTTATAGAGAGTGAGAATGTCACACTGGAGATCAGTAGAAAGGTTAAAAGCTGCAAATGTCTGCCCTCATTCCATCTCAAGACAGGCTGGAGGATGCTTTCTTTCCCTCCTTCTCTTTAGTTAATACTTTGTTACTTACATATACAGCAAAACTTTTTAAGTCTTCTTTTCAGTATTTCCTTTATCTTAATTTCAGTTTTCCTGGGTTTTGAGGTGGTCAGGTGTTTGTGCGATTTTTTTCAAGGTATGTAACCCATATGGGAAAGTGAAACATTTTCCAGGTAGGAGCTTGCAGGAGAGACAGGGATGAGGAGAGCTTGTCTGGCTGCTGCAGCAGCCAGCTGTTGAAAACAACACTGACTGCCAGTGGCAGGTAGAAGCCTGGCAGAAGGAAGGGTTTAAGTACAAAGAGAAGGTCTTGTCTATGCAGACAGGAAAATACTCTAGAGGCCGGTGAGAGACGAGGTAGAGAAACACTCAGGTATGAAACAGTTTTGAGAATCATCTACTTGAATGCATTGGAAAGTTCGAAGAGATGAAAAGAAGGAGCAATCTCTGAGTAAGACAGCAAAAGATGTAGAGGCTTTCTAGGAGGGTGGCTTGGAAAGCACAAGAGTGAGAGAGAGATGACTGAAAAGGGGCTTAAGGAAAGAAATTTGGGGAGAGTCAGGACAGGGAAGTCTCCTGCATGGGGCAGTCTAGTGCTTGGACATCAAAATGTTTCCTGAACGGGTTTGGGTGTATCAGGGTAGGAGTCTGAACGCATTTTTTTTTGAGAAATAGGATAGCTGTATTCACTGGCATCGATGTGCTTCTTTATTTCTGTCTTGGATGCTTTTGCCAGGCCTTTTAATGTATTAACAACTTTCTTTTGAAAGGCTTTCTCACCCCTGATTATTACCTGCATAAAAAAAGCACAATTTTATTACTCTCAGATTTGGTCCAAAATATGATTTTCAGGTTTAATGTTAATTAGCACATCAACACCTGTTGCAGTCTTAATTGGTTTCTATCTGTCCTTTAGTACCTAAACATTTAGACAAGGGTGTAAGTACAGGATCTTCACAACTTACTCTTCCAAGAATTAGTCACTTTCCAGTGCTGGCAAATTGCTGTTCTAAAGTATATCCTGGGGCAACAATTGTCAGTTAAGATCTAGCTAAGTTAAGCCATTTATTATTTTAGATCTTTGATTTCTTTCAAAGCTATGCCATCACTACTGTTTTCCACACTTCACAAAGTATTCAAATACATAATGGCCTGAATGAAATCTCTCACTTGTATTTTTCTCCTGTTTTGAGATACCACACCATTAATTTTAGAGAAAAAAAAATTATGAAAAATTTGTGGTTTTATAGCAGTTTCCATGGGAACCAAATATGAGATACAGAGGCTGGGCACATGGCTCATCCACCAGCTCTGCCCAGGGAACCTGTGCAGGTGACAATGAACATCTGATGCCACATGACTGTCGTCACATCATGGTTGAAGCTATAACTGGACACATGCAATATTTACAGAGAAATTTGAACCCTGAACCAGTTCAGCTGGCTTTGTATTCCGTTACAATTTAAATTACCAGTTTAAACTTGCCAGTACAAAAATGTCAGGTTATAGCCATGTTTGCAGAATTGCAATAGGAAATAGCACAAATAGAACAGATACTGAGGGTGTGTAACTGCAAATATTACTTGATATGTTTAAGACACTTGACATTTTTTTAAGCCATCTGTAAAGTGCATCTGAATGTTCACTTAAATTTCAGTAGTCTCTGGTGGGTCCTAGACTCAGTTTTCAATGCTCTCCTATTTTGGGTGTTGCACCATAATTTATATGCAAATAGTATCTGCATACTAGTTTGAAGAAAAACCCAGGGAGAATCTGGTAGAGATCAGAAAGGTTGAGCATATGGCTTGTATTTAGAAATCACTGAAGTTTCATTTAGCTGTACTTGGTGCCTTATATGACTGTGAAGTGGGTAGTGAAGTACAAGATGCACAATGAAAGAAATTTCCTTTTCTTTTTTTCTTACAAGAGGGAATATTTGTGGAGACTCTTGTTTATTAGACCCCTAAATATCTTTGGTTTCAGCTGCTCCTCTTTGTGGAGTGCCGTGAGTATTTGTTGAAATTGCGCCAGCAAGGCAGATGACACTACAGCAAACAAGCTCTGTGGGCACGTAACTCCAAACTCCCATGTTTCAAAGTGGGAGCCTAGAGTTTGCCCATTACTAGAAAATTGAAGTATGTGGAGTGCAACACAAAGGTTTCCCCAAAAGCTATTGAGTGCCCAGCATAGGGAGGAGGCAAACAGGTCTGAGGCAGAATTCCTCCCTGCTGGGCACAGGCTGAAATTATGGCAGAAATGTTGCAGGGCATTATGCTGAGCAGCTGAACCCGTGGCTACCTGTGTGACTGACCATTTCTGATCAACTTGGTATTCAAACTGATTTCTGTTACAATTTAATTACTACCAAAGCTTTGAACCAGCAGTGTTCATGCTGTCAGCCTACAGGAAAAGTAGACGTGGTAGCTGTTATGTCTTGATTTTAAGTAAGGCTTGGCACAGCACTGTGTGGCACTCTTGTACGCAAACTCAGGAAGCAAAACCCACATAAGATTGGCACAACCAGTGGAAAAACTAGATTGAGTAATCTATCAATAGTTCCTTGTCAAGCTGAGAGAACATTCAAGTGTGGTCATCAGAAATCTGTCCTGGGTCCAGAACTATTCAATATTTTAATTTGTTATTTTGACAATGGGAGGACAAGCATGCTTATGGGATTTGCACATAATACCAAGCCAAAAAGGATTGTCAGCCTTTTCGAGCACAGAATTAAAATTCATAATGACCTTTGTAGACTGAAGAAACTATGTAAAATTCAATGAGACGAAATTCAGTAAAGACAAGTGGTTAGAGAAAAGAAAAATCAAATATACAAATACAGAAGTATCCAGTTTTGGCACCATTCTTTGAGAGTGGTAGACAAATGTGAGAGAGATCAGAATTGTAGAAAATATAGCCTGAATAGAAAGATGAAAAGAACTGTGTGTGTGTGGAAAAGAAAAGAATATTGTAAATGTAACATTTAATATATTTATTATAATAAATAACACATCATAATATGTTATCTAATAATATAGTAATAAATATAATTAATAATTATATATTAATATGATTGTTAATATATGCCAGGTAGTTGCAGTGAAGATTAGATATTCTCAGTATCTAACCAGGTAAGAATATAGTGAGTTTTATTTGCAAGGAGTTTAGAATTAGATTTTAAGGGAAAGCTGCTTGTACCTTTAGGAAGATAGCACTGTAAGAAGAGCTACCTTGAGAGGTTGTGAAATCTGAAGTTTTTAAGTACTGGTGAGATGAAAATCTCTTTATGGTGGTTTTTGCATGCCTATTCTACTTCATGTGAGGGAATGTATTAGGCGGAAGTTCTTAAATGAATCTGAGCTAGACAGGGATGCAAAGGGGAATAATGTGTCGGAATGAATGTGTGAACATTTGAAATATCTGTCTTTCTGTCCTGTAATATAGCTTCACCTTTGCATTCTTGCTGCTCCTCATGGGAGACTGTCTTGTGTCTGTGGTCTTCAAATAATATGGGCAAAGCTCTGTGCAATTTTATTTAGCTTCACAGTTATTTCTGCTTTGAAAAGACTGGAAGAGTTGACTTCAGAATTGTCTTTCACCTTCAGTTAATCTGTGAATCTGTTTTATATGGTCCAAGATAATCAAAGCTCTTGCTGCAAAAATTTTAAGGAAAAAGGTTTGACAATTTCTACTGCCAAATAGGTATGAACTTCTGAAAATGTTGGTCTTGCTTGGACTTGATAGAACAGCAAAAGACAGATTAATAGATGCTGAGTGTTTATCTCCTTTGTATTGTATGCTAAATCGATACATTTAAAAATATATAACTAACTCCATTAGGAAATTATAACAAACATTCTCTAAATATCATGATCCAGAAGTTGTATACAGTGTTTGCATAAAAAGGGGCAGGTTCAAATTAATTCACAGTTGTTTAAAAGATTTGGTAACTTTGCCAGTATAGAGAGATCATGGCAGTGGAAACTATGAATAAAGCATGTCTACTTGCAGGTATAAGAAATGTGATGGCATGCACTTGCTTCTATCTGCAGCAGGTCAGGGAACTATGACAACTCTGTGATAATCATTGTGCTTTGCAGCAACTTTTTCCATTTAATTACTTGAAGCTGATCCCAGAATAAGAGGATGTATATTGCTGTGTTGGTGGACAGCTAAGTGTCTCCCATTCAAATGTAAATACAGAGATTAAATTTATAGCAGGATATGGCACAGTAGACTGTGTCATGAGTCAGAGTGAGATAATGTATGAATAGCTTCAAGGTCAAGAGACAAAATATGTGATGGGTTGATCTTTGTGTTTAGCTTATAGATAGAAAAGCTTGAAATGTTTGTGAAAATGACTTTCATTTTTAAAAAGCTGTTTCATGGAGCTGGTTGAACTAGTAGTAGCCTATCTTTGCTTGTTGCTTCAAAAAGAAAATCAAGTTGTCTGGTGACCTGGGTATTGTGCATTCTCACACTGGTCTCCTGGCCTGTCTCTGATGTGGCAACCGGCTGATTTCCTGGACAGCCCCATGACTCCAGTGATTGTCTGGTTCCTTCTTACCAAGGTACAACCACTGAAGGTTTACTAACGTGTTGATCCAGTTGCTTAAGACTTTGAAGTTCTGAACAATGACCAATTGAGTGATTGTCTCACTGTACAGAAAGGCTGCTTTCTCATGCCCACCACTGCAGCTTCCATTGGGAAGCTCCACTGTAGTTTCCTGGGGAAGTTCAGATATTGGATAACAATATGATCCTTATGAAGACTGGAATGAACACATTAGTTAGTGGACTACACACCCAGGTGCATGGGCTGTGCAAAGGAGACACTTCATGAATTCTGTTGTCTCCCAGCATTTGCACACTGGTAGGCAGCACAGCCTGAAAGAACAGGGGAGCCGAAAATGCAAGGGAGACTGTGAGGTACAGAGAATATGGACCACAGGAGCACTGAAAAGCTATGTTTGCCTTATCATATGCAACCACACACTAGTTTCCTCTCCCCACCCCCATCTTTTTTCCTTCAAGGCAAATTATAGATTCTCAAAGACCTTTTTAAGCAGGATATGACTGAATTTCAAATCTTTTTATTGTGCATTGTGAGAAGGGAAGCTAATGGTAACCTCCCAACATGACTTTGTTCAAGCAATACTTTTCTCTGGCTGGCTGCAGATTTGTCTGCCTCTGTGTGATATTTCCTCCTCTGGTTCTCTATATGAGCTTTAATTAAGCTGTAGCAAGTGGGAGAATGCATGAGTCCTTCATTTTCTTGATCAAATGGCTGGCCTCTAAGACAGTCTTCACCATCCTTTAGCTGTGTTGCTCTAGATGTCTGTTAAATGTGGAAGAGGCATGTATAATGTACAAGTTAAACATTTATTAAAAAGGTAAGAGGACTGTATTTATTTGGTCTACTGGTTCCCTTTCAAAAACTTGCAGTGCTTCCTTCACCCTGACTCATTCATGCATCTCACATGAGTATTAGCACTGCTAATCAATCCAGACTCTGACTTTTTGAAGTTACAGACAGCTTCTTCTTGTTTTTGCAGGTAGTGATGAACATCTCCTTATTGATTTCACAAATATTATGTAGAGTATCCAACATAAATACAAGAATAAATCAGTGAGGGATTTGCCCCAGCTTAAGGGCTCAAAGTTATGAGAAGGACATTGCCTTGACAGTCTGCCCTACCCATGCTGTGTTCTACTGCCTGCCAGTAAGTTTGCCAAATCTCTGTGTCCCAATTGCCATTGCTATTGTTTGCCTGTGGGAAGTTGGTGATTTCAGTGGCTGACCTGTGAACTGCAGTGATTAGAGTCATAGACACGTAGAATGGCCTAGATGGACAGGGACCTTATATAGATCATCTAGTTCCAACTGCCCTTCCCTGGGCAGGAACACCTTTCATTAGACCAGATTGCTCAGAGCCCCATCCGGCTTGGCCTTGAACATGTCCAGGACTGGGACATCTACAGCTTCTCTGGGCAACCTGTTCCAGTGCCTCACCACCCTCACAGTAAAAAATTCCATTCTAATATTTAATCTAAACATACCCTTCAGTTTAAAGCCATTCCCCCTCATCCTGTCACTATATGCTCTTGTAAAATCTCTCACCATCTTTCTTGTAGACTCCTTTCAGGTACTGGAAGGCTGCAATATGGATAGCTTGATGCCTTGTCCTCTCCAGGATGAAAAATCCAATTTCTCGCAGCCTTTTCTTGTAGGAGAGGTGCTCCATCTCTTTAAACACCTTAGTGACTCTCCTTTGGACCCTGTCCTTCCTGTGCTGAGGACCCCAGATCTGGTTGCAGCACTGCAGGTGGGATCTCAGGAGGGAGGAGTAGAGAGGTAAATCCCCTCCTTCGCCATGCTGCCTTCAATGCAGCCCAGAACATGGTTGGTTTTCTGGGCTGCAAGTGTAAGTTACCAGGTCATTGCAAGGTAAATTGTTCAACCCCTCGTCCACCAGCACCCCCAAGTATTTCTCAATAGGGCTGCTCTTGATCTGCTCATGACTGAGAACAGAAGGATACACTAAACATCTTGTGGACTCTCCTGTGGGAAAGGTAATCACGGGTAGGAACCCAGGAACTGCTGTCTTTATCCTCACAAGTGATCTCTAGGTCAGTGAAGGTTTGTCAATCAAAGCCCTGTGCTAGCTTAAAGGCAGTTCAATTTTCTCATGTAGCAGAACCTGTAGGATTGCTCACTTAAAGGTACATTCATGACAGCTTTCAGTGGAAGGTGTTCATTGCAGGAAACTGAACCCACTCTTGGATTTGCTAATTCAGTGCTATTTACATGCCAGTCAGTCAGTCCAGCCTAAGTCATTCTTTACTACACAATCTCAAGCCTGTGGGAAACTTCAGCTCATGAACTGTCTGTCCACCCTATACAGAACACACTCTGCTACAGCTTCTAGTGGTAATGCTGATTGCATCCACTTGTTTGCATTGCTGTAATAAGAAAATATGACTTCTCTCCAAGACTCTAGGTAAAGACATGCATTGTTAACGACTCTGGAAATCAGCTAAAATAGGTTTGGTGGGTTGGTTTCTTTTTAATTCTTTTCATGTCTACTGAAGGTGAGATGTTGTAATACTGCCCCTGTGTAACAGAATGAACTTGAGAGCACAGATTCCCACTATGGCTTGCATTTGCTACTTCAGGTTTGAAACCCAGTTTCTGTGGGAAAGGTAAAAAGTGCTGAGTGCTGAGGTGACATGCTGTCAGAATGCTGGGACTGGTGTAGATGCAAAAGTTCCCAGCCCTGCTGCTGCCTGTGCAGTCTCTGACATGTCGTACAAACTCCGTGTCTGCTTTGTAATGCTGTGCAACCAAGCTGCTATTTCCATGCCCCCCACTGTGTGCTTGTTCCGCTTGTTTAGCTGTTGCCTTTTAAGCGGATTCTTTCAGTTCAACTGAAACATAGTTCAACTTATTGTGTTCTTTCTGGCTTTGCATCTCACAGACGTTCATTGCTCATTTGCTCTCTCCTCTGCATGTCAGTATGTACACATTATCACAAGAGGATTGGCTGCTCAAGGTAATAGCAAATATTTTTCAAAATATACAGCTAGGTAACAATTTTTTTTGCATCTCTGCTTCTATTATGCTTCACAAAGCAAGCTGAATTTCAAAATGTCCATGCAGTTACTCTGATATTTTCTGGTGATGATGAAAATCAGGTTTTTTTCTATCCTTCTGACAGCAAATCCTTCAATTTGTCAAATACTGTATCATGGATAGACAGGTTGGGTGCTTAGCTTCTCCCAGAAAGAAACTAGTTTAGAGGAGGTTAATAGTTGTTGCCATAAACAACTCTCTCAGTGATTCCTCACAATTGAATAAAGATGTTTTTTTCCTTTGAAACTCAGGTGAGGGTACATTTTACAAGTAAGGAAACAAAAGGACAAAGAGAGTTTCTGTTCAAAGATCACATGATTATCATGAAATGAAATTAAATCAGAAACTTGAAAGCAAGTAAAACTCCAAAACTCTCAAAGGTTTCCATTGACGCTAATTATAAACGAATGTGGTATTTTTGTTTGTTTGTTTGTTTTGTGTTTTTTTGTTTGTTTTGTTTGGTTTTTTTTTTTTTTTTTTTTTTTTTTTTTTTTTTTTTTTTTTTTTTTTTTTTTTTAGGTCTGAGGGTATTTTAGGGATTAAAAGCTAAGACTTGGGGTCAGGAGGTAGGAGTTCTGTCCCTGCTTTGATCATCATTGAAAGAAGGGTTTGTATGCAACTCTGTCTAGAATTTGCATTAGAAATGCTACTTGTGTTCTTTACCTGGAGAAAAGAACCGCCATTCATTCCATGCCTCAATTCCATGTAGAAGCCTTAGATGTAACTATGTATTTCTGTGGGTTTTCAGTGTTGCTTTGTGATTGTCTTTGGGAAGTATTTTGGGATCATTGAAAAAGAGAGACACCAAAGGGAGAAAGATGCAAAGCTGTACATTTTAACTTTCACAAGGGCCAGTTTTTGTTTTACCACTCTCTGGAGATGACTGGATAGAACTTCTGTTGGGTTTAGTTCATAACAATCCAGTTGAATCAGTAGCATGATGTTTCAGCACCTTTCCCTCCTCTCTCTCCAGAACATGGATGTGCTACTTAATTCAATAGACCTATGCTTGTACCAGTAGGAGGATGGGAGCAAAACATGGTTGGACAGAGGTTACAAAAGTTATTTTGAACTGTGATGTGTCTTGGTTGTAGGGGAAAATACATTCCACATCACAATTGCTTGCTATGCAAGAGAGCAGAATTGAACTAATTTAGTTTCGTCCAATGTGCAACTCTGAATGGGCTCTCTCATTAGAAGTGAGTGACTTAGTAATGACACTCTACAAATTAGGAAGAAGGATGGATCATGGGAGCTGGAGGCCAAGGCTGCTAGGAAGTGAGGGAGCATGATTGGTGTGGAAAAGGACAGGCTGTCAGCATCCTCGGGTCTGGCTTAATACCTTGCCTAACTGTGATTTCTGGCAGGCTGTCAGGTTTCAGTGAAAATGAACATCAAGTTGGTGATTCATAGCCAGTGCCTTAAAAACAGCCTGTTTGCTTCCAGATGGAGTATGAGGAGAGTTGTGGCTCCTTCATGCTTCCCTAACTTGCTTGCAGTCAGGTGCTTCCTAACTTCTTTCTGCAGGTGCCCACTGACAGTGCAGTACTTCAGTCCCAGCTCTTTAAGCCATTTACTGCCCCCTCTCCGCCGTTATTCCTTCCTTAGCCAGCTCCCAAGCTCCTTCCTGCAAATATCTTGCTCTTTGAGTCCTGTGGCATCTCCAGAGTTCAGGTTCTGGCTGTTTTTAACTTTGTTTTGGACAGGGACCCTGCAACTGGACAACACTAATCTTTCCTTCCTGCTCACTTGGGGTGGAAACGTGTTTTCTGGTAATGGACCAAGAGATTACTTAGGGATGTTATCCATCACACAGAGAGAAAACCTGCAGGTTTTCTTACAGGGCTGAAGATTTCAAAGGATGCTGAATGCGTCAATGCTAATTCTGCACTGGGCAGAATGCCAGAGTCTGCCTAATGCTTTTGCTGGTCTGACATTTGAGCCTCCATCCTAATGGATGCCAAAGCGGATCCCTCCACCTCACAGAGCCATTAATTAGAGCTTAATGACTTTCTGAGAGAAAGGCCTCGGAAATGAGATTCAGAGAATTTCCTACTGATAATGTGTGGCGTAAGTTCCAGGTTGGCCTGCTTTGGTTAGACTCTGAGGTCTTTTAAGTCAAATGGTCTAAGCTTCTGTTTACAGTATCCACCTTTTTTTTTATGTTACTGTCACACAAAACCTTTTCTGTGTAGAATGACAGCTTCTCTTACTTCTGAAGCCATTTTAGGTCTTCTCTGGGCATTAAATGAGTCTTAAGCTCTGCTGATACTGGCATGGCTCTTGGAATGACAACTCCGTTTACACCCAAAACTCTTTTCAGTCTCAGGTTCCTGCAATTGTGGTTTCTATAAATTTCTGCTTTATCTGAACTTGGGTCTAATTGTACAAAGATCCCATTTTTGATTTTTATTTATTTTTCTTTTTTAGATAACACTACTGGTTTTTTTTCCCTGAGACATTGAATTCAGTGTTCATTTTCCATCAGTTTAACTTTGAAACTCCCATTTTTCTTAATAGAACTAAAATGTGAGCTCTCCAAGCATTGAGAGCAGTTTTCCTTCCTAGATATTAATGCATTGAGGTTTTTTATCTATATTCTAAAATTCTTAGGCTTTAACCTCTGGCTGTGAACTGTACTTGTGTGTTGATGGTGGAGTATATGAATATGAAGTGATTGTTTTTTTTGAGAAGTCTGGTCACAATTATGAGAATTGGAGGTATCAATATTTTCTATCAGTCTCTTTGCAAGGTGACAGGAAGTTCTGAAAAGTTCAATTCATACTGGTAGCAATCAAATATATTTTCCCTGTAATTTTCTTAGAAGTATTTGTGTAGTCTACATAATCTACACAATGCTTTTGTCAGATACTCATTTGGTTTTGCTCCTGTGGGATTAGTATTGGCTTGCACAAGAGTTGGAGGAAAAAGCTCTCTGAATTTTGACTTGAAGGCACAATCATGTAATTTTTCCAGTGTCACTGGCAGCTACACTGACTTCAAAGTGGCTTTCCAAGAATTTGGATTCAGTTAATGCAATCAAGCTTTAATAGAGACTTGGTTCTGAAGGCAAGCCTGTTCCATTTTGTTTTTCTCTGTTGGATACATGCATCTAAGAACTGGGATCCCTTCTAGAAGGTTGTTCAGGACGTATTACATGTCAACTGCTGTACCTCTTATATAAGCGTTATGCAAGAATTTTGAAGTATAAGGCTTTTCTACTTTTTATACTTCAGTGCTTCTACCTGTGTTATTTTTGCCAAGCCAGGATCTTCAATTTCATTATAAAGTGAACCAAAGCTGAAGAAAATTTGAATGAGTATGGCTTTTTATTTCTTCATTATTGTGTATTTTTAATGTGTATTTTTTTTCAGATTTTCAAACTTATCCTGAGAGTAAAAAGGTATCTTTAGCTATATTTAAAATCCTAGTATAATCTTACAGTTGAAAATATTTGTAGGAGAAGAGGAAAACCAGAAAATGTTGCCCTTCTACTGTGCACTTTACATTACAGGTTGGTGCTAAACTTCAGTTCATAAAAGAGAGGAAAGCTGTGTGGGAGCCAGGGGGTGTGCATGCGGGTACCTGTGCAAGTACGAGGCAGGGGGCTGATTTAGCTAGAAGCAGGATGGGAGATTTTAACTATAGATGGGAGAAGAGAGGGGTTCTGGGATGTTTCTGAGGAGGTCTGCACACTCCAAATCCTCATGGAAGGACATGGGAATTGTGCCTTCTGTAGCTAAATGGTTCATAGTGTGTAATGTCAGGAGCAGCCTTCTGTCCCAGCACTGCTTCATGATCACAAGGCTCAGTTTTACTGTCATCTTTCTTTATTTCACCCACTTATTTCCTCTTTTTTGCATTAATTACCTTTTCTCTTTTGAGCTCATGATGACATAAATTTACCAGTGTGACTCACAGAATTAATGTCCCTCTCAATGCACTAAGGAAAAGATTGGTACTCCCAGCTCCAAGGAAAAAGTCCACTTGGACATGACTTCATAGTTTGACAGGACATTGTGACCAACCCACTCTGGTGATGGCCCAGCATGGGGAGGGGGCTGGTTCAGAGAGGCCTTTGGCTCAGGCGTGGGAGGGAACACGAAATGTCCAGGCTGTGCTCGTTGGTGCTTTAACCATTTTGTTGCCTGCCGCATTTGGCAACGGGTGCACTCACTGTTTCTTTGGGTTAGGATAACTTGGTGCTGGAACAAGAACAGTGTTTGCTTTTTGGAGTCTGAACTGATTTCTAGGATGGGGAACTGTAACTTGTATTTTGGTGTGTGTAAGGACAGGGGACTGATTATTTGAGAGGGATGGTAGATCACCTCTTACTGTAGTACCTGCAGACCTTTCAGGTACGCAAGCATAACATACATAACAGCCTGAGTTGATCTCATTAGAATCCAAGAAATCACTGGGCTCATTTTTGCCAGATTGATACTCTGTCTATCCAAAATGCAGTCGTAAGCCGTGTCTGACCTGTGGACTCTGAATTTCTCACCCACACACTGTAAAAACAGGGAAACATTCAAATTTGATTTTGGAGGGCTCAGATCTATTTTGCTCCAGTGATAGCAGTAGTGGCTGTTGCTGTGCAACATTTTGTTTGGACAGCCAGAAGTCAAAATCTTTAAATTATATCTTCTGGCAGAGGGGAGGGAAGAAGGAAGAACAGATTGTTTAAATGTATGATTTTAATCATGTAGGAAAGTGGCAGGAGAGGAGGTTTTGTAAAACCCCTAACTTTCACGTGACTTCATTTAAAGATTGTAGATTGGACTTGACTTCTCTTTCTTCCTCCTCTCTTATGTTCTGAAAACAATACATTTTTTGCCTCCTTTTCATAGCTAATTTTATAAAGATTTCCCAGCAAGCTTTGAAAAATACCCAGGTTTTGTTTAAAAATAGTTGCCTAATATTTTCACTTTGCTGCATGATTATAAAAATACAGACAATGATCTAAGTCATATCACTTGCAAGGATTGATGTCAGAGTGGAATTCTCTGGGACTTCAGATACAGCCGGGAGCCTGGGTCTGGTGTCAAGGCTGGTGCCTTGTAGGACTATGGCTGCAGTACAGAGGCTTTCTTTGGGTAACATGAAATTATTAGAACATGAATAAAATACATGAAACACATATATGTTTCTTTGGTGTGGGGTGGGAATGATGAGAACTAATTGCATACATACAAGGCCCGAATTCTTGGACTTCCAGATCCCTTAAGCTTGAGGAAGCTAGTGTAGATATAATTTTGGAGGAGCATATCAGGGAGCACTCATCAAGGACAACTTGTACAAAAAATTCAAAGGAGACAGGTTGCTGGTTCCCCTTTGAACAGGAGGGAGTGGGGATGGGGAGAAAAGTTGAGAGAGTAGAGAATGGCATGAGAATAAGGTGAAAGAGGGCAATTCAGCAGTCAGCACTTTCCCATCTCCGGAGGCTTGCATTTAAGCACAACCATCCAGTGCAGCTGCAGCTTCATTTTAGGAATCAGGAAATAAGCTGAGTGGCAAATAAAGATATGAACTGACAGCTCTCACTGTTCAGGCTCTCCCCTTCGCACTGGGAGAGCAAGTAGAGAAGAGCTTTTCTCCTGCGGAAGCGTGTACCATTCAGCAGCGGGATCATTGCTTAGTGGAGAAAATGGGATAGAGAGAGAAGGACTGGAGAAGTGTATGGTCCCAGCTGCCTGGGTGAATTAAGCACGGTGCCTGTGTGAGTTTTGCTGACTCTATGCCTCCACGGGATCAGGATGGGGAGACATGGGATGGGAGAGCAAATGACAGGTGTGAATCTGCTGACATTTTGTTTCCAGTGGCTTCACTATTAACAGCTAAGCTCATGCTCTCTGCTTTAACAAAACCCTTTTAGAGCTCCATTAGTGCTGTCTTTGTTTCTTCTAGCCTGTTTCATATATAATTGTATCTTGTTTATGGAAAATCCTGAGGTGAAGTGGAAGCAATTTCTCTTCATTCCAGGTGGCAGCAGAGTGGAAGCCAAATCCTGCTGATGCCAAAGACCAGCGCATCCCTGATCCTTAATGCTTCTTCCCTTTTCCCCCCCGTCATTATATTTTTGACAGGACCAAAAAACCACCAGCTTGATGGGCTGTTTTTCTTGGAATTACTGAAGATGGTCTATGAGTTCTTTCACACCATTTCGAATTTCACTGCCTTTTGTGGAGCCTGGGGTTGGAGGGGACAGCTGTATGCAGGCAGATTGTGTCCTTGACTGTGCCACAGCAGGGTGCTTCCATCACATCTCTGCTCTTATGGTAGTGCTTTTGGCAACTGTACATACAGACAGACCATCTCTCCCAGCATTTTCTGGTGTTTCGTGACTGTCTGTCAGATGTTTTTAAAAAGTGTACTGCTTCTCCTATCAGAAACCAAGACTGATTATGAATTATGTCCCCAGTAGGTAGCAAGTAGAAGTTAGCAGTCAGTGGTATCTGCTTCTTGGCAACTTAGAGTGCAGATGTGGTGGGTAGCACTAACTACCCATCCAGCTGTCAACTAGTCCATAAATAATACACATATGTGGGGCACTGAATGAGACACTGAATATGCAAGCTGTAGTGACGTGTAGCTGACTGAAGTGTAACCTGTGCCCTAAAAATGCTTGGTTACAGCAGTAGCAGAAGAAATACAAGATTGAACATTTTTTTCCTGCTGATACTTTTGGTCACTTGGCTTCTTTTTGGGGGTGCCTGCGTAATTTGTGAGTTACAAGGATCACAAGAGGCTAAAGTAGTGTAGCCTGCTCATCATTTCTATAGTGCAGTGGGCTGTATGTGGTGCTTTAAAAATAAACCTATACAAATTTGTAGTTCCTAAGAAGGGATGTATAGAAATTGGTCTATTGACTTACACTTTTTCCAAATCCTAGGTCTCACTAAGCAAAACACAAGATTGAAGTAACTTTTATTTTTAGTTCTTCCTGTCCCCCCAAACTAGAACTAGAAATATTTTCATTTGGCTTCAGTTTAATGTTTCATTTAGAACAAAGTATTTTTATTTCCAGATGATTATAGTAAAAGCTAGTGAAAAGTAAACTTAATATGTCAAAGAATTGCCTGATACCTAATTATTTAATGTTTGGTATCTGAATTGTTCAGGTATTTACTCAGAATATGAGAAAAAGAGAGAAATTCAGCTTGCTCTTCTGGATCAAGACCTGTACTCTAAATTACATTCTCCCTCAGTCACCAGTGCTGTGGTTTTAAGTTTGCTTGAATTATTATTGCTGTATTTTGTTTGTCTCATCTTCATTCAAACGTGATCTGTTCTGTGAAGAGGTTTGCTGAACCCACCCTAGTGGCTGGTTAAATCCACAGTACTCTGCCCTGCTTTTGTGCTGCTGTTCTTCTTTCTTATGGATTAGTCAATCAGGAGCATTTTCCCTCGTGACTCCAGTGAAGGTAAAATCAGAGGAATGATAATGGAAAGTGATTGAGGAAGAGTGATGGAATATGCTGCAGTTGTTAATCTACTTTAAAAAACAAATAGTCCTGCCATACAGCCTCACTGCAGCTATGTTTACCAACATCTACTTGGCACCATTTCTCTGCAGTTCCTTTAGTCATGTTTGTTTCTTATTCTCTTAGACTTTAGGAGAACCTCAAATCAAAAAATATACCCTGGAAGATGTACCTTCTTTTTTTGCATCATTTATTCATACCTTGTCACCTCCTGTTGCTGCTTGACTTAGTACCTTCCCAGTAGATCTTGTTGCGGGGGGCAGCTTACCCTGAAAGGTGGCCTGATACCAAATATCAAGTTGTTAAAACTACTTGAATGAGAAAAAAAGGAACCTTTCCTGTCTTTGAAGGAGAGTTCTGCAAGTGCTTCAAAGCATGGACAGAATAACAATTTCCAGAGAAAAGCCATGTGTAGAGGCTTAAACATTTAGATATATTATGGAGGCTGCAATTAATAAAAGACTGTACATAGGATGCATAAATACATATGTAAGTATATGTAATTGCAGAATATTTGAATGAGAGAAGAAATAACTTCCTTAGGCCAGGTGAAGTGCTGGTGTGTGGGCAAGAGCGCATTCCTGTGTTCCTCACCTGACACAGTAGCAGGAGAAAGCTGTCATGTAATGATTTTAAATTTCTTTGTGTGGGAAAACTGTCTAAATTATTGATGTTTCACCTTGTCACCAGCAGCTTGTGTTATGGAGATGTAATAACAGCTTCTGCTGTAGGTCACAGAGATCAAGTAACTTCATCCTCGAGCGATGATGGTTCTTCCTTTTCCAGGTTATGTATAGGTTGTTCAGTTAGAGTGGATGGCTGTTGTGTTCCTGTGATTCTGTGTCTGATTTTTGAGGGCTATCTTTACCTAAATTTTTTTTTTTTTTTGTGAGGCACATACGAGAGTGTGTGAATGAGAGTTGTGGCTTTGCAATTGTGTATTTTTCTGGATAGGTTTTCCAGTATATATATGTGCCTTTTTGTATAGCTTACAACTACATAGCTGTTTGGCTTGCAAATTTCTTTTACTGAGCTTTTCTTCAGTTTTACCTTTTTCATGTAACTTCTGGAGTAGTCCTTTCCTTAACGGCTCATCCCACTTTTGTATTATTCCATGGCTATATCTGCTTTGCACAGTCTCACATCAGTTTCATGTCCCATCACAGATTCCCCTACTCTTGAAAGATATAATTTCTGCTCATGTGTTTGCTCTTGTCCACTGATTTTAACTTAAAATTACTCTTCCCCCTCTGCCAATAATTTTTGTCTTAATTTTTTGATTTGTATTTTTTATGACTTTACTTTGGATTTATGTTGTGTTTGCTTGGAGTGTTTATTTTCAGTCTGTAATTGTATTCAAGGCAGAAAATATGTCTGCATTTAAACCTGATGTGTAAATCCATGGGGCAATGTATATCCAAATTGAAGAGTTACACAAAATAATCCATAGTTTCAATAAAAGAAGGCAGCACAACCAGTGGGGTAAAGGTTGCAATAGAAGTATTCTGCTTCCAAGGCATATGGGCCTAGGAAAGGGACAAAATTCAGTACCTCTGTGCTTCTTTCTAATTTTCATTTATGTTCCTTAAAAGTTGTTCAGATTCATGGTACAGCTGAGTAAGGGAAGGATTCAGATATTAATATTAATGGTAGAAAAGCAAAAGATGGTTCTTGGAGACTTCTTTTGCTGTCTTCTTATCTTTACTAATTCATCGTGTATCATCCTGCAGATGGCAGCTAAGATCCTACACATCTACCCTGTGCATTGGGTAGACCTAGAGACAGACCTGTGCTTTGTCAGCAAGCAGAAATTTCTTCCTATCAAAGACAAAGAGTACTGAGGACAGCATGTGCAAGGGACAAATCAGACACCATCACAGGACCAGACCACTTGATCTCATTTGGTGACTGATACTCCTGCAATTGTAGTCCCTAGACTCCCTAAGAATCTCCTACAACTGGCAATCAACAACTCATGACACAAATTTTCATAGCTGAAAGTCTGGAGTGTGAACTGTCTTATTAAGGATTTAGATTCCACTTTCATTCCCATTTAAAGTGTCTTTTTTGTGTTGTGGCTTTTTGTACTTTGGGTAACTCATCAGCGCTGTTCCCCCAAGGCCAGATAGAAAGGGCTTTCGATTGTCATTAACCTATCCTAGATGTCAACTCAAAATGAAAAGTGAAAGCCTGATAGCCTGTTAATGGTCCCCTGGGATGTCCATTTATTCCATGTGTCATTTTCTAGTCCTTAAACACTTGGAGTATCACAGAACAAGTCTTGGATGTGTCACTGGCACCACTCAGAGAGGATGCAGCAAGAGATGATTCTGACAAGCACTGTGGCATTTGCAGCCCTGCTATTGTGGCCTAATCATGTGATAACATGAATCATCTTAATGGAGATGCCATCTGCACTTTGAGTCCTCACAATCCAGTCTGCCCCATCATTATATCCACCAAAAACAGCAATATAACTCAGTGATGCTGTTCAAGTTATACCAACAAAAAATGCAAGGCATTCATCCTGCAGAATACACAGTTACAGCCAGAAGTGTTTAATTAAGACCTGGTATTAAAGAGTTGAAAACGATTTAACACACCTTGTTGTGATCAGCTTGGAATGAATTGAAACTTCTGTCCTTGCATACACCTTTTCTGGTTTATATTCCTTATCACAAATAAATCTCTGGTTCTCTTAAATGTGTGGTCAGGAATGTCAGGAAAATATTTTCATGGCAGTAAAGTAAAAAAAGAAGGCTTTTTCTAAAGCCTGCTTTCCTTTAGGGCAGGCATGCGTAAAGTCTTAAATAGCTATTTTATTATTACCATTAGCTGTTTTTTCTGTATGTTTAGCATAGGATAGCCTAAAAGTTATCTATTCAAAGGCAAAGCATGTGGCTTTTTGTTGAGGTATTTTGCCTATAATAGTTTGTGTTAATAATAGAATTTATGTTTCTTCCTATTATCTTGGAATAAAATTCTCTCATTAATTCCAATAACTTAAAAGAGCATTCCAGCATGGATGCTGTGGACTGGCACTGGTATTGAGTGAAACACGGCTTTAGGCCGATTTGGAGCTGGTGTAGGTCCCTCAGATGTTATTTTGGCCACTCTAACTTAATGTTAACTTGTATCCCAACTGTAAAGAAATTGTTATGTATCCTAAAGCAAAATCCTCTTCAGGATTCTGAAAACGGCTTGAAATTTAGAGACGTTCCTTTCTTTAAATCAGGTTATTCTTATTTTATGTCCTCAACTGCTGGTGAACAAAAGCGTGGAAAACCTTAAATCCTAGAGATACTTGTGAAATGGGGTAACTTACCTTAATTGCTTCTAGATTCTTCTCCAACAGTTTGAAGGCAAATATAACTTTGAGGCTCTATTAGAGGACTTTCAATTGTCTTTGTATTTTCCTTCTATTTGAAGCATTGTCAACAGAGAGGAAAGTCATAGAATTTGTTAATGTAAGTATTAAATTGATTAAGAAATGTCCTCCAGTTTTCAGGAGTTAACTGTGCTCAGGTTTTTTCATTTATGTCAGCAGGATTATTTAAATCAGTAATAGTTTCAGATTTAGATAAAGGTTTTGAATGATAAAAAGAAGAGATTAGGAGTAGAAGAGAGTGGTCTCAGACTGTGATTACCAGTGAATGGGCCAATCATCCTGAAACATATGAAAGATCTGTTTCTTAGAATGCAAAAGAGAGGGCTTTTAGCACTCACACATGTGCACACACAGGGAAGAAAGAATGATAAATAGAGTGGAAGCAGCAGAAATGTGAGACAGAAAGTGAGAAAGTCAAGATGGCTGTTCTGTGTACTCCTTATGGCTCTTGCCTGTGGATAGGCAAGTGAGAATGAAACAAGTGGTGGGGCTGAAGTCTTGGGGGAATTGCCTGACCACTGCAATGCAGTGCTTTGTAGGATTTACCTCTCCTTGTTTGTGTATCCTTATCTGTTCATGCAGGACACTATTTTGAGCGGTGGAGTCCTTTGGAGTAGTAGTGTGTTGAAAATGTCCCAGTTGCTAAATGTCATCTCTAAAGCAGGGAAGGTGGTTGATTTTACCCAAGCTCCTTTACCTCTGTGTTACTTATTAGTGAACCTTTTAATGGAAATGTTAAGGATAAATAAACACCTTGAAATACGCTATTGAATTTTTAGATGACCTCTCTTTTTATGGCCCCTCTCTGTGGAGTAAGAGGATGAGAAGCCATAGAGTTTTCATCAGTCTTGGTTTCTTTCTGTGATAAGAGGATAAAATTCTGATGCTAACAGGGACAGAAACCTTTAGCTGACAATGAGGTTTATATTTACCTGTAGTGTTCCTCAGGTTCCTAAGGTATCTATCCTGAAGGCTAGATGCTTGGCATATCTACTCCTGAGTGCAGGGAAATGTGCAGCCATGGTTTCAGATCTCACTGGAAAATGACAGATCAGTTTTAGCACCATAAAATTAAGGAAGAAAAAAAAAAAAAAGCTAGCAATGTCTTTAGCTGTACCACTATCATCGTCCAGAAGGTGGCAAAAAGGGAATTCAGTTCAGCTCCTGCAGGAGCTGGCATCTGTATTTAAGCATTTCTACACTTCTGTCTCTTGATACACAGCTAGGCCTTGAGCTGCTTCTGTACAAACAGCATCATAAATTCATCTCTAACAGTCTAATTCAGCTGGGGTAAACTAATTGAGACTGTGAGGCTGTGCCAGCTATGGCTCAGGTACTGCTGGCATTGAGATAGCTGTGTGGATGGGTAGAATTTCAGGTTGATGGGCAAACTGCATGCCTGAGCATTTCTGTACTTCCTGGACACAAGAAGGACCATCCAGGTTATCAGGGTCTGTCAATTCACAGGCTTTTTGGTCCTGTCTAGCCATATTTCTATGGTGATGTGGTCAGGACATGCATCTTTTCTTCCCATAGAGTGCCATGTGCACAATTCTGCACGAAAAATTCAGCAAAAAATGGGGTCATTCCATTGATGCTGATAACAAAAGCTGATCAGGCAAGATTAGAGTCACTATAATTATATGAGGCACTGTGGGACCATCCGTCTCAGTTTAGGCTGAGAGGCTCCTGTTTCATTAATTTCAAAGGCTGGCACTATTGATCCTGATAACTTTTTTTCAAAACATTTATTATGAGCAAGCTTTCTCACAGATGTTTTCACTTGCATGATAGAGAAAACAAGACAAAACAGGATGGTATTCTTCAAAAAAGATAACATCAGGAAGGTCCCTATTATCTTTGCTAATTGAAATGCTCATCAACATCCAGTTTGGGCTAACTTCTCAAAGCAAGATAGTGAGAAGTGACACAGCAAGTGGAAGGCACAGCTCTTCACCTCAGCTGCTGGTTCCAGTTTCTCTGACAGCTCTTGTTAAAGTTTGGATTAGGTGTTAAAGGTTTACCTTGACAGCCTGTCTGTTCTTTTTCATTCACTGAGCCTCTTGCTCTTAAGAATGAGCAGCGAGTGATGCTTGTGGTGCTTGTGTGATTCAAAGCCAGTAAAGAAGTTGCTCTTTACAAGACATGATTCCAACAACACAGGAAATACACAAGTAGTGGAAGTGAGAGTGGAAACCATTCTCTTTTCTATTTCCTGGATACATTAATCTCAGGGAAAAGAAATCAAGAGAATAGCTCTATCTATAGCTGTATAGAGAATGGTCCACTGATTGCAGTGATGTGCTTTCAGCTACCTGCTTCCTGTCTTGGACCTCTCGTGTCAGTGGAGTGGTTGTGTTCTCTGCACTCCATCTTCAGCTCACAGACTGAGAAGAATCTGCCTCTGCTGGCACTGAGGCCATGTTTGGGCTGAGAGAGAAATTTGCACCTCCTATAACAGGAACATGTTCTGCCTTGTCTAATGCACTGCTGCTTAAAAGTTCTTTCCACTGGTTGTCATGCTTAACTTTGTAACTGGTAGCATTGGATGGATATTTGGAAAGCATTCATGCCTTAATTACTTTGATTGCACGCAATTGGACAATTGCATCAAACACTAATCTTCTTAAACTTATGTATATGCTAAAAGCTAAAATCTGTAAGAGATACAAACATCGACTTTAGCATCAACATCACTGTAATGTGATCATCAGAAACATTACATGGTAAAAAAGAGCTCTCACAAAGTTTCATAGAGGTCACATCAGTTTTAATTTTTGTTTAATTAGATTTTTTTGAAGGTCTTTAGATGCTCTGATTTCCTTCTAATTCGCTAAGCTCAACTGTGATTCTTTGTGTGATTTCAAGACTGATTTTAGCTTAATTGCTTTTTGCAGGGGGTGTCTATATGGACAGAAAGAGGGTCAATATGTAGTGTGAGCTGAGGCTTGCTTCAGTTTTTACATTTTCCACATTTTAGTTTCCTAATATTGTTCAGCTGTCAAGAAAACAAAGGAAACTGGGTTGTGCCTGAATGAAAAAAAATATTTAGTAATTCATGTGTGGTTTGGGCTCTTATTTAATGGGTTAAAGATCTCCATTAAGGATTTAACAATTCATATAGCCAGTATTAAATAAACCTTATGTTTGAAGAAAGCTCCATTACTTATAATGGAATAAAAGCACTGAGAAATGTCACTGCTCACTTCTATTTGTCATGAAGATGCCTCGAGGGATTTGGACAAATAGCAGAAATGTCTTCTAAAGGGGGAAGTCATACACATGCCAATGAGAATGTGCCTCTCTGAAGGCAATTTTAACTGCAATGTGTAGTTACTGGTTAATTTGGAACCTTGCTAAAGAGTAACTTTGAAATGAGTATATAAAAGAAATAATATTTTGATATTTGCTAGAGAGAGTTGACATTTCAAACCCACAGGAGACATTCTTTTATGATTAAGAGCTAAAGTAACAGATTGCATAGCCTTTCAGGTAACAAGTTAATTGAGCACAGCATCAGCTTAGATATAAATTTTTTAGGGAGAGCCCTATTTTAAAGAGAACTTTTTTAGGGAGTCTTTCATAATAGCTTTGTCATTTTTTGTGTGTGCATCTTCACTGTCAAACCAGGCATGATACTCAGTGTACAAGATGATATACCAGTCTTAGCTAGTACTGCAGCAGAAACACACAGAGATTACTGTTTTAGTCTCAAAATGATAAACAAATCAGAGATAGAAAATTCACTGACTGTAGGGGTGGGAGAATTTTCACTGAATGTAGGGGTGGGAGAATTTTACTTCCTGGAAGTGCATTTGAGATATGCATTCCTCATGGCAAATCTCTGCTATATATAACAAGTACTTTTATCAGAGTTTTTTTTTTTTTCTTTCCCCCAAAGATCCACAAAACTACCCTGTGCTTAAACTGTGCAGAAGGTGTAATAGTCAGCATGACAACAAGATTAAAAAGTAGCTGTCTGAAAAATCCATGCTTTAGATGAGCAGATGAGGATCCTGTGATTGATTGTTAGGTTATGGGCATCCAAGGGTAAATATGAACAGGTTAGACTGTGCAGCAGCTTAGAAGATGGAAGATCTAATTTATTTGTGTTCTGGACACCAATTTTCCATGTGCCTTTGGGACAAATGTCAAACTGTGTTGCCTGAACATGTCCATTGCTCTGAGTCAAACTTCACTTTGCGCTGGCTAAAGCATTTCCAATTCAGAAACTGATATTACTAAGCACAGGGGAAATATCAGAGATGAAGTGTAACTTTCTGCAGGCAGTTTTCCACTGCTGGAACACCCTTAAGAGGTTTGGGTTTTTTTGAGGACTGGTTATTGTATTTGTTCAATTTGTGTGGTGTGCTTTATTTGATGTCTGCAAGCTATTGAGCTGTCTGGAGTTTCAGCCTCTTCTACAGACATACCTGCTAGTGGAAAATAATTTAGTGGGACTCCCTCTTCTGTTGTATGTATTTTGAACTATGACTGGTTTCTGGTATTAGAATAGCAGCTCACCACTCTGTTGTGTATCAGAGAATTGTTTTTTCAAAACTGCTTTAATTGTAGTTGGCACTGGAAGTTGGTAGCTTGTGGAAAGCCTTAGATTTTGTATATTATATATAGATGTTTGTTAGTTTATTTTACTTGAGTGATAGGAGCTTTCATTTTTGATGCATCTTTTAAAAAATATTGATAACGACATAATGTTAAAAATTAATTAGACCTGGTCACAAATGTTTACTAAGAAAACAGAAACAATGCTACAATTTCAAAATTGGATGGTCTTTGCTATTGTGTTGTTGTAAAAAAAGGACAGTTTGTATCTCACGTTGATTAATTGTGGTTAACTGGATTTTTAAATGTTAGGAGTAAGGTTGTATTGATTTTCGAGCTCCACCAAGTGAACATGTTGGTCAGTATTAACAGTTGTCCTGGAGATAACAATGGATTTTAAATTAAAGAGATTTTAAGTCGTAATTTCCTATAGTTGTTTCAATGAAAGCATCTGATTTCATTAGGACTGCTTTTGTCAGTGGGGATTTACAATTGTGTCTAAGATACCTGTGGCTGAAAAATGTGTCCTCAGGTAGAAACATTGTTTTCAGCTCACAAACTTAGTTTGCAACTTAGTTTGGTGTTGAACATCCATAGTCTCTGAATCCTCCCAAAAACTGCTTGTCCCTGGAGCACAAATTTTCTGCAAAGTATTCCTCTGAGAGATTTGTTGTGCAAATGTGCTAATACCTTAAATGAATAATGGATGAAGTTTTTGGAACTACCACTTAATGCAGACTGATACTAGGGTGAAAAAGGAGAATTTACTTGCTTAAGAAACCACGTCAGTATGTTGTTAAAGCTCCATTAAGTTTTTTTCAGAGCAATGACATAACTGAAACGGCATAATTTCTGCTTTAGAGATGAATTTCAAGTAAAAGGAGGACCTGTGGGATAGCAATAACTAAAGTTGCACAAATTCTTTGCAATTTAACAGACTTAAAAAAAACTGTAAAACCTTTTAAAGTTTGATGATGACAATCATTCTCTAATGTGTTGGATAATCTGGACATACCTTATATGAGGACATGTATTTTTGAGAGCTATGTTTTCATGTAATTGTCACAAAGTTAAATAGGTGATTTCATTTGTCCCTTCTGAGCTCATAATTGCACATTTCACATGCAAATATTACCTTACAGCAGAAGTCACTGGAAAAGGGATGCATTAAAAAAAAAAAAGGTTGGAGGATTGTTTAGAACAATCGATTAAATTTTTTGTTAGCTCCTGCTTATTATGAATGATAATGCTTGTCCTATGCTTTTCATCCACAGGTGTCCTCACCTCTGTAAAGCCCATTTAAAAGGAAGAGATACCTAAAGTTGCAGGCACAATGAAGTCAGATATTCAAACCTGGACCCCAAAGGTTGATTCAAGTGCCTAACCTTTATAGTTCACTTGTATGCATGGCCTTAAAATGGATGTTGCAGTCAGTGAGGGCTCTGGTGGCTACTTCCCTCAAAGTTGTGCTACTTTATCTTATTTCTTTTTCCCCAAACCTGGCACCGGTTCTACACATGCACTTGGCAGAGGGAGGTCTGTCTGGAGGTGAATGAGGTACCTGGCAACTTCACCTGTTCCTAGAAGCTTACATAGCCTCTTGTAAGGTCCACAGCAGTTTTACAGCCCTTTGACCCTTTGACCCCTCCTGCCACCCCTAGAACTCTGCCACTTAGGACTGCTGCAGCCCTGTTTGTCGGCACTGCCAGCAGTACACACAGCACCCATGACTGTGGTTTCTGTCTCTCAGGGGTGATCAATGTAGTGCTGCCACTACCTCAACCTCCTTCCTTGGGTGGCTGATTCAGCAGTGTTTTTGTGCAGCCTGCACTGCTCTGCTGGGTTTCATGACAGGCTGCTAGGGAGCCTGGGCTTTCAGTGGCCACAAGTCCATTCCATCTTTCTCAGTTTCTCAGGCAAATCAACAAGGTCTGACTTGGGAAACTCTACAGCCTCCAGTGCATGCGACCCATGAATATTTGCATGCTGTTGGTTTCTGGGCCCCTTCCCATGGATTCAGGATCTTCCTTTTTGGACATGGTTATGTGAGCCCAAACTCAAAGTTTTTGGGGATTCTGTTCTAACTGCAGATCCCAGGGCCATAACAGAGGTCTTGGCTTCATATGTGATTTGAAATTAAGAAAGATAACTAGGAAAACAGCTGTAGGGTTGATAATGTTTTTCACATCTATAAAATTATGCATTTTAAGTCCACAAAGATGGAAGACTGTTTTGTGTTTCTAGTATATTTTTCAGTGCCTATTGATGCTAAAGTGATGTGTGAAATCCTTCATCACCTGTACTAACCATAGCCTCTTTTTTCAGGTTTGTCTTTGAGATTGTTATCATACATAATTTCAGGGTAGTGTTAGATGGTTCTAGTGGCTTACCCTATGTTTGCTACAGAACATTAAAAGAAATTGTCCTAAACTTGATTTTCTGTTCTGGGGATTGCACTGTGGGTGTCAGGAAAAATTACAGGCTCCAGTGCCTGTGTGTCATGGAGTTAAAGCTGTCAGTGTAGCTCTCTTTGCAAACAGGTGTGTTTGCAAATCTGAGACCTGAGAAAACAAACAAGGCACTCTAGAGAGATTTCCCTAGTCCTTTCCTTTAGTCTGCTATTTTTGATGCCTATTTTCAATGTAATTAAAAGGGAAAAAAAGTTTTCTGGGAAACTGAGGCACAAGCACACTTCTCTGTGTCTTGAACTTTCCAGAGTGGGAATCTGGAGGGGAGAAGGGAGATGTTATCAAGGGACCTTCCGAGCCATATTGATTGGCTCTAACAGCAACCCTTTCAGAATGTCTTTACCCTCCTTGAGAATATTGTATACCTGATGTGAAGAATTTAAAAGCTTTTTTTCTTTTAAATTTCTTGACAGTGACTGCACTATCATGTTTTACTTTCTCTGTGGACTAACAAAACCATAAAAAAAACTGGGCACTAGAATGTTAATTACTTCTTAATTACATTGATTAATAATGTATTGAATGATGAAAGCTTTCAATATTCCTTCTCAGGCCTGTTTCCCACTCATCTATTCTTTTTTTAATTGGCTATGGTTAATTTTCTCTTTTCATTAGCTAGAGTGATTTTATTTTTAGCAAGTATTGTGTTCGACTGGGAATATATCTTATGTTTCTATAAATAGCAGCTTAGCTCCCTAATTATCTTTAATCTATAAAGAGAGATTATAAAACAAAGGTTAGACTAGTCATAAAAAATTAAATCAGGCAGTCTGGAGGAAGAAATAGGTGCTAGAGGTGGTAGTATTGCCTCTCCCATTTGAGACATTGGAGACCCAAGTCCAAATCTTGTATTTGCCTTTGAAAGTGTGACTCTGTTTCCCACAGGATTGTTTTGACAACCAGACTACAAAATATTTGGCTTTGTTTCTCTCATTGTTTCTTTGATACTGCTGGTATCTAGAGGAGGACAGAAGCTGGTGCCTCCTCAGAGATTTTGTGGCTATTATAGAAGATAACACAAAGTACATACAGACTTAAGAGAGGCCTAAAATCAGAACAAAATGCTTTTGAAGCTAGTTGTACAAAATGTTTTATTCTTCATAAAATAAAAATGCTTAAGTTCACTGCTCTCCAGCATTGATGTTTTCTTTGATGGTGAGAAGTGGGCGGATATTCTTTCAAACAAAGGTTATTCAATATAGCCTGCTCTTAGAAACACCATCCTGTGTATTTCTATATTACTGCACCCCACTAACTTCTGGAACCATGGTAGTGCTCTGGTTTGTCCCTCAGTGATGTCTGGAGAAGCTTGGCATTAGACTGGAACCTCAGAGCTGTAGTCCTTCCCTCTGGATGATTAGCCCTAGGCACCAAACCCAGATATTTCTGCAGTCTGGGAAAAATGCAGGTAGCTGTATCTGAATGCTGTAGCAATGAAAAGAGCACTGGTATGCCAGAAGGGTGCGTTTGTGGACTTGTTACACCTGAGAATCCAGTTGCAAGAGACACAATATTTGCCAAGAAAGTTCTCACATGATACTTGCCTGTTCCTGCCCAATGGTATTGGAAGCAAATCTGTCACAGGTGAACCTCTTTGATGTAAAGTCAACAGACCTGATCCTAAGTCCAGGTTTTCCAGGAAGCTAGCCACTACTTCTTGGTGCAGGAAAAATCACAAGTCAAAAATTTCTGACAGAAATCTGGCATTTTTTTCTTCTTAATGCAAAAGTATGTAGAAATAAAATTAGCTTATTTGCGGAGATTAATGGAATTCATCAAAACTGCTACAAATGGTTTATTTAGGATTTGAGCAAACAGCCTAAGTTCCTACTACTGCTAAGCATTCCTTAAACAGTGAGCTTAATGATTTGGGCAAGTTATTGTATTGTCCTTGTTCAACAATGAGAAATTAAGAGAAAGCTGGAGACAATGGAGAAGGCAAAGCCTCACCAGTATTATTTTCTTAGTCATTGGATAATACTTAGTTGGGTCCAGCTAAAGTAGAACCATCTGTCAAATGCTAAACATTCAGAACATGAGTTTATAATTTTGAGTATAAAGTGGAAAAGGACCAAGAAATAAATGACCAGATCACCTTTCTCACCTAAAAACAATGCTTATAAACTTTGCACTCCTAATATAAATCTCAACCCCCAAAATATTCTCTTAAGTATGAATTTTACTCCTTATTAGAAAATTATGACAGACTGAAAATATGACAGGAGCTCTCCCATCTTCCCTGTTATTGCTGGTTTTCCATGGGGTCCATGCCTAAACCAAATTAGAGATAGATTTAAGAAGTCTGTATTTCTTATTCTCTCCACTGTTCTTTTGTCACCTGTTATTTAAGCTGGGAAAATTCTTAAGATCTCTGTGTGGGTTTGTTTCTTGCTATATAAGTGTATTAAAACTACGTACCCACCTAATTTTTCTAATAGTGCAAAGCTTCCATGAAATGTGAAGTTTAATAGTTTCTGTGCATTGTAACTGCATGAGTCATTTGGTGTACTCCTGGAAGAGAACTTTTCCCCTTCTACCTCTCCTATGTGAAAGACAACTCACAGTTGCTTTCCTTTACTTGCCACAAAGCCCACTCACAAGAGGAAAAAGAAAACAGCTCTGGTACAGCTCTGGTGGGATTTTTTTTTTTTCAGCTGTGGAGAAATTGAATCAGAAAGTAATCTGGCCTTAGAAAATTCAGGGGCATGATGAGTAAAAGCTGCTATATAAGTTTGTATAAACTTGTGGTATAACATTTTTTTGCCTTCTTTTATATATTTGCTTGCAGATGGAGACACATGAAACATTTACCATCAGTCTGAGACTAAAGTAGGTATCAGGATTTCAGAGTTCTGGAGCTTCATTCTGAGTGGTGAGATCTGAATGTGTTACTGAAAGAGCTGTTGCAAAAGATGTGAGAAAAGAAAAGCTACAGATGTAGAAACTGTAGGAGTTGGGTTGAAAACACGGGCAGCTGTTGAAGTAAATTTTTTAGGACCATGCAGTAATTGGGTTTATAGGGACAGAAGCCTTACACCAAATTCAGATGCTATTCAGTTTAAGAATAGAGGTCTTTGATATGAATAAATGTATACAGTAAGAGTAGTCCATAAAAACCTAGATGCAATCCAGCTAACCATGCATTTAAACACCTTGCTAAAATGAAATGTTTGTCTGCAACAACAAAGAAACTTGGTTTTTGCATGATGAATCTGATAATTACAGAACTTTTGCAGCTCTATAAATGTTACCCACTGTGGTATCCTTCCATGGTAAATTTTAAGGGATTGCAGAAATATCTGTTGTCTTATGTAGTGAAGCATTAAACATACAGAGAGGCTGATGAGAAGGTTCACTCTTGCTTCAGTTAGTTCTGGATTTGTTAGCATAGAAAAGTTCAGCTCAGCCATCTCATTTTAGGCAGCTGTTAGCAAAGGATACCTTGCTGTATCAAGACCCTGGGAGTTTCTGCACTCTTTTCTGATCATCTTTGTTACCTGACCAAGCAAATATCATTTTAGAATGTTCCTGCAGCTTTCTTCCTCAGAGATGCCTTGGAAGATGTTCTTCAGTGGCTTATGTCCTTAAGAAGCAGCTGATGTGACCCCTCAGTCTGTTGCAGCTTTAACTTGGATTTGGGCATACAAGAGACCATTTGACATTGCTTGAGAGGTGTGGATTTGCTACATATTCGAGTGCCATGGCCACAGATGTCTTTTCTGTGCAAAACACTTTTTCTATTGCTGTCTGTCTTCCTTTGCTGCATTCGGTGTGCAGCAGTGTCGTCTGGTCAAACTAAAGCTTAGGGGGGTTTGGCCTTCATAACATTGCCTAAATGGGGTTGAATTATTTTCTTAAGTAGCCTGTAACATGGTGCACTCTGGTATCCACACAGTATCCAAACCACTGCCATCTGCACATAACAAGGTCATCAAGAAGTTACAGGTTTTGAGTGCCTAGCCTTTTGGACTGAAATAGTGAAGAAAATATCATCACAAGTGTTTAAGGGAACACTTAACCCAGGGTATTATAGCACTCAGAGCAAATATCATTTAAGCAGCTAGAGTTTGTGAAGACATTTTGTAACCACAGTTGCTTTTCCTGGCATTTGAGGGTGTAGAAGACAGTACTGTACTTGCTTATTAATGCATGCCTGGTTACCTGCATCAGAAAATTATTTGAGGTAAAGTTATTGTTTGTGGTTCCTCTGCGTGAATTGATGGTCTGTGGCTTCCTGCTAATCAGATGGTCACCTTAACAAATATTATTAGTGTGCACCTAAATCCAGTGTAACCACATTTGTAATTTCAGACCCCTGTAATGGTTGTGAGTATGCAGAAACTTGCTTTTTAAAAATTGGAGTTGGAGCAGGCTTTGCTTTCTGGGAGAATTCCAAGGAGGCAGTGGGGTGGTAGTGTATGGTCCTCAAAAGAGAACACACAGTAACCCTGTTGTAAAATCAGGGTTATGCAAATTTGAAAAATAATTTTTGTTTGCTATAGACAGAATCTGTGCCAAAGCATTTCTTATGCAAGGCATCTTGCTCTTTGAGGAGAAAGACCTGTTGAGTATTTGACGCTTGGCCAAATGATTTCTTGCTTTATATTCACAGCTTTTGGGAAAGACTCTGGCTGATTATTCTGTGCAAAGTACAAACCAGTCTTAGCACTCATTTTCTACAATATATCTGAAAATGAAGAAAGTCATGAAAAAACAGACGTTACAACAGAAGTTGGCCTTATGGCCAGCTACATTTTCTTTTTGACACTTAAGTCTTTTCCTGGTGTGATAGAAAATTCTGGAATTTATTTAATGAGCTTGAGAATCTCATTTTGGTAAAATAAGCATGCAGAATACAAATGTATGTCATTATGTTCACCAAGCTTCTGAAATCTAAGAGTAATTACTGGTGTCTATTGTAATTTAGGAGGGATGACAGGTTGCTGTAATGGTTTACCTTAAGAATATGTTACAATAATCTACACTAATAGCTGGTTTTCCATGCATTGCCTGGTTTCTCCTCTGGTTTAGGAGAGACATACAGACAATGTCATTACAATGTCTCTGAAAACTGAGGGCCTACAATGGAGGACAACACAGTCAGTGTTTGCAGCCCACTCAGAGGATGGTGACAATTAGCTTTTGACAAACTGGAAACTTGCTGCAGAACAGAGTAATCATGGAGAAGAAAGTAGGTCCCTGAAACTTGCCACTGTATGATTTGTGACAGATACATCAACTGTCAGTTGTTTATATTGCATTTCAATATCTATTTTTGTTTTCAAGAATGTCTATATTGTGCTATGCACACTTGAACTCGAGAATTGGAATCCACAGGGAATGTATGCTCACATAGGGTCGTTTCTTCCAATCACAATAACAGGGCCATGAGGAGATCTCTAACACAGCACGAAGCTTTGTGAGAGCTTTGTCAAAGCTGAAGTAAGGATCAACTGAGAAAAGGTGCAGAAGTTCAGTTTTGAAATAGAATATCTTGCTCTTTCCTGACAGCATATTTAGCATGGAGTCATGTGATACAGCCTGTAGTTCACTGGCTATGTATCCAGAGAGTTCCGCTATAAAGTTGCTCCTCATCAAAGGGAAAAACAGTGTCCTCAGTAGCTATGAAAACATTTACTGTACATCAGACTGAATTTCTGCATGGTTCAGTGTAATGTTAATGAACTCTGTAACAACAAAACAGCAGAAATTCGGTGCAACTCAGCGTAGTGGAGGCATAAATGACAAGCTGTGGTGTAACCTTCAGGCCTTTGTTCATGTAGCCTAGATTTTTTGCCCCTTTCTTCCCTATCCCTCCACCTGTAATGCCTAATTTTGTGGGCTTTTCAGTATTGAAGCTGAATCTTGCATATGTTGTTATACCTAAAGGAATATATTGAGATTGAAACCATGGGCTTTAATAAGACATTAAAGGGGCCTGGAAGGCCACACATTGAATACTGTGCTCAGTTTTGGTCCCTGTCATGCAAAAAAGATGTGGACGGGCTGGAGAGGGTCCAGAGAAGGTCCAGAAAGATTATCAGAGGACTGAGAAGCCTGCTCTGTGAGGAAAGGCTAAGAAAGATGGGTTTGTTCAACCTTGAAAAAAGAAGGCTTAAGGGAGACTGTATTACCATATTCCAGTATTTAAAGAGTGGCTAAATGAAGACTCTATTTTTTCAAGAGAGACTCTCTTTTTACAAGGCAGCACACAGAGAAGATGAGGGGTAATTGGTACCAGTAACTCCAAGGATGAGTCTTATTAGACACTAAAAGGAAAATTTTTCTCAAGAACAATCAACCATTGGAATAATTTCCCCAGGAAAGTGGCATATTCTCCAACATTGGACACTTTTTATGTTTGCCTGGACAGGGTGTTGGTCCATCTTGTCTAAGCAGTGCATTTGCCAATAAAGTTTGGGCCCAGTGATCCTTAAGGTCCCTTCCATTTGGTATTCTGTGATTCACTTACCTGCACAAGTAGTAACATATGGAACCAACTCATCCAAAGCTGGAAAAATAGAAAAGCATTCTGGAATGTTGGAAATATGCATGAAACACTAATAAATTATTAACTTAGGAGGGTGATGACACCACATCATCTGAAACTGTCAAAAATGTATTACTTGAACAGTAATATGGCTGATTATAGAAATTACTGACTCTAAATCTGAATAAAATTCTGTGGCTATATTATAAAAAATAATAATGCAGCACACATTCTCTTTGAACTCATTTAACCTTCCTAATCTATGCTATCAATCAACAAGACCACTTGCATAATGTTTCTATTAAAATGCCCGTGTTGTTTATAGTCACTATCTTCTTATTTAAATGTTTTTTACAGCATGTCTTGACAGTTTATTTAAAAAAACCTAAGGCAGGTAATGAAAACATCAGGTAAAGTGGTCTCTTGGTTTAAGAAAAGGTTGCATGTTGATTCCCATACCACTCTTTGAATCCCCTTACAGATCAATGAAGAGTTGCTCTGTGGCTGGGCTGTAGTACTTTACTGAGATCCAGCTATCCCTCATACCTGGTTTCTGTACTAGACAACATCAGGCACTTATAGGAAACACTAAATGGCTTCTGGGATGTTGCTGCAATAGCAGATGGTTCAGCCATTGCTGTGGAGGATGACTTGTGATTTAAACTCAGGATCTCAGTAAGAAATTGTGAGTCATTCAGGCGTCTATGGGCTTAATGTGCCATTGAAAGAAGAATGCTTTTGCATCCATAGGTGCTTAGGAAGTTCTGGCCATATATGTTGCCAGATGGCATCAGTAATTCTAAATGTACATAGAAGGCTCTTCAGAAAATGCAATTTCCTCAGCGTGTTACACAGCAACTAGCTCACAGGATGGCATTCCTTGTGTGATACACTCCTGTGACTTTTGAACTGTCTTGGCATCCATTCTGTTGTTTTGCCTGTTTTGCTTTCACAGGTGTGAGTTTTCTGTCTTGGGCAAATGGTATGGGCTCTAGGTACTTCAAGTCATTTTTTGGATTGCTGCTTTTCCTCATCTGTCTCCTTAGATAGCTACAAATCCCCAAGGGCTCTTGATATCCATTCCTATTAGCACAGGAGCTCTTGTTTTCAATTTTCCATTGAATGAAATGTCAGCCACTGACAAGCCATGCTTTGCAGGTGCCATGCTCTGATTTAACAGGGCTGAATATAGCCTCTATCATCTTTGATTAGTAGGTGCTTTATTATTTTGACAGTGCTTTCTACTGACCTGTTGTGCTGGGAATAATAGGGACTTATAGAGACATGCCTCATATGTACTTCGCTGCAAACTGCTAAATCTCATGTTCATTAGAGGTGTCTTGTTGTAAGACATGACTAGCACAGGTACTGTAAAATGCAGCAAGGATAGTACTGTCATGGACAAATCACTTCTTAGCTTTTCTTCTACGTAGGAATGAATTTGGTAGTCTAGGACACAAGTAAGTTTTTTTTTCCCTGCAGCAGTGAAAAATCTCTGCTGCCTTTGCTCTAAGGCATCAGGATATTTTTCCCTTCTTCTATAACCTTCATCTTTACCTACATCTTTCTGTCCTGTGCAACAAGCAAAACAACAATTTCCTCAACCTTGCTGTTCACCTGAGGCTGGTGTAAAATATCATTGGTCATATTTTTATATTTTAAATCCACAAATGGTTCTGTGCATGTCCTTTTTAAAACTTTTTTTTTTCCTGATGTCTGAGGATTTAATTTGAGTTGAAACAAAGTCACACTTAACAGGTAAATTTAATCTTTTTTTACTTATTATAATTTTAAGGGGTAAAGCCTGAATTTTAGCTGTTATGCACCACTTGGAGCAACTGGTGTTATCTGTGGCACTGGCCCCAGTCACTTCTTGTAGGGGTGTGCCCCCAGCGATATCTGTAGCAATCAAAGTTCACATTTTGTCTGACCCCAGATTGATATTTTTTCTGTAAGAGTTTGTGTGTGCAACAGGTATAAAATCTGGTTCTGGATATATTTTCTTCATAGTTCCTTTGTAAAGTACTCCAGAGAGCGTGTGTCTAACCATCATCAGATCTTCCTTAATTTTTATGGAACATTGAAATCATATATTTGAAACCAAAATACTTTTGTAGCTTTTTTCTTGTGGGAAAGGTTAGTCTGAGAATTTCCATGTCCCTTAGGCTGTAAAGAGTTTTATGATCAGTTTCAGCTCACAAAGTTCTTCCATGCATGAAGACATGAAGCTTTAATGGCTATGGAGTAAAGCCAATTCTTTTTTCTTTATTTATTTACATTAACACCAAGTTTATTCTATGGATAAGTGACTGGTCTCAAAGTCTGACTATACAACTTTAAAAAATTATCAATATTCTCAGTAGAACAATACAAGGACAAGTTAGTTTTGTGCTTAGATACCATCTCTGTCACTGAAGCATCTTTGGTTGATGTCTTCAGTTTTCCAGATGTTTTTGTAGTAGTCAAATCCTATGTCTTTAAAGAGTTTTGTGGACCAGTACTCAGAATGCTAAGGCAGGCTGACTGAGCACAAATTTCTTTACATACTTTGTGTTTGTTTCAAACAATTCTGTACTCCTTCATATTACTGTGCCCAGTCTGTACCATCTCACCCCATTCACCTTGCTCTGCTGGATATTATTTCCCTCATAAGGAATATTTTTTAGCTTTTGCCCTACAGCTTGTTTCTCATACAAGGTTTATGAAATTTCTGACTGCATTTTTTCATATTTTTCTTAGATCAAAATATCACGATACAGACTTTTGTACTGGATCAAAAATGTGCTGTGTATTTCTATGCGCCATGCAGCCCAAGAGGGAACTGTGTCTCTCAAAGGTGATGTTAGAGCTACATGAACATTTGCCTTGCTTGGTGTCCCATGTAGAAATGCATTTTGGAGCAATCACCAATCAATGGTTTTTTTTTTCTTTTATGTGGGAAATATTTGCCACTGTTTATAATTTTTTCCCCTGAGTGTACATGTAAGTGAAAACTCCTTTTTTATGGCCCTGACCAGACCTTCATTGCTGAAGTTCTGCTTGCTTAGCAGCTAAGTGCCTCATCTCCCTTCAGTTCTGAGGCATTCTCTTGGTAGCATGGTGGGAACTTGCCTTGCAACCCTGTTCCAAATATTTTTGAGATTGGTTAGATTTCTGTGTTGTGTTTGCAATAGCAGATGCTCTCAGACAAATGTAAGAATAGCATAAGCACATCTTCCTCCCTCTCCTGGGCTCCAGCAGGTTGTTCCTGTGTTGCTGAGCCAAAGGTGGTATCGTTATTTAAGACCAGTGGGTTTTTCAGTTGCTGGTGTCCAGAATCTGGCAGTGCTCTAGTGCATAAGTGCCCAATTTAAAAGCTTGTAATTGTCCCAGTTGCTTCCAGACTGGCAGTTCATCCCTCTGATGATACAGCATTGTCCACTGCTTCTAGTTACTTCTACAGAGGTTTCCTCTGCATTAGTGGTGTTGCTGCCATTCTCTTGTTGCTGTTGTTGGGCTTTTCCCCTTTCTATGCATGCTCTTTTATCACTTGCACACTGTTGGTGAGTGGCACTTGCTTTTAATTCTTATCCCACTTCCAAATTCTGGGCATTGTTCTGACTCCTATTGTTTTCATAATCTGTATATCTTGTACTTTTCATTGTGAAACTGTTTTTCTGTGTTCTTTAAAATCTTTGATTCCCTAAAATAACAGTTTATTTCTGGTCTGGGTGAATCCTTTTCTTGACAGATGTGGGTTATCTTGTTGAGGATTAATTATGGACCTTCCAGTAGACCAAGTTCTACTTTACTTAGCCAGGACTCAACCTCTCAAAAGTGTCTAATGAGGCAGTTGGTCAGAGATTAGTCACCTTATCTTCTGCTTTTGCCCTCTGCTTAAAAGCATCATGTGCATCTATCTATTTTTCATAGAATGCCTCACATTTCTGTAATGAGCCTCAGAATTCATCTGTCTTTGCCAAACTAAATGAAAACCTGTCCTATAACAATGAAAAATACAAATTTCCTTAAAATATTATTAACAGAAGCAGTGTCTACTGCTGCTACAGTTCCTTGAAGATACAGATTGTTTACATTTCTATTCATGGGAGGTTTAGGTAAGTATGGAAATTTCTTGAGGTGCCTCTACTTTTTACCAATTGAGAGTAAAAAATTACCTGCTTTGTAATCCCAGAGCTTCAGCCAAGATATTTATTTATGAAGAGATGGAAAGCTGGCAGCTTGCTCTCTCTTTTTTTTTTCTTTTTTAAGTTTTTTTTTTTTTTCTGGTCTAGGTCTATTACTTTGCTTAGGAGACAGTTTATATAAATTTAACTAGTAAGCAACTAATACAACTAATAATGTCTGTCCTCATTGCTGCCATACTTTTGTAATTGATATGGCCATAGAAGAAAGCCTCAGAATGATGTTTACTTCCAAATCATCCAGGTTGTGTTAAAAAATATGCCTCTGTAAATCTGCTGAAAGTAGCAATATGTTGCTGAACAAAAAGTAATTTTCCAGATCCATATAAATGATTAAGATACAGAAATAAAATCTACCCTTGAGTGCTGCATAGATATCAGTAGGAAGACTCAGAGAAGATTAAGTAAATTAATTAAATTTTTTGTCAATTCTATGAACCACAATTAAACATGGAATGCAGGCTTCTGCCTTGAAAGTGCCAGGCCCAGCAGATATATCAGGGCTTTAATTCAGGTCAGCTCCAAATCTCTCCAGTGCCTACATTTTTAATGGTATTTTACTCATGACTCAGGTACTACCTGTTAAATTCACAACAAGCACAATAAATCAAGCTAATTTGGACTAAAGCACCCCTAATTCAGAGTGAGAGTATCTACCTGGAGAATTTGTCATAAAGAATGCATTCTGATTATAAAAAAAACATAAATTTTAGAATAAACTTTCCATGAAGGAAAGACACACCTGCAAAGAGATTAAAGGTGGAGTGAACTTGTGCAACTGAAATGCCGATTGTCTAGAAGAAAGCAGAGTTTAAAGTGAAGTGTTTAAAGAGCGAATGCCCAAGCTCGCAGCGGGAGAACCCACACTTTGCTGTGCTGCAGGTCCTCACTGTGGGTCTCCAACAAAGGCTGCCTTGCTTGGTGACGCTAAGGGAAGAAAGGTGGGAATCTAGCTTGTGTACATAGGTCCAATTTCTCTTTCACACACTCCCAGGTGAACACACTCCCAGGCTGTGGGAATCCTCTCTATCATCTTAAATATGAGCTGAGCTTAGTCTAGGGGGTGCATGAGTCTCGTGTGTGTCATTGGGCCAGCTGCAAGGCAAGACTGAGAGAGGGGAACGACCCAGTTAGATTATGAATTCATCTTTTCCTGGTGAATACTAATGCCTGAGAATTTATAGATGGATGTGTTCGTGTCTGAAGCAACTGCCTTGTGAATTTGCTGATCGTGCAGGAGCGGTATGCAAAACGGGAGGAGGAGGAGGCAAGGAAGGGAGGGTGGCTCTAGGACCCATACGAGACTTCCCGAGCAGGAGGTGGGAATTTTCCTCCAAGGCAGCAGGAGCCCGAGCCCGGTCTCAGAGCTCCAGCGGAGCCCGCAGGAAGAGCCTGGCACGTCCCCTCCGTAGCCGCGCACCCGGGCGGGACCAGCCCGCACCCCGCAGAGCCATGAACCGGCTACCACAGCTGCTGCTGTGGGTCACCACAGTGGGTAAGGAACTTATTTTTCTTCCCTCTCCTCTCTTTATTTTGCAAAGTCCCTCTTCTACCCAGAGGCTCGGACTTAATTTATTGCCCCTTCCCTTTTATCTTTAAAACCAGAAAAGCATTCTTTCAGAGCAGTAGGGAAAAAAGGGGGGATGGGGATTGAAAGTACTGGCATAAAACATTCGTAAAGTAGGTGACATGCCGGAAAATAAATCTTGATTGTAAGTAAATTCTGTTCACTGAAATGAATAGGCGATCTGTAGTTTTAGAAAAACTGCTGTTGTCGAGGCTCTGAGGCTGGATGCAGGCAGTCGCTGTACGAGGGTTTGGCATGAAACTAGCAGCTATACCCTAGGACCATTTTGCTTCTCTGGCTGCTGGATTGTTTTCTTTGGGGCTGTTTTGGAGAGGGTGATAAGAGTAATGCTCCAGGAGTAGTGGAGGTTGCTTACAGGGAAAGGTGTAGTTAGGAAAGGATGCTTTTTCTAAGCAGAAAGATGAGGGACGGGGATAAAGAGAGGAGTAAGTACTGGGACTATGAAAGATAGACTTAAGAGCTCCCACCTAGAAAGTGGTTCTCAGGCTAAGTTTTGAAAGGAATCTTTGTGCTGCTCTGTTTGTCACTGTCAGCTTTGGTTCTGAAGTACAGCAGAAGAAAGGAAGTGACGGTAGGAGAGAAGAAGAGAGATATTAGGAGGGAAGCTGCAGGAATAGGAGAGAAGTTGGGAGGTGGCAGCATGCATGCAGCCAATGATGGGGGAAAAAGGTAGGAGTGGGACACATTTACTATATGTGCATAGTGGCAAGCAAATTTGTTATGAATATTAGGAAAGAAAAGTCTCTATCAGGACATGCTGAACTTCCCAGAGAGCTGCAGTTACAATAGTACCCCCTGTGTAGATACAGTGATACAACCTGACCCTTAGACAGGATCAGGAGACACTTTGTATTTCTCAGTGTAACAGATCGTGTAACTTCCAGGCAGGAAAGGAGGAAAAGTAAACAGGTTGCTGGGCGCTGCAGCTAGCTCTTGCTAGAGCAGTGCACTTCCTCTCTCTCTGGCTAAATGATGAACTTGTACATATTTACTTTTATATGCAGACACACTGGGACGTCAGTTTCTAAGCAGGTTTTATAATTTAGTTATATTTACAATTGTATGCCAAGGCATAGCACACAGTTTTTGATTTCAGGCTTTTTCTGGACGCCTATTTCTTTTGGGAGGCAGGAGGTTGTTTTACTGTCGAAGGGTCCCAGGACAAGTGTACCTTGTGCAAGCAGAGCTGTATGTCCCTAAACCTCAGCTTCCATGGCATGTGGTCTCATCAAGAATTGCTAAGTATCTTTCCAGTGTTTTTGGTGGAGTGGCTTTCAACATGCAAGTAATGTTAATGTAAGGAATAATAATTATATTTGCTGTATATCCAAGTCTGTGATATGAAGCATGTCTGTATTTGGAAAGAGATTTTTAAAAGGATGTGTTACAGAGAGAATAAGTAAAGAGCTAAATGAAAATAAATGTACATTTTACAATCTCTCCAATCTTTTGCCAAAAATAATCTCAATCACTGGAGGAGACTTCAGTGCATGAGCATTTAACTATGTAGCTGCTGTCACAATCTTCACATGGGGGTTGCTTGCCTCACTATGGGGGCTATTGTGGTCAGCTCACAGAGTCATTAGTCAAATAGTTTAAAACCACCTGTGTTACCACTGTACAATTTTTACTGGAGCGTATTCTTGGAGTGGCTTTACATTTCCTTCTTTATTTTGAAAGCCCAAGATCTAAATGATGAAGGAATTTACAGGTCTTTTTCTCACTCTCTTATTTTCCTGGCTGGCGTACATATTTCTAATGAGCTCTATCATAAAAGGATGGTTTCAGAGTTCCCATCCACTGACAATTTTTGGCACACGGAAACACTGGAGGATGTTGCAAGTCCTCTTGGTGCAAAAATTAAGACACTATGAGAAAATTCAGAAAGTTGTAGAGAACAATGGCAGGAAAAAACCCTCAGAAAAAGAACCACCAAACCAAAGGTAACAAAACCAGGAAAGGACTTAGTCCACAGGTATACATTGTTCAGTGTCAAAGCAACTTCACAGTATTTTGGAGGCTGAGGTGGTACACTAGCCTCAAGTCTCAGGAGATGGTTAGGAAGAAAGTGAAAAAAGCCACTAGACGAATGTCTGGGAGAATTTTCTTTTTATTTTGAGCACCAGTATTACTTTGAGCCTTCATATGGGATTATTTTCTTTTGATTACTTGAGCTTAGTAAGTGGTGGGTAGGTCAGTCCTTTTCTGTTCTGTGAGAAACCAGGTTGTGCTTGGCTAGATGTCATACCCTTGCCTTTGAATGTGGAGAGCCAACTATCTGCAAAATTGCAGCACAGCATACATCCTGAGCAAACCTCAAACACCTTTCCAAATGTGTCTCATTTAAGTCATTGCTCAGAGTTCAGCTACTGAGCATAACCACAGTCCATGAGATAATATTACTAGAGGCATTTTGTCAGGATTTCTTTACAGTCTCTTCTAACACTTGCAGTGCAGCCATCACAGAATAGGGTAACTTAGGTTTAATTTCAGCCTGGTGAATTGTTATGGTTTTGGGTTTTGTTGAATCCTTTCTAAGGCAGAGAAGCATAGGAAGGTTGATGGCAGGTTTAGGAGTAAGCCAGCTTTTTGTTTGTTTGTGGAATGGTATATCAGCATGGCAGCGATGAATGTCCCATTCCTGGGTGCTTGCATTTGTCTAACTAACAGCTTTCAGAAGTCCCAAACATTTTGTTTTTATCCCTGGATTTATATATCTCTCAGGACTGAGTTGGCCTGTTTTGTAGAAGGAGTATAAACTGGCATAAGTTTAGTCAGTCCACATGTGCAGGAAGATATTATAGGAGTACCTTATTTTGTTGTAAGCCAACTTAAAATAAACCAGTACATCTATTTCACTTAAACAAACCTTTAGTGCTTTGTGTATCCCTTTGTTAGAGGAGAGCATGCCAAGTGTGGAAGGGATGGGACCCTGTGCTCTCATTTGTCTCTTAATTGAAGAATTTTTCTCTCTATCTCTGCTCAATTAAAGTAGCACACAGGTACAGTGGTGATTTTACTTAAATGGTTCCAACCAGAAGAACATTGAATGATCCTTGAAATTTGTCATAGGAGTTGTATCCACAGTTCTTTATTGTGCACGTGGCAGGATGTCTCCATATACAGTGCCTAGTCTGAATATCCAATTCAAGGCACTATGGCTGTCACTGAAAGTCAAATATGGGGTGGATGCCTTGAAAGGAAAACAAGATAGTTCTTTTTAAGCCATAGACATTACAAAGTAGAGGGCTTTTTGAAATACAATGGAAAAGAATATGATAAATTTATGGGAATCCTACAGTAAGGGAGCACATGCAGAGGAACACCAGGGATTTCTAAACTGCATCAGGAAGGAGGACTAAGTTGGAGGAGGTAGAAATCAGGTAGTGAGCCACTACTGTTACTTCAGAGCTGAACTCAATGTCTTATGAGCAGCCATAGAAAAAAATCCATCTTTTTATCCATGCTACATTCCTGCACGGTTTCTAATTAGTCCATAAGAACAAAGTTGGAGAAAAGGATGCTTCACTCCAGTGAATTTTCCAAAGAATTCCTGTCCTACTCCCTGGAGTCCCAAATGGATCCACAGGAGGGTTTCTGTCTTCAGCCTGCTTGTATATGTGAAGGAGCTCATGCTGGCTCTGCTGGTGTGTAGAAGTGCATCTGTGATGTTTCTGACAAGAGTGGAGAGAAATTTTCATCTTGAATTAATTTTAGTGAAAATTGCTGATGTGTGACACTAAGATGCTTCATAAAGTGGTCTAGGCTTTGAGCTGTTACATTTGGTCATTTGTTTTGTGTGTGCACCTGTTAGTTCATACTGAGACATTCAAATAAATCTACATGTTTTATTTTTTATTTTTTTTTTAATTTCACACTTTTGGTCAGAAAAGCCTTGCATTCAGAAATCTGAAATATTTATTTTAAAAGCATAAAACATGATTTCATGTTAAAACTAAACATCTGATATTAACTGTTCTAGTCCAGCACTCCCTGAAATGTGTTTGTCTTTGCAATCTTATAAAACTTTTGATCCTGAAGATTTTTAGGTTGACCTGTGACAGATTTTTTGTTTTGATTTTTTGAAGTTTCTTTGGGCTTGCCAATGACTTGTAAAATCCTGTATTAAAACTTCCCAGTTATTTTATAATACCACATTTCAGTTTGTACTTAGATTTGTGCATGCAGGGGGTTGTCCCTAGGCTGATGCTCATTACTCTACGTGCAGACAGTGACTGGTACAGTTTGTAGTTTGCTATTGGATCAAATTCCTCAGAAATAAAAGAAACAAAAATAACTTTTTGCAAACCTTTAGTAAAAGCAGAAACACAAAGCAGCTGCTGAGAGGAGCGGCAGGTGAGCTCCTTCCAGAAATAAATGGAGAGGAAGGAGCCCACAGGGCTCATAGATAACATAAAATGACAGATGTCTATGGGAATACAGTTACAGCCATGCAACATCTTGCCTTCTGTATCTGGAGACTTTTATCTGAGACTCCTATGAGTAAGCATGATTCCTGTATTGAATCCTTAAATCAGAGGAGGAAAATTATGACATTAATTATGTTAATTAATTGCATCAGGCTTATAGTCTTTTCCTGCCTCTCAGCATCAGTCCTTCCTCTTACAATTCCTCTTCCTCCCATTCCATTATAATTGCTCCTCTGCTTCTCTCCTCTGCCGGCATGTAACAAACCCTGTGCTTTGATGTAGCCTGCTAACAGCATGCACAAAGATGAAACCCGTGGCAGGTAGGAGCGCAGGCCAGCTCGGAAAAGGGGTGAATTTTAGTGTTTGGTGAGAGGTGACTTGTAGCTGACAGGTGTGCTCTGAGTGCGTAGGGAGAGCAGCTCCCTCACGAGAGTGGGGACAGATCGCACTGGTGGGCTATGTGTTGCAGAAGGAACATGTAGAGCTTTTGTTCCAGATTGTGACTCGTTCAGCACCACTAGGTTATGGAGGGCCTGTGCCTGGGGAATGTCAGGTTCCTGCCTTTTTGTGCTGTATGCACAAGAGGGAAGTCAAGGTGTAGAACCATTACAATTCAGCAAATGCCGTGTCAGGACCTCTCTGGACCTCTGCAGTGCTTAAAGGATTACAGCTCCCAGACAAGTGGCAGGGTATCACTGAAGCATTCTGCTTCCCTCAGATGTGCTGTTCCTAAGAGCTTTCCTCAAGGTGCTGGACCTCCATATTGTGCCTTCTCCCAGTTGTGTCATACCAACACAACCGGACCCATGGGGAGAAATGGAAACAGAGGGAAATGACATGAAAGGGAACAGAGCTGACATTCCAGTCTTCCTCACCTAGAAAAAGCAACTCTGCCATATGTACTGAGTAAATAGAGAGCTCAGAATTTCAGTGAGATATTCAGTCACAGGTCAAATGTTACCTTTTTAGGAGAAGTTCAGGTTGGTTTTCTATGTGTTCTCCTTAACACAAAGCTGTCTGTAAAAACATGAAACTACAAAATTTTCCACTTGTTGGTGAAAAACTTCTTAAGATTTCCAGCTGGCTTTATATTTACTTTAAGCATTTTGACTATATGATTGTTGTAGATCCCTGCCAACTGAACTATTCTGTTCTCTGTGAAGGTATAAGCATCTCTGACATCGGCAATGATTGAATTTAAAAACCTATTGTACAGCAGTCTGATCAGAGTTAGTCAAGAATGAGAGTGAAATATAGAATTATAATATAGAATTATAGAATTAAATGCTGAAGTCTTTTCAAAAAGCACAGATTTATCCTTGCAATTCAGATGAACTTTTGCCCTGTCTAATGGGAGAACCGTGTCTTTTAATAAGGCTTTACAGATTTTCAGCTAATTGGTATCTGAAATCCCATAAGCTTTGGCTTATCAGCCAAGAATGATGCATTTATTCAGTATTTCAGTTGCTCAGTTAGGGTTTTTTTTTCCCAGTTTGTAGCACAGCATGTGTTTGAGGGCATAAACAGCCAAACCTTCTGGAGTTAGAGCATCCACACCTCTCCTCTGTGTCTATGTTTGTGGTGATACATATTTATATATTAAAAATATAGGAGGGATAAAATAACTGAGCGTAAAAGTAATAAGTGACATGGAAGGATGTGATGGTGTTCTGTTGCACAGAATTAAATACAGGAGGTGAGAAGTATCTATTCCTATATTGTTCTGGTGAAGGGTTTTTGTGCTATTCAGGAGCCAGTAGAAAACCCAAACTAAAAGTTTTTTCCTGCCTTGAAGCAGAACTGACCATCACATTGGAACTTCAATGGGAATGGAACCAGACAGGTTACTGGTTCAGAGTCACAGTTTGCTGGAATCACAATTTTCACACCAGAGGTGCTGTTGGAAGCACCTGCTTCCCTGAAGTGATGCAGGACTGTTTTGAGTGGCTCTGCAGCTGTGACCAAAACCTTTGTCTATACGCTGAGGGTGAACTCTGCTCATGCACTTTCCCTTGTAGCTCTGCCTTACAATATCTGCTCTGCTCTCCTGACCTTAGGGAGGCAGGAGGAAACTGTGGGGATTCACAGAGAGGACAGGAGGTGGCCAAGGCTGGATGGTAAAGCAGGATGAAGGAATTCTGTTCCAATGGAGACAAGGAGTGTAGCCAGTGTGGTTTTGGATTACCAAAAGAAGGGTTAGCAGCTGTCAGCCTGAACTCGAGCAACCTCAGGCAAAGCTGAATTCACTCTGGAACAGAACTGAAAAATGGCTTTTCTTCTGTGGATAATTAATTTGGTGGTTTTGCAGACCCATGTGCCTTGACTAATATTTTAGACAGTGTAAGGAGCATGGATGATTATGCTTAGATACTCATAATACCTTGGATGTGTTGATTTTTTTAAAAAAAATTCTGTTGTTATGTTTAACTGCAGTTTAAATTTTCCAAGTATTTTCTGTTTATATTTTTTCCTACCAAGCTCTGAGTGATTAAAGACCTATTTATTACTTTGACTTCAGCAAACAGAATCACAGAAAAGCATGACTGCTTAAAATTTCCACGGTTTTTAGCATGTTTTTAGAGTTTTCTCTGTGGCGTTTTGATGTTTACTGTGCTGGAGTTCAGATCTCTTTACATGAGTAACACTTTTAAAGTATGTAGTTCACAACAGGAGTATTTTCCGTGTTTATAGTCACTGCAGGAACCCAAATAGTATTTAAAACCTCTGAAGGAAGCTTTCTTTAACCCCATGCAGGCAAACAGTTCAGCCTAGAGCTTAGTGAGACACTGGACTTTATGAATATTTTAAGCCCTGATAGCATAGTCATCGCTATCACTAATTTTTTTCATCTTTCCTGAAGTCCCACATACATCCCGGGCCTTCAAGATCTATCAGATTCTTAGAAGAGTTTAAACTTTCCCAGAGTTTGATATTGTATTTGTCAGTCTGTTGCAGACCTAGAGACAAAAGTCAGTAAAATTTGCAAAAATAAACTTGTGAATTAGTTATAAGAAAAACAAGGTGAGAAAACCAAGGTGGGTTTTATTTAGCTGTGTTAAAAGGGCTTGTGTTCCAGCTATTCAGAGGGACAGAAAACTGGGAGGTGTATGCAGATCTAGCTCTTTTCACTTCCTTTAGTGCTGTGCTAGGTTAGTCTGATGAGACTCAAGAATTTAGCTTCCCTTCCAAAAGCTATTTTCATTTTTTATTTGCTAAATTTTGGACAGGGCATAGGTTTTTTATTTCTTACCTTCATATTTTGATTCCCACACAATTTTTTTCCTCTTTTATGTGCCTTCCTGCATATATATATATATATATGTGTGTGTGTGTGTGTGTGAAAATTAATGAAAGGAAAAATATATGGAAAACACTTTTGCTTTAAACATGTTGTCTTCCCTCAGTGGATGCAGTTATCCACAACTATACACTGCTCAGGGGTTGCTTGTGATTTTGTGTGTTAATATTATAATTACTTTTTTTTTATGGAGATTACCATTTTTCAGGGATTTGTGCTGCATATGAGTGCATGGGTTATCAGCTTTGGTAAATCTAGCCAATAGTTATTTTTCAATTAAGTTTCAGGAGAAATTGCAATCACTTTTTTACTAAGGTATATGTAGAGTAAGCTGGAGAAGTTATTTTATTACTGGTAGGAATTGCTTTGTGGCTGAAAAAAAAAAAAGGATTGATGAGAAGCAACATCCCAATTAATACTGTTATTGATATTTTTCCACAGAGAAAGGTGAGGGGTAACTTATAACAAGTTGTTGTTGTTTGATCCCACCCACCAAAAAAGCCCTATGAAGCCATTCACTCACTCCCCCACCAGTCAGAGTGGGGGAAGAATCAGAAGGGTGAAAGTCAGAAAACTCATGGGTTGGAATAAAGACAGATTGACAAGGAAAGCAAAAAGCCATGCACACAAACAAAACAAAACAAGGAATTTGTGCACTGCTTCCCATAGGCAGACAGGTGCTCACCCATCTCCAGGAGAGCAGGGCCCCATCCCATGTAAGGCTTACTTGGGAAGACAAATATCATCACTCCAAACACCTCCCACTTTATATGCTGAGCATGATGCCATATGGTCTGGAATATCCCTTTGGTCACTTGGGGTCACCTGTCCTGGCTGTGTCTTCTCTCAACCTCCCATGCACCTCCAGTTCCCTCACCACCATGGCAGCACGGAAAGCAGAAAAGGCCTCTACCCTGTAAGGCCTGCTCAGCAAAAACCAAAACCATCTGTATATTATCAACCCTGTGTTCAGCACTGATCCAAAATACAGCCCTGTACCAGCTGCTGTGAAGAAAATTACCTCTGCCCCAGCCAAAACCAGCACACAAGTAAATGCTGAATTTCAGAGATAGAAGTGCTGATTCTTCTGCTGGTTTCTTGAGACTGAGTGAACATGGAAGTCAACATCTGTGTGATGCTCAGTTTGTCTCCAGCTTGCATGCCCCTCTCAACCTCTCTAGGCAACCCCCAAGTGCCATGGTCTCATCTCAGCTGTGTCAGCCATACTGCAGGGATGCTTTGGAATGATCTAGAATAAAAGCTAGCTTTCTTGGTTTGTACATCATTTTAATGTTTCAGTTATGATGTGGCTCTTTACAGATTGTGTTGGGTACAACTGAGGGATGTGGTGATTGCTGCACACAGACAAGAAGGGATCAGTCTCAGAGTGGGGTCAAAAGAAAGGCCAGCTGGGGCAGAAGGAATTGTTCTGGGAATCTCTTAGTCTGCTGGGGTTTTTTTCTAAATGTCTCCCAACAGACACTGAAACAAGTATCTTGTGAAACCAGCCTGTAGGATTAGACACCTGAATTCAGACTGTGTGAATACACCCTGATCTAGCTTAGGGATGCTTGCTTTTCCAATCTGCAAGGGAGCAAGTGCTCAATGCCAGCCTTGTCAGCTCAGTGTCAGTGAGCTGGCAACTGCCTTATGAATTTCTACTACTGTGAAAACACCTACAATCCCATTGTACTAATTAAAAAATATTTGGTTTAGCTGTCATTTAGTTCTGGTTTTGACAGTTTCTTATTTTTGGAACCTGTTAGTGTTTTTGCATATAGTTTAACAGAACTTGTAACAGTTTAGGAGGACAAATTTGGGCTGATAGTCTGAATGTTATCACTGATGTTATGTTGCTGAGGAATAAGAGATACACCATGATGTTATGTGATGTTCAAGTCTCCCCTTTAGCCCATTAGACAAAATAGTCTGTTTTCAACTTTGACCTGTACCATGTACAGTGTTGTTAAGAGGAGGTGCTCTTAAACATTTACGGATAGGACTGAATCTGTTCTGAAGGTGAAGAGTGAGGGTTTACATTTATCATCTTAAAGGAAGACAGTAAAAAAAGTTCTGAACCCAGGCTTAAATTTTAGGCACAAAATGTTTCATACTCCCTAGTATACACAGAAGTGCTCCCATGAGCTTTTAAAGAAACATCAGCTACATATAAGAATATTCTTCAGCAAGTCTTTTCATTCTTTGTGACACAAGTGCACAAAGGGGTAAGAAATAGAGCTGGCCAAAGTACCTTTGCCTAGTGTTTCTGAGATTTGCAAAGGGAAAAAGTATAGCAAGCACTATTTTTCTGGTTTTTAAATTCTCCAAGCTCAGGTTTCACAGATAGGGTTAAAAATCATCAAATTAAACATATTTATGAGCCATCTGGTTTCTGAGTCTTTCCAGTTTGTGTTTGCTATCCTGGGTAACTATTAAGTCATTTTTGTTGCTGTAATTTTCATGTCATTACATGGCTCCAGAAACTGCATGTTTAAGAAAAACACTGTAGAAAACTGAATTCAGAGTAGAATTATAAGCACTGGCAGCACTGGAGACGTTTGTCATTCTTTCAGTCAACCTAACATACTACAAAAATTAAATGTGCAAAATATATAAATTTTTTCTTTTAATGTGTATCTAAGTTAGGCAATGCAATCTTTCAGCTCTATTTGCCTACCTTTCTTACAATATGGTAAGGAGAGTCAGATTTTCCAGGGCTACTTTTCAGCCATAAGTTTTCCCTATGATTTGAGGAAGATTCCTGAGCCTTGGTGCTGTAATCCTTGTCCTAATTTACCTATTTTATCTCCCTTATTCAGATGTGTTGAGATATAAAGCAGTATATGTTCTAGTTCCTTCAATTAGATCCAGTGCACAGAATTACAGATTTTTTTTATTTCCTTTTTATAGTAAAATATAATTAAGGAGAATCTATAACTCCATTTCAGTGGAAATTTGAAAAAAAATTACTTTTTTGAAAAAAAAATTACTCTTTCACATTGAATGTTGGGTTACTGATTAAGTTTTCTAACAGCATTGGCTTTTCCATTGGTAAAAGGCACAGAAGTGTTTTCCTTAAAGGTGTACATTGGTATTACTCTTCCATAAAATATCCTTATCTGCTGCTGAGCAGGCACAGCACTGATGCATAGATGCAAAATGCCCTCTTTTTTCTCTGGTGACCTGACTGATGTTCTTCATGCCAGCTCGGTCATTTGTGACACTGGGTCAATTTTCAGAGTATAGTTTCATCTCACGCAGAAAAAGAGAGGAGATGCCTGTAATTGCTGGTGTTTGTTTTCTAGGTGCAACCTAGAAATGCTTGTGCTATTTGAAGGAAACTTTGTGAATGCTACTAAAAACACTAACCAGTTTCTCTTTCTCACTCTGCCTTGTCATTTTGACAGACCTGTGTTCTGTTATCAGTTTTCCAAAGTCAAATTCAGTTTTATGGGTTTTGGAACGTTTCTGGCTATTCTGTGTGCTGTGCAAAGCCATTCCCAATTCCCTGCACTTTATTATCCCTGCTGCCCGTCTTGCTCTTTTGCATGTGTCTTGGTAACTCTTGCACACAGTGGATAGCAGTACCTGGCATGCTGAGCTCAGGGAAGGGTGCACTGGCATCTTTAGGTCTTGTAAGAATTACACAGCTTATTTATCTCCTTTTCTTACTTGCACCTGGCATGAGCTTTAAAAAATGCAAAACAATCACTTCATGACTCTGTGCTTTTACTTTCAAAGCCCAGATTCCCAGATGCATAAAGAGAAAGGAATAAGTGTATGCAAAAAATAAAGCACACATTAATCTGGCTATGTGTGCTTTGGAGCCAGGAGTTACTTACAGGAGCAGAAGGTGCCACGACGCAGGGAAGACATTTGAAATCTTGGCTGACAAACTGTTTAATACACTGCTTAAACTTGTGCTCAGTTTCACATTCCACCTTCTTAGCCTTCTCTTAGTGTTTGTTTGACTTCTTTCCTTTTCTGGAGTCCAGCTGGCATTGAAAGGCTCAGGTGTTAGGAAGCACATTTGGGAGTCTCAGCTGGCACTGGCAGACTACACATGCTGCTGGAGTACTTGTTGGCAAAGCTGTGGTCCCTGCCTTGGAAGCTGGCAACAATTTCTAGCTGAGGCTGTGAGGAAGGTGTCTGAAAGATGTTTGACTCTAGAGCTGCAAGACTGGGGAGATAATAGGAGGGGAAGAAACACCTTCCCCTACAAACACGTCCACCTTTTCTAGGGTGGACAATTCCACTGGGGTGGAATGCAGTAACTGCATTCTCTTCAGACACACAAGCCTGGGCACTGCACTGTGTGCCCTCAACATGCTGATGTGCAGATACAGCAGTGTCCATGACTGTCTTCAAAGCCAGGTGCAGGCATCCTTGTGCCCTGCATGCTGCAGCCTGCTCCTTCACAAGGCTGTACCAATGTGGCCTGCCTTTGTAGTGTCCTGGGAATGGAGCTGGCTTCCCATCAGCCCTGAGAGTAACTTCAAAAGCTAGTCTTCTCTGAGAAGGCTCTGAGTGTAGAAGACATTGAAGTAGATATTCAGTGTCCCAACGAAAACTACTTCTACCCAGGCATCCAAAAATATTGAGATATAGGAGGATATAATAACAGATTCTAGCTTGGATTTTTCAGATGTAGTTATGACACTATGGCAGGGTATGTGGCAGTTTTTTCTAACATGAGATGGAATTACTTCCTGTGTGGAGAAGTACATGTAGATATAGATGTATAAATTTCTTTGCCCATGTCAATGTGTGTGACTTGATTAGGTATGAATGTTGTTAATGTAAATCTATATTTAAGTCACTGTTACAGTTATTGTAAACCCTATTGAATTGATTACTTTATAATTGTTAAATCAGTTAATGATTAAGTGCTGCTAAACCTTTCTGCGCCCTTATATTTCGTGTTTATATCCTTTGGTTATGATTTGATTTTCCTTTTTTTGTTTAATTCATTTGGTAAGTAAGAGTGAAACTTGCCACTGAACTCTGTTAAAAGTTATGAATTCATATGAAAACTTGCTTTTTGCCAAAACATTTAATTCTGATTCTTTAAACAGCACAAACCACTTATTTACAACAGAAGACAATGCAAATAGAATTATTTAGGTTGGAAAATACTTTTGAATCCAGTTGTTAATCCGGCACTACTAAGTCCACCACTAAACCATGTCCACGAGTGCCAAATCTACACAACTTTTGAACACTTTCAGGAATGGTGATTCCACCACTTTCCTGGGCAGCCTTTTCAAGAGCCTGACCACCCTTTCAGTGAAGAAACTTTTCCTAATGTCCCATCTAAACTTCCCCTGGCACAACTTGAGGGCATTCTTTGTTGTCCTGTCACTTGTTATCTGTCAGAAGAGGCCAACGCCCACCTGGACTAGAATCTCTTTTCAGGTAGTTGTAGACAGAGATAAGGTCTCCTCTCAACCTCCTCCAGGCTAAAACCCCAGCTCCCTCAGCCTCTCCTTGTAAGACTTTTGCTTCAGAGCCTTCACCAGCTCCATTACTCTTCTCTGGACATGCTCCAGCACCTCAATGTCTTTCTTTTAGTGAGATGCTTCAACATGTGCTTCCAAAAGAATATATTATCTACTATTGACTGTGCAGTTCCCTCAGAGTGCATATGTTGTGCTCTGTCACACCTTCTCATTGCTGTAAATAGAGGTTCATACTCTGCTTGCAAAGAAGCAGTAACTTTTATTGCAATACCAGGTTGTTGTGGCAACAGGGATTCTTGGAAGTTCTTGGGACACTTCTGGTATTTACATCGCCATTTTCAACTTCCCGACCCAGAGAGATGTTGAGGGGACCCAGAGATGTTTTTCAGGAGAAGCTGGTACAGAAAGGATGTTTTAAAATGTGTGATTCTGTGAGAAATCTGGAAGAAGTTCTGTTGACCACTCTCTCCTCTGTTGGGATGATATCTAGTTGAGTACTGAGTGGGCAATGAGAACACTTGACAGACATACACAGATGAAAACAGTACTACTCAAATATGTATTTGGTCTTTTCCTATGGATGATAATCTGCCAATTACAGCTACAATTTCAGGCTGTTTAGAACAGAAAGGTAAAATGATATGCTTGATGAGTAGTCCACACATGGTCTAAATACACCAAAACTGACAGGTGTGCTGCATTTGCTGGGCTTGACAAGTCAAGAAACCCATCCTTGGTCTGGTAGTGCCTTTCTGGATATCAGAAGAGTGTGCACTGCAAATGTAGGAATTGTGTGGAATTAAAGAGCCTTTCAGACAGTGTCTGTGTTAACTGTTATAAACTACATGCCACTGTGAGTAAAGGATTTAGGACTTCATGTTGATATAGTGTATTGGAGGCAGATTAGCTTTAGGATTTGTGATTCAGGCTTTTAATGAGGATGAACAGAGAAGAAAACTGCACAAACTCTTGACCTCATCTTGTTTGTTTTCCTCGTTGTGCTGGCTGGTATCCTGGGAGCAAAGAACGAAGGCTGTCTGCTGTCCTTATGTTGTTCATTTGAGGACTGAAGAAGAGAAATCTCGTTTTTCTCCCTTGTGTGGTCAGGTCTGGACTGACCCTTTGCCAGTGAAGAAACTATAGCCCTAGGACAGCAGTAGTCAGGCATTGATCTTTAGGGACACCCTACTGGAATATGTAATATCCTTCATAATTCTCTGATAAAAGCCTGGCTAAAGCTGAAAGGAGCTGATAATCTCCTACCATTTCCTCTCCCATCACCTCCAAAGACTGAGTGCTCTTCTTGTGATTCCAAAAGAACTTAGTACATCACAAGGTAAGTGGTGGTGAAAGAGGTCTGGCCTCCAGCAGCCACAGTTTCATGGATTCACTCTAGTAGAGTATAGTTTTATTTTCTCTTGCACAAACCTAAGATCTTGATATGAGATATCCAGAGAATTCAATATTTATGTGTTCAGTTTGTATCTAGTGGGTTTTATGTGCTTGTTTCTCATGCAAATAAGCACTTTCCAGATATATCCAGAAATGCATCCAATTATGTTTCCTTACTGCCTGTAAATTAAATACCTCAGGACTATCCTCAATCATTTTCTTTCAGGCATTACTTTTTTCATTAGTGTTTAATCAAATTACCTATGGTTTGAAAGGAAGTTAGAAATTTTTCCAAGAATCTTCATTTGTTTGCAGACACCCATTCTGGTTTCTCTTGTTTTGCCCTTCTTGTACTGATTGCTCATTGGGGTGGTAGTTTTTTTTTTGTGACATTCTCATCCCCGTCATGAAGCTTGAGATAGACTGAAACTTCTTTGAAAGGAATGAATGACAGAGACCCCTTTGTCTTAAAACAGATCAGATTGGTGCTGGTGTTGTCTGTGACCTATCAGCTGTTTGGATTTTCTACTACTCATTCCCTTCCGTGAAACCATCTGAATGTAAGAACTGAAGGATATTTTCAAAGCAGTTCATGGGTGTTAAAAGTATCAGAATAGGCACAATATTGTTGGCTGTGCCACCCTATTGAGTAATTCATAAAGCTGTCAAACCCTTAAGCTCACCCTTGCAGTAATGAGAGACAGTAATCTGAGGCTCTATTCATTGGCAGGATAGACATTCCCAACTTCACTGTTTCTGTTTTGGGACTGATTCTGAAGCGATCATTTAAAGCAAAGGAGGAGCTCATTATATTCAAGGACTTTGTTTCAGAAGTAAAATAAAAGCCTTTATAGGAAATATCCCCACTTAGCTGCCTTCCAGTCAGAAGTGTGATTTTATAGCCCAAAGATTTCATATCTAAACCACTCTTCACTCTCTAAACCACACCTTACTCTCTTGGAAGCCAAAAATAAAATAAAATGAAATGTAAAGATAAGGATCCTTTCAGTCCTAGTTATTCTTTAGAAAACAACTGTCTGTCCTCTGTTTTATATGTTCTGAGGGCAGTGGAAACATCTGACTTATCATGGCCACTGCCTTCTACATTTCTTTACTAGGGGAAAACAATGATAAAACTGAAATACAGGTGATTGCTTTTCTATTTGCAAAGTCAGTTTTCTACCAAAAAACAGTGGTGCAATCCATGCATCTTGGTTGTTTTGTTTTAGGCCATGAGCAAAAGCTGTCTTATTTTTTCAACACAAGGGTGATTTTTTTGGATCAAAAAATAAAGTTCAGGTCTTGGCACAAATTACAGAAGTGTGTTTAAAAGTAAGGAAACAGTTTGCCAAAAAACAATAAGGTAGTCATCCCTGACTTTTAGTCCTTTCAGGAAGTTCCAAATTCCAGGTCTGTCCACCCACTTGAATTCTGTTACACAAAGTTCATTGCTCACAGCAGTAATTCCAATTACAGTTTGAAAAAAGATTCTGCACCTCTTTCATTGTACTGGCTGTGAATGAAGATAGTCATACTGGAGAGTCATCTTTCAGATGGTAAATGCTTTGAATGGTGTGAATAAGCTCAGTCCTAATATTTTCCATAAGAGAACTGTGCAGATCTTAGGAGACTGCCCAGACTTGCCTTCCTCAGGCTTGGCTCTCATGCTACTCTGAAGCAGTGGACAATGAAACCATCACTCTTTTTTATGTTCAGCATACCATCAGGACTCCATGCTTATTAAACTGTCTCACCATTAAGAAGACTGTTTATATTGGTGCTGAGACTCACATTAACACCCCAGCCTTGTCTGCACAGATTGATTTCCTGATGACTACTCCAAGTCTTACCTTTTTTTCTTCAGGTCTCTGCTAGTTCACAGGTTTTCTTTCCAACAGAGGTTTCACCAGCCTCATATATACTACACCCTAAAAAGTGGCTTTCTAGCCATGCATCTGTGGCCGGCCAGGCCTCTTATTGACAAAGGACATCTAATCCATTTCTGTACTTCTTGTCCTGTTGCTGTTGAGGAGGGCCTTCTTGGTCTCTGATGTCCTTCTTGACATATTCATCCTTCCTTTCCTTTACCTTCTTAGTTTTTTGACCTCCTTGGACTGGAACTGGTGTCTGCCTGCCCCAGCATGTCATTGTCCTCAGCTTTTCCTGCCCTGCTGAGTCTGAGGTTACCTGTGACTTGGTGTTCCTGTAGTTGCTGCCTTTTGCCACTGATCTTTGTAGCTGTGCACGGGCCTGCTCCTCTACATTCAGTGCATTTGTTTCCAAGGCCACAGCAGCGTGACCTCGGGCAGCTTGTGTACCCTGGCACTTCCCTTTGTTACACTCTGCTCACTCATCTTTTTCCCCTCTGAGCTGTAGCACACCATGACCATGTGGAGCTGTCTAAATATTTGGGTACACTAATTTCTGCTCTCTACTTCTGAAAGCGTATATTGTGATGATACAAAACTGCCAACTAGTAGTTCATCCTCAGATCTTTTTTTGCCTAACAGTCATTGCTTTCTGGTGTTTTTAGTTATTTGTTGCCTTTCAAGAATCTTTTTCTAGCTCTCCCTTGCAGTTAAATCTGTGACATTTAAGGCTAATGTGACATGGTCTATAATTTATCCATGGTGCTTTTTTCATTGCTTATGCTAGACTGTGCAAAATATTCCTCAAGTTTCTTAATTATAATTCATGCAAACATGTCCACTTCTGGAGAATGGCTGAAGTAGCAGGCTATGGTGCTAAGATAATTTCTGTTATTAAAAGTAAAGAATATCCATTCTTACTTTGCCAAGCAATGGGTTGGGATTTAAGAAATTGTGAACTGTCCCCTTGTTTGACAGGTATATTATTTACAAGTCTTGCATAGTTTCATTTACACTTCTAATTAAATACAAGCTTTTATGTTCAAATAAAATTGGAAAATTAGTAATTCTTATTGAACTTCAAACAGCTCCTCTCACTCTTCTTTCATCATACCTTTACACCCTTCTTCTGAATTCACATATTGTGGTTTAGTCATAGCCTACCCTTCAGAAATCAATAGACATCTGATGCATGGAGACTTTATTCTGACTCTATTCTGATTTTCAGCTTATCCACATGTGCTCAACATTTGCTTCTTTATGTCTCTTTGTTAATTGTCATAACTGGGTCTCATGATACAGGTTTGTCTCCTCCTTGACATGATTTCTTTCCACTTATCTCCATTCAATAAGCAGGAATGTCCTCGGCATTAGGTGGTTAGGGGTCAGTGCAGATTAAGTGGAAACACTTTTCACTGCAGTTACCCTAGTCACAGTTGAGTGGACATTATGAGAGCTCTTTTTCTTCCACATTTGCTAATTCCTTTGCTGGGGACTGTGCCAGTGCTGATAAAACTCTGCATTTCCCTTGTCTGCATGTAGAAATCTTTTTTTAACTTCAAATTACTCCCTAGAGATCCATTTCTTTGTAAACCATTCTTTTTATGCCATTTGACTGCTGGACAGGGTCTGGTCCTACATCTGTATCTTTTATCTTCAGGATTATTCTTCAAAGTTACTAGTTGATGCCAAAGATCTTCACAGTATAATATAAACATCCTCTCCCTTTTTGACGTCCTTACTCTTTTTGTGGGGGAGGAGAATACAAGGAGTAAAAGAATAGGATGTGACCCTGAAGAACTTAAAGGAGACATCAAAGGATGAGTAGGATAAAGAGTTCTTCTGCCCTCATCTTACAAATGGTAGTCTGGGCACTAGTAGAAAAAACCTCAGGTAAGAACAAGTGTTGAGGAATTTAATCTGGGGTCTTGATCATAAAGAATGTAAAGGATATTGACAGAAGATTCACTTTTTAGTCTTGTACTTTCCTGCAACCTAGTTTAGCCACCAAGGAGCTGTTTCAGACATCAGTCTTTTACTGTCATGTCAGAGGTTCTTAACACGTGTTAAGAAGTACGCAGTGAATGCGTGACAAATCCATTTACTGCATGGCACTGACAATAGAGGTCCTTTGGGCCAACTTGAGCCATTCAGAAGTGAGTAGTTTAAGCTAGTCTTCTCTGTGAACTAGCTTAGAGTTAACACCCAAGTACTAGATGCCTGAAGTTATAAATCCCACTCATATATTTGCTGGACAATTTATGGTAAGACGTAGTTTAATCTCTTCCCAGTATTCTTGTTCATCCTACCTTTTAACAACTTATGCCTATGAAAACTAAGTTTTGGCATGGAGCAGTTGGAGCCTCTCCTTCTGGAAAGGAATTTGGCAGATACTGAGAGGAGGCTTGTGGCAGTGCTTCCATATTTTCCTGGCGGTATTGCAGAGAAATTATAGAGGATGGAATCTTCCATGCTGCTCCACATAGCTGCTGCCAGGGTGCTGGTGGTAGGCATACTGTTAGATTAAGTTTAGCAAAAAAATCCTGTATTCATAGTCTCATATAAAAATATAATTTGAGAAATATGGTGCCTTCTGATGAAGGAAAACCACAAGACTACAAGCTCTTATACAGCTGCATAAATCAGATATGTTAAATGGAAAGTTAAGCTGAAAGTTGAAATGCTTGTGTTGTAAGGGAAAACTAGAATGAAGCAAGTTACTGGGGAAAATATATTGGGCACCAGAAGGAAATTAGTTGTTTGTAAGGTTATATGAGCAGCATTTCCCTGGTATTAGACTCAATTGCACACCTATTAGGAACCTGTGTCTGGCACAGATTGTAAACATGAGTACATAAATGTCAGTGATCAGATCAAATTGTTTCTAATATGATGACAAAGAATTCCGTTATAAAAATAGGAAACAGAAAATGCAAAGTCTGTATGCTTCTGAAACCCACTGTCCATGAACAGAGCTTGAAGATCCCTATCAAAGCACATCAGTTTTTGAATATCATTGTGAAAGGCAGAAGCTTGCTACCTTAACACTTCCTGGACTATTCCTTGGAGACCTAACATGTTCTTTAATATCTGTACCAGCAAGTGGATCATAAAGAATGCAATACCAACAAGTGAACTAATAAATGCTGTTAAAAAGAAAAATCACAAAGTAATCAAGAATGTGTTTTCATATAGGTTTAGCCCCAAAAAAATCTCAGAAGTAATTTCTTCACCTTATTTTGGAAAGCTGGTGGAGTATGTCCCTAAAGTCACCTACTGCAGCTGTGGTTTTAAATTGGTGGGTTTGTTGCAACTTTAGGGAATGGGAAGACCGCAAAGAGTCTAGGATCTATAGGAAATGTTCATGTGGACAGCACCATTATAGTCTCCAAAGATTAAGGTGGGTTTAAAACAAATTTTTATTCCATGAAACATTGTGTTCTTATCTGTATTTCTATTATTAATCAGCAAACACAATACAATATTCCCATTATTTTGTTCAAGTTTGTGATCAGGATCTGGCATATCATTTGGCTCCCCTTTTGCCCTTTTTTAAATGTCAAGCAAATGTTCCCTTTCTTTGCATACTGAGATACTTTCAGTATTTTGAGACTTTCTAAAATGAGTGTTATAGCAGAAGCATCACTAGCCAGTTTGTTAAGAACTTTTGAGTTCAAGCTCTGGATTTTTAAGCTGTTTATGCCTGAGGAAGTAGTGCTGTTACATTCTTATATGGAATTTATGCACAGTGGGTTTTTTGTCCCCTTGTAAATACAGAATCTCCTGTTAATAGAACAATTTGCCTTTTCAGCATGATTATTGAGAATTTTATGATTTCTGTTTAATAAATATTCATGCCTTTGCTTCTTCTTGTGCTCTGTGCTACCTAATACTAAGCCAAGTGCATTCAAATCTCCCAGATCTGAGGCACCAGTGATGTTACATAGCGTGTCACTGATTCATGTTATCTCTAATATAACCTTTCCTTCCTATGCAGGTTTATAATCTCACAGCAGCTTCCCTAATATCTCAAAGGTTCTGGAAAGATGTGTACCCAGAAGCTAATTACAGAGACAGATACCCCAGTTGCTGGTTTACTGGATATCTGTTAATAATTTGATACTTCTAACCTTGTTGAATGACCTCAGATTCTCTTTCTCCTCTGCATTAGAGAACATGTATTCACTTCTTTTATTTCTGTACTGTGGTTATTTTATTGCTCATCTATATCCTTGTGGTTATCTGATATATATCACTGTCATATGAGAATAAAAGCATTAACCATGACTTCTTAAAATCAGTCAAGGGAGTTTTGTGCGTGCATCAGCAAAGAAAAGGGAATAGAAAAGATGTTAGTAGATTTGTCAGATAGCACTTACAGCTGTTGTATATGTGATCACACAGATATTGGAGTTGTGTCAGTCACTAAGATGCATAAAACACCAGGTCTCTGATCACTACAAACTGTGCAACACAGAAATGAATTTCTGACTGGGAAGAATGATGGGAAGTGGATGAATGTTGAATTTTGTGCTGCAACATGCTGCCAAAAAAGCTTGGAAGTGACCAGGAATGGTTAGACAGCATCTGCTAGACTTTGTGGCAGAAATATTGCAAAAATACACAGTGTACGTGGAAGTAGGTGAATCAGCAGTAACACCTTAAATGGAAAAGACAACAATACAGAACACGTTAACATCTAAGCATATTCATTTTTAGGTTACCATAATCAAAATTATATAAAAAGAAGTTCTGGTAGTACAATAGGGATTTGATGTGCCTGATGAAAGAATAAATTAAAGGTTTTAAATTATTTTTCACAACACCTGTGGAATTAGGGTAATTTTGAAATGAATGGAAAGCATTGAGTGGCACATAGAGTATTAACTGCTGACTTCATGAGGTTAGATTCATTAACATTGAGGATAGCAAAATAGAATTGTGACCAGACTGAGGAAAGAAAACTTTAGAGACTAAGTGATACATGTTTTCTTATGGGTAGAAATCACTGAATACTTAAAGCCTGTGTTACAGATACTGTAACAGCATCTATGTTTCAGGAAACAAACGTAATGTTCAAAAGTACTTGGTGAGAATAGAGATCACAGGCTGTATTACGAGCATGCTTGGAAACAGACAAGCTGTTACATAATGCAGGGGGTTAACATGAATTTAAAGTTTGAGTTTGATTAGGCTGATGTCTAGTTCCAGGAACATCACGTAATGAGGAGTGACCCATCCTGTCCTTCTAAACCCTTAGGCCTGCCTCTCCCTCCCAACATAAATCTGTGTCTGAATGATGGGAACAAGTTTAAATAGAAGACTTGGAAAGAAGACTATTTCCAGCAGTACCCATTTCTGGAGAAAATAGCAGCATTAGGAAAACCAAATGATCTAATATATACATTTAAGAGAGTATTTTATGCAACTGGCCATACTTCCAAGCATGAAAATGTACTGTGCATAACAGTATAAATTTGCTGAATATTTAATGACAGTATACAAATGATTATATGAAAGCATAATATAGCATACAATCAGAGATTTCATATCTTAGCTTCAGCATGCGAGTTACTACTGAGAAAAAGACAGGAACTTCTAAATTTCATCAGTGTCATTTCTGTTGATGTTACAAGTAAGTATCAAGGTTAAGAAATATGTAGCCAATTCAGGAAGCTGCATTAAATTCCCAGCAGTGTTAATCCATGGCTTGTGTTAGTCTACTCAAAAGAAACAGGAAAGGTTTCCTTTTATTAGCTGTTACTCTAGTTTATTTGTAACTGAGTTGGAATAATTCCTATCCAAATGCATCTGGATAAACTTTAATTTACATAAATTAAATGACATACTGAAAAAGTTGAGAGCAAAATTTATTCTCTCCTAATTCAGATGAGGCTTTCTCTACTTTCCTCATTTTCTCAGGTGCAGTAATAGGGTGGTGGTTAAGAGGTGTGTGAACATGCATATGAGATTTTGGGAAGGTTGTTTTATTTATTTTTAGAGCTGTTAGTAGGCTGTATGAATTTGGGTGAGGAATGAAAAGCAATGGTTCAGCTGTGAGTTATAGCTATGAACATTCTGGGATCCTTTTAGATCAAGTTCATGCTGTCTGTACTGTCCAACTGTTACTCCAAAGAAAGAAGAAAAGGACCACCCTTTACATAGATTTCTGTTCACCCCAGCTGAATAATGCTTTTGTCACATTCATGGCACTGTGGGCTTTTTTGACAGCGTCATTGGGGTTCTCTGTGGAGAGACAGGCCAAGCTTTGACAGGCAAGTGCCAAGGTACCATGGGTTTGTTTGTTTTAGATGGGTTTAAAACTACGGCTAATGTAGCCAAAAGTAGGCATCTTACAAGAAAATTAGATCTCACCAGCCATTTCTAGCATGCAGCAGTCACTTAGCTGTCTCTGGATTTGATATAACAAGGTTCCTAAAACCCTTAGCAAGTGGAAGCCTATCCCAGTACTGATAATTTTTATTTATTTTTATTCTTCAAAGAAAACTTATGCTTATGAGGGAGAGGGGCTCTTCCTCATGATTCACCCCTTGTATCAGCAGAAAAATATCTCCAGTTCACTTTTGGCTGGGAGGTTAAGATGCTTGTCCTTGGCTATATCAGTGAAGCATTTCAGTCCTGAAACGCTGAGATTCGTCCCACCTAGCCTGTCCAGAGAGGATTCAATTCTGTCACTAAGCCACAGTTGGCAGACATGCAGTGAACTGCTTTTTAGAGGGACAGTTCCCTGCCCAATGTGCATACAGGGGGCCTCTAGACAGACCAGGTGTCTTGGACACTATTCTGTCTATAGAAAAGAAATCCCCTTTTACTTCTAGTTTTTTTTTTCACCACAAGCTGCTGTACTGTTTGGTACCAGTAACTGCAGTCACCTGCATCAAAGCTTCCTCGATGGCAAAGAAAAACCCTTCAAACCTAAGTCTCATTCTCCCTTTCTTTAATCTTGAAGGATAGGAACTTCCTTGTTCATTTCCCTAGAGAAATATATGGACTGTCAGGATGGTTGAAGTGGTGGGAAACAATGCTGTTAATAGTTCCTTGCATGTCAATGAGAACTGGATAGGACTTTTGAAAACCCATGAAGAGCTGAAGAATTGTTATTCAGAGCTAGTACTGTGAGCTAAGGCCTGTTTCAATAATGACTTCCAATAAATGTTCAGGGTTTTCTATACAGCATCAGAAGTAAGACTAGAGGAGTAAGAGTCTGTGTAACAGCAATGTGATACAAGAAGGAAGCTTGCTGCTCTATATTAAAACTTGTTTAACAGTTTAAATTCATCCTGGAATGTTGTGCTCCACAGCAGCTGCCATGACCACTGTGCTAGAACACAACCAAGGTGTGGCTTCAGATCAAAGGAAAACAGCCATCGCTTTCAATCTCCTGGTGGAGGATTGATGAAAAGCAATTCTGTGTGCGTTAACTTTGTGATTTGATTTGATTTGTTGATGCATTCATTCGGCGATTTCAGAATTTGATTATCTAAGACACCACCATTAACCTATTTGATTTATTGATCCATATTCTTTGTGACCTGGCTATAGTTAGATTTTAATTTAGAAAATTTAAACTAGTTTTGGCCTAGTAATATCTTGGTTTGTTCTTAATATTTCCTTACTAATTTTTAGAGAGAAAATCTCTGCAGAATGCATAGATCTATGTTTTGTGTATTATTTGTTCTTTAAAACCCAGAAGCCTTCAGGGAAAAAATGTAATTTAGTTCTGGTGTTTGAAATATATGGCTCTCTTTAAATTAAATCCTTTGTTCCCAGATATTGCACAATATTTCAAGCAGCAGGGAAGTAATACCCTGTAAGTTGCAGTTTGCTCATTATAAAATCCAAAATTAACTAATAGCAGGTAATTATCCACAATTGATATCCACAACTGTCAGTCACTCATTTCAGTAAATCTCTTAAATTCATCAGTTCATATGCATAAACCCCCATCCTTACTGTACTGTGAACTGAGTTAGCAGAAATATAATTAGCTAAAGAAAATAGCATCTAAAATACCAGCATTTAGTTCCACTGAAATATCATAATGATGCTCAAAATGAATCATCAAATTCACTTATTTGGAGACCTGGTTGGAGGTCAAAAGCTTTTATATTTAACAGGCTTCTTCAGTGAAAGTCAATTAATCCTGAGATGGTTGTGAGTGAATGCAGTGTGCAAAGGAGCCAGAAAAGAGAGAGAAAGCTACAAAAATGTCATCCGTGGGTGGGAATTGAAACTGGATTTCAGTGGAGAGGTGAAAGGCTCCTACAGATGAGGGCTGGCTTTGTAGGAAGTGGGAATATGTTCTATGTCTATGAGGGCACCTTGGCTGTCTATTCCTTGAGAATATGCAGAACATTGCAAAGTGTTGCTGTGTCACTAATGCTGAAGCAACCTTACAGCCTGCCTTTTTCATGGCTCTGTCTGGTTTGGTGTTCACACCAGATTACATGGACTTATGTAATGGTGGTGTAGCCTGCCAAGGCAAGGAGTCCTCAAGTGTGTGACTTACTGTCAGCAGATTTACTTGAGCAGCCAAGCCTGCTGCAAAAAAAAACCAGAGGACTACAGGACCCACTGAGTCCCTTGGGTTACTGAGTACAAAGTGCCACAGATCCAGGCAGCCCTGTCATGAGAATTTAGATAAGAAAGGACCACAAAACATTCAACCTATGCCAGGAGTGCTGGAAATGCAAAAAAAAGGGCAAAGCTGGCTGAGATGCAAAACTCTCAAATCTGAGGCAATGGAGCAGAGATACGTGATGGATTTTCTGACTCAGGCCAAGTGTCAGAGCCAGAGATTAAATCTGATTTCATTTTCATGTGCCAATTGCAGCCTTCCACCTGAAAAAGATAGTTGCTTCATTAAATAGTGATTTGAATTGTGTCACAAAGACTGCTGTAGTATTGCAGCAGTGTCAAAGTGGGTAATAGTATATGCTCTGATTGTGGGAATAACAAAAAGTAATTATAATAGTATGAGTTCTTTTCACTAGCTTGATTTTTCTAGACATCTGAAAACAATTTTGGGCAGCTTAAGTAAGAGTATCCCACAAGCTAAGATTCTTCCTGTTAAATGGAATATGCTGAAAGGAGATTACTTTGCTTAATTTCTAAAATGCTGGTTTAAAAATTCCCAAGCAAATTGTTATATATACCAGTTCTACCAGGAAGGAAACAAAGTACTAACTGTGCAGCATGCCTGCTGCCCTGGTTTTTAAGACAATAAAGAAATTAGGGTCATACTTCTTTGTTCCTCTGTAACTCAGTTATTAGACTGATTTCTAAAGAAAGAGCAGGCTTAGGATCTAATACCAATATTTTCCATGAATGTCTCTGCTAATGGCATAATACAATGAAAAAGATGTGCTTTTTTTGCTGATCCTCATTTTATGAGCTGCAAGTTCAATTGAATGTTCACTGATCTGCCTCTTTCCTTCCCAGTGTCAAATAGCCATATTACAGGAAATAGCAGAAGCAGCATGGGCAGAAGAACCTTCATTCAGTCTTGGTTTATGTATTGAATGCAAAAGCCATCAAGAAAACTGCCTAACTACATATTAGTCATCTACCTAACTACATATTTTCATTGCTTTCTTTTTTGCAAAAAGCAAAATTATAGGATCTCAGTCGCTAGTATATGCAGACACACACAGAGGCATATTTACATGTGTGCTCAGTGATACCTCTAGGGGAAGGCTAGGTAATGTGTGAACTGCAAGTAACAATGCATACTCAGATACTGCCTTCTTGTGTGGAAGCCCACCATAATTAGAGCGTGGTGTATTTTTCCCTCATCAGTGGGTTTCATAAAGAGTGGTGGATGGGGCTTCTGAGACAAAGAATTCTGAGGAAGTCAGTATGGCAAAAAGCAGATGCTGCTGTTCTAAAAAGATAGAGGTCTTGGACTCCTTTACGTGGTTGTCGAGGTCTAGCAGACTTTGGCTGCCTGAAAATGAGAACCCGATGAGTGACTGCTTGTGAATGAGAATGCAGCTTTGCTACCATAGAGCAGTCAGTTTTATTAGGTGCGCTTTGCCACTAACACTCCTGGTATTTCCAGCAGGTACCATTTCTGTAATTTCCAGCAGGTACCATATCTTCTGCTTGGTAAAACAGGATAGCACAGCTTGTGACCGCTGGAGACTATTCAACTTTGTTCACTATTTACTCCAGTGATGTATTCTTAAAACAATGGGCATTACCTGAGGCTCATTTCTCCAGGTTCTTAAAACCAAAACAAAACAACCCCAAACAAACACAACAACCCACAAAAACAAAACAAAACCAACCCAACTCCCCCACCAAAAAACAAAATAGAAACAAAAATTTTTACATTTGAGTGCAATTCAGTTGTGTATACCTCTTTTCTCATATTAGTTTATTCTTCTTCTCTCCATGCAACTTTATTCGCAATGCTATTTCTTCATTCTTACTTATCTGAGAATATGAGGTGTGAGCAGGGAATTTGGTTTCCTCTACATTAGATAGAGCCTGATTCTAATTATCTGTGTTATCTCTGTGGAATGTATTATTGATTAGAGCTTCTACCTATGCCTAGACTGTTAATAATCCTTGGAAGAGCTGAGGATGGGACCCAGTTCTTCAGGTCTTAAGGGTTTCTCTTCCCATCCTGAATTTCATAACAGATGTTTCATACAGCTCTAAGAAACCACAGTCTCATATAGCTTAAAAAGAGGTGGCCAGCAGCCAACTTTCAAATAAACAATCTCTGCTCTTTCATTAAAAGAAAACATTATTATAATATTAAATTACATGTCAAATGGTGAAGGTATCTTTCCTTGTGTACAAGATATTATCCTTTGAAGTCACAGAGCCCACAGTGATTTTCACATGAGGGTGACCAAATAGGAAAGAGGGAAAAAGTAAATAAAACAGTAACACTGGTTGCTTTTCACATTCCTCCCCTGGTTATAGAAACACATGTGTTTGGATAACAAGGTTCTTGTTACCCACATCTTCTTCTTCCCCTGAACTTTAATGCCCTATATCCTTTATTTGTTATCTAGGATATGTTACCTTTCTGGTATGCTTCTCCATATTGACAAAAAAGGTTAACATTGCAGCTGTACCTTGGTGAAACATTTTGAATTCAGGTATTCTGTCCAAACTCTAGTAGATGCTGTTGTGGGAGCAAGTAGGAAGTTTGTCAATAAATCTAGCTGAGAAAAAGGAGAAATTTTGTGAAAGAGCTGATGAAAGGCCAATTTTTATCCTGGTGCCAGGGAGCAAGCTTTTAGATGAAAGAGATGACTAACAATTAATCCTACTGACTATTGATATTTTTCTTTATTTTCAAACAATGCAAACAAAACTTCTCACTCATAACACACCAGTACTTTGTAGAATACAGGAAAGTGACCTGGCAAAGCAGTGTGAGAGTCTGCTGCATTCTCCATATGCACTAATAACTTATTTGGACTTTGGTTTCACACAGTTTCTTGTCCCCTGACCCCTTCCAGCTCAGCTGGGGGTTATTTCTGGGCCTGACAAGTGTTTTTGTTGGCAGCTACTGATTGACAGTCTGGATCACCAAGTATCATAATGTATTTAGCATTCTAGATGCTACAGGAAAAATTAATCTGGTTGTCCTTGAGTTTACTTTGTCTTTTTTGGTGCTGAATGATCTCTTAAAAATTCTGAACTCCTGCTTTTAATCCAAATTGTAGAGTTGCTACCCTTTAAAGTTTGTTTTTGACTATGTCTTGAGAATTCTGATATTCACTTCTGCTAACTGGGGCCTGAGTGACATTCCTGCTGAAGTCTTGCTATTCTGGTTTCCCAGCATGTTATTATTTTAACTACCTCCCAGTTCATTTTTCTTCAGAGGTAAAGACATGAAGTATAGGCATTAAAAACTGCATTCTCCTTTCTTTTGTGAGTCTGAATTGGTAAGTCATGAATGATACATTGCAATAACAATCATGTCAAAATACTTGTTATTTGTTCAACTAACCTTGGTACATTTGAAATTCTTGTTCAAATTAATTAACTAAAATGAGAACGCAGATATAACTATAGAAATCAAAATGCAGTTTACAGTGTTTTGCTCTCTTAATAATGTGAAAATTCACTACAGGAAAAAAATTAATAGGACTAGCTCAGTAATAATAGGTACCATTTCTAAACAGATCTCTATTTGGATCAGACCAAAGACATCCAATAATGTCATGGTTCTAGCATGTCTCTCATTCTACACCCCATGGTCTGTACCTACTGCTGACTCCTCCTGTGGATGTTTTTTTTTCATCAAGAGTATTTGTGTTATGTTATGATAAGAGTTTTGAGCCTCATTCTTACACTTTCATACTCAGATCAGTACTTTAAATCACACATCGTGCTTCTGATACCAGACTATATTTCAAATACAGTAGCTGGAAGCTTTTCCTGTTGCAAGATTTTCTACTTCTTTTACGGAAGTTCTTCATGTACCAGCACAACATCAGGTGTAACTATATGTGTCCTTATAGAATTGATAGTTTAACAGCATTTTCCACAGGAAAAAAACCAAGTATCTGGTACCTCTGTATCTCCTCCCTATTTATTAATCACTCTGCTCAAGTTGTATGTGGGTGGGTGGGTTGTTGGCTTCTTTTTGTTTTAAAGTTGATTTTGGGGAGGGAGGGGGTTTCTTGGGTTTGATTAATTAATTTATTTAATGATGAATTGCAATACCTATGAGTTATACTTTTGTTAGGTTTATTTAAATCCTTCCTAATCACTTGCTCCTCCTTGGATTGGGATGACCATCATCTCTGGGGCAGCTTCTGGAGTGATTAAATAAAGATGAGTAAAAGCAACTAATTAGCAGGCTTATTCAATCTTTGGTCTTTCTATAGGGGTGGTATAACTCTTCTTCTTCCCTCTTTGTTTCTCATTAGAAGAAGCTGAGAGGAGAGACATTTTACAAATAATAGGTAAAGGCAACGATAACCTAGTCTTTTTAATAAAGCAGCCAGTGATTAGTAAGGATGCTGAAAGAAAATGAGATAGAGAAAGTGTTATATGATTACTACTGATACCATAAGTAGGATTTTGTAATTTAAAAGAGAAAATACAGTATGCCAAATAGCAGGAAAGTACCAAACAATATTCTTAAAGGTTGCTATGGTCAAATGAAATGCATATTTAGTATTTACAAATGGCATCATATGTATTAATCTGACTTTTTTTGTTTTTGCTTAAAAATGCCTTTTTCCAGCTTAAAACATATAATTTGATACTTTCCCAAAGGGGCTGCATTTGTGACTACCACATATTGGAAACAACTGTGTATGTTAAGCTTGTTGGTTTATATATCCTGTATTTAATTTAATATCTCAGTGTATTCTCATTGTTAAAAAGAGTTGTAGTGAATAATTTTACTTGTTTCACTGCTGGGCAGACTTGTACAAATAAATTTGTGCATATGAATATGACATTTGTGTGTGAAGGCAGAGTGCACATCTGTGCATGACTTCTTCAAGGTAAAACAATTGAGAAGCACTTGGTATGCAGTTTCTGCATGGGGTCTTGAGTATCAACTTGGGAACCAGCCAGGAGCATGCACTTTTTAGGCATTTCTCTTCTGTTACCAGTGCCCTCTCAGTATTGCAGACTTCACTGGTAGCTGTGTGCTCTTCAGCAGTGAGTGGATTTTATTAAGTTTTAATGAAGCTAGGAGATGATGTTGTTTCTGATACAAAATGGATTATCTGTTATGTATGAATTAGTTTATGATCCTTCAATAATCTCCAAACAGATTCATCAGAAGTTGAATGTAGGGGAAAAGCTTGTAGGTTTTATTGACCAAAACACCTGGAGAAGGAAATTAGTGTTGGCTGTGCTAATTCTTCCTTGTCCAGATGAACCAGGAGAGCTGATAAGACAACAATAACCAAGTCTTTGCATCAAACTTTTCCTTTGTTTTCCTAAAAGCACCTTCCCCAAGAGCTTGATCCCATCATCTGTATTATTGCACACAGTGGCTCAGAGCATTAATAGCAGGATGGGAATGGGGACCCTTCTCTTGAGTAGTGTCTGCTTGACAATGCTGTACCTTGTGAGTCTCTGTTCCTGGCTGGGAAGAGTTACCAGACAAAGGAGTGTATCAAAAAAATCTGCTTCTAGTGATATATGGGCATCCTTGTAGCTGTCCTGCACTGCTGTGCAAGGGTTAAGTACTCAAAGGGGAATCCTTAGATGATGAAGAGCTGTTGACAGTCATCCTTGTGTCAAAAGTAGCTCAAGGGAAAAGAAGTGCAGGAAATGTGCCTTTGTGCTTGGATAGCTGCTTTGTGAGCAAAGCAGCCCCTGAGGGATTCTTAGAGCAGTGCATACATTTCGAGCATTCCTAAGGTTCTTGCTAGTAAAACAAGGATGGAAAGGAACATTTAGTAACCTCGGAGATCAATGGAGCTCAAGGACAGATTAAAGTCACTTTTGTCTCCACCTATGTTGCGTGAAATCAAGTAATTGAAAATATATTTTTTTTTTACTAAACTTAATTATGCAGGATCAATTTTGTATTAATTGTAATAATTTAATCAAGACGTGGATCTGAAAATTATATTTCTTTCACTTACTTGCTAGCACACAATCCCTCTTTTTCTGTGAAATGTTGCAGTGCTGTTACATGGAAGTTGAAGGGTGGGGAGACAGAGCTCCTGCCACTGGCTATGAAGTGCAGAGGCATCCTGAAGATGGCAGCTGAGCATCTGCTGAAGGATAGATGTCTAGCAATTAGGTATCCCCTTTCTTTCTCACCTAATTTTGGTGGTTGCTCTGTACAACTTACAGATTTTTTTTTAATCTTAGTATACAAGGTTGTTATAAACTAGATATTCTCTTTCACAGGAAACTGATTTTAGAAATATTTTTTTTAATTTCTAATGATGATGAAGACTCAAAATCTTAACATTTTTCACAAAACAAATTGTTCCAAATCGATGCTTTGACTTTATCAAAAGTAGTCATTCAGTATGGAAACAGTCTGTTTTGAGAACATTATCTTCCTTTAGCTAGGTATTACATAATTTCACTGTATTAGTGTTAGCTCTAATCTCAGAGCAGATTACAGAATGAAGATGACATGTTTCAACCTTAACAAGATAATGTAATGTTTTCCACTTGATTATTTGGAAGATAGCAATATTTCCTAGTAAGTAATGGAACTGTCATTTCCATACAAAAACATATCATGAGAAAATGGTCACTCAGCATTTTACTGTCATCAGCAGAGAGTGAGGCTTCAGGTAACCTTTTGAGGGATCACATCCCTTCTGCTTTTGTCTCTGCATCCACTGGCTTCATATCTTCCTTCACCTTCTCTTGTGACTATGCCTATCACCACTGCATGTGTGAATTCACACATACCTCCATTTAAGCTGCAATTGAAAAACCCTATAAGCGCTGTTCTAAAGGGATAAACTAATTCTATTTCTTCCTCTACATTTATGTGCAAGACCACATCAGTTTGGAAATGCTGTTCCCTTGGAAGGCAAAATGTACTTCAGTCATGTACTCATGGTTCTCTGTAGCTGCTTGAAATTCTTCATTAAGAACTGGACACATTCCCCTAAATTATATTCATTTCAGAGTAATGCATCCAATGTAAGTAAGTCATCTAATTTGCATTCCCTCTGGGAGGATGGGTCTTTGGCAATTTGCTGTAAAACAGGTGTCTTAGGGTGCAATTTCTTATCTCTTTCCTCAAATGACAAAGCCAGATTGAAAGGCTTGAGTCCTTCCTCTGTCCCCCTCTTGTTGTCCTGATTTTGGCAACAGCCAGTGTGGCCTGATGTGAGCAAGACTGAAAATATTGAAAGTTAATCTAAAACATTTACCCAATGAGAAAGGAAAAATTTCCTTAAGAATGGATAGTATTTTATGGCACAAAAATGAAAAAGTATTTTGAGGTTTGAAAAGGAAAGAAAGGTTCTTGAAGAATCAAAGAATTGCACTTTTTTGTTTCATTTAACACCTCTAACTTTTTTTCTTTTTGCCTTTTTTCTTTTTCCCACTTCTGCTTTTGGTCAGTTTTTAAGAACCCAAGATGACCCATATTCCTTACAGGGAAAACACAGTTATGCATCTCTTAAATTATTTTTTTTTCCTCATTAATGTGAGTGGAGGAGGAAGGGAGGAAAAGGTACCAGAGTTCAGGAGGTGAAATTCTGCTGTCTCTGACACAGGTGTGCTTTTACATGATGTCATCCCAGCAACGTCCAACTTTCAGACCCAAGTCTGTAGTCATACCAATGGAATCCTACCAAGAAGAAGAGAAGTTGATTGCCAGTGAAGCTTTCCGTCATATGGACAAATCCCTCTTTTTCAGAACTCACATTGATACAACTTGTGATAACTGTCAGGAGCAAGTCTGTACACAGGTAGCAGGAGGGCAGTAGGTGCCTCTTCTACCACTCACCCCAGCCTGAGCAGAGGAGAGAAAATAAGAAGTGGAGCAGAATGGAGTTCTTCCAAACACTACATCTCAAACGTCCTTGGAAAGCCTTTGTGCTGTTGTGCAGCATATGATTGACTCTGGGTAGCCTAAAAAGAGGTGAGACACAGTGCAAAACCCAGCCCTCATTACCTGTGAGTAATGAACAGTTAGTGTTATAAAAATAGACTTATGAGTATTGAGCAGCTTAGCTATAAAAAGAGAAATCTTTCCAAGTTAATGTGGCAATAGGTGCACACATAAGTATATGCATGTGTACAACACACAACTGGCAGGATGAAGTAGATGCCATATTTTTGGATTTCAAGGAGTGGTTTTGACATCCTATTTCTCAATAGTAATTAAAATAGTGATTCAGATGTATTTCAGTAGGTGTAGGTGTACACTGAAAGCTGAGTAAGAAATCATAAGTAGCAAGTTGCTATTCAAAGGCAATATGCCAAGATAGGGAAGTAGTATCAAGAGGAGGACCCAGAAATTTCACCTTGTGTTCTATTCAATAGATGAGGTTTTTGAGAAGAATACAGATGGCATGGGCAAAACCTTTTCTGGGTGAGTTCTGTCTAGTAGCTGTGGCACAGGGGTGGAAAACTGCAATGTACTGTGCTTAGTGCCAGAGCTTCACAAGTCTTGGCTTTTGAAGGGAGATGCAGCGATTTTGTTAGAAACAAGTATTTGATGCATGAAGGGATGAGGATGCACTCTGCAAAGCGCTGGGGAGAATAAAGAGTGGTTGCACAAAATGATTCAGGAAACACCACTATCCGGGGAAGGAACTGGCCACTGAGTGACCGAATAAAGAAAGCGAGGAAATGTGAGACAAAGCAGCATTTTGTGTATCTAGGGGCAGCCAGGAAGCAGCTTGCTGTGAGCAGCAGGAGAGGGGACTGTAGGAATTTTGTACAGCCCTAAATGTCTAGTCATTCAGTATGTCACAGAAACTGCAGATGATCTTTGGCAATCCAAGTGAAAATTATAACAGGGACTTACTGGTTGTGAAAATCCCTTTGGATTGATCCACTTGCCACCCCTCAAGGAAGATTCTTGTCAGCAGGTGGGCGAGGAGGTGGCATTCTGTCTCTTGGGATTGCAACATCTGAGAAGGTTCTCTGAAGTAAATATCTACCAAGACACCTACCAAGTATAGTCCATAGCACAAATGACTGGGTTTAGTTTTGCAGAATGTAACTAACTTTTAGAAATTTTGTAATGTTCCCAAAGAAGGATGAACAAGGTATGTTCTTAGATACCATTCATGTTCTGCATATAAAGCAGGAAGGAAGTTAAAAACCAACCAAACAAATAAAAGTTTTTAAGTATTTTTTCTGCCAGATAAGTTGAATAAGACTTGGGTCAATGAAATGCATGTCTATATTCTCCAGTGAGAAGAGACACTGCAGTTTGACTAGCCTCCAGCTCACTGAAGAGGAAGCAAACTTCCAGACTTGTTAGGAAAGACTTTTTTACATGGTGTTAAATTAGCAGCCAAGGGAAATGATAGAAAAGCAAGAAATAAAAGTACTTGCTTAGCAGAGAGGCAAGATATTGAGAATAAAATTAAACAAGACCCCAAGGACTAAAAGAGGAGTTCTCCAACTGCTTGTGACTACTTGATGAGGCTGGCTAGTAAGCAAGTGGCAGTGAAATGTAACTGATAAATTTTAAACCTACAGGCTGATAAACTGGAATTTCTCAGACTAGGAGGAAGAATTCCTGTTATTCATATGACAGAAGTGACTTTGGAACAGCATTGTATGGATAAAATGACACTGCCTCTTTCCCCAGCCATTGAACAAAATGATCTTGAAGGTCAAATAATACATAAAATAAATGTCAATGGGATTGCTGATGATTGCTATACACTGTCAAACCCAACTAAAGATCTGGATGAGATAATCACTAGCCTGTTTTGTGTAAGAGGAGGGGAAAAAGTATTTTTTTCCTTGTATGCGTATGTGTGTGTGAAGCTGTCAACAAAAGTGGCATATTGGTGGTTTCATTCTGCTAGCATGGGAGCAGATTTGTAGATATTGAATAGATGACAGTATCAGAATGAAAATTCCCCTGTCACTTGTTAGGATAATATCTTGCATCCACTCTCAGCAGATAAAGAATTGAGTTCAGAACTAAACTCAGATGTTCAACAAGTGGAAGCAGTTGTGGCTTGAGTACACCTTTCTTGGAAATAGAATGAAAATCTTAAGTGGTCTGATATGTACTTCAGCTGAGATACTCAAATAAACAGGATTTGTGCCCAAATAGCATCTGAAAGTGGTATATCTTGATAGTTCCAGAAGAGGTAAATATCTCAGAATTTAAAACAGTGCCAAAGGAGCTCAGTTGAAAGTAAGTTCATGGACAGGAAAATTCAGATAATGATTGAGTTGCTTGTTTAAAAAGCTAGAAAGCTACAAGCCTATAGCTGACAGGGAAGGCTATGCTGTTATAAAAAATAGGGAAAATACTACATTTCTTGCACTAAAAGGAAGTTGAAAAGTTGAAAGTTTAGCTGTGGATGAAAAAAGCAAAAGAAATTAAGAAGAAATCAGCAAGAAGTCTAAGGAAAATTTCCAAGTGCACTAGTAGCAAAAATTTTTTAGCAATTATATGGGTCTGTCATAAATGTGTGTGGTAGGTTTGTCAATAACAGAGACAAAAAGAAAAATTATTCAGTAAATAGTAGTATTCTAGGAAAAAATAAAATAATTGATTTTTCACTGTCACATAGAAATTATGCAATGGCTTTCTAAATAACCAAAAAATATTGTGAAAAAACCTGTTATTAAGATGCCTACTTTGAAAAACAACTAGTTGAGACAGCTTGTGTTCAAGAATTTTGAAAGAACTAGTTAAGGAAGTTTGAAACAGATCCATATGTTGATATTTTCAGTAAGTGTGTCAGGATACTGACGAAATTCTGCAGAACTGGAAGAAAGTTAATGCTGCATTAGTCTTTTAAAAGAGTAGATGGAGTAAGCTGGGTGACAATACTTAATTACATTTTCTCTAGTCCTGCAAAGTAGGACTGCTTGGTAATATGAAGATTGCTGCCTTAACATCAGTCTGAGTAAAAATACTAGAATATTATGTATAGGATCAAAGAGCTAAAAAGGGTTTATGATTACTTGTCAATCTAAAGAGTTTATTTGAAAAGACATCTTGTTGCAGTGTCAGTTTGTCAAATGAATTTACCCATGTGACAAAAGTCCTGTAGGACATTCTACCTTCAGTCATGTTCTTAAAGTGATAACTCCACATGTCTACTTGAGTGTCTGGTGCCAATTGCTATGTCACGTTTTGATTTAAAACACAAGTATAAACCAGAATCATTGTCAATTAACTCCACCTAACAAGTAAGTTCTGGGTAATATTCTGGGTAAGTTCTGGGTTATATTCTATGTAGAAGGTTAAGAATAAATCAAATGACAACATTAAAACTGATGATTTGCTGATAACTTACAGATTAAGGTAGGGGAAAAAAAAGGCAGAATTCAACTCACCAATGGAACTAAGTATCTCAAAGGGAACTAATACAGTGGAGGGTGGGAATACATGTCCTGGAAGGAAATATGTCGCAGAGACACTTAATGTCATGGTAGACAATCGACTAAAATAATTTATTTTGGCCAAAATGTATGATGAGATTTGTTCATGGATTAACAGGGAGATCTCGAGAGAGACAGAATGGCCATTCTGCATAGCATAACATTAGTGTGCACTGATGTCTGCCTTTCTGCCTTTATCCCTGAAAATTTGGAGAGGGCTCTAGAAGACCCTGAAGTACCATCTTGTAAGCCTTGGAAAAACTGTATTTTATTGTGTTGCTCCCTTTTGACCATTACCTGCAATCTGTCTAGACAGAGTACAAGAAGAGTGATGAAGAAACCAAGGGACTTGGGGCTGAGCCAACTAGTGAGCAAAGAATAAGACAGCTTAATAGCAAGCAGCAGGAGATCCCAGTGATATTTTCAAAGAGCAAGGTTAATAACTTAAGGCTGTAAATACTCATGAACAAGAGAGACTATTTATTGAAAGTGGAAGCTTTAGGATAATTGAAAAATACTTGAATAGGTAGCAAACAAAGAGTCTTCTTCAGGTTTAGTGTGACTTCCTGACAGCTATTAGTCTGTACATTAGTTTATCTTCTCAGGGAAATAGTGAGAAATATTGAGTTGCTATTTTGATATTTTGATGGAGAATACTACTAGAAAATGCTCTAAAGGAAATTCCTGTTTTGTCAGAAAGATGTCTTGGCTGATCTAGAATTGATTTCCCATCAGGAGTTCTGCAAGTATTTTCTGTAATTTTCTTCTCTTCTGCAAAGTAACAGCAGGATGCAGGAGAAAAATCACCCCTGCAGGGATCTTATTGCTTTTTTTTTTTTTTCTGTAAGATAGTGAAAGAAATGGAATTACCTTCTCAGCACTGGAGGTTTCTTATTTTACTGAAAAAGAGATGGATTTGTGCTGTGCTGTTAAAAGATCCCAACTTTTGCCTGTGACAGTTGAATATGTTACACTGTTTCTTCCTGATCACTTTATGTTCCTTAATTACAGACTTAGCTTAAAATTACAAATCTCCTTACTCTCCATCTTATATTTCTTTTCACTTAAACAATTTACTTTTGCTGATCAAGATCAGCAAGATCATGGATGTGAAAAGTAATTGTCATTATTATTTTTTTCATGCTGAAATTTATGTCATACAAAAGTTACATGCAAATATGGGTGAGAGGACATGATGTGGGATTATGAGAAGCATCTTAGTGAGTATGTATGCTAGATTTTTCAATTTAATTGAAGAAGTTGAAAAAATGAGAAAGAAAAATAATTGAGAGGTAAAGTAAGACCATAAGCTGTACTAGAGGCTGCTAAGTTACCACTGTGAGTCTTCTGCTCAGCCATAGCGAGAAATTCTTTGCTCTGATGAAATGAATGAATGGGGATCTATTTCTGTGGGTGCATATGAATGAATTCCTTGTTTATCACTGAGTCTGGGGTCTTTTGTCCAAGTATACTTTGTCAGTGAACTTGGCTGTGATAGTGCCCTTCCTTCCTCTCAGATATCCAGTTAGGTAAGTGGCATCTCCCCAGGACAGGTGAATATGGTTGTTACACACATTAGAATGAACTCTTGCGGTTTTTTGACAAATTGAGTAGGGTGTTACCCTTGTTTTGTATCTCATTTGTCTCAGCCATTGCCAAAGGCAATGGAGGTATTTTCCACACTGAGGGAGTAAATTCATGTTTCGAGTAGCTTAGGGCTCCGCTGCTGGTAATATGACACTGGACCTTGTGCTTGTTAATGAAAAACAAGAGGAACATCCCAAAGGTGTTTGTAGGGGAGGGGGGCGGGGTGTGACTGCGCCAAATATTTTGTTTTAGTTGTATCAGGAAAAATGTCTCTAGCAGAACTTCTGCTATGACTGTACTATGTTTGTGGGTCCCATGGTACTCAGGCTATTTCCAAAGAATACAAGCAGCTTGGAGTGTGTGAGGAGACGAGTGGGTGGAACAGACTTTACAGAAAACCCTAAGGGAAGTAAATACTGAAGCTAAGATCGGGAGATAGAGAACTGAGCAATATCTCAAAAGACACAACATAAGTTGGGAGGAGCAGACATCAGTTGTCAAAAGCCCTTTACATAGCAGAATTTCTTTTAATATAATGAAATAGTTTTGTTTGCAATATATGATTGTTTATTAGCATGGATTTTTCAAAAGACAACACTTTCATAAGGCTGGCTAAACTCTGGTGACATAATTCCCATTTTTTTTGAGGATTTCATCCTGTTGTTGAAGATACCTTGCTTATCAGGGCCGTGCCTGTGTCTTATATGCAGTGCAAAATCAACTTTTTCAATATTAATGTCCCTAAATATTTGGAAACAGAGGCAGGAAAAAATATAGTGTTTGACAATTGATCTGTGGAGACCCCAAATCTGTCATCAGTACAGCATGTGTCTCCTGCAGCATAATGCTGTTTTGTTCTAAAATTACTCTTCCTTGGAACCCCTTGAATTACTGTCTTTAGTAACATAGTAAAAGATGAAGGATGCAGCATTTTCATGCTATGGAACATTTCACAGCATTTTACTGACTGTGTGATGCATTGTCATATATACTAACATTAAAATTGTTACAGCAATTCAAAATCAGACCAGGTATTGCTGAAAAATTATATGCAATCGTGAGTGCATATGAAGATATGTTCAACTCTGAGTGGTTTTTCTTTTCATAGATACTGATGCAAGTTTTCATAGTATTATTGTTCAAATTACCTGTGCTGAAAATATCTTAGATGTTATCAATAGCATGTCTGTACATCCTTGTCTCAACTGCAATTAATGTGAATACAATTCCTGTCCCCTCTGACATGATTTGACGTTTTTATATTGCTGAACCCATAACCCAAATGGCCGAGGTTTGAAAGCAATTCATTTTGCATCTTGCTGCCTGTGAATACCTTTTGACAACAAATGTGTTTGGTTTTGCCAAATTTTTTATGACTTCTAGAAAAGACCAGAGATAATCTTAGATACAAAGTACTCCATGCTTAGTTCGGGACTTGTGTATTTTCACATGCACGGGTTAAATAAATAAAATAGCTGTTGTTGGTATGAATTGCTCTGGAGACATCAGGATGGTACTGCAGCAATGCATCGCAACAAAGGTGAGAGTGATGTAGCAGGGCTTTGTTATATATAAGCTCATGCTTTATGATATGGGAGCAGAGTTTTGTAAAGCAACATCAAACACATCCCTTCCTCTTTTTGTTTTGTTATAGCTGTTGTCTTCTGCTCTGGATCACATGAAGAAAACTCTTCTTCACCAAATCCAACTCGGAAGCTCTCCCTGATGAAAAATAAGATGGTTTCATTGCATCAGCCTTCTACACCAGGTACCACAAGTCCTCTTCCTTACATCCTCCTTATTTCTCCTTCAGAATGTAGGTGTAAAAGGTGCTGGCAGTTACAAGCACCTCTTACCAGAAAGCTATGGCACTGTATTTCTGACTGGAACTAGAGCAATGACTCAGAAAGGCCAGTGCCAACTTAAGGGAATTCCTTATTTCTGTATTAAACAAAACCAAAAAAAAAAATCCCAAACCCAAAGCAAGCAAACCAAACCACAAATAACCCCAAACAACCCTCCACAGAAGAAACTTACTGCCTCCCCTGTCAATACACCAAAAAAAAAAAAAAAAAAAAAATCCTCAACAGGAAGCAGGAAGAGGGAAAAGGAAGAAAAAGGAAGGAAAAATAAAATCATTTCCATCAGCACAATGAAATCCAACTGATTTGGGATTGGGAGTTCTTGAAATAAAAGCTAATTAGTGAAGCTGCTTTCACACTATTATAGAACAAACTATCTATTTTGATATTGAATGAAGCTTTTTTCCAAATGGACTTTTATTTCAAGGCATTGTGAAAACCAAGTGAGCTATGAGGTTTACTAACTTGTGTTCACTGCCTCTTGTCCTGTCAGTGGACACTCCTGAGAATGCCTAGCTTCCACTTTGTTCCTTGTCATCAAAGTGTTCATAGACATTGATAAAATCCCCCTGACTCTACTCTTCTACAGACTGAACAATCCCAGCTGTGCCAACCTCTCCTCTTATGCAAGATGCTCCAGGCCCTCAGTCAGGACCTGTGCTGGGCTTGTTCCTGTAGGTCAGTATGTCTCTTGCATTAAGGAGCCCAGAGCTGAGCCCAGTACTCCAGCTGTAGTATCACCAGTAGTGAATAGAGAGAAGGATCACCTGTCTTGATCTGCTGGCAATGCTCTTCCTAATGCTGCCCAGAAAGCTGTTGGCTGCCTTTGTTGCAAGGGGGCATTGCTTGCTCACAGAGAGCTTGTTGTTCACCACGCTCCCAAAGCCTTTCTCTTCGGCTGCTTTCCAGCCAGTCAGCCCCCGGTACGTGCTGGTGCACGGGGTTATACCCCCGAGGTGCAGGACTTGGCTTTTCCTTCAAGGGGTTCCTATCCCCAGCCTGTTGAGGCTGCTCTGCATGGCAGTCCAGCCCTGTGGTGTGTCAGCTGCTTCTCTCTTTTGTAACCTCTGTGAACTTGCTGAGGGTGCACTCTGTCTCCTTGTTCAGGTTGTTAATGAAGATACTAAACAATAAAGAAAGGCCCCTGGGTGTTAGAAAAGCCACACATTCCTCCCAGCGGGTGGCAAGGTGACCTAGCCTTGCCAGAGGAATGTTCCTTACAGTAACATTTTCCAGAGGGTATCAAATTCTTTAAAGTCCTTTCTGACATACCCTGGACTGTCCCTCAGCTTTTTTCAATCCAATCTTCTTTGGAGCATTTTTGTAATATCTTAAAATATGTTCTTTGCTGATTGTAGTAATACAGATCTATTTCTCTATTATATGTTTTTTTTCTTTTAATTTGTCATGTTCTTTCTTTTTGCTGACTTGTAATTGAGGTTCTCCAAGTTCATAAGCAAAGCTGGATATGAAACACCTGTAAGGTGACACATAGTGGTGTTAGAGGTTTCAGTTTTCACTGTTCTCTTTCACTGTAACCACAGGTGTACCCAGTTCTCTTACTCTGTGATTTGTGCTAAAAACCAGCTTATTGTTGACCCAGCACAATGCAATGCATATAATCTCTTCCCAGAGAAAACAGTCTTTTTTCTACTGGATGTCAAAAACTTTCCAGATCAGTTTCAGACTCTTGCAGGTATTCAGATTTCTTTGGCCGCAGGTTGTGGCAGACAGGCATTGTAAAGCCCAGAGAGTTGGGAACTGGGTGCTTTTCAAGGGAAAAGTTGTGTTCACCTATCTCAGCTGTGAACCACCTTGTCACGTGAGACACACTCAAAGGACTAAGTCTGCATTGGTACAGTCCTTGCTACTGCAAGCTGAGGTATTAGTAAGGTTTGATGAAATGATTTTGTCATAAACAATAGTTTCAAGTAACTGTCTACTTGAAAAAGGAGAATTTTCTTTCCTGAGCTTTCACTCTGGTCTCTTTCACTGTTATGCTCTTGTGAGAGAAATTGCTTTCTGGGTTTTACCACCAACTGAAAAAAATTATCTGATAAAAATATTATTTCTACTAACAATAAGTCTGTAGGTACTGAGTTAGCCTGTCAAACCTCAAAAAATTTGAAACAGCACAGCAGGTTTGGGTCAAGACTTTGCTTTGTCTCACATATCTATGGAATTTCTGATCTATTGAGATCCCTAAAGTTTTTTTATTGGATCCTCGAACCATAGCCCAGAACTGTGCACAGTCATTTTTCCCTAGATCCAACAGAGCCAGGAGAGTGGCTGGAGTCCTCATTCCTGTGTGCTGCTGGTATCTAGCACTGCAAACACACACACATACACAATTTGCCAATTCATCTACTTGTGGCTTCCATGAAAAAATGATGGGCTGAACGCTGCCCAGGCCGTTCCTAAGCCGTATGCATTTGATGAAGGTATTTGGATGGTTGGCCCAGGTGTCAGTTTGAGCAAGGCAGCAAACCCAGTATGAGCAGGCCAGAAAGAGTTGGGGAGTGTCCAAAGCAAGGGAGGAGAAGTGTTTGGGTGGGAGACTACAGTCTATGCCAACCCAAAGTTATGTGCAACTCTGTAACATCTGTGTTTATTTTTCCCCTGCTCACTGGATGTTGTTTTATAAAAATGAAGTTAGAATTAACTTCAATAATTAGGAGAAAGTTAGTCTGCTTTTGCTATCGCATTCAAAAGATGCTTCCTTTCCTCCTTTGTCTGAAAGTTTACTTGAAATATAGGCAATCTTCTGGAGGCTCTTATGTTTTTATTTTTGCCATACCTGTGCAGCCACACTTCCTTGTTATATCCCTGACCTTAACTCTGTCGTTCCCACCTGCCTGTTCTCCGCCACAGGAATAGGACTACAAAAGAGCTAACTTTGTGTCATTCATGTTTGCAAGGTTTGAATACCCTCTGAACATCAGGATCCTAAATATGAATGTTTAGTCTCCTAATATTTCTTACTTGGCTTGGGGACACTCCAGTTATTACTGTAATATTATTATTACTACTGAAATTAAATATCATGCAAATTAATATCAGCTCTATTCAGCTCCACTCTGTGTGGGAGAGCTTTGTGCAGCTAACATCCCTTCAGGGAGTTTGATGAAAGAACAGTGAATTACTTCTTGTCTGGTTTATAATATGCTGATTATGAAAAATTCTGGCCAAGATGATCTAGTGTTTTTAGTACTGTGAGCAAACTCTGGAGTTTGTTAAGAAGGTATTCTTATCTATCCTGCTAGAGGAAAGTAAAACTGTTACAAAAGACAAAAATAAAAAATTGTGAAAAGCTTGCATTTCTCATCTATTTTGCTTGAGACCCTCTCAAGCTCTTTCTGTTGCTAGGAGAAGGTTGCCCTTAGAGTATCAGTTCTTTCTTTCTGCCAAAATGCCAAATCCATATAGTTTCAATATCCTTGTTGATATTATTGGTATTATTCTCATTTGGGACTTTGAGTACTTGTGGTCTAGACCTTCAACTGATATAAATTCATTGTTGATACCAGAGGGAGGAATTTGACATTCTGCCAAGAATTTGCAGGTTATTTTTTAATTCTTACATGTTCCTTGACCTGCTCCGGGAGAGATTCTGTTGCTATAGCCCAAGACAAAATTTCCTTTTTCTCTTCAATTCTTCTTGGGAGATATAGTCCCATACACTGTACATTTGGTCACTCATGTGCCCCTTGAGCTGAGATAGGCCTCACTGAAACCTTTGGTTTCTCACAACAGAAATCTCTTGTATCATCGGCTCAAGCTGTTCATGGGTGACGTCCACAGACAGTTTTGGAAAACCAGACTGGGTGTTATCTTCCATTGGTGTCCTGGCATCCCAGGAGAGGCAGCAGACGCTTATGGAAAACAGCTCCTCCAATGGAGATGTTGAAGGTAGGCAGAGCTACAGTTCCCCTCGAATGGACGCCTGCTTTCCCCCAGCTCTGGCTGCAGCAGGAGTCAGCGGGCTGAGGCCTCAGGCCCATGTCACTGTAAGTGCCACCATGTGCTGGTTCTGGTGCAGGGCTCCCAAAGGCACAGTCAGTGCCCAAGAGTCAATAAGAAATGACCATGTAATGCATGTGTGCTGCCTTGGTTGTGTATAGATGTACCCTCTAAACAGCTGGCCCCTTTATATACTCAGTTTCTATCTCCCCATTTTGGGATAAGCTTTTACTTGCAGAAACTGCATCTTTCTTTGGAAATTCAATCCTATACAAGCCAGAGCTGGCTCCACTTGTCTGCTGTCTGACTGGCAAAGTCCTTGGCTTTTGTTCTGTTGGACATGTCTTCATGCTTTTTTTGGTTTCTTTTCTTCTCTTTTCATTTCTTCTATCATTTCTTTATTTAAACCCGTAATTTTTACTTTATCCTCTCTTTTTTTTGTGCATAGTTCTTCATTTATTCTCATGACTTTTCTTCAGACTCCTTCTCCATTTTCCTCATATTATCTCTCTTCCATCCATGCTGTGCGTCTCTTGTTTTCTTGTGTTTTTTTTTTCTCTTCACAGGGTACATTTTCCTCCTGAACACCAGTAGACTCCCAGATAGATGTGAGTTCAGCCTGCAAAGCCCCATCCTGCCTGGGAGCTTGGATTCTTGCATGCTGGAGCTGGCCATATGTTCACAGGACACTGTTCCTCTTCTCCAGAGATTCGCAGTTGAAATCAGATACGCGGAGACAAACAAAAACACAGTAACTTCTCTGAGACCTGGTCATGAGGAGAATGCCGGGTAAGACGATCAATTTTCAACTGTTGAGCCTTTGAATTGCAAGGTAGAGTGGAGTTCCTCCAGGCTGCTGTTTATCAATGTCTTTTGCCTTCATTGCTGCTATTACAGCAGAAAATAAAGGCATGACTTTCAGGACTGAAGCACATAGTCTACTGACAGGATGCCTGTAATAGACACAGGTTTTGTGTGTCCCCTTTGCAAAGAACACACTAGCTTGGATCTTACTCTTCTTCCCTCACATTTAGAAGGGTGAAGAATGATTAATTTTTTCACTGATTCTAGGACTGCAGCTGTAAAATGCATTCAGTCCAAAAACTGCCTTGGTAACATGACTGGTATGTCTATGGATTCAGTGGGTCCTATCGATGCTAAAAGGGTCCCAATTCTCATTTTGAGGTGGGGTTAATTTTACCTCTGTAATAATTTCCTCCCTTTTGGTAGGTTCAGGAGCATCCACTTCTGCTCCGTTTGTAGAGTTCAGGGAGGGAGAAAACTGAGGTAAGAAGAGGTGAAGGAAAACAAAAGAAGGTGTAACAACCCCAGATCTTGTCCTGTATTCCCTTTGATCCTGCCAACATTTTACTTCGTTATTCCTGTATGTAGCAGAATGCAGTAAGGAAGAGAAATGGGTAAAGGGAACAAATCACAACAGGAAAAGAAAGAGAAAAGTCCATGTGTCTTCTAATTTTTCCATTTTCCATGTGCTTGTTTTTCCTTTGCTGCAGTCCAACTTGTAAGAACCTGGGTCAGACACATAACAGAGTTTTTTATTTCCATCACCTGACTGACTCCCAGGGAGAACTTAAGCAATAGATCCCAGTTCTTGTTTTCTTTGAAGTCTTTGGCACTCCCCAGGCTGCCATGGAGATCTGTAGTGAAGAGTCCCCGTCGGCCAAAGATAGCAGAGTTTGACTAAAAAACCTTTTTTTTTTTTTTTTCCAGATCTCTCTCTCCCTCTTTCTCTCTCATTTTCAGCTGTTGCTCAGTTCCTTCCTGGCTATTCCTTCCCCATTTTCTTGCCAATTTCACTAGGAATCTGTTGCACTTTCTGGGATTAATTTCTAATATCCTTTTTTTACCTACTCAAAGCTGCCCTTGCTGCTTTTTGAATATTTGACAGGCCTTTGCAGCTGCAGCTCCATTCCACAATGTAAACTCATAAAATACCCTTACTGGTCAGACCAGGCTTCGCTGGTAATCACTGCAGCCTCTCTGGAAGGAATCATAGATGTTGTTTAGCAGTTCATTTGAGCACTGCAAAACAATTCTATGTGAAGGCAAGATTATCTCTCTAAAAGTGATGGCATTTAGATTTATCAGAATGAAGTTAGCTTTATTCGAAGTTGGCACATACTGGTATTACTTTTTCTTACTGAATGAAATGAAGCACTGGTAAGCTCACAGAATTTACTCTTAAGATTTTAAACAGGAGAGGAGACCAAGTCCTCTTTGAAATCAGGATAGAAAAGAGATAAAACAAAGTTAGGAACTATCAAATATCCTTCCTCTCCTCCCTCATTGCAGGAGAACTTTAAAATCTTGGTACAATTAAAAAAACCTGACCATGCAGGCAGAAGAGAATTTATTTCTAACACAGTGATTGACCTGCTTCTTGCTAGGCAGGTAGCCTGAAATGAGTATTCTCTCCCTGATTAAGATTTTAACAATATGGGTTGTTAAGGAGAGACTACCCTGAAGTGTTCCCTCTTTACGGGGACTTTCTAAAGGAAGTAGGAGTTCTACAAGCTTTTCTGTCTTAACCAAACACTGCTGCACAATTTGGAGGAGACCACGGGGGACAAGAAGCAGATGACCTTGAGATAGATGCCTATGTGTAATACCTAGTGTAACCACTGAAAATTACTACTAAGGGATTGTCTTCAGATCAAAGTGGAAACTTGGATATAAAAAAAGGCTAGGTGGAACTTTTTTCAGATAATCAGACACTCCAGGAAATCCTCCTTGGGTCCCTTTTGTCACCTCTCAATTCCATGACCAAGCTATACTTCATCATAAACTCCAGCTGCACCAGACTACTTCAGTGAACTCTCCTCTTTCTGGACCGAGAAATATTCTCCTGATGGTGTTTTCTCCTTCAGGATCCATCAGCTCCACAATTCCCAAAAGCTTAGATATATGTCACATGTAAGAAAAAGTTTCTCTCCTGCTCACCTCACCAACTAGTAGGACTTACCATTAAATTGGTAGTATTGATGCTGCCACTACTTTTTCACACAAAAGCCTTAATGAAAGAAAAAGAAACAGATGGACTTTTGGTACCATGTTCTCTCAACAAGTAGGGCAAAGTCACCAAGTTACGATGTTTGTTTTTAAATACCACACCCAAGATCGTGGTTGTTCTGAGATATTACCATTAGAAGGAGAACCGCTGAGGGAGTGAGGTGTTTGAGATTCTGTGTATTTACAAAAAATATATAAAATTTCATTTCTCATTATGTCAGTAAAGCTCAAACAACAGGAGCCTGTAGCCTTGCTTGCAAGGCCAAGCCTTCTTTGTCTGGCACTTAACTCAGAAAACCGTTTTCACTTCCTTAGGATTATGGTTATGGAGCTTATTCAGGTCACATCTAATATATGTTTTTTACTTTCTTTTTTTAAACTTTTTTTTCTTAATTTTTTTTACTATTTTGCTTATCCCACCTTTTCATCTTTACCACACAGACCCAGAATCAGCCACAGTTGAAAATTCTTGAGTCCTATGTGGTTTTGAGTATTTTCACATGCTTGTGTTTGTTGTGGACCACAATTATTTCAGTGTTCTTAGCCAAAACTGTTTCAATAGGAAGCTAGTTTCTTTCAACTCTAAGTACTCACACTTCATTGAAAATAAAAAAGCATAATTTGGGGCAGGGATAATATTTTCACTTTCTGTAGTCAATAAGCCTAGCTGATTTTGTTCTGTTTTCATTCTGGAATGGACACAGTACTCTCAGTAGATCAGAAAACAAAAGGTTCATGGCCATGTGCACACATGGGTTCTCAGTTAACCAACCTAGCAAAACTGTTAATTAATTAGTTTTTTGTGACTTCCCCCTTTTTTTGGAGGTGTGGTGGTGATAAAATGCTCCCACATCTTCTGAGACACTTGAAAAAACTTGCCATCTTTGACACTTCTATTAACGTGGTTGTTTTTAATCCACAAAAGTTATTTAACTTCTCCTACTGTACAGATGACAAGGGAGTAGCCTGGTAAGTGTTCTCAGATAATGCCTAAATGTGTGCTGACAACAATGAGCAGAGCCATTTTGATTAAAAAATGTATCTAGAAAGGGTGAGGCTGTCCAGCTGCTATATAAGACTATGAATTTTGAACACTAAGCTGAGAGTATGATTCATTTAGTGCCTCTTGTGCCTCTCTTGAACTTGCATCCAAAATTATACTATGTCAAAGAATAACCTTCTAAGAGTTTGGTGAAGGCTGGAGTGGTAGACATGTGTTTTGTGTTCTCTATTTCCTTTTAAGTCCAGTGGTTAGCACTGAATGTATGTGAGGACTTGCAGATAACAGCTTCCTGTGTGTATAAAAGTAAAGTAAAACTTCTAATCTTTATGTTCACTGATTTAGTCTAGAAGCATCTAGCATACACAGCTTTGTGTAAAATCCCATGCAGTGGGACCCCCTAATTTAGAAAATATTTCAGCTTTCATGTTCTGCTTTATTGCATTTTTCAGTCCTAATGAAGAAATGATTATTCTTTATATAAAATATTTCCTAAAATTAATCATCAGTTACCTGTGTTGTTTATGAAAATCACATCATAGAAAGGATTGGTAAGAAGAGGGTGGAAAGCATCTGTTCAGCAGAGAAGATAGAGAGGCTAGTGAAAACCCAAAGTAAACCCTACAAAAGAAGATTTAGAATTAAAAGTTTTCAGGGTGAATCTTGAATTTTCTTGCTTTAAGCATTAGATAGCTTGCAACACCAAACTTTCTGTCCATGCAAATTTCTCAAAATTATGTCAGACCCTGATAGTTCTTCCATGCATACAGATGAATTTTAACATCTCTTTTTAGAAGAAGAGTAATATTGCCTCGATACTTAAGATCTGGTTTGACATAAAATCAATAGTAAAGTTATTGCCAAGCTTGGTTTATCTGGAAGCCTGCTGCAATGATCCATCTTCTGCTGGATCAACACTGGGCTTCATTCCTGATTCCATTAGGAAAATTACATTGGCTCTGACTAGCTTCCGCTTCAATGGTGGGACCAAGCAAAGGCGGTGTAATTATTTACAGCATTAGAATTCTTGCTGCAGTTGGATCGAGGGGGCGAGGCTTTCTCTGAAGGGGAATACCTTGATGATGAAGAGACTTCATGCACAAAAGCACTCTATGTCATGCAAAGCCATTTGTCATTTTTGCAGCCTTTGGATGCTAGACAGCTTTTTCTGACATGTAATAAATGGAGAAAATGTCAGTAGCAGAGATATTTCAGTGCAGAACTGGGATACTTCGTGGGACCTTAATGCTCTGGGTCAGAAGAGCTGCCATTTCACAGAAGTAATGGCTTAAGATGGTGGTCTTGTTCTTCCACCAGATACCACAGCTCTCCCAGCAGAGATGGCAGAATGGACAGTCTGTCTTCCTAAGTCATGGCATTTCAGAACTTGGTTTATTGACTTAGATGACTAGTAGTTTTATTTTGATGTACCAGTCTATAAAGAGCAAGTTCCAAAGTGTCTGGCTCATAAAGCATATAGGATTAAGGTGCAGCAGTTGAACTAGTCATGGTTTTCAGCTGTGGGGCTTTTCAGTTGCTACTGCTAAATGTACCAGCTGTGAATCAAAGGCTGTGTGCCACAGGTTCCTGCACACAGTGTTGTGTTAACACTGGCAATACTGTGATGTCTCAGCTGGAATGTGGGCTGCAACTTGGTGGAGGTACTAGAACTATGCCTAATAGCTAAATTAGAAAGATTTAAAGATTGTCCTTGGCCTTATTGGCTCATTGAACCAATTTGATTATGGCTCATTCATTCTTGTTGTCAACAGGATGCAATGGAGTGATGAACAAAGCTGTGTCATGTAGCAGAAGTGACTCAGTTCTGGGTCAGTGCTGGATGCTCTTGGATGTTGTCCCACAGTGTGGCGAAGGGATATATTTATAAGAATATTTATGAGATATATTTATAGGTGCTGGATGTTCCTGAAGCTTCACTGTAATACAAATTGACAGCAAAGCAGCTGTTCTACCATGCTGGGAAGTAGGGATGGTGCTATTGCAATTCAGGGCTGTACCTTTCTGAAGAGGAATTAAATTATAATGAACTATTGAATATATTATGATGGGACAGGAAATAGGGTCATCTTTGTAAGAAGAGCTTGGTTTCCTATGAGTTCAGGATATCTGTGGGTATTTATATGTGTGTACAATTGTGAGAGTGAAAGGTGCATGGATGCCATAGAAGGGATAGTAAAAAATTACACAAAGTTATATAATTGGTTTGTGGAGGGAAGAATGCAAGAGAGGGTGATAAAAAAATTAAAGTTGTTTGGATTTTTTGCAAGTTGCAAATACAGTTCTGTGATTTTTATATTGAGTCCAGAAGAGATGTGTTTGTAATCTGGGTGCTGCCTTCTAAGGTGTTTCTGATGTGGAACAAAGGCTACATGACTACTTCATTACAGCTGAAGGTATTTCCTTAATGAAAAAGTAATACTAGGAGCAGAGCTGATCAACATGTCTTAACACTGTGGCCTGGCCTTCTTATTACTCCATTGGCAACCACTTAGGTCAGTTGTCCAGAGTGGCCCCAGTAACATCAGGAGTGTGTAGAATGTGGGTAAAGTTATCTCTGTCTGATACTATTTTCAGAAAAGAGCTTAGAGCAAGGATTCCTTTCTCAATAGCCTTGCTCCAATCCATTTACAAAATAATAGCACATATATTTAACTGTATTTTGCTGTCTTGTTAACATAAGATATAAGAACAGTTTATGGAAACAAAAATAAAGTAGAAATATTTTAAATAATTTTGATGTAGTTTTCAAATGATACCTGGGTACCTTGACTTCCATCAGACTTAATTTGAGTGAGGTACTTCAAAAATTCCCTTTTGGTATCTTTCTCTAGCTGTTGATGTCTGACCACCGTCTTTAAAATTAGGGTGCAGGGGATCATTTGTCTTTCTCCAAACTGCCACAATGCTGCACAATTGAGAAACCTTTGCAGTCTAGATTTGCAGGTTATGGCATTTGCTCTGTAGTGAAATGTAAATGGCACAAGTAATCTGCATTTCCTGGAACAGCACTTCTCTTCTATCCCTTGCTTTGTGGGTGCACTGTGGTTTGCTAAGATGGAAAATCAGATACCCCACAAATAAAGGATTTTATTCTTGACACAACAAAGAAACATTCAGGGTCAGACATTTACTTCCAGAACAGACAATGTCAGTGTTGGCTTGAGGAGATCCAGAGTCTTGTGCAGCTGCTTGGTTGATCTGTACTTTCAAGAGCAAAAAGAACACAATCATGTATGTGGAAAGCACATATTGGGGTAGTGTGTCCAAAACTGGTGATAATTTAAGACCCATTTAAGAATCATTGGGAAGAGTTGGATCTCTTTGTCATTAGCAATACGCTTTGCAGCAAAGATAACCTTACATGAGCTTGCTAGGCTGAACATCACTTGTTTTATATTAACACCCATTTGTTATCTTGCTATTTGCATTCTTTGATCCATTTCCCACATGAATACTATTATTTCTCTTTGCTACAGTGCAGAATCTTTATGCTAGAGACTCCATGGAATCCAATGTGCTGTGCGTATGTCTGATAACATTCTCTTGTCCCCTAGGATGAAATGGAAACACCTGGTGGCTCAGATTGGACGAATAGAAAGACCTTTCAAAATCACCCTGGTGTATTCAAACTGTGGAGCACAGGAGGTTGGAGTACTGGCAGTGGGCTCCTTGCAACTCAGGAACTGCTTTCATGGTATGCTGCAACACAGACAGGTTTGGAATAACCAAATGCATCCTCACCAATATAGATGAAGGTGATGAGAGATAGGATAGGACTTAGAAGAAATATGAGTAACTCAGAATTATAGAACTAATTCTAGTGATCCTCTCTGCTTTTGAGCTTTGCTTTGTTTGATCTTTATATGGGAAAAAAAACCAACAAAACAACAAAACAACTGGACTTATGCTGAATCCAACAACAAGGATGGGAAAAGTCATTACCTAAATTATTTTAGCATTTAGTATTTTTCTCAAATAATCCAGAACAACAGTCTACCCTGTGAAACCAAAGCCTTTTCCATACTTGGGCTTTATCTAACAAATCTATGGAGAAAAGAAACATTTATCTGCCCCTGATGGGGTCTGTTTGCTACTGCTAGGCTGAGAATTTCTATTTTAAATGAAAATAATCAGAATGTAATTATTTTCTCTAAAGTACTGAGTGCTCAGCTAAGACCTCAGTTTTACTTGGAGCTTACAGTTTTTTTCTGAATGTCATGCAAATGATCCTCAGAGGCAGTGCAGAACCATGCTAATATCATCTAGGCTTCTTGGAATTGCAGGAGTCTGTCAGCACAGGCAGTCATCAGGTTGGGGACATAATCATCTTCAGTTCCTGAATTTCATGACTTAATATAATGTTATTGTTTGCATTTTGCAGACTCTGTAGAAATAGCCTAGACTGTAATGTAAAAAGAAAACACTATTGTGAGCATGTTTTTGATCACATTAGAGATTTAATTCTAGTCATTATTCTTTTAATTTAACATGCTATATTTTTAATATAATTCTTTTTGACAGTCCTAGAATTTTGAGGGGATGCATACAGCCTGAAGCACTGTGCTGTCAGTCTCTAAACTGTGCATGTATCTGACACAAAACAGTTATCATGAAAAAATATTATTTCAGAGTGTGTACCTGGATTGCTGCAGAGGTGTTCTTTTCTCTTTCTCCTGCAATTGGTTCTTTAACTTTTTGTGTTTTTTTCAGAGTAGTAGTGATGCCAATGTAACTTCTGTGCAGAGCTCTGCTAAAGGGCAGCAGGTCCATAATAGGCCTGGGCACATATACATCCACAGGACAGGCTGAGTGTATTGAGAGCTATGCTTTTGGGAAATATCAGACTTAAAAATCATGTTCAGCCTGGCAGATGGGTACCTGTGAAGTCAGTCAAATACTACCAGACTAGAGCTGACTAGACTAGTTAGGGTGCATGAATAAAATTTGCATATTGCAAGCCAGCTTGCTGTGGAAGCGGCTACCTCATGGGCTGGATGCCACAGCTGGCAGCTGGCACAGCAATGAGTCAGCAGCCCAAGTGCTGGTTAAACTTGAGCCTCAACATGGCATAGCAATGTGTCTATCAGGGCTGGAGATAAGTGGGTGTCCCTGCCACCAGCAGCAGGGTGCCATGCAGCGTGTCACAGCTGCCTGGCAAGTGCACAGTCATGTCTGCAGAACTGAGGAACACATCACAGTAGGAAACGGCAAGGCCCTTCATTAAAAAAACCCAAAAATGATCTAAAGATAGAACAATCACAGCAAAAACAGTACATCAGAAAGAGAAGGGCAAGAAATTTGGTCCAAGAATCTCATGCTGGATAGAAATCTACATGAAAATAGCAGAGATTTATCGTACAAAGGACAAGGTCTTACATGTGAAAATTAATACACATGAAGGGTCATACACATTCTGTCAGCTTATCTCTGGATTTAGTTATCTTTTGTTATCTTTTTTTTTCCCATTAGATAAAGGAAATCAAGACCTTTTTGTATATGACAAAGGCTCAACCTTCCCCTGCTTTCACGGAGGCTGTGTCAGCCACCTACAAATCTGTGAGTTCAGCAGTGATTGCCCTATCAAAGAAGAGGAAGGAGTGAGGTGTGGTGAGTATGTGGCATGACACTTCATGGGAACCTTCATTCTATTAGAAGAAATAATTTAGAATACAAAATAAGTTAAATTGATTCCATCTTTAGATTTATTCAGTATTTCACCTCCTGAATTAATTTGTCACATTTACATTAATTGGATACCAAGATTCTCTTTGAAAATTCACCCTATATAGAATAAAATGGATTTTTAAAAATTGATTTGGTTTCTTAAGTATTGCAGTATGGAGCTCAATGACCTTTCCTTCACAGTTATTGCTACTTCAGAGAAAGGCAAAACCTTATTTACGTGCCTACAGCTGGGTGAAAATTTCCTTCTGGACCCAAGATCTAAACCTTCCCTTCAGGGAAAGGTATTAATCATCAAGAGTCCTTCCAAGATCCCAGTTCAGGAGTTCTTGCACATCAGGACAGAAAAATCCCTTAACAGTATATGTGGTGCTGAGAAGCAATTTTAGCTTTGTTCCAAGTACAGTGGTGATTTAAAATAATCTGTTGATTTGCCTTCCTTTAAGTGGACACAAAACTTTGTGATGCCTGCAATTTCATATGGAGCGAGACCTTTACAAATATGTGGCAGTGATTTGCCATTCCTGAGATTATGGGGGCTGCAGTTTTGCCCAGTATTTAGAGTAGGACAGCACAAAAAAGTCTCAAATGTTTCCAGAAGCAAAGTGTTGGCTTTCTAATGGTGACTCTGGAAATAAACTAATGAGACCTATTTTGACAGTGTAGCATAGGCTGGATAACTTGGACAACCAAAATGGATTTTCACTTTTGTTATTGTTTGTGTTCTTCCATAATCAAGTTACTCCTATTTTCCTACTTTTTCATGCTCTCGATTGTAGACAGTCTCCCAGAGGGTTCACACTGCTCTTTTGAAGAAGGTCTGTGTGGCTGGACCCTGAATGAAACTGCAGCATCTCCTTGGTCTATTCGGGGCTTTTCTGAAATGATTCAAGAGGACTCATTTGTAGGGTCTACTTTGCAAGCCACTGGTGGTAGGTTCCTCATTGTTCTCTCTCCCACTCTCTGTGCATGCATGTACACAATAGCCTTGAACTTTAGTTTATTTAAATTGGTTTTAAAATTTTGGCATCATTGCCAAATGAACTTCAACATCAGTATTATCTATAAAAACTTCAAATGCAACAACTTCAAATTAACTTTGAACATGACTCAAAACTTTATATTAAACAAGTTCTGCAAAAAAGTTAACACAAAACTCTCAGATACAAGGATTCTCCTTCACCTTTAAAAAATTGTATAATGAATACTTCTTCCCTCCTCCTTCCTATTATGAGCTGTGCAGTTGCAGAGTAGTTCAACAGCAATATGATAACTGCTGCATCACAAGGTAAAGATTGCCCGAGAGAACTGCAGAATTGTTAACTTGCTAAATAAGAAGGGAGAGGCCAGACCATCACCTGTTCAGGCTGAAAGTCAAAAGTGTTAACACACATGAGCCTTGCCTCAGAGTTCCCTGCCAAAATGAAGGGTTTCCATACAAGAGTTCTGTTTGTCTCCTGAGAGCTTGTGTAAGCTCTCCCTGGAAACAAAGACTGCAAATAAACTCTTCCAGCCCAGTGTTTTACTCAGTAAGAGTCATTGATGTTAATGGTGTAGGAATTAGGAGTGTAGATTGGTGTGCACCTCTGTATGGGAGGATATTGAGTGGTATCTGAGGTTTATCCACTCACATTCCAATAACAGATGTTGACTTTTGTGTTGCTGAAATCTACCAGAGTGTTTACTATAACCTCACCAACAGACTTGCTCTCAAGTCCTGCTTACACCTACATATGCTTACATACCTGCACTAACATTAATGATGTTAAATTGTTTCAAGTGATTACACAAAATAGCAAGAGATCATTTTGTCTTTTTCACTTTTGTGTTCACAGGACACTTCCTCTATGTGCGAGCAGACAGCACTCAGACAAGTGGAATGGCTAAGGCTTACAGTACCATCTTGCCAGCCAGTCTTGCCACTGAAGACTACCAGGTGTGTCACTGTGTCTTAGCACCTTTGTGGAGTAAATCATCAGGCTGTAGGCGCGATTGGTACAATTAGCCTGTTCTCCGGTCTCTCTGCACACTCTATACAACACTGGAAAGCAGAAGAGCTGGCTATAATGCCTAGCTGGCCACTTGTTCAGAACTGAAAAGGAGATGAGAGGTGCATCCCCAGTAAGTGAAAGCAGAAGCCCCAAATCAGTTACTCATTGTGGAAAACTCCCCAGCCTAACTATACCAGTTAGGAAGAGTTACTGAGAGGGAACTCGGAGAGGTGCCAACAGCTAAACTGTATGGGGCAGCCAGTGTTTGTAGAAAAGGGAGCTGGCTGGCTGGGCCATTGAGTCTTTTAGTATATCTGCTGCTGAGATTTTCCTTCATAAATTCTGCAGTACTTGGGCAAGACTTAATAAACTTGATAGTTTCAGTGAGAATAGGACTGTGAAGTTAGAATACATTAGATTTTCCAGAAATAGATGAATATAATAGACTTCTGATGACATTCTTCAGGAATTCCATAAGGTTAATGCAACCTGGCCTTGATAAAATCACACAACTTGCCTTGCAGCCCTGAGATGCTGGAATTAAAAATATTAAATAATATTATAGTCATAACGCTTAGGAAAATTAAACTGCAAGTTTGAGCTGGAGTCCAGTCTTGCTAGGGGAAAAAGAGAAAGCTTTGATGCCTCCTAATTAGAGCTGGGAAAATAAATATTGTGCAGGTGCCAGAAATGTAACTTTGGCATTTATATTTATTTATAAATCCAGGTAAAATATGCTGGGTACAACATAAACAACAAAATAATATGTGACTGGAGATAAGTTTACAAAACCAGGAGAGGAGAAGCAGTAGCTATTGGTTATTGTGTAAAGGCCACAGGAGATCTGGATCCATTCTCCTCCACTGGCAAGGATTTAAGGCCACATGGCAGGACCAAGGAACTTCTGTTTGTTGCTCTTTGCAGAACATGTGTCTGCTCCCTTTCCTGCCAGTACTGGAGCTCTCTGTAGCATTAAGGATTGCTGAGTATTTGCAGCAGTGGTAGAAATGACAACTTTCTCTTGCTCTGTGGCAAACTGGAAGTGGTTGCTGCAAAGAAAGAGGAACAAGTCCTGCTTCGAGACATTCTTTGGCCTGCTGATTTTGTTGTTCACTTGTCTTAGGGGTGCTAAAATTTAGGTGGTGCCTAGGAGTTGGGGCAGGTAGATGGACTGAGGTTTCTTGCCTCTAGAGACAGTCCTTGTTTCAAAGGTATTTGGGGCAGAACAGCTCTCTCCTCAGAAAAGGCAATAACAAGAAAACCAGTCCTCTCACCCAGATGGTGTCAGAGGCTGTGGATATTTTCATTAGTGGTTGACGAACAGCTGCCCGACAGGAGTGCCAGTTCAGGCCTTCCCTGAGAAAATTCTGTGCTAGTAATGGTGCTGAGTCAAATGCAATCAGTGAGTGGGGCTTAATGATTTCTGTCATTAAAGAATTTGACCCTGACTTGGAGGTTTGGTGTCCCAAATTCCCAGGGAGGAGAGAAGTGACTACCTTTCCCTTTTGTCACATATCACCATTCTTTCCCTCTTCTTCCTCTGTTACAGATTCAATTTTCGGTGCATGTTTTCGGTAGCTACAATGGTACAGTCTCCTTCTTTCTCAGGGAAGAGATAAAGGGAGCTCCAATCACCTTGCCAATGTGGGAAAGGGCAGGGAGCTGGAGTGATCACTGGTTTCTCATCACCTTACCAATGCCAGTGCTTCAGAACCGGTAAGAGCTCCACTCAGCAGCCAGGGTTATCCCTATAGATTTAGGAAATTGTTACTATCTTTATTGTGAAGTGTCACTTTCATTCCTGCCTTTTTTCAGGGCTGTTTTTAAGCGACTCTGCTTGCTCAGGAAGTATTCTGCCGTAAGTGCATATCTTTGTGCACATGCACAGCTCAGCTCAACGCAAGCCCACACCATGTGACTGCACTTCTGTGCAGCCTCAAACAGTACTTATGTTTTGGGAACAGCAAGCATCTGTACTAAAATCTTTTTAGCAATCTGAGCAAGCCAGTGTACTCACAGGGGCAAAGTGCTCCTGGCAGGGAAACAGCTGCATTAGCATAGCTGCTCTTCATACTCCCACAGTAAAAAACACTCATGTAAGTCAAAGGGATGGCAATTCCACAGTTTAGCCAATAGAGCTGTCCAGTTTAGGATCTATATCAGTGTAGCCTGGGCAGCTGGAGATCCTTCATTCCCACATTACTGATGCAATGATTTCAGAAAGAGACTGTTGCCCAAATGAGCTTTACATTAAAGTTTTCATGGGTTTAGATGTAGAAATACTGCGCAATATTGATTTTCAAATGAAGTGAAATATTGAAGATTTAAAGAATTTCAATGGAATCAAATTTTATTCAGGCATTTCTCCTCCCTCATCTAGTGTCACTCAATCTCAAGCCACGTAGCCACGTAGCTGGTGCTGGTAGCTGGTTATTTTGCACAATGTAAGCTTTCTTTTTCAGTTTCTTCAATCTGGATTTTTTTTTTCATATTCCTGAGGAAGGCCCGTTTCACATGAAACTTAAGGAAAAAAAAAACCCTCCAAGTCTATACAGGGAATATTATAAATATTGCTCTACCCTCTTTCTAGTTTAATTTCCTGATTACCTTTGGTGTCAGTATTATCATGTGTTCACCATACACACCTTTGCCATGAATGATTCCTTTAGGGTAGGATTGGTCTGCCTGCTAGCACTGTATTTAATAATTTTGTCTGACACCATCTGAAGCCCTATGGGTTAGTATCTGTTTAGTTATGAATATGTAAAGTATGGCCAGTGAATTAGTGCAGAATAACTCTTTTCTCTGGGCACTCTACTGTGGATCTGTCTGCAGCAGAGACCAATGGGTTCTTCAGAGATATTTAAGACCTTCTGCCTCCTCTGATATACAGTCCCTTATGCTTGTTCCCTGAAGCCTCTAATTTCTGTATTGGCCCTTAATTCTGAAGCAAAATGGAGCTTACATGGCAGAAGGGCTTGGAAAGCAAGATACTTTTTTTGAGCACTAGCCAGAATAGCATCAAAAACCAATTGATATTCAAATGTTCAAATACTGCAATGTTTGAAAAAGTTGAGCACTTAGGCAAAATGAAAGATGTAGTTAGGTCATGCATGCATTTATTATTACAGTCTGTTTCAAGTAGTTCTATCTTGTTTTACTTCATGTAACCTTTCTGTATGACATTTTCAAATTTAAAACTGAGTGGCAGAACAGTGATGATCACTGTGAATAAGGATGGAACTGTTCAGTCTAGAAGGCGAATCTGTACCACCTGTGATAGCCAGGTGACTGACAGAAGTAATAAGTTGCCATTTGCTACATTGATCTGTAACAGATGCAGAACAAGCACACAATTTGCTAGAAGTTGCTGAAGCTATTTCCCCAAGGGAGGAAACCCTGGTCTTTGTGCTCCCAGGACACGGGCTCCATCTCAGTCTTCTTGTCTTGTTGTTTCCATGTTCTACTCCTTCTGTCCTGTCTTACCTGCTACTGCAGGCACTCGGTGCCTTTCTTCCTTGTTTTCATATACTTGGTCTCTCTTTCTTTTGCTTCAGCCTCCCATTTGGGAAACCATTTTATCTTTCTCACGCCTCTGGTTGTAATTTCCTTTCTGAATTCCTCTCTGCTTCTTGTTTCCATCTCTCTTCTAGCAGCTGCTGTGTTTGTGTGTTGTTTAGTTTGGTTGTTTTTTTTTGTTTGTTTTTTTTTTTTTTCTTTTTTTTTTTTTTTATGAAGTCCGAATCCCTTCCTTGCACTTCCCTTCTCCTCCTAGCTATCTCTTGTGTGCTTTCATTTCAATGATCCCAGACCTACAGTAAAGGTTTATTCCCAGTACTCCTGTTTGACTGGCTATTTAATTCTCTCTGTAGATCTTGGGCCCAAATCCCCTGCACACCAAGTCCAAGCCCCTCTGCTATAAAATTCCCAGTGAGCTCCCAGCCTCTCTCCAGGATAACACTTGTTGACTCTGGATTCAGTTCAGGCAGCTTTTTTTTTCCCTCCTGTTTGGCCAGAGTCAGCAACAGAAAGAAAGGCTGGGGAAGAAAATGTTTATCCGTTAATTTGGAAGGGTAGTTCTCACCTCATGCAGCTGAAGCAGGACCTGACATGGTTCATAATAGTACTGCTTGGAAAGTACCATTTTGCCTGAGACTTTCAGATATCCAGGGAAGAGGAAACTGCAGGATTAAAAAAAAAAATACCAGTTATGGAAATGTCAGGGATTTAAAAATTTCAAATATATTTTCTTAAAATATTAATTGATTCTCATTCATGTGAAAAGAAAAAAAACACCTCATGTCTGCCATGTGACTCTCTTCCTCCCAAATTTCAGATCTCACTTCCAATACCTAGTGGCACAGAGTGCTTAAAAAGTTACCAGCATTTTTGAGCATGGTCAGAATCATGAATTCCTGCATTGCCTCATCCTCAGCACTCACAAAATGCTTTGACTGCTAGAAAAGCCATACCAAATCACCCGAAATAGAAAAGTTCAGTCTAAATCATGTTAATGTTAGTGAAGTTGAAAACAATTGTAAACAGAGGTGTGTAATGAACATTGCTGGACAATTTTACTACAGTTTGGTATAAAACTTCATGAATGACTATTCTGTGTATTTATGGGTGTTGTCAGCTTTCCTTGGTAAGCTCTAGCAATGCTTAATTTTTAGTGCAGATTTTGAGCTGGCATGCTGTTTTTCTGTATCCCAAATCTCCAGGAAACTCCTGTCTTTCTCTTGCTATAGGAAACTGCTGTACTTTCCCCTTGTTCCTTAAGGGGATGGTAGACAGCAGTAAAGTGGGTAGGTATAGACCGCACTGGGAGAAGAGTAGTCATGAATTTAAACATAACAAGTTGCAGGCCATGAACTGCTTTATGGGGCCAAAAGTAGAGAAACCTTAGCAAAAAGAACAAGGAGGACATGAAGGCTCTATTTAGGCAGCTTTTAGCAACACCTTCATCCAATGAATTTATTTCTTAGGAGAGAAGGAAGGCACAGTTTGCTTATCAGTCGCCCAGCTGGGCATCTATCTACTTTGAAAAACTGCTTCTGGTGAATGGCTGGCAAATCCACTTATTTGGTTCACACACACAAGGAAAAATAATGTTATCAGGAGAAAACCAAACAAGCAGAAGACCAGACAACAGAGAGCTGGAGAACATAATTTGTTGGAGTCAGCAAAATGAGATCAATGAACGGGAACACTGGAAACCCCTCTGGCTAAGACAGCACTGAGTTCAAAAGACAAATTTCTCCCCTTTTTCTGAAGCTAAGAGGAAGGGGAGGCATACAGAGCCTAGAGGTTATGAAATGTCAATTCTCATGCACTGGGGACGGGCAGTGTCATTCCTCAAGGTCCCGTCTTGTACTCAGCTGGAACAGAAACCTGCCTTGCAGTGCAGTGCCAGGGACCCTTGTCTGCTCTGTCTCCATGGACCAGACACAGCAGATTGACCTGACCAAGGGTATAATGCCATGTGAGTGCCTTAAGTAAGGGGTAGGATGTAGTACTGTGTCTATGCCTGTGGGTCCTATAAGTGCCCTGGTTCTGGGCTCAGGGTGCTCTGACCCTCTTCCATCAGATAGGTGGGGGAATTATTGTCATTTGTTAGTGGACTCATATACGAAGTTTGAAAATGCTCTTGCTAAGCCTGCTGTTGAAGAGAAGGGTTTCTGTAGGAAGGGGATCTAATGAAAAATTCCCCCACTAACACCACAGCTAAGAGATCATTCAGGGGACCCTTGATTTGCATTTGCTGCACTTACTTCCACAGTGCTCAGATCCTGAAGGTGTGAATGCTTTCATTTAAGCACAAGGGGTCATTCTTGAGTTGGAGTAAAAGCAGTTAATCCTTAAAGATTTTTGTGTAGCCATGCAACTAACTGTGGATATCGACCAACATTTGGTTGGTGGGTGGAATGCACACACATATTTTATTGCCACTAATTTGGGACAAGTGTGTTTCTAGGCTGAATGATTAATGTGGTAGGCAGGTCAGTGCTTGATCTCTCATAAATCATCACTGATCTGTACCAGAGACAGCAACAGAGGTCCTGCCCATATGCTTTTAATAAGCTCTAAATGGACTGGACATCAGACATCTGTTTATTTCTGAAATGTAATGAAAAACAATTCAGTCCTATCCATTAGAAGGAGATCCTTCAGCTTATTTTCTTTCTTCCTTGTGAATTCAGAAGGTAGCAGTACACATGGACATGACAGAGCTCCTAGATAAGGAACACCTGGGCATAGTGGAAAAAGATGAGACAGCCCAGGGAGCTAACTCTTCAAGGAATTGTGGCTGAAATTGATAATGTCCTACCCTTCTGAAATAAACTCATGTCACCTTCTGAGTTACATTGGCTGAGGATCAGGCCCAAGACATTTGGATATTCTGCTCAGTTTTTACTCTATCTCTTTGGGGGTGGAAAGGAGGAGATGTTTTTTCCCCCAGTCTAATTCCCTGACTGTTTCTGGTAATTGAATATGGATGGTTGTTTGTGTATAAAACTTAGTGGGGGACAGTTGCTTGTATGTATGTGCAGATAGCAGGGGAAGTAGGGCTCTCATTCTTGTTCCCCATGAAATGTGAAATTGTATGAATGTTGTGGCACTTAGGAGGAGTTGATATGTGTCTAACACTTAGAGGAAGACCTTTTGGCTGCTCAGCTGGACTTGTCTGGAGGAAAAATTCTAAATAGTGATGATGTTTTTTCCATGATAAGGGAACATTGTATTTTTAGGGAGGTTGTTTGTTTATTTGTTTTGTTTTTCCCTCTCCTTAGTCCTTTGTTGGTCTGCTCTAAAACATCTGTTTTATTGCAAAGGTTTCAACTGGAACTCTTGGCAACCTGGGGCTGGAATTCCCAAGCTGACATTGCTATCGACAACATTACATTTGGCCTGGACTGCTTCACTGACGGTGAGCCACAAATGTTGCAGAATCCCCTAAAAATTTCGGTAGTGTAATCAGCATCCCAGAGGCCCAGGACGCACAATCTGTTCTCCCCACAGAATGTGCCTGGATAATTTGTGTCAACTTTTTCAGCATGATGCCATTTTATCTCAGACCTACTGAAGATTGCAAGTAGATGCAATTTTTCTCTGTGTCAGAGTCTCCCAGTGCTCTTTTTTTTCCTCTAAGATGGGATATTCTGTATCACATAGTTGAGACCTGCCTGTGTGTCTTGGCAAGAAACACTAAACTTATTCCTTAACCCTAAATGGAAGGATTACATCACACTATTTTTCCATAGTCCCTGCTGATCTATGCACCCTGGTAATTGATACCTAAAACAAATTTGTTGAAGTCAAAGGCAAAAGTCACCATATTTTTGTGGAGAAAAGGAAGAAAATGAAGGAGTAAATAGACTCTCTGACAATAAAATTTAGATTACTCCAACAAATTTGTTTTAGTCTGTAAGGAGGTACATTAGCTATCACTGCCAGATATATAACAGCTTTCCTTTGCTTCATTACATTGAACGTGACTGACAACTATTCCAGAGAAAAATGGAGCCAGTGCTACCCTTTGAAACATGTTAGCAGGAGTTGTAGTGGATGTTCTTAGCAGACATGGGGAAGGAATTTAAGTACTTAAACTACTTGCAAATATTAGAAACTGCCTTCTTTTGTCCCTGGGGAAAAAAAAATGCTCGGTTGCAAAGGAACTGGAAGATATGCAACACTTGAATGGTAAATTCTGTTGCAGACAAAATGTGGGTTGGTGATACTGTGTCACTCTACGCGTCACCACACTCAATATGTCAGCATTTAGGGTCATAGCATGTCCCTGCAGTGGCTAGCTATAGCCTAACATAACATATGGGAAGGCTTATGTGAAATAGATGTGGTAAAAGCTCATCAATAGAAGCCACTATTCCTTCCCATCCTTTTCTGGTTCAGTGTCCTGTTCATCGTCCCTTTGTTCTGTGGGCACTGAAACCACTCTTCTATAAAATGCTGAGTATGCACAGTTTCACTTGAAATTAAGAGGAAAAGCTGATCCTTTATGGTAATTTCATTTTTTCACTCTAGCTCCTTTACAGTCCTCTCTCCAACCTCCATGCTAGCAGTTTGTTTTGGAATTTTGAGGAAGCTGAAGGGAGTGACTCCAGATGCACTTGGGCCAGGTGATGTGCATCCAGCTGCTGGAGTTTACTGCTCTCAGACAGATCCTCCAGTTTATCCACAGACATTTTTCTGGGAGTGGTGTAGGTACGCACCCTTTGGCAAACAGGTGGGGTGTAAATGCCCCTGCAGCAATGTTATCAGAGCTTGTCCATTAGACCACCCAGGGTACCCTTATTTTCAATGGGATGAATTGCACTGATGTCCAGGAGCAACTGGACTTACCCCATGCGAAGGCACGGCCCAGAGATGTGTGAGTCATGCAGAAGAAACATCACGAAGGAAACATTTCTCGGAAGCCTTGCACTTGCCACTGTTCCTTGAATCCTCTTTGCAAATTGGCGTTTTCTCGCCTCTAAGAGCAGCCCCCTTGTATTTGTCTTCTCATGACTTTAATTCAGTTATGTTACAGAGAAGCCCAGCTGTGTTTTCAGTAATGAAATTACTTATCCCTGGTAAGGACAGGTTTCAGATGTCAGAGACAGAGCCAATTAAAATCCAAGCAGTGAATTCTTTTCATGAGGGCAGCAGGAAGGATGTATGGCAGGAAGGAAAGATTTGCTGCTTGCTAGGATGTAAATATTATTTTCTCCATCTAGTTCAATCTTGTAGTTCAACTCTACAAAACCCAGTGCTGAATGAAAGCACTGTTTTTGTATGCAAGATGGGAGAGAAGGTGAGGTTTTCCACAGACCTTAAAACTGAGAAGAAGGTTCAGTAAGATTTACGTGAACAACTGAGTAGTGAGGGCAGCTCAAGAGACATCAATAAGGACAAAACCCAAACAGGCCATTCTTTATGGCAGCTCCTGGGCAGCTCCTCGGCATTGACAGATGTTTTTCCCTGTGAAAAGGGTGAGTTGAAACCACATTTTGGCTTATACAATCACCTTGTGTAAGACAGTGTCACAGACTGGATGGCATGTCTGGTTCTTTGTGAGAACTTCATGCAGACAGGCATAAAGATACTTCATAGTTTCAGTGAAATAGTGTTTATATAGGAAAAGGTCTGAATTTTGAGTGTTTTAAAGTGAAAATCTGGACTAGCACAGCAAATAGAATGCTGATAGTTGAGTTGCCCTTCTCACTGCCTTTACTATTATCTTTTGGTGCTCTAAGCATTGTATTCCAGTTAAGATCACAAGTCTGTGGTCTATCAAATTCTACTGCCCTGGCCTAGAAAGACTGTGCATAATTTTCAATTTCCCAGAAGATTGCTTTATAAATGGCAAGACTGTCCAAAGAGACCTTTTGTGTAGATTACCTCTACTTCTTGATTTTACAGTCCCTGACCCAGCAAAGTCTGATATTCAGGAGTACTGCAGTCAGCATTAGTGAGGTGGAATCTTTGAAGAGACCATTCGTACCTTGAGGATCCTGTGAGGCATCTTACTCTGATTAATCTCAGCCACCAGATCCCTATCTCCATTTTCATTACAGTCACAGAGATATTGAAGCAGTGAATGAGTGAATTACTTTAGCTCTCAGCCTGCAGAAGATGTCTCCTCTTTCTCCTTTACACTTCCCTCTGTCTCATTTCAGTGGGGGAATCAGTGTTAGCTAAAACATGGAGAAAGGAAGTCTGTGCTCTTTGCATTTTTTTGATATAGATGCACCTTGATATGAATTAATCCTTGTTCCCTTCCATTCACTTTACAGTCAACATGTTGGCTGTTAGAAGAGGAAGTGGAAACTAAAATAGACTGAAGGAGCAGCCCCTGGGTCCCAGGGCTACACTAGGTTTGTAAAAAATGCCCCCTTACAAGTTTGTGTCTGACAGTGCATAACACATCAACCTTTAAAGTGTTAACAGCTCATGTGGACAGGCTATGCTCAGCCTGTGGTGCAGCTCATCTACTGCTTAGTATGGAGGAGACAGAAAGTTTCTTCTGGAGAGCAAGGGTTTGAGACTGTTTGGAGAAGGAGGAAAGACTGTTTGTTTGGAAATGAGACATTGCCTTAGGATACTCATTGGGATGCCACAAAAAAATCCATGCAGACACAAAGATCAGCTCTCTGTTTCAGAGAGTGATTTACATTCCTTTGCTCTGGCAAGCATAACCAGACTTCTGGTACATCGCTAAGTATCTGAAACTGTTGTGACCTTTGGAATCTGTAATTCAGTGCAGGCCTTGGGGAGCATCTTTTCTGGCCATACATTGTATTTTTCATTCTGTTTTCCTCCTTGCATTTGATTAATTTCATTTGTTTTGAGTTAATTTCATTTTTCACTGGCTTGACAACTTTATCCATTGAAGTTCTCCATCTCAGTATGAGCAGAGTGTGTCAGTACAAAGCTTTCTTTTATTTGTGTGCATCAATGTGCTTTCAGTCAGACCTGGAGGGAATATTCTCAGGAGTAAAAGCTCAGCAAGGTCTCCATGCTTCAGTTAGTTATTTGGCCTTTCTGACACAGCTAACAAGGGTGTTAATTATTGCTATTTAGAGAAGTGGCTTTGTGGCAGAGATAATTGTCCATCTGGAACTGAGTTAGTCTCTTTTCAGTAGAGCATCAGACAGCTGTTAGATTCTCACAACTGGAACAAATTGAAATATTTGTAATGTTTTTCCACTGATGAAAAATGTTCAGTATTAAATTAACTGAGGGCTCACAAAATGGAAAGAAGCCTGTCCTTTTTCTTAGAGATTTTCCAATCAAAAATCTGCATAAAAATGGGTAATTTAACTGTTGAAACAGGATGCTTGCATATTATGAGGCAAGGGTTCATTATTACTTTTTCCTGTGGTAAGGCAGCATTGGTGTTGTAGTGTTCTCAATGCATTCAGACGATTTAGATCAGCAATTGATTTGAAATTCCTCCTCTCTGAGAAAGAGCTGGTTTTCAAAGGCCTATCTCAGTGGTCAGAAATGTATGGTTTTGGTTTCTGATTTTCAAAAAGTTTGTCCAAAGATTTACAGCTTGTGTCAAGGGTATGTTTCTATTACTTAACTGTGTATGTTAGTGAGGCATGTAATTTTATTTAGTTATTTATTCTCTAAGTGAGTTCTCAGGTGCTAAAAGTTGGTTGCTGAGGTGGAAGGGGTCTGTTAAGCTGGGTTACTCGCCACAACACTACTCAGAACCAAAGACAATGATTTTTGTCACCATTCTCCTTTACACTTCCAGTCATTTGACTGTCCAGAATTGTCATCTGCCTGTTTGACCAGCAGAACATCAATACCTGGTATCTGTTCTCCCACACTACATTTTTCCTAGAATCTCCTGTAATCACAGCTAGAGGAAATTGCAGACCAAGGAGCTTATCCTGCATGGGATAACATGGAGGGTCTGTGTTCCTGTGAAGACCCACTGCCTTCAGCACAGATACAAGTAGCTTACCTAAGACTTGGGCTCAAAAGAGTAATACAAAATTATGATTGTTCAATACACCTTTTCTACCCAAGGTAATATTTACTTATCTTAACCATATGGCTGTATTTAATTAATTAATGTAATCTTTAAATTTTCCATCACTCTTTTCTACCATCCTCCCACCTCCTTCCTCTATTCTACAAACTATTACAGGAAGACAACTGAATCATTTTGGTGGGAAACGCCACTACCCACGTGAAATTAGTATCATGGATGAACATCTTCTGAACCCCCTGGAAGAGCCCTCCCTCCCAGGTACATGATTCAGTACTGAAAACCTGGCTCTTGGCTATAAAAGGTGGCTCCCTTCCTGTCTCCTGTGTGATCTGCCTGCCTACAGCAGTGAAGCAGCTGCAGATAATCCAAAGATGTGGAGGCTGTGTCAGGTAGTCTCTCCAGCTTTGGCAAGCAGTTTGCTGGAGCCCAGCTCACCAGCCCTGAGATGGCAGGTCCTCTTTAAAGAAAAGCAGAATCTCTTCAAGTGAAAACAGAAGCTGCATGACTCAGATTCGGAGTGCATGGAAAGGCAGCTTAGGAACAAAATGTATAGACCGGTACAGACAGTTAGGAATAGAAAGAGTGCTGAGCGCTGAAGCTGAATAAAATGAGTGTAGAATAGTGGTGTAAAGAAGAAAATCCAGGGAGAAGTAAGGAAGAATGAGGAAATCCACTGAAGGGAAAAATTGGATGAAAAAGTAGGAGAACAAGGGAACACTCAGGACTAATTTACTGGTAGTGGTAGAGATTGCCACTCTGGAGGACAGATAAGAATCGTGTGGGTGAGAAGAGCTGTCTAAAGGAGAAGGTGAGGAGGAGAGGTTTTCATGAGGCTGTTTTGTGGCCAACAAATACCAGTGTGTGACTGTCCCAGCTCCTGAAGGTTGTGACACCTGGAATGTGACAATCTGTACTGCTGTCTGTTCCCATTAGGTATGGAGGATGCTGTAATGCAGCTGAAACTCATACTGCATTGGTCATCTGCATGTTCACAGGATGATGTCTGTTGGAGATAGTTTGCTTGCCTTTTCCTTTAAACAAGATTGGAATTTTTCTTTTAAAAGTCTGTAATTTTTACCTCTATTTTAATAATTCAGCTCTTAAACAGTTCTACTTTTGACCCTGGCTTTTGTGTACAAACTGCATCACACAATTTTTAGATACATTACTAAAAAGTTTTATTCTTAGGCCTTATCTAATTCAGTGGAGAAGATGGATTTGTTTGGGTCTTAGAAATGGTTGGGAAAGAGAAAGCATCCTTATATACTGAACTGTTGTAGAAACAAAAAAATAATGCTGAATAAGAACCAGGAAAGAAATTACTTGGGGAAAAAGGGTCCCTAGAGATGGTAGCAAGAGGCAGTTGCCTGGCACTTTCTGCTGCCACAGGCTTCTTGTGCAAGCCTGAGACAAGTCCCTTCAAACTTTCACTGTGTTTCATAAATGGTCACTAGATGTAATGACAGATGTTTTCAACCTTTGTCTCTGTGTACATGGTTTAGTTCTCATTTGGAAAGCTGAACATCTTGCTTCAGATTGGCACTGAGAAGAGGAATTTGATCATATCTGTGAGACACTTGGATAAACCCCTTAGAAGTTCAGTCCCTCTTCCCTTTTCCTTTCCCCTCTCACACCCAATTGATAAAGTTTATCTTCAGCCCATGATTTATCAAATAGTGTGCAAGAAATAAGGAGAGAAAGGAGAAAAACAAACAGAGAAAGAGACCATAACAAAGCAGTAGTTGTGCTATGACTAGAAGAAAGTGGGTATAAGTACTGAGAAATGCAGGGAAGCTGACATCTGACTCAACTCTTGCTGTTTTGGTCACAGGGGACACAACTGTTGTTCTGTGGTGGTTCTCAACATGTGGTGCCAGTGGTCCCCATGGGCCAACCCAAGCTCAGTGTGACAGTGCCTACAAGAACAGCAATGTGTCAGTGACTGTGGAGAAGGAGGGCAGGCTCCGGGGAGTGCAAATCTGGAGAGTGCCAGCCACAAACAGATACAGGTGAGGATCAGTGTGTGTTGGGGGGCAGCCACCTCTAACTGCTTTTTGTTTGTGGAGATTCAACAAGCACAAGTGTGGGACCACTTGCACTGCATGGGTAGAGGGGACGGTGAAGAAATAGGAGCAGTAGCTATTAGGATACATATCTGAGCTACTGTGAAGCATGGAAGAGTGAGCAGAGATGTAGAAGAGATCAGAAGAGGAGTAAGAGTGGGCATGCAGTCAAGGAGTGCCACCATCATCTCAGTCCTGTAGCCTTAGACTTCTGGAGTGGGCTATACCAGCTCATGCTATTTGTTCCTGCAGTTTCTGTTTCCGGTACTGGTCTTGTGCAACCTACCTACATGGGTGTCAGACAAGGAATAGTCACAAGTTGCTACAGCAGGGGAGCCTGCTCTGGAGAAATGTCCTTTTGGAAGTGAAGGCTGGGAGACCTTGCAGATGGATTTACTTTGGGGATGAGAAGTGTGAGAGCTGTTTCTTCATTTATTTACTTTGTCTTGCAGGATTTCTGCTTATGGAGCAGCCGGGGGGAAGGGAGCCAAAAACCACAACAAGAGGTCCCATGGGGTCTTCATCTCAGCCACCTTCCACCTGGAGAAAGATGAGCTGCTGTACATCTTAGTGGGGCAGCAGGGGGAGGATGCCTGCCCTGGGGTGAGGGCCACAAAGCACATGTGGGCAGAGACCTTGCAGATACTATTCAGTGGGTGGCTTGGGGTTTGGTGATAAAAGATAGAAATCTCAGAATCCAGACAGGAGACAGGAAAGACTCAATAAAAGAAGTCAGGAAAAAAAAATCTCAAAACAGATATAAAGGACACTGAAAAGAAAAACAATCCCAAAATGCACAAACAAATATGAAGCCCACAGAAACTTTGCTTTAAGCTCCTGGTGTTTGAAATAAGTTCTTAATCGGCTCTCTTGTGCTTATTTTAAGCAGGAAGCTCATAAGCAAGTGATGTGCTCCCTCTCTTGTTTTTCCACAGTCCAGAGTTTTTGCTGTCTGCCAAGATTTTCAGAAAATTTACTATTATTTATGGAAGCATCCAGAAGTTTTGTGGCTGCACAGTGTTATATACTCTCTAGGCTTAGAGACAAAAGTCTGAATCCAAAGCCTACCAAAACCAGCGAGAATCTTGCCACTAACTCCAGTGGCCCCTGGATTAGGTTTTTGTGATGACAAAAAAACCCTCAAGAGAAATGGAAATTGGTGACATGAATGCTTATGTGTGTATCCTCTGAATGCTATGCCAAATTATCTGAAAGTCCTTTTGTCGCTTAAACTCAAAAACTACCTCCTTTCAGCATCAGTTTTTGATACTGCCTTGATCCAGAGATGCTGTTAACCTCTGTTCAGGCACAAAGCTGTTTTTCCCTCACAGACTAGTGTGTTTGGGGATGCATAAACTATTCCTGTAGGCATTTGAAGTTACTGTTTACTTTCCCACAGGAGATGATGTCTTACCCAGATGCTGCAATTGACTCTAAACCCACCCTTTCTTCACTTTATATAGCACAAAAATTGCATCTATTTAAATAAAAGACGCATTTGCGTATCTGCAGTTCCCTTTTCAGTGCACCCTCTAGTCTTAGGTCATAATCTGAAAAGTTGTCCATTAATCCCTTGCATTTCATCATTTGTTCTCCAAACGGCAAATTACAACCCAGCATTATCTCCCTTTGGCAGGTGCTACTGGAAAAAGTTGTAGTTAATTTTTCCCACTTCCAAAGCCCAGCTTTCTTTGACTTTGAAATTCATGATGAATCTGTATATTGGGTGACTGATGTTTGTTTTTCTTTCTCTGGAGAAGTTCTGCAGCTCCAAACCTTGATTATCTCTCCTCAGATTTACCCCAGTTGTTTTTCCCTGGTCTTCATCTATCTTGCCATCTTTTGTTCTCATGTTTAAATTAACCAGACAAATTGCTCCAGCGACTAAGAAGGGCCATGCACCATCACTAACAGAACTGAGAAATAGCTCTCCCTCTGTCAATTTTCAATCAATCTCAGTCTCAGTCTTGGGATGACATGCAATGGGCAGAAAATGGAACATGTTCCATGTGAATGTGATGAAAAGCTTCTTTGCTGTGAGGGTGACTGAGAACTGGAACAGGTTTCCCAGAGGGATTGTAGAGTCTCCTTCTCTGGAGATAGTCCAAAACAATCTGGACACAATCCTGAGTTAGGTGCCCCAGAGAAGTCTGCTTGAGTAGGGAGGTTGGACTGACTAGATGACCTCCAGTGGCTACTTCCAGACTTCCCCATTCTGTGATTCTGCATGAGTGAGGGGACACAGGCAGTAAGACTGGTGTAGGAATAAGAAACTGGGTCTCCAAATTACTCTTCTAAGATGTATCAATAGACTATTCTCAATTATGTGTGGGTCACCTTTCCTTTTACATTTATCTCCTTGAGAAATAAACAGTAAATGTGTCAGTAAGAAAGTTCTCAGAATTAATCCATAATCCAAAGTACTTAAATGTTTTTGGTTATAAGAAGTTCTAAATGTGCAAAATATTAATTATGTGAAATTAACAATGAGTTATTACATTTTTTCCTGTATGCATCTCTATTTTCATTTGCATGTGTAATGTGAATTTGCAAATCAGAAGTTACAGACAGATCTATCCCTCAGCTGTCATTCCTAGTAGAAAAGGTCATTTTCTACAAAGATAATCTACATACTGATTTATAGATGTCTATTATGCACGACAAGCATTATTACATTATTATACGGAAATACACAGACAAGTCTCAAGAGTTGGACTTTGCTGATATCTGACTCCATTTCTTGTCTCCTTTCAGGGCAATCCTGAAACCCAGAAGATCTGCTTAGGGGAGTCATCTCTCATTGAAGAAGATTACAAAAAAAAAAGAGACCTGAAGGAATGGGCTGGAGGAGGTGGGGGTGGAGGAGGAGCAACCTACATCTTTAGAGTAAGTATTTCCTCTTTGCATCCTGCCTGAGCAGTGTCCAGCAGAGCAACTAGCTCTCACTGTCAGTCATGGCATATGATAAACAGTTCTTTTAGAAAAGATTATAAAAAATTAATTTTCCTCTTCTACCTCTTTCTCCCTCTCCTCTTTCTGTCTCCATTTGGTTTTTGTCTTTTTAGTTGTTTATCTCTTTTTATACCCTTATTCGTATTTATCACCGTCATTAGGCTAGCTGAACTGGTTCCTCAGTCCTTAACAGCTCAGATGTGGGAATTACACCAGGATCTCACTTTAATACTGGCAGCAGTCCTTAAAAAATGAATCCCAAAACCTTGATGTTCAGTTAAACAGTTACTTTTGTACTCAGGAACATGATGTGAAATATTTTTGTAATGATTCTATGAGACAAGCAGTAGCATTGCCCTGGCCTTAGGCCATTCTTCTTTGGGATGCTTTCATCATCTTTGATAAGTTTGTGTGAGTTGGCATATCCAAGGGATGTGAAGTTTTTCTGATGTTTGATGGGGGGTTTTCCAGCAGAAGGATGGAATTTTCGAACCTTTGCTCATCGCAGCAGGAGGAGGAGGAAAAGCCTACCTGAAGGCTCAGGACAACTCCCTGGATGATGTACCCCTGGAGCAATTTGAGAACAGCACTGCAGTACCTGGAGTCAGTGGGAGGACTGGGGCAGCAGGTGAGACACTCAAAGCACACAAGATCTGAGTCAGGTGGCCGAATACACTCATTGTCCTGTAGGCATGAAGTCAAAGGCTTCTTTTTCGGTCTTTTGGAATTTTTCTTGGCAGTAGTTTTTAGAAATACGCTGGTAGTCTCTAAGGGATATCTTCTTATATGTTGTGTCACCAGATAAAAAAAGAATGCACAGGACAGGTGATGAGTGCTCCAGCAGAGGCAATTCAATAGGATGACTCCTCTCTTCTATGAGCTGAACCAGGGAAAATGATGTCTGGGGGATGGAGCCTGCTCCTTCATACTGTAACAGTGGCCTTTGAAGAGAAGACATTTTCCCCTTACTCCCCTTAAACCCTAACAACAACAATTCTATTATGGGAATTAATCCAGAAATGGAAGCTTATTTATAATCTTGTGATGGCTGTGCCAAGAATCCATTCCTAAGAGACAAAAAAACCTGGTGGTTGTCCATATCCTGCTATAGTAGGCTTACAAAGAGGCCACTAAAGTGAGATGTAGAAATCCAATCTATTTTTATTTCCCTCAGGAATTCAGCATATTACATGGCTGACTGCCCTAACCAGTTGTCTTGAAAGGGAGTGATAGGCTCTTTATTTTCTTAAAACCACAAGAAATTGGTGCTGAGGTTTTGGTTTATGCTACACATTATGGTGGGCATTAGATTTCCCGTTTGTTATTGCCCATGGCAGCAAGGAGCTTGTCTGTATATTCTTTTAAACTTAAAGAAAGGTTTACCTTGAACTAGGCACTTAAGAAATTAATAAGGACTCATCTCTGTCTCTCTACAAAGCATCTCTGCTTGTGCTTCTCTCACCTATTCTTGTTTTCTTTTCTCATTCTCTGACTGAAGGTGGAGGTGGTGGCTGGCAAGATGAGAGTCTGCTTCCTCAGGCTGGGAAGTCCCTTCTGGAAGGTGGAGAAGGAGGTCAAGCTTGTCCCCAAGCACTAGCCAAGCTCCAGTGGACCACCTCTGGTGGTTTTGGTGGAGGAGGAGGAGCTTGTACTTCTGGGGGAGGAGGCGGAGGGTACAGAGGTAAGCCTGCTGGGGCAATAGCCATGGTGAATAATTTTGTGCCCTTCAGAGCACCTGCAGGTCAGGGAGAGTGCTCTTAGTGCAGAGGTGCATGACTGCAGGAGTGAGGCACAAATACTTCAAGCTGAACAGTATGAGACCCACCCTGCTCTCCACCATCTCTCTATAACTGGGGAAATCAAGGTTACAAAAGTGTTCCTATGTGATTTAATATTTGGAAGGTGTGATGAATCACACCTTCACCCATTCCCAAGTTATGCATGAAAAATGTTCCATTTCTTTTTTCTGCTTGAAAAAAAATACATTTTTACCTTGCTGAACTGAGAAACCTGCATTAGATAAAGTCACTTCACTAACCTTGGTACTGGCTAGGTCAAGTGAGGGTTTGACATTATACTATCCAATATCACTGGAAGGTTGCAGTGTCACCCCAGGTGATAATGGGAATGAATGCAACCCGTCAGAGACATCATATTTTTTTGCAGCATGCAGCACTGATCAGCTAGCCATACTCTTCTCTCCCCAGGGGGACATGCCTCTGATAGTGATGATATCACAGCTGGTGGGCAGGATGGCATCTCTTTTGTAAACCCCATAGGAGAGATCTTCTTGCATCCCCTGGCAGGTACAATATGGATCTTACTCTCATTTCTTTTCTTCCTCTTTTTTCCTTCTTCCTCTCTATTTCCTCTTTCCTCCTCCCTCTTCTCCTGTCTTTGTTTTCTATTCATTTCATTAAAGCTTAATTCACGCTGCAGGTGAGATCTTTAGCTGTGGTCATTTCTTTAAGTATTTCCATAGTGCTCTGGGACCTTTTTTCTCTGAATCTCTAAACCAGGAGAGATACCAGATATCAGGTTCAACTGCGCATCCTCAGTCCCTGACTTTTCCAGGTCAATTCCCTTCAAGGCCTCTCTGTTTGCTTAAGGAACCAAATATCTTCTTCCCTCCTGATCCCCATCAGGTTTCTGACATGTCCACACTGTGTTGGACTATCTGCTCTCCTGCAGAGAAGGAGAGAAGTTGTGGGTACCTGCTGGGTTTTGTTCTGTTGGCTTTTTTACCTTACTGGAACAAGGTAGGAAAAACTGAACTAAGCCCAACTGTTGTGTCTGATTTCTTGTTCAGCCATGGAGAGTCATGGTGAGGTGGAGGTTCAGATCTATCTTAACTGCAGCCACTGCCACTCAGACAACTGCAAGCGGGACCCTGACACCAACCTGCCAGTGTGCCAGTGTGAGATGGGGGCTGTGCTGGCCAACGACAATGTCACCTGCACTGGTAAGTTAAGAAGCTTTAGCCTCATTGGATAACATCTCTGTTCTTTATATCATATCTCCTTCTGGCTTTTTTGATGTTCAATTCCCGAGTTACAGCTAGTGGATCCAGTGGACAAGGTGTTGTGAGAAATGCCAGTCAAACATAGGACTGAAAATTCCTGCTGACCTTTGCTTACATGCTGAGCTTCATCTCTGCCACTATCTTCAACAGTCACATTTGGATTAGGCAGGAGGTAGAAGATCTGTAAAGAGACATGGCGTGAATTTCCTGAATGGGCTCAGTGTATCAGATATTTAAGCATAAATACCTCTCCAGGATAATGTACCACCTACTGCTGAGTTATTTAAGCCACAAATTGCTTCCTTCCACAGCAGTTTCCCACTGTGCCTGTCAGCTGAATCCTTGTACTCACAGTTACTTCCTTTCACAGTCTCTTGGAGCTCCAAAATATCAAGACTGTTGACATTTTCAACTTATGAGTAGTGATGTTACCCATTTATAGAAAACTGAAGAATGGATAAGAAATCTGTGTTCTATCAGTTTATTTTATCTTCACAATGATTTTAAAATTGTTTAGGTACTTTTTCAACCTTCAGGGCTATAGAGGCATTTGCTGTAATTTTTATAAGATGCTCTGACCATGATCTGCGTACTGTTTTCTGGTATATAAACAACAGTCAGAGGGATGCTTTACAATAGCTCTTGTTGTTTTCTGATTAATGAGCTCTGTTTTTATTCTTCCAGTGCCCCAGGGTCCTATACCAGAGGGACAGCTGCCACTCCCCCTCCTCTTAGCTGTGGTGTCTGTGATTGTGGTGCTTGGAATGATCCTCACCTGTGGCAGCCTGTCCATCAGTAAGATACACTTACTTCTTATTGCCCTTTGACCTGTTTTTTTCCAGCTAAATTAGACAAAAGGAGACCACCTGGCCATGTGCCACTGCTTTCAATACTTGGAGCCAAAGTGTTGTGGTCTCCCAAGTGGATTGGAGGAACAGGGAAAAAGAAGTGATAGGAAACATCACCACCCACAGTTAGGCACAAGCATAGTCCCAGAGGGCAAGGACTGCTCTTCCCCGGTATTTGCCACAGAACAAAAGAGCTAAGGAAGCCTTCTTAGCAGGTGTTTCTGTAGCAGCCACTGCAATACCAGATGAAATCACAATCTGTAATTAAATATATAATTCATTCAGGGAGATGGTTTGCTTTTTGGGACTGTCTCGTGGGGCACTCTTCCTCGGCCAATGCACAAAACAACATAGGAAACCTAGGTGATTAGGTGCCTGCAGGAATAAGACTGTTTGCATATCCAGTACTAAATCACTGGAGACTGTGAAGAAGAGCACGATACAGCAAGCCAGAGATGTTTCTGGACCATTTATAATCATGGGATTGGTGTCATTCTGTTCTGTATGGCCAGCATTATCTTTTCTGCCCAATTGTAGATCTAGTTTGTGCATTTTCATTCGTCTCTCCACCTTAGTTTATCACCTGAAGAAGCAGCAGCTGGAAGGATCCAGAGCACGTCTGCAGAGCCCAGAATATAAACTGAGCAAAATCCGTACATCTGTCATCATGACCGATTACAACCCCAACTACTGCTTTGCAGGGAAGGCCGCCACTCTGAGCGAGCTGAAGGAGATCCCACGGAAGAACATCTCTCTGCTTCGGTGAGGAAACAAGGCCCACCTCTCTGGCTAACTGCAAAGCACCCAGTCCAAGTCAGCCAAAATACAACAAATGTGATACTTGCTATGTTCTCTAAGATAATTTGATTCCATAAAGTTCTCAAGCAGAAGTGTAAGATCATGAGTCTCCTGTTCCATGTTCCCACATGTAGGTATTTCACCTCTACTGTGATTGTGTTTTTATTGCACTTGCCTCCTGGCAGTAGCTCCCTTCAAAATCTATAGCAGTATGTCTATTTCAGCATTTCCTATCACAAGGAAATTTCCTGTCGCAAAGAGATACATGCTAAGTTGCTCTTCATCATCCAGATGATACAGATCAAAGTTATATAAACTTCAGAAGGAACAATTTGATCATTCTTATACAATCTCCTGAAGACATCAGTCTGCAGCCATCTTATTCCATTGTTCTCTATTTTTCTTGTCTTTCTTTTGCCGTACTTGGTGATAGGATCCTAGGATTGAGCAGGCCTATATTTTGTTCAGAACCATCAAGAATCCAACCTCCCTTTTTTAGTGATAATGACAGAAAATACTGATAAGCTATTTTCAGAAGTTTTGAGTTGAAATCAAAACTCTGTTTTTGATTTGTATCGGACTGTATGAAAAGAAGAGCTTGGCCAGCTCTGGATCCAAGGGCATATAACATCTGTTCCCCCTCTTCTTTCCTTGCAGGGCACTAGGACATGGTGCATTTGGTGAGGTTTATGAGGGAACTGTAGTAGGCATTGCAGGGGACCCCAACCCTCTACAAGTGGCTATCAAGGTCAGTACCCACAAATTTCTTCTACAGCAATAATTACCCATAAGAGCCATGTTATCTTATCCCTATTCCAGCTGGAAATGCATGTGTATCACATGTATAATGGTATATGCATATGTGTGATGCAGGCTTGGACACATTGCTGCATCCAGGCATTATCAGCTTTGATTTGAGTGCTTTCTCACAACTTTTCCCATAAGGTGTATTTAAAAATCTGTGTTGTTCCTCAGTTACTTCCCTTTGTACTGAGAGTACTGCTTTTCTACTGTATGTGAAATTTTCAGGTAGTCTTTGGATATTGCACAGTGATAAGGATGCTGTTGTGAATATATATTGCAATTTCACACTAATTTCTCTATCATTACTGGCAAGAGACAATAGGCTAGTTTTCTCTGAAATTACTGCTGTTGCATCAAGATTTGTCAATTACTCAGCCCTGAAGTTAAGGATGCTCATAATCTGCTTCTGTTATTTTATAAGCTTGTGACTCAGAGAACGAGATCTACTTGTATGAGTTCAGCTCAAGAACATAGCCTTAATTAATTAAAAAAAATTCTACTGTTATTCATCCTGTCTTCCATGTCATGAACATTGTGCCGCTGTACAAATGTGGGTGAAAACCCAGGACACTAATAAGCAGTTGTAACTGTCCAACTCAGTTTCACTATCCAGACTGGAAGAAGCAGCAGAGCACAGTGGCAAACAGAAGGAGATCAGCATGTCATTCATTTGTGGTAATCCAGTTCATCTGTATCAGCAGAAAATGTTGTCCAAATCTGCTGGCAGGAAAGAAAGCTACAGGGGCGTGTGACACAAGTATTTAAATCAAGTGGCTGTGTGTGTCATATGACATGCAAGCATATGCTGCAGTGTGGACACAAAGAAAGGGAAGAATAAATAACAACTGTCATCTTAAAAACCTTTCTAGGTCTAATATTTTTCTTGATGTGTACCTGAAGATATTTTTGTTCCAGAATTGTGCATATAGTTCAATTCACACAAGAAAAAACCTTCAAGTAGATCCTGTTTCCTATCCTGACTTTAACTAGCACATGGGTCACATGCAGTGCAATACACTGGGCACTGAAAGGATGAACCCCTGCTCTTACGCTCCTGAGGTGATTTACATGATACGTGCTCATTTTTTTATTTTCTTTTTTTTTTTCCTTTTTTCTCTGGTGGTCACACAAATATTCTCAAATCTTTGGTGGGATGGCCCTCACTGCCTTTACCTATGAACAGACCCTGCCAGAAGTCTGCTCTGAGCAGGATGAGATGGATTTCCTGATGGAAGCATTGATTATCAGGTATAGTTTAAGGGGCGTTTTTACGGATAGTGGGCAGGGGGAAAAAGAGTAATGCAGGTAATCACAGAATCCTTTATTCCCTTGCCAGTGTTCAGAAAATAAGTTCAGTCTTATTTTTCACCAAATGGCATTTTAGTAGCATATAAGGTACTACTTGTTTATCTCAAACATGATACCTGAGGTTCTTTTTTTGCTGTCTCTGGTGCTTTAACACCAGTAGGCAACTTGGCTGCACACAGCAGAGGGATGGAGAAGAGAATCAGAAGGACAAGAAGGCTCTCAAGTGGTTGAGATAAAAACAGTTTAATAGGTAAAGCAAAATCTGTGTGAGCAAGCCAAGCAGCGTCGAAGAATTCATTCCCTACTTCCCGTGAGCAGGCATGTGTTCAGCCATCCCAGGAAAGCAGGACTCCATCATGCACCGCAGCTACTTAGGAAGACAAATGCCAAACTCTGATTGACCCTTTCCCCTCCTCCTCCTCCTTTCCCCAGCTTTTATAGCTGAGCATGAAACCATACAGTATGGTATGTCCCTTTGGTCAGTTGGAGCCAGCTGTCCGGGCTGCGTCCTCTCGCAACCTCTTGTCCTCACCGCCTTCTCGCTGCGGGGGAGGTATCTGTGTGTGTGAAAAACCTTAATGCTGTGTAAGCACTGCTCAGCAGTAGCTAAAATATCAATCTGTTATCAGCACTGTTTTGATCACAAATATAAAATATAGCACCATATGAGCTACTGTGAGGAAAATTAACTCTATTCCACCCAAAAATCATTACAATTTAACAAAAACTTTGGTTGATTGGTTCTGCTAATCCTGTTCAAACGAGTAAGAAGGTACAATATTTTTGTACAAACATGTTCTGCATTTGATTTGATGTCTTTGCAAGCTTGGCAGAACCTTTATAAGGTCCTATGTGCATGACCCTCTGACAATGCATTACAAAATCGATAAAACCTTATTGGAAAAGATAACAGACAGCCACTCCTATTACCACCTGTACTTTAGGTATTCCAGCCTTCAAATTTATTTGTTAATAGAAATCCATAATCTGAAAACAATAGTAAGATCAAGGATGACTTTAAAATAGTAGCATAGTCAAGGTTAATTGTAACTATTTGGAATTTATATATTTTGAATTTGTGCAATGTGAAATTCTTCTTCTCATTGTCTGGCCCAACTCATACTTAGATGCTGATTCTCTGCTATTAAAGCATGAATCTCATGACATAGTGCCACTCCCTACAGTCTGCAAGAAATTTGATAGCAGAACAGGAGGTAACACTGATGTATGATTTTTAAAGAGCAATTTTAATCAATTAAGGACCGCCTTGATTCACTTAGTAGCACGACTCTTTCTCTTCCCCAGCTTCCTTTCTATTTTTAGTTCCTTTATTATCCAGGTAATCATTATCTGGATGCTGCTGTCTAATGACTGAGTCTTACTGTGCTTCGTGACAACCCCAGCTTCCTTTTATAAAAAGCAGAATCACATAAGCAGCTGCTGCAGTAGGTATTAGCTGAGTCCCTCTGGCAGACTAAACACTGAACTGAGTCCCCCCAACTAGACAGCACTATGTCTAAAATAACCAATGCTGAAATAAAATTCCTACCAGCCAGGACTTTGTGTCACAAATGCCAATGAAATTTTCATGCTTAACTTTCTTATCCCTCTCATGTCACTCTCATCTTTCAGTCAGTGTGCCCATTAAATTCTGTCTTCACAGACAGAAGACTCTGCTTTGCTTTCAGCTTTTCATACCTTCTCTTGAAGGGTTTTCATGGGCATTGCCCTGTTCTTGGGGCTGCCATAACCAGAGAGACATTTTGATTATGGCTGAATATTTTCTGGTAACTGCATCAGGATTTGCTTCAATCCAGATTGTCAAATCTCAAGGCACAATGAGAATGGATGGATGTTGGCCAGGTACTAATGCTGTGTTTTTCTTCCATGTGCTGTGACCTTGGCTTTCAGTAAGTTCAATCATCAAAATATCGTGCAGTGCATCGGTGTCAGCCTACAGACACTGCCTCGCTTCATTCTGCTGGAGCTCATGGCTGGAGGAGACATGAAGAGCTTCCTTCGGCAGAACCGACCCAGGATGGTGAGAGAACTTCCCTGCAGGGCTTGTGGTTGATTTTAGTATGACTGCTTTTATGTTGTTATCAACTGGCTAAAGGCACGGAAGCCAAACTAGGCTTGGCTTGGTGTGTCCCAGCTCCCACAGACTTCTGAATACCTGTGTCTGTTTGCTTGATGCAAGCAGGTGTCAGTGAGACAAAATCAAAGCAGGGCAAGAAACTCCAGTAACTGAGGAGGTAAAATCCTGTCCTGCCATTCTAGACTTCTTTGTCAATTAGACTATAAATAGTTGGCTTTTCTTTTTTCAATACCTGCTTTGTTTTCCATGTACTGTGATGGCACGTGAGGAGCTAAAATTATAATCAGAATTCATAGCACTAAGTCCTCAGCAGGTGTGCATTGGCACCATATGGAGAAGTACAAATTTATACCAGTTGAAGAGCTGAGCCTAATTTATTTTATATATCTCAGACTTTTACTAGCAGTGTAGTAATTTCTCTTCACCCTTCCTGAAAGCAATAAAGGAGTTCCTAGAGAAAAACTGACAAAAATTTCCCTATGGAGAACTATGTAAAGGGGGTGAAAATAAACAGGGCTTCTGGAAGAAGTTTTCTTTATTGTTCTTAGGGAAGTGCAGATGGTGAAGAGTTAGTACCAGTCCTGGAGTCTGTAGTAAAGCATCCCTTTTTTGCATACTGCTCCTGAGGGTAATCACTATTCTTCTACCAGGACAGATAAGCTGATGAATGCTGATGTTGGTGTAAATGTGCACTTGTGCATTTTTACTCTCTCTCTCTCTTGTTCATGCACTAATTTCTGTTGATAATTTATCGCCTCACTCTTTAAAAGTGGGTGCTTTTTTATTCTCTTCTATCTCACCTTTTAAACCTGCTAGTCTTTTGATTTCACATAACACAGTAGGGAATAGTTCTCTCCCACCCCCTTTAACAGGGTATTCACACCAGGCCATAAATCTCTTGCCAGATTGCACTCATGAACTGTGCTCAAGAGAGGTGAAAGTTTTTGGGATTAAACAAGAGTTTAGTAATTTTCTAATTCTTTGCTTTGATCTACTTTATGTTCCTCTTTGCTCCTGACTCATCCTGTATGTATGTCTCTCCTTTATATTTATATATATATTTATATATATATTTATATATATATTTATATATATATTTATATATATATTTATATATATATTTATATATATATTTATATATATATTTATATATATATTTATATATATATTTATATATATATTTATATATATATTTTATATATATATATATGTCTATCCTTTATATTTATGTATCCCTTCCCCCATCCTGTATGTATGTCTCTCCCTTTCCCTTCTTCTGTCCTTCTCCAACTATACTCTGCCTGAATTATATCATTCTACTTCACTATCCTTCCCTTACCATTTAATGTCCTTTTCCAGAACCAACCATCCACACTAACAATGCAGGACCTGCTGAATATAGCTAGGGATATTGCCTGCGGCTGTAAATATCTGGAAGAGAATCATTTCATCCACAGGTGAGGAGAAACAGTCTCTTCTGATGTGTCTCACGGTGCATGAGGCTCATACACTTTCTATTTGCAGAGGATTAGACAGGACTAATCTCCACAAGGGAGACAGATTGTTTCCTCCACCAATGCAGGCTTGTGCTTAGATGACCAAGTGGATCTCCCTGGTTTCTTTTAGGAGTTAGGTTCCGCACTGCTCTTTGCAGTCCTGGAGGGAGAGCAATGTTCTGTTCCAAGTGACAGGGCTTAAGTACTAATTTTCGGGTGCCTGCAATGTAGAGACAGTTGAGATTAGCCCTGTAGTCCACTAGATGGTAGTGTCACTCTGTGCTGGCTGATAAGACAATAAGGTATTTATTTCCTTTTTCATCTCCCTATCTTGACTTAAATGCTTTCCCTATCCCACCAGCACAGGACAATCCATGATATTTGAGCCAAGGACTAGAGAAGGGTAGAGCAAGTATGACAGGAGATAAAAACACATCTCAGGCTTCCTTCCCAACTCAGTGTCTGACCTGCTTACATGGTCTTAGGAAGCCCATATTTGTTTCTTCAAATTCATTTTTGTTCATTTGTTGAGCAAAAAATGTTGATATAGCATGCTTCAAATAAGACCAAATTATTATAGAAGGGATAAAGGTTGTAGTTACCCTTTTAAAAATTTTGGTTGGGTATTGAAATCCTTCATTTTTGATTTGGAATTGTTTCAGCTCATAATGTTCCTAGGCATAGGGGCAGCTGGATTCCTTACTGTGAAGTGCATACTGTGTTCAGTGCTTGTGTGTAAAGGAGAGGAGAGCCCTTGCACACCAGAGGGTCACACAGCCTCTAACCAAACCAAGCTGCAGCCTGGAGATATGCAGGCAGGCAATTGACTAACCCACATGCGCAGCACGTGTACCTGTGTGTGGGGCTGCACAGCACAGAGATGGGAAACAGCACACAGGGGCTGGAGAAATCCAGGGAAACAAGGGCAAGCAGCCGTTCGATCAAAGAGCCAGGAAGCTGAGATATGGGAATATGTTATATGGCTTTACGATTAGAACATCTGAAACAGAGTTCTACTGTTTATATTGCAACAATAAGGAAGTTCTGGTGGAAAAGGGTTAGAGATTTCTGTCATTAAAAAAGAGCAGTAAGAAAGTGCAGCAGGTTGTGGCTCTTGGATCTCTTAATAACTATGTGAGAGGATCAGTATTCTAATTGGAAACTTCTGAGTTAATCACTACAACATTATATTTTAGAATCCTTACTGTAATAGTAACAGCAGCATGTGACTTAAAAAAAAAAAAAACCAACCTCTGGGTCAATCTTTGCACTGTTAGATCTCTAATACAAGCAACCTGGGAATGGATTCATTTTGTCTTAGCCAACAATTCAATAAATCTGAACACAAGGAATTACCCTCAGGTTTTGTATTAGTATTCGTTAGTGACGTCAGCATTGCTTAGAGTGGGTTGGGAAATAAAGAAGGCTTTCATTGCAGATAACAGGAATCCCAGGGGTAAAAGGTAGTGTAGTGGGGTTGTAGAGAGGCTTCTACAGGGCAGGAATTGTCATCTAGGAGTCACAGGTGATAATAGGAGAGAAAGTGGAACCTGACTTCCAAATTCTCAGAGACTTTTCAAGGTTAGCAATGGAAAGAAACACGTAAGTTTTTCAACGAGCTTATTTGTCTTGGCAGTCAACAGGACCCCCACAGTGCTATGATTCTAATGACTTTCTTTTCAGAATGCATATTTAAAATGAACAGAAATATTTTTGCCTTGGCCATGAAGGCATCACCTCCATTTCTCACAAGCTAAACTTGCACCCAGCTAACAGCTGCTTCCATATGGAGCTTTGACTGATTCTATGGGAGATATCCAGAAGTAACAAAGCAACAGATTACCAAATCTGGTTCTACATAACTTTTCAAGCAGTTTTACAAACTTTCCAACAGTATCACATCTGAAACTGATGAGGACACTGCTGAGATGTCCCTCTTATAAAAAAATAGAGCAAGAAAGAAATCTATCATAATGTGGTTGAAGCAAAAGAGGTTGAGTCTGTTCCTCTTCTGATACAGATACTGTTTTCTGCCTTAGTGAAAGAAGATGTGAATGGGGAAAGCTTGGCAGATGCTGGGTAGAAGATATAATTCAAATACACTTTAAGAATTGGAGTTAACAAAAATGATAATGTAACTGGAATTCTTATTTTAGCAGGGCTCTTCACATTTGTTTAAAGATTATTCAAGTAAGATTTGCAGGACTGGGTCTAATACTTTATTCCTTTAACTATGTCAGATTTTAGAATTATAATTAATTTTAATTTTTTTTAAGAGATATAGCTGCAAGGAATTGCCTTTTGACCTGTACGGGAGCAGGACGAATAGCCAAAATTGGTGACTTTGGAATGGCCAGGGATATTTACAGGTAAGTGAAGGGCAATTTCAGTTCTGTGAGTAACTCAGTAATCTGTATAAGTTTGACAGGTTTGAACTATGTCATGATATGTGAAGCAGTGGATTAATCCATTAGGGGTCTGAATTTGATGAGCAGTTAAGCAACTTGTGTTAACAGACTGCAAATTGACAGATCTATGCTTATGAACCAATCCGCTTCAACTGTGGTCCCAGGAAACTACAAACACTTGTGGAAACCAAGCATAAGCAAATTTATTAGCTATTTAATCATAAATAAATTGAAATTAAAGTTAAAAGCAACCCCCAGCAACCATAATTATCACTTCATGATGTGAAGAAGACGACTTGCTGCATCAACACCCTGTGCAAAGCATTGGCAAGTTTGATGTCTTTAGCTGTGCACAAGAACATTCTCGGTTTCCATCTCAGTTGCAAAGAGGATATAAAATCCTGCTTCAATGCACTGTTTGTGTTGATAACTTTTCCTTTTTCTCACTTGGCTCCCCACTGTTACTTGCAATTCCCAGCTGCTGTGACTGTGGTGATAAGATCTTTTCTGTATCGAAGCCCTTTCAGGATGTGTGACGTTCTCTGTGTATTTCATCTTTCCCAGAGCAAGTTACTACCGCAAGGGAGGAAGAGCCATGCTTCCTGTCAAGTGGATGCCACCAGAAGCTTTTCTAGAGGGCATTTTCACCTCCAAGACTGATACCTGGTAATAAATGTCTTTTAATTAATTCTGCTCCTCACTGAAAAGCATCAAGAAATGTACTGCTCAAAAAAAAAAAAAAAACAAAAGTGTGCTCAGCAGTAACCTTAAAAAAGTCAGAATTTCCCAGAAAAATATGAGAAGTCTTCCCACTGCATTCAGTAGAAGTATGGCTAAGGAATCCAGAATAAGAGTTTAAATGTTGAATGTAAATAGAGGTAATAAAATTTTGCTATTCATAAAAGCAGAGTATCACAAAAAGCCAATCAAGAAGTAAAAGGCAAAAGCAGATTAGATTCTCAGGAAGTCTCAGTTTAAAATCCAGACAAATATCATCAAATACTTCCCTCAGCCTTCAGAAACTTCCAGTTTCCGTCAGTGACAGGGGCTGCTTATATCGCATGTAAATTACTCTCTCTGTACAACCCAGGATTACTCTTTTGTATACTTTTTCTTGTTGCATATAAAATGACAGCAGATTTAATCAGAAGTCCTTGCTTGTTGCTGAGGAAACAATATTTATATACTGATTTCTCATACAACTTGAGCTTTCTTTAAAATAAGCACCCCCTCAACAGTAGCACATTCATGGACAGGTGCTGGGGTATGGAAGCTTTCCAGTTGCTTAAGAACACTTCTTTCTCTGTACAGCAGATCCTTCAATATGCTGTACTGAGGCATTCCCTCAAATGCCACACTGACCCAGTTTCCTGAAGTTGCTAGCGATGCCGGAAGACAAGGATTGCTTATCAGCGTCTAACTGTGAGCAGCCAGCACTAAATATTTTGAAGGAAAGTGCCACAGTTCCTGTGATAGGCTATTATAAGTAACATGCATATACTGGAAATTACTTTGAACTTTGTAGCAAAAAATGCCTGAAAATTCTGACCCTGCTGACATCCTGGCAGAGTTCTCTTGACTTCCTTGTTTCTAAGACATGCATAATTCCTAGTGGCACTGACTATCTGACCTGCGGATGTAAAAAAAGCACAACCATATCAGAAATGCTGCTGCCTTTCAGTTTCACTGGATGTCTCTTCCTTGATTTTATACTTGAACATCTTGTTCTGAAACACTGATTCAAATATTAAGGAAACATTTGAAGGTCCCTGTCTGATCATCTAGGAGCCACTCCAGAAGTCACACTTGCACCACTTGAGCTGGGTAGAGGCCCCTTCACAGCTACACTCCCCACACTCACAGTCAGACTAGGTTTACTTACCAGCTTGGCCCCAGGTTTCCCATAGCAGGACCTCAGAGGTCGGGATACTTAAAATAATTTAATCAAGATGCAATAACAAAATAATGACTTGAGCTCCTTCCTCTGAGGAGGGGCCCCAAACAAAGGAAGCTCTGGGCTTATATACCCTCACAGTCTAAATGTGCCAAAGTCTGGAGTCATTGGCTTCTGCTGTGTCTCTGAGTGTCCGGTCACCTGGCAATGCCACAGGTCCTCATCCCTTGTTTTGCAGAGGGTCAGTGCCAGGGCTTCTGCCACCCACCCAGAGCCCAGCCTGCAGCCAAATTACCATCACCAAATGTATTCCTCAAGACAAACATCTTGAGTTTTCCCAACTAAGGCAAGAAGCGTCGATGCCAGCTCTAACAGTTCTTTTTAGTTAGACTATACACAGCCAAGGGTGCTTCGGCATGTCCTGCTCTACTATTAATGAATGCAGCAGAAAGAACACCTTCAGAGGTACTAAATATTTTGAAACCTCTGCAAAACTTGTTTTGGGGCTTGAGCAAAGGTTTTGATTGATTAGGGTGTCTTCTTATGTAAACATTGACTCATAATCACACTAATTGCATATTACTGTCTACTGTCTACTGCATATTACTGTTGGACTGCAGCTTTGAAAGGTCATTGCTGTGGTGTTGTGTACACAGCTACAAGCTAGGTTTATGGAGCACAAATGAAACCTGATTGGTATTGTTGGCTGGTTTCTGACACAGGTCCTTTGGAGTGCTGCTCTGGGAGATTTTCTCTCTAGGCTACATGCCCTACCCTTGCAAAACCAATCAGGAAGTGCTGGAATTTGTCACCAGTGGAGGAAGAATGGATCCACCAAAAAACTGTCCAGGGCCAGTGTAAGTATTTCCTTACTCTCACAGGCCAAGGTGTAGTACGTGTCAAAGATGTGGACAAAGACACTTCTACTCAGGGAATGGTGATTGCCCTCTGTGTTAGGTGGGTATTGCTAAATATGTCTTGAGATACTGCCTCTTGCATACAGCTTAGAGCACTACAGGATTTGCTTTAAACAGCTCCCCAGTCAGACAGGATCCAGGGCTATAGAAATGATAGATCCACTTTTGCACTCTTCCTTTGAGCCATGTACCAAGTGTGGTCCCTTGGACACCTGATCACTTCATACTGAAACATTTTCTACAAAATAATCTTGATCATTTTTTTTTTTTTTAACTTTAAGGTACCGGATCATGACACAATGCTGGCAGCACAGTCCAGAGTATCGGCCAAACTTTTCTACCATCCTGGAAAGGATCAAGTATTGCACCCAGGTACTGGTCTTTGGTATCCAGGTGGACGATAATCCATTGAATGGATTATCAACTATCCAAAGACATTAACTTTAGTCCCTAAAGCAAGTGAATGGTCCTGGCAGACTGATATAATTACGTTAGTAGTGTGGTGGTGCTGTTGCCTCTTTTCCAGTGTCCATCTTCACTCTCCCATTTTCCACCCAGCCATAATGAGCAAATGGATGCTTTTAGCTCTCAGCTTGTTCAGCTGCAAAATGTCCTTCATTTTGTGATGGAAAGGTATTTAGATCTCTCTCAAGGTCCATATTCTGACCTTGCCTAATGTTGCTCGAAAGCCACAGCTGAGTGTGGCTCACACAGTTATGGAGTGGAGAGGTGGAATGAAATGGCACAGTGAGTTCACCATCCAGTAGCATTTAACCGCTGCAAGTCTGGATCCAACCTCTCAGAAGAGAAATTTTATACTACAGACCCCCAGTTTAGTCACTGATTTCAGTGAAGCATGCACAGTCTCTTCTCAAAGGAAGCATGTAAGTCTCAACAGCATGTGATGTCCACATGGAATACAGCACCTTGTGTGATATGCAGGAGTATTGCCCAAACCTGTGACAGTCACCCTGAAGGTGTAACAGATTCTTGTCTCTCTTTTTCAGGACCCTGATGTGATCAACACTGAGCTGCCCATGGAGTGTAATCCTGCACCAGAGGATGAAGTGAGTATGGTCATGCGCCCAAACATTTCCAGTGGGATAGTGCCACTGCTGGTAAGCCCTGCACTCACCCCTCAGACAACACCTAAGGCACTAGAATCCCACCATACTGGGCACAAACTTGTACAATGTCCACAAGAGCTACTGGTGGAGAACCTGAGCAACCGGACTGCCCGAGGGCCCAGCCTGCCATGCCTCAGTGATTTCAACAGTGGGTCATGGTTCCAGCAGACCTCAAACCAGAAGCTGGAGCTCAGCAACCCATCCGCCCACAGACTTAAAAACAAAACAAAAAATCTTTGGAACCCAACATATGGATCATGGGTGCTAGAGAATATCTGTCACTTCAGCCCCAGCTCCAAGCTCAAAGCAAATCCAGAGCGGGAAGATTCTGGCTTTGATGGGAATTGCAGTTCTCCTAGCTCTCGGGCATCTCCAGCATCTCCAAGTCAAAGTAACTGCCCTCACCTGGATATCAGTGGGATTGAACTGGTGAAACTCCAGACATTCCCCTGTGGCAATGTAAATTATGCTTATGATGACCTGTGCTATAGTGCTGAGCACCAGCCATCAGCCTTGGCAGAGGTCAGAGCAGCTGTGCTAAGGAGCTCCAGTCTGCACAGAGATGAAAAGCCTTTTTGTAAAAAAGAGAAAACATCAAGAGAGAGAGACTCTGGTCTGTCTTTGTCAGATGACCTGAGTGTTACTCCAGTATAGTAGAAATGGTTCTTCCAAAGATCAGGGAATGTGTGTGTCTGGAAGGACTGCTTCCTGTTTCACTAACTTCCTCCACTTTAGTTCCATCAGATGGGTGAAGTTTCAACATCAGCAATGTTCTGCTTCCTCTGTCTACCTGCTAGATCCCAGATTGTTAGACACTTCCATTTCTATCTCTGTCCTTCAAATGTGTTCCTGAACCAGTTTAGAAGTGGAGAACAACAGCATTGTTTGTCTGATTCAGAATACCGTTCCTAAGGGAAGAGCTCCTTTTCAATCTGCTCAGGTGAAAATAAATGGACTTGCCATCCAGCTGCAGTATTTGGATAGAAATAATGACCAACACAGATTGGGCTTGTTTCTGAACCAAGAATCCAAAAATGTGTGCTGTGCCAGCAGCAACCAACTTGCAAAGGCTGCGACATTCCTGAGAGCTTTTTACAGTCCTGGTGAATTACTTATGCTTATGCACTATAAGGGAAGTAAAAAAAAATAGCAGCCTCATTTGCATCTGTTTTATTAGTAGACCTTGTGGAAGCTATTGCTCAAATTGGAAGCAGTAGGAAGAATGAAAAAAAATCAGGCTCCTCTGAGCATGTACTTTGTAAACAAGCAATGAAGAGGAAAACATTTACTGTCAAAAAAGCAGTAGCTGGTGGAGCTGATAATATTCCTAATATCCACATTTAAGGAAACGTGCTGCTTGCCTCATGGTGTTGCTTTCCTCACAGCTCCTGGCATTGAAAAGGCAGGTGTTTTTTCAAGGAAGGGTGAGCTGTGTGATGAGAAATGAACTGTCTTTATCTTTAAATAGATTTTACTTAAAATGAACTTAATTTTTGCAAGTACTTTGATATTCAGCATTAATTCTCTGTGCTGTGTTGGTAAGAATTTAGCTGAGGTTCTTGGGTAACTATCTAGCATTTGGTATGCTGGAGTTCTTGGTTTTAATATTCTGCGGTAGAAAGTAATGCAAAGGAGAGGAATAGTGAAGGGAAATCTAATGCAAACCCCACTTAGGGTGTTCTTTTTACAGGAAAGCAGAATAGCTCAACCATTTGAGAAAGCTAAAGCCATGACTTGGCTTCACACAGCTGAACAGGTAGTAATTGTTCCTTGCCTTGCAAGTGCAGACTTGCTTATAAAGGTAGTCATTTGTTTCCAAGACAGCTCATTTCTAAGGCTTTCTTCAGTTGTTTAGGATCTAAATTCATGTTTACAGATTAAAGCTGCAAAATAAGGAGACTGAAAAGGCAAATAATCTGGGTTAAGTCTGAACAGTATTGGAAGCATTCTGTTCTTGTACCACTCCTGAATGTCACACCTACAGTGTGACCTACAGTGGCAAATTACATGCTGTCTTTGTGTGCAATCAAGTTGTGTATTGAGATGCCAGTTGTAGACTTCTCCAGTTCCTTTTGAGGCAAGAGGTTCTCTGGTATATGCTTTATGCTTAGTGATCAGCTGCATGTACAGTCTGAAGGTGTGGGCTAGCAGGCGAGGGCTTGCTTTGACCACACAGACTTCCTGTCCTTTACATCAGTCAGGGTGGACACTACTGAGCTGTGGTAAAGAAAATCACAATGTGAAGAGTCTGAATCCATCCTCAGTGAAAGGCATCTTCAGCACAGGTTTATACTTTATTGGTCTTTCTATGTGTTCCACACTTTGTATAGTTTTAGGCCTTTGACTTTAGAATGGACGGTTTTATACAATGTCAATTCAGAGCATACAAATCTTGAGAGCAGGTGTCAAGAGGATGGGAGCAGACTCATTTCAGTGGTACTCAGCAACAGGACAGAGGACAACAGGCATAAACTGAAACATAGGACATTCTACCTATGAGAAAAAAACCTGGTTTACTTTGAGGGTGACAGAGCATGAAACAGGTAGCCCAGAGAGGCCGTGTTGTCTCCTGCTCCAGAGACACTCAAAACCCACCCAGACATGATCCTATGCAACCTGCTGTAGGTAAACCTACTTGAGCAGGGAGGTTTGACTAGATGATCTTTGGAGATCCCTTTTCACACCAATCCTTCTATGATTTCCAGACATAAATGGTGATGATGGTCACCTTTCAGCAAAGACCCACATGGTGTGGAAATAATTCTAAATCTATGGTGTTGTAAAATGACAGATGGTCAGAAGAGAGGGGTCCCTCTCTGTGGGCCAAATTTCAGTAGAAGTGTGGGGACTGATGGGTTTAGTGACCAAGGGAGATGAATGACCTTGCCTGATGCCCTTCTTCCCATTTCACCTTTGCTTTAGCTCTCTAGCTTCTCTCACATTTAGCTCATTTCCTGTCCTGTCTTATATCCAGAAGTTGCTACAACCCAGTTAGATGAGGCAGAAGAGCCCATTTAGTAGGAAATTTTCTCATTCTTTCCTCTTGCAAAGGCTAACATTTTTGCTCATATTTCAGACTGGCCACCTCTGGACCATGGTAGTCAAAAATAAATGCAGTTACTTTTAACTAATTGGAATTTCATCAGTTTGTCCTTACCTTTCAGATTATATTACTTTTATGGTTCATACATTAGTAGTTTTTTTTTACCCCAGAAGATGACCTCTCAAACTTTCCAGCAGCTGTGACTTCATGCCAGCAACTTGGCCCCTTCCTCCCTGAGTATGATAAGGCCACAGCAGAGTGCAGTGATCCTGGTTCAGCTGCAGTGGACGCGATGCCAGCTCACTCTTCAGCCCTTGCCTGTCCTGAGCAGAGCACTGGTGGTCATGGCCATGCTTTTGCAGGCCCATTATGACTCTGCTTACAGTTCTCCTTAGCCATTAGCAGGGGCTGGAAACTGGTGGCAATAGGAATGAAATATTGGCTTGTTCAGAAGGCATGGGAAGTTAACTATACTACCTTCTCTTCCCAGAGACTTTTAATGAAGTAGCAGACAGAAGACAGTTCATTTTTTAAATGACTATAAAATACCCCAAGACTGCAGCGATAAGCAGGCATGATCTCTACTGTCCAGATAGTTACCCAGCTTGAGCTACCACTGCTTTCCCCATGAATCACTTGCCTCAAAGTAACTCACAAATTTAGAAAGGCCAGTAGTGATAAAACCAGGGAAGCTATTGAAAAGTGAAGTGAGAGGAGAGCACAGGTCTATTACTAGTGCATTGGGCAGTCTTGGCTACAGCTATGCCTTCACTTTAGAAATAAAGTGCAAGTCCAGCACACTGGACAAATACCTGTTTTTATTGAAAAGCTGGATCAAGGTACTCATTTACAGGAAGCACATAGACAAAGCTGCACTGAGACTGAACAGACTTCTATCCTGACCAGGATCTTATCCCAAAGAGTGATCAAGAGTGGGGTGTTGAACAGCCACTGTAAGATTAGAGTAAGCATATACTGATTATTTATTTCCAAGGCAGACTCTGATGGTTTATAACAGCATTTAGCTCAGGGCTGCACTGAGCCAGATGCAGTCTCTTCTAAAAAGACAAGACATGGAGATGCAGGTACCAAATGGGCACTAACAGAAAGAGCTAGGAATTTTAAAGTAATCTGCATTAGCAACCTCAATGCTCTTCACTCTCCCAAATGGAATGATCTTCTGTTAGCAAATTGCCGTGAATCTTTGACCTCTAACAATCTTTTTTTAGATGCTGTTTAAAAACCCTGACAGATAATGAATTTTTAATTAATATCTTGGAGGAAATAATGTTAATATTGGTCCTGTTGTGAAGTTGAATGCTACATGCTGTACAAACCATTTTCTCTCAAAAGAAAAAATAACAATTGCAGTGATACACACTACAATTTTCAGTCCTTCAGTTCTGAGACTGAAACTTATTGTTTGCACAATCAGAGATTTCATAGTGCTCAACTGCTAGCATTGCAAATCGTAACTTGCGTGAAACTGCTTTTTATCAAGGAGACATTTTTAGTGCATCACCAATGAGTTAAACCCATAGTGTCAAAATTAGATTAATTTGGAAACTGGGAGTCAAACCCCAGTTTTGTTTCTGAGAGGAATGACATGAGCTGGAGATCTGGGATTAATTCAGTCCTATAATCCATGAGAAGTCTTCCACTCACTACTTCCCTACTGCAGAATCAGCCATTTATAAGGTCGTTATAAATTGCTCTTCCTGATACGTGTCTGTCTTTTAACATTACCAAATTGGTTTTGCAATTGTATGTATATAGCTGTTTTCTGACTGTGTTTAGCATTAATAATTTATGTTGCTTCACACAATCTCATACTTACATATTTAAGAAGGGACTGATTAACAGAAGATGAAACAATAATGGAAATTTCAATTTGTCTTTCTCTGCTTTTTCACATTTGTTGATAGTCCTGCATCTCATTTCTTTGTAATCCTTGCTCTCCTCAATATAAATGCTTTGCATCTTCATTTTTTCCTTTAAACAAACAGAATTTTTAATTGCACAGATTTAAGGTGTCCCCCCTCATATCAATCCTTTTCCTGAGCTAAGTTCTCAGTTAATTTGCCCATGGGCTGGTGTGCACTAAGAAAGCTTTCCAAGGGTGATAAAATAGTTATGGGCTTTTGCAAGTGTAACTTCACCTTCAAAACTCTCTCCCTACTTTCCTGAAAGAGAAGAAAATGCTGCTGCTGGGAATACTTTTTCCCCCACTGTATTTGCATCTCCACAGCTGTGTCAGAAAGGGCCCAGACTTCCTTAGACCCTTGAGCTACATGAGACAGTTTCTCCTGTAGGCATGGTTGTGCTCGCTCCTCCTGGCTGTCCACCCTTCTCAATCCCATGCAGAGACCTTAGTGATACCATGCCTAACATCTTCCCATCACAGCACACAAATGGAAAAGTCACGTGAAAAGGTTGTGATTTGTCATTACCTCTGACCAAGGCAGCACTTCGGCCAACTTACCTTTCTGGTGACTACTGCACATAAGTAGATGACACACCTGCTTCTATGACACACCTGCTTATTAAAGCTAGACAAGTGTATACTTCTATATTTGCAACACAAAATAAAGAGACACTAATGGTGGGTATTTGTTTCCCTCTCTTATAAGTACTCTTTGCACTCTCTCTGTGGTAAGAGTACAGTCTCTCCTGCTGAGAAATGCTGCCAGTCATAGGGAGTTGAGTGCTTCTTCCCCGTGTCCACACAAAACCGCCCAGGGGAACAGTTTAGTGCTCCGAGTCTGAAAAATGCCTCTTGGTGCACTTTTTTAAAAATATGCTGTGGCTATTCACTGAGATTTCTGAGACAGAGCTTACCTTGAAGGAAGCTGACAAGCTTTGTGTGAATCAGGTTCTAAAAGGTAACAATAGGTTTTGGAACCAAGCTCCACCATTTGGCTTCTGGTTTTGCTTTAGGAAGTAGCAGATGGTAAAGACTAAAAGCAGTGAAACATACTGTTTTTCTTGCTTCCCTAAGGATATTCTTGAAGAAAATATATTATTCTCACATGACCAAATCACAGTAGATATCTTTTTTTCCTTCAGTCTGATTTATTTAGTAGCATACACACTTCAGAGTAACAAACACTCATCCAATACAGTCAATGTCAGCATTGCATTGTAGTGTTCAGAACAGATGCATGTGGATGATACAGGCCGTTTGATCTCAGTACCTTAAGAATAACAAATAATAACAACAGCAATAAAAAAGTAGCAAAAGCCCTCTGAGATACATTGAAATCTTTCCCTTTAACAGGAACGGGATCAGACATTAAGTGAATATCTCCCTGTACAAAATTTAGAGGGATGTAAGTTTTACCAGTTTGATTAAATTTCAACCAAATTTACATCTCTGTGAGGCCTCAACATCCATAAATTTTAAACTTATCCAATCTATCTCTGTGAATTTTTTCTGTATTGCACCTTCCTCCAAAGAATCTCACAGCAGCTTGCAGGCACTAATGAAGGATGGCCTCACACCATTCCCACGAGGGAAGTAGGTCTTTTCCCATCTGCAAAACTGGAACAAAACAATGCCTAGGAGATGCCTTTTCCAAGGCCAAACAAAACAAGTCAATGATGAAGCTGAGGGAGAGAAGTCCTAGTCCTGCTTCTTGACTCACACAGGAATGCAGCAGCTACAGCACTGCTGCATCTAACTAGTGAGTTTAAGGACCTTGGAGCCTAAGTCAGAGGTCATCTGTTCAGCACCAAAGTGCCTCTAGGCCAGCATCTCTGACCCTACTGTGGAACCACATGTTCCCAGTGTCTCCAGAGTGAGGCACTATCTCAGCAGAAGCATTAATGAACAACATTCTGGACTTGCATGTGAACAAGTTTCTTGGTTACCATGCATCAGCTCCCCCTGTGTTACATGCCTGTGCACGTGCACCATGTTGACCCTCTGGTAAATATAAGCTTATTCAACACAACTTACCCCATAGTGAAAGAAGGCCATGCTGCTTCCTCACACTAGCAAGTGCGTGTCCATAGACAGGTGTTCTGGGCCACCTGATGAAAAACAAGGAATCTAAAACTTACCCTGGGGCAGTTTGCTCCTGAGCTCACTGCCTCAGCTCCTTAGAGCTCCAGTGCTCAGCTGAAGTCCTCCACTTGCAGTTTGCTATTAAAAGCTGCCTCCTTCTCCCCATCCCCATAACAGCAACAGATGATTGTGATTTCTTTCTTTCTAATCTCTTAGCAAGACAAAGAGCCATTTCAAAACTAACTTCCCAGAATTTATACCATCTAGAATGAGTTTCCAGATCAGTGTCTGCTGTAGCAGAGATTTTCCTTTTTCCCTGACCTTTCCATCTACTGCAGTGGAATGAACCTTCTCCATGTTTTCTCCCAGGACCATGTACTGCAAAGCCAGCCAGGTGCTACCAGGAGTTGTTTTCTTTGGAGCTACTGATAACACATTGTTCCAGTTCTCCTTTAGAACTGGACCGTCATTCTAAAAGTTTGTCTTGAACTCTCAACTGACATTTGAGCACCAATCTCCACTGTTTAGATCTCCTCTCCAGAAAATAGGTTACATTGGTGCAAAAGATCCACATATGTGGTAACAGAAGAAAGAAATTTAACTCTGAAGATTAATTAGGCAAACCAATAATTGAATTCTGTCTTTATCTTATTTCCAACTTTTATAATTCTTTTTAGTTATGGTAGGACAGCTTGCAATTGCAGTCTCTTAAAACAAGCAATGTCATTGAAGTCCTGCCTGTGAGACCTATTTACGTGCTATAGTCCTTAGACATTGCTATTCTCCTTAGGCACTGCTATCGATGGCTTACCTGCTGGCTGCAGAAAAGGAGAAATACTTTTTTTTTTTAAACTATGGAATTCACTACGGATTCATTTGTCATCTCACAGCAGTTCAAAAGTTAGGAGGCATCTGTAATGATATAATCTGTGCTGTCACTTCAAAAAAACCTAATGTAAACACCCTGAAACTTCTAAGTGAAAAATTCACTAACATGCTACCATAAATATAAAACAGAGAAACTCTGGAAGGCCACAGAAGTTGTCTGAATTTGCGGTGAACTGCAGAAATAATTACCAGTTTCAGACAACTTCTGGTTTAAGATGAAATATTTCCACATGTCATTACTTTCTACAGAATACCTACTCTATGTCATCTAACTTTTACATCACCACTGAGCTTCAAATTCAATATTCCTGTTTTATTTAAAGTTGATGAAAAAGTAATTAAATCAGACTGATCTTTTAGTACGCAACACACTCTAGTGTGTTACCCAAAGTAACTCCTTTTAGAAATTACTTAAGCTCTAATTACAAATATTGCAGATTTCATTCCAGATCTGGACTCTAAAACTCTAGGGGTTTTTTTTTTTGCTTATTATATTAACTATTACTGAAACAGCCGTTTCCCAAAAGTGGAGTCACCCTCAAAAATCCAAAGTTCTCAGACTCTTTACTGAGCACAGGACACCAGCAAAAGACAGGAATTTCTGATCAACATGCATTACTACCTCTAGATATTGAAAGGGCTTTAACCATCAACTGGTAATGTAACTCTTACCTGCATTGTGAAAACTACATCACCACCTTATTGACATTAAAACCTGGCATGTGAGTCAACATGGACTAATGACAGTATTTATACTGCCAGTATGTAAAAAATTGTTCCAGTGACTTGAGGCAATCAATAGAGAAGGTATGCGAAGCCATTGCAAGAATACAATTCAATCTTTCTTGATTTTAACCGAGAAACTGAATTTTCTGTGGCTGTGCCTGGATTACAGCAAAATAATGAAGCACAGATCACCCTGTGATTCCAGATGGGGACTATAGGATGTAATATATTGACATTCTTTCACCCAAACTGCCTGGAGTTAACAGCTGATACCTTGGAGGAATGATGCCTGGGAATTATCTCATCATTGTGTAATGCTGTGAATGCAGAAACACGACCTCCCTGATTGCTCTGCCACTTTATATGTGTAAGTGGCAGCATCCTATTTGAGAACAGACATGGCCAAGAAGTCACGTGCATTTACAGACAGTCAAATCATGATCTTAAGAGATCACACTGGCTGCTGACTACTAGTGTGCGCATGTATATAGGGGTTTTATCTTCAAAAATAAACAAGCCTTGGAAAAAAAACTTAGTTCCCTGACTAGTTTGTGAAAGATCATTAGTGATTTTCAGAGCTGCAGTTCAGTCGCAAGAGGCCTAACTCTCCAACTTAGTAACATATCCAACAGCCCACTCAGTTGGAAAGTCAAATGTTTTTGGAGACAATAGGCCACTATTCTCTCCCTAGAGTATTTGTAATCTCCTGAGTGGCTACAGAAAAAGCCAAGGCCTTTCTTGAGATAGAGGCAAGGCTAGGGTAGGGAAAAGGAGAAATGGCCAACAGCAGTTAGCCACATCAAGCCACTACAAACTGCTGTCTCTCTTTGCTCCCAGTTTCTCATTTTTATCACCCATTTGCACCTTGCTCACTCTGTAACATAATGCAGCAGAAGTCGTTGGTCCTACCCATAGTGTACACAGGAGCACGAGCACTTGGAATTAGAGAGGAAAAAGAAACACAATCTGCTTTCGAAACTATGCAGTTCCCTGAAAAATCATTTTTCCTGCCCTGAGTTCCCAAGTATTTGCCCTCGTTCTCTAAGAAGTAATTTGGAGTCCCATTTTGCCAGAAATCATAATCATTCTGGCTTACCACACAGACCTCTTGACTCATGCTGATGTGATTCCCGAGTATGGAGATCTTCATTCTCTGAGGATCAGTCTCAAGTTCATCTGGCACAATACAGACCAATCTGGAGTGATTCATTTAGGTTCATAGAGGGCTGATGCAAAGTAACTTTGATCACTGACTGCTGGGTTCTGGATGCAGCTCCCTCTGCACTGACAACCTCAAGAGTTTGGAGTTAAAGGTTTCCTTCTAACTGAGTTTCCTTCTACTTCAGTAAAGCAGAAAGTTACAGAGAAGCCCTGCAAGTTTTGTGCCTTTCTCAACTCATCTTTCAGTGATGCTTTCCAAGATGCCAATCAAATTGTCCAATCCCAACAAGTACCCATCCTCCCTGTTGCCTTCTTGCCAGGGGATCCTGTGATCCAGTGTCTGCCCATCAGGAAGAAGGGTGGTCTTTCCAAAATCGATCAGCCACACATTGGCATTCCCACTGCCATCATGTACAAAAAGTAGTGAACTTCCTACAACCTGGAAGACAGATTGAGACAATGTAGTTAAATATACATCTTCAGCCCTCCCCTACCAATTAACACTTCCTGCTAAGATGATGATGTCCTCATCTCACCTGTGACCCAACAGACTTTTAGGCTGCACTTACAAATTGATGATTAAGATGCTCCATTTGCATAACTGTGTCAATCAGTAAGGTACAAATGGGAGGGTAGATAAGAAATGGGACTCAGCATAAAACAGGAAGAAAATCAATTCTTCATCTTACTTAGCATCAGGTCTCAATTTGAGCAATTCAGCAAAGGCCAATAACTCCTTTCAAAGACAGATCATGACTCATGATTAACAAAAATATCTCTACTGATAAGAGAGCATCAACAAGGTAAAATAAAATGTCTAATCTTAAAATCTTGAGCTGTTAACAAGCAGAAAATACAATGCTAATGATGTTATCTGCACAGCAAAGCACACAGAGAACACAGAGAGCAGAATTAAATGGTACTTTAACATAAATCCATTATAAGTAATACAGCCTTCATTGTCAAACTGCAATTGAATGCTCCTGTACCAAGTGCAAACTTCCATGATGCCATTCCCCTGTAAATTCCCCACTGGAGCACATCCAAGTTAGAGAAATCACATGAAACTGGTACTAACAAACTATTCCATGCAGTGGCCCAGAGCTGTAAGTGCTGTGATGTCATAACGACAGGAGGATTTATTATTCCTCAACTAGTTTAATCTCCTGTATCATCATGGTGGAGGCTTTGTAGTATCTGTGCTGTCAACATGTATTAGCTTTCTTCTACAAAACCCCTTCTACTCATACAGCAGGCTGTTCTGAAGTACACCTGAATGACCAAACAAAGAAGCAATGCACCTCCACAGCTTTACACTCACTGCTCACCTCATGCCGCTTGAAGAAGTCTGAGGATTCCAGAATGACATTAATTTCCTGCAGACGTTTGAGGTATTTTTTCTGGAGGAAGAAGAGAAGAAAAACCCCAAAACAACCCATAAACATTTCACTGAAAACTGAATAAAGATAATCTGTTTAAAAGAGTCAATATAATTAAGAGATCATAGTAATTTTAGGCTAGAAGTCCTTCAAAACAACAGGTTCATAATTTGAAAGTCAATCTGAAAATACATTTCAGGCTTTCATAGTGAATTAACAGACTGGACTTCATCTGCTGAATGCGTTACACCAAGCATATTTATCTGTCTCAGTTTGGATGTCATGAGGCTTTCTGCAACTGGGTTTTTTTCTTTTTATTAAAAAGTTTTCAACTAATTAAAAATCTTCCAGTTCCCCAAAGTGAAAAGAAAGAAATTGTGTTAGAGAAACAAGGAGCTTCAACCATGGTGGGGGCAGAGGGGGGATAAAAAGAATCAAGGCCTAATGTACAATGCTCTAGTGCAGACTTTTAAGGCTGCCCTGAGTTACCAAGCACACTGGTCCTGAAGGGCTAAACTGTCTTCATAATGGCTTCCACACTGCAGCAAAACATTACAGCATCCTTTGAAGTTCCAAAGACAAGAGATGTGTTATGCCATCTACCACATGCCTGTTGTGCTACCCATGAATTAGCACACAGGAATTCCTCTTTGAGATGAGTTTCACACATGGGAACACAGCTAGTCACCAATCTCACTTCCTGCCTCCACACTCTGGTTTTATCTTCTCCAGACTGAATTCCCAAATCACAAGTTTTCCTGCCAACACAATCCTTGCTTAGATATCACCCATCTAATGCATCTAACACCCATGACTGAAGCTGATGGCAAGCCATAAGTTAGACAGTTTGAATGACATTTTGATAGCATGAGGCATTTGGGGTCAACTCATGGCAAGAGCTGATAAAACTGGTCTCAGTCAACTTCTCACAACCCACCAAATCCCCACGTCCACCCCATCTCCTGAGAGCTACTGGAAGTCAAAACCACTCACCCCCTTGGTATTCTCATTCCTATTTCCTGTACCAAAGAAAGCATGGCCCTGAAGCAAGAGCATTGGTCCAAGATCAGTGCACCTGAAAAGCTCAGACTCACCAGAATAGTTGTGTTGCCCTCAATGAATTCCGCAAAAACCTGTAGAACTTGCTCCTGTGTCTTCGTCGTTTTGAAGTTTGTGTTACATGTTCCATCCGCCTTCTGCACAGAACCGCACACAGAGAGAGATTATTTATACTGCACTCATATCATTCCCCTCATCACTCAATCCTCTTGAACCAGCAACAGCTCAGCCCTTGCTAACCAGATGAAAGTAAGCAGCTGAACAGGAAGAGAAACCAAGCAAGAAGAAGAGAAGAGATACAAAAGCTGATTGGATAGCTTTAAATGGCACTGGCAGTTCATTTCCTGTTGAGTACAAGCAAAAAAAAAAAAAAAAAACAAAAAACCAAAAAAACAATTCATGATATTACCAGCTTGCAGGAGGGTTTTCTCACATCAGTGCTAGCAGTGCAAAGTTCAGTGGGGCAAACCACAGAGACCTCTTTGGTTGTACTCGTCTGGCTAGTGAAACCCTGGCTGAGGGTGTGAGGGAACATTTCCAAACCCAATTTTACTAGTCCTTTTAGTTTGGGAGTTTCTTTTGGGTTTTGGTGTGGGGCTTTTTAGTTGTTATTTGGGTTTTCAGTGGTGGTGGTGGTGGTTTTTGTTGTTGCTTCTGTCTTCCAATGGGAAATCAAAGAATCACAGTTAGGATTCAGTTCCAAATATACCTTTGAACATATAATATGACCCAGAAGTCACAGAACAGAAATCTGTTGCAGACAGGAACAACCTGGGATTCACAATGGTAGCAGTGACAAAGCAGATGAGTGAATTTTGGCAAAGGACAGTGCAGGCGTGCTTGTTCCAAGTGTGTCCTAGAGAAATACAAAGTATTTTTGTGCTAGCAATAAGATTCAGTACAGAAGCATTCTGCTACTGAAAAAAATCGAGTATTTTTATGTTCTTCTGGAGATACAAGCAAATAAGAGCAGAGCATGAATTGGAGGTATTTGTAAACACAGAATATATGAATATGCATGTCTCCAAGAGCATCCCTGTTGCTTCAAGAGACATGAATAGGAGATTTTAGCATTTGCGTGTAAAATACAGCAATTATTACAATTGGTAACAAAAATCCACTAAAAGCCTGCAGGATTATCAAACTGTTTTCCTCTCCATTGTTGAAGTCCGATCCCTCATTTTCATTGTGAGTAAATCAGCAGGTCAATAAAATATGTTGTCTCCTACATGTTAAGTCACCGTACCAAAATGACAAATTCAAGTCCAGTCTCAGCAGGTGAAACACTATTTATTCCACAGCTGAACTTGGTTTCTAATGTATGCATGAAAAAAATTCAATAATGCTAAAACTCCAGATCTCTCACGCAAGAGAATTTTATTCCAAGGCTGTTGGACAGATACAAGTGCCGCATGTCAGCCTGATGAAATGTGCAAGTTATGCCAGAGCAGTTCAGCAGGTAGGCAGTGAAAGTTAGAAGCCATCTGATTTGATGTGCGATAGTACTCAACAGCACATAGAAATTTGAAACTTCATCTCATACCTCTTCACTGGAGCAAGGTTGTTTTAAAAATAATTTCTCCCTTTGCTGCAGATTGTAGAGCAATGTCTAGAATAGCTGCTTGGTGTTTGTTCCCTTTCTAACCTTTCATATCGGGACAAACTAGTTGCTTGTTTCCCTTTTTAACACTTTTATGATGTTTATCCTTTCCAGTGGTTGGCAGGAAACATAATTTCTGCCTGTCTTTACTTGCTGTAAGCAACATCCAGAGTTTGAATGGCACCACCCCAGTATTATGTACTTGATCCTCGGGAGGCACTTGCCTGACTCACTCCTTGAAGTCTTACATTTGCTAAGGACTCCACATACACTCCTGCACAGCAGAGTAGTCTGTCACACGGTGCAGCTCGCGAGCCAGTTGCAACACTTCTTATCAGATGTGACAGTGACGTGGCTCACCAGGGTAGGTGTCACAGCTCCATAAAGTAGTGCTATCCATCTTAAACTATGGGGTCTTGCTCAGAGCCCTCTGCAGACTTCCCTCAAAGGGCTCTGGGTTAACTTAATGGATTCACAGAGATTTATGAATCAAATCTGGTATCTTCTTGGGAAATGCTATCCCTGATCTACAGCTAAAGGAATGGTACCAGAGGAAGAGGTGACTTTTCAAACTGCACAGATATTCACAGACAGAACGGGAAGACAGAAATCCCAACTCTCAGCCCCAGGCATTAGCTTAGTATTATACAGAAAATGTTTGCAATGCCTGGCCTTCAGACAGCCTCTGCCACAGAGGAAATGTGCTTTTGGAATCAGGCAGGCACAAGATACTGAGCAACAGGTTCAAGCTGTAGGGAAACCAAATGGTTCAGAATACTTTTGATAGGAGGAAAAGTGACAAATCCCATAAATGAACTTGACTTGATTTCAGAGATCCAGAAGCAGGGCAAGGATAAGAAATGCATCAACTCAAAGATAAAAGATACCCCACTACTGCAGGAGTGCATATGGTGAATCAGATCTCATTTATCAGCAGCCAGTTCACAGAAGGGCTTATGATTTCACTTTCTTTGCTTTCATTTCTTATTCAAACAGCCACAGGGTAGGAATGACCAAACCCAACACACCTCATCAGCTAACTCCAGGAGTTATCAGTCCAGTCAGGGAGAACATCCCCTTGTTCCCATCAACCACTAGCTGGCACCACTGACTCTTACAGGCTTTCTTACCAAAATGGGGATCCCTTTGCTTTGTTTTTCTGCAAAAATACAGAACTGGATGTACAGTTCAGCTTCAGTGGAACAGTGTAAGAAATACTGACTACCTGTATTGCCTGAACAATTCAGTTTCTGCCACCTTTTCTCCATCTAAAAAAATCTTAAAATGATACCTACATTCCTCATAACAGCACAGGAAGATAGAGAGAAAGGGAATGTGCTCCAAAGTACTTTCTGTACTTAGTCAAGGATTAAGTATTCATTCTGTGCACAGTTACAGCAATGTCTCCACAAAAGGAAACACTACACAGTCTGTGTGTCATACTGCTTCTACCTCTGACATCCAAAAAATCCACAAAGAACAAATCTGGAGGTTTTTCTGAAGCTCCCATGTTCTCCCTTAGCTCAGTCACTCTCTGGGACTGTATGTCTTTACTCACCAACTATCTTTCCAAGAACACTCATGAAAGGCCTCAAGATCATCTGGGTTTCTGAGTCCATTACACAGAGGAGCATACAAAGATATAAGTTGTACAGGAATAAAACAGGTATCTTGATAACATCATTAGCTGGCTAAAGGGCAAGACAGGATCCTGTGTTTTGGCTGGACTGGAGCTAGATCATCTACTCATCTACCACTCAGACAGTTCCTGCATGAGGATGCCTGTGTCTAACAGCCAGGAGTGGGTGGCACAGCACACAAGGGGCCAGGACCGCATGAGCGTGGAGCCCCAGTTCCAGTATCACAGCAAGAGAATCTGTGAATAAGGAAGGGAGAAGACACAAAGCGAAGGAGAGAAGAAAGAGGTGTTTAAAGAGCCTCTGTTCATCAGCATCACCATCTTTTATACCTTATTTCTATGTGCTTGAATTGTGAAATGGAAACAAAACTAATCCAGGTTCTGGAGTGGTGCAGTTGACACACCTGAAGGATGGGATGCCATCCAGAGGGACATAGGCAGGCTCAAAGGTGGGCCCATGGGAACCCCATGTAGTTCAAATGCAAGGTGCTGCACATGGGTCAGGGCAGCCCCCAGTATCTATCCAAGCTGGGGGATGAACAGATCAAGAGTAGCCCTGCTGAGAAGGACCTGGGAGTGCTGTGAATAGGAGGCTGGATGTGACCCAGCAATGTGTGCTCATGGCCCAGAAAGCCAACTGTGTCCTGGGCTGTATCCAGAGCAGCATGGCCAGCAGGGCAAGAGAGGGGATTCTACCCATCTCTTCCTCTCTCATGGGACCCCACCAGCAGTGCTGCATTCAGCTCTGGGGTCCTCAACTCAGGACAGACATGGAGCAAGTCCAGAAGCAAGGATCTGTTGGAGCAAGTCCAGAAGAGGCCACCAAATTGATTAAAGGGATGGAAAACCTCTCCTATGAGGAAAGACTGAGCAAACTGGGTTTTTTTCAGCCTGGAAAAGGCTTTGAGGTGACCTAACTGGTTTTCCAGTACCTGAAGGGAGCCTACAAGAAAAATGGAGAGGGGTTTTTTACAAGAGCAGGCAGTAACAGGGCAAGGGATCCTTTAAAAGTGGGAGTAGGTTTAGAAAAGGTAATAGAAAAAGATTCTTCACTGCAAGTGGGGTAAGGCACTGGAAGAGGTTGCCCACAGAAGTCGTGGGTGCCCCATCCCTGAAATTGTTCAAGACCAAGTTGGATGGAGCTCTGAGCAACCTGGTCTAGTGGAAGGTGTCCCTACCCAAAGCATGGGGGTTGGAACTACGTGATCTTTAAGGTCCATTCCAACCCAGGCCATTCTGTGATTCTATAAAAGATAAGTAAGTAACGGGTAGGAAACAAAATTGCCAAGGTTCTACTGTGGCTATAAGGTAGTATCCTAGGAATGGTACAGGGACACAAACTTACCCATCAAGAACAGCATATGGACTTGGCTGATGGAGAAATTTCATTTTGGATTGCTCTGGCTTTATTCCAGCTCCATCTATACTGGATCTCATAATGTATTTAAAAGGAATAGTGGTTTCCTTGATCCCAAGAGTATCTAAACAAATGCTTTTAACATGCCTTGCCAATAAACATAACTGCAACAAAACCACTTTACTGTGATTCACTTGGAATAAATATGTATAGTTCCTGGATAAAAAAAGTAATTGCATGCAGTGAGGGAGCTAATACTTCTGTTCTGAATTCCTCCTTACAACAGCCTCATTTTCATTCTATCTGCACTGCATACCTCCTTGAGTCCTTCCTGTAAGGTCTCTGTAGTTGATTCAAATATGGCTGATGTGTATTTGAAGCTTAAATTCATTGACACTCTCTGTTACCATTAGAATGAATGCTTTAGAACTGCAATAGAGTGAATTCTGTGGTTTCAGTTAGTGCATTTTCACATAATCATTTGGAAAAGCTGGCTACTGATGTGCACAAACTTTTTAATTAATCAACACATCAAACAAAGTTCATTCTCCAGGTAAAGGCAGAGGTGAAACAATTACCTTAATTCCTTCAATCCTGAAGCCCAGGTTGGCACTAGAGCTGATGGTTTCTCTCCACTGCATGTAGCGGGGTTTGGTGACAGCATGCTGGGCGTTCTCTTCAGCCGTGGGAGCAAGAGGATCCACTTCAATCATTTTCTTGTACATGTCCTTACGCAGCTTTGGTTTCTCTCGTGCCTTAGTCAACTCTTCCTCCAGGTATGTCCTGCAAACACCACATCCCAACACATCCTTAAGGACTTCCTCAACATTTCTTTTTACAGCTCACAAACTGGCCTCAAGAAACAACAATCAGGAAAATAAGCCTTATCATCGCCCCAGTTTTGCATACGGGGAAACCAAAGTACACAGAGCAATGACTGTGCAGGCATATTTAGTGAAACAGACACAGGAATCACAAATTCTAATTCACTTCTTGTTCTAACTTTACCTTTACTTACAAGTTATGATTATTTCCTGGTTACAGAATAGGAGGAAGCTGAATTCCCACTGTGCCATAAAACAGAACTGCATTTTCAGAGGACAGGTAAGAGAGATCACTTATAATGAAATAAAAAAACAAATAGGGCTATTGAAGACTTACTACATTCTCTCTCCTCAAAATACTTTAAAACAGTCATGAGCAATTTTTTTAGGCCTCAGAAAGTTTAAGTTTTACTTAATGCATCTCAGTGAAAGACAGAATTGCTCTTCGTATAGCAAAAACTAAAGTAAAGCAGATTATCAAAGTAGTTCCAAACCATAAGAAGTAACTAAGAACAGGAAGTTGAAGGGACACAGAACTTCCACATTTTGCTCTTATCACTCAATCTGTTAATCTGGTAGCCATTAGAAAGGCACTATCCATGTTTTCTACATTCCATTGGATTCTTAAAGCTTTGTCAAGTGCCTGAAGTTTACTTTCTTCATCACAGCATAACAAACCAGGATGGCACTTAGGAGATGATGTTACTCACTGCCAGAATGTCACCTACTTTCAACAAAATGTGTACCGTTGCAAATCCTTCTCCTCTTTCTTCTGAACATACCAGTGCTACATCTTTCTAATTAATTTTAAATTTTGCATCTATTTGAAAAGGTGTATCTGTACTCCTGTAAGTAGAGTAACTAATTTATGACAATAACTCTTGAGCAGCTGAGCTGACACCTGAAAGATTACTTTGGCAGCTCATACTTCTCTGTACTGTTACCTTACTCCAGGATCTCAACAAATCTCTATCTCTTTGTTATGCTTAGATAGTATTTTTGATGTTTTCATCTTAATCACAGACAACAAATGGAAAATAAAGTGAGAACCTGGAGAACAAAGAGATGGCAACACCTTGAGATGTCAGAGTAGGGAAAAACACAGGTCAGTCCTGATCAAATGGTCGACTCTTTAAAGAAAAGATCAATACCAGCAAAGACTCATTCAAGCACTGGAGATGGGTTTTCACACAGTTATTCAGTCATTTGCATTGGGAGATGGAAATTTTACTTTGTGAGGCTTTCTGAATCACTGCATACGCAAGGATTCAATGAAATGGCAGTGAATAAATCATGTCATTTTTTCCCATGTATTATCAGGCCACTGCAGAGAAACTTTGTCTTAAATCACCCCTGAACATTTCTTGATGTGGATAGTTTTTGAGGCTATAGATCAGTTAGTTTCCAGAATCCATGTACAAACTGGCAATAATGGGACATGTTGTCCAAGTTGACTGTGAGCATGACCACACTTCCCCCTTCCTTCAAATGCAGAGAAAGCACATTCTCTTTCATTCACCCCACCTGATGCCCATCTTGCAGTCCATCACACTTGGCCCTTCAAAATCAGTAAGCAAGTCATCCAGCTGGATGTAGCTCTCGCCATCTCTCTCCACCACACCATGGAAGCAAGGGACGCAGGAGCGTAGTGGATCTTTCATCAATCGCTCAAAACACTCCTTTTCATTCTCTGAGAAGCGTTTGAGAATCTTCCCACTATCAGCTGCTTTGAAATTCCCTAAAAAAAGAAAATCAAACACTTGCTGACAAGATTGACAAGCAAAAAAGAAAAACCCCTTCCCCCACCATTCCAGCTAGATCTACCTCAGTCTCATGGCAGCAGTTAAAAGATTTCCCCTGAAGAGAAGAGATAAGATGCTTTCCATAAAAAATAAAACACACAGGACAAACAGTTGTTAGCAGTGAAAGTCCGTTTGGATACATTCCCATGTCAGAATTTATGGCTTTAAGGAGTGCAGTTGCTTCAGGCCATTGGGCTGTTTGGAGTTTTTCCATGCTAGTCTTTTAAACAGTACTATACTTACTAAAATGCACAGGAAGAAGCCATGTGCCAGAATTCATTAATCCTCTGACAGGCTATTTTAAAGCTGCATAACACTGCCAGCACTGGCTTTGTCCTTAATCCTCACACAGGGTATATACACCTGCTGAGCGTGGCTGGACAGAGGCAGCACAGTCAGTCAGTGATAGTTAAACAGCCAGAACCAGCCAGAAGCCAAGCACTGCCCTTTCCACACAGACACACACAGACACACACACACACACACACACACACACACACACACACACACACACGCTGTGACTGCGCCTGCGTCTGCCTGCAGGTATTGCCTCTCCTCTGGAAACCTGCTTATCTGCTAATGCCCTGCAGGTACAGTCTGGAGGGCGACAGTGCTTTTTACAGCTCTGTGTCTGAATGGTATCCAGGACAAATGACATCTGCAGAGGCCACAATTAGCAGTAATCAGCCTCCACCTGTCCAGAGTTTCCAAACGCTCTCCTATCCTTGCAACCTGCCAACAGCATCTGAGGAAAGTGCACGTTTCATTCAGAGGCACCCTTTAATTTAGTCAAAATAAATTGGGCACCAAATTAGGAGCCTCATTAACCCTGGGGATAACACTGAACCTTTACCACAGCGGGATCCTTCAGCCATTGCAAACTGGTTCTTCTCTGACAAATCCTAGAACAGGCACTGCCTCGGCAAAAGGGCAAGGCCAGTAACAGCCCAGGTTCTAGTTCAGAAAGAAACTATCATATCAGAAAAGAACAGCTGCAGAAAGGATGGAGTAAACCCAACCACAGAACACTGCTAAAAGGAAACTGGAACAGTATCTCTCCTAATCAGCTTCTATTAAACTCTTAACTCTCCTCTTCCACCCTACTATATGAGTCTCCAGAAGGCTTATGATTACATGACCAGTGCCTCACTCCAGACAGATGAAGCCAACTCCACACATCTGTGACAAAAACTGCATTACGACTGGGTCATCTTGGCACTTTGCGTGATACAAATCAGACCCAACAACAACATTGTGCAAAATGCAGCTACTCAATTTCTAGGGCTCAGTAAATTTCTCAGCACAGCTTTGAAGTGCACCATATTAGGGCATCAGCATACACAGAGGTGGTTCACGTACTGCATTACAGCACGATGCAGCGTGGGTGCCTGCCCACATGTGTACTAATAAACCCCCACTAGCACTGCACAGAAATTATATGAAGCATCAGAGACACAAAGCTGATGACTTCTCTTTGTTGTTTTTTTGCCTTACTAATGAAACTAAACCTACATCAGGAGCACACCTACCAATTTTTACAGACACAAAACTAGAATCAACCAAGTGAGCTGCACCTTGCACTCATAGATTGAACAATGGCAGACTCACAATGCAAACACATGGTCAGCAAGGCAATTTTCCCATTTGTTTTTCACCCAAGGACCTACATTCAGATGAGGGGTTTAGAGTGTATTAGAAACATTGTCCTTTCCAGGGCTGAAGAACATACAGGCGTGGACAGCAATCCTTCCCCCTAGAGAACTAACTACTGGCTACTCAGTCAGGAAAAATGATCCCATACTGCATACTACAGCACCAGACAGATTATGGCTTTAGTTTCCCAACCTCTTGTTTCCCTCTAACAAGTATTTTACACATATCACCTTACAAGCCTGGCCCTTCTCCAGAGTCTGACCATTGCTTCCCCGCTGATCTCAATATTCAGGTATATCACTCCCACTTTCCCTATCCACACCACAACTGAAATAGGTTTTAGGTCACAGATTTGTGTGATATTGCCTGCTTCCTTTTTACCTGAAGTAAGGAAGGAAACAGAGAAAGACTGTTCTCTATGCTGCAGTCATCCTCACTCCAGAGACAAACACACTGAAGATACCCCTCTCACCTGTATGCCCAGCCAGCTGTACCCATGAGTAGCGCTTCTTGAAGGGGCTGATGACTGGTAAGTTAACCATGGTTTTAATTGTATGCCATGCCTTTTTCTGGAAAAGAAAAGAAAACTTAAGTTGGGCAAAAGCTGAAATCCTGACATGCCACAAATGTATTACACAGCTTCATGCACATTGAATTGTTCCTCACTAATGTGTAAGTGCTCAAAGGTGGAACCACAAAACAAACACTATCATCTTTGTTGGAAAAATATGCACACAAACCCAAGAATGGACAAATAAAGATAACGCCGTGCCATGCATAAGAAAGCTGCCTGTAAGGAGGGAAAAAAAAAAAGTCATACTGCACGTCACAGGCCTGTTCTTAGCCACACCTCGCCCTCTGTGTGTGAGTCACACAGTATGTGGACAGCAGATGCTGAACGAACACACACATGCACACATACGCACATTTCAGTTTCCATGAGACATGCACATAAGCTGCTTGTCGCTGTCAGCAACACTTCCTTTCCAGAGAACTTCAGCATCATGTCATGATTAGCAGCTTTCCCCGAGTCAGCAGGTAAATCCTACTGTGACACCTGTATAGAAAGCGCATCTCTAGTTGGACACGGAGCTCACACAGGTTCCTCAGCACCCACTGACAGCGTGCTGTACAACCTACTCCAGGTCATGAATTTTCCTACTCCCTCCTCTCTTTCCCAATCCTGTTACTTTTTAACAAAGCTGGGCATTGCTCTGGCAACCTTTGGCTGCAGCTGTCTGGGTACCGCTGCAGGCAGACAGGGAAACAGAACAGCTGTTCACAAAGAGCAGCTGAGTGCCCTGTCACAAAGGCAAGGGAAAAAGAGTAGAAAGTGAAAAAGTCTCATGCTTTGGAACTGAAACCCAGATGGGAGAGAACTACAGCCCACCAACGTTCATGTTACACTTGGAGGGATCCCAAAGTGCTTTACAAACAAGGAAAGCAGGCTCAGTTCTTCTATCACTAGAACACAACACCCTGCTGGAGAAGAAAAACAGAGCTGCATTATACTTATGGCATGATAGTTTAGTGCTGAGAGGGTTTTGTTGAGATCAGGTGTAGCTGGGGATTAGGCTGCATTTACACAAGTGTTTATCAATGGCCCAATTGGAAATCATCAAAATCAATGGGAGGTATTAATGTCACTGAATACAAGTTTAGGTCTTGCTCATCAACTGGAAAATACACATTCAAAACAACTGTGTCTTCTCTAGCATGGATATTGATCTGAAGATTTAGGTGCTTAGGATACCTAATTTTTATTGTCTTCTACAGTCTAAGTGAAAAACAGAAAATGTGAAATTGCAGGCAATGATACACAGGCAAAATGTCTCCAGATCACTCTCTGACCTGGCCACACTTCCTCAAACATTAACTTACACAACATTTCTTATAAGGTACCCTCCAGCAACATTGGTCACTGTGTGAGGGCAAAAACCTGCAGTTATCTTAGAATGTATCAAGAATGTATATGAACCCACAGACACAAGTGATTTTTTTTCAAGGATTTGCCTTCACAAAAAAGTTTTAAGTAATGCTTCGCATTAAACTGACATAACAACATAATTGCCATATGAGCATACTTACTCTGAAATGAGATTGCTTTTACCTATTAAACTTTGGGTTTTAATGGAGTTCAAGCTGAAATTAAGTCACTCTTAGTCAGACATGCGCCCCGTGCAGCAATGATACTTTTGAAAACATACTATGCCAGTGAGAGGAAGCATCCAGAGAAAATCCTGGATGTTTGAGAATTATGAAGACTCAGTTGCACTTACTAAAACTCCACAGATGTTTAGCTCTAGCTAAACTCCAACTTCATAAATAACTTATGCAGGTTCATATGCTATATTATTTGGATTTCATATTTCTTAAAATTTGCCTTAAGCTGCTCCAAACTGCAGCCTTGCAGTGTTGAACAGTGACTTGTGTCTATTGCAGACCCAGCTGCTGATCTGTGAGAATGAAAGAGACTCTTGTACACTACTTAAACATGTCCATAGCCTCCTTCTGGAGGAAAGTGCAATGTAAATACTGTTTTTCAAGTAGCAAATAAATTATTTTTGTGTAGTTCATTTGTGAGATTTCACTGATAGCAGAAGCTCTTCAGTCTACTGTGCTGTTTCTACTTCAGAAGGACAGAGCCCCAAGTTATTTAAACAATAGTTGAAAAAAAAACATTGTTATGAAGTAAAATGACCTCTTTGAATGTAGCTCCTGCCAAAGACTTAGTTTTTTAAGATTCCATGCCAGTTTTCAGGGCAACACATAAAGACCCCATACACATCATAATGTTCCACTCCCAACAAACTGCATCCTGTCTCCCAGTGACTTGTCATACTGCTACACGCATCAGTAACGAGAAGCACAGATCCTCAACGAATGCACATCAACTGTCAATGCAACATCACACTCCAGTGGCTCTCCTGCCTCCTCCCTCCCACCAGATGCTAAGAAGCTGAAGCTTTTATTTGTACTGTGGGCGTGAAGGAGAGACAATGGGCCAAGTTCAGCCCTAGCTCAAGTGGACTTTGGCTGCTTAGGCTACAGCTGCCTTGGATAAGGATGTTTAAGCCACTCATGCAATACATAAACACTGACAATTTTTATTTACCTTTTTTAATTTAAAATAATCTCTTCACAAACCTCTCCTCCCCCTCAAGACAGGGAAAGTAGAAGGCTCAAGCTAGGAGGGAAAGGATTGCCTTCAGACCCAGCCTGTGGGGAGTGTTGCCATCAGCAGGGGTTCAGTAGTTTCACTTTCCTCTACCTCAATTTCTAGTCTCCCAGCTCACTCAACCCAGGGTACAAATTGCCAGGATGCAAGCAGGGCTGCATGCTGGTAGAGCAGTGGTGTGAGTGGGAAGATGAAAACTTTGTGTGCTTGCTGTAGGAGGAATCATTCTCACTTCTATTTCTAAAGCAAGATCTCTTCTTCTTTGTTAGCAATGGCATTATGTGCTTTTCAAATCACTGCTTTATGCTGCAATGGCAAAGAGGGCTTCTCCCACTGCCCACTACCACCGTCTGTATTTGCAGCCTTATCTCCCTCTGTCCCTGTTTCTTCTAGATTCCTGCTCAGTCTTCCTTGACTTTTTGCCCTGCCTGGGTTTCTCCAAGATCTCACTTCTTCTAGATTCCCAGGAGAAACTCAGGTATCTCTGGATTGTATCTGCATTCAGGATTGTCTGAATTGACATCACTGATGCTGCTTTATATGCCTCAATATGCTCAAGAGTTTTCCAACAGTAAGAAGAAAGGCATTCCAAAAGAGTCGAGAAGCAAATCTGAAAAATATTAACATTCTTAGACTCAGCATGTAAGTTACTCAACATGAACTTTAACTGACACATGATATAAACACCCTTGAGCAATAAAAGATGTGGGGCACTGAAGAGGGAAAAGCAAGTTTTCTGCCAATGGGGCAGACCATGTGACAGTCTGTGCCACGGCAAGCGTGCCCCGGCAGTAAACGGACAAAATTTCAGGGAAGAGAATGGGAGAAGCAATCCATGCAATGCAGCCACAGTGCCTGCTAAGGAACTGTGGTTTGGTGTCTGATCTGCTCCCTGGATTACTCTCTTGACTCACTTTCCTAAATTTGAAGCACAGCTCAGAAGAGAAGCACACATCCATGCAGCAGATGTGGAGACCTGCTCAGTGCTTATGCAGACAAGATGCTGGCTAGGTGAGGTATTCCCAACCTATTCTACCCTGGATAAAGCTGGCTGCTGCCCTGGTGTCTACCCATTAAGGAAGAGCAAAGAGCAGCAGTAACCAAGCAGCACTGGTTTGTGTGAGCACACCTTTCTCCAGGCCTTTTCTCATGACAAGCAGGCAACTTCGCACATGACCAGTGTGCAGAGGCACAGCCATGATGAGCCTGCACAAGTACACCAGAGGACTTGCCTGATGAAAATCCACTGAACTCTCTGGGAGGTATTTCATCCATTTGACGGCAGCTGGCCTCAGACCCCATTGTCCCCAAGAATAAATCTCCAGAAACTACCAGGCTTTCCTGAAACCGTCCCATCACTGCTGGACAAGAGCTGTAACATCCTAACAAGCAAGCTCACTGAAGAGATTAGTGTAAACTCCCTGAATTGTTTTTTAGTTGCTACTGTTGTTTTACAGGCAGTACAGAACAACTAGCATCTCTCTGAGCATATGCTGAATTCCTCAGGAACAGGAGAGCCACTCTAATTCCTAAAGGCAACAGTGGATAGGGACCTGAACATTCCTCTGCTGTTCTATGGAAAAATAAATAAAATCTCTCACTTATTTAAGGGTAAAAATAAAATAATAATATCTTAGTTCTGTGAAGGTCTGAAACACATGTAACTACCCTTAGGCAAGAAATGACAAACAGGTAACATATATAAGAATTTGTTTCACTTAGGAATTTTCAGCAATTACAGTAATTAAAAACATCAGTCACATCTAAATTAGGAAGCGTTGGGGGAATAAGAAAAACCTTTTCTTCAGAAAAATGAAGTCATTCAGCTTTCATAATTCTTGCATATTACTTGAAACTGTAATGAGTTAAAGAACAAAAGAACACTAAAATTCAATATAAATCAACAGGGTATTTAAAAATATCCATGATTCCATCAGCAGCAAAGTGGAGGTGTAGTTTCTTGTCTGAGCTGGTAAATCATCATGGAAATTCTGCTAGGCTATTGTAAACAATGACCCTTGAATCACTTTACCAGGTACATTTCAGCCATTTCTTTACCCAAGATCCTGTGGTCTTTTTTTTTTCTTTTTGTTTTTGTGCACTAGTACAAAGCCTACATAAGAAAGCTATTATGACAGCAAGAAGCAAAAGGATAATGATAATTTTTTTTTGGTAATCCTTTTTTTTTTTTTCCTAGAAGGCTTTAAGAAAGAATACTTAATTGTCAGTCATCATTACCTACTGTTCTCTTAAAGTCTTTACATCATTTAGGCTAAATTCTGCCACTCTGGGACATGGGGGCTGAAATCTAATCTGTACTGCTGGTTGCCACTGCCTACTCAGTGTCTCACCAACTCCTAGAAGGAACAAAGTTCCTCCACAGGGACTTGTAAGGAGTACAGAAAACTATAATTATCAAAAAGTTACTATGTGCTTTTCAGAACAATCCTGTTAAGAGCCATGTGCCCAAAATACAGGAGCACTGAGCAACCCCTTGCCCAGGGATCTTGGCCAACACAGTGAACAGCAGGCACATGAGAAGGTGATGAGCACTGGCCTCTTTTGGGGCACAGTAACCACAGCAATAGTGTCTGGAAAAGTAAAAAGTGTCTGGGAACTCATCAGACCAGTCAATGGCTGGAACTGCCTTCTATGAGCAGGCCCAAAAATAACACTGTGAATTACTAAACTAGGTATCAGTTATGACTTATCCAGGCACAGTATTAGTCATGCTCCAGTGGCTCACCTTTCTGCTGGGTTGGCTTTTTTGCCCTATATTACTCTCCCTTTCCTGGTCACACACTAGCACCCGTATTACTCTAAAGTGACACAACAAATCCTCAGGAGGTCCACACTATTACTCACACAGGTGTCTTAACTATCAGCATGAGCAGCTGGTCACTTTCTGTTCATAACTGTTTCCTTAAAACTCTGTATCTTTTACAGTTTTATTATTGCTTCACAGAATGGGTCAGATTGGAAGGGACCACACTGGGTCATTTGGTCCAACCTCTCTGCTCAAGCACGGTCGTTCTAGAGTACGTGGCATAGGATTGCATCCAGATGGTTCTGGACTATCTCCAGGGAAGGAGACTTTACAACCTTTCTGGGCAACTCGTTCCAGTGCTTGACCACCTGCAAAAGTTCTACTTCCTATTCAGGTGGAACTTCCTGTGCATCAGTTTCTGCTCACTGCATCTTGTCCTATTGCTTGGCACCACTAAGCAGAGCCCGGCTCCATCCTCTGACACCCTCCCTTCAGATACTGATAGACACTGATGAGGTCCCCTCTCATTTTTCCCTTTTTGAGGCTGAACAGGCCCAGCTTCCTCAGCCTTTCCTCATAAGAGCTGCTTCAGTCTCCTAATCCTCTTCAAAGCCCTTCTCTGGACCTGCTCCAGGAGCTCCATGTCTTTCTTGTACTGAGGAGCACAGATGCAGCCTCACAAGGGCTAAGTAGAAGGGTCGAATCACTTCCCTAGACCTGCTGGCAATCTCTTCCTAATGCATTCCAGGATACCATTGGCCTTCTTGGCCTCTAGTTTTACTTTTTATACAATATACACGTACTTAAAATGTTTTCTAAAACTTCTGAGTTAAATTTTATTTACAAAACCCTTGACTGCTTTATTTACTATAGTTTATTACAACGGAAATCAGTTTGAAAGCTAATTTGTTTTCCTAATTATTGATGCCATTTTATTCAATTATTTAAATAATTTAGAAAATTAAAATAATATATTTGTTCTCTGCTTTCACTACTGTTTGCCACTTTATTTTAATTGGCTTTGACCTGACATATTGGACCTACACAGGTAAAGAACTTAAATGTAGGTCTAAAGCTATTAACCATATTATTTTAATGGACTACACCTAGCCCAAACAAAACTTTCTTTTCATCTGTTTCAACACAGTCAATACCTGCCACTACTATAAAAAGCTTCCATGAGAAATAATTTTGAGCAAATCACAACCAAGAAAATTACTGGCCTAATTTAATTACTATGTAATTAGATCTGCTTCTTTCTCTGTGTGAATGTGGTCAATAACAACAGTACTATAATTACAATCTACTAAAAAAATAACCACATAACATTTAAGCAAAGTATCTACTGCTTTGTCAAAATCACAATACTCTACCAAGGCAAGTTGTTATCAGCACAATTTCCCCCAAACCAAAGACTGTTCCATGGGTGCAGCTTCCCAGCAGCCAGCTTCAATGGTTATTAGGGATTTCATTTTCTCAAGGAGTACAGCTCTGGGACAGTTCACCATATGGTTTCACGTCACGGGGAGAACTGAGGACCTCAGTGATGTTATATAAGAAAAAAAAATTAAAAAGATAGTGAGAGTTGCTGAGCAACACAGTATCTTTCCGGTTACAGTCACAAAATTTGCCTATCAAGGGATTCTGGTTTTGAGTGCCTTCAGTTTGAGGCTTAGTGTAGTTGTCTTTGCAGATATGAAACAGGCAAGCAGTCATCTTGGTCAGATCCAGATCCTGAACCAGCTGACATTTTTATGCGAAATGTAAGCAAAACATAATTATCCTTGGTGTTTCTTCTAGTGATATATGCATACACATTCATGCATGCTTTTAAAATACCTAAAGCAGATAGTAAAAGCCTTTGATTGCAGATGATCAAAATTCCATTACCTTTTTTTATGATTATCCAGACTATAACAAGTCCTAGGCTCGGGATCATCTGGTATTTGAAGAAACTTAGAACACCTTACAAGACACGGAGTGAATGAGGCATACATGACAATTTTACCGTATTTGTTGGAAGAAATATAACTGAAATATCCACAAAAGTTCTGTGTAGGGAAGCAAGGTGCAAGATTTTCCCATAGCTAAAACAAAAATGCCCCAAACAGTAATGACAGCAAATCCCTGAATTTATCATAGAAGGCACTTTATACTTTCAGCAGCCAGTTTCTGTGCTCTTGCCCCTTATCAGAGGTTCCTGGAATCCTCAAGCTCAGGAGATTCTTGCTGCCAAGTCTACTACCCACTTGGCTGAATCAGACATGAATCACAAATCGAGACAAAGATCTCAATGGGTGGGAGGTGAAAGAGCAAGTTAAGAAGGAGAATGCTCCCCAAACGTATGTGAGTGAACCTTCACACAAACCTTTATCACTGAGCTTCTGAGTGCAACACTTAATTCAGCTCCCATGGTAGGGTAAGGCTCCTACAGCAACTCAGCCCCTTTATTACCACATTTCACCTTCTCTTGGTCCTGGGCAGGAAACAGGTTCCTGAAGCACCAAGCACTAATCCACAGAGGAGTCAGTGTGCTTGTCAGAGACTAGACAAAAAGAGACATTCTGTTTGGGGCCAGAATGTTGCGTTACGATAACTGACGTCTGGACAGCCTGGTCCAGAGTCTGGAGCTGCAAGCATCGGCTTTAGAAAGTCTGTGCCCTGACAGGCAATAGCATCATTCTTCACACTGAGATCTATGCCAACCAGTGCCAACTAATAATTTGGCCAAATCACAGCAAATGGCCTTCTGCCAGGGAAGCTGTGTTACTTCAAATGCTGTCAGCTGTCCCTCAAGGAATACAGTGTAACCACATCCCTGGTCAAGGATACCCTTGAGCCATCTCCACCTACTGGATGCCTTGGCAGCCCTGACCATCCCTGCATCTAAGTTCCCAAGGGAACTTAACACTCCCTGCTTTGTCACACAGTTGATCTTCCCGTGATGTAGGAGTGCCAGCTGGAGCTGTAAGACTGATAATCAACAGCAAGGGAGAACATGTACTCCTAAAGAGCAGCAGTTTGCATGCTACACAAGCAGCCTCCTGATCAGCACCTCTTATCAGACTGCCAGGCAAACTGTGAACACACCTTCAACTCTCCCTCCCTCTCTTTCACCCTCCAAACTCCAACCTTAGAGAAGAAACACTGCTTAGCCTTTCTTAGCCCTTGATGCTTCTGGGCTTTGCACTCAGCCATGGGTTGAGGGCCACAGCTGCTCAACCAGCATTTGGCAGGTGGATCCTCTGACTGCAGGGTTTCCATTTCCTGTTTATGCTGCACTCAGGATGGGCTGGGCTAAATCTTCGGAGTCATGAGAAACACTTAATGCAATAAGCAGAAACAACACTGCAAGTCAGAAGCCTCAGGTTCCTGTGTTTTCTCCCTTGTGGTGCCTCACCATGCAGTGAGATGCACGCATAATTTGGTTTGGTACTCTTTAGGATACGTGGTAAGCCTGCTGGGTGCTCATTATGTCTGGACTAAAGGAAGAAGTGACGGTAAGAGAAATGGACGGTCAGTATCAGACTCAATTACTAAGAGCACAAAATCCCATGTTCCACTCCATGGCTGGATTCTACTTGTACAGTCCAGGAGCAGTTCCCCTCTAAATCAGAGGAAAATTAACTACAAAGAAGCAAAAGCCTTGCTTGCCCTCCTGCAAAGAGCACAAGAGCCACAATCTGCTGACTATTCTGCAGGGATCTATGTCGGCATTTTGTTTCTGGTTATTACCAGTTGAAATATCTGCAACTCTACATTATTCCCGGGTCAAAAGACAAAATAATAAAGTTAGATGGCTTCAAAGGTGCATTGTCACAAGGGCTTCCTTCATTTATCTCACAGATATGTTGCAAAAGCTGATACTGTTGATTCAAAATCAGATTTTAATTCAACAAGAATAAATGTTTTCCGTTCTAAGGGATACTAAACTGTCTGCCTTCCATAGCAGGCATTAAATATAGTCATTATCCCTACTTTCACAGCTTGTGGTCTGCTCTGAAAGACACTGGTTCTCTGACAGGATGGAGCTCTGCCACCTGTCCCTACTGAGCACACGAAAGCTGAATCAACAACATTCTGTCCCTACCAGGGTTCTGCCAGAACATCAGTCTTGCTGGAAACTGAAATGTTACTATCCAAGAAGTAAATGGAAAGTTCCTCACTATAGGAAAGTTGACTCAGAGCCCAAACATTCAAGATTTATTCAGGCTGTCCATCACCCAGAACAGATATGTGGTAAATCAAACATCACTTTAGCAGATGGTGTGGCAGAATGAAAGAAATCTTTCTTAACCTCCAAAACAACTGCAGTTTAAAAATTCAGAAACAGTCTAGCAATTTGACAGTTCTCTGCCTGTCTTCCACATCTCATGGGTCACTCACTGACATCTCCAGTCATGAGAAAGGGACATGTAGAAAGACAACACTCTTTACATGATAAAATAAGCCCAACATCCTATCAGGTAGGACAGAGAATTATCAGTTCCAAATAGGATGACTATTTGGGAATACTTAAAATCCAAATAGATCCACATTTCTCTGTGCACAGACCAATAAATAGGTTTAGCCTAAAACACAATCACAACTTGTTAAGGTGCAAACTTGTCATTTGTGAACTGTGATGACCTCAAATCCAAATGTACTACAAGTGCCAATCGGTTTAAATCAGGTGTGGTTTCTGTGTAACATCAAGGGAGACTGTGTTCTGGCAAGAAGCCAGGAAATAACTTCAATAAGCTAATCACCCCTGAGTGAACTTGGGAAGGAAGCTGAGCATGTGCTGCATCTCATTTGCAATGGCAGTGCAGTCTGTTACCTGGAGACACAACTCTATCCTGCCTGCCCAGCAGCTCAGGGATAGGCACATCACCACTTTAACATCCCAGTGACCCAGAGGCCACAGCAGAATCTCCAGTCTGAACAGACAAAGAAATAAAGAGAATTTTAATGCTTATCCTTTCTTACACTTTCCAATTTACCAGAAACCACTACCATCCAACAAGAACTGCAAAACTGTTTTCTACTAGTTGGTCAAAGATCTCTCTATTCCTATCCCCAATAGTTTGGGTGAATGGACACATGTTGAAAGCTGACCCTGTTTTCAGCACATCCTCATGTAACAGCCCCAGAAACTGCAACCCACACAACTTTGAGATTCTGCCTGAAAGAAATGTAACAGTGGATAACTACTGTACTGTAATTAATTTTTTCTACAGGAAAGGACAGGAAGCATAAGGACAGAATTAGGGTTGCTGCATGTCTACCTACATACATATAGAGAGGTTACTGACAAATATTGATTTTTAAAACGTTTTTACTTAACTTATCTTTCCTACCAAGATAATTCAGCTTCTAACATCCTAAACTGTCAGACACTCACTTGCAAAAGATCTGAGCAAATGTCACTGCTTCAGTATGGAATCTAGGTGCCCTTTCTCTGCTCCAGTTCCCACAACTGCAGGTTATAACAACTCTACTTAAGAATACTGTTGAATAATTTAAGTAATTAGTGCTTGTAAATTAAATTAGAGGCACTCAAATAAGACAGTCAAGTACTCAAATGAGCAGTAATTCAGTGTTAAGTGAAAACTATTATGAGAATGTAAAAATATGTCATGTAAAAAACAGGCCACACACACACTAGTAGCAGTTTGCCAACTGCTCTTCCATCTATCACAAGACAAAGTCCAATACTCCACCTCTCCTGCCTTGTCTCCTCTGAACTGCCTCTTCCATTATCCTCTAAGGAAGCATAAGGAGTTACTGCTTCACCTGTGGTGCACTGCACTGTTCAAACAGGGCCCACCCCGGCAATGGAATGCAAGTGTCAACATGCAACAGGCATTGCTACTGAGCAGGGTGTGGTGTTTACCTAGGGGAAAGCCACATCCTTCAACCACTTTAATAACTCCAAGCTTCAACACAGTGTAACTCAGAGATTATTCCAAACCACTCTGTTGAAAGGATTTTGAAACAAACAAACAAAAAATAACAATCCCAACCAAACAAAAACCCACACTCCTATTAATGGAATGTGGCAATGATTAAGAAACCTGTAGTTCTATGGAAATGAGGACTCTTCACCTTATCCCATTGGAGAGAGAGGCTGACAAGGTAGTTGTTTGTTTTTGATGCAAACCTAAGATTAGAGAAAGTCTTCCTTCCCCAGGTCAGCCCTAAGAACTATGTAAGGGATACAGAGAAAAGATGACTTCTCCCTCGAGCAAAATTACAGGATCAAAAGATAATTTCTGTTAACAGAACCATCTAAGAGAAGCGAGTTGAATTCCTCCCCTGTATCAGCAGCAGCTAGCCCCAGAGACAAGGGGTTATTTAAGATTTTAATTTCCATAATGTAGCCTTAAGAAAGAGAATCAAATTCAAACCTTATATAAGCACGAGTGACTCAACTAAAGACTGAAACTGAAACAAGGCATCTGTCTTCCTGAAGAGTTGTGGGTGTTTGAACAATAGCAAATGTGTTTTATAGAGCATGCTTCCTCTGCCCGGAAGGTAAACGTGTGTTCACCATCAGGATGATGGAGATCCCACCTTCGTAGAAGCATAAACATCAATTGCCAATTATTAAGATGCAAACGCACCTAAAGATAAAGTAAAACAAACAGAGTGTAGTTTATAAGGACAATTTATCTACCAAAATTATTATCTCATGGTAAAAGAGATTTAAAAACCCCCATAAAACTTCAAAGAACTTCATACTGTTGGCTCCTAGCAACAGAACTGCAAGCCACACTCCCATATCTTGCACAACCACCTACACCAGCCTCCTGATACATGGAGCAAGCAGCAGCTTCTGTGCCACATTGGACATGGGTAGCAAAACCCAAGAGTGACCAATATCAATTTACCAGGGCTCAACAAAGAGAAGACAGACATTTGAAATGTCATCTGCAGATGGGTGATGACCTACACTGGACACAAGGGAACAGGCCATGCAGAGAATTTACTTCACAAGCCAAGACTGATTTTGCTGCCCATCTACTCTTTTTCTTGAAGAATGCAATGTAAAAAGAATATTGGTGATTTGGCTACATTCATCCTATAGTCCCAGACAGGACTGTTTCCTGTAAAATCAGAAGACTGAAAATGCAGATTAGGATCAAGACACAGAGCTACAGCAATGGAAGAGGACATACTTCTAGAGATGATGTGGAAAATCCCAATGGATAAACAGGGACAGAAGACAGACGATTAATTATCTGTCACTCCAGTTTTAATATTGGAATGAGAAATCATCATCAGGACATCAGCCAGTCCTATTACTGGAAAAAGACTTGGAGACTGTTGGCATAGTGATTAACTATCACTGGACTGTTACAGAGCTCAGGACTTGCTCCCTTTCTTGGTGTCTTTGCTGAAAGCAAGTAATTTTCTGTGGTCTTGCTATAAATTTTGGGCAAATAACTCATGAAACTCTTATAGGGGCTTGATTAGTGCCCAAATCCAAACACCTGAAAGTCAGGAGTCTCCACTTTAAAATCCTTTTATAGGTTTTTCCACAGAATGGCAGGATCAGTCCTGAATTTAGTACCTCAGGATTTAATTGCTTACTCCTTCGGGGTTGGTATAAACAAGGCAAAAAAGTTCCTCATTTAAATGCCACAGAGCAAGACAATACAAACCATATCAAATTATCAGCTCAAAATTCTGATACTCAGCATTTTGCACTATGAAAAGCGAGAGCTGAAGCGTAGGAAGGTTTCTTAGTTTCTTCAGATTATATTTCCCTCTGAACAAAGCTGACCCTTTGTGGGGTCAGCGATGCCGTCCCTACAGACCATACAAGGGTGGCAAAGGAGGGAGCCCACACCAAGCAGAGCTTATCATTATTAGAATATTCAGGTCAAGTGCACTTAGCCAACAACCCACTCAAACCCTGCACAAGATAACAGCTGATCTGCATGCAAAAAGACTGCTCACACAGATTTTTATCCTTTCTGCTGCATCACATAAGCATACAACATATGCTTACATAAGCATCCAACAATGGAGCAGAGTACAAAGGCCATATAGACTTCTCTAGCACTGCCTCTTTCAGAACACCAGGATCCCAAAACCCAGATTTCCTGCACAACCAGCAAAGCACCAATGCACAAGAATTCTTTATATGTGTTTCATTCTCTGGTGATTTGCTCTAAGTTAACCACCTCAGAAAAGAGCTAAAACTCTTTAGTTTGCTTCAGATTGAACAACTCTAACAAAAACGTGAGCTGTTTCCAAGGCTAGAAAGATTCATATTGACCCCACCACAAAATTGGGAAAAAAAAAAAAAAAGCTGAAAAGTGAAAAGCTTTTTAACCTTGAATTTTGAGGAAGGAACCTGAAATCTAGGAAGAGGAGTGTTTTCAAAGCAGGACTAAGCAATGTGAGGAGCAGAAGTCAACCTGACAAAGCCTGGCAAATTGTAAGAACCTCAAATTAATTTGCAGTAGACTCTCATTAGTATTCAATTACCTTCTGTGGAGACTGCTTGGCATAGCACACACGAGAGATCAGTGTAGCTCAGCTGTAAGGGATGTGTTCAGCCATGCACAGGAGGGGAGCTTGAGGAGGCTCAGCTGTGAACCAGGTTTTCCCCACACCAGAGGGCCCCTATCATGGTGCCTGAAAAGCCTCTCCAAGTGCAGCCCTGCTGTGAGTGCCATCTCTAGCATGGGCACCTCACCTGGGCCAGGCAGTGCCGCCTCGTTCCACAGCATGTGCTCTGGGAACGGAGGGAGTATGAAACATCACTGCCGGATGTCAGCACCTTCCGCTCCTGGAACACGTTCAGATCCAGAATTACATTTGTGCTGGAACTTTAATAATGCCTTAAATGCAAAACTGAGTACTCAGAAGTTAGAAATTTTCAGAATTGAAGTTTTTGGTACAAACCTAAAGACAACTGTTACCGCAGCAGTACATTGTTTTCCAAATGTTAGTGAATTTGTTTTCACAGCCTGTTAAATGAAGGGTTTTATTAATATCTTATAGGGAAAATACTGAATGAAAGATAGGTTAATGTGAAAAGTGCACACTAATTTTGTAAGCTTAAACGGAGGTGTCAAATTTTGCTTTTCCTAATACTCAGTGTTATACAATACTGTAGAATACTGTTGTAGAACAGCTCCCATTAACTCTGGCTGCATGTACAAATGTTCAGTGTTTCTGCTAGTAAGGCTCACTCTCAAGATAGTCAAAAGGAGATTGAAAAAAATACAGTTATTGGCCATGATGAAAGTCTCCATAAATAACTTCCCTAGTCTCTTCCCAGGCAGAGAGGGACTGTGAAACTGAAAGGCAGCAGCTCTCCACATCAGCATTCAGCAGCATTAAATTGGGAAGTCAGCCTTTCTCTTCCTGTGATCTGCTGCAGAGCTATCTGTGAATAAACAGAGGTTCTGCAATACATGTCATCAGTCACTGTGGAACTGTAACTTATCCTTTGAGATGACTGAAAATATAGAACTGTTGAAAGTCATGAATTCTGTGCATCAAGTGCTATGCCTGATTGTAATGAAAGACAGTAGAACATTAACATACCCACACTGCAGGCACGTGAGTTCTTTCATTACATATACTTTCAATGTTTGACTGATGATTTCTTAATATAGTTGTCACATGTTCTCCTGCTTGTTTTGAGAATGTATTTTCCTTGAATTTTAAAGCAATAATCTGCTTGCCTATTAAGTTTTGTTCTTCCCCTCACATTTCCAGTAGCCTTCCCAATCCCTGTCAGTCACTCCCCTCCTGATGGTACATAACCTGAAGCTATTACAACCCTCTTACCTCCCTCATCTCCAAAGTAGCCTGCATTAGAACCTTGCAGCTACCCTTTGCAATGTGTGTACCCATAAGACTGGTAATCTGAAAGCACATGACAGTACCACTACCTGTGCCACATGCTCAGAGGATCTTTGAAGATTTTCAGCAGAGGTGGTGATTTCAGAGCATTTGAAGAGGTTCCAGTAGTGGAAGGTCTTGACATATGGCAATAACGTTCCCTCCATTTCCAAAGTACGTGCTGCAGAGCGAGCCAGTGCTGGCTGGTGTTGGTGGGAGATGCCTTCTTGTATGGGAAAACCCAATCCACAGCTGCCTCGTGCACAGCTGAGCCTCCTCAAGCTCACCTCCTGTGCCTGGAGTGGGATGGCTGAACACTTCCTCACAGCTGAGCTCTATCCATCTCTTGTGTGCCCACAACATGCAGACTTCGACTAGCACCAGCACCTCAAAGGTGAGAAGTAGAAGCCTGCATTTGATTTAGCACTCCACCACAGGAAGCAAACAAAGCAGAGCACAGAAAATAGAGCTGTCTTGAGTGAACATCACTAGAAAGAACCGCTGCAGTGTTCTCAGCTATATGGAGCTGCTTGAAAAGAGCTGAGACACAAAGAAAGCTGTGTTCTCTGTAGCAGCTCAGAGTAGTGAATGCAGCTGTAACTAAGACTGGATCACTTTATGTTGGGATGTGGCAGAGATCAGGAGACAAAATCAGTTATATTGATAATGAATGATGATTTTCTACCATCACGGAAAACAAAGACCTTCTCTCTCTATGCAATGTTCAATGCAATTTATCAAGAGACATTATTCTTATCACATGAAAGTTGTATGAAGTACACATGAAGTTGTATGAGGCAGTTTCTGCTGATATATCCCAAGTGAACTGTGCCATTCCCACTAACTCATACAGTTCCGCAACATCCCAGCTTCCTGTTAATCCTCTGGATGAATCAGACACATTTCAGTACCAATGACACCCAGACTAAACATGTTTCTATATATATTCTTTATCACCTGTAACCACACCTCTGTGAGAATGTGGCTCATGTTCAGATGAGGTCAGAAGGCTGATTAAGAACGGCAGACTGAAGTTGAATGTGAGTAAAATAAACATAGTAATAGTGGGCTGAGGTAAACAGTTTAAAGTGTTTGCATCACCTTACTTGGGTATTTCAGCCTGTAAAAATGGAGGGCTCCTGGATTCTGGGTTAATGCCAAGCTCCCACAAAGCAGTGTCTATGTTATGCTTGCTATAGTCACCAACTGGCTTGGAGAGTCTGTCCCAAGCTCTAAATCTGGATCATGTCAAGTCTATGATCACTGCTTCAAATGAGCTGTCAATTTGTCTTCGGCTGACTTCTTTCCAAGCTTGCCAAGGAATAGAAGATTTGCTAACAAGCAACAATAGCAGTCAGGCCTGATGGGTTCAAGGTAAGTTTCTATAACATCAGTCTCACACCTACATATTTTGGAATGTAGAAAATTTCACCCTTGTGAGAAGCTCATCATTCATCAGCACAAAAATCCACTCAAATGCTGCTGGTTATGTGTTATCCCAGAAAGCATTCTCCATTACTGACAGGAATGAATTAGTTAAGCATTGGAAAAAATACACCAATACACCACCATTGGAAACACTACCACCCCACTGCCCATCCACTGTCGGGCTATTTGCTGACACTGGATGAACAGGTAGCCCCTCCCTGTTGCCTATGCTTTTATTCAGAAGAAGCTGATGGAGACTAAGACCTGCTCCCTCTCCCCACCTTTTTTTATTATATTTTTCCCCAGGTATGCTATGCTTTGGACACACAATGCCATCTTACCTAATTTGTGAGCTTTTGAGATGAAGTTTTGTTGGTAGAGAAGAGCACTTAAAAATTCCATTTAAACCTATGCTATGCACGATCCAAATTAACATGGACTGACAACCCAATTTTCTCTACCTCAGCCCCCTTTCAGTGCAAGAACTACCCTGACTGTGACAGAAGAAGAGAGATAGACTCAACTGCTGCTGTACGTAAGATCACCTTTTCCTTCCAAGATGTCTAAGGTTAACATTACTTTTTCTACCACCATATTTTACAGATAATCACTACAAAATGCCATATGATGATCCTTAGTTTTTCTCAGCCACTGCTAAACAAAGTAGCTATTTACCACATAAACAGTGCATTTTCAGCTTCCAACATTAAATTGCATCACATTGTGAGCATTTAATCAAACCGATCCACTTTAACACACTCCATTTATAATAAACTTTAGATGTGACTTGAGGTAATTTTTGAATACGTTAACTACCACACTAATTACATGTGGTAATCAAATTAACCAGTTAAAAAATATTCACTCTAATCAAACCAGTCTAACGGGGTAATAGTGTCAGAACCCAGAAATATACAGACATGCAAAATTTCCAAACTATTGCTCCAACCACTACCCTCGTTCCTTTTAAGAGTGGCATGGGTTTTCACAAATAAATCTGCTGAGTTAATGATAGCTTGAGAAAAATAAACTTAGTTATGACACCTTTAAATCTGCATCACCCAGTGATGAGGAGTTGCTGTTACTTTTTTCTCACCTTTCCAGTTGAAACAAGCATTATAAGGAGGTTTGAACCATAAAAGTGGACATACAGAGAAACTTCTACAACACACCCAACACAGCAGGTCCATAAGGAAAAAGTTACCACAGAGTTCTTTCAACTTTAGACTGTGTGTCCAAACAACATGTCCTTTAACATATGAAAAATGAAAACTATCAGAGCAAAATTGATTCAGAAGAGAAGAATCTTGTAACGTCTAAGTCACCATTTCAGATATATCCAGGATTAGAAACTCTGATAAGGCATTTAATTGCCTCTCTCTCACCTGATTTGGGAACAGCTAAGTCATCTCCTTACAGACAAGAATCCACACTACTAATAGAAAGTCACTGTTACACCTGATACTGCTGATGCTTTGATATACTCCACCACTGCAATGTACAGTGGTGAAGAATTCATCCTCAAACTGAGAGATGGCTCTCAGTTCAGAGTTTTGTTCCAACTACTGTGCAAATATGGAACATTACAGCTGTTTGCTCAAATTTGTTCAGTATACAATAGGAAGATTTCAGTATTTGGGACTGTCATTATAAATAAGCATGTTTTTATCAGCATTAAATGTATTCCATCAAAAGCAGCTGTTTTGTGAGCTGAACACTAGAGAAGCTTAATTTCTACTTGACTGGTATCTACTGTCCTGCACCCTTATCAGAGTATCTACAGCTTGTCACTATCCTCTATAAACTTGTTCCAAAAGCCCTCCAACCTCCCTAACATTTCCACACCTCCTCATAACTTCCTCCCTTTCAACCCTGTGCCTCAAATAGCACCTTCCACATTCCCTAACCTCATCAGCCCACAGCAGTGTATGATCCCTCCCACATCTTCTCCTAATAGCTCAGGAGAGGAGACACTACCTGCTGCAGCTGGATCCAGCATGGAAGCACCTATGGACTAGCCAGTATGCACATGGCAATTTGCCAGTCAACAAGCGAAACAGAAGACAGCTGTCACCTTCATCTGGCACCTTCTCCCCACAGAAGAAGTATGCACTTATTTTGGTTTCCTCTTTTCCACCCAGTCTGATCTTTGTGAAACTTTAAAGAGCTCTTGAAGCAACTTTGCCAAATTTGGCTGAAACCTACTAAAGCAGTTGAAATTTAATTGATAGAGTGATTACACAAGCTTTCTTTCCTTTGGAGAGTAGGCTAAATTCCCATTAACAGTCTTACTTATGTCATCCCATCATTCCTATTCTTCATTTAAAAATAACAATTATATTCTACTGCATTAGCTTATGTAACCCACCCCTGAGCCAAAGTAGTTAAATTTTTCATCCTGTATTTATTAATTTATTTATTTAGTTAGCTATTAAGCGTGTGTGCCTTTCTATACACGTGTCCATTTTAAGGTACTTCATGTTATGAAAAATAAAATTAAGATCAGTGAAACCAAACCAAATGCACTTCACTAATAATTATCCCCCAAAGTTTCTGGACTGGAATCATTGCAGGCAAGAACTGAACTGCTTTTTCTCTAGCAAACTGTCAGCTGTTCTCATGGTTACAGTTCTAGGAATTTGGAATGACAGGTCACAGCTATGAAAACGAGTAGATTTATTTGGCATGTTTCTACCTAGTAAATAACATTCTCCTATAAAAAGGACAAGAGGCTGCTGTACATTATCATGGTGTTTATTCTCTGTGAACACCATTCTTCAAAGTCTCTGTCCCAGCAAAGAAGGTGCTAACCAGACTTTGTACTTCTTAAAACTGCTCATTCACAGAATGAAGACAAAAATACATAACTCTTGTATCCTCTCCATTACTATAAAGGCACCACTGATGTTTTCACTGCAAGATTCAGCTGTGTATACACACCTCCCAATGGCATGAAGCAAGGCTACAAAAGTATGCTTTCCCATTTAAATGCAGAAGTGTTAGCTTTTGCCATAGGATAAAACCTATTCTATCAATTGGCTATTTAAAAATAACCAATATTTCTTCTTTTAAGTTACTGCCAAGAGTTACAAAGATCCAAATATGCCATTATGCAGTTTTCATTAGCACAGCTTTGCACAATTGGTTTTCACTGAACCCCATGTTGAACAAACAGGACAGCAGCAGAATAGGCTTCTCTCATACTTCCATCCCTTCACTGTTGGAAGGGTCTTCTTCCAGGAAAGCCAGGACAGCCCAATTTCAAAGCCTCTGCTAATTACTGCAAAATGGTATGAATAACTTATGCAGAGAAACTGGAACACCACCCACTGAGCTGTTCTCAGAGGTGGGCCTGCCCAGATGAGAACTGTTCCAGCGGAACCAGGCTGGGACTGCACTGTCACCATCAGCCATCGGCCCCAAGGCATTCACTGCCCCCTCACGGGCCCTAACACTCCAGAGACATGCCCACATACTGTGTTCAAGAAGAAACAAAAATTTAACATCATCATGATGTGTCAATCCATCCAACCCCACATGCTCTCTGAAATACTCATCCTCTTGGAAAGTTGTTTGCCAAGTGAAATACCGAGAACTTTCCTCCAAGGAACACAGTCAGAGACAGTACTCCCAGGCATACCATCCTGGGATTTAAGGCCTGAGAACTCCAGGGCACCAAGCCCTGGACACAGAGGCTCCTGAGCTTCCCATCTCACACACAGTCCTGCACAGGTAGCTTGAGAGCCCACAATATTTCAGACTCAGCTGGGTCTTGATCTTCAGATCAACAGTAGAGAGGCCTGGGAGGGCCTTCTTCAGCTTAGGTCTCAAGTTCCTGGGTCTCCAGATGGAAGCCTTGAAGCTTTGATAACAGGAACATTATCAGAACTTCTACTCCCACAGTTGAAGACCTGGGCAAGTTTCCAAAGTCCCTGGTAGGCACTGGGGAGTCTGGTAGGCTTGACAACCCAGCAGTTCTCTGAGCACTGGTCTGAGCTTAATCATAAGGTGCCAGGCTCCAAACTAACTTCTAACATTTCCAAAGAAAAATCTCAGGGAATTTCCTAATACAAGAGAAATTTTAAAATGTCAAAATTTCCCATGAATTAGGAAAAAATAACTTTGGCCCACCTCTGATTCCAGTTTCCTTCAGAAAAGTCCCTATGCTTTGTGTTCCACTCTTAGAACAAGCCTTCACCTAGTAAAATACACTGAAAGCAATAAATGTTTGTTTTGGAACAAAATGTTCCAAACTGCCTCTAAATAAAATCTTCAAAATATAAAACCATTCCACAGGTTATCCTAAAATTTGTAGTTATTTTCACTTACATGTGTGTACCTTGAACCCAAAGCCTTCTATTCTAAACCAAACATTCATCCTGCCTCAAGATTTACAAGTTGAAAGGATTCATCCTGTAAAGTTGAACCCACAGAGGTTCAAAGCAGAGACTCCAGTGAGTATGAGGTCACAGTTTTGCTGAAGAAACAACTGGACAGCATTGTCCAGTAGCAAAAGACATCAATCACAAGAACTGTCCTGGATGCCTCCAGGTACTGGTAAGCAGTGAGGCCACCTGAGATGAAGGGCAGTGCACCTGACCACAGGAGAAACAGCAGATCCCCGGGTTTCGAGCTCTTGGTGGGTAATGCAGCAAGGAAGGGAGGGATGAACCATGTAAGCAGTCACTGAGCAGGTGAGCCCATTTAATTTATTAGGTAGTGCCATGAAGTTCTGCTGGTTTAGAGTCCTAGGTACCAGTTCCTGCTCTGGTTTGAAGACTTGCCACAGCAGGGATAATGAGATAAAGAAAATCAGCCAGAATGCAAGCTCCTGGGCACAGTTTGCCCCATCTTCCCCTACACTGCAGGTGTGGAAACATAACTCAGCCTTTTAAAATAGCAAGTATTTCACTTGAGTTGAGGGAATACTTACTTTACCAAGGAGGAATTAAACAGTCCTGCAGCTGCACTAAACTTTGGAAAACTGCAGAAACTTTTTCAAAAATTGAATTATTATAATACTATCAAAGTTCTCATTTTCCCACACACCTAAGTGAACAGGATGGTCTCCCAGAGTTTAAAACATTTATAATATAGATTTTTTAGTTTGTCTATAGATCAACATTATAGATCTTCTTCTTTTAGTATTTTCTTTTCTTGTAATTAAAAGGTGACTATAAAGACTTCCTAAAAGAAAGTAGTACCACTCACATGACACATGCATGTCAGACTACAACGAAGGATACAGCCCCAATCATTTAGGTCTCAATACTGCATTCAGTAGCAATGACTTCAGAGATGCAGAAGCATAAGCTTTGCGGTAGCACAGCTTCTCATCTGAAGAATCAGTTTTGCTTCAGTCTATATTCACCGACAGTTTAACCAGCTAGCACAATGCCATCTCAGAGTTCTCTTACTGCTGAAGCATCATCACTTAATTCTTGCTGCACACATACTGCCGTAGCAGGGATGTTGAATCAAATGATCCTATGGCCTTTTATTATCTTTAATTTCTGTTCTCCTGCTACTTTCACAAAATCGCATAGCGCGTCTTTTAGAAAAGACAGCAAAACAACAGTAATTTTTTCTCATGCATACCAGATTCTATCTCAGAATCAAAAGTACAAACTAAGTATCATTATTACACGTCTCTTTATACTCAAAATGACAAAGTACAAATCCCTTTTTTTCCTCTTCTAAAATCAGGCCACAAGTTGATGCAAACAAAACCAATATTGTGCACAGTATTTTAGTTCCTGTACTATGTATCCTCTAAAGTAGTAAACCCACAATTACCATGAGAAAAGTCCAGCTGGGGGTATCACCTACAAGGTGCATTACTTCTTCTTCATACTTTTTTTATCAAAGCATATGTTCTGCTTGAAAACAATTCAGCACCAATGAGTTGGCAGTAGAACAACAATTTGAGCAGCAGTGTCAATGAAGGTGGGAGGGGGAATTCACTAAAGCTACATTTTTCAGGTACAAAAGCATGAGAAAAACGCTACATGGAGTCAGGCAAATATATACATCAAAGACCATGAAAAAGCAACTAACTATATGCCTTTAAAAGTGCACTTCATGGATGAAAGCTGCCAAATTACAGAGGGGATTTACTGAGAAGAATGTGTTGCTGCCAGAATGGACAAAAGCATGCATTCTATCCATTCCAAGCTCCTCCCCATCTCCTGTCATGCTCACAGCAAGAAGTGGCTCAAAAATTGACAACCACAGACTCCAGGACTGAAAGAGACAAAAAATACCTGCTGGGAAAGGCCTGGAAAAATTTTATTTTGAGCATCTGACACAGGAGACTGGAAAAAAGAAAAAAACAACCCACTTATGATCAAAAAACATCTCCCCATAGTCTTGGGACGTAAAGTACAACTCCACAGCAGAAAGAAACAGCGCACACCTGGCCGGGTTTTTGAGGAGCCCACGTGCAGAAGCACTTTCCCAACAGGCGCAGCAGCCTGTGCACCGCAGCGCACTGCTGCCGGCCCAGGACAGGAGTTTCCCAGAGCTTTCCTGGAGTTGGGTCACGGAAACCTCACTCCAAGCGGGAGTATCTGTTGGCCCCTGAGGAGCCCGGGAGGCGCCCAGCTGCCCGGCCAGGGCGAACCGCTCACCCCGCGCCCCTACCTGGCTGGTGTCCTCGCCGTGCTCCAAGTGCACGATGCCCTGGCTCCTACACTCCGTGTCGCTCAGCACGTCGTCCTCCGAGTCCTCCAGGAGGGACGAGGAGCCGGTGGAGGAGACCGAGGAGTTGGACAGCCTGCGGGACTGCAGGTGCAGCGAGCTGCCCGTCCTCAGCCCGCCGCCCTCCGGCCGCGGCGGCCGCGCCTGGGGGCTGCCCTGCGCCTCCTCGCTCTCCTCGGCGGTGACGGTGAGCCGGGGGATGACGGGCGGCAGAACCCCGTTCGGGGGTCGGCAGCCCCTCTTCGGCCGGTCGGGCAGCTGACGAGCGGCGGCGGCGGCGACGGCGGCGCAGCGAGCCTCGAAGAGAGAGCAGAGCTCCCCCACGGTCAGCCGCTTGGCCCGGCTGAGCTCCGGGCTGCTGTGCAGCCCCGCGCGGGGCTCCATGGCGCGGTCGGCGCCGGGCGCCTGCCGAGCAGCGCTCCAGGACCGGCGGCCGGAGGCGTGCATGGGGAAGCGCCGCGCCGCCGCCGCCGGGGAAACTTCTTTGTGGCTCAGTCAGTCTCCCGCGGCTGCCCGGAGCCCGGCGGAGAGGCGCATCTCCAGCCCACCCTGCCCGGGCAGCTCTGAGTCACCCGCGGCGACAGCCGGAGGCTGCTACCGTGCCCGCTGACCCGGCGCCAGGGCCATGGGGGCGCGCTGAGCCCGCCCGATCGCCCGCCCGCCGCCGCCGCCCCGCTCCGCCTCGGCGCTGAGGGGAGGAGCGAATCGAATCGCACGGAGCCGCGCCGCGGGAACCCCTGCCCGCCGCCACCACCATCACCATCACCACCCTTTTGGTTTCGCTTTCCCTGCGGCGGCCCCCGGGGAGCGGCCTGGGGGTGTCCCGGTGCCCGCCCGGGTGTGGCGCCCGCGCCCGCCTTACCTCCGCGCCGCCTCTCCCGCCCGCCGCCCCTCGCCGGCCGCAGCTCCCCGGGCACGGCGGCTGCGCAGCGCGGCGCGCCCCGGCCGCCCGCGGGCCGGAGGGCGGCGCGGCCCCACAGCCCAGCCCCGGCAGGGAACGCGGGGAGGTGTTCTTTGACCCTCCCGGGGGGTTTCCACCCCCTCAGGGCTGCGCGTGGCGGTCTGGGGTCCGTGTGTGACCATCCCCTCGGTGCGCGCTGACCCCGGGGGCCACCTCCAGGCCTCCGCGGCTGTCGTGGCGGGACCGCGGCGTCCTGGGGTGGCTCAGCGCACCCCGCGGGGGCGGGGATGTGACTGGGCTGTCACCAGCCCGCGGGGACCAGTGGCGGTGCGTGAGTGACCGCGCGGTGCCAGTAGCTGAGGGCGCTCCCCCGGCCGCGCTGCGGGTCCCCACGGCTCGCTGTAGCATCCCCGGAGGGCTGCGAGCGGCGTGGGACAGGGGCTTGGGGCAGCGCCGGCCTCCCGGGAAGCTCGGATTGTCTGTCAGTCAGCGCGTTACTGCTGAGCAGTGCTCAATCAGGTTCCCTTCAGCCGCCGGTTGCTGCGATACTCAAGCCCCCTTGAAGGAATTTCAGCGTTTGACACCCCCTGCCTTGGTACTTCTTGCCTGCTGAACTCCCACTCTTTACCTAAAATGCAACCCCTGCTGGGCTGCGGCATGTGTTGTAATTGTAGCTATTGAGACCTTTGGAACAGGAAAGGCGTTCTACCGTAGGGTTACATCAGCTGAAACGATTACTAAAATTATTAATTTTGGAATCAAATGCTAAAGTATTCAGCTGAGTTTTTGCTCATTTATCTCATTGTTTCCTTGTACTCTCCCATCTGTCTCTCACCATCTGCTCTCTCTTGCCGGGTGCTCCTTGCAGAAGGGGCTGTGGAGCTCCACCACACCCAGCGCAGTCCCAGCCCGGGCCACGGCTGGGACTCCTCCCTCCAGTGATGCTATAAATTATTTGTTAGCCTGTCTTGTGATTCGGTCAGATTATTTGGCCACAGTTGATTATTTTACATCCTGATATTTCAGATTACCTTTGAAAAAGCCTGTTCCAAAAGGCACCACACAACATGCCTTCTCCTGAGGTGGCTGCTCTGCTTCTCACTGGGCCCACATCTTGTGAATGCTCAGGAATAGACAGAAAGGCAGCTGGGAAACTTTAAAAAAAAAAAAAATCGGTCATTTTTGGACACTTTTCTGTAACCAGGTGGTGCCTAGAAATGAATTTGGGAAGTCTGGATTTTCAACTTAAATGGCCAGGCTTTGTGGTAGACTTAGTTTTGTGTAAAAGCTGTGGTGGGAATTCTCCCCAGGTGTATGTGATGGGGGAGGCAGGGCTGACAGCTGCCGCCAAATTATGTGAAAACACAACTGGTAACGTGCACAGTAAAATGGTTGTCAGTGCAACTTTTCTCCAAAAGGCAGTGAGAACACCAAAGTACCTGTACGAGGGTATTCCTTCATGGTAGACTGATGGATTTACGTTCTTTCTGAAAGAAGATAGTTACTGCTTTTATTATTAATTTTGCAATCAGTTTCAAATTTCATGTAGCTGAAAGGCAGCATTAAAACATAAAAATGTATTATACTTAATATATACCTGAAGTCATAACAGTTTAATCAAATCGTGATTTTATAATTGATGTTTTTATAAGAATACTCACAGTACTAAATTTATAGATAGAGTAGAAAATGCAGAGGGCAGTTTTAAATGGGTATTCAAGATTATACACACACACAGGTTGGACCCATGTAACTCCTTTATGTCACTGTGCCAGCTTCTGTCTGTAGATAAGCAAGCTGGAAAAATATATTTATTCACAGGAGAGGGGTTACGTGTGAGCAAACAGGGCAAACAGGAATCCTTCAGGAGGGCCCTGCTGCATGTGGAAGGACATTTCAGTTTCCAGTCTCTTTTAGCCGTTGCTCTGTCTGCTGATTCTGCAATTACAAGATTATGTGTGGTCTATGATTAGGAAACCTTATTTAGGAAACCTTAACCTTGGCAACAGTTCTGGGACTGCCAACTCTGTTCAGTTATAAAATATCATTTAAGAGATTTTACTTTCAATTAATGAAGATGGAAACAAAAACATGCAATACATCATCATTTTAATAAATATATGTATAAAAATTGTCCTCTCATAATTCTGATTAGTGAGGATTGCTTGGATAAGGTTAGATGGGTTTAATTGACTTCATTTATAGCATATCTGCTCTAGAGAGCTACTGGTCTCTGAAGTTTGTGTGAGATTTAACTCAAAATCTTTCAAAGCTACTCGGAGAATAGAGATTCTTCAGTCAGTATCACCATATTTCTTCGTAAGTGTACAGTTGTTTTAACAAATGGAATGGTACTCTGTGTCCTGACAAAGTGCTGGTGACTTGTACTTTTCACTTGTGAAATCCTGCATTCCTGACAGGACAGGGCTGCCCGCATCCACTGGTGATACTTGCCAAGAGTTGGCTCTGATGAGATACAGATAAATATGTCCCTGTTGTACAGATGGGTGAACTGATAGACAGTACATGAGTTGACTACAGATATATAGTCAGTCGGGGGCAGGAACAGGGAGCTTCAAATTTGCTCTGTGCTACTGTAACCGCCAGATCACATTCCCACCTCCAGGGGTGAAGCGTTTTGCTTATCACAGTCATCCTGGCTCACATCGGTACTGCTGCACACTGCTGGGGTTTCACATTTCACACATGCCTGCTACAAAAACAGCTTTCTGCCTTTATTTATATTGGCAAAAATAAAAATCTATTTCATTCCCATGAAATCCCTTTCTAAACATTGTTATCATTAATATATTGCTTATTTCTACTTCCTTTCACTTTGTGTTCCTATAGGGTGTCTAAGCCCTGACGATACAGAGGCAAAGATGCGATGGACATTTCTAAATAGATTAGAAAGATTTTATAAAGACAACAGTTTAAGTATGATCTAGAGGGGAACCTTGGGTTTAGCTTGGCCTGTGTAGTACATACATAATTGTTCACTGCCCACATGAGATTTCTCAGAGACCTTAGAGCATGACAGCTGAGAAACGCCACCTTCAAATTCCGTGCTGAGCATGACCTCTGAATGCCTGAGAAGCACTTGAGCGCTGCGATTCGCAAGTCTCTCTTGGATGCAACAAACACAAGCATTTATTAGTAGTTACCATATCTCTTTCAAGATATAGCTGGGGAGAAAAGGAGTTGGGTGTGTTTTTATACAGAAAGGCCCTTTTTCCAGAACTGGAAGAAAGGCACATGGCCCAAGTACTGGCCGTGCCTAAGGGAAAATCCCAACTCTCCCACAGTCATTCATGCCTGAGGCAGAATTTCCCCTCCGTGGCTGAGATGAAGAGCACGTCTCTTCCTGGGAAGCCAAGGGGGAAAGTGGTGGGTGGGTTGTCTGCCTCTCAGGAGTGGTGTCAGGAGCAGCTGTGCCAGGGGACAATGCTTCTCTGCACAGAGGAGGTGGGAGCAGAGCAGGTGATGGTGTAACCAGTCCGGTGGAGCTGGCAGAGGAGCAGCAGCTGGGACAGCAGGCAGCCTCAGTGGCTCATCACCAGCTCCAAGCTCATCACCAGCTCTAAAACACCTGGCCACGTGTTTTATTGTTCTGTCTTTGCTGCTCATTAGAAAAAGTGAGCAAGTTAGTGCACGTTACAGTCACATCCTCTTTTTGTCATACAAACACAACCAGGTCAAATTATGCAAGTACACAGCTGCTGCATGCAAGAGGAGAATGAGACTCCAAATACAGGTCATATGACATGAAAACAATTGCTGCACTAAGTGGGAGCTCTTTATTTTTGGGATTAATTTTTGTAGGTTATTCACCAAATTTCTCTATGCAAGACATTTAAATATTTTTGATATAAATTTTGGATAGCTAATAAATGAAAGTCATATTAAAAAGAAAAAAGGGAGAATGTCTTTTTACCAAAGAAGAAGCAAAACTGTAACTGATCTAAGTGTATGGATCAGACGAACCTGCAGGAAAGAGACAATAAACTATGATGGTCCCCTCGTGGCTGGAATTAAAATTACATTTCCAAGTCACTCCTGCACAAAGTTTCTCCGACTATTCAGCTACCTCACACACTTAAACTGGGGAGAGGGAGACTACACACCTCAGACACAGTCAGATGCCACTGGCCCCTTGGAAAAATGGGTGCAAGTGTTTGAGATCATGAGGTGATAGCTATAGCAGTGAGAAAGGACACAAAGGATAAGGCCACAGGGGAGGAAGCACAGCCCCCCTGCTAACAAAATCTCTGCTGGTGTATAGGCACCATCTCATGCTGCAGGCAGTTGCTGTTCTTTGTGATGAAAGAAGAAGAGAAATGCCTTTTCTTGTCACTTCCCTCTCACTACTTTTATCCCTCACATTCTTACTGCTGGCCTGGGAGCCAATATATCCAGGGAATAAAATAAAATGGGGGAGAAGAAAGGGCCCCAGGTATAGTATTCCATGACAGGAAACATGCGCTGAAAGGAGCAACCAGGTAGCAGCATCACCGGCTGCAGGTTGTTGGTTTGGCATGTGAATTGTGCACTCCCTTCTTAAAGTTCCCGTAGCTCCACAGAAGAGCATCTGAGATACTCTAATGGTTTCTGCCTACGTTTTCCCTGGTTCTGCCTTAAATAAAGGATTTATCTTCCACAGCTGGCATTTTAGCAGAAAATCCACACAAAAATTTTGTAAGTAAGCATAGTTGTTATTTTTGACTAGCCATTTGTAACCCCTCAGAACACCGGGACATATTTGCCTGTATTTATGGCAACACTTGCATCAAATTTTGTGGACATACTCCTGGTTTATGATAGTGTAAGGAAGAGGAGGATATGTCTCATTGTGAATACAGACAGACAGTTTCAAGAAGTTTAATTTCACCTGTTCATCCTGCAATCTGTGGGTGTGCTTAAAGAACAAATCATGGTTCTTCCCTATCATTAAAAGACATCTTCAGCAAAAATCTATTCAACTTCTGAGACATTTAAAGGAATAAACTATTGTGGTAGTTTGGCCCTGGCTGGAAGCCAGGTGCCCACCCAAGCCACTCTATCACCCTCCTCCTCAACTATACAGGGAAGAGAAGATACAATGAAAAGTCATGGTCTGAGGTAAGGCCTGGGAGAGATCACCTCCCTGATTACCATCACAAGCAAAACAGACTCAACTTGGAGAAATTAATTGAATTTATTATTAATCAATATTGGACTAAGACATTGAGAAATAAACCAAAACTTAAAAATCACCTTTCCACATCTCCTCCTTCTTCCTGGGCTTTATTTTGTTCTCAGTTCTCTGCCTCCTCCCCTCAGAGATGCAGGGAGACAGGAATGGGGATTATGGTCAGTTCATCACATGGTTCCTGCTGCTGTTTCCTCCTCAGGGGAAAGACTCCTTCCCCTTCTCCAGTGTGAGGTCTCACCCACAGGAGACAGTCCTCTACAAACTTCTTCAACATGAGTCCTTCCCTCAAACCACAGTCCTTCACAAACTGCTCCAGTGTGGGTTCCTTTCCATGAGTTGCACTCCTTCAAGAACAGTGTCCAACCTGGATCTGCCACAGCGTCACAGGTCCAAGCAGCAAACCTGCACCAGCATGGGCTCCTCACTCCATGGGTCCTCAAGTTCTGCCAGGAGCCTGTCTCAGCCTGGGCTTCCAGCAGGTCACAGCCTCCTTTGGGCATCCACCTGCTCCAGCCTGGGGTCCTCTGGGGCTGCAGGAGGATCTCTGCCCCGCTGTTGACCTCCGTGGGCTGCAGGGACACAGCTGCCCCACCACAGTCTGCACCAGGGGCTGCAGGGGAATCTCAGCTTTGGTTCCTGGAGCACCTCCTGCCCCTCCTCTGCACTGACCCTGGTGTCTGTGCAGTTGTTTCTCTCACATATTCTCACTTCTCTCTCTTGTGTCTGCAAGTACTTTTGCACAATAACGTTTTTTTCCTTCTCAAATGTGTTATCCCAGAAGCACTTCTACTGTCACTGCCAGGCCCAGCCTCAGCCAACAGCAGATCTGTCTTGGAGCTTGGTGGCATTGGCTCTGTCAGACACAGGGAAAGCTTCTGGCAGCTTCTCAAAGAAGCCACCCCTGTAGCCCCCATATATACAAACCAAATAAAATTATAAAAACTACTGTAGATTATGGAAAAAAAAAAAAAAACAAAACTGAAAGTTTGAAATAACTAGATTTTAATGAAGATTTAAGCTAAATATTATATTTTCCACAGAAACCATCACTACTATTATTTTTTACAACAATCTGGCATGGTAGCTTAATTGAAATAGTCTTTTTAATGGTGTTACTACCCAAATGTGGTCAAAAATTTATATCTCAACACTCACAGGCTTTTATTTCCCTTTGCAAGAGGAAAATCTCTGGAAAACTCATAAAACTTCTTACTGAACAATTGACTACCTGGATGCTGGAGATACGGGAGCTTAGTATGCACCGTTTGTTTTGCCACTTCATTTGACAGTGCTACATTAAGAATCAAACACATCCTGAAAAGTCACAGACACATCCTAGTGAGATTAATGATGCCGCATGAGTGTATATTTAAGAAAAAAATCTAAGCAGGAGTAACTACTTAGCAACAAGCAAATAGCTTTGTTTTAATGTAAGGGTCTGGATTGTGCTTGTGCAAAATGACTCCAAATGGTTTGTAGAGGGTTTTTTAGGATATAAAAGGTTCTCTTTGGCATGACCTATCTCCAAATTAGTTCCAATATGTCTCTTACAAGGATCACTTTTTCCTCTGTATTCCCAGCACCTGTTGGCACACACATTTGGCCAGCTTTGTGGACTGGACCACAGTATGACACAGAACTTGGCAGAGACTTTTATTCATAAGACTTGACTGTTTGTCTCTGGAATCAACTCAAATATAGAATAAAAATAGTAATGCAAGAGAGAAGAAAAAGTAAAAAAATACCCAGGTGTGGTTATTCTCAGTTCAGTCAGAGAGAGAAAGAGAAGGTTTTCTAACCAGGCAAAGAGCCTGAGAGACAGTTGGGAAGGAGTGTAAATAATCTTCTAGTCTATCTTGTTGTTCACATTGTTTATTGATATGTTCTGCCACCGTGCATCATTCACTGCACACCAATGGTGTGAGATGTTTTACTCTAAGACCAATGAAATTAGTCCTCACAATGTTCTCTATATATAGAGTAGTGCATTTGAAACAAATCAGAATTCATTCTCTTGCCTTTGACTTGGAGTCATTCTTGTTACTGTCCTGCTCTACGGCTACACCGAGGAAACTTTTTCTCTGGGATTTTTGACATTTCTGTTTCAGAAAATCAAATATTGCATGCTTTATGTTTATTTGCCTGGGAGAAGTACTTTCTTCACTTGAAGTCATAGGAACCCATTTTGCGCTAATATAAGTATGTCCATGTTGTCACTGTCTTCAAGGAGTTTTTCACTACAAGCATTGGAAATTTTTCAGGCAGCGAGTGTTGCAAAGGAGAGAAATTCCATAATGACTTCCTCCAGTCGATCATAAAGGTGTCAGAGAAAAGAGTGGCCTGTGAAAGCCATCAAAAGCAGAAGAAATGAAGTATAGGCAGAGAGGCAGGTGCCCAGCCTCGCCGGTAGCGCAGTGGCCGTGCCGGGCCCGTTCAGCACCGCGGACAGCTCAGGGCCCCGGGCCACCGCCGCGGCCACCCCGGCACCGCCTCAGCCGGGCCTGAGCCCCGGCCCTCGGTGCGGGCTGCCGAGAGCTCGCCTCGGTACTGCCAGACGCTGTAACTGGGACATTGGTACCTCAGCAGAGTTTAAAACCAGCACAAAACCTACAAGCCTGAGTTTGTACTCAGTTATGTTTGTTGTTCTGTCTTCAAAACAGGGAACCCATATTTTGTCATCACTTTGAGATCTCCAACACTACTGTCATTAGTAATGCCTTTACAAAATGTCTGATAAGGTTCTTAAACTGTGTCCTGGTTTGGACTGGAATAGAGTTCGTTTTCTTCCTAGTAGCTGGTACAGTGCTGAGTTTTGGATTCAGTATGAGAATAATGTTGACAGCACGCTGTTGTTGGCTGTTGCTGAGTAGTGCTTACCCTAAGCCAAGGGTTTCTCAGTTTCCCAGGCTCTCCCAGTGAGGAGGAGCACAAACAGCCGGGCAGGGAGGAAACAAAGCCAGGACAGCTGAGCTGAACGGGCCAAAGGGATACTCCATCCCATAGAACATCATACCCCGTATGTAAACTGGGGGGAGCTGGCCAGGAGGTGTCTTTGTGTCTGCTGCTTCCACCATTGCTAAGAGCACACAGAGTTCTCTTCGGTAACTAAACTGGGATTGTAGATCATTAGACTGGGTTTCTATGTGTTTCTCTTTCCATGTGAGCAGATTGCTAGAAAAAAGACACTGACAACAAGACAAATAAACTAACCATTCTTCCTTGTAAGGAGCTGCATAACTATGAGTCAGGGGTAGCCAATCTTTCACCAAATTATTCTAATTCCTCTGAAAGAGTAAGTAGCACAGCAACCAAGCATTCTTCCAGCCTCCCGAACTCTAGGTGTTTTCCATTGTTTTGTCTTTTCCATGGGACTAGTAGCACAATTTGTCAACAGTGATAAACAAAGTAGCCCTGCAAAAGTACCAGGGAAAAATATTCCATGCTTTTACTGACATAAAAGATACTAACACAGCATTTAACATCAAGGAAAAAATACAGCAAAATGAAGAAAAATTGTCAGATGTGCTTTATTCATGCATCCAATGCATCATTGTCTCAGGTGAGTACAATTTTGCAAGGTAGCCTGATGACTAGACAGGAAGCAAAGAGAAACATACATCCTCTTTAAAAATGCAAGCAGAAGACTTCTGCTTCCCTAATGGGGTTGTTATCAAGCTGAAGAAACAATTTTTGGGTTTTGCTTTACAAAGCAGATAAGTGTGGCTATTAGTTACAATATTTACTAACTGGAAGCTAATATTTTTGTACTTTTTTTTTTCTGAATATCAGTTTGAGTAATAATCACTCCAATTTCTCTTATAATGTTATCAAGGTTCTTGCCAAAGAGCTTGAGAAATTGTCTCTGAGAGCATAAGCACCTTCAGAAATGGAAGGACTGGGCTGAGATGATACAGGGACACTGATTGCTGTTTGTTTGCTAGATTTCATTTTAATTCTAGAAATTGCATTTCTCTCATAGGCAGTTTTCTGTAATTGTCATGAAAACATTTTCACTCTGATACACATGCATATGGATTCCTGGAAAACAATATTATTTCAGCTTTCATCATGTTCAGCAGAACTTTGGCTGAAATTAATAATGGAGGTATTGAGTTGCGCTTTATACAGAAAAGGACTAATGACAGGTTACATATTCATATATAACCATATGCCATACCTGTTTTTCAGGTTGTCAAATGAGAATAAAACTCATAAAGAGATATTCAGAGAGACTGAATGGATAAATGTCTTCCTGAAAAAATGACAGTGTTGAATCACAGCACACAAAATAAAATGCCTTTCCAAATATAATTAAGTTAATATTAACTGTTTTCATAAATATTTTTATATAAAATGGAAACATAAAGTTCAGTTAGAGCTTAATTATAAATCAAATCCATAATGCCATATTTTCCTGCCCATTTCCAAGCCAGAAAAAGTTTTTTACAAAGGTAGGCTTTCACCATGGAAGAAGCTAAGTGCAGTACGGAAACAAGAAATTCTTTCTGGGACAGCACAGTGTAACTTCCAGTGTCAGCAGCTGGTCAGTCCTCACCACCGAGTAAGTTAGGTAGGAAAGCTTGTGGTGGACCTGTAAAAAAACTACTGGGACAAGAAAGCCACTAGTGCTCAAGTTGAAACTAAATTCTTGTCCAGGGAAAGAGGAAGATAATGAGAGAGAGAATGGGAGAGAAGAAGAGGGAGAGAAAGAACAGGCATGAGAGTCTTGAGATACAAGGCTTCAGGAAAAAAAAAAAAGTACAATTCAAATGCAACACCCATCAAGGACCTCTGCCCGGGCGAGCCTCCCTTGCCCAGCCCCTTTCGCCACCAGATGGCCCCATGTGGACGTGCATGATAATTGGATACTTGCTCCAAAGACTTCGGGTGCTTCAGTGCCTAATTTCCAAGAATCCTAACTGTCAACAGGGAAATAAAACGAAACAGAAACAAACCCAAACGTCCAAAAGTCTGGCCTTATGAGGCTAGGGAGTGTGAGCTGTCCAGGTTCAAGATCTTGGATTAGAATACACATCTCAAGTCCTGGGATGTTTTTCATGGAGTATCATGGTTCAGTTTTTAAATCACAATAAATGATTTGTTCCTACAAGGGTTGGCACTGAATTAAGACTGAACTGAGAGTACAAATGGGAACTTAATAATATGTGACATACCTGGGTTCATACTTTCAATCTATGTGGCATTTGTAAAGTCCCAGGTTTGCATCCAGCTTTGGGTGCTCCAGGAGAGCTGGAAAACACATGGAACTGTAGAGAATTCAAAGGAGGGCAGCACAGATGAACAGAAATGAACATTGTCAGGGTGCAAAGCCTGAAAAATTGGCTTGCTAAGCTGTTTGACAAAGAGCTTTGTTGGCCAGTTGCAGGCAGCAGCTGGCATTGTGGGCAGGCTCCTGAGTTAAAGTTCCTAGCCAGAAGTTATCGTCAGGATAATAATCTGCTTATATTAATTTGTTTGCTTTTCCCTTGTGTTTGTTTCTTACTTGTGTTGTCTTTCTGAGATAGGATGGACCTAAAATCAATTGTTTAATGTTAGGTGTCAGGTGGATTCTCTCTTAAATTTGTCACTCTACTTTTCCATACTTATTTCAAGCTAAAAATCTTAAGGGGCTCTTTTGCTATGCAGGCATCCCTAAGGACCAATCTTAAGAGATCTCTGAGGGTAAACAAAACTTAACCCTGCAGAGAATGATGGCCTCTCATGAGAGAGGGTTTCCTGGCACTTTTGGTTTATAATTAACAGAGGCCTCTGAAACCTGATGTAAATCCCTAAAAGAGCTTTCTTCCTTAACCACTAAACCTATCTGAATAGAAGATGAGCTTATTTTTAAGAGGGTGGAATGCCTTCAAAACATCCTTCTCTTTATATTTACATCCCAGTTTGTAGTAGGTAATATCTCACTGGTGGAGCAGGTGCTTGAAGAACTTTCTCACACAAATAGTTGCGAAAATAGTTGCAATACATCCAGCAACATTCACCTGACAACAACTGTGCCTGAGTAAGTCAGCATCTGTAGCACCTGTTTGGAGCCCCCAGCTCTGGGAACTCAGCAGGAGTCCATACATGCAGCTCAGGTGAATACTGAAGAAGGGATCTGGGAAAAAATGGAGGACAACGCAATCAAGTGAGGTAAGAGTCAGGATATTAGTCATAGATTTGTACATAAAGATCTTTCTTTCCCCTTGTTCTGCTACAGAATTAGAAATATAAACTGAAGTATGCTTACCTGGATTTGGGTACTCATGCTAAGTTCTGCTCTGAGCCCCACTTGTGGCTGGATTGTTGCACCTTTGGTGGGACTCCACAAATGCTGCATAATCTTGTTAACAGGGTTATGGGGAATGGGACTTTTTGAGAAAACCTTTTCATCTTGCTAAGCTTTGGTACATCTCCAAAAGAAGCCATAATCAGTGTCCTGAAGATGTAAAGGAAGTGTTTTTGTAGTGGTGATCAAAGGTGAGGTGTACATGGGTAGTTGCTGAAAAAGTGTGGAGCCATTTCCTTTTCACAGACTTGATCCTGTTATGCATCATTCATTTTTGCTTTGCTGATTCATTTGGAATTTCAACCTCAGTATACTGACTGAGAGTTATGATCACTTGAGCTTTTTCTATAAAAATAGTTCTTACTAGAAGCAGCATTGTAACTGCCCCCCATGTACATTTGATACCTGTTCAGAACTTGCAAGAGGAAGTTCCTGAAATTTCAGACTTTTCTATCAGGTAAATTCTCTGCCTGTTTTGATTTTATTTGGTTTACATTGATTTATATATGTCACCCAATCCAATAGCTTTTTGTTTTATACTAGAGCATGTCCTAAACTATAATTCTGGAAGGAAGGGAGGTAAGAACTGCTGTGACAGAGAGAAATCATATCAGGCCAAAGGCAGGATTGTGGAGTGTTGGTGCCTTTTATTTTCCTGTTTCGTTTTCTTTTTCTACTTCTTTGACAGAAAAGCCAAAAAAACTGGCTATCATTGAGCTAAAAGTTTTTCACTTAATAACATTCTAAACAAGAAATGGAATCACCTTGTAGCTGTGAGCAGTGAGTACTGCAGTTTGTCTGATGTGCAATGACTTACATGGGTGGTGTTTCCTCTTCTTCCCGTTAGTCAGAGACACTTCTGTGGAACAGCAAACATTTGAAGTTTCATTGCTCACACCTTTTATTCTGTTCACAGCGATCCTACTCTTTGAAGTTCTCTGAGCAAGAAACCTAATCACAGTTTCGAAAGAAACCTAACCTAACCTAATCACAGTTTACCTGTTAAGACTCAAGTACAAAACTGTGTGAAAAATTAGGACTGCTTGCAGGCAGAATAATTGTTTTTAAAGTGGAGGAAACATCTTCTTCAAGGAACAACTGGTGACGGTCTCCATTGCTAACAGCCATGGATCATCAGTTATACCTGTTATACTTCCATGAAGAAAGTGTAATGTCAGGTTTGTGGATACCTATCCTGAAAGCATGTGTGAGGACTTCCATGAGAGTGGGAAAAGTCTCTTATTTTCTCACTGCAGATAGATTTGTGGGAAAGAAGCAAGCTTGGCTTTGCAAGATTTTTTTCTTTCTCTTCCTTTTTTACCACTTATTTGCATTTTTTCTCCAAACTGGAACATGCATTAGTATTTGCTAATTCTTTCAATTCTTTAAAATTTCTGTAAGTCAGATGTATTAATGTAGCAAAGCAGAGGCAAGCAGCTTTGGATTCATTGTTGCCAAATAGCATGCAGCCTTTGTTTTGATTTGATAGAAAACTTTTGAGGTAGGTTTGTTTTTCAAACAGATTGAGAAGGATGAACAAATAGATTAATGTGTTAACTCTCTACAGTTTATTACGGAAATCAGAAATGAACATTGCAATGATTATATTGCAGGCATATAACAATAAATCAGAAGATGAATTATGCCACTCCCTCCCCATTCAAATTCTCCCCAGGGTCGAAGCCTCACCACGCTGCCTCCACCCTTGCTCCCAACTGCAAGAATCCGTTTTCCTCACAGGAACACATCACCAAGGGTTAGCATCCAAAGGAAAGAAGCTCCACTGAGGGTTATTCTCTGGGCAGAAGTCAGGAGGGAGCCCAGCTCAGCTTAGAGCCTTGTTCTGGACAGTGCACTTGTAGGAAAGACAGTACACCTGTTGTTATATGGGGCACACATGCACACATATGTCCTCTGCAGCTGTTTTTTTTCAGACCCACACCAGCAAAACAGCATTACAGCAGCCAGTGATCTGAGGCAATGTGTTATTTACTGTTCCCTACAGGTAAACAGCAAAACTCAAAGTCTGCTGTGAGTACAGAGATTTTTCTGCTTTAATAGATACCCTTCTGCTACTCACTAATGCTTGTGATGAATGAATTAGCCATCATTTTTCTGCAACCACTGTAGGAACAATAAGTGAACCTGTGAAAGAGGAAATAAGAATAGAAAGTCACTCACATCTAACAGCAAGAAACTGGAGGGGGGTGTTAACACTGACACCAGCAAAGACGTGTATAAAACTCTGTCAGTATCATTTCTTCAGAGCTTTCCTAGGCTGGATGAGGGTGCCAGAGTACCCATGTATTTTTAGATATCCTTACAGCTTCAGATACAGCTCTGGAGGGATCTCTCATGTAGAAATGAGTTCTGAAGCAAATCTTATTCCCCTCTACCTCTGCATGATCTGTCAAAGAATGTAGGAGAAGCATGTAGCTCTGATTCAGGGGAGACTGCATCCTTCTGCATAGCCTTAACTTTGATGGGAGTAATTTCCTGCTTCCTCTGACTAAAGAAAACTAACAAGTAAAGATAATGAAAAACCTACGTGAAGTACAGAACTGCCAGGGTGGTGTGAACAATCCCATACTGGGGGATAGTAGGGTTATGGAGGCACCAAATATGGTGGTGGTGAGGGAAAGATCCAGAAATACAAATCATAAATCATAACCTTTTTTTTTTTCCCAAATTGTTTTGCTGTTCTTGCTTGGTCTTCTCACTTTGAATCTCTCCTTGTGCCAAAGCTGCCTCATTTATGAAATAGTCAGCCAGGGAAGACCTGCCAGATGTACTGAATGCTAGTCCTGGCTTGTGTACAATCTGCTGTCAAGGGGGATAGCAAGCTTTTCTTTCTGGTCCTTCTCCTGTCACTGTGGCCTGATCACTTTCTCCAGCTGATGTCGTATATCACTGCACCTTCCTACTGGAGCAGATAATTCCTGCAACCTACTTCTTGCACTGCGAGGGCTCCACCAAACCCTCATAACTTAAACCCCATTGTGTCAATTTTTCAGAGTCTCCTTTTCCCTCTCCTTTGCCCATGCTGCTGGCAGCAAAGGCTGCACAGATTGGTGACTACTCTGTGATTAACTTATTTTGTATCTGTCCTTTTCTGGGTGATGAGAAGCGGAGAGCCAACTTCGGGTCCAAGACTAGTCTGACAGCTATTATGCATTTGCAGATTTAGCTGAGAGGAACTAGGTGCATTTGAGAGATTTTCAACGAGGTGCATTTGAGAGACCAGCATCCTCTAGAGGTGGTGCCAATAGTCACAATTAGTTGCTAAAACTTGTTACAATTAATATGGTCATAAATTAATATTTGAATTTGACTAGACAATAGAATTTTTTTTAAAGGGGACAAATCTCATGCTTAATATAATAGCAGTTGTAGACCCCTCATTGATCTAAAACCAATGTCACCTAGGAATATAATAAGAGGTAATGGTTTGAGTTGCTTCTTCCACATGTTTCCTTGTTCCCCTCACCATAACTTCACAATGTATTTGCACCCATTCTCCTGTAATGTGAGAAAGCAACAAGTAGAACAAATATATTATTTAAGGTTACCCAGCTCCTCCCAAGTGCCATGCTCAGGGAAGTCCCAGGGGCTCATGGATTCCAGCAGCACAAATGGGAAAGCCCAGACATTGTCCCCACTGCACTGACTGGCCTGTCCATTGACTGGGTGTTAAGTGCTTTTGGAGAAAAAATAAGAATCACCTTTCCACTGAGATTTTAGATCATGCGCCACCCAGCTGAACATTTCAGAAGGTACCTCTAACTACTTCTCTAAAAAAACACTGTGAATTTTTCAGACTTTCTGCTAAAATGCTTGCAAAACTGGTGGAAAGAGTTTGTAAGGTCACCATGAATGCCAGATCTGCTCATCAGAAGATTTTTAAGAGCTATAATGCTGACAACTGTGCTGCTTGAAGAATGAGGCTGATGGGCTGTGATCAGAGCACTGCTAGACAGGAAGATATCCTGGCATTAAATTCTCTGTAATGCAGCTTCAAGCATCTGAAGTTATTTGCTCCTTTCCTACAGCATTTATGATCAAGGCTTTTGCAGACAGAGTGGTTTAACTCTCAAGGAGATTATTTATTGCTTCTTATGTAATTTTCTAATTTGAAAAAATGTAAAAATGGTGTTCTAAAATATTCATTGTGAAATACAACATTCTTCATCCTTCTCATGTCTCTTACCAATGGACCAAAATCCATCATTTATGAACAGTTTTCATGAAACAAACATATGCTGTTAAAGATCAATAGGAAGACAATAACTTTAATAGGTAAAGGTCTGCATGGTACAAGAGATCATGGCAGGGATTTTTTATAAGAGTCCTTAGAATGATAAACCATATCTACAAACTCCAGGATAACCTCAGCAGCAGTCAGCAGCGCAGCTATCAAGCACCTGTGAGGACAAGTTCCACCTGTTTTGTACAAAGGAAACTGTTCTTTGCTTAACCTACATTAGTCATTCAGGGAAAAATAATCCTCATATTTCTTAGTGTAGTTGAACAAAAGAAAATCCATTTCGTACAATTTTTTAATCTTCTCAATTTGTTCTGAGGTCAGTTGTCTGAGGTACTCTAAGGTGATATCACCATCAGTTCGTTTCTCTGAGCCGTATCTCTTCAAGCTGGGGTATTGCAGGCTCTCTGGTGCACCAATGACCTTCAGAACATGCTCAGAGTCCAACCCAAGAGTTTCATACTTACCCACAATATCATAGTGAATGTTGCAAGGATCGCAGAGCAGAAACATTGGTTTCCAGTGAATGTCGAGAGTATGTGGTGATTTTGCTATAATGAAGTTGACAAACTCCTGGAAACTCACTTTTTCAGGAGAATTTTTATTTTTCCTGAACATTGCCCTAATCTCATTAGCAATAGTGGTACTGTAGAATGGTTCAGAGTGCAGGAGTTTGTCTCTGTAAGCTGAAACCAGCCGTTCCAAGGGATGTCTGGTGAACATCACTTTGGTGTAATTGCTTAGAAATTCCTTTTGTAAAGCAGGAGGGTAAGACACCAGCCTTTTGATTAGTGAGGTATGGTGGATGTTGTCATGCTCAATTTCAGAAGCTTCTGCATTCAAGTCTGATTGAAGAAGAAAAATAGTTCTCTTCCAGTTGGAGCAGCCTACCTTAGGCACCTCACAGTAGATAAATTTATGCTTGTGCTCCACAAAGAGCTGGTTTGCAACATGAGAATCCAATTTGCTTCTTGGTTTATTAAGGTTATTCTTCAGGCAGACAGAGGCCAGTGTGTTCTTCCGACCGTTTTGAATTGCCAGCCAATTTTCAGTAGGATTGGGAAAAGCATCTGTAACCAAGGAAGAAATTTAAACCATTTCAGTGAAATAGACTTGTAGAAATCTGTTTATCTGTGACAATCATAGCACTCAATCTATCACCCTGCATACAAAATCTAAAGAAGATACTAAAATATTTTTTTTTTACTGTAACCAGACTAGACTATGGCAAACACGCAATAAACTACCCTCCCTAGTGAAACACTTATTAAAATGAAAACTTTCAATATGTTAGCAGTATTAGTCTAAGCAAGTTTGGTGTTCCAACATCATGTTTTTGTAGTACTCTCCTCTCATGTATTGCTGAGATAACTACCACAGTGACAAGTGACTAGGCCTTGGATATTTTCACAATATTGTTTATATCTTGTAAAGATATAAACATAGTTACTTTCTAACACATTTGGAAAAGGTGTCTCTCTTTCTATAAAACATTAAATCTTTTTGGTAATTACTTTACTCACCTGTTAGGTTTTTTTGTCTCCTACAGAAAAACCCAAAAAGAAATATCCCAAATACAAAATTTGGAAGAAGGAAAACTAACACCTTCTGGTTCATGTTATTCTCACAGGAAGGAAAGTGACGTGGTCTCTAAAGTGGAAATCTGTCTTTCTGTCAACAAGGAAAGATGATTCAGGTTAGATTTTCTATGACTGATATAACAAAGTTAACATGTATATCTCCTACAGAATTTAGGACAGCAGAAAGACTTTTCAAGCCCTATAAAATAAGTTTTGCTAATGAGTAAAAATTCTCTTATGGGAAAGATTCACCACATTTATACTGTTAAACCAAACAGATAAATAATATGTCCATTTTGAAGTCTTCCAAAATTCCTCCTTTTTTCAGAACAATGAACTGCTTATAAGCAAATACTCCTCCCTTGTCTTTTAAAGCTGTTGGGGAACAATAACTTCATTTAGGATTACAAAGTTGTATTTTTTTATAATCTTTAGAATCTGAGAACACAAAGATCTCTATAACCTGTAACAGGTGTATCCACAAAGACCATAACAGATTCAGGATGAATTTATTTCCATTTATTGCCCTGAAGCTTTGTACTTTGGACACATAAATCATTGCAGGGGAAATTCTTCCCTATTCCTGCAGAGAATCCACACCACTGACTTGAATTCTCCCATTGTCCCTCTCCAAAGACCCTGCATGGTACATATGTTTGCTGCCATTGCTGCTGCAGCAGAAGAGCCCCAAACTGGTTCAGTAAGATAGGAAATGTAGAAAGCAGTAAACAATAGAAAAGGAGTTGTTCCATGTTCCCAGACAGAAGGAAAGAAGGCAGTCCAACAAAACATATTTTCTCTCTTGTGCTCACTCATTGTCTCCTTGCATATCATGGAGAGAGACCTATCTAAATTCTCTGTGTAATCTTACTCTGTTTCCCCCAGTAGAGAGCTCTTCATCAGCATGCTTTTATTGGAATTTGCAAAATAAAGTGCGAAACAATAACTACTGGCAAACGTGGCATTCTCTTTCTGTTCCATAAAGTCCTCACAATCAAAAAAGTCAAACAGCACTGTCTTCCTTTCCCACATCTCAAATTTTCATCCTGAACCTGCTGGCAATAAACACATTATTGCCTGAATTCCTTTAGGACATAATTTTTTTCTTCAATTTCTCTTATTTTGTTTTGTTTTTGCAAGATACAATAGGACCACCTCTGGTTTCTGGTGTGTTCTGAGACAGCAGTGGAAGCAGTACCAGTTACATCACTGAAACTGTACTTGAGCGCAAGGGTGCCTCCTTTCAGGGCTGGTATGTGATTTTGATATCACACACTTTTACTGGGATATCTGCAGACTCCTAATGTTTAATGTTTTAATGTTAACAGCATTACTGACAATTAAATCTCTCTTAGCACAGGTATGACCTGGGGAATGGAGAGGGACACTGTTCACAATCTCTGTATTAAAAATTTACTTGTATATACAATAAAATGTTACAATACTCATTCAAATTAATGCAGCTTTCTTAGATACAATGGCATTTAGCTTATACTTTTTTCATTTTCTTGGCTGTATAAAACCATTGTAAAGGCTACAGGAAAGGTTATGGGAAGATCTGCCTTTAACCTTTCCTTCACTGTACATCAATTCTCATTTCATGATGTGATCCTTGAGTCCTAATGCATCAGAGGCCATTTTCAAGGCCAGCTAAAGTCAGTCACATTGTTCATTGATCTCATGAGGGCCAAGATTGAGTGTTCCCTTTTTATTCTTTTTCAGAAGCAGTTTGAAGACACAACTTTACACTGTGTAGCAATTAAAATCAATATGACTCTAAATAATTCTGTACAAGGACTCTGTGTTAGAGTATGCCTAGGAGAAATATGTTGGGCTTCATTTACTTTAAATGCTGTCACTTCAAAGAAGTAATGTTATCACACCTGTCTCAGGAATCAGAAAATTAACTGGATGAATTTTACCCTATTTAGATAGTTGTATCATGCATATTTAATAATTACACTACCACTAGAGAATATAAGGTCTGCTATAAGACATATTTCATATGGAAACATGTCAATAAGTTCTATTTTCACAGGGAAATAGAAGAGACTTGCTTCCTTGGGGGAAAGAAGCTGTTTAGGAGCTAGTTAAACACAGGAGACAATTCCTCTTCTAAGACTTATGCATATTTGTGGAAGCAAAAGAATCTTTAATTAAATTCAGGAGAACAATCAGACCGTAAGAAGGGATAGAACAAGCTCCAAGATGACAGGTGAACTCTTTCTGGACTCTTTAGAAAACTTCACAGAACAGACTGGCAGTAAGAGTTAACACTGCCCTCAATGAGTGAGGCCAACATGACATGAAGCTACCTTAAGGTGAAGTCCAAAGCCTTCTTCAGAAGATGTTTTCAGATACGAGACCCCGGTACAGAGTTCTGTGTAATGCAAAGTTTCCACTGATGAAAATCACCTAAGGGAAACCTGAGGAAGAGGAGGAAAGAAAATTCTGAGAGCCATTTTGTCAAAGAGGGACAAGTTAAAAAGAAGGGAAAATATCCAAAATGAAAAGCACCTTTGTCAGAAGGTGTCAGTGTCAGTAAATAAGATGAACTTTTCCTTATATTTATTATGGCTTTTCCATGTACTTGTAATTGTGTTTGCCATTTAAGATGTAATGAGTTAATACTTCTCTTTGCATTTTCCCTCATCCTACCTTGAATTAAGTGTGATTTTAGGTAACTACAAGGAATTCCTCAGTAAAGAAGTGATGAGTCTATTAATACAACAAGTTCATACTAAATAGACTATTTCTGCTGTAACCAAAGGGCAGCAGTATAGGCTCTCCCAGGCAGGATGGAAAGACAGCATCATAACACTCATGAAACAAAAAAAGCAGAAACTTCTTCTACTGAAAAGTAACAACACAGGAAACAGGGAGACAGGGATCTAAATATCTCTTTGGACCTCACATATTCCCAGAAAAGAAGATCCTGAAAATTCAAAATAAGGCATTCTTCTGCACTGTTCATGTTGCACATGGTGGGGGAAGCAGAGGGGGAGGAGGAGGCGGATTTTTGTTTTTTTAATTTTTAATGAAGCATAAAATCTTCCAGGTAACAGCCTGTTACATGGCACTGTTGGTTTTTCCTTGTTCTTCAGATCACATCATTATAAATCAACTATACATAGCTATGGCTTGATATTTTAATATCTGCATGTCTTACTGGATTCTGAAAATTACATCCAAAATAATTTTCTGACTCTTTTTTGGTCATTACTAAAAAGTAAGTCAGGCAGCAAGAAATATCCTCATCCTTTCTTGCAAGAGTCTTCCAGAAGGATTGCTATCAGGAGATTTTTTGAGGCCTATCAGTTAATTAGTGTTTGATTTATAAAGTGTGTGTCCAGCTGTTTTGATGTCTTTCAAGTTCCTAAGCCAAAACATGCTGTCATGTCAAATGCTTTATACAATTCTAAATCCACTACATCAATGCTATTGCCTTAATCAACCAGAGCCAAGCAAAAATATTCAGTCTGGTGACGTGTTTCCAATAACATAGTCCAAAGTTTCTATATGAGAACAACCAGAGCAATTGTTCAAGCCAATAGCGGTAACAAATGGGGAATAGATTACTGGAGAAAGCAATGCAAATCATCTCATGTGCATGGAAAATGGCAAAAAGGCCTGAAACCATAATAAAATTAACAATATTTACTGAATTCAAGCCTTCTTTGCACTGCTTAATTCCACCAAGGACCTTTACAATTCCATTTTAAAGATTCTTTTCTTCCTGATAAACACACTACAAGTAAAAAAGCTATCATGTTGTTCATATTTTTGTTGCCAAATTTTCTGACCATACAAATGTTCTTCCCATCCTTCTGTTTACTTCAAGAAATTTCTGACAATTGTGTGCTTTTGATTACTTTCAACATCTTCCTTTTCTACATGGTACACTGAGTATGGATACACTACATGATACACTGGCTATGGTGGCTGGCAACCTACTTGCAGATCCCCTGCATGGCAGATGAGACTGTTTGACCCAGAAGAGCTCTCTATCTCTGTATTGTACTTTTCCAGGGGCACCAAAAATGTGTCATATGCTGGAGTTATTGGATTTTTTTTCTGTTAAATTTCTCTTTCTTGGTTCATTTGTCTCATGCTTGCTTTATGTTTTGTGATACTAGACCCTCTGCAACCTTCTCCTATGTCTATAAGTGGTCTGTACTTTAACTGAGCATGTGTAGCTACACCACAACCACTCACACTTATCCAATCACCAGCTTTGCATTTATAATGAGTTCCTTTCCCCCTGACCAAAACAAGGTCTGATAGAAAGTCTCTAGTACTCTTTCAATTAGGAAATACTCAAAGATGTTTTAATAACAGTCACATGAGTGCACGACATAACACATCCACACTCAGACTGAAGGTCTTCCTCCTGCCGTGTAGATTTATTTCCAGAACAGGCACCAAAGGAATAGATTGCATTGCCTTGCATAGGTATCACTTGTACGTTGTTCTGTCCTTGAACTGCTGAAACAATGATTCACAACATAGAATTCCCTAATCCTTCTCCTGGAGCTTCTGAGCCATAGCAATTGAAAAATCTTCAGTATTTAAAGACATTTAGAAAAAAAAACACTTTAAAATATGTTTATGCTTTCATAAACAGTAAGAGGTACTATGGCTGGAAATGCTGAACAGTGTTAAGTTTTTTTGTGCGGCACCTATTACCCAAGTACAGAAACACATGTACACACGCGTATGTACGTATATATACACACGCATTAACAATTCCAAAACACATTAATATCAGTTGCACTGGCATATTATTTGCTCCAAGTAAACTAACTAAGTAGGCTGATAAAGATTTAAAGTCTTCTGATAATAAACTTACAAAGGTGTGTCTCAAGCTAGTTTTTCACAGACAGACCTTGGTCAGACCTGAGCATGTGGGGTGATCCTCTGCACCCACTTGATAAGTGGAACTTTCCAGACTAAAAGAATGAAATTATAACAATACTTATTTGTGTTCCTGATACATTTGAAGCCAGAAGTAAAACAAAGTACCAGTACAGCAGCTCAGTGGAAGGTAGGGAAAAATCTGTGAAAACAGATAACATTCTCAATTGCTGAACCCCATTCTGTACTTAAGCCCTGTTAATCCCTTCAAAAAGACACCTGCAAATACCTACATACTGATATGTGCCTGAGTACACAGAAGGTGAGGAGGGGATGATGGGTAGAAAGCCCCCAAGAACAGCCTGGACAAGAAAACCAAGCTCTGGGTGCAGTTCTGCATGTGCTATTCTATCAGAATGAATTGCAAAAGCAAGACCCTTGTTCAACCAAATCTGCATCACCCTTGCTTCTGTAGTTTGTGATGGGTAGACAGGAGGGAGAAAGACCCCAGAAAGTGGAGCCTTAGCAACCAGGCTAGCCTGTCCATGAAGTGGAAAATCAGTAATGGGTTAGGAAACTCACGCAAGTTATAGACAGCCAAGGGCTAAAAAAAGTGTCTGGGTCATTTTGCCAATAAGAGACAGCATTTGACATCATATCATTTGCAGCAAGGGTTGAATGGTGTTAGGTGAGAATGGTAGAAGCTCAGTGGGGAGACAACATGTGGGCTAGGCTGGGAGCTGCTGAGGAAAAGGCTGACAAGGGTGTCCTACAGAACAACACAGCACTGAGGTGGCACAAAGCAACAATTTCCATTACAGGCACAATCTAAAACTCTTGTTCTGTGGTCACCCCAGCCCTCCATTACTGCATCAGACTTCTTTCTGGTCTCAGCAACTGTAAAGATATATTCCTTGCTGCCATCATTAATCTGCTTATTATTCTCATTACACCACTTCTTATGCCTACCTTTTAGCTTTTCCTTCTCTACTTAATTCCACATCATCTCCTTGTCTTACCTTCCAAAGTTTTTTTTTATCTATCATTTCTCATGCAGTATTAAAAGCTCAGCTTTACTTTCTGATACATCACATTGGTAGCCCCTGCTATCATTAGCCCTTGATAACAAAGAAAAAGTTCCTGCTTTCTTCTCTGCTGTCCCTGCTTTTGGATTAAGTTTATGAAGCACCTACAGAGCAATTATATTTTTCACCTAAAATCACTCCTAAAAGTTTTCCCTTTCAGGGATGCCAACACCAGTTATTATGCCAGTGTGCTAAAACTGTTACCAGCCGATCCACAAAAGAGCAAGCGAAAGGAAGAGCCAATTTGGGGATGAAAAGGACCAAAGTGAAGAGAAAAAAAAGAGTTCCTGGAGAAAGGCAGCAGCAAGTCTGACAGAAAACTCCCAGAGAGAGGCAAGAAGCAGAAACCCAAGGAAAAGTGGTAGAGCTGGGGGCCAAGGGAAATAGGTTCTGTAGCCTGCTCTAAGTAAGTTTTGGTAAAGGGAGGTCGAGAACTGGACTGAAATAGACACAAAGTACAATTCAGTGAAGATGAAAACAAGTTCAAATAAATGAGTATAGAAAGCAGTATGCTAATTATCCAATAAAATACCACAGATGTTTAAAAAGCAATGAGACTATATGCACTGCAGTCACTCTTGCACTGGAACCCAGCCCTTACTATGTGATCAAAATTGTATTTCTTTTCCTTCCTGGAACTGCAGCCAGAAAGGCCATGGACTTTTGATTTTCTAAGAGGAGATAGGTTCAGCAAGAAGATCTGGCTCGTGGCTGGGCCCAGCTTGACTGGAACCTGGGAAGCTGGATACCAGCTGGATACCAGCTGGGAAGCTGCTGCAGCATCACTGGGGCAGGGACTGGTGGCCTCAGGAGGCTGACATGGGGTCCTGGGCAGTAGGGGGCAGCCCCAGGGTATTGGGCAGTGCCCTGTTACTGCTTTTGGTGCCTGACATCTGGTAATGGGCTCTGGGGCCTTGTTATCTAAACACTTAATTCAAAATTCCATGCACTTACTTGTCAATTGCCATTTAAATCCTTCAAAACCAATCACAGGAGAACAAACTTCACTGCTTTCTTTTATGGAATCTAGATAAGCCTAAAAAACTTGGAAAGAAGGAAAAAGGAAGAAAAAGGAAGCACAGAAGAAAAGTTTAGAACAATGCACCCTGGCCAGGGTGGCAATGAATGATCTCCTCCCAAACTTGTTTCATAGGAGATGGGCCTCACAAAATCCCTCTGCTTTGTCACATGTATAACTAACTCTCTGCCTTTGCATATGTCTTAGTGGGCTCTCCCATGTTTCTCTTCTCAGTTAATGTCAGTAATAGCAATATTTTCCTTGCCATTCAGGTCTACCTGCCTTGTCTCAGACCTAGATCCTCTTTGACCCCTCCTGCTTTTCACCTCCCTGTGCAAGTTTGATTCATTTATTCCTGCCACTGCACACCAAATAGCACAGTCAAAAGTGTTTGTAAAAGTCCCAGTTCCTTAGCACACCACTCCCAGGCAAACCCCTGTTTGCTGTTCACCTTGTTATACCCTTGTGTCCCCATCCCTTGTACCCCTTAACCATAATTGATGACAGCTATGACCTCTCTTTCCCTCTTTACACTCCAGTGAATACAAAGCATTTCTGCTTAAATGGTTTTCCTTTTTGCTTCTATCTCCTCCAGCTTCTCCTGTCATTCTAGTCTAGATTTTGAACCTTATTTTCAGGATCCAAAACTAATTTTGTCTGAAACCATACCTCTATTCTCATTACCCCCCACTCTTTCTTTTTTATACTCCTTCAAAGACTCCCTTATAGGAATCATGTACAAGTCCTACCACCAGTGATTTGGTGTCTGCCCTTTTACAGAAATAACCTCTTTGCCTGAAACATCCTGACACTGACAAACTGTGTGTATACCTTTTTCTCTCTTCCTACATGAATTCTGGCTTATTCTTTCTTTCTCTTCTGCTCTCTTCTGTGTTGCAGGGCAAGCTGTTCAGCAGAAATGTTATGTTTAAAGTCTGTTTCTATGAAACATGTTTTTATAGCATACTATGACACTTGCAGCACCAAAAATTAAGAAGTTTGGAGACAGTAGGATTAAAGTGATAAGTTAAATCATAGAGAGCATAAAATGAAGTGTCTGCTGGCTTTTGGCAGAACAGTCTTGAAACTAAAGACTTGACATTTCAGAGCATTTGACATTACAGTACACTCTAAGTTCAAAACAGTCATGTGCATTCACTTGCAGATATAAATGCTTGAAAAATCTGCAAATCTGCTTTCCAGAGTTGGCTCAAGTATCCATAAAATGGAGAATGGTCAGTCAATGAGTGTCTGAAAAGGTGGGTTCCCCACACCACATGGGATTATCATAGTAGACAAAGAACATAAACTCTCCTTAAAAACTCTTGCCTGGTTCACTGCACACCTTCCTTCATCTGCCATAGATAGCAGAGATCTTACTGGACAGCCCTTGAATGTCTCATTTGAGCCAAACTTGTTCATCCTGTGAGCCAAACATGTCAAGTTGTGTGGAGTATTTTGTTTCTTTAAAAACCAGGTGTTGAAAAGGTACTCAAAAAAAGTATTCATGAAGTATCACAACAACAGGCACAAAAATCATGGTCAGGGTTGAATCAGCTCCCTTGACCAGTCTTATGATGCTCACTCTAATGGAATAACTAACACTGGCAGCAGATTGCTATCTTCTAAACAAATCCAGCATCAACAGTAACAAGTCCCAAACTCACCAGCCTTACCTACTGGCAGCAACAAAGCAGTGAGACTTGGCCATGTGGGATGCCATTCCCACATGGTCCATAGCACAGCTTGTCCCTGCTGGACAGGACCAGGAAAATGGTCCATAGCACAGCTTGTCCCTGCTGCCCCTGCTCCCAGCATTAGCATGGCCTGCCCAGACTCTTCCTCTCCTGGTACCACCACTCTTTGCGCTCCACTGTCCAGCAGCACTCCAACACTCCTCCTCAACACATATTTGCATGGCCACGAGAGCTTTTCCTTTAGCCCCCATCCCAGGTGTGACCCCATCTTTCCCAGTCCCTTCTTCTACTCCTCAGGCAAAACTTTAACCCAATTTCCAGCAAATTCTTACCTCCAAAAGCCTTCCTCATATCGTCCCCAGGCAGCTGGCCCTGCAAATCCTGTTTTCCAGCTTCCCAAACAGATCTCACCCTGATTCTGCTGTTCAGCCTTCCTCATGCACAAGCCAGCTCTTTGCTGGCTCCCTCTGCCAGACTCCTCCCTTTGTCTCCTCAGTCAGCCTCACAGCCCCCCTTCCAACAACCACACTTCCGAGCCCAGCTCATCAGAACTGTCTTTCCTTCTGCTTCCAAGATTCCCACACAGCCCCACTGCTTCTCACTCTCAGTTCTGTTCTCAGCCAGTTCCAGGCTCAACACTTCAGCTTCTATAGTTATTTTTGTATCTCCCAAGCTAAACTGATACATTTTCCTTTTCTTTCCCTCCCACATCAATTTTCACACTAGTCATCAAGGCACATTTTCCTGATGATTTTGCTCCTTGAATCTATTTTGCCAGCAATCCCCAACAATTTCTCTCTAGAAATCTTGCTCTTGCTTGTTCTTTAAAGCAGATTGTTTACTCTCCTGTGCAGAAGAGGTTCCACTGAGAATGTACAAGAGGAAACTCTTAACCTCATTTCTGAAATGCTTATTTCAAAATCTGCAATGTACCTGAACTTCTTAGAGAAAAGGTTACTGGAATCATTTAAGAGAAGAAAAAAGAGCACAGATTTCCTGTATAAAAATCAAGAAATTATTTTTGCTCAAAGGGATTATAAAAATATCCTGAAGCAGATATCTAGCCTGAAAAACTTCTGCTGAAATGGTTGAAATTTGACACAATCCTATGTATATGTAAACTGTATTGAAATTAGAAGAGTCAAGATGCATACCACCCTTAATAAAGTCAGAAAGTGAATGAAAGCCATTGTCATTTCATTTCAGGCACCAGAATCCCTGTAACATCAACTTCTTAACTGAGGAAAGCCATAGCAATGAATAACAGGCTGCCAAAAAATCCTCTGTAGATTCATCACAGTGTGATTTCAAAAGCTAAACAATGTCTCAGTTTATGCCTTAAAATATTTGATGTCAATTTCTAAATATATAAACAAATAAAAAACCCAACCAACTCTGAAAAATAAATATCTGTTTGCAGAGATTTGCCTACACTTACAAAATCATGGTGACACGAAAACAACAATCTACTTTTACTCACAAATCCAGTTTTACTCACCAATCAGACAGCCTCAGTGGAGATTTCACATGCCTCTGAGTGATGCTAAACAAACAACAAAGATTCAGACAAAGAAATGTCAGTCCAGAGAGCCATGTCATTTTAATTTTATGCCTAGGGATGGAAAGGAAATAGGAGAAAGATTTTGTGTTCTCCTTACCTGATCTTTAAGGCTGGCCAAAGTGCTTCTGTATCCACACAGATTCTTTCACAGGAGAGCATTTGAAGCACTTTGTGCACGTAGTATTTGCCTCTGTTAAATACCCCACTAAAAGTTGCCAGTGTTTCCCTGAGAATTTTTAGGTGAGCATCTCCAGCTGCACATTACAAAGTACTGTGCTGTGTCTGTCTCTAGGTATAATGAGCAGCATTTAACCACTCCCCGCGCAGGGTCTACAGCAGTTGTTAGAGACTGCCAAGTGCCTCAAGAGCAGCCTGCCAAGAGGCTGCCTGCTAAGCAACACAGAAAGGGGATGGTCAGGAATATGAGGGCAAAGGTAATTTGGTTGAGAGTAATTGTGCTGTGATAATATGCATTATTTTTAGATGGAGAACAAGAGGCAAGATCAATTCAAACCAAATGAGCTCTATACAAGAAGACTCCAATGAACTCTGGGAACTGGAAGGTAAGTTCTCATGGGAAACATGGCTAAAGCAGAAGGAATTCAGTAGAGTTGGCATGTCCTTAAAGAAATTATGTTTAGGGTACAAACACAAACAATCCTACACAGTGGGAGGATAGGAAGTATAGTCAGAGACCAACTTGGCTACTTGGCTAAGCAGCCCAGTCTTCAGTGACCTGAAACACAAGAAGGAAATGTCCAGAAAGTGGAAACCAGGTCAAACTCCTAAGGACAAGTATGAAAAAATAGTAGTAGATGCTGAAACCAAGTAATAAAGGATAAAGCACAAATTTAACTGCAAAAAGCAATGGATATAAGAGATAGCAAGAAAACAAATCTGGAAGGAAAAGAAAAACCTAGTGATAGTTCATGTGCAGAAGGCTGATGTACATTTTCCATCATTCTTCATACAAGGGTAAACTGTAATTACATGACTAATAACTAAACTCAGTAAGAAAGAATCTATCTAAAATAGGAAAAGAACAGGACCAAAAATAATTTGAATATACTGCAGTTCACATCATCCTCAAGTATACCACTACTGCATGTCTCCAGGAGAGCTCTCTAATTGTTGTTGATAGACTAAGGGTCCCTGGACTGATAAAGGGACCTACACTCCTGCACAAATACAGGAGGCTCCTTCATAACCTGCTAAAGAGGTGCAGTGCGTGCTATACAGGCACCTGAGCCTGAGGAAGTGCATGTTAAGATACCTTGGCAACTGAGAGAAGCATGGTCAGATCTGTTTGCTTTGTCTGAAAACTCTCAGAAGTTGTATGAGAAATTTGTGAAGTGGTGAATCAATGTTCATTTTATAAAGTCAAGAAGAGATCAATTCTGCAAAAAATACTAGAAAAAAATGAAAATATAGATTATTCATAAAAGGTTGGAGATAGTCAAGCTACATTGCTTTGTATTTTTTGGCATATTGGCTATTAATTTCTGTAATATGGCAAGAAGTCTTACAAATAGAGAAGCAGTAGGACACACAATATGTTTTAATTTTACTAATGCTATTGACATTATAGCATTGACTCATAACATTTTCAAAAGTATATTAAAGTGAAACTATTTCTGGAAGAGTGAAAAACTACCTGGGTGTAGGGAACAAACAAGGGAAAAAAAAACCCAACAGCAAAACCACAGACTAAGATTAGTTTTTAATCATTCACTATCAAACTCAAAAAATATAATCAGTAAGATTCTAGCTGGCTAAGTAATGGTGCAGGTCATTAATGATTTGGATAAAGGAACAATCCCTCTACCTCACAGATAACAATAAGCCCATGTGAACAGTAAAGTCATTGCATGATACATTAAACTCAGAATGCTTTCAACAAATAAGATAAATTATCTGTAGGAGAAAACACATGAGAATGAGTTGTGTTTACAAGTGTCAGGTTCGAACGGGGAATAATAGTTCATGAAAATGTGGCAGCCATCCTGCCAAAAAAGAGATAAGAGGGGTATACCAGTCAGTCACAAGTTATTCAGGAAAAAGTAGCGTTTCATCGTATCAAGAATGCAAACTACATATTAGGAAGAGAAATTGCTTTGATTGTATATTTGCTTGATACATTAAGGAATACCTCCTATTATATTTCTGTCTAGCACAGCAACCAGTAGCACTGTGTCCTGTTCAAGCAAAACTGTTCCAAGAGAAGGCAGACCAACTGGAAAGAGTCCAGAGAAAAGCAGAGAAAGTGGTCAGTTGTCTTGGGAAAAAAGAAAAGCCACAAGAAAGAGAGATTGAAAGAATTGGGGTTCCTCAGTTTAAAGAACAGAAGGACAGCTAAACACATGAAAACTATCATCTACACAAGTTACCTCTAGGGAGGAAAGGAGGAATTATATTTTTTTTTATCTGTAGTGGATAAAGTGACGGGTTCAAACTATGACACTGAAGGTTATGCTAAATATTAAGGAAATCTTATTAACAGTAAAGACAATTAGATCTTTTTTAATTTCTGAGGTACTATTGATTCTCTTTTGGAGCTTCAGAATGCACAAGATGAAATCTTGAGGTCTTTTCCAGTCTCCTTTTAAGTCCGTGGTTCATCCTGTTGTATAATTTAGATGCCCCATCTTACCTCTCTACAAAAACTACATTTATCAAAGTTTTCATGCTAAATTATACAAACCCAGACTGTTATTTCAATATAGTGACTCTGAACCAATGAAGCCACTATGGGGCTTAACACAGCCCAGAATGGCATGATGTCACTTTTTTTTCTACTGTAAATCCCATTAGCTCTCATAAGAATATATCTGGCTTTAATTCTGAGCTCTTTTTTTCCCCCCTGCAATTAAGGCAACATAACAAAAAAACTAGGAAACCACATGGAAATGTTAACAACTGCAAAATTATTTCTGCATCTGAGGAGACCAGTTGAAAAGCCAATTGCCCATGACATCACTAAACTAAAATTAGAACTCAGTGTCTTTTAAAACACAAACAGAAAACACAAACGTTTTCATTTACTAACAAAACACCTAGAAGATTAAAAAAATATATACTATTATTCTAAAAGGAATAGATAAAAAAATAAGTACCTCTACAACAATTTCTGCCTCTGGAGCTTCCCGCTGGATACAGCTTTGTGCAGCTCTGGCTGAGTTTTCTGCTTTCTGTTTACTTAATGCCTTAGCTCAGATAAAAAGAAGGTGTATCCTTGAATACTATACGTACAGCACAGCGCATTGTGGTCTTGCTTCAGCAAGCAAGTTTGAATTTTTTCTTAGCAATATTTGACTTCTGAAAAAAGGGAAGAGAATATTTAGACTGAGTGACCTTTACCTTAATTTTTAAAACATCCTCTATTTTAAATAATTTCCTTCATCCATTCCCTGACCCTGCACTATGCAACCTTTCACTTTCTGCTTCAAAAAATGTCTGACTCAAAGCTCAGAGAAGTTGGTCTGAGACATTTCAGTCACTGATATCAAATACATTGATTTCTACCTATTCTGGTGTGGTATGCAATCATTTAACTTCTAGCCTGTCTGTGTGTCAAGAGCTGTTTGGTGACATAAGGATGGACAAAAGTGCATACGTGAAGTATTCAAAGAGATGAAAGTGTATGCATGAATTCACCCTGAGACTGACATTGATTGAAGGATTGAAGATGGAAAAGGGAATTAAATACTTGAATAGAATGCATTTGGAAATATTTTTAAATACCTGTCCTTAACTCTCTCACAGCTTACTGATGATACTATGAAATAACCCTTGTCAAGGGGATGCCTGTAGCCCCTGCCATCCAAAGGGACATGACAGACTTGAAAAGTGGGCCTCTGAAAATGTCATGGAGTTCACAAGATCAAATGCAAGGTCCTGCTCCTGGCTTGGGGCAATGCCAACCGCAAAGGCAGGCTGGACATGGAATGATTGAGAGCAGCTCTGAGGAGGACTTGATGGTGTTGGTGGATGAGAAGCTGGGCATGAGCTGGCAATGTGTGTTTGCAGCCCAGAAAGCCAATTGTATCCTGGGCTGCCTCAAAAGCAGCGTGGCCAGAGGGGCGAGGGAGGGGATTCAGCCCCTCTGCTCTGCTCTGGTGAGACCCCACCTGCACTGCTGTATTCAGTGCTGGAGCCTCCGACATAGAAAGGACATGAACCTAATGGACTGAGTCCACAGGAGGGCCACAAAGATGACTAGAGGGCTGGAGCATCTCTTCCTGTGAAGACAAGTTGGGAGGGTTGGTGTTATTTGGTGTGGAGAAGAGAGGGCTCTGGGGAGACCAAATTGGACCTTTCAGTACCTAAAGGGGGCTTATAAGAAAGATGAGGACAAACTTTTCAATAAAGTAGTGATAGGGCAAGGCGCAAAGTCTTTTAACTGAAAGAGGATATATTTAGACTAGATACAAGAGAGATATTTTTTTATTATGAGGGTGGTGAGACACTAGAACAGCATGCCCAGAAAAGCTGTGGATGCCCCATCCCTGGATGTGTTCAAGACATGTGTTCTAGTGGAAGGTGTCTCTGTCCATAGCAGGGTGGTCATAACTAGATGATCTTTAAGGTCCCTTCCAACCCAAAGCATTCCATGATTCTATGAAAACAGTTGTTCAACTCTAACAAATACATAAATAGAATATGGGCCTATCCTATGCACAGCAACCCGTGTATTTTGACTGCGCCTTTGTCATGGGCAGGAAGGGGATTGGAAGAGGTAAGCTGGACTTCAAGCCCAACTTATTGCCTACTGAAATTGACAGCAACTTGAGCTCATGAAAGCTTTAAGTCTAATTTGAGTCACAGTAGTGTCCAGTAGCTCTGCATCAGCAGCTTTGCCTAGGCTTATCTTTTAGTTCATTTCACACCCTCATTTGTACCTCAAAAGTGAGACTCTGCAGCCTGCAATAGTTTGGTGTTTATTTTGGAAGAAGAAAACCAGACCACATCACTAGGCCACCATGACTGCCTAAAGACCTATATCACTACTACTCACCTATCCAAAGAGGAGAGCACCACTCTAACCAAGTCCACAGCATGAACCTGATTTATTCAATTTCTTTAAAGCCTAAAAGTGGTATGGTTGCAATTAAAAAATCCAAAAGTGCACGCGACTTTCTTGATAAATTTGCTGATTTTGTGCTTCCTGGAGGCATAACACTATGTTACCTACTGTACATTTAAACAACATGGAAGAAAACCAACAGAAGTTCACTGGAAGTTACCTCCCAGTATGCTTCTTTATTGTCAGTGACTTATAAATTCTCTGGTAAATGATGGACTTTATTGACTTTATTCACCAATCACAATTATAAGATTGTAAGATTTAAAAATTTGTAGATAATCTTTGTACTGTACCCTGAGGCAGAACAACACCTTATCAAATAAAATCACAAGTGGATCAGTTACACATTATCTTTAGAAGCTAAACTACCAACAAAAGCAACTGTGATAGAAGTATAATCTACAGGCAATAATTTTCAGTTATGACTGTTTTTAGGAGAGCAATACCTGGAGAAGAATCAGAATATAATTTTTCTACCCAAAAGACCTAAATTACAAAGGAGTACTGCTGATAGAACAAACTAATCTTGATGGAGTATGCTCATTATTAGGGAGGCTAAGCAGAAGCTTCCAACATTTCAGCAAAAGTGACTTTGGTGTTAGAGAAATAAGGGGGGGTTCTTACTCTCATATTTTTATTAGAAGAATGGGGCAACATGTTTGTGGTACAGGAAAGGAATAAGCAGATCATGTTGCAGATGTGAAGGAAATAAGCAAATGCTGATATTTTTACAGAATTACATGTTGCAAATGGAAGAGAATCTCAGTCTTAAAACAACACTCTGGTGGAGTTTTTTTTTAAATTTACTTCTGTTTCTACTTGTGGTGGGAAAAGAAAGTATAGCAAAGGGAAAAAGTGCCTGTTCAATTGTGTTGCCTTGTGTTACAACATCCCACATCTTCTGCAAATTTGGAAAATCCAGCTTGTCACTGACTTAAGAGACTTTTTAGAGAGATATAAAGCACCCCAATACAGATGCAGTATCATGAAGACCTGTGCCCAGAACAATATTTGTACCCTCCTGGTTCACATCACAGATTTATGAGAGCTTCTTAGTGGAATTGCTGAAACCTTTAGTTTGGGGAAAGCTTTCCTAGATCTGATGGGCAAGGGATCTGGTTTTCTAGGCTAGTCTTGTGCAGAACTCACATCTCATTTAGTTACCGCTTGAAACTAGATAGATATGTTTGGGCTAAAACACACTTCTCCAAGAAGCACCCAAACCTGTTTTTAATGATATTAAAATGTTTTTAATGATAAGGAATCCATCCTCTGTTCTTCTATCTTAAGTCACCATCACTTGAGTCTTTCCTAATAAAAACTGTCACCTTTTTCCCAGCCTGAATTTGTGAAAACTCAGTCACCAGCCCCAGAATCTTGTTAAACATTTCTCCAGCCAGACTGAACCAACTTCTGCCATCAAGCTTTGCTCTGCAAAGTAGAACACAGACAGGAATAAAAGGAAACCAGGAGCAGCTGGTAACTTTGAAATGTACTCTATATAAACACATTTCAGTTATTCTTATGACCCTTCCCAATCTTCAATATCATCCATAAAGTACAAACAGAAGTACTGGAGCTGGTGCCAGGAAAGAGCATATATCAGTATCACAGAGAAAAGTTTCAGCTTCATTAAGTCAGTATTTGAAATGCAGTATTTTCCCAGAATATAGCACAGTGGATCCTAGAGGGCTGGATGTGTGCTGTCTTGTCATATGAGGGTTTGTAGCAGGCATTAATCATTATAGTCTTTTATCCTTTATCTTCTAAAACAGTGACCTGCAACACAGTACATTTGATCTTACTCTGAAAATACCAAATAAACTTAGTTTTAATTGGGAAAAAGTAACATGTGAAAATCAAACTAACACTTTCAATCTGAACAAAAAAATTTGGGAAAGATTATAAGAATGAAATTCTTAAAACACTAAAAAGTTGTACAAGTTTAAAGTAGGAGTAGCTGTATACCCTTTACCTCCATACATGGATAAACATTAACATACTTACATGGTTGTTCAGAAGCATAATAATATCAGTTACCACTGCAAACCACTGTATTATTTGTCCCAAGTAAACTGATGAAAATGGGTGATACATATTTAAATCTCCTGGAGATAAATTTCTAAGTGCAGGTGTGTCTCAAACAAACATTTGGCGGGGAAAAATCTTGGTCACAGTCAAACAGGGTGATCTTCAGCACTTGATCTAGGGATAAGATTTTCCATGTAAAAAATAAAATTACAATAATACCCATATATGTTGCTGATATGTTTCAGTGTTGAGGCAAATAGTTGAAGCGATGGGGTTTTCTAATAAAAGACCAGCAAGACCTCTGGAAGCAGATAGCAGGAATAGTGATTGGGTTGCATTCTATGCATAAGCTCTCTTAATCACTGGATGGTTGATATGCCAGCTGGCTTTTCCATAATTTAAAACAATTTATATTTGATTATTTAAATAACAAATGCAAAATAAGGTTTGCTCTCATTATTTTATAATCAAATTCCTTCAAAAGTCCTGAAAAGAACCTGAACCAACCAAAGAAACCAGACATGTACACACATTCACACACATGACCCCAAAACAAAATTGTTGATGCTGTGATCTGAATTTGGAAGAGAAATATTTTCTCTCCTGATGGGAGAAAGGAAGGAAAGTAACATACACTTGCTACGCATAAAAAAGCAATATTCAATAAGGAACATGAAAAGGAAAGGAGAATATGCAGAGAAGCCTCCATGGTCCCTCAGTTAATATGGCTCAGAAAATTAAAACTCATAATTAGACTGTTGTCCTTCAGACACCAGTTATTCACAGTGCTCTTGTCTCTTAATAACTGCAGCCTTACCTTGCTATAATCACTATATTCAGAAGTCTGACATATTGCATTCACTGTCTACGTCTCTTTTCAATCCTTCATTTCGACCATACCCCACATCAATTGCTTGACTGGGTTCTGAAGACCCCATATGTCTTTGCTGTGTTCATCAGAAGTGCTCTCTCAGCTGCAAGACTTCCAAATGGGTACTGTATTACTGGTTCTTCTGGAGTTGAAGAAAATTGTATCAATAGAATTCCTCTTAACTAGACAATAATCTTTATCAAAGGTATCAGATCAGTACAGGATGATCTACCTTTGGAATAATTTATGTTCCATTTTATTTTTCTGCTTTAATTCCTTCCTTTAAAATCTTGAAAAAGAAATGTAAAAGCTGAAGTTGTTAGGCTTAAAGAAGACTGATATGAAACATAATAGTCTTCAAGTAAAAGAAACCTTTGCAAAGAAAAGGAAATAATCTCTTGTGTTTGGAAGAAATGAGAAATCATGTGTGTGTACTACAGTGAGAAACTTCAGTTAGATATTAGAAATAAACATTTTGTGATAATTTTGTTAAACTCCAGCAAGAGGCTGTCTAAGTAGGCTGCAGTTTCTCTGCCAGCTGGGGCTTTTCTGCCTGATCTGGATGTGTCCCTTCTCTACTTCTCTGTCATTTTCATGATGTGGTTTTCTTGGTCCTCAATACTTCCCCTCCTGAAAGACCCAGCCCGCTGCATGAGAGGTTCAACTCTTGTTTTCACTTTTGTGAGAGAGAAAGAGGGTTTTTTTGCTATTCTCAGCCCCAGCCTCTGCAGCCACACAGTAAAGCTGTCACAGAGGTGCCCCTGGAGCACCATCATTATCTTCTCTCACTAAGAAGATTTGTTCTGCCCTGGTAACCTAAGACAGGGACCAAAATTCTGTTCTGTTGTGGAAAGCCTATGCACACCCCCACACACATGCTGGGGTTGCTGCCTTTTCATGCTTGACGGTGAGTACCACACAATGAGCATATCAGTGGTCATGGACAGACAAGAACAATGACTTTCTTTCTTGATGGAAACAACTGCTAGAAGAGTGCTTCCAAAAGCCCAAAGCATACACATTAGGGTCCCAGAAAAAGAAAGAAAGAAAGGTTTAATTTTTCCTGGCTTTATGAGAATTTCTCAGTTGAGTCAGGGTCATGATTTTGTCAAAGGTCACCTGTTTGCATGCTAAGAGGATTATCTTGTCACATACCTGTACAGATGCAGATATACCTCCAGGGGTGTATTATGTAACAGGTGAGAAAATGCATTTGTCCACTAGGCAGAAAAATTGGGATGTGCAGGTTATGAATGCCAAGGGAAAAAAGGACAGGTATTTTGTAATTGCCTTCAGACTCCACAGAAGGCTTAAGTCTGAGCCCATTGCAGCAAGGTTATAATATGGAATAATGTGGTTTCTCTTGTTCTAAGAGATCAGACCAGCCTGAAATTTTCTAGCCACCAGAGCAAAGGGTGAGTTGTTATAGAAAGGTATGGATGCAGTTCAATTCTTAAAATTCAGTCATCTGTGACTCAACTGCAATAATTAAAATAGTGCTGGCACCAATCAGTACAATAATTTTAGAAAGCTTCTGACAGTGCTCCTCTAGCTGTAACAGAAATGTAGTAATCAATAATGGGGCTGTCAGAAGTTAGTGCAATCTTTTGTTCCTTCATTTTACTTATTGGCTACTGATATAGCATAGGTAGAGCAGTCCTTGGATCCTAGCCTTCAGACCACAATTCTTTATCTACCCACAAATTGGTTCATTTTTTAAAAATCTAGTCTCCTCATTGCTTTAACTCCATCCACATTTTTTCCCCTAAACAGAGAGCAAAGTTTCATGATAGCCTGTATGCTTTATTTGGAATATCGCATTCTCTGCTCAAATGCTGCCATTGTACTGATAAGTAATAGTAAAAGACTACTTAATTTAAAAAATATCAGAAGAGCCCTCTGAAAGTCACCTGGTCCAACCCCCCCACTCAAAGTGGGGGGGACAATCACCAATACCAAACAACATCACCCACAGACTTGTCAAGACTTGAAAAACTGAAGCATAAGAAGGTAGAAGGTCTTGTAGGAGGGTACTACTACAGCTTGCACAGTGTCAGTGGTCATTTATGAGGAATGTTTCTCTGAGATGTAGCAATGGTAAGGAGACAAAAGCCTTTGGACACTGTTCTGAACACATACATTTCTATGCTCTAGTCCTTGTAATACAACATAAGGGTGTTTGAAGACATCTGAGGTAAATAATCTCTTTGTTTACCTTTTGCAATACAGAATGAATGACAGTTTCCCTTACCTATATGTTCATGATTGCTTTGACAAAATCCCAGAACAAAGTGGATCATTTAACACAAATCTGTCATGAACACCAAGATGTATTAAGTTAAGGAACACTGAAAAATAGCTGTCTTTTTCTCTGTTCCACAGTAAAATTTTCACCTAAACAATTGCTCTAAATAAAGAGCTAAGGCCTCATGAAGAGTCACAGCTGATGTTTCACCACTAGTTAGTAGAAGTGCTAGCTATGAAAATAGGATAGTGGGGTTGGGAGTGAAATCAAAGATATTGCTGTCACCTAGAGCGCCTAGAAACTACTATCAGGAAGTCTTCCCTGACACTCAGAGTAAGTTGTCCCACTGAGAAGGGATCAGTGCGTACTCACTAAATCCAAGCAAGTTCCAGAAGGAATTGGGCCTAATGAATCATAAAATGGTTTGGGTTGGAAGGGATCTTTAAAAGTCATCAGGTCCAGCCCTCATGCCATGAACAAGGACATGTTCAACTAGACCAGACTGGTCAGAATCTGATCAAATGAAGTCTTTCTGATAACCTGAATACACAAGGAAAGTAGTGCTCCCATACCATCTCTGATAACAGTTGCATAGGCCTTGGCTCCTGACCACCTCCACCTGAGAGGACAGGGCTTTTTCTAGAGACACCTCCTCAGAAGGTCCCTGCAATCAGCATGGTCATTGTGTCTATTTCAGAGGCAGGAGAATATCTGCATATGTGACTCTCCTGGGACCCTTTCCATAACCTCTTGCTGTACATCTGAGAACAAAGTAATGGGTTAAATAAAATTGCATTTACATTATGCAATGCCAGTACTTACAGCCAGCTATGCTGACTGGTTTTCATAGAGTGTGTCTTGGTTCCTTTCTTCTGCTTTGTAGTAAGAGTAAATTTACTACCAGTTTTCTGATGGTGTCTCAGTACAATGACATGCAATATAGCCATTGTGCAACCCATTCTCAGATTCCACTATACATTTACAGATTTTTACATTTACTCAGATTTTTGATAACCTGGGAAGAAATTTGGATGGAAGTGTTTGTCTTAACTACATCCTGCCAAGAGTGATATGATTTTATAATGTTAAGCAGTGCTTAAACCGCACTGAAAATGTACATTTTCTGAGGAAAAAGTGGAAAATGGAAGAGTTCTGGGAAGGCCAATCTTAAGGGAAAGACATACTAATATATTTTGGGCTATCATCTCAAAACTGCCCTAGCAGCCAGAATATTTTAGGGATAAAGGACTGCAAGAATCCCTTCAAAGAAGTGCAGAGAATGTTTCCTCTTTCTATAAGCAAAAGTTTCACAAAAGTAGTATTTTTTTTCTCTGCCACACAAAAGACTCCAGCCTTTGCAGAAGACTGGAAAAGGTGTGCAAGCACTGTGTAGTCTAGTACATAAGCAACAGGTAACTGGGGAAGAAGAAATTATTTGTTTTATGATTATGTTTAAAGGTTATCTTCCAACACCAATAATGGAGTATCTCATAATAAAACAGAATAGCCTGGGCTTTTGCCAACAACTTGCAAGAAGCATTAGAGAGACTTGTCTTCAAGAACTGCTGGTTCTTCCTGTATCCTATTTTTGCTTACATTCTTGTAAAAGTAGCAATAAAGGTAAATCAGGCTAGGCATTGCTGATTTTAATTCCTGCCCTCTCTTTAAGATTATCTCCTTAAGACACCTAAAAATTTTCCAACCAGAAAAAAATATAGGAAGTCTGATTAAGATTTCAGACTCTCTTTGCAGGGATTTGTCTGAATACTGATTTGGGAAGGCAGATGAAAAATACAGAAACAATGAGAGGAGAAACTGCACTAAACATAGGCCCTCCACCCTCCAGGGAAAATCCTAAAGTGGTAAAACACTCTAAGTGCCTACTGAAAAATATTAGCTATGGAAAGTTACCTGAGAGTCTTCCTGTACTCAGGAATGCAAGTTCTGTCTTCACTCACAGAACTAGGCAATCTTCATATCTAGATCTTCTGCCAGTTTTTCTTCCTCCTTCATGACTCTTAACTCTGGTATCTGCCTGGAGATAAAAAGTGAGAATTTCAGGCATCTTGCTCTTCTGAATGTGATACATGTTCAGAAACTGCAGATTTTTGGTTTCTCCTGGTCTAGCTATTCCATAAAATTCCATATTATGTGTAATGAAGAAAACAGATACATCATTTAAGTGGTTTTGTACTGTAAATAAAACATTAGAACTGGTGGACAAAGAGGGATAAGAAATGACTAATGGATGGTGACTATTGTTTGTTTTTCTGATCATGCAGAGTTAGGCACTGTATTTTCAGGAGAGTAAATCAGAAAAGCAGTTGTTACACTCCAAATGGGCCTTTGTGTTGCTGATCACTATTATCAGACAGTCACTTCACCACGGTTTTCTAGAAATCACCTGAGCTGGATCTTCTGGTATAAGATTGATGAATGATTGAGACTTTTTTGTAGACACTAAAACATTAGATTTAAAGCTTCCCTGATTAATCTAGGGGATATTGGGTACTTTTTGAGGGAGAAAACAAGAAATTTCTTGTTAACAGAAGGAATAGAAGAATTTCAGGTAAATCAATATATCTGCAGTGTCTTAGGAACCACCAGTAACCCACCAGTTAAAAAATAAGTAGGAAAACAAAATCTACATCTTTAAAATACAATATATGTACTCCTTTTACCGATCAAGGCTTTTTACCTAGCCTGGGCCAGAAGACAGTTAAGGGAAGGGAGGGAGTTCAGAGACAGCCACACTGCCAGCATGGGCTTGAGCTCTGCTCTGCGCTGGTGCAGCTTTGGGTGCCACAATATAAGAAAGACATTAAGCTATTAGAGAGTGTCCAAAGGAGGGCCTTGAGGATGATGAAGGGCCTTGAGGGGAAGCCCTTCATATGAGGAGTGGCTGAGGTCACTTGGTCTGTTCAGCCTGGAGAAGAGAAGACTGAGGGGAGACCTCACTGCAGTCTACAGCTCTCTTGTGAGGGAAAGTGGAGGAGCAGGCATTGATCTCTTCTCTGTGATGACCAGTGACAGGACCAAGGGAATGGCCTGAAGCTGTGTCAGAAAGTTTAGACTGGATATTGGGAAAAGGTTTTTCACTCAGAAGGTGGCTGGGCACTGGAACAGGCTCCCCAAGGAAGTGGTCCCAGCATAAGCCTGACAGAGTTCAAGAGTACTGTTTGGATAATACACTTGGGCATACGGTGTGACTCTTGTCGATGACCCTGTTCAGGGCCAGGAGCTGGACTCAATGATCCTTGTGGATCCAACTTGGTATATTCTGTGATTCTGTGATTTTACCTTCCACAGGCAGAACTGAGAGCATGAGGGAGCTGGGGGGGTCAAGTGCCACAAAACAATCATGAGGCAAAGGTGTGACCTGGCTGGCGTAGAAACAGAGTCACATTAAATGCACTACTCACCTGCTTGTACGTTGGTCACAGCACAGCTTTGCACTAGTGACTAGAGACTAAAGCCACAACCCTTCCTCAGGGCAGCAGTCCTGGAATGAAGACTGAGTGCATGGAGGAGCTCCTGCATCCAAGATGGAGAGCGGGATGGCCGCTGCTCCTGCAGCACTGGGCCCAAGGTAATCCCCGGGATGGCAGGGTCTGTCCTGCTGATAGACACAACAGCTGGGTCCCACTGATAGGACCAGGCTCATGGTCCTGGGCCAGGGCTGGATAAAAAGCCAACCCACAGGGCTGGGCTCAGCTCCATCGTGGCCATGGGGACAGGCCGTGCCAGGGCATCGGCCCAAACACCGGTGGAGGCCCAGAGCCAAGGTGTTCCACAGGCACGGCTGAGCTGGGGGCCAGCACCCGCCAGGGCAGGCAGGGGCTGAGGGCCCTGGGCTGGGCCTACAGCGAGCCCCTGGGCCTGTGGCTGTGGGCAGGCTCCGGCTGAGGCAGGTCCGGCTGGGTGGTAGCCCCAGAGCTGGCACTGCTGCTCTGGGGGGCCCTAAAGGTGACATGGGAGCTTACAGCGACCTGTGGGCCTGGGCCCCCTGACCGCCTGACAAAACAACAGCGCTAAGGTTCTTCTATTTCTGCTTTTTGTACTCCTGTATTTCTTCTTTTGCAATCCTTGTTTGCATTATTTTCACCGGTTTGCTGCACTTTGTGAAAAACACTGTTTAGTCGATTTCCTTAAACTCATTCCTTTGATTGAGCTGATGGGTCCTCAGGAGGATTTAGTTCACCTGTGGGAGCCGCAGCTTCCCTAAATCTACATCTGAAAAGAATCCTTGGGCCATTTTCTTACTAGGTGTTGGAGACAAGCCACTGGTCCCCTCTAAGCCCTGGTGAACACCGGCTCCCTGGGGCTGCAGCAGCCTCCACAATGCTCTCCATGCCAGTTCCCCCTGTCCCTGCAGTGCTGCAGCCACGATTGCATGGATGAGGCATACAGGGATTTGGTCTCCCATGGAATGCCCGTGAGTCCTTGTTCTCTTGTGTGCATGTAGTTAATCATTTCTGAAAAGCAACGTTCCCACAAAATTTCGTATCTGCTGTTGGAACTTTAATCTCATTTGCTGGAGAAAGTAAGATAAATAGTGAATGGAAATAATCAAACTACTGTGCCATGACTGCATATTTTCTTTACATTCAGCTTCTTACAGACCCTCAGCCCTCTGAAACATTCAGTTCACAATTCAAATTTAAAATCTTCATTTTTTGTTCCTCATCTTGTTTGCTCAGTGCCTCACTCCCACTGTTCTGCTGAAAAATAGGCGAGTGTGAGTAATTAAGCCAGAAATAACACATGCACCAAGCTGCTACAATTAATCCACCAGTTAGACTAATGTAGTCCAATTTTAAACTCTAGTTTTCCTGATTTTTCTGTATGAAACGCTGCAGTTTTTAATCTATTACACCAAAACTTCTGCTTTGAATCAAAAAACTTATAAGAAGGGTATATTTTTAACAGAGTTAAAAGACTGTAGGGGGTAATCATGAAGCTTAAGACTGAATGAATAAGTGACAGAAATCTGGTACATCTTGCACTTCCACAGATCAACAGCTGATCTAGGTTGATTGTGCCATTTTCAGAAAGGAACAATTATCTTTACAACCCTCTCTTCCATAAGAAAAAAAGGCATTTTCAAATGTCATTTCATGATTTCCAAAACAGCTCCTACCATTTGCTCTCTACAGTGATTGGCTCACTCCTGTTCCTCAAAGATGTCAAAATTTAACAGTCTGTTCAGTATTTTAACTTAAAAACTCCTACTTCTTTCCCACCCCTTCCCCTTTTTATGCAATAATTTGTATTTTTGCTGTTGCTTTTATATACCAGATATTGTTGAATAATAATTTTGCACCAACCTGATGAAAATTTAGAAATACCTCTAGTCTTTCCAACTTGTTTGCCACTTGTGTTAAGTCTGCTTTATTCTAGAACATTTTCAGTTTAATTTTTTGCTTGTGCAAGTATCAGATCACAATATTTACATGTTGAATATTGCCAATTATATCATAAGGAAGTTCAGTTCTCAAATTTTTATTGAAAACTACCTGAATTCAAATATTTTTTAGCTATGCCAATTAAGAGTTTGGGCTTAACTTGCTAGTTTTAAAATATCTGTACTTTTTCTTCCATGGGAATATTGGATGGTGGATACTCTACACTCAGTAGGAAATGGGTACAACTTTATCATTTTGCAAAACATTTGACCTTACAGTAATCACATAGGGTACTATTTACAAGTAGTTATCACATTTAGCATGATGCCACATACATACCAGATATTACTTATAGCTTTTTTAAAAATTACCTTCAATACTTAGAACTTGAATCGAACTGTTGCTGCAAATTGAGAAAATAATCCCAACTGAAAGAGAATTTCAAGCACGTGTAAGGAAATCAAGACCATTTTTCAACTGCAGATCTGAAGTTTCTGCAGTTATCTTTGCAAATTTTTCTTGGGTATTTCTGGGTTTTTCCACTTTTCCCATTTTTTGACATATTCCTAAATCTTCATTCCTTTAAGCCTAACAGTATTCAATTTTAGCCATTTTTAGTTTGCATTAGTCCCTGGAGCTAAACCTAAACAAACTTTTACACCCTCATTTTCCATAATTACTACAGAATTAAGCAATTTGACAGACTTCTCTTTGCTGTTCTATTTATCAAATTCATCTCCACATTTCCGCTGGAGCACTAAAGAAACATTTGTAGGTGTGCTGTAGGTTTTTGGCAATATTGCTACATGTTGTATTACAACAAATTCCTTCTAACACATTTTAAAACATTTCTACATTCATCATCCTGTCTCTGAATATATACCTACCCAATGTAAACCTTCTCCTAACAAGACCTGGCACATTTACAAGCATGGAAAAATATTTTCTTATATAAAACAATTGAAAGCTATGCATTTCCAAGATTTTATCTTTACACCTAAATTATTTATGACTGGGAAGTTATTTCTGTGCAATATATTCTGAGTCAAGTTCAACAAGAATATATTTTTCTCATTTTTTTCTTAAAGTACATTAATACCTCACTGCCTGATAAATATGTGTTAAGATTTCAGCCTACAGGTATATGTTCCAGTTATTCCAGAATAATTATTCTGGTGCACAAAATCCATCTTCTAAATTTCTTGGTTAGCATTTCCAGTCCTTGTATTTGGGCTTTGTGAAATAGTTTTGCTATGACAGTTGTACTGTCACTTTAGAAATGCTGGGAGTCACTTTAGCCTTTGCTGCTTCCTTGTGCAGTCCTGCATGCTTCTCCCTGTCAGTGCTCCCTTGGAGCCTTATTGGTTTTATTTTGCTTCCTAGTGCATTTGATTGTTGTTTACTAAGTATAAATTGGGCAATTTTAACTATATTTTCCTCAGTTGTGGATATTGACAACTTATTGCAAGAGTGCCTTTGACCAGATAGGCTTTTCCCAACATCTTTTTACTCATTTTTATTGTTTTATTGACTTTATTTCTTTCTGGAAATTCTGTGTTCTTTGGTATCCAAATAACTTTTCTTAATTTGCCTTCTATTTTTGACAGATATGTAGCCTCTGAATTAGCAACCTTTTTTAACAGCTGCTTTACTTCCCTTCCTCATGGTGCTCAGGGTTAAACGCGACTTGCACACGTGCCCCTCCAGTTTGCCTGCCACACTTCTGCAGTGTTTCAGGCACCCAGGGGGTTTGGTTTCCTCATCTCATATACACAAGCTCTTATGCAGTTTCTTGACACGCTCTTTTTCCTACCCTGCTCTTGGCATAACTCTCTGTGTTTGGCTGCTAGTGAAGATGATGGTCCTGCTTCCAAGGAGCACTCTTCCACAGTAGATAGAATGAAGTCAGCTGGTGACTTAGACTCCAGAGGAGACCTTAATAAAACACCATCAGCCTCCCCAGCTGGGCTCTCCCGTGTCTCTTCCTCTTTTCCCAAGATTTCCTCATGGCAGGACAGACAGGAGGGCCTGGCAGCAGTGCAATGGTGGCAGGGTGATGAAGTAACTGTGTGAGCACAGTATGTGCTCCCTGAATAGACAAAGCACTTGCCTCTGCAGGGTTTCAAGATGAGCACCTTTCACCAGCACCATGTTTGTCCAGAGTAAACAAAGGCTAAGGTATTGCAGATCAAAACATTAACAAATTAGGTTATCATAGCATTCTGAGATTTCAGCTCCTCTTGAGTGAAATTTAAATCTTTCTGTAGTATCATTTTCCTTCATCTTGCACCAAACACACCGGTTTACTTCTATTATCATGCGCCTGGACAATTGACAATTGTTTGACCATTTGAGAACTGTGTGACCTTTGAGTTTACTGAGAAATATGAATAAACATGTGAACATAGTGAGCAATTTCTCTTCTCTGAAAGCTTATTGTGTGTTCAGGTTTTTGGAAGACTTTTATAACATTTGTTTTTGTCAATGATAAAGGACAATTCCTCCTAGCTACCTTTACTAAGCTCCACTGCACACATTGTGAAGTTTTTTTCTGTAGAGCATGAAAATAAACAGAAACTCCAGTGAGCATAAATATTTTAGGACAGATTAGAATTTTCTGTCCCAATCATACATTTTTAAAATAAGCCTGACTTGGTTTTGTTCATGTTTTTCCAGGAGGCACAAGCAATTCTGCAGAACTGATCTAGACGGAACAGAAAGTTATGTGCATTATGGTGGGGAAAGAAGAGAGTTACCAGCAGTCCTGTGAGGACATGACAGACACCATTACAAGCAAAGGCCCCAGGATAATGTGTATGAAGAGGAACACAAAATCAGCAAAATAGGGTTCAGCAAGATCACCTTAATTGCTTACAAGCAACAGCTCTTCCATGCAGAAGCAAGGAGTGCCTACAGGGTACTGTGATGGGAAAACCCAGCAGGACACCAGTGTGCCCCTCAGCAGTGCCTGCACACATGCATGCAGCATTGGGAATAACCATGAGGAGCTAGAGATCTGCCTGCCATCACAGACCATGATCTTTTTGGAATCACAGAGATGGTGGAATGGCTGTCATGGCTGGAGTGCTCCAACAGAGGGATGCAAGCTCTTAGGAAGGACAGGCTTAGAAGACGAGGAGAAGAATTTGCCCTTTGTGACAGAACAGCTTGTGTGCATGGAGCTGTGCCTGGGGATGGATGATGAGCCAGCTGAAAACCTAGGATGTACTCCACAGTCCTGGGTAGGGAATCACAAAAAAATTATCATGATATGTTTTACTGAGCACTGGAAGAGGTTGTCGAAGAGAGGTTTTGGAATCTCTGTATCAAAAAATAATATATTAAAAAGCCACCTGAGTGTGGTCTTGGGCAACACTGCTTGAGCATGGGGGTTGGACATTTCTTCTAGCCTCAACCATTCTATGATTTTGTGATCATACAAAGACCGAAGACAAGTGTTGTCTGGTTAATCCAAAAGGAGTCTTGGCTTTGGCTTAATAAAACAGTCAAAAATAGGTAAATTACAAATTCTGTTGGTATAGTCCTTTCAAACCACCACTCTATGAAGTCTGGAGATACAATCAGCAATGAACCCATTCTTCATTATAGGAGCAATCTCTGAGCTCTAATCATAACTTCATGATGACTTAACTCTTTCATAATGAAAAATAGCACATGGAGGTTGAATGGATTGCACTGTCTTCCAGGCCACAGAATGCAACAGTTACTGCATTGGACAACGTCCTCTGCCCACACAAAGATGCCTATTCAGGGTGTTGGAAGTGGGCACAAACACCAAAGAAGAAATGTTTTGAGACACAAGTTTTCATTCAAGTCCTATGATTAATGCAAGGAAGTACTAGAATTAATACTTTTAGTAAGAGCAAACAACTGATACATTGGAGTCACATAAAATACGTTCACACAAGACATTTGCTTTGTTGATTCAGTTGATAAATACCTCAATAAAAATTCTTGAATGTTGAACAGAGTAAAGGGATCAAGTCATTGTGCCCTTTCTCTGATACTGATCTGACACTTTTTACACGAGTTCCTCTGTGGGTTTGGTGTACTGGTAAAATGCTAGCAGCATTGGAAATATTTGCTGGCTTCAAACTGGATTGTCACTAACAGACAAGAGATCAGTATCTTTGAAATTAACCTGTGTGTTCATTACCTATTGGAGTGATATTAAAAAAATGAAGTCACCTGGTTTACCAGTTCTTCATCGTAAAATCTGGAGATTATACTTCCTCATATTCCCTTTAAAAACATCCTGAGATTTTTTTTTTTTTGGGGGGGTGGGGGGGGGGGGAAGAACATTCTAATCAGTTCATCTCTGTACTTATTTACTCCTAAGAGGAAAAGAGAATGTGTGCTGCACATAATTTTGAAGTAGAAAAATGTGTGATATGGAGAGAGGACAAGATCATTTAAAATTATCTGAGAACAAAAAAAGGGGAAAATATTTATTTATCCAATTTTTCATCCAAAAATTAAATTTTCAAACATCCTTACAAAAATCTCAGGTTTGAAGAAAGGAAGGAGAAAATATGTGGAATGTAATACAATTATTATCTTTATAGTAGATGAGAAAATAAATATTCTGAAAATCCAGGGTATGAATATAAACTTTTCATCTGGAACACTTAAGTAGCATTAAGACTTACAGTTTAGTTTCCTTTTCAAACACATTAAGAGAATAGTAAAACTAAAAAATAGCACTTGTGAATTTTTGGGGAGGCCATGACCTGAATGAGAAATCATGTGCCCTCTCAGTCACTTTGCAGGCAGTACCAAATTGTGTGGGAATGCCGATCTGCTGGAGGGTAGGAAGGCTCTGCAGAGGGATCTGGACAGACTGGATTGGTGGGCTGAGGCCAGCTGTATGAGCTTCAACAAGGCAAAGTGCTGGGTCCTGCACTTGGGTTGCAACAACCCCATGCAGCACTGCAGGCTGGGGGAAGAGTGGCTGGAAAGCTGCCCAGCAGAAAAGGACCTGGGGGTCAACAGCAGCTGAACATGATCCAGTGTGTGTCCAGGTGGCCAAGAAGGCCAATGGCATCCTAGCCTGGATCAGCAGTAGTGTGGCCAGCGGGGTCAGGGCAGTGATTGACCCCTGTACTTGGCACTGGTGAGGACACACCTCGAGTGCTGTATCCAGCTAGGGCCCCTCACTACAAGAAGGACATTGAGGTGTGGGAATGCATCCAGAGAAGGGCAATGGAGCTAGGGAAGGGTCTAGAGGGTAGGTCCTATGAGGAGTGGCTGAGCAAGCTGGGACTGTTTAGCCTAGAGTAAAGGAGGATCAGGAGGGGCCTTATCACTCTCTGCAACTTCCTGAAAGGAGGTAAAAGTGATAGAACAGTGGAAATGACCTCAAGTTGCGCCAAGGGAGATCAGGCTAGTAGCAGAAGTTTCTTCACTGAAAGGGTGGTCAGCACTGGAACAGCATACCTAGGGAAGTGATGAAATCCCCATCACTGGAAGCATTCAAAAAACACGTGGATGTGGCATTTAGGGACATGGGTTAGTGGTGAACATGTCAGTGCTAGGTTAAGAGTTGGACTCTGTCTTAGAGGTCTTTTCCAAACTAAGTGATTCAGTGATTTTCTTACCCTGCCTTCACCATTTGCACAGAACTTAGCTGCTGTAAGTTGTCAGTCATGGGTAACAGTAATTCTATATTCTCTCCTTTGCGATGTACCCCTTAAACTCCACAGAGTATGCCTAAGGCCTGTTTGACATCTTGTCCCAAGGCTCTCTGATGTCGTAGTGAACATTACAGTGATCACAGAAGGGGAACATGAGTTTCTAGCAAACAGTTGAACTCTTGAGTTGGCAAAACTACTTTCTTTCAGCTTTCAGCCCTTTACATATAGTTGTGATGGTGTCTCCATAGGTTCCAAAGGATCACAAAATATTGATAGTTTTGAAAAAATTTTTTCTCTGCTTTACTCATCATGGTTTGTCATAGAGGATTGAATTTTCTGCTTTTCCTCCCGTATCTGCTCCTTAAAACAGGTCTGTGCTTTATTTGCTTTGAGCAAATATGTTCACCTAGAAAATTCACAAAATTTACCTAGCAAAATCTCTTCTTCTGACCTTACATTAAAACAGAAAACTAAAGCAAAGGAAAGGAAAGATGCACCAGGTATTAACAAACAGAAGTGGCAGTTCAGCAGCAGTGCTTTGCCAACTGGCAGGATGAAAAACCAAATAGCAGTGAGTCTGTAGCCTGGCTTCAGCCTGGAACATGATTTCCCTTTTAACCACCTGTTGGAAAATTCTGTCAGTGACTTGCATCCCAAAATAAGACTGCAGGAGCTGGTGCTGCGCTGGCACCTGCCACTAAATGTGAGGTTAAAAACTCAGTGGGGGAAAAATGCTGCTTTCTCCTGCTGGATGGCCGTGGTGCACTGCACAGGGAAGAGCTGGGAGAGAAGGCTGAGCCTGACAGGCTGGGAAGCAAACACAAAAGAAATGTAGAGTGGCTGGAGGTGCCAGGAAGGGGAACTGGGGCTCTGTAGAGGAAACAGAAGGATGAATCGATACCCTTGAGAGTATTTACATAAAGTGCCTTGAAACTGGACAAGCAGCATGGTAAGGAAGCATGGAGGAACTTTTCTGAAAGATATTTAAATCAGCCATAGAGATCAGAGACAGGAGTCAGTGCCTCATTAACAATGAAAGATAATTAGTAGGGTGGGGATAAATAGCAGAGAGCCTTAAAAATGAAGGCATATAACCAATGTCTGATGTAACTACAAAAGTATATCCCAGAAATGGGATATAAAGAGAAAGTGAGAGTGGATTGTCAACCAAATAAGACCTTCAAGACAAGTCCCAAGCAGAGTGATCTTGTAATCAAATTAAGAAAGATGGCAAAGTCATGTGGACAGCAAGTGACAGACACTATAGCAATTTGTCCCACTCTTTTCTCAGGGCAGCACAGCTCAGACAGCTGAATCCTCACAGCAGAGAAGATTGTGAACACACGTACCTGCCAGAAGAATGATGCTTGTTGCCCCACACCAGCAAAGCTCTTGCATTGGTTCTGCTTACACGTCAGCAAGGAGCACATGCCAGCAAGCCAGCCAGTTAAAAAGCATGATGGTTGGGCAGGAACTCTGCTCCTCACACTGCCCATGTTGCAGTTTGTTGTCTTGATCCAATAAAAAGCAGAGGCTTTGAAAAATGACTGATACTGACACTTGCTCACCACAATACTGTTTCCGCCAGTACCACACTTCCTTTTAGCTCCTCTTCACCTATTCATTGCTTGAAATAAGAAAAAAACTCAAGATCTTTAGCAACAAGGCTTTTGTTAAAGATTGACTTTTAAAGTCTACAATCACACACACAGTACACAACTCCTCTGCAAATTTTGGATCCATCAAAGACCATCATAGTTTCTCCTTGACCCAGAGATCTCTTGGCCAGTGAATTCCAGAGACTCCTCTTCATGTTTCTTAGCTTCTACTGGCTGTAAAAAATGTTGTGTTTTCTGCCACTTTAGTCTTCTTGTGCTTCCAAAAGAGATTGTGAACAAACAGAAAGAGGCTAGGTCTGCTGATAGTTACTGAGCAAGTGTAACAGTTTTGAAACCACCTCTGGCTCAGGATGCTCCTGAACTGTGGCTGTTAAGAAGTTCTCAAAGAACGGTTTCTTCGTGGCCTATTTCTTATGTTCATGTCCAAATCATCCCACACTGGCTGCTGTCTGAGACAGGACAATGGCTCAAAGGGATATTTGATCAGACTCAGCCTGGCAGCTCTGATGGAAGCCCTTCCCTGCCTAGAAGGGGAATGCTGCTTCTCCCTCTAAAGAAGCAATGGAGTAATCCCTGGCAAAACTTCTGACAGTCTATCGGCCTTCTTGTGGGAGCCCTTCCTGCCAAGCACAACTTTCTTCCTCCACTGGATAGGTTTGCAGTATTTATAAGACCATCCTGTTGGGAACCTGTCAGAAAACCTACTATATTTCTCCCTCACCACACAATTTTATTGTGAATTTTTCAGTCCCCTGACAGAAAAGAGAGAAGTCAATCTCCTACAGCCTGGTCAGATAAGTAAGAAAGTAAAGCTTATTATATTTGTACATCTGTCCCATGCAGGATGTCTTTACTTTTTTAAAGTGAGATCCTTGCAAGGGATGGTCCAGTGCAGGGCCAGGAGTCAGACTCAATGGCTCTCTTGTGTCCCTTCCAACTCAGCATGGGATTCTGGGATTCTGTTTCTGCTTTCATTTTTTAAAATGAATCCCAAATCAATTTCAAGACCACAAAGAGATTAGCAAAGATTCTGCAAAACTCTTGTCTCTCCAGCCTGATTACCAGCTTCAGAAGCATTTGTTTAATTCTTGGAAACTGAATGTAGTGTTCACATCTGATGCAAGTTAGCTCCATAGCCTCATGGTCTGCTATTGTCTGGAACAAGAAATTTCACCTTAAGTATTCTATCAGGACAAGCAATGGACATGCTCTTTCTCTTTTTTTCTTTCTAATGCAAGTACCACTTTTTGAGCAAGTCGCATTTGCTCTTGGCTTTTTTAATGCCTGAAGATAAAGTCTGGGATAAATGAGACAAAAAAGAGCATGTAAACATTTTGACAGGTGTAAGCTGGAGCACCATCTCAGCCTGTTTGGCCAGTGAGCCACTAGCTCCTTCCACAGCCATGCAAGCAAAACAAACAATTTTATTCACATCCAAAGACTACAGTCTTAGGCCTCCCACATCGAGAGAAACCCCTCAGGAAACTCACCTTTTGCTGTGCTTATTCAATGCTAGAGCTAAAAAGGCACCTGTGTGCACAGGCACAGGTACAGCTGTGTTATTACAAGCTTGTGGCAAAAAGCCAGTGCAGGCATTTGGAGAAGGGTGCTTAGGAGATGCTGCTGAGCTGCGGCAGTTGCTCAGCGTGCTCGGGAGCAACCTTACTTCCCTGCTCCCCTGAGCTCAGGGAACTGGAAAGACAAGCCAAGAGACCACAAATGGAGTCAGGCCCTGCTTCAGAAGCACAGTTCTCAGGTTTAAATAGGCTTGCCTTTGAGGCACTGCCTTTCATTCTCTTTTGCTGCCCAGGCACTGCAGCTCTAGCATCACATCTTTTGTGTTTGAGAAAGGCCATGCTGAGAGACCAAAAGTTAGAAATACCTTTCTGCAGCCTGGACCACTTGCTCTGTGACAGCCCACTCTGCCAGTCCCTCCTCTCAAGGCTGGGGTTCAGATCCTGTTTGTTGTATTTTTGCCAAACTCCCACTTCAATTCAGCCCTACTTTAACATCTGAAAAAAACATCTGTTGTTCTGCTGTGGCCATCTGCTTCCATCCCCAAGAAGCCAGGCCAAAAATACCCAGGGACTTTGAAGAACAGTGTTAGCTGAGACATATTTATGCTAAGACAGACCAGCAAATGGGTTATCTTAAAACTTATAGGAATCAATGGAACTTAGTTTCTACCTCCAAGGGTAAGTTAGCATTATTATTCCCTTTGAAAAGGGACTGCAGCAAATGGAACTAATATACCATATAAATATACAAGGTGGAAGTTCTTGAGCAGGAACAGAGAAAAACAGAGGGGCAATAATCCTTCAGAATTTAAATGCTTTCTAATTTTATAGTAATAACTAATTATTAGTATTTTTACTTTTAATACTATTAACAAGGCATCAACAAACTTATCATGAGGGATGAGTCACTTTATGGTAGATTACAGTGGATCTCTTTATGCATCACTTTTTGAAGAGAGCAAGACGTGAGGAACTACCCAGGCTGTCTCTGCCCAGAAGTCAAAATTTTACTGTGTGACAGCCCACAACAACCTCTCCCTTCACTTTTAGTAAATAACACAAAATAATCACCACAGGAACAGTCCTGCCCTGTGACTTTGCAATTCGAATCACCCATGAGTGAAAATACTCCTCATGAGGACTCTATGCAGCTCCCACTGCCTCCCACAGAGTCTTCCCTTTCATTGTAACGCTGGCTAAATGGACCATAATATAATACTTGGGATTGTATGTCTTCAGGCTTCTGGGCATTCAACCCAAAAGTGGCTGAAGATACAACTTATTTTTCCCCCTCTGTACTCTTTATCTGCCTCTGGAAGAGAACTAGCTGCTGTGAACAGATTGTGCTAGCTGAAACAGGCAACCAGTGACAGGAAACCCAAGAGTACACTCTGTAATGTTAATGCTCTAAAATTAAAAACTCCTCATTGTTAAGCAGTAAAGGGATGCTAGCCTTAAGTGAAGGTTTTTAATGTTAACGACCATATAACCCATGCTGTTGCAAAAGTTCATTCCCACTTCCAGACTTTGGTTGCTAAGCTAAATTGCAGAACTCTTCATAGCAAATCCTTTACCAGGATTAGAGCTAGAAGAGGATTTTACAAAATGCTAACATGGTACTCAGCTTATATTTCACCTCGAATTTGGCCATCATACTTTGCTAACTTCAACTTCCTATTTTTGATCATTTGAGAAAATATTGCAGAATTTTGCAACAGAAATAAAAATCAATAATCAATTTAATAATTAACCCTGATTCAAAGTTGAAAGTAACTGCTTTGTGTTTGGAATTCATCTAGTCTTTCTCAGATAAAAATAGCATTTATTCAAACATTTAAGTTTACTTCAATAGTGGAAAACCAGTTTGCCTCCATAGTCCATTATAGGGTTTCCAGGGGGAGAGCTTTATGACAGTAAAAATAGCTACTCTCAGTTTTTCACAACGGGGAGGTCTTCAAGAGCAAAGCATGAAACAAAAGTTAGTTTTTTTCCTTTGAAGTATATATGCTGTATATGATCTGCTTTTTCTAGTCACAGATGAGTTTGTTCCCCAACCAAGGAAGACTACATTAAAGTGACTGTTGAGCGAGTGCTTGTGCTAACCGCAGCCAGAAAAAACATTGCATTAGCACCACTCTTGGGAGAAGCTGTAATTTGTCACAGTAACCTTCTAAAGCACACTTGGGATATGAGCAATAATTTTGCTCTAATTTCCGTAGCATTAATCAGTGCAAAAAGTCAGTTGGGCAGCAGCAGCTTCGCTAGAACTGCCCTATCTGAAAAGAGCCACACAACAGCTGCCAAGTCACCAGTGTTCAAAATGCTTCTGCTTCCAGCACACGGCCTAAAAACTGATTGCCATGTGGCTACATTCAACAGTTGAGCTTTTACACAGCAATTTCACTTTGAAAAATAATGGAAGCAAGTTACCTGTTGGTAGAAATACCACCAGGAAGAATTACAAAGGGATGAAGTAGACACCACTCACACTGTTGCACTCCAGGCAAATATTCTTGTGTGCCAGGTGGGGTATCTGACAATTGCATGTTTGTATGTTGTCTTGAAAGAGAGCCAACAAATAATTCAAGAACGGTCTTTCAACAAAGCCTAAATCATCTCGAGTCTCACATAAAGTTTTATCTGTTTGATTTAAGGGCACATTTTACAGCAGTTGGAATATCCCCCTCCCTACCCTGAAGGGAAGACATTTTGAATTTCTTTCCTGAAGCAGGCACACTGAAACAAGGTATCATGATCTTGTTTATGCCATTTACAAAGGCAGATCACTCCCAGCCTCTAATATTTTATCTACTGCCCCTTCCTTCAACCCTCTGAATCATAAATTCAGTCTCCCCAAAGACTTGATGTCTTTTGGTCATCCTACATATATACTCATGCCAGAAAATAATCTGTATTCTTTGCTTCCATTCCAATGCTCACTTAGCATTAAGCTGTATTTACAAGTCTTGTCTAACATGGTCTTTAAGAAGTTGACAAAGTTAATCCTCTGAAGTGTAATTTATTACCCTATCCACCCTTGTATTTTCTGCCGAACAAGCTGACAGAGATTTAATAACCAAAAAAACCCCAAAAAACCACATAAAAACCAAAAAAACCCAAAAAACAAACAAACAAAAAAACCAAACAAAACAAAACTAAACAAAAAAAAACCCAACAAAAGAACCTGCCTCAGAAAGACTGAGGAAATATAAAATCTTTACTTGAATGTTAATGTGAGATTTAGGACATGAACCTGAGACTTCCAGCAAATTTTATTGCAAATGGCTTTCTTCCCATTCTCTTTTTTTGTGGTCATGGGTTTCTGTACTGACCTACTCTAATTTCTCCAGAATAGTACTCAAAAACCATAGCTCTCATATAGCAAAATTGTATACATTTACTAAAACCAAATAAACTTGTGCAGAATCCACAATAATTTATGCGCATTCAATTAAGTCAGGGATGTTGCTTTCAAGTATTTGTATGAGTAACCACTAATTACCCAACTGACCAATTTCAAAACTTCATTGTTTCTTAAAAATAATTTTAGAAAATTACTTCCTGCATGATGGTTTTCTGTAACATGGGTGAAAACAATGTGCTTCACTCAAACCTGGTTCCACATTTGGCAGAAGTGGAAGGCTAGCCATCAGAAAGCAACATATTGTGTCTTTAAGTTTGCACAATATTCCTCCTCGTGGACCAGAGGTTCCTAGTGTTTTCAGGCCATGGCCACTCTTTTCCCACCCTCCTTATGGCTCAGTGTTTCTTCTGTTGCCAGGGGATTACAAATGTGTTGAAAGACAGAAGCTCAAAATGGCATCTAGAGAGTTTTAGTGGAGCAGAGAGTCTGCAGCTAGCTTCCAGGAATTAGATATCAACTGTTGTCACAATCAAACACACAAGAAATTAAATCAACTTTTTCTAAAGCTTGATATGAAGAAAAAAATCCCACAAAGAACAGCTCTCCACAACTATCACTCTTAATACACTCCCTTGCTTCATACTGCTTAAAGGCATTGAGTCTCTTAAAGTATCCAGCTCACACTTTGACACTGAGTGCCAGCACTTAAGAAAACAATTCTTTTTCATTTCAAATAATTACTCTCAAGTTCCAGTACTGAAGACAGAGTGCCAAGTTAATGACACAGAGTTCATTCTACCCAAAATATGTTCTATGCAACTTAATCACACTTAGGTGAATTATTTGCTCTACAGAAAATACTCTTAACAATCCACGGACTACTGGAATGCAGCACACACAATTTAGGAATACAGTTGTTAAATTCCAGGATTTTCCCAATTTCCCACACCAGCAGTGGGCTACAGTAACAGAATTGCACTTTACATTTTGCACTCAATTAAAAGACAAAACTTAAGAAACATATGTGCACTGTATATTTAGAGAAGGCAGACCTTAAAGAAATCACTCATTGGCAAATAGCCAAGTCCTGTTTGGCAAGCTGGGTAACTCCTATTGGTTTTCTTAAAGCAGTTTCACTATGGAACAGACAAGCTGCAGCAAAGTAAACTCAGGCGTCACTTAGAATCTACTGTAAATAGAGTCACTGTATAAATTAGATTGAAAGGGACCTCAGGAGCTCCCCAAGATTAGCCTCCTACACCCAGCAGAATCAGATCCAAGGCCTCATTGCTCCAGCTCTACCCAGTTGAAAACCTCCAAAGATAAGCTCTTTGGGCAGCCTGTTCACTGTCCTCATCAAGGAGTTCCACCACCATTAATCACAACCTCGAGTTTCAAATTATACCATTGTCTCTAATCCTCCCAAAACCCACAACAGTAAAAAGCAGACCACTTTCCTGACCACCTCTCCACATTCACTAGAAGGCTGCTATTAGCTCCTCCTGAAGTTGCATCTTCTGTTACACTGAAGACTGTGTTTATGGGTAAAGAGGTAACATAACGTATATACAAGTAAAGCTACGAATTTATTGTTAGCATATGGAAATCTTAACCCAATCAGTCTATTAGTCTAGATGTAATTACTATAGAAAAGAACAATCATGCAGGTTGTGTGCTTTTACACAGGAGTTGCAGTAATAAACTTGTAGGACACATTTCTCCATTTCCCTCCTATTTAGGGGTTATTTGCACCCTTCTACTGTTACTCTGCATCTCAAAATCAACATCTCCAGACTGCTGGAAAAGATAACTTGAAACTATCTGAAGTCCTGTGTTGGGAGGAATACGCTGCTGCTTTCTTCTTCCTCCCTCTAGGATCTACTTGGGGTGCTTTTTATGTTTGCTAACATGCTTTTACATCTTTATTTTTCCTTATTGGCCTTCAGATCCAAATATATATGAGGCCCTTCACATATGTTAGATGTGATTTCTTTTTTCTGTTACTTCCTAAACAAAATTTTGTCCAGTTCTTGTTCTGCCTTAAACAACCAAACCAAGCCAAACAAAAAAACCCACCAACTAACCAATCTCAAAATCAGAAAAACCTACTAAATAACAAACCACACCAAAAAATCCCACAGCCCAAACAAGGAACCAAATCCCCCTCACCCCATATTTGACTGCTGGCGAGTAACCACTCACCAATACAGGACTGTGAGGTTTCCAGTTCCACACATGTGCCCCATCATTAATCCGTACTCTTCTATTCTACATCCTTTGTTTCCAATTCTAAAGGCCTGCTATTATATATCATGCCCACATTTCTCTCCACATCATTACTTTGGTCATAAATATCTTATTGCACATAAAATACCTGCTTGATACTCTTACATATATAAAACTATGGTTGCACCACCTAAAGGTAAACAGAAGTAAAAGCAATTAACCGCAGACACCCAGCCAGTTATAGAAATTGTTAGAGCAAAGCTAAGTAAAACAAAGATACAGGCAGGCCAAAGAAAGTTCATCAGGGGAAGCATGATATTCCTCCTCAGGCCCAAGCCTTGCAGAATCAGTACTAAGCTTATGGCCTGTTACTAACAGCCATAATACACTATTGCAGTGCTTGTCATGACCTCTTGGAGGAAGATGAACAAGCCCTAATCCATGACCATCTCGGTGGTCTTTCACTATATTTGTTCCAGGTGGCTGAAATCGTCCTTGAACTGGGGAACCCAAAAATTAGACACAGTCTACATGCAGTCTCATATAAAATACCAGATACATCATCCGAAGTACTATCAATACTCACCCTGCCTTCTGTTACTGATAGGTAATTGCAATATATTAGCTATTTCTGAGAAGCTCCTACTTTAATTTACCTTCTTTAACTGCTCATTCTCTTATATACTGCTTCTCCTCAGTAGAAAAAAGTATACTAAACAAAATGAGTCAAGTCTCCAAATGCTGGAGTTATGTGGGCAATGCCTACCTGTTATGGCCTGACAGTTGGGCCACAGGACCCTTTAACATCTTGATAGATGTCAGGGCATACAGACCCGCATGTGAGTACTGAATGGCTGGCTTTCCAAAGAGCTGTAGAAGTTTAAGATATTACCACTACAACTCTCCATGTTTACTAGCCCCACAGTCCAACTAACCAAGCAGAAACCTAAGTTGGTGGTTGGGTTTTGTTTGTTTGGGTTTTTTACCCAGGTAGTTCCACACACAATAGACTTAAGAAATTGCTCATTTGAGATTCCTTCAGCTACTGAGTGTGAGAGGTGATCTAAAAGCTGAAGCAATTGATGATAGTGGTAAGGTAAAACCAATTAGTTCCAGATTTAAAAAAAAAACCCAAAAACAACCCATTTGTTTGGCTACTTAAGCATTTCCCTCTAAAAGATTAAGCTACTGTGCTCAAAGTCAGACTGCTTATGTATCTGTAGCTTAAGTACCTAATTTACAACTCACAAGTACAGCAAAGGAACACTTTGCTAAGCAAATCTCAGTTACAGCTCTTGACTCAAACTTCCAGGCCAAGTCCTCCAGCCTGCTCAGTGGTTAATCTCTAGGGACAATTTTGTTTCACAGACAGCCCTTGCAGGAATCCTATAGGTGTCCACAACGAGGGAATCTCAGGATGTTTGTTGGGAAATCCTGCACTGCTCATCCTATGCCACCATGCCTGTGAGACAAATTCTGGACGCTGCATTACTCTGCATGTTGAAAGGGGGATGGGGAGGAGGCAGTACTTGCAGGGAAGACAGACAAAACTGGAGAAATTATAAAATTACTTATAGACTCATACATTAATTCAGATCAGAAAGGAGCTCAGGGTGATCCCCAATCCATGCTCCTTCTCAAGGCTGGGCAAGCTACAAGATCTAGCATTATCTTAGAATGCTAATCTAGCATTCTCTTGAAAACCTCCAAAAGAGACAGAAAAATCTCTCAGGCAACCTAGTGCACTGTTTAACTGTCCTAAGGGTAATTTTTTTTAATATTACATCTTGGCAGAACTTACCCTATTTCAAATTATACCCGTTGTGTCTCATCCTCACACTGAGCATCCCTGAGAAACCTTGCTTCACCTTACTCAGTAGCTTCTTTAAGTTCAGCTATATGCTTTAGCATTTTTGATTACAAAAGCAGACTGGATTTCTACAAGACAAGCAAAGTCTGTGTTTTAGGTAAGATGCAGTAGAGGTGCAAGCGATCTAACCTTCCAAGAGGCTCCATTTCAGTCTAGTGATAAGGACCAACTCCAGATGTTAGAGAGTGATCCAGGAGTCAACAACTGCTCTTGCAAAGAAAGAGGACTTACTTTTCATTAATTATTTCACAATATTAATATTAAATATAATAGTCCGGACTGATAAATGAAGTGTCAGTTTCTGAAAAAACAAGATCCAGATAGGAAACTCTTAGCACCTCAGATCAAGGGATAAACAATCAACCTTATTAAACCAACAAACCAAGTTTATTTATATAAGTCTGTACAATTGCGATGAACTATGCTAGGACATCAATGAAACAAAGTAAACAAATCTCTCCCTCTCTAACAAGTGGGAGGTGTAGTCACTCACCTTTACATGCACTTAAAGGAAAAAAGATTACAGCTTTCATACAATTATGTAACTATTCAAGAGTACTTTCTTCATGTGTAATTCTCAATATAAGAGGTTTGCATAATTTACTGATGGTTGCCTTCTCTGAAAAACAGAATTTTAGCAATACCCAGAAACTTTTAGAAGGTAAGTGGCAGCTTCATAATTGCAGATAACTAGGACATAGTCCATCATTCAGATTGGCATCCTAAACTCACTGCATCTCCTGTGTTTCAGTTTTCTCTACTTAAAGTTACTTGCAACACTGTATGGTCTCATCCACATCTTGGTGTTTTACAGATAGTCTTGCGTTACCAAATGTAGAAGTTAACTAAAACTAATACATCCAGGCCAAGCATATTAAAAATACTGTATTTGGGTTAAGTTTACCTTTAGAGACCACTTGTCACTGCATCTCAGAGCTCTGAGGCATTTCTGTGGGAAAAATCAGTTCCTGAACTCTTTGATTTGGCAATTATTTCTGCAAACCATTAGAGAGTGATTCTTTTTAAAACTGCCTATTGCAAAGTAAGTTTCATATTTTTTTTATCACAAATCACTTTAGCTGTTGAAAAAATCAAATCATATCAAATGCTTATCTACACAGTGAATCACAATGCTTCCTATGAAGTTACGATGGTACATCCCAAAAATCCAATCTTAAAAAGTTATAAGTATGTATATGCAACAGCCTACTGTAACTCCAGAGAAGCTGCTAAAATAGGCCATCTAATAAAGTAGTCTATGATTACATATTTACAGAATAATCCACATGTCCTAGAACTATGGACTATTCAGTAAATAAGCACTGAAATATTTCTATTTATTTGTTTACATAGTAGGCTTCATCTGTTGATTTTCTTTTTATACACAGTTCATAGAATCAATCTGCACACATTACATGATGTTTCTTTAAAGCCACTGTTAAAAAAAAAGGAAGAGAAACTTAAATAAGAACTACATTAAAGTTTCATTTAGAATCCAACAAGAAAGCATCAAACACAGGTTTTAAGATAACCAGCGTATGATTTCAGAAAAACAGCAATGCTCTGACACAAGAAGAGCACTGCATTTTCCCTCTTTAGAGTCCCTCAGAAACATTCCTATCCAGTTCAGTGCTTAAGCTGTTATATACGTACTGGTCTAAGTAGGAACACACACGTGCTTGCACGCTTATCTGAACGAGGGCCTCTAACCTTTAGACTTCTCTTTTAATTTAGTTCTTAGTTTCATATATTCAGTTGTATCTTGTTCAGAAAAGTTCTTTGTTAAATGTCACTTATATTTACATTTGATTTTTTTTCTTTTTTTACACCTGAGCGATAATTTAGCTGTCAATTTGTGCCTAGTCAAATATTCCATAAAGCCATATAATTCTTGTGCTCATGTTGCACTTCACTTGTACCAGTTTATATATGAAAAATGTCCATCACCCACCTCTCATATTATCCACTGATCTTTCTATTATGTCCTTCCCCTTCCATAGAATATAATTTTTAAAAAAATTATTGTTTATTGATAGAAGCCTCATTTAAATGGTTCAGAAAGCAAGAAACAAAGTAAGCTGGAGTCCAGTGAAGACATGATAACTTAACAAATATGTAATATTGAAGGCTTGGAGAAGAAACAAAAGCCCAACCAAATGAACTCCCCAGGATCACCCCATAAAAAGCTACTTCACCCAGTTACAGATGTAGAGTTTGGATGTGCTATAGATGACAAGTCCCTTATTAAGAGCTGTGTACCTCTTTCTCATCGGTTAAGTGTAATTAAAAAAGAGAACATGAAGTTAAATAGCTATATCAGCCAAGCCGTTTTAGTAAGAAGAATCACATTTAATGAGTTTCTTTCTTGCAATTTCAGATGCTCAAATACAGCTGGTAGAAATTCAAACAGCCGTAAAGAACTGTGACAGACGGATACAAATAGTACTGCAGCTTAAAAATGATAAAAAACACCTGAAAAAAAGTCACACAACCCTCCCAAAAAAATTTACACTTTGAACCTAGGCCAGTTTTTGAAGATTCCCTTCTCCAAAGCTAGGATGAAGGAGGAAGAAGAAGAGGGAGAAAGTGCAGATGACCTTCCAGCCACAAAGGTCTTGCGCCAATGTTTATTCACTGTGCCTGTGGTGGTATGTAAGGGGAGATCACCAAGTGCTGATTCTGCGACTGCCAAGAGATTCCTATGGAAATCCAGACCTCAGGCTAATACTGAACACAGAGTGGACCAACGAGCTGCATCAACAAAATAAAAACAAAACTCAAACTAAAAGAAATGGGAAAATCCCAAATAGCACAGATCCACATTTGTGAGGGGAGCAGAGGAAAGGGCAAGAAGGGAGGTCTATACAGTAAATAGTTGAATGGTTTATGTTACAGATGACTGGCAGTTTTAAAGAGTCTCTTCCCAGCTCCATTGCTGCTCCAACCCAGAAGGGAAAACTGAAAAGGGAGGAAGAAAAAGTAGGACATCGTCATGGAGCATGCAGGATCAGAAGCAGCAGAGTGGGCATGCTCAAATAAGCCCCCGTCTCTTTTTGTAGTCCTCCAAGTTCAATGATCGCCGAGGGGCACCGTCTTTTGCTGGAGGAGCCTTGGAGGTGATGGCCAGTGCCTTAGATTCTGTTGGGGACAAGAAAAGAGTAAGGACAAAACTACGGGCAAACTATAAATTTTTACTTGTTGTTTTTGCTGACAACTTCACCACAAAATCACGTTTGGCTTCTCTAGTACACATCAGATTAGAACTTCAGTTAATAATACAGACTGTATTGGGGAGCTTATATTCACAGATGCAGCACATGCAATTTTGACTCTTTATGTTAATCCAGAGACAGATAGTAAGCAGAAAAAAGTGAAATGTTCTATCTATGTCTACAACACACATTTTTATCAGTCTCCAGATTCTTCTGTTAAGCAAAGAGACTGCACAAAAAAAGGTGGTGGTCTGTCTAAGGAAAACTGCATTCCTCATGCTTCTCTCTTCAGTGTCCTTCAGCACCTAACCCTCATCTGCTTGCTAACTCTCATGTTTGTAACTCACTAGCTGTTACACAAAGTCTCTTGTTCTTGAATTCCTGCCTCATTCTCTAGTCTTACATCCATAGTTTCCATCTTGACCTAGTTTGGAAAAACTTGTCCTGCTCTTGCTTCTTGACAAGGATTGACTTTGTGCGTTCTTAAAGTACTTCCTAAATTATTGTCCTCCAAGAAACTGCAGATCTAATCCTTCAATTAATGAAAGAAATACTAAACCTTGTGTGTCAAATTGCACTGGTATACTCTTCCCATGCTTTCTTCCCGCTGGAAAACAACTTTATAGGACACAAGAAAACAGCTTCAAGTTGCACTAGGGAGGTTTAGACTGGATATTAGGAGAAATTTCTTCACCAAGAGGATTGTAAAGTATTGGAACAGGCTGCTCAGGGAAGTGTTTAAGTCACCATCCCTGGAGGTATTTAAAAGACCTGTAGCTGTGGCACATGGGGACCTGGTTTAGTGGTGGATTTGTGAATGTTGAGTTAATGGCTGGACTCGATAATCTTGAGGATCTTTTTCAATCAAAAATAAAATGATACACAACTGCTCTTGTCACACATCTGCTGTCAAAGTCAAGATAACAAGGATGAAGAGCCTGCAAGTTTTTGTCTATTATCTTCACTCACTGGTCAGTGTTTTTGTTCCCCTAAAATTTAGCTTCAATACCATCTGCAACGTCTAAGTTAGGGAACAGCAACCTGATAAAGCAGCACGTTCAAAATCAAGTAAAAATACTTTAACCCCACAGTATGAGCACAGAGGACAGAACAGAACACACAGACACACAGAACAGCTTATCTGTTGTTGAAAGTTATTAGACAAATTAACAAAGTAGAGTATCAAGGTAGCTGCTAACACTTATTAAATGTAACACCCATCTTTTCCCCAAAGATTATCCAAGTCATAGATAATACAGACTGGAAGAGCATATTAAAACGCACTCATTATCTCCTTCTCTCCCTAGGCTTCAAATCAATGATATGGGGATATACAGGCTTTTAGTCTAACAACAATCCGGTTGTTCTTGTTTTCTCAGTGGATGTCACTATCACACATCCCCTCCTCCTCAGTTCAAGACACATGCCAAGATGGTAAACAGAGTCCTTACTCCCATTTTCAAAAGCCCACCAAAATTTTTGAAAGAATTATTCTATAAGAAGTAAGTTCTATCAAAATGGGCTTGACAATCACATCCCCAAACTCAGATGAAACACCTACCTGAACTGGGAACCTGAAGATCAATCTTTACATCAAAGTCATGCACTTTGAAAAGATCTTCTGAGAGGTCACTAGCTGATTTAGAGTTCACATCTTTATCTTTTCCTTGACCCTGAAATGAAAACTACAGGTAAGTCTCCAAACCTTATCTGGCAATACAAACAGAGAAAAATGTTTTTTCCCCTCTTCTGCCAAGCATATTTAGTGTAGCTTTCATACTGCTAGAGCAACTTTAATTTCCTTTTCCAATAACCAAAAAACTATTGCTTTTTTATGATAAAGCTCTGCAGGATACATGGTTCTAGAATTGAAGCATGCACACCTGCTATTACGCACAAGCTTCACAGAGCAAAAGGGTGAGGAACATAACAGAGACCAAAATGGAAACTTACCTTATTTATATCCTTTGGAGCATCTGGTAACACACCAGATCCATATTTTGCATTTAGCTGGGCAAGGATGGCAGCCTGGACAGCAGGATCTCTGGACTGCAAAAGTGAAATATTAGGCAAAAATAAAAAATTACTGCATTTAAATTTGTAAAAGCTAGAACTACATTTTGTTAAAACAGTGTTCATATCCATGAATCTAAAAATCATAAGAGACTGTATATCCGTTCACCCAACCTTCAGAATCTCAGAAGGCTACTGAAATCATCCTGACATTATCTGACAATAACAAACTAAAACTCATCTTCTGAAAGAAAACAGAAATACATTTCCTGATTATACGGTTCTGTGACTACTCTTAATGCTACTGTAATATGCATTTGCTTTCAGCTTACAGTTCTGGCTGAAACACAGACAAGAAATCTATAAAAGGCTATTTTCTTTACCTAATAGTTCTCTAGCATAATAAAGCTATCCAGTTACAATTCTTTTCTAATAAAGAAGTATTTCAGAAATATTTAATTCAAGCCCTGCAATAGAATTTCTCTTTTATTTCCTTGCTGGTTTGTGGAGACTGATGAAAGCCAACCTGAGCAGTTATTTCTTTAGGTACCTAGCCCAGAACCACATACTATTCCAGAACAGACCTCAACAAGGCCAGATTACTTAGAAGGAGGAGGTGATCACCTTGTTACTCATTAGTTATATACGGAGGGACTGCAGTAGAAGGTTTTGCCACAGTATCACGTGGGAGGTTTGTGTTTAACTATTTCATCCATCACAGGCCCAAAATGTTTGTTCTCCTCTCATCTTTAACTGATCTTTCAGGAAACTTTCAACTAATTAAAAGTGAAACTCACACCTAAAGCAAAATGTCTTCCCAGAGCTAACTAAATCTGAATAATTCAACACAGATGAACTCACGACAGAAGTCTCAATCATGGTTGCTTTTGCAGTACATACCCACATCACTTATGTCCTTCACACTTTGCATTAAAAAAGAAGAGGGACCAGGATCTCACTCAGCTGTATCTCACACTGGCATTCAGGGCGTTAATAGCATATGGCACAGTCGGGAATTTTTGTTCCTACATTCTGCATTACATTGGTTTCTGTTTTTCAACAAATTGCCTCAACTGAACTTAAGTCTTACACTCACATTAGACACTATTGTGGGCTTGCACTGCCGCCTAGTAAAGGGGTCCATTTGTTGGTTTTTCATGCTGTGACTTTCAGCCTGGAGAAGAAATAGCACATGGTTTTGCAGAGTTTGCTACTTGCACTCTTTTAAATCCTCCCACAGCCCCCCATCCATGCAATTACTCATCTGCTATATACAATACTGAGATCAGAGAAAAACCAGCAACAACATTAGAGAGATTTTAATGCACCCATCGTCCCGTGCATCACAGGACAAAACTGTAGCATTTGTTAACAAGCTTAACTCTTCCTTAATAAAAATATAACTACAAAGAACCCAATATCACCTACACTTTTTTGTTATCTGAAGTCTCCTTTATGAGGAGACTTATTTTCTTTCCCAGATAATAAGCATTAAGTCACTCTTATAGTGACTAATCTGCTGATAACTGAATTGAGCAAAAGGATAAAGCAATGTGCTTTCAAATCATGTCATTTGCCTATATGAAAGATTTTACAGATAATTTAAAAATATTAGTGACTTTGCCATGCAATTATCCCTCTTTGCATTATTTCATCTCTACTTGTAGAAAGGTATTAATTCAGCACTATTTACCACAAGAGCCTTCTCAGACTCAACGATATTCCACTCTCTATTTCTCTGGTTGATGTAACTGCAGAATGGAAAAAAAGGAGGGTGGGGGAAAGAAAAAGAAAGTGACTGTCATTTATCAGTCCCTACACAGCAAAACAGCTGAAAGCATTCTTGCAGCTTCATCCTGACCACAAATTACTCTTATTGCAATGCAACTGCCCCCTGGGGTATATAGAAGAGAGTTTACATTTTTGACACTTCTAACTGCAGGACAGACACAAGAAAGTGAAGATAGACAAGCACTAACAGAGTCATTACATTACACATTAACACACGGTACAGGAAAAAAGAAACAAAATCCTGCAGTCAATTTGTTAATGCATTAGTTTCTCTTTTTAAAATATTGTTTGATACTATTTAAGAAAGGAAATTTCCAATATCCAGTTCTTACCTGATTGCAGAAATATTTTTTGTTCGTTGACGATCCAGGGCCTCTGCTCTCTCTTCAAGTTCATTAAGCTGATCTTGAATCTGCTTGGCCTTATCTTGGTCCCCCAAATCCTCAGCCATAGCCTTCAATCAAAAAGTAACTCATTAGGCACTACTCTCTACCCAGAATTACACAGAGAGACAATGAACATACCCGTGAATCAGTCAGCCAACCCTACTCCAGCTGTGAACGTTCTTCCCTGCATGGTAAGAGTACAACAAAGAGCTACACTTTCCTTTCAGCTCAAGGCAAAACTGGATTTCTTATTCTGAAGAACTCTGAAAACCCTTACACTAAGGAGGATGTAGGAACACCAGTCCCAGAATAAGAAGGACAGGTCAGTTAGATGACTGAAGTTACAAGTTTTATTAAAATTTAACATCCACATTTAGCACATCAGGAAAGGAATTATTTCCACAACTGCCAGTTGCCATCTACTTCAGGGAGCAGAGAGTCCCGAGGCACGAAAACAGCTTATTGTGCCACCTGGTGACAACAAAAAGCAACTGCACTCCCTGTGACTGGAACCTAATAATTTACATGTTCGTGTATAGTAAAGTCGTGACCACAAAAATACAATTCAACCAAGGAACCAAGAAATGTATATTAATACAAACTCTTGGGTTTTACTGTATATGAAGCTTTAACCTCTCGAGAAAGACAAACAAATTTTGGTTCTATTTGTGCAGTCCTATCTTCAGAGATACTTAAGACTGCTTGTTTTATTCACTTCTTGGCTTTGGCTTTTATGCACTGTTAGGTCTACCTGTTCCAGGAAGACTACAGGTAAAAACAGTTTGTGGCAAGTAAACCTTTCAGTCACTTCTTTTTTTTCAATAGAAATTACCAGGCATAAAGTGACAATTCAGTTACCCCTGAGTAAAAAATACAACACAACTTCTGTTTTTTCTATCTTAAAATAAAGAAATCCACTTCCAAGCATTATTATGAAGTACTCTAAAAACAAAAATAAACAAAACAAAAAAACCCCAACAAAATGGACCAAAAAAAAAAAAAAACCAAAAAAGAGAAAAATAAGAAAAAAGGAAAAGTTTCTTAGACCAGTCTAAGACCTTGTTTAACAAACACAAGAGACAGGGGCAATTGCCAACAATTTAAACTAACAAAAGGAGTGCAATAGCTGACTGGATTCTTAGTATTCTGATCCCAGCAATGAACCTTGAGAACCACCTTCTAGCTGCACAGTAGGCTCACAGTTGAGCCTACTGCTGACCTCTGCCAATCCAGATGAGCTCCAGTTCTTTGAAATCAAAGACTGCATTAAGCGATGACTTGCAGGCATCATCTCATCTCTCACCTTCTCCTTTAATAGCTGAGTTTTCTTCATGGCATAATTTGGAGGTGCTTTTCTGAACCTTTCCTTCTCTTTCACAATCTGTAAGATGCAGAGGAAACAATATGAATATGCAAATATGAAATCTCTATTTTAGTACTTGAACATTAGAAGCAACAGATGAGTATCACCTAAGAAATTTATTTATTACCACTGAATTTGACGTATGCTCTGATGGTTCTGTTTTCTAGTTTGTGCCTTTAGTAATGACTTAAAGCTCCATTCTCCTCACTACCTACAAAAGTCTGAGGCTAATCACCTTTGGTCAGTACCAAGCAAGTACAAGACTGCAAAACCCGCAATAAATGCAACTACCATTATGCTGTTGAGTTTTTCAGAACTTGAGAACTAAGTTGCCATACTCAGGAGTTCAGAGATATGCAACACAAGTTCAAGAGGAGATAACAGGGCACAAATGATGAAGAAAAGCAGGAGTGAACACAAAACAACAGCAGGATCACCAAGCTACTTAATCCAGTTATGAAACTTCCTTTTGAGCCTTTTACTTCCTTCTTGGAAAGCAAATACCATGACCATTTTGCTTTGTAATTGCTACTGCATGAATTCCTGTCACTTTTAAGCACCGACACAGCTTCACTATAATGCACCATTTACCTCTTCAATGTCCTGATCATTAAACTTGTAGTTGAGGGCTTCTTTGATGGACACTTCCTTCTTGTTTATCTCATCTAGTGTGGGTAGCTGCATCCCAGCAGAGAACATCTAAACACAAGACAGTTACTTTTCACTTAAAGTATGCTCGGCAGAAGGCTGCTAAGAAGAAACTAAATTCTGGCAAACTTACTGCTTCCTTCCACTTCATAAATTCACTTTCAGTAAATTCCTGATTTGAGACAAACTCCAAGCGAAACACACGTGAATCACTGCCATGCCTGTAACAATACAATGTAAAACATCCCCTTGTGATGGTGTAAAGTGGTGACACTGGATCTATATGTGTAATCTGATTAAAGAAGTACAAAAATAAACAACCATATGTAAACATAATCGTAACTCCCTGAATGAAGTTTTTGGGGTATTTTATAATTTCCATTACACACAAGGAGGAAAAAAAACCCAAATAAACCCAACCCAAACATTGTAGCATTAAGTAGCATGACAAGGCTCAGTCTACTTTTCAGTTCTCACCTCCAAATCCCACACAGACCATTATTTGCTATGAAAAGGACACTGATTTATGAACTAAAGAAGATTCCTTTAGTATCTTACCGCAACTGTAGTCCTTTGTTTGTCCGTGTGCCACCAAGCTGGTAAACCTTTGCAGTCTCTACCACACCAGTTATTTCAGCAACCTGTATCACAGAGTAAAGTATATGAGAAGAAGGATGCAATAGAGGTTTTGTTTTTTTTCATGCTCCTGGAATGTATCTGGAATATTCAAGCCTTTTCACTAGAAATAAAAAACCTTAATCTAGCTAACAATTCTAACCAGATCAAGGAAAGCAAGACTCTTCAGTATACATTATCAGGTACTGAATGAGTTGCTTCATACATAATTTTTGAGTTAATAAATGATACCATCTGAATGCCTGATGCAGTTTTTTTATCTTCTCAACTCTACCTTCCTGACCAAATAGTGTGCACTCTCCTACCTTTCCTATTTCCTTCTCAAATAATGTTGGTTTGGGTAAACATATGTTTCAACTGAAATACACTATTGCTGCTCACATACTAAACACAACCCTTCTGGGGGTCTTTTTAAGGTAATTTTAGAGACTATTATTGTATCCTATGATTACAAAAATGAAACAGAAAAACAAAACTGTTCTCAATGACAGTCTCTTCTGGAGGCACAGGGGTGTACTAAAAACTTTGTAAAAAAAGAATCAAGACCACACAATAACTTGAGAACGGTCCAAGAAATAAGGAATGAATCTTACTCATCCTTCCTTGGTCTAAGCAGAGTCCAGAACTCTAGTCTGCAATACAACATGAACCAAAACTGGAAGATCAGGCTTTGTTAGTGCTCCCTCTCTCTCACTAAATGTATCTCCTCCTCTAGGTGGTCACATAGATTTATTTATTCTTAAACCAGTCTCCTCCACTTCTTTGGCAGCAATTACATTTCTGGTTATAAGCAATCTTTTTTTATCATCCAAACAGTCACCGATGCCTGACACCTGATAAGCTGCAAATATTTTATTACAGCACACAAAAAATAACTAAATCCCTCCGAGCTAAACTCACCCGATAAACAGGTTTACTGTTGTGATTGCCGATGCCAATACGGACAAAGCAGCCAGTGACTGTCTTGGCGAAGAAGGGCATGTGACACCAGCGTTCCAGCTTGTGCCGCGACAACCGTACTCGGTTCAGTTCTTCAGGCAAGGACACTGGCTGGGACTTGGGAGGAATTTCTTCTTTCCTGATTTAGGAAAGGTGAGAGAGAATAAAGAAAAAAGTAGAGACATAATCCAAACCCTAACAGGGGGTCCTGAGTAAGGTGCAGCCTAAGCACTATTTAAATTACCAGTAAAAGGAATAATTCATCATGCACTAGTTGACTGTAGATGTGTGAATTTAGCACTCAGAAAAAGGCTTAACATGAAGTCCTAGACTTATTAAATACTGCCCCTGCTACCAGAAAGCAGAAAGACACACACCAAGGCAGTTTTATAGACTAATGCTTTAAGATAAGCTGCTGAATTGCAGGACTAAACAGATCAGTAAACAACAGTGTAATCTTTGCTAAACCTGACAACTGGGAACTGAAGTTGCAAACCCTCCCAAGGTAAAGTCCCCTGAACCATGATATAGTGCCAAGGACTCAAATCTGAGCAATGCAATTGTGCCGAGAGGCAAAAACACTTTAGAGACACTGAACTGCCCCATACAATCCTCTAGAACAGCATGTGTCTACCCAAAGTAGATCTCTATTTTTGAACATCCAAGTAATCATAGCCCAGTGTTTACTACTTACTCTTCCTCTTCATCAGAGGATGATGATCTGGATGAGCGATCACTTTTCTCACTAGACTTATCATCCTCCTCCTCCTCTTCATCATCAGAGTATACTTCACTAGTTTTTAATGGCTGTTTTTTTGCAAGCAATTCAGCTGGGGGAAGGACCAAGAACAAGGAAAAGCAAGCTATAAATATTTTATTAAATGCTTCCCTATAAGAGCTGAACCATAATTGCTTTAAAAAAAATCCAAGAGGCAGACAGGTAATAATTTTACACTAGATACAGTTGGCACATGTTCAAATCCACTAGTAAGCTGTGCACTTCATTGACTTCTCTCTTTGCATATACATGAAGTATTTAAAATCATCCTAAACCTCAGTTGTACTTATTTTCAGTCTCCCAACTAGGCTGCACCTAGCATTTCAAGATAGGTGTAACAACTGGATATAAAAAAAAAAAAAAAAAAAAAAAACCACTATTATGATCAGAAAGCTCATGGTTATTTTACAAGGAAAAAGATAAAAACCTCATGTTTGGAGAGGATTACAATAAAATCCAGTAGAGTAAAAAAAATGGTTGCGTCAAAAGTCAGTGGCAAGATGGACAAGATGATGTGCCAGTGAAGAAACAAGCAAATGTAGACAGGGTATCACAAGCACAATAAATAGGAGTTTGAATGATTCAGAGATTAAAAACCTGAATCTAAGTGACCAATTCAGAATATTAGCTAAACCTTACTAAGAGCCATTCAGTGGACTGCAATGAAAGTTCTGGATTTAGACCACTCTAGGGATGGGTAGGGGTGAGGAATATTCCATCAGTGGTGAATTGCCAAATATCAACCTAGCAGGTCATGTTGGACAAAGACCAAGGAAACACAGACATGGAATTCATTCACTCCAAGGTGTAGGATTGTTGCATTAATTTGAAATGGGAAGTAGCGTTATCGGAAAGCTGCAATAATGCCTCAAAAACTCTAGCAAGAGCAACATCCTTTCATACCTGTTCTGTTCTTCCTTTTCTCTCTTTCTGCTTTTAGCTCCTCCATTGCCTGAGATTTCTTGTCTAGCTTTTCATCCCGCTTTGATCTCCGCTCTTTGTTATGTGACATGACCTAAAAACACACACAGAAAATCCCTCAACACCATCAGTCCATAAGTTGAAAAGCATCAAAACAAAGATTTGTTTGCATACCTTGAAAATTTTTCAAATAAAAATTACTAACATACTCCTTTTTGAGATCAGTTTTTTTCAGTTTATTTTTATGGAAGCTAGAGTGGGAAATCAATCTGGAGCATATTTCTTTATTCTGCTTCATATCAAAAATAATGAACATATTTATAGTTCACCATTTTTGCTACCAAGTCTTAGTCTCAAAATTCCTCCTTTAAGTTAAAAAAGAAATAGAGAAACAGAACTAATTCAGCAACTAACATGTAATGAGGAAAAACGGGATTAATAGTCTTCTCATTTACTGCTTCTGCAAGGCCAAATCAAAGCACTAGTTTTCATTTAGTACCAAAGAAAAAAGTTATGATAAAAAATACTTAAAGCAGAAATAAAGTTGCTTGTAAAATCTGCAAGATGGATTCAAATCTTAAATGTTTAAAGTCTTCTTCTGTTTTCCATTTCTAACAGGTTTATCTCTATAGAGAAAGCAGCCTCTATAATAAGCAAAAAAGAGTCATTTCAGCTAAGTTGAAGAAATTTCTGCAAGGCACTGTAAAAGAACTCTAAATAAGATCCTTTTACACATGGATATATATATTTGCAAGTACACTTTGTGTATTACAAATGGCTATTAAAGTATACACACACATCTATGGAGTTGAGGAAGTAGGGAAATGTGATTCATTCCACTCAACTTGTGTCTAAGGGAAAACTCATTTCACCCAATTTGATTTCAGGTGTTAAACATCTGTTTCACTAGAAAATAACACCGTGAATTGTCAGCTGAAGATGCCCTATTCCATTGAACAAAACAATAGGCAACAAAAAGTGTAAAAAATCAACTGGTTCTTAGATGGCTGAAGTTAGGCAAGATGAATCCCACCCCTCTCTGAGAGCCTAGCTGCCCTGACTCTATATTAATGGCAGGATCTTCACTATTTGAAACCACAGTTCAGTTACATAGGGCTGGCCCCAAAAACTAGTGTTGCCCTCTTTTTACTGGAGGTGGAAAACCTATAGATCTACTTCTGCTCCTCCTGGCATTCAAGCTTTTCCTTGACATCCCTGCAAGAAGAGCATCTTTGCCACTGTATGTATGTGCATGCAAAATAATTAATATGACAGTTGAGCAGTTTTTGGTCTGCTCTCTCAAACTTTTCAAGAAGAGCATATATGGAATGTTTCAGACTGAAGGACAGAAGTTTGGCTAAAGGAACTGTAAAAGGTTGCTTTCCTTTTCTGATATGGGAGGGCTATCAAAACAACTGCAGATATAGCTGCAACTTCGTATTTTTCATTAAAGTAGTATCAGTGCAACCCTCAATAGGTCAAAGATGCTAACTTCCTTAAATGAACTGGAAAAAGCTGAAGATAGCTTGAGCATACAAATTAATTAAATTCTGATCTGCTTACTACACTCTTTGACATTAAGGGAAAACATTAAGGGTAGAGAGGCCATATCCTGTCTCCTTTCACCAAGGGAAAAGGGTTTATTACCATGAACAGCTTCATTTCCTACCTGGGATTCCTGGATCTGTGTGAGTTTTTTCTTCTCCTGCTCCTCCTCTTGCTTTTTCTTTTTCTCTTTCTTTTCTTTCTTTTTTGCTGTTTTTAGTTTTTTCTTGATTTCAAATCTAGTAGAAGTTATTGGAACAAAAAGAATGTATGAAAGAATGCTCTTCCTGAGAGAGCAAAGGATCGTTCGGATGCTATCACAATTGCTATTAGGCTGCAAGAAACACTTCAACTGCTTGTCCCTTTTATGTTATCCTGTCCCCTATTCCCATCCCCTCCCTTACCCAAGAAAATAAAGTGAAGAAAAGCTAAGCACACCAAGTGCAACCGTACAGAGACCTAACCTAAAGGGTTGATGAGACCATGTAGACATTACTATTCCACAGAAATATGTCCTTACTCCATCTTTCTCTTTGCCAGTGCAGCAATCGTTGCATACTGCCTCCAACGCTAAAATCATGTGGCTATTTCACATAATTTGAACATAAACAGCTACAGATTTTTTTCTTTAAAGCCACTGTCATGCTAACTTTTTCATGCTTAAACTTCACCTTTTTACTGGCACTGGTCTGTATAAGAATGACTGCAATGTTCTGAGTCCTCCTTCAGCAGCTGAATTCTCATCAGACTCAGTTTCTGCAGAAGAATTTAGGCACTTCCATGTCTACCTTCATGAAATATATCACCCTGATGTCTTATTTTCAGCCACTGAATTCAGAAAAGTAGTAATTTCAATGGAACAGGCTCATGACCGAGATTCCACTGTGCCTTGGACTGGTCATTGCTTTAGTGAAGTGTGCATATGGACATACACAAGAAAAAAAAATAGCTTCCAATAACTGAAATTCAAAATGTGTTATCCACATGCACATTACACAGTCCATTCTTCTTCAGTCCTTTACACCTGGATTTTATAGATGACAAACTGAAGTGTCCGATGAGCTCATTGCCCTTTATGCCTTTAACATGAAGCATGACACACAAGACACAGGCATTATATCAGATGCAGTGTCTGCTGTAATAAAAATGAACTTACAGCATAATGTGCATACAAAGAGCTTTTGAAAGATTCAACTTAACATAAATGACTACCCCACCACCCCCTTACTACTAACTGCCAAGACTTTACACAGAACAGCACAAATTCATTTAAGATTTAATCAGTAACTCAAGGTTTGATTGTTTAGCTGTTTGTATCAAGTATTCTCCAGCATTCATTCTAAAACACAGACCTTCAGTTACCATGAAATAGAGAGTAAAATTTGAAAGCTATGCTGTCCTTCTACATGATCTAAATCCAAACTTACAATCATTTTGATCCCTTTGAGGAGAGCAGCAGACCACGTAAGATTCTGAATGTGGTGTTAAAATCAAGGCAGGCAGGCAGTGCTCTAGCTATGGCTTGGACAAACACAGTTTGGCAGTCGCTTGTATTGACATGATTTACTCAACAGATGTCAGTCCTCTAGGGAAATTTCTCAGCAAGTGAGAAAAGAGAAGGCACTAAAGAAGAAAGAAACTCGAGAAACTTTGCCCCATACGTGCCAAATCCTTTCGATTAAGACACATGGGAAGTAAAATACCTTTACTATAAAGAAGCTGCCTGACTGGACAGTGTAACAGCTACAGACAAACAACAAAACAACAGTACATAAGGTAGAAATCCACAAAAGATTCCATGAAAAGGACATATCCAACACCACTCATTATTTCAGTATCTCTACCTTCTATTAGGGCCCAAACCAGTTTCACACCCATATATAGGCAACCCTAACACTGATCTGTGCTTCACCACAGTTTTCTGAAAAATTTCAGAAACTCCTGTACACCTTATGCTTTGTTTGCCTTTTTCTAAAGCATCAGCACATTACAGTTAATACAAAAAAGATGAAGAAAAAACAGGCCTTCTGGCATCTAACCTATGGAGCAGTAACATTACAAGGGTAGCTGATAGAACTGTGCATAGAACAGCTGAGAAACCTTTAGCTACTGTCTTCTACAAGAATATGCAGAACTCCTGCTGTGTGCTTCTTAACAACTACAGGGACAGTTTAGTTACAAAACAATATACAATCAAGCTTAACACACTTAACAGTGCTGAATGCTTGGACCTTAAATGAGAGAGCAGAGTCAGCATACTCTCTATGTAGCCTTTAAGAATTTGCTACCAAATATCAACAGATATAAAATTCACCTTCTCTTTAGCACTTCTCTCTTCTCTATCCGGTTAAACAGTTCCTGTTCTCTCTCCTTTTCAGTCATTTGTTCCAGTCGAGCTCGGTCTTCTTCATCTCCCATCAGGTCTTCTCCATAGCCATCATGGAATTCCTCATCTTCAGATGAAGAATCTGAATCTGAGCTAGATGAGGAGCTGTTGCTTTCTGAGTCAGAGACTTCTCCTAAATCAAAAATATAAGGTAGTGAGATTTAGCCGGGGCAAAGCCCAACCACTTCATTATAGCATATTAGCAAGGGATAACATGAATTAATTCTACACTTGTCTTCCACTATACTAAAAACATACATATAATGAAAACTAAGGCCAGGTTGAAATTACCATAATATATGTATGCTAAAAAATTATATAATGAGTGGTACTACATTTGAATACAAACTGGGTTATAATTAAAAATTCTTAGTAGAACAAACAAATTTAAAAGGCCTTTTAGTAATGAGTTGCAGTCCTAAAGTTATACTTCTATGCCTATATGCTTATGTCCCTGACAAGTTGCTTTAACAGCCATGAATTTGTGCACACACCTCAAACACCATGATCAACTACCAGAGAACTGCACATAAACCACCGCATTATAGCAACCTGAAGGACCAAAATTAGTCATGTGAAGACTGCAATACTATGAACTGCTACACCAGGAGATAAAGTTGAAACCAATACCCTCAGGGCCGGCAATGCCCTGACACTGTAACAAGCCCTGTTACTGTAAGAAGCCCTCCCAGTTACACAGGGTTTAGGGAACAGCTGACTCCCCTATATCATTGGGCAACACCACCTTTAAACTTGATCCAAGTCCAAGAGCTTTGATTATCTCATCTAATTGACTAAATTACATTGAATTATGAAAGCAGGCCATTAGGATTCCTTCTTTCACTTCCATTCTGGTATTAGTATTTCTGGAAACTTCCAGCTTTGCAAGCTCACACTGTGAAAACTCTTGATTTGTAAGCACTAATATATACAGGTGCAGTCACTCCATGCCTTTGTCTGTATCTGCTGTGCTTAGTACACTTAAAACTGTAAGCTCCTTCATATACTTTCTTAACTTCCTTTTTAGTATCAATGGAAATTGCAAGTAAGCACCTGCAAACCATCATGGGCATGATGAAAACAGAAGACAGGAAGTTTGCCCAGCATTGAAATGTATTCAATATTTATGTAAAAATTCTGACAAAGTTATAGAATGATTTTTTCTTCTTCGGTGTCAGTATAAATGTGCAAGAATTCCAATTCAGAGAAAAGACATGCAAGATAGGCTCCTATTTGTACCACAAACACTATGCACCTTTCCCGTTGTTATCACAAGACGTTTGGGATGGGAAAATACATCAATGAGAATCAAAAATGCTACCCACATGGGTAGACAGGACATGCTAGAAGGAAGCAAGGCCTTTTCCAGGAGAAAGTCAAGCAATGAAATGTCATTCATTCTTCAGCTGAAATAGCATTTAGTTCGCAGTTGCAGTGGAGTGCTCACAGCAATGCTACACTGAATTACCTTAAGCCACAGTAAATTTAAAAGTTACCCTGACTGTACGTTACACAACAAAAAGTCTTTGAAGATGGTCTTCAACATCACCATGCAACATTTCTCTTCAGGGTGCACAACAGATAAGTTCACTTGGAATCACACTAAATAAATGCACATGTGTTATCTTACCCTCCTCAGGTGCTGAGCTCTCAGCTGAGCTGTCTTTATCTGAGCTGCCAGAAGAGGCAGCTTTGTTCATCTGTCTCTTCATGGCTCCTTTCTTCTCTGCCTTACCCGCTTTTCCCTTTTTTTTGTTTTTAGAACCTCCAACAGTCCACTGCAGGGAAAAAAAGAAAGGGATTGTGAGACACAAACATCACTCTCTTCTCCCTTCTCCAAAACACTGGAGTAAAACCACCTGAGAAATAGCCCAATACCTGACAGCAAAAAAATCATACAAGTGTAAAGAAGAGAAAAAAAAAAAAGAAAAGCCAATAGGAAACTTATCAGATAAATGAGAGCCTTGTACAAGGTTTTTGGGAGTAGAGTGTTGTGTGGTTGGTTGAAGTTTTTTCTTTGAAAAAAAGACACCAGTTTTAACAGTTGGTAGGTCAGTGCTTTTAAAAGATAATGAAGGCTTCAAAGTTGGCAATATCTGCCAAGCGAGGAGGTATTGAAAATATTTCCTTAAGAAAACAATTTTAAAAAATGTGTCCAATGTGTTTGTAAAGATTACCTTCAGTTTACTATTAAACAGAAGCAACTGATGTTTTCCCAGAATTAGTTTAACAAGGAGCAGATTTTACATTTCATGAAGGACACCAATTACACGACAGCCTTTTCAAAATCTCGGTTTTACCAAAAGTACACAGTGTCTGTATTTCTATGCAACAAACCCATGGTGAACTCAGAGATGCAGGTGGTGGCACTACCTCCTATGTACACAAAGTAGAATCAAATCAGAATGACAGAAGACAGGGAAAAAAAAGAAAAAATACAGTATCAAGTACTAATTTTAATTTTCTTTTAATGTCATATCTTCAGTTAACTTAGACCACAGTTTCCAAGTACAGGACTTACAAAACCACACATACACAGATAGGTATTTTAAATTCCAAAGTCCCAGAAGAACTAGTATTTACCTTACAGTGTGATTTCTTAATAGAATTTTTACATTGTTCCAACTCCCTGGGTAAAGCCAGAAGAGAATAGAAGCAATAAAGATTGCCCATATATTACTTAAAAACTTCACAGTATTTTGCAATTCACCACCTCTTCCTAGAAATTCTCCAGGCATGAGACCCTCAGGAATATAACAGGCTTTTTATGTATACATATATGTGTGTGTGTGTGTATATACACATATTATATATATTTTTATAGAGATATATATATATACTTATAGATATATATATACAAATCATCTAAATACCTGTATATTATTCTCATCTTTCATGCACATCACCATCTGGTTGAGCATGCAGTCTTAAAAAACCAGTCATAATGCAAGTGAGCAAATGCAACTGTGCCTGAGATCTTGCACTCAAAACTACTCTAAGTGGAAAAAAAAAAAACACCTTAGATTTGACCTCAGACACACACAAACTTCAGGCCTCTAACCCAATCACTCTGTCCTGGAGGATGAATCAAGTCTATCTCTGCAGACAGTCATCATTCCATCAAATTTGCTAAATTGTTCTGCCTGATAAGACACCATGCTCAGAGAACCCTGGTGTTCAATTACTCTAGGTGAAATTCAAGCAAGTAGTTATAAGCTACTACCTAATCTAACAATACCTGAACAAATGCCTTTGGAATTTCCCAGGTTTTGATTACTCTCACACCCCACCTTGTACTTTCCATATTACCAAATGCTTCATCATATCCTTTAGGCACCATCAGAATATTCAAAAGTCTGTGTCAAGGCAAAAGCTGGTTTTGTTTTTTTTTTTTTCCTGAGGTAAAAGTACAGTGGTGAGCCTTGCAATTCATACCCTATGCAGGTACCCCAGTCTGTTATGATCTGTAGGACAGGTGAGAAACTGCACAGAAAGCTTCTGACTTTATACCAGCCTGAGCTTGTACTGACTGAAGTTTTTACTGGCTTCAGCAATAAAGTTTTACTTGTTCAGTGTTACAATATTGCTGTCTAATATTATTTCTGGTTACTATGCTCATATAAATCAGTTAAGAACAAGCTTGCACTCTGTCTAAATCTACTCAAATCTCAGCATTAATGAATCATCTCCCAGGTGAACAGAAAAGTGCATTTTTGTTATTTGCTCAAACACTCACCTACCACCAGCATACCAAAAAGGACACAACAGCAAGAAAAGTGAAACTCAGTGTTTAGCAGTGATGCAGAGGTGCCTCCCTCTCAGAGCTCTGCCACCTCTTTCCAGTGTTCTAATTCTGAATTATACCTCATGTCAGCATGCTGCACAGCAAGGAAGCAGCACACAGAAAGCACAGTAGACAGCACAGTTACATCAAGACCTTGAGAGGTCATGCTGAGATGAAAGAAGCCAAGATCAGATAAAAACCAGCAGGACTTCAGTGAATAAAATGCTTAATAGCTGTACATACATGTGTTACATATCACTGTTTTCAGCTTTTAACTCACTAGTAGAATTGTGGAGAAAACCTGTGACCAGGAAGACAGGACTGAAAAGAAACCTATGCGACAAACACTGGAACAAAAAAAAAAAAAAAAAAAAAATCCAAAAAAAACCCAAACAAACAAACAAAAAAAAAAAACAACAAACAAAAAAAACCCAACCAACCCAAAAAACAAACCAAGCCAAATCAAAAACCCAAACAAACAAACACCAAACAAAACCACCCCACCCAAACAATAAAAATCCCAAACCCACACAAACAAACAACAACAACAAAAAAAGACCAAAAAAAATCCCACAACCAAAGAAACACACCACTAAAACCAAAAACCACCCAAACAAACCAAGACAGGACAAGGTAATTAAAAACTCTTGCTCTCTAATCCAGGAAAGTGTGTTTTGGTTTCTATCTCACCCTGGAAATGACACTTCATCTCACTTTTGTTTATGCAAGTGACCTCTATGTCCATCTCCCCATTTCAGTGCTGTCACAAAGCCAAATTCTTACCCAAGTCAGTTGCTTCTGGGCTTATTCAGTTACCTCAATCTCTCATGAATGCCCAGGTATTCCCAGAACAACTACAGGACCAGATGAGAGTTAGGGCAAATCTTGGACCACTCAAAACCAGGACACAAGACTCACAGGCTCACAAAGTGCTCTGCATTTGGACACTGTTGCAGTTGTCATTTGGTCACCCAATGACCTATCTGCACTGCTCAGAGAGAGTGGCAATATGAATTTCTTCTTGCAACAGAGGAAGACGCAACAGATTAGCTGGTCTAGGAGGGAGAGGGAAGGCAATACTGGAAAGCCAAAGTCTTGAGTCCCTTCCTCATGCTCCAACACACCAGCAGAAATCAAAAATGCAACATATTCACAGGCAACATCAAGTAAAAATGCACAGTTATATTCAGAAACATTTCCTTGCTCTTTTTCCCTTAATGCCAAACAACAATCCCTTACCAAAATCTGTCCTCTGTGGCAGTTTCTCCAGGTCCCCTCTTCCACACTGCAGTCAGCAGCCCCAGTCAATGCCTCACACGCTTCCCATGACTGCACCACCTCCTGGGAACAGCCCCTCTATTCACCACTGCCTCCTGGGCCACCATCTGGAACCCTCCATGGTTCCAGACACAGCAAGTTCATAAACCCGTGCAGAAGGGTACTGCAATGTGGGTTTCTGCTTATTGTTTAGTACTACCAAACAACAGAGCTTTATGGCTCTCTCACAGGAATCAGCCAGAAGAGCCTTTTGAATTTTCTTCTTGCTGCCAAGGTTCACAGTGCTAATATCTTGCATATTTCCTCCAAGAAACAGTTGGACAAGATGATCCCAAACGTCCTTGTCAACCTAAATAATTCTTTGATTCTAAGAAGTCCAAATTAAGCCACAGTAACCAGAATGGACTTAGGGAAAAAAAAAACAACAAAACAACCCACCACATTAGGAATTGTCTAGATTTTTAAGTCAGCTTCTGATAAACAACTACACAAAGTGATTTAAGAAAATAATTTGTAGCTCAGCAAACCTGGAACATATTTCCAGTAGGGAGATGAAATGAGATTGTGGAGAAAAAAAATAAAAAAGAAAAAAAAGAAAAAAAAACCTTATACCTGAAGTGAGCTTAGAGTGCAGAATTGTATTACTGCTCAGGTAGTTGCTATTTCCTTCTATTCACACAGTACCTAAATGCATTACACACTGAGATTTTAATTTGCAAATAGGTGTTCTCCCAGCTTTTTTTTAACCCCCTATTAGCCAGGGATGCACAAGTAAGGTTGCCATCCTGTTTTGCCATATCCTTCCCTCCGACCACATCCAACACCTTTATAAGCAAAATGCAAACTACAAGCCACAACATCAAAACAAAATAGGTCCTTTACCAATGTATTCCTTTCTAAGGCCAGATAAACTTCAGTTGTCCTGTTGTCATTGCATTTAAGTGCACCAAGGTAGGTAACATCAGCTCAGCTTACAAACTTTCATGCATTCATACAGGAAAAAAATAAGGCAGTCCACCAGGCAAGCCATGAAACCACATTTTCAGCCTGTCTGAACTCAACAGCAAGAAGAACAAATATGAAAATAAGGCAGTATTTACTGTCTTCAGGCTTTCTCAAAGCTTGGAAAACTCAACAGACAGCACTCCAAGAGCTTCAAGGAGGAAAATGCTCTACCACCACTTTTAAAACGAAATAGCCCCTGTTATTTATTCTGCCTTTCAGGATCTACACCTGTCATATGAACACTTCAAACACTTTCATGATGAGAACAGCCCAGGCATCAGAAAACTTTAAGAACTATTTTAGACACAGAGAGGAAACTCTAGGTATGAACACCAAAACAGAAAGGAAATAAGCAAATAAAGAAAACACCTTTGGAAGCCACAGAAGAGGCTTTGCCAGGAACTGGCTGAAGAAGGCTTCGTGGGCCACAGTATTACCAGACACCTGATCTACCCTTTTCATTCAAGTACAGCTCCAAGAAGCTCACAGAAATCAAATCCCAAGAAGTTATCCCCATGCTGGCTTGCAATTTAAAGAAGTTAGTTACAGACTAAATTTTACACCAATTTAGTCCACAGCTTATTCACATTACTCCACTGGACATGCCAGCCTTCGTACAATTAGCTTGTGCTATTCAGATTTGCACCTGCACTTTATTTGGAGCAGAGGAAGTAACACCACCTCTCTTCCTTGAGAAAAGCTTTACTATTGCACCCATTAATAGCTGAAGGAAATGGTCTCTGGGAAAAGTCAAAGCTACAAAACATTTTGTAACTTTGTAACAATCTGTAAGCTGTAAATCTATAAGAAGATTAAAGAATGGGCTGTTTGAAATTTCCTAAACTTCAAAAAAATGTATGGCAAAGGCCTTACAGGACTGGAGAACTCACTCATTCTTGAAGGTTTAATTAAGTAGTATTATAAAATACAAGTAAACAGGAAAAGACAACATCCAATACTGTAATTGCTACAAACTCACAAAAGACATCCCCAAAACAGAAAGAACACAAGCAGTATTCTGCTCATTTGTGCTTTGCTGGAGTGCTCTAACTTGAAGTGCAGTAAGGAGATACAAAGAGGCATAAAACCCTCTAGGCTGTTACTTGAGACCAATCTCCTCACTAGCTGCATGACTACTGCTCACCTCCTCCTCTGTCCCATAGCTCTCGACAAGATCTTCAGCTACACAGTTCCCTAACAAATTAGCACATCTGTAAAAAAAAGTATAAAAAAAGTATGTATGTTTTTTATAAAAGGTATAAAAACCAGATAATCCTCACTAAACTCCAGAATAGTACTAAGCGCTTATTATATAAGTTTTCTAGTTCTGGAAGGATATTCTGTCCTTACCCTGTAGGTGTTAAAAGGCAGAACTGAACCCTTCCTGACATTAGAATGAGTGTACTTTTCAAGAGAAACAAACAGGAGCTCCTGTAGCATTGTGGCTTTCTGTCTAATCAACACTAATGTCAGTGAAGCTGCTGCAGAAGTCATCCACTCTCCTCACACAACAGAATGAATTCTCTTACTGTAAGCAGAGATGCCAGAATAAAAGGAAAAGCAAGAGCCCCAATTTAACCTACTGCAACTGAGGAACATCATCCACCTAATGCCCTCAATCAGTAACAAGAACACCTTGTGGACACACAAACCTCTGGCATGGTAGCCCCAGCAGTAACCTGGCCAGCACCAAACGGGTTACATGCAGAAAGCTACCACTTTGACATGGTGAGTTCTTGAGCAGACACGGTCACACACCAAATGAAGGAGCCATCTGTGTCCAGATTAGTACATCTCTTTACAAAGGTAGCTCTCCTCATTGCAAAGCCCTGCAGTCATTGCTATTTATCAGCTCTCTGAACAAAAGACTGTAGTAATTCAGTCAAGAATGTTCCACAGCCCCACCAGAAGACAGTTCAGAGCATCCCTCCTATTTCACTGCCTGCAACTCACTTTCAGTCTGGTGGCTAGGAAATTTGATTCAGACCACAGAGGTCCTTTAATTGTTACAGAACTCAACAGCTGGGCAAGAAGCACATTCTCACTGATACACATAAATATAACATTAAAGATGTAGTGACATCCCTTGGGCACTATTGTATAGATGCAGCACGATTTGTACCTGCTGTTATTCAGTAATTCCAAAATGTTTTTATCTCCCTTATGCCCCACAAACTTTCCTCCCTCTAAAAGAAAACAGCATGCTGCATTATGCTCTGCAATAGATTTAGGCTTCTTTCCTGTATGTGCAACGCAGTGCCAATCTTGGAACATTTAGTGCTTTCCAGGAATCACAAAGGACATGCACACTGAAAAGCCTCTGTGGAAACATACGGGTATGATTAGGCACATTTGTCCAGGGCAAAAATTTCCATGCTTTTGCCTCAAGGTCTTCACCTTGCAGGAAGTCCAATAATACAAATTCAACTTTTAAACCCCCCTATCCCAACCCCCAACGTTGAACAAACTTCAAACCAACGACAAGAATACTTATTAAAATAAGTTATTCAGCAGGATTAGTGTAGTCAAGCCCAGGATGCACAGAACAGAATGACTGGCAGAAGCAGAACTGTTGTAAGCCAGCCGCTCATCCCTGTGACAAGCAGCAGTTCAGAATGCATATTTCAGGCACAGGAATAGAAGCAAGTGTCCTAATTACCTCTTCTCTAAATCTTTTTCTCTTGCTGCATGGAGGTCAGAAAGAACTTAGTATCAATTTGAAATGATACACAGATTAGAAAGCGTATCAAACACACTGGGTGCAATAGTAGCACTGCTGATCTGCAAGGTCTGTGCAAATTTATGAAGAGGTATTGTCACATTCTACACATAATAGAAAGGTAGACCTTACTTATTACACAAGTTAAAATTCTGACAGTTTTCAAAGATAAACACAGAACGGAAGGCTTTATCATCCACATGCTTTCCACACCCAAGTCTACTTTTTCCATAAAAGCTGGTCTCCACATAACTTAGAATAAATAAACTGTGAGCCAACAGATCTGAACATACACTGTGACAGACTGAGTAGTTCCCCAATAAGAAACCTAATATATTCAGGTTGTTCACAATTTTGTCTGTCTCCATGCCTTAAATGTATATTAAATATACAAGAAGCAGTTTTTTTAAGAAAATGATTGATTTGGAACAGAGTTCCAAGCATATTTATTTTAAAAATGCCTCAGAAAGAAAATTAAACTGCACGTTTATTCTTCACACTTACTGGAAGAACTCTGCTACACTGACAAATGCTTTATAGTTTATCACTGGCCTACCCTGTGAGTCTGCAAGTTGTCACAATGGACAATCCATACTGTTGCTTTAGAAGAACAAAAAATACAAAAACCTACACCAAACATCTCCCTGTCAAATTTTTAAGAATAGGTGGAATAAATGACCTGACTATAATTTGCAGAAAGTGTGCAAAAGTATTTGTAAGCTTTCCAGAAATTGCTTTTACTCAAATACCTGTATAACATTTGTCAGTGGCTGTTTTAATAGGATTTTTTAAATTTTTCTTTTCTAGATGCACAGGCTTTTAAACAGCTCTAGACTGTAGTACCAAGAACAAATACTAAAACCAGAACCAGCAGATAAGCACTGGTATACAAGAAATTGAGAAACTTTAGAACAAAGCAATGCTGAAGTCTTTCTTGCCTCTTTCTTTAAAGATGTTGATCAAAACACACCCTGTTGCATATCCAAATGGCCAGACAGCTAATTCACAGCACAGTTCTTGAAGAATCAAAGTAGACAATAGAACAGTTTTACTACCTGTAAAATAGTACTACCTGCCTTGACCCTTCTCTTAGGAAGGAAGCTCCACTTGAAAGGTGAAAACGTCGCTCACTCAATTCAGAGTCCAGCTTTAGCAGCTTCACTGCTACTTCAACAGCAAGCACAACAAAGGAAAAACACTAGTTTAAAGTAGGCAGCTCGCCACACCATAGGAACGTGGGATTTAACTGGCAGTCATCTTTTCTATAGACAGACTATTTTGTATACAATTAGAATTCAAAACACATTCATTTAAAAAAAAATTCTCTGGCCTTAATCAGTCTCCATCCGTCTCCATCACTGATAGCCAGTCCCACCTTATGAAGTCAGCAGGCTAAATATACTGTATGATAAATACACTCTCACTGTTTAGGCATGATCAAATAACCCATAGCAATCTCACTGATAAATGATAAAGTCACCTCATCATCACTGTCTGATGTCTCAGAGTCCGAAGATGCTGTAGGTTTGCTCACAGGTGGTTCCTTTTCTTCAGAGTCACTGCGTTTCCGTTTGGCCAACGACAGGAGCTCCTGGGGTAAAAACACACACATTTATTTCAAAGTGTCGCAATTAGTTTTAACAATCCAGGTCAGCACAGATGCAGGTTCTCTGCAATATCTGAGTGCATCTCAGTAGCACGATTATTGCCATCTACTAACGAACAAGTCTACTTATGTTTCAAAAATATACATGTGGACACACAATTTCAATACTGGATGCTACAAAAGGATTTTAAAGACAACAAGCTATAAAAAATAACTATTAGTACCATTACTTTCTTGGCATAAACGACATAAGACAAATTACTTTCAGAGTCATGTCCAGATTTGTCTTATTTGGATTGCGTAATAATTCAAAACCACCCTAACTACACCATGAAGCATCAGCCCTAAAAAGCCAAATACCAGTAGACAGCAGCTTCTCCTAAAGAACAGAGATGGCTGCAATTATACAGTTTAAAGGGGAAATGCATGAGGCATCACTTTTACATCATGGCTGGTAATATTTAGTCAGCCTGTTCAGTTACTTTTCACTGCTGGTACACACCCCAGAAAGCACTTAAAGCTTTCAGAAACAGAGCAGGTATCAAGCTCAAAGTCTGTGAAACTTAGCAGAGGTGTTCTGCTTAAAAGGAAACACTTTCACAGGCAACACGCACCCACACAAAGAACTACATGGCTCAAATACTCTCATCATCTGCTGTTCATCACCTGTTCAGGTGACACAAGCAGTAGTACAAAACAAACATTTTTGAAGCTGTGTTACTGTCTTTGCAGTCCAGGACACAGAATCTGTTCTCAGAAACATTACTCTGGGGCTGATGAGCCTTAGCTGTGTGTAGAAATACAGACTTCTGCAGTCTTGGGAAGTCGATGCTGGACTGGTTTCTATTAGTTTCACAACTGGAAGATTATCTCAACAAATTGATTACAATTCACTACCTCAAATGAGAACATAAACACTGCAGAAACCAACTACCTAGTAGGTCCAGATCTAGTTGATCAAACCCCAGATCTAGTAAGTCTGCCTACTTACCAAGAAAGAAACTGTTCATTAATTCATTAGTAATGGCATTTTACCAACCATTCTCTAAAGAAGCCCTGCAACATCAACATAGCACATCTGCACAATCAAAAGATCTCTGGAAGCTCCTGAAGCTTCCTGAAGTAGTGCTTCTCTTTGGGAAGCTCTTGAAGAGGAGCATCACTTTAAAGCCACATACCATTTTCTTTCTTTCTTTCTATACTTATTCTGTTTAAGAGGCTGCTAGCCCTTTGATTCACCAAGCCTAGATTGCCACGGGAAGCTGTCAAACATTTAATCTACTCAGTATTTAACATTTAAGTCAGTATTCTCCCATCTCAAAAACATGGCTTCCCTGCTACCTGATCTTCATCTTTGCACACACACCTCCCTGCTGTCACAGTTGCTACCAACAGCCCAGTGGAGGGGGAAGCACCCTACTACTCAGGTACAGCTGCAGATGCCTGCTGCCAGTGAGGGATGGAACAGATGCAGAACCACGTGGTAACTCCTACCTCCATCACTGCGATTGTCTGACTGATGCTAGAACTAGTCCAACTCCCATTTTCAAGTTCTAAAACTATCAAACTGATACACTAGCAGCGAGATGTTGGCAGCGCTAAGGACTCTAAAGGTATGCAAGATCAACCGCATCAGCTCCAGGGTATTTGTTTTAACGGAATATCAGATCTGATTTTTCTGAAGCCCCAATCTGCAAAAGTATTTTTTTGTGTTTGGGAAGGCTTTTTATTGCAACACAGCAACAGCTTCTATATTAAAAACTCTGAAGGTCCAACACATAAATTACATCAGACATGTCGGCTTCAACGCATTCGACCCGCCAAACTTTTCCCCGGAGCAAGCACTGCCATACAAGCTGCAACGCACTTCACCTATAATGTCTTTATTTACCATTGGAATCATACCATCAATACCTGCTACACCAAAAGGTGAATCTTTGAAAGCAGCCCGCTCCAAAGAGGGAGACACCCCCTCTGCAACCCTGACACGCTTGAACTCACACCAGACATCACACTTACAACCCCGGGAGATGCTCTGATGACAAATAAATAAATACTATCGCTTCTTACATCTACAGGCTGGTTTCCCATCAACAGAGCTCCCCAGCGCAGTCACCAAGATGGAGAGGGTCGCATTAAACACGCGTTAACACTCCGGGAGCCTGCCTGCCCCGAGGAGAGGCAGGGACCTGACACGCTGTTCTCCCGGCGTACTAAAGTAGCACGGAAAAGTTGCCCAGCCCTTTGGGCCTCTTTCCCCACTACTCGAGGTGAGAAGACTGCTGGCAGCCGAGCCTCGCTAACCCCTCCTCAGGGACGCATCGCCCCGGAGCATCCACCGCCCCTCCGTCCCGCCGGCGCCGAGCACCGGGCCCGCTGCAAAGAGCCCCCGCCAGCGCGGGCCTTCTGCCAGGGGCGGGCCGGGCACCCGCTGGAGGGGCGCGGGCTCGCCCCACGGCGGCCGCGGGGCCCCATCGGGCTGCGGAGGGCGAGAGCGGCGCGGGACCACCGGGCGGGAGCGAGGGAGGGATGGCGGCGCCGAGCCTCGCGCGGGCCGGCGATCCCAGGCCCCGCGTTCGGGCCGGGCCTGCCCGCGCACCTGGTCCAGGTTCTCCTCGCTGCCGCTGTCCTCGGTGTCGGAATCGATAAGGACACGGCCTTTCCGCTTCTTCACCATGGCGGAGCCGGCGGTGCCCCCTGCCCGCCCCGGCGGCGGCGGCGGCGCTCGCACGGCCCGGCCCGGCCTGACCCGCGCCGCCCGCCCGCCCGCCCGACACAAAGGGCACCGCGCATGCGCGGCGCGTGGGGCGGGGCGAGGGCGGGGCCGCCGCTGCCGCTGTCCCCTCGCGGAGCCGCGCGCTGTCCCCGCGGCCCCTCCTCCGGCGCCCGGAGATCCGCGCGGATCGCGCCTCACGGATCGCGGATCGCCTCACGGATCGCGGATCGCCCCTCACGGATCGCGGATCCCCTCACGGATCGCGGATCGCACCTCGCGGATCGCGCCTCGCGCCTCGCGCCTCGGCTGCCGCCGCGGGCGGCGGAACGGGAGCGGCGCGGTGCTCGTTCTTTGGCCGGCCCGGGCGCGGCGGACCCGGCGGCGGGAAGGTGAGGCGGTGTGCGCGCCGGGGCCTGTCGGTCCCGGGGCAGGAGGGCGAGGTGGCCGCTCTGCGGGGAGGGGGTTCGGCTGCCGCCCTCCCGTCCTGGCCTCGCCTCTGCCCGCCGGGCTCAGTCGTTCGGGCGGGATCCGGGCCCGGTGCCCAGGCCGCGGCGCGGTGCGGATCAAGCGGGGCCCTGGCGGAAGCCGAGGCGTCGCAGCTGCCGGGCCGTGCACCGGGCCGGCGCTACACCGGCGCTACGCCGCTAAAGCCTTGCCGAGGGACAGAGACATGTAAAATAGAATGTATTCAGAGTCTCTGTTCTCTTCTGGTACTCGGGTGAAGCAGTGAGGAGACAGGGTTTCTTGATCGCGAACTACACGATAGTGTGTAGTTCACGATCGCGTGAGGTACACGATAGAGCATAATGAGAATCCTAAGCTACTAAAATGGAATTCTAACAGCTACTTCAGTGTAGCTTTAGACATAATTTAATTGGAGTGTGAGAATAACAGTAGTAAATTTTACAGTGAGTAAAGGAAGGTGAGTGGCATATAGAGGATATAAGTGAGGTGCCTGACTCCATTCTTAAAAGCTCACAGAAGTTGAATGCTTGTGACATAATTTTTGGTTTTGTTCTGTGGCATGAAAAAAAACAAAAAAAAACCCTTCTAATTTTACAAGTAGGAGAAAATGGCCTCTGTACAGAGCCTTGAGTAGAGTTTTCCTGAAGCCTTATTAAAAAAAAACCCATATTGAATTGTAGTCTTTAATGTTAAACTTTTCACTCTTTGCAAATGTCTCTGTAATCCTAACACAAGTGTATTGAGGATGACTTGGAAGAAGAATGTAGTGTGGCTGCTGCAGAACTTAGTATTTGAAGTCTTGTCATCTGTGTCAGATGAGGTTGTCGTGTTTGTCTGTGCGGCAGCAGCTTCTGCCTGTTGTGAATTTGTGATTTTCATGCATGAATAAAACTTTTTAGTTAATAGGTGTCATCTTTTAGAAACCTTCATGGGTTGTTTTTATTGGTGTTATCCATAACGCCTAAACTTATTGGTGGAAAGGATGAAGAAAAATTGATTTTCTTTTCTATTTTCAGTTTTATTTAAAGTAGTTTACTTGGGTTTTCTTACTTGCATGGGGATTTTACACCATGAGGAGAGGGGAAAGCGTAGGGTGGAAGTCAGTAAGTAAACTCAAGCTCTGAGGAAGTTTCATTCCTGATGTTTTTTTTCATTCTGTTTTCCAATGACTTGGATTTCTTGCTAGTATTGATTATAAAAGTTAAATAATTTCACAAGAATCCTGTATGTAATTTTTATAACCTTTTCTCTTTTTCATTAAAGGTGAAGATCAACAGTAACTACAGTAAGATAGCTCTGGATACTAGTGTTGTTGGTAAATTAATTTTCAGTCTATTAATTGCCTTACGGGACGTGAATTCTTCAAGTTACCAGTATGGTTCTGACTGCGATGCTGTTGAATGGTGCTTCCTTCCACGGTGGATGCTGCAGGCCCAAAGTTTTGCTTTCCTCACTTGGACCTCTCCTTAACAATTCAAAATTGTACAGCAGCTACAGGAGGCCAGGGGCAGAGCCTGAGAAAAAACTGTCTTGGCAGAATGCTGATTTCAGCTTTAAGAAGGGCCTTGAGCACCTAAAGACTCAGCTAAGCTTGCTGAAGAAGGAAACCCAAGATTACTTACAAGGACCTGGAGGCCATCCATTAAGTCAGCACTTGTTGGAACAAACAAGGGTGTTGTGGCAGTTTAGGAGCCAAGAAGATTTAAATAAATGGGTTATTTCCTCTGATGTGGAGATTGGAGGGAAAAGTAAAGTTTACATCAAATTGGGTAGGAATAACCAGGCTGCTCTGCTATATGGAACCCTCAATACAGAAGTGCCTCGTGATGGGGAGACACAATACAGTGGATATTGCACTATGAGATCCAGACCAGCAGTGGTAAGTACAGCTCTGTGTTTGCACAGCTTCTGATACTGAATCTGAGGGTGTTTGTGAAATCCCAGTGACAGCGAGTGGCCTGCTCTTTACTGCTGATCACTTTCAGGAGCACTGCATTTTCTCTCAGACATGTAATTGCTGCTGTGCCTGCTTTGACCTGGAAGGAACTTAAATTTTTTCTTGGATTTCGTTTTCCTTTCTTAGAAAAGGAATAATACATATTTGATCATTTTCTTATGTACAATAGACCTGTTTGCAGCATCCTTACAAATGAAAGATCTGGAATGAATCTTTATATCCAAGATTGGTATGATTAAAATTGACATCTTTCTAAATTTGAAGTTGATTGAATGTGTCATAAGTAAGAATTTTCTTGGTCTATTCATCAGACTCGGTTAGGGTGAATGAACTCATTTCTTTGAACTCACTTTGAATGACCTCAGTCCTTTCTCACAAGAGCAGAAATCAGTGCTTTGAAATTTACTTTTTAAAGGTCTGCCTCCTACTGTACATCAGAAAAAGAAAGACACAAATCTTTGATAGCTAAAATTGAGCAAAATAGGACCAGAAATGGGTGTGCTTATTATGGACACTGCTTGTTTCATCCCTTATTTCTAAGCACGTTTAAAAGCAAAAGAACATTTTCACACACTGGATAAAATCCTTAAATACTTAATGTGTTCTGTTGTTTGTGTCTTGGCACAAGTACTTAGGTAAAATAATTTCCGGGCCAGAATCTTGGGGAGCAGAGAATATGAGTAAGTAAAATCAATGGGTAAATGAGAGACATATGAACACTGATTAAAATGGTGACATTAGATCAGATGACTGGAACAAGTGGAGTCTTGTCTGAGTTAAACTCTCAGGACTGCTACTGACTTGTGCAAATGGGACTCAAACTTTCACCTCCTAATTCTGAAGTAGTGGAATTTATTAGTCCATGTTTATTTAAGTAGAACAGCTCAAAACTGTTAAAATCATAAAATCAAGTAGCTACGGGCCTTATATTTATATATTCGTAATCTACTTATTCTTTTACCAACAAGATGAGTTGGTAGAACAATAGCTGATAGGTAATTGTAGTAGTGCTGTAAAATAAAGGGGAAGCATCTGAATTTTTGGCGCTAATTTTGACTTCTGACGAGTCTGGCTGAAAATAACCCTGCCCTCTGCCCCTCATTGCTCCAAGTGACTTCAGTTTAGCTCTCTGAGGACTCTTGGATATGCCATCATGCAAATGACAACATCGGGATTTTTCAGATCTTTGGAAAAATGCAATAAAGAATTAGACATGCTTGCAATCTTATTATTTTACACAGTTAATGGGAAAAAAAAAAGTTGGAAAACGTGAAATGCTACCAGTGCTCATTAGTCTTCCATTGGGAAGTTATCAAAGGGGATAAATTATTTCACTGTTTCAATTTCCTGCCATCACTTCTGAATTATCTAGAACTGACCACAGAATATTAAACTTAGTGGACTATGTAAGTGCTGATCTATCACTGCAGCATTTGTGTAATTGCCTGGTAGGGAATTCAGTCCTAGGAAGGAGGTCTGATTTCTGATAGTTACAGGATTGTGGCTTATAATGAAAGTGTGAGTCCTCAGGCGGCAATATTGCAATTTGTGGTCTCTAATATAGTGCTGAAGGAAATTCAGTGACCTTAGCAGCCAGGGTAATGATAGAGTAGCTGTGTTCACTGTGTTGTAGTAAATGCTATCTGACATAATAACCAGGGCAGTGATCAAAGCAACAATGCTCTGTTCCTCATAATGAAAGTGTCCCTCTATTAAGGAGGAATAATACTATTTATCAATAATTTGTAGGGATCTTTTAACAGGAAGAAGTATTATGACTGGTCAGACTTCAACAGTCTGTATTTACGTGTCCGTGGTGATGGCAGACCTTGGATGGTAAATATTTATACAGACCCCTACTTCTCTCATCTAAAGGATGACCTCTACACCTACTTCATGTTTACCCGAGGAGGCCCATACTGGGAGGAAATAAAGGTGAGCTAATGAATCTTTCAAACTAATGAGACCATCTTGAGGTCCTGGCCAAAACACAGGAAGGGGAGTTCTTTCAACATTGACAGTTACTTTCTATTGCTGTCCACTCAATGATTTCATCATACAATAGACATGTGCCTTTGGCTTGGGAGTTCCCAAAACTGGACTAGGGGAGGGCACGCTGTGTCACTTGTAATCAAGAATTGGTCCACCATATGTTTCTCTGAATGCTTAGTGTTGGCTCTTACTGGAGTAATAGGATAGATACAGCAATTGAAACTTAGCAGGTGTTGCCTGGAATATTCTCTGTGGTAACCATTTTATCTGTAATACAGATGGGTGTAGGCTGTTGCAGGATTTGTTCCATGCAACAGGATTTGCTTAACTTGCAGCCTCTCTGGAGTCAGTCAGACTCAAGTGTTGGGGTTTGTCATTTGTGACCCTTGACTCTGTGACACAAACTAATATTTTTAAGAAGTGTGAGTTGCGGCTCTTTTCTGGTACAACTTGGGGACCTTTTGTAATTCTCTGATGACAGCTATAGGGAGGATTGCACATCCTTATGAATTGGTGCTGAGTGCTCCACGATACCATTGTCCAGTCATGTGGGAGCAGCCTGCTGTTCCACAGATGAAGAGCCAGGAGGATGAAAGTTGGAGTGTCATTGCTGGCTTGGATGTTTTCCTCTCACCCTCACCAGCCACCAGCCAGCCCTGCTTTCTTGCTTCCACTACTTTCAAAGAAAGTTTTACATTACCCTGAAGTGCTTTGCTAGAGATACTGATGTCTGAGTACAAAGTTTGCACTGTGAAATCCACAGCCTGGGTACAGATGAGCTGTCAGTATGTACCCATGGTAGACTTTGCAGCAATTTCTGGTTTATATTTTCATGTTACTGGAAGGAAATATTCTGATGTAAAGAGCACTTTCTGTGCTGCAGCCTTCATTGTGTCCTGATAGGGCAGCGCTCCTGTGTGACGGCTGCGGCCACCACAGGACAGGGTGGGCCTGGAGCTGGCTGTGAGTGGCCAGTTAGAAAGGGTTAATGTGGCCAGAAAGGGTTAACGTGGCCCATTTCTTTGTGCCACTTTTATGTACCTGACTAACGCTAGTACCAGATACAACAGAGTGTTACTTTACTAACACGTTATTTTCTTTTTCCTAAGCTTCTGTTTTATACACTGGTGACACTAAAGTCTGATTTTGTTTTGTTTATGTCAGATTCCATTCTCCAAATTCTTTCTCTCCAGTCAGGGAAGAGTCCAGGATAACCAGCATCCCGTCTGGTTAGACAAGGCAAGTTTTCCGTAGGCTTTATTTGAAATTTCATTTGAAAAGGCAGTATAAGGAACACACAACTGCTCTGTAAGAAATTCAGAATTTCCTTCAAGATGGCCTGATAAAGATAACTTACAAATTCTCTAATGTGTGTGAATTTGAAATTGAAGGGCCTCTTCATGTTATAAGGTACTTATTCTCATGTGTGGTAAATGAAAACATAAAGTTGTATATGGGGTATTTAAAAATATTTACTAGGAGTTAAAGGGACAAATCAGTAGTTGATCTAAGTATCCTCCACTGAAGTTTTGTTGATGGTTACTTTATGTGTAGCATTTGACAGTAAAAATTAGGCACTTGCATTGTAATTTTACAAACATATTTTAAAGAAACCCCAGGGAAGCAGTGTGAAGGTAGTTTAAGAAATCTTAATCAAATATCTTGGTCACACACAGAATATTTGGAGTTGGAAGGGACCCACAGAGACCATCAAGTCCAGCTCTTAAAATGAATGGCCCTCGTGGTACTAATGTATGTTTTCCTAGGAACCTGGAAAGGCAGAAAATAAAGTGTTATAAATATAACAGGAATAAAAAAGGCAGGAAACAGTCAGTGTATCTAGGGCTTGCAAAGGAATAGATTCTTCAGAGCAGAGAGTTTAGGTGACTCTTATACATTATCTGTAACAATGTGATTTGGAAAAAAGGAGCTTTAAAAACTCTCTGGACTCCAAAAGCCAAGGGGCTGCTTGTAGGCTTGCTGCTGGGGAAGGAATAGCATTGAAAGCATTAGAGTGATCCAGAGGAGTGTCAGTGCATTTACCTAGCTTTGTTCTGCTGTTTATTTAGCATGTAGCTTAGCAATATTTATTAGCAATATAGATTTAGATTCAGACCACATTTATTCATCTGACACATCCTAGACATTATTTCCCCAAACTTAGAGCAGTCTTTAAAATCATGGGCACTGCTCAGACCTGCACTTTCAGCAGGGCTTTGGGGCAGCTGAGTTTATGAGGTGGCCTGCACTGGTGACTGGACTGAGCTGTTAGCGATGGACGTGTTGTGTAATTCGTGAGAGCTGAGGAAGCATGCGGGCAAGCCACAGGCTAATAGAAAGCACACATGAGCTACACAGATTTGTTCTTATAGTTAAGAACATTAATTGGAAAACAGTGGCTAAGAACCTTGTCTTAAACTCAGTAATTAAGTTTCATGCCAGCTTAAAATTAAGTTAGAGTAGATGGTGTATCACTATCTAGAATGATCCCTTCCATCCTTAATTACATCTCTGTTTTTCCTATTAATGAAAGAGAAGTGATTTTATGAAAATGTGTTTAGAAACTAGATTGTGATGAAAGTGGCTGTATACAAAGCATGAAGGATAAAAGTAACTGTTGCTTTAGGCTCGGGCCATTTTAAATCAAGGGTTTGTTAACACAGTGGTAGAAAGACAAATGTGGAGTCATTGCCTACTGGGGTCTGTTTTGAAAAGTGGGTAGTGAAGTGTTCAAGCCTTAAAAAATGCTGCTGCATTTTGAACAAATGACAGTTTAGATGGCTGTGATTGGTCTGTAAAATGCAGAATTGGGAGGTTCAACTGAGTTTGATTGTAATATTAAAAATACTGTTCAACCCTCTCTGTCTTTTAATTAGATTAGAACCCTGGGATTCACCATTGGAGATAAAGTAGATGGTCCATTCCAGCTGGAGATCGATTTTATAGGTCTGCTAAACGACAGAGCTCATAAAGAAAAGTTTGCCTATGAGGCATATGACAAGAACACTCCCGTCTAAGCTGGGCTGGTGTCCTTTGAACACTCTTCAGGTATATGGTTTATTTTTATAAAATACTTCTTAACATGTGGCTTTTAACAACTTGAAGAGCCTATGTAACATTAAAGAGATAAGTGCATGAAGTGTGACACCACTGACATCTTTAAACTCCCAAATACAGAATCAAATACAGAATCCTGGAGACTGTACATAGATGGATGGACTGCAATGTAGCCTGAGAGCAGTTGTGATGTTCTTACAAAGTAGTAACTCTTCTTGGCTTCGGTCCTGACCTCTACTGAAATAAAAGTATTTCATGAGTTTGTTGTCCTTTTTTTGTCCAACACTTCCATTTTCTACATTATGTAGAAAATAATATTAACACTTCCATTTTCCAACACTTCCATTTTCTACATTATGTGGTTTGTTGACAGTTGTAAAGCACTTGCATCTGCTAGTTTTAAACTGAGAAAGGTATGAGAATCAATATTCTGAGAACTGGTGCTTAAGTGTGACTCAGCTACTGAAATTTACAAAGAGCAGCGCCAGAAGTGGAAAAGGCAGAAGTATTTCAACCTTTAGCTTTGGCTCCTGTAGATAGCTAAAAAAAGAAAAAGCTGCCCCTGCCAAGATGGAAACAAGAGCTGTGCAGCAGGCTTGACTTTTCCTTCAGAGCTGTTGAAGGTAATCCTACAATGTTACAGAGCCAAGGTTGTTGGAAAGAAGTAATGCTCCAAAGGAGGGGTGGGAGGAAAGCTGCAGCTCTGTCTGCTCCCTGAGGAGGCAGAGCTTGGCTTACTTAGCACCATTACAGGGCACAGCAGTTCCCACTTCTGCTGTGTGCAGTTAGCTTAACGCAGCTGTGTTATAAGAATTCACAGCCTCAACTGGTGGCACAGAAGTTTAATACCTCCCTTTTTCAGAGAAATCCAGTTTTCAGTATTTCAAGATAACCACTCGGCACTGGCTTTGTAAAGTGTATGTTTCAGCTGTCAAATTTAAGTAATCAAAGCACTGATGTCCTCCACAGTGACCTTGTTTAAGTATACTTTAGAAATATTAAATGTACCTGTATTTTATATGGAAGAGCCCACAGTGAAGCAAGCTGAAACAGGATCTTGTACTATCATTTTTCTTTTGCACTGAGTGCACCTGCTTAATTGTAGAAGGATGATACCAGAGCAAACATCTTTCATGGAGTGGGAGGCAGGTGAGTTGGTGAGGAGAACTTGGCACAGAAAAACACAGCAGTAAATACAAGTGTGAACAAAAAGAGTGCCAGAGTAAGGAAGCAGTTATAGTTAGTACACTAAATGATAAAGCCAGTGATAAACAGGACATATTCAAAATATTTCCCCCATTAAATTTATTTAAAAATTTGCCTTTTCTTGACATTGCAACATATATTTAATGGGACACTAAATTCAGTGAAACATTTATTTGCTCAACAGCTGAGATTACAACTGCTAAATTACCTTTTTACTTCTATCCGTAAAAAAATCCAGACAATTTTTCTATGCATTTTTTAATGTAAAAATAACAGCTTCTTTTAAAACCAAGGTATTGAGTGTACCTCAACACAATTATAACCTCTTTTAAGCATCTTAGAGGTGAAAACCAAGAAAATTTTAATATCTGCTATTTACCATAGAAAGGAACAAAACCTTAACTCTTCAAAGCATTCAGTTGGTAATTTGTAAATTCAGTTGTGACTTTTTCAAAAAGGTAGTTTACAATTATGTTACGCAGTAGTTTGCCAGAGAGCTTGCATGTTTTTTCTTCTCTTTGAAATTCCCTACTATTTCACAGGCATTCAATGAGAAATGCTGAGTAATTGCTGTAACTTAGAGAATTTAAGGATTGATCTGGAGAACAGGGCAAGCAGGTGCTTCCAAATCTTGTCATTTTGAACACCGTGGAATATTTTGAAGCTGCTGCTATCTAAAGCCTGTATTCTAGCACACAACAAGTGCATTCTGATGCACAAGTCTATCCTAAGTTGCAAGGAGGCTTCTTGAGCATCTTTTTTCCACTTACATTTTCTGCTTTAACATCTTTTAGTCAAGTAAATTAGTTTAATTAAAACATTATGAAGCAACAAGAGAGGTCTGAGCCCCTGAAAGTTTAGAACTCTCATCGCAGTGGAGAAGTTGATCACAGAAACATTATGCTCAGGGCACATTACAAGGTCTCATTAATTGCTTTTTGGATTCCACTAGCTAAAAGCAACCTGAACCATACACAGAGCACAAGCCTTTACATGAGAGGAACAGTATTTACAGTGATGTCTTAGATACATCTTGTTAGTCCTAACACCCAGACAGGCCTCTACGTTTTCCAAGAGCATGAGCCTTTTTATTTTTTCTGTCTTGCTGAAGCGTCTCACGCCTTTCTTCCCTGGAGGGAAAAAAAAGAAAGAGATCATGTCAAGTTTTATTAAAGGTAGAGACACTAGCAACCAAAGGAATCTGAAGCTGACCAAAGCCTAACACAAGTTTAATCAGTGTGGTAGCTTTGCCATAGGCAGAGATAAGAGTACCATTATGGACTGAACCCAAACATTCAGGCAAATACTTCTGCTGAGACATGCAGGTCTAACACTTGAGGTAACAGCATGTCAGTTATTGACAGCTTCTTCCAAGATGAAGGTAAATCTCCAAATTCTGGAGCTGATACTGTTCATGGAAAAAAAGTCTTAACAAATTCAGAGCAGCCTTTTGTTGGCTTTCCTGAAATTGAACAGTCATTGGAAGGAAAAATGGCTTTAATACAAAAGTATTCTTTCCTAAACAACATTTAAATCCTAAGAAGAATGAATCATCATATTATTTTAAGTAACACTATCTATAAAAAGATGAGTGGTGTACTAACCTTGTCTGAAGATGTGGCTGTTTGTAATCTTTCCTATGTGAACAGATACCACCAGACCTACTGAGAACAGCATTTTCTTTAAATTCACCCCACGGTTTTAGTCGTCCTACAATTTAGGAGCAAAAAGAGAGACTAGTTTAATAGTTTAGTAACTAAATGTGTGCTCAAGTTCTTATCATGAATTTATCCTAGCTAGCCTGTTTCTCACTGGCTGTCTTGAAGATTAAATGCCTCTTTAAACCTGTATTATCAGTTTCACCAGCCCGTTCCCTACAAGTAGTTCTTCTGTAAGTAGAAACAGGTGACTGTACTTAGAAGTAACACTCATCATGCAAAGTTCAGCTTCTCACATGAGATTAAAAAAACCCACCTCATTGTGTAAGGAATATTTTGTATTTCCTGTACATGCATCTATTCAGTGGAACACAAGGATATTTATTCTTGTATTTATGGGCTTTCAGTCATAAAATCTTAATCTTCAGTAGGGAGGTTCTTGAAACATATATTATGAAGAAATTTAACATCAGACTATGTAGGAACCCAGAGAGAAAGGAAAAGGGACAGGAAAAGAGATGGTAAACTTTGCTCTCGCTGTGTGTATCAAAGCACCCCGTAGGAGCAGCTGAGCGTAAGGGGTGTGGCCAACACACACTGCACAGGGTCACAGTACCTTTGTGTGGCTGATACCGAAGTGGCCGGGAGAGACTTGCTTTGAGATCAAATGTCTTCTTTCCACTTGTGGGTTCTGCGGGTTGAGCTCCAAACTTGAAAGGGGTAAGAACTACAAAAGGCACCAAGACACCGTAATTAGAGTAGCAAGAGCATCAATGTACACAGAAAGACCACACGACTATCAAGACCAAAGAGCCATTAAATGCCCCTGCTGCTACTTCTAAAGATAGAATTGCACAAACAATGCAATTCTCACTTAAAATAGGGAGGGGCAAGAGTTGTAGAGTACTGGCCCTTTAGCTATGATTATACTATGGAAGAGCAAATACAGCTCCATGTGTTTTTCTAGTCCTTTAAGGCAAATTGTATTTCTTCTATGCCTTTTTGGAACCAAGTGGTTTTTTACGTTAAAGAAGAATTCTTTTGGAACAGGTCAGCTTCAGATCAGTGTGGAACTTTGGTTGCCCCTTGAAAACATCAGTGTTATTATACAGCAAACCAGGAAGCTCTGGGTTCTTGACCTGCACAAATACCCCTGTGATGCTAAGGGTGTCAATGGCTGGACAGCAGAGCTGTGCTGCTGCAGAGATTGTTAGTAATCAGAAGACTTCTGATTTTGCTTGATTTTAGTTCCTGAGTTTATCAGGGTGCTGAGGCTGATAACAGGTTGTCCTAAAGCACAGCTAGAAGCCTGATGCATGCTAACCCTACAAGGAGAAAGAGACCTCTGAGGTGTGAGGACTTCCTTTCTGTGCAGATGGGGTGTCCCTGTATCTGCTATATGAATCTTTTGCTATGTAGTCCCTAAAGGTCTAGAAGACTTTCTATCCTCTTTTCTGTAGGTAGCTAGGTACCATATGTTTAAGTTGTGGCACCTAAACATTTTAGTCAAACCACTGGAAAACAAAGGAAACGAAGCTACTGCAGTTTCTGAAGAACCAGTCATAACTTAGAGAACTAAATTAAAACCTGGGTCTACATGACATTCAGTAGTTAAAAACTTGTATAGTAATTCAGTAAGACAAAAGTCTTGATCTGAAAGAGCCAAATATTCACCATCCACCTTACCCTTTGATGCAGTCAGATCATTATTTCTTGCATTTCCCTTACTGTTCTTCTGACTTATTAGTTTGCAGCTCTTTTGAGTGTCAGGTGTGCAGATGGCCTCCATGTATGGAGACATTCTAGATGGAGTCTTGGTAAGAGAGCGTTTGTGCTCATTATCTTTTGTGGCTTCTGAGAACCTGAAGGGTTTAAGAAATGTGCAGACAAGTTTAGTCACCTACAAAGAATGTAAGCATTGTGACAGAATAGAAAAGGTTCTGCCTTCTGTATTATTTATTATTAATTTATTTATTACAGGTAGAAAGATTTACTGTGTGAAAGATGTTCACATCTCATACAAAAACTGTACTAAAATACTTTGCTGGTATAACACTATGTTTCGAGCCAGTGTCAATAGCAGTTAAGCACTATTAGGAACTACAAAGAACTGACTTTCTTGTTATTTTGAAAAGCAAATATACTTGGGTGCAATAAGCTACTAGATGTATTCACCAACAGATACGATTTACTTTAGACCTGGATTCTGTAGTAAAGCATTGCGTATTTTATTAGTTTTCAAATTAAGAAAAACTGAAAGACAACTAACAGAATGCCAGACCTCAAAGACCTACAAGAGGAAGAAGCTGACAATTTTGAAACACACAAATTACCTGCATACCAAGACACACACATTCCACATGTATTCCAAATGTGTATGTATACATTTTTAATGAACACCTATGATTACTTATGTATGTGTATGTGCATAAAATTCAAAATCTTGCAAAAACATATGAGAATAAGCCATGAGCTTGCAAGATTTAGAAAGACGAGGAGGTAAATGTTGAAGAAAGCTGTTTTTGTGGGCAAGCAAGTTTATGATGAAGTACAGCTTGCAAGGTCCACCACAGCGGAAATTCAGATGAATGGAATTTCAGAAGCAAATTCTGAAAATAACGTTTTGGTTCACACATTACTAGGAATCAATGAGGGCTACAGTGAAGACATCCAAGCTCATCCAAGAGGACACTAGAGCCAGTGTATTTTTTACATTTGTTATCTATTGAAATCAAAAAGACATTTAAAGTAAAAATAAAGCCATTAAGTTTGTAAGCTTGATTTTGACCTTTGAACAGCAGAAGACCTGCATTCCAAAGTCACATAATTATATATTATCAGACATCAATATGAGAAGTTGCATTATCTGACTTAAAATCAACAATCCCACATACACTTTAGTCAGGGACAAAAAAAAAGCCCCAGCAGCCATGATCTTGGCATGCAGAAGTGGAAAAGTGAAGGTCATCAGAGAAAGTAACACAACCAGGCCTGTGAACAACTGTGTCCTGTTAGCAAAGGGAGACTATCTAATCAGAACTTCAGTCACTGTGGAAGGTTTAGGAAACTGACTGAAGTCAAAATTAGTATAATAGTTAGAAATCAACAAAGAAATAGTAGAAATAAAGGCTTTCATTAGAAATCCAAGCGAAAAGAACAATTATCACTAGGATACTGTAAGGACTGTCCTTTCAACTCCTTCTTTTAAAAGATTTCTTGATCAAGACTTTAGAAAAATTATTAAGAAGCAAATAAAACATACTGATAACAGAAGTTAATGAAGTATTAACACTAATAGAGAATTAGATTACTGTGGAGGAATGATGACATACACATGGTGTTCTAAAAGGAAATGAGATGAGGTATAATAGCATTGACTAAGAGTTCATCCATTTAGCAATTCCTCATGACTTCTGGTGTCAGTTCCCACCTGCTAGAAATGGTCTGCTTATAGTAGTCAATCACAAGAGGACCCCTCCTGTGACACTGAAGGGGAGGGGATGTAGAGGACAAAAGGAAGAAAGCACCTAAAAACCATTGCAAGACTCACCTGGAATACCAAAGCGAGTTCTGATTAAAAAAATTTACAGAAAAATTAATTCAGATAAACAGAAACTATTAGGCTGCCTGGCAAAATAGAAAACTAACACAGTAATAGAAGAAAATTAATTTGCTTGATTTTGCATCTTTTGGCTTTAGAAAAAATGAAAGCCAGGATTTGAGATTCTTCTAAGAGACATAAAAATGAAGAATGAAGACAGTAACAGCACAGTGAGGCTTAAACCACCTACAAAGCCAGGCTGAAAGTTAGTAATCAGAATTAGTCTTGCACAGTTTATGTTTGGACTAATCACAGTCAGTGTTGATTATTTCACGTGTATCACATCAAATGGCTTGCTGGTAGCTTTGGTTTGTTCTTTTTACCTGACATTCATTTTGGATGTTGAAAGTACAGAAGGATGAAATGAAGATTTCTGGGATAAAATGCTCCGATTAGCAGCATTCAGAGAATTGCGTGGTGAGCGCCGGAGGTTACTAGGAGTGCTGGTGGTGGAGAATCTGCCTCTTTCTGGATTTGGGCTGAATAAAAATCTTTTGCCACTGGCTTGTTTCTAAGGAAAAGCAAATTCTGAGTTACCAGACTCTGCTGAAAATTTATCTACAAAGCAGCCAAGAGGAAGGGAAAACACACAGTGGATCAGAAACATATGGCCTGTTCAGTTTTCTCCCTTTTTTCTTCTCCTTTTTAAAAGCATACTTTAAATGTAAGTATTTTTATTATTAAATTGACCTGACAACACATACCTTAGAATATGGAGTGTCTTTTTCTGATGCTCTTAAGGGATTTGATTTTCTGGTCAGCACCTGCCAATAGTAATTTGTCTGAAGTATACATTGATGCAATATATGCCATTAAAAATAAATGTAGTGTTCAGGAGTTTCATTCACTGTTACTGTTTGAAATGGACCTGGCAGTGCTAGAGTAACCAGCCTGAACAACTCTATGGCCATTGCCATATTCATTCACACATTCACTGATACATTACTGTCACTTTTTTAGACTACTGCGCTTTGTGAGAGGCCCTGTTAGCAGCTTTCACCCATGTGAGGGTGAAATACAAGAACTGAAAACAACACATACTGCATGTATTTTTAAGGAGAATCATATGCAGCCATGGGATGATAGTTCAGGCACAAGAGAAAATATTTAATTTCTGCTTTTTGAAAAATAACTATCCCCTTGGTTAAATTTTGCAGCAATTCAAACAGTTGTAAACAAAAGTAATTGTGACAATTATTTTTTACTCAGAAACAACAAGTTCATTTTCGATTTCTGCAGCTGTACACTGTTAACGTGTAAAACCCTGTATTGTTATACACAAATAACTACATATATTGGTTATACTATCCCACTGCATGTTCACATGACCAGCTACCTACTGATCTAAAGAGACTGGTAGGACTTTTACAGAAAGGCCCTGGAAATAAATGAATATGGCAACAATGGGTATCTTCCTGTGTTATCTCTTACCTTGACTGCGCTGCAACTTTCATTCAGTTTTTTTTTCCTCTCAATGTAGTCAGCAATAGACTCCATTTTCTTGAACTGAGCCTCATGCAACTTTTTAAAGTCTAAGAAGTTCCAAAAATAAGAACATTCATAGATATTAATATGGTTCTAAGGGAGTTTAGTATATAATAGGAGAATTTTGTGACACCTATTGTCATGGTCTCAAAGAAGTCAGTGCATGCCTCTAATAAAAGGCTGTAGACACAAATGACCAAACAGGACCAAAAGAATCTATTTCACCAGCTACATGGCCTGTTACCTGGTAATCTGGAGGATTATAGAATCATGGTCTGGGTTGGAAGGGGCCTTTAAAGATCATCTAACCCACCCACCAAATTCTACAGTTTAAGAAAACAATTAATATGTCTACATTTGAGATGATTTAACACATTTTAAGAAGTGATGAACATGAGCTAATGTACAGTAGTACAGCACAACCATAGTATTTATAAAGTGAAAACTAAACAAGCAGGAATAATAGCATGTATATGTTCCTGTTCTTTGAAAATCATTAATACAAGTATTGTATGGAGAAGTCACCAAAAATGTTCATTAAACCAGTTTTTTTAACATACATGCCAGTCATTTACTACTATGAATTTATGAGCTGGAATATGTAGCTTGAAATGTAACATTTTGGAATTTTTTTTTGTTCACTTTTTAAAGAGAGGATATTCTTTTATTTGGGAAGGAATAGAAATCTGAGTTGTAGAAAACTAAGCCAAGTCTCCCTTTACATAGAAAAAACACATCTCTTTCTAAAGATGGCAGGTTATCTTACTTGGTGTGGTCACTGTCACTGCTGCTCTTGCACGACCTACTTGTAAAGGGATCTTCCCTCCTGCAGGATGAGCATTACCTGGCACAGTAAGATTAGACAAAATCATTCCAACTCATGGATGATTTAACGTAATCACAGTGGTTTTAAATATTGGTCCAATGTTTGTTTCAAATCACACTTTATCTCTTCAAAGTGGGTTTAGGTTTTGAGAAATAAAACCAGCTGGAATAGGTATGTTCTAATCTCTCAAAAGTGTTTTAATTAATTTGTCAGTTATAATAGATCTTGACAAACCACAAGCCCAGCATGAATCCAAAAGTCATATTAGGTTAGTATCTTATGATAGCAAAATATTTTTCAGGGGAAGTTTACAAGAGAACTGTGCTTGTGGCAAACAAAATTTTTAAAAAACACAGATCAAGGCCTGTGAATTTAATGTTGACACTAAAGAAGAAATACCTTCTGACCAACTTTTCTGCTACTGCCTTATTTACATACAGAGTCCAAGTTATTTTTGTCATCTCTGTTCTCAGGTACACTAATAAGTTCATGCTCACACTTTAATGATTAATTTTACTAAGAAAAAAATCAGGTAGCAACTTTATATCAGCTTCAGTATTTGCATATCAACAGCAAACACTTGTATTTCTGGTTATTCACATCCCCTCAAAAGTAAACTTAGATGACCTCAATATATTGAAAGAAATCCTTATTGGAAACAAATAATGGCAAGCAGTTAAAAAATCAATTTGTTGATATTAAATGCAGACACTTGTTGCTACAGCTATAGGAAGAGGTAAGCACTGTACCAAGTGTCAGGAAGAGTGATGCCCCCAAGCATCCCCCACATAACCTATTGCTTTTGTTTTTAAAAACAACCTTCATAGAAAAACCCACATTTTTGAGTTAGTTCAAAATTATTGGTGGTCTCCCATAAGATTGTCCCTGTAAATTCTATGGAACAACAAGAATATCCATAGTAGACTCTATCCATAATAGACTACATACACTGAGCCTAACAGAGCAAATGCAGAAGTGTATCTTAATTGACAGACCCCTCAATATCAATAAATTATCAGATTAGGTAGACGAATTCATTTCTTCATGTCAGCTGCATACACAAAGGGGGATAACTTAATTCATGTTTTCAGTGGCATTGTGTTTGAAGGTCTAAAAACACCACCAGATGAAAAAGTGATCCAGTGGAACACTTTCAAATACTCTTAGGTAGTTCAAACAAATGATAAAAGACTATGCTTTCTGCTAATTTTACTCCTGGAAAGCAAAATATAAGTGTTCACCTGTAGAAAAAGATAAATGAACCACGAGGAAGCAATTCCTCCCTTTCTTGCCACCTCTTAGAGGCCAAACAACACCTCAAGGATATTCCAAATGGCACTGATCATTTTGGAAGTGTAAAACTCAAATACACTCAGATCTCTGAGAACTCCTTCACTAAAAGCAAAAGTTCTGAAGTCAAAGTCAGAAAAATTCCTACACTGCAGAATTTGTGGATTTTTGTTACAATGTTTTCTTCTGGTACCAGTAAACTGTACCAGTTTTCTTCTGGTATCCCCAGAACAAGGTTCTGATCAACAGATGTGCCACAATAAAATTATCTTTTGGCTATTCTAAGTAGCACAAATTAAAGTTACTTTTATCCAATTTTCTACTTACGTTGTTCTTCCCTGCCTTTAGTAGAAGTCTTCTCTGCTTGTTTCTTCTGTCCAGCATCCATCCCTGGATTCTCAATAACTCTCTCTACATTTATTTGGATTTTGTTTGGTGATACCTTTTGCCCATTTTTGTGTTCACCCTGAGGCACTTCATTTTCTTTCAGTTCAGAATGCATCTGCAATTTAAACATACTTTGTTCAACCAGTTTGTTCCAACTGGATATAAAGAAAGGCTGTTGTTCTGAGAACAGAGAGCCAGCAGAACAGATTGCCCAGCGAGATGCACAGCCTTCCTCCTCAAGGGTTTTCAGCATCACATTGGACAAAGCCCAAAGCACTGGGCTCTAACCTCATGGCTGAGGCTGCTTTGATTGGGAGACTGAGCAAGAGATTTTCTGAAGTCCAACCTGAATTAACCTGTGAAGTACTTGCCCTGTTACTTCACAGACTTAGATATATTAGAAAGCTTTGACCTGCATAGCTCTCGCATTTTAGTATAAAATTGCCTTTATGGATTAAAGTTAATTATTTGCAAGCAAGATTAAATTCACTGGAAATGTTTTTTACTGTTGTATTTTTGCATGCTGTACAGTTCTCTAACTCTAAAAGAGTAGCATTCTTCATTTTCTCATTTCCCTCCTTTACCTCAGTTAAAGTCTTTCAGACAGTCCTTAATTTACCTACTCCTTGTAACTCAAAATTCAACCTCCATCTCACCTTGTAACTTTCTCTCCCGAAGTCACACAACCCTCACAATAAAAAATGTTATGAGGTTTAGGCAATTGTGCAACTTCTGATATTTTTTTCTGTAGCAAAAAAAGAGAGCACAGCCTTATTTTAGATAAATTCTGAAACTAGCCTAAGATTCAGAATATTACAATGAACTAGTGAAAGCAGTCTTACGCTCAGATAAAGTATTTGGAATTGTATATTTCTTAGAGGAATTTATTTTCTTGAAGCAATGACTACCAAGTAATGTCTGTTTTTTTTATGGGACAGCACATAAAGAGACAAAAGTCAATGCTACAAAATACAAAAGACCAATACTAGAATGCTTGCATATAAATTTTTGTACATGTCTATATACACACAAACACACATATCTAAACACATACCATCTATAAATGGTGATTGAAAAGAAAACAAGTGTGCTTATATTATGCTCAGAGGAAGGGAGGACAGCACACAAAACCATGCAATGCAAATCACCTGTTTCTCATCAGAAAGCACTGGGTTTTCTTCACTGCTATTAGTTTCCTCATGAGAGTTCCTTTTTTTTCTGTCCTTACCACGTCTTTTTGTAATAAAACACACTGAATCAGACAGAATTTCCTCCTGATTGCTCAGTTCATCTGACTTAATGGAAGCAGATGCACTCTTTACAGGACCCTGTAGCAGAAAAATACTATAACTGGAAGATATCCGACACAAATACGAATTAAATGCTCCAGGAACAGTTTCAATTTTATTATTTAAAAAAGTATTTTATACAGAGGATAAACAGTAGCATGCCATGTAGCAGGATAGTAACCAAGAAACTGGCACTATCTAGATTCCCCGAAGCATCAAAGCTCATTGTTTGGAGACTTTAAATACAATTCAAATGATTGGTTTATCATATTTCATTTTAATAAGATTATAAAAGCCTAATATTTTTATTTGAAATCTAACGTGCATGATGCCATGACCCTCCCATATTTGTACGTTTGCAGAATACTCTTCACCAGTAAAAACAGTGCTCCTTTCCTGCTCGTGAAAATTTTTTAAAAGCTGACAAGGCTTACACCAGTTCCTCAAGCCTTTAAAGAAGATTTTTAAGGGATGCACTTATAGGCAGATGTGTTTTAGAAAAAGCAAATACTAAATTACTTTAATCAAAAATATTGCCACACTCAACAAAATAATTCAGCTTACAGAAAACTTTAAAAAAAGTTAAGAAAACCATACACTAAGAGACAAATAAAGGAAGTAGCACAACTGTATTGCTTTCATTATAAGTGAAAGTAAATTGTAGTAGATGCAAAATGCTTTCCAATTAGTACCTAGTCCCCTTCATTTAGGCATGCAAAATGAATAAAATATTTTTATATTTGGTACTGAATAGTATCTGGAGCCAAACAAGCAAGAACTAAGGTTTGTTCAGCGGAAATTAGATGTTTTTGTTCACAGAGAATAGGTTTGTACTGATGCTGAAAAATATTGTTAATTTTGGCAGCTGAAAGGAAATCAGATTTAAGTCATAGAGGCCGCTTCAAAACTAAGGGCACTAAGAAGAAAAAGTATTTCTATTACAGTCCCCATTGTGGTCAAAATCACCCTTCAGCATATGCCCTACTCTATGGGTTACAAATTAAGGTTTACATTTCTTAAAAGCAACGGCTGATTTATTATGTTACCATATTTTCACTTTCTTCTTTTGTCCTTTCAAAGTGCTGCTTCAATGATTCCAATAATTTGTCTGCCTGAAGAGAAATCAAAACAACACATGAACCAAACAGTCCACTGAGTCACTGCAGAGCTGCAGAAGCCCAACCGCGTCCTATAAAGTGATCCAACAAACCAGCAGAACATTTCCCAGCAGAACATTTCCCAGCAGAACATCTCCTGACTCCAGCAGAATCAGGCACACCTAGGACTCGTTGTCAGCTGGAGAAAGTGCCCAAGGCCACAGATAAACATGTAGATGTTCTCCACGGAGGCACAAAGGCAAGCTTCCTAGACTAGGTTTCTCCTGCTCTATTTCCCAGGAGGTTAACTGTTCAAGGAAGGAGACAAACTGTTTTAAGCCCCACAGCGCAGCTGAACTTGAATTAAAATTGTATCAAATTTCTGCAAACGCTTCTGTCTTGCCCGTGCTACGCGCAAAGCATTCTTTCCACCCCTCGCATACATCCAGCACTAACAGTAAAAATATAACAATGGAAACACACCGTTGATAAGTCAGGCTATGGAAGACTCTTAAACGCCTAAGTGGAAAGGTCAACACAAAAACAATCAAAGTACCCCAAAACTAACATTCCCAGAAACACCCTTACTCCTGCGGGGACAGGGAGCTGCCTTGTCCCCCCCAGCCATGGATCCTTCTTTTAAGGCTTTATGAGCTCTGCCATTGCTGCCAGGACGAGCCCGGCCGCGCCTCACATGCACCCGCAGCTCCAGGCAGGAGCCTGGGCCATCCTTGAACGCGTCGCCCTTGACCGCGACCGCCAAACGCGCCCTCTCCTCCCTTGGGGTGCTCTCTTGTCACTGCTCCTCCCGCTCCGAGCCGTAAGGAAGAACACCAAAGCAAACCGAGCCGAACAAACAAGCACGACTGCCCGCACCGGGGGCGAACAGCGCGGGGTCACCGGCGCGGGGAACAGCCGTGCCCGCAGAGGAGGGGGCAGCCTCCCCTCCTCGATTCCCGGGGGACACCGGAGCCCCGCTCTCCCCCTCCCTGAGTGCTTGCCCGCATCCCGGACGGCAGCACAGCCCCCGGGGCGCTCCAGCGCCAAGCCACCGCCGCACCGCGCGGGCGGTGCCGCCGCCAGCGCCGCTCCAGACCCGGGAGGGTGCGCCCTGCGCGCCTGGGGAAGCGTTCTCGCTACCGGGCACGTGGGCGCCCCAGAACGCGGAGCTTCGTGGGCAGCGCTCCCTCGCAGCCGCCCCCGCCTCACCCGCAGGTTGGCCCTCAGCCCGGCGGCCTTGGCGATGCGCTGGAGCTCGGCGTATTTCAGCGCCTCCAGGGGCTGCAGCGAGGCGAGCGCCATGACAGCAGCGCCGGCCGGCCGACCGCCGCTGCCCGCCGCGCGCCAACCGACACCGCTCGCGCCGCCCCCGCCGTTCGAACTGGCCCGCTGCGCCAGCCCATTGGCTGGGCCAGGCAAGGGGCGTGGCCAAGGGGGCGGAGCGCGGGAGCCGCCAATGGCGGCGCGGCCCGCCGCGCGTGCTTATTTTCAAGCGCCATGAGCCGTTCCCGGCAGGGAAAGGCGCGCGCGGTGCGGCCCGCTGCCCAATAGCCGCGGGCGGCGAGGATTGACGCTCCTGCTGACCAATGGCAATGCAGAGATGCGAACCACGCTCCAATCACGATGCTCGGGGGGCGGGTCCCGCGCCCGAACGCTGGGCGGCAGGAGATGGCGGTGCGGCAGTGGCTGCGACAGCTGCTACGGGACCCGCAGCCCGTCGGGACCATTGTGGTGGAGCGGGCGTCCTGCCCCGCCGCTACGCCCCGGGTCTCCCTGTCGGCGCCGCCGCCACCGCCACCGCCGTCGCCGCCGTCGTCGTCTTCCGTGCCGCCGGCCGCGGTGCCGGCGTCACCGCCGCGGCGGCAGGGTCCGCTGCCGGAGGAGTGCGCCGTGTTCCACTGCCGTGGCTGCTGGACAGTGCTGGGGGACTCGCTGCAGCTGTGCGGGCAGGAGCCACCGGGGCTTAGCGTCCTCATCTGCTTCAGTCAGTGCCTCGTCGGGCCGGCGGGTGCTGAGGACGCGCCGCTGCCCCGCGCGGACCTCGGGGCGGGCAGCGGCGGCCCGGGGGAGGGTCCGGGGGCTCTCGGCTGCAGCGCGTCTCTCTCTCTCTCTCTCTCTCCTCAGAAGTCACCAGCGATGTGACCTGGGAAGACTCGCTGTTGGTCGGCCTCGAGGGAGCCCTCCTGGGATGGTGCGTAGCTGCCGTAGTTCGGCATCGGGCCTGCCGCGAGTGGCCGCCGCTTAAATCGTGCGGGCAAGGCCGGGAGCTCCTCCGGCTGGTGCGCGGGGGTTCTGAGGGGCTTGGCAAACTCCCAAGGGACTTCCGTGCCTGTTTCACACTTCGGATGGAGAAACTTTCTCTAGGGATGTAGTTTTCACTTGAAATCAAGAGTTTTGCTGCTATAGCCTCTGCAGGTAGAGAGAAACATTCGAGCAATGCAGTAGAAGATAGCTTAACTTGTAGGTCCCTTTCTTCTCTTCCCTAAAAGGTCTCTTGCTTAAAACATCTCTGGGTTTTGTTTGGTTTGGTGGGTTTTTGGTTGGTTTGGTTTGGCTTTGGGGGGAGGGGTGGCTATTGGTTGGTTGGTTTTTCTTAATACTGAAAATAAAAACTTGTGCTGCCCTATTCAGGAGCGTACCGTTTGCAAGGTTTGGTAACTCAGGAACTTGGTAACTTCACACGGGAAGAATGTAAAATGTCATCTAGGGGCTTACAGAACCAGTAGCTTGTTTAAATGATTTTTAAAAGCTGTTTTACAAACTGTCAGGACTGGGAACTTTTTCAGTATAAGACTTGCTCTTTTTTGACTTTTTTTCCTCGCCCCTCTCTCTACATGGGGTAATGATCTATTTTATTAGAAAGAATTTTCAACTGGTGCATGTACTGTTTTATTACTTAAATGCTGTTTGAATAGAATACTCTAAACCACTCTGTGATAATAAGATGTGCATTTTCTTCCTTAACAGCAACTTCACTTACTAAAGAGATTACTTTGTTCACAACATGCCCAATTTATTATGGTCATATTACTTTTCTGAGGAGGAGGCATTATTATGCCTTGGACTTTGCCCCAGTGGAAATGAAGATTTGATGCTCTCTGACAAATATGCAGCATGTGTTTAAACCTTCTGTTTAAGAACACTTCCCTTTCTCCTTTTAGTGCTTATTATTTATTATTCTGTCGGTCTTGTGGCTCGGCCGTGGGCTTCATTCTTTATTCTTCTGGCAGTGACCTGGCGCATCTCCGGGACTTGTTCTGTTTCTTCAAGGACAGCATCATGTGGTGAGTACACTGCATTCCATGGTCAGTGACTTCACAGGTAGTTGTAAGTTACTGTACAACTAGCCTACAGCTAACAAAAGTGGTTTGACTTTTGTCTGAGCACATTGGTGTGGGATTTTAATATTCTTGATGTCTAAATTGTGTTGATGTGAATCCCTTTGATTTCCTTGCACCTCTTGAGTGTCCTTGTGCAATGTAAGGCTTCATATTTAGTTGTGTGCAATGTTGAAATCTCTTCAGTTCCAGATTCATTTAGCTAACGTAAGGTATCAAAGTGATTCCATGATAGGTTGAGGACTTGACTACAGAAGCTGTAAATTACTTATAGCTGGTGATGAGGATCTTGATTCCAAAGTAAAACCATTGTTAAGTTTTGAATATTTTCATAATTATTATTTTTGGCAACAACCTTGTATCTGATTCAAAATCATCTTAAATCATCTGTCTAAATAGTGCAACTACAGGTTTTTTAACTGTGGGTTTTTTTCCCTTTCCCCTTTTGTTTTCCAGTTACCTCTTAAAAAATCAAATGATTATAGAAGCTTCTAAGGTGAATTTTCCAGCTGTGACCTTAAAGGAAAACATGCAGAAAGTAAGATTTCCACAATAATGGAAAATACTTTTAAAATGCTGATAAATTTGGATATTAATTCAAAAACATTGACAGAAATGTGGGAGTTTTAAGTGCCTAGGACTGAGAAAATGCTGCCTTATATGACAATAACTGACTCAATGCATAAGACGTGGAACATTTTTAAGACCCCTAAACTGAAGAACATAGCCAGTTCTAGCTAAATTTTGGCAAAAGTTTGTTATCCTTTTATCTCTATACCTTGCAAAGAAAAAAAAACCTCAAAAATAATTTATACAGACTTGGCCTAAGTATTACGACTTGTGTTGTCATTGTTGAAGAATTTAATTTTTTTTTTTTAATGAAAGGGATTTTTAAAGAGTTACATTTTTATGTCTGTGACCTCCTCCCTGTTTTGATGTTCAAACTGGATGTTCTTATATGTAATCTGACTAGTTGTTAATTGCCTGTGCCTTAGCTCAAATAAAGTTATTGTGTGTAGGAGACAGCCAGCATATCCAATACTTATGTGATAATTTGTTCATTACTTTTTTTTCGGGGTTTGATTTTGGATTTTAGTTTCTCTTGTAATGGACCTTTTACATTTCTTAAGTTTTGTCCTCTTCCAGTTTTTATAAGATCAGAGTGTTTTTACAGGTCAAGTGATACAAAAACCTTATCCAGGTAAAACTTCTGAAGTCGAGACATGATTTAGTAATAATACATGATTGAAGTAAAAATATGACAGCACTTCATTGCAAACACAAATTATGTGACTGTAGAACTCTGCTTGTTGACTAGAACAAGCTCAAGCGTCTGGCCTTTGCTTTTTGAGACATAATGTCCACATGTATTCCTAAACTAATGATAAAACAGTTTGTCCACATATTGTCAAAGAAGGTTTCTGGCTGTGTGAAAACTTGAGTTAACTAGGAAAGATCAGGTTCATCATAGTAAAACTGCAGCAACTCCATCTTCCATTATGCCCTGGAATGGCTGATACTGGCACACATTGATCCATCTCTAGTTTGCAGTGCAGCCTTCTGATCTGGATGCTGGTTTTGTCAGTACTAAACATGCAGTATAGAGATCAAGCCCCTCTCTATTTTCCCATCTTGAAAGTGAGCTGCTCTTTAGCATCTTAAAGTGGGGTGCAGGTCATTCAAAGATCCAGTGTTAGGACTTTTTTTGCTAATTTTAATACTCTTCTCTTTTTTCCTAGATGAAAGAAAAGCTTGTGGACTTCAGTGGTCGCATAGAGTTAGTGACAAGGAAGCTGGATAAAATAACAAAGTAATTATGTAAAAGAATGGCAAAATTCTTCAACAGATCCACATGACCTACTATCAGGATATGCAAGAGTTAATGCTAACTAATACCCATTTTCAAGAACAGCTGGAGCTGTTTCTGCATCTCTGCTGAGTTTGTTCATTACAAAGAAATAATGCACCAGACGAGGTTTGAGTAATTGATCTGTCACTTTTATCTGTGTGTGGAAAGAACTGATGATGAAGTGCATCCCTTCAGGAACACCTGAGAATCTGACATATTGAAATTATGCTTGGGAGAATGAATAGTTCACCCATGCAGCACGTTACTCTCTGATGCTGTGTAAATGTGACTTTGTTTTTTTCCAACGACTTCAGGGTAAAAACCAGCCTTTGAAATACTGAAGTCATGTTTCTGGAGCTATGCAAAACATACTTAACAAGGTATTCTTAGAGACCTAAAGCTCTTGTCCTGCCTTTTAATAGACACATTGTTAATGGCAGCCTTGGTTTTAATGGCAGCTAGTTTTTGGTCAAGTGGCTCATGAGCTACATCTGATATGTGAGCCACTGCTAAATGGACTCCTGAATAGTTTTGAGATTTGCTAGCGTGTGTTGCCTGCAAAAGCAGCAAACAAGCACATCACAGATGCTGCAGTGTTCTTAGAGCATGAGTCTGGATGGCACCATGGAGGCAGAACACAAGGGTTTTGAATTTCAGGTAAAGGGCAACCCACGTGGCTGCCAAGTCTGCTGAAGTGCAGCCTCAGGAACAGGACTGAGTCAAATTCTGCCAGCTAAGGTTGTCAGCAACTGCCTTGAAGAGATTTAAGCATTTCCTTCTGGAATGTTAAGTATGAAACCAAGGAACATTCTTCTGCACAATCGTGGAAGCACTGCTTTCCTGAAGTTATGATTGGCCGGTTGCCTTCAGTTGGCCAGTCAGGATGTTTCATAAAAAATACCTACTCATGGCTCATTGACATCTCTCTCTGTTAAAAAATTGATTCTGCTTATTTCCAAACATTTAGAAAGATAATTTGATAGAAAAGAAAGCACTTAACCTTTGTTACTGGGACAGAATATCCCTAATTCTTTTTTTGGAAGATTAAGGTCCCTTCCTTTTTCTGCCTAAAGGGTTAGTGTTTTTCCCTAAAGGGATAATGGACTTTATGGAAAGTTTAGTAGTTGTCTGTAGTAGTCTAGAGAGGATTCTGTTTACTTGATCAGCTTAATTCCAGTGATGAAAATTGCCTTCTCCTTCCATATATATGACCAGCAGGTTGCAGACCTCATTGCTGCTGCTGCCAGTTCTGTGTTTTGTCTTAATTGCAAAATAACTCGTAATGGGCTTGGAGCAGAGGAGACAAAACTCACTGTAAGGCACCTCAGAGGTTTTAGGGGGACAGCTCATACTTGGGCTCCTACTAATGCTCACTGTGCTGCTTTCTATTGAGGAGTTCTGTATGGTCTCAGTTCATTGTTGTAAGCAAAACCACAGAGTATCAACAGTCGTTCTGCAAGGAGAGGAGGGACTCTAACAAATTCTAATACCACCTTTGTAGTACTTCCTTAGTGCTTGTGTTGTTGTTGCATGAGTCTAAGAAATGTGATTGATAATGGCACTATGTGTTTTTGCCCTTTCATTCCAGTTTCTGCACTGAGGCTGTTTCTTGCTATTTTATGTCTATACTATGCTAAACTGTTTTGCTTCATTCATGCTGATCCCTAAATGAAAAAGAAAGCTGTCAGTTACATTTTTGCATTATATTTAAAGTTGTGAAGAAGAAACTTCTTAAATAAAAGCTGAAACTCGGAAATTCATGTAGTCCAAATCACTGCCAATATTATGTGAGTCCTTGGCCTACTTCTTTTCCTTTGATTATTTTGCAGGAAAAAACCCATCACTTTATCTTGCTTGGGTCCTCATTTGTTATGAAGCATTAAAGTATTGGTTCCACAAGTTATATTACCAGCATGGATTCAAATAAATAATGAAGAAGAATAGCTGGTAAATTTTTACATGGCATTTCTGTAATCTTTGAAGCTGGGAGGACCTCCACCAACCACAGAAGGTATTTTTTGGAAGTGTAGTCACCAAAACAATAATCAATACATCCATAAAACTGTCTTCTGAGGGGCCTTGTTACTTTTAGGCAATCAATACAAGAAGCAAAGGGTTTCTGCTACCCTCTAAAATAACCCTTGAAGGGATTGAAGTTATGCATCTTACAATGAGTGAAATAACAATTTTTGTTTAGCTGTTGTTTAAGGCAGAAGCTCTTGTGCCTGAAGTCTGGGACAGCTGGCCCCAAAGCAGATATCCAGCTTATATGAATTCAGCTCAAGGTGTTAGGTTTTGACAAAGCTACAGCAAGTGTACCTCAGAAGTGGAGTGGAATGTACAGTAGTTTGGTTAATTTGTCTTCTGAACAGATGACACATCCAGTTTTAGTGCATTCTCAGCCTGTGCTGCTTTATTGCTAAAAAAGTTTGTATACAGGTGCAGAGTTTCCAGGTTCATTTTTAAACAGTTCCTCTTTACAGTGTCAAAAGAATAAAATCTTATCTTGAAATCCTCAAAGATGCATAGATATAAAAGCAAGCTGCCTTTTGGAAAAAATGAGAATTTGCAGGGAGACATTCTTTCACTGTTACCATGTAAAACATGTGCAATGGGAGTACATAGTTTGTAGTCACACCAATAATTTCCTCCACTAATCCATGCAAGAACACTATCAGAAGTTCAGTATAAGTATTCTTTAGCCTAATAAATACTAAGGTAATTTTTAGGAATTTATACCTAATACTTCTCCTTTGCTGTTATATTTTTTAAAAGGAAAACAACTTCACTGACATCCTGTAGTAGCTTATTCCCAGGTTATGCTGAAGGGAAATACAAAGGATACAATGGCTTACTCATTACAATATTTAACAGACTTTAAAATCATGCATAGTGCTCTAAAGAATTAAAAATTACCATGGTTAACCACTGGGCTAACTTTGTCTTAGAAATTTTCTTGTTTCTTGAAGAAGTTGGCTCAAAGACTTTCATTCAGTCTAATTTGTGACACCATGGAATAGTTATCTTCTCTTATAATATTCCTATCTTCATTTGGCAATCCTTACATATTTAAAAAGAGCATTCATGGGTAAAACCACAATTCCCATTCTAAACCCAAAACACAGTGCTTTATAAATGGTTGGCTATGAAAAATCAACAGGAGTTAACTTGACACACCTTTTCTTCCTCCAAGACACTTCTTTCTACTTAAGAGAGGACTGAGCCTCTGTACATGGAGAAGTGTTCTGCACAAGTTAAGCCCACTTACAAAATTAAGCTAAGCTACAAGTATGGAATTCTGCAATTACAAGCCAGTATTCTACATGTTTAATTACAGATTTAAACTTGGAAAAGTATTAGTGATGTAGGCTATGCCACACATTTTCTTATTTTCAAACTGCCAGCAGAAATTGACTGCATTATCCACTAAGAGACTTGAATTACAGAGAACACACGAAGAGTTTACAGAAAGATGGCATCCAAATTCCTTTATCTAGTAAGTGAAATAAAAAAAGACAATTGCAACCTCTGTTGCAGAAGATAAAGACCTTCAGTGATCAAATCTCATTTTCTGTTTTTAAAAATCTCTTTAAAGAACTTAAAAAATATACAAGATTACCAGTATTTTCAGGTTCATTCCTGCAGATGCCATTATTGCTGGCTGGTACCAGTATGCTTCAGTACAGCTGCCTATGTGGCTAGAGTTACCTGAAAATACTGTCTCTTAAAAAGCTATTCAACACCTGAAAAATATGTACTGTGCTTATTACTTTCAGTATTCTCCATATAATTTCACTTACCACATTCAAGCTTACCTACTGTCTGGCAAATACTACACTCAATTTGAGTCTGTGGTTTCTGTTACTTGTTTGCTGGCTTGGGTTTTGGGGTGATTTTTTTGTGGGTTTGGTTTTTTACTTTCCCACCAGTCGCTCCCCCTGCACCATTTAAGAAACTCTGCACCCTTTTCCTTGCTACAGCTGCAGCAGGTGAGAAACCTCATCTCGCCTCTAAACATGCTTAGTTCATGCCCTGCTTTTCACATGCTCAGGACAGTGATATGAACCAGACAAGAGGTTATAAAGGCGAGTTCTGCTGATCCTGGTTCCTGATTTACAGTTTTGGTGCCATGCTTCTGTCCCTATCTATACATTCTGCCCCCTTCTCTACAGAGGCAGCACATTCTCTTAAAAAACCCCGAAATTTGAGAATCAAAGCAGGAAGTTCAAGCTATTGGTATATTAATTCCTATTGCTTCATTATGTATAAATGCATATCTCAATTTACTGGTAATAACTACATTACACTAGACATTTTGAATCATGCATAATTAGAATACTAGCGCTAAGATTTGGTTTGTGGGCCTGTGCCGCTTTCCTTCAGTTTCTCCATGCAGTTCTTCATGCCTAAGGCATTACAAACTATCTGCCTTTTATTTGACCTGCAAACACACTCATTTGGAGGGGAAGTGGAGAGAAGCAGACAGGTTTTACGTAGGACACACTGAACAGAAAGTTACCTTCTATCTTTAACTTTAGATGGGGTAAGTCATGGGAATTTGTCTATATTATAACCTGGTACATAGGCTCAGAGACAGAAACATGCTCTGCTGACATCATGAACACTGACACTTTATCTAAAACGCAGGAGGAAGTGTAGAGACTGAAAGGGAACAGACATCAGAATCCATGGTTAGTGTTCTGCACTGTTGAACAAGACACCCTGGTTCAACTGCTGGCTTTTGTGTGCCAGTCAAAGTGCCACAGGGGCAAAATGCTGGATTGTTCTGTGAAAGAAATCCAGTGGAATCTAACTTGGCCTGTCATTCTGCAGCTCTGTACCTGACCAGCAAGCAGGATTATTAGTTTTGGAGGAAGACCAGCCAGTTTTCTAAGGATGCAAGAAGCAGTAATTTCTAAGAATCGTTATCCATCAAAAATAGTTCTATCTTCAATATTTTTTTCCTTTTCTGCCCCCAAAAAAACCCAGACTGCCAGTTCTTGACAATGTAATCCTCATGTAAAGTGTCAGTATCCTCAGGCTCAGTACAATTTCTTCCCACTTACTATCAAGAAGTCTTTGCAAGACTTAATTTTTATCATAAATTTGACAATTACCCTCAGCCTCAGAAGTTACAATTCCCAACACAAGTACTGGCAAGACCTTCTGCAGCAGCACTATTGGATATACAAACAGAATATATTTGTATCATCTGAGTTTAGTACTGCTAAAGAAAGGAATGTCCATAATGGTCGTCACACCTTTGATATACCACGCCCAAGTGTGGTAGCACCTGACTCTTCCACTTAGGTTTAGAAGCTGTTAAATCAAGGAGGTTGAAGCAAAAGTCATGCCATAGTACAAGAGCTGAAAGGCAAAGGGATTCCTTTTGTTGCTGTGAATAGTAATTCCTAGTCTAGCAACCCACAGAATTCAGATCATTATTAAAAGCCTGAACTGGGAAGTATATGTAGACAGCTTGCCTGGCTACATCAGTCTTTATTTCCTCCCCCCTTTTCTGAGTGGATATACCGTTGAATAATTCTGTTCAGCCACAAAGTTCATACTTCTGAAGCATGAATGTGACTTTGTTTTCATTAAAATTTCATTATTATGTAAATGTACTTGCTGATCACAGATCACGTAATTTCATAATTTCTCTAATGTAATCAGAGAGCAATCAAATGAAGGTCCCCTATGGCCAGCTTCCAATTTTATCAAAAAATCAATAGTTGGAATTTAAGCTGATTACAATCTTTCAGATCAATTAGTTTTCATAAGCATATTACATATTAGCCAACACTTAATTTAGACATTCTCATGCTTATCCTGTTACTTTACACTGTAAAAATGCTCACAGCCCTCGCAGTTCCATTATCAATTTACGAAGAGCCAAAGTGCTTCACCCCCATGCTTTAAAAATACAAGAAGTTTCCATTAAGCTGGAAGCTTACAGTCTAAATTACTTCAGCTTTCCAGAAGAAATGCAACCAGATTGATCTAAACCTCTGATTCTGTTCAGAATACATTCCTATATGTTGGGCCACACTGTGTCCATAGATGAGGTATCTACACTAAAAAATGTCAACCAGGAACAATTTAGAACTCCTGTGGCTCTTTTATACAACCCTTTGATAGCGAAGAAGTTTTTGAATGCAGATCTACAGGAGAAGATCAATAACCCTTTGTGTTACAAGAGGCTTCACAGTACTTTCCTCTGCAAAACTTCAGGCATCAACTGAAATCAATTATAGTCTGAAACAGTGTTTAGCAAAGCTGAAATTATTTTCTGCTCTAACATCTTTAGAATTCTACAGCTGTACTTGGCATGTACAAATGTTTTGAGTGTCAAGTGCTCTCTGTTTTTAATTTTTTTTTTAATTTAAAGACTATCTCAGATTTGTCTTTATAAACAAAGAAAACAGAAAGTATTTCCCACCACAAAAGCTTCTAACTTTAGAATCAGGTTCTCTTCACAGTACAGTATTTGGAAAAGTTTCGTTTCTCAGAGAAACAGAGCAAGTGCTATGTTAAAGAGAAGGAAAAAATTACAGGGAAACTTCAGCAATCCTTTCAAAGAGAACTGTCTGCCCTTCCCCCAGCACTCACTGACAGTCCTTGTGACATGTGGCAAAGCTAAATTTTTTAATATATATATCAAGTTCATTAACTTCAAGTGCCAAATTCCCTCCAATGAGAGGAACATAAGAAGAATTCACCCTTCTTCTCAGGAAGACTCTTCACACAACTCCCTGCAGCACAGAGCGCCACAAACTTATTTGGTTATTACCCACTTACTCTACTGTACAGTCTTGCTAATGCAAGTTATTTACTATCACATGCAAAACAGTTATTGCTACTAAAGTTCTATTTTCTTATTAAATCATCTTATGGCTTTGTTTGCATCAGGGATTCTTCCCCCTACATACTGTGCTATTTTGCATTCCAGTTTCAGAGGTATTTTTCAATTGATTCTCCCAAGCACTAAACTACTTTATTCAATGGTACAGCTAAGTCCATTCAGAATTGAACCTGACTCTTAGCACAGGTCCCCCAGAGCTCTGCTGTAAATGGCCCACCTGCCCAATTTTCTCAAAAATTTATCAGATGCAGAGGGTTGTTTGGTTGGTTTGGTTGGGGTTTTTTTTTTCCCTGTTACATACATTAACTCTGCCTGGATTACTGTCATTGCACAGAAGTATATGCTTCTTGATTAATTACTTCAAAGATCTAGCGTATCAAAATTACAAAACCAAGCTACCCATTCCCTCCCTCCCCCTAATGGCCATTTACAGGCAGGTCTCAGGAAAAAAAGATGCAGTATCCTCTCTAAGCTGAAAGAGAGAAATGGGTGAAGAGCAGCACTGGCATCAAATAAAAGACTTATCCCTAGGAAATCAGAGGATGCCATCCACAAAGCATGCACATCTCAAGAATCATACCAGTCTCCTATTCGACCAGTCCAAGCTGCCCATTGAGTGCTATATCAATTTTCCTTCCCTGGTCTAAACTTTCCTTCTGAAAAAAGCAGAGGGAGAGACAGAAATCATTAAAATTGAGCTTAGAGCTGGAAAGCAAAACTGGAAGTTACCTAAAATACAAGATATTGAATTCTCAATAATACAGGGGTGGGGAATCTCTGATCCATTGGCTAGAGACAGCCTGCTGCACAGATACAGCCTGCAACATCGTTTTCCAACTTTGACCTTATCTTATTCTCTCTTATTAAGATGTATGTAAATGCAGGATCCACCAAGAATATTTTAAGATTCAATAGGACTTCAGCCAAAAAAGGTTCCCCATTCCTGCAATAATGGAGAAAAGCCTTCTACGCATAATTAGCACATCACATTTTGCAACTATTAACTTATCACACAATGAGGATAATGTTTTACTAGCTATAATAATCATAGAGTCAGATCTGAAAAAAAAAATACAAGATTACTTAACAGACTTTGTAAATTATTTGAAGGTTAGAGATGTGTACAGAATGCACACAAACTCCTTAGCATATTATACTTTTCTGAATATATCACAGGATGGGTAATAAATGGTTCAATAAAATTGAAAATGGAAGAAAACATCAACAAAGATTTAAAAGAAAATAATCACACCGATAGGGATGAGAATTATGGATACTTGCATACTCTAGCTTACTACTGCAATTGGACAGACAGACAAATACCAAAAAGTCAACTATGATTCTATGAAGCCCATTAAGTGAATGAGTTCCCTTTCTAAGGATAGCATTGCCATTGTCAAAGGGAGGATACTGCATGTTTAGACCATGTTTGTGACATTCCTATTGTATCCTTTCTAGTGTTAATTACATTATCATCACTGTTTACTAATAAATTTGTCACTCAGAAATTGTAAAAATACTACTAGGCTCATGCACTGGTCCTAACATGGCACTACAGTTTGCTACAAAGCACTAATGCTTATGGAACTATACATCTCAAAATGGAAGACATTGGTGATTTTGTTGTTTTCAAACAACTTGTAACATCATTTTGTCCACAAGTATTAAAATATATATATGTATATATATATATGAGCTATTGCACATGCCCCTTGTTTTTGTAATCTTTCACATGGGAAGATTTCCAACCAACATAAAGAAAAAGCGGAGCAAGAAAAAGTGAGTCAGAAGAAGCAGCATTTCCAAACACAGCAGCTCTTTAAAGGTGCTGGCCAGGAAGGTACAGCAATGGGGGTCTTCTGGGCATGCACTATTGGAGTATCACTTCTGTGAAAGCCACAGATCCTTAACCTAATAAAATCCTGATGTTCTAAAATTAAACACAAAACTAATGCTGCTACACTGTCATGAATAGGACTTAAGAAAAAAATCAGTAATTCTACTTTTTTGTTACAATGTCGGGTTACAAAATATTGAGTTTAAGGAGCTTAGATTATCAGCTCTCTAGTCAGACAAATTTGCAATTTCTGTACATGTCCCTAGAAAACAAAAATACCTTCCTGTCCCTCAAGTATTCATCGAACTATGCAAGAAACAACTGCTATCTCTAACATCAGAGGGGTAAGCATGGGCAGAAGGAAGAAAATTCCCAGATCTAAAATTGGACATTTCTTATACCACGTACTTCTCAACCACTGTAATCCTATAATATTGACAGTATTTTCCATCACTTAGAGATGGATCCTGCTTCTACAGACATCTCCATTAACTCCTCTCTATTGACTTCTAACTCCTTCTATTGACTTCTATTGACTTGTAAGGAGGCCCTAAAATGAAGTGTGCTTTTCTAGTTGCCTCCAATGCCAGAAAGTTCGGACCTCATTCAGCAAAGTCAGGCCAAGCAGGTGGTTGCCTCATCAAGCTCACTGTTAACTCTTATCACACAGCTCACCACAATGTTACACACAATTTTAGAGCACCTCTCTGCTCATTAAAGTTGCCATTACTTTGACATGCAGCGTCCTGCCCACCACTCTTAAGCTTACGTGTCTGCTCTTTGCTTCATGGAAACACAAAATAAAGGGTAAAGCTGTCATTAAATCCTATTGTTACAAAACAAGTCTAAACACAGACATTACTTGGAGGACTAGGATCAACATCAATGCTTGTCTTCACCCTGCTATGGAACTTGATCCCATAAAATGTCACCACATTTTTGATACTAGAATGCTGCCCTGGCAATCAATCACCAAGAATTAAGAAGGATTTCAATTGTTTTCTTTTTCAGCCATTTTCAGGCTGTCTGGCTCTCTCCAGCAGTTTTCTAAAAGGAAAAATATAACAAGAAATCTAGACTGCTTCCCCAACCATTTTAGTATCTCCCGTATTTTAAGCTAGCAAGCCACATTTCGAAATCACAAGCTTGGAATAAGGTGCACTAAAAAGAGTTTCAGATTTGAGGTGGAATATAATACATATCCCAGTTCTGGTAGTTTTTTGCCAAAAATCTTACTTGTTATAGATAATCCCATAGCAGGGAGCATGTTAACAATATATGCTCCCATCTCAGAATGACAGAAAATATCCTATATAATCATGAATTACATAGACAAAGAATCTTGTGTAAACATGAGAACAACCAGATTGTGCCATAGTTTGGGAAGGAACAAGAAGAGTCAGAAAACGGACTGTACTAAGTATTTCTGCTCTCAACTCACCCCTCTTACGTGGCTAACATTCCATTTTCTTGGGCCTATTTCTACCTAGATGGAGGAAACACATAGGTTCTCTCAGTTCTCTAGTCATGAAAGAATCAAAAAGCAAGATTTCATCAGCAGTAGGAAAAGCTGAAATTGTGTCGAAGAAGCCAGGTGGATACACTGCAAATTTACAGCTCTGGTCTCTTCCATCCCATCAGAAGCTAATTTCTATAATAAAGATGTTCTGCCCATCTCTTCTACTGTAGACTGGTCTTGTTCCTTTTGATACTAAGAGAATGCCTGAGGAAAGGAATGATTTAATGCAAACCTAGTCATTATCCTGTTACCCCAGAGGCCTTCAAAGCTTCCTTTTTCTTTGCCAAAAATGAAAGGATGCAGAGTAATTTCTTCTTCAGGTGAAAGCTCTTCATATCCTGCACTTACAGAGGTTCACACATGCAAATATGTATTTTGATCACAGCCTGGGATACACAGTACAGACAAGGTGATTCTGTATTTGTTCTTGTGCATTAGCTGCTTTATGTGAGTTCACACCTATCTACAAAGTCAAGCCTGGGACCTGGACTAGAAAATACCTGTATGGGATGCCCCTAGTTGTTTGATAAGTTTCTTCCTCATGTCAGAGCAGAAAACATTTGGGTTTTCCTGCTGCAACTTTTCATATATATCAGGTCAGTCTGACACAGCAATGCATGCAGACACTTTATCTGCTAGGAATTCCAATTTGACACAGCAAAGTACTTAACCTTCCTAAAATTAAGAAGGAAATGTCAGTGAAAAACACCAGCTTCCACTTGCATCTGATTACAAAGTATTTTTCATTTTAAAACAGAATGCAGAATGAAGAGCTGGCACAGAAGACATTTTTTCAGGAAAACAAATGCCGATTTCTGTTACTCTGCTTCTGAGTTTTGATAAAACAGTGGGCTACTTCTGTGGAGGAAGTCATCTGGAGAATCAAATGTTTGGTGAGATGATTAAAACAGAAGTGGACAAATCTTTGTTCATTCAGCTCCATGGAAATGAAGGACAGGTTTTGCTTGCTAGAAGAGAAATATCCACATTTTATAGCCTTTGAGGAAGTAAGAGGATCACCTTCTCAGGAGAGGATCTGTAATTCCAAATTAAAAAAACAGGGAAGGTAGTTTAGGAATCAGAATAAAATACACTCAACGTTAAAATGCCCACCAGTTCACTACTTAAAAGCCTGACTCTAATGGATAAAATTATCTGGTTTCACAAACTGCAATAATCCCTTGGTCTGTAAGTTTCTGTATCTAACTTTAGATGTCCATAAGCTGGCTAAGGAAACACTTCAGAAATGCTGAACTATACACTTACTGAGAAGCAATGCAGCTAAAAATACACCACTGCTAATTAGCTGTGGGGCTTCAACTGTGTCTCCAACAGAGATGACAACGATGAGGTAGCAGCAGAGTGCACACGGCACAGAGTGTCACGTACTCTGTTCTAGCAGGTCACAACTCAAAGAGACATCATAAACTACCACCCAACTAATTATGAAATTGTCAGTGCCGGAGAGGAAAAGAGCACTTACAACAGTTTTAAGATCACATACATTAGCTTCTTACTTTTACTCATTTCTCCCCACTTATCCACAGCACAGACAAATTTCAGTAACTCATCTTTTCACAGATCTCCTGGTCTTCCATCAGTGATACTCCCCTGGTACTACCTAGTTATAGCAGCTGTTAAGACATGCTATTTTTGCATTAAGTTGGAAGCTAACATGGGTGCACTCCTGCATCACTATTGCCAGAATGTTTATTACCATTCTCTTGTGCTAATATAAAAGATGCAAAATAGAGGGAAAAAAAAATCTTTCTCATATACAAGAACATGAGAATAACTAACTTCTTCCTCTCTTTTCCCTGTCTGCATTTCTTATTTTAATTACCTTAACCATTCCATTGATCAAATCCAGAAATGGTCTTCCAGTGACAATTTTCAGCTCCTATGTTAGAAGCAGTGAGTAGACCATGAAAATGGAAATATAGTACATGTACTATTGATATCTCTCTTGAGTCACTCAAATATTTCAGCTGATCATTGGGTTGACCATCGACACTCAGACTGTTGGGAAAGTCTTATTCTTATGAAGATGTGGAAAAACAGACCTGGAGAGCTGCAATAAAACATGCCAAAGGTTTGTGACAGAGCTGAGAACAGAATATAGCACAGAATAGAATATAGAACAGAATCTAATTGTGTTGCATAGCTTAACTACCAGAATATCTTTATTTCATTCACTGGGAAAAAATAAATCAAAACTACAGAAGTTTATTGTAATCTTAGAAATTCTGAATGTACATTTTTCCTATTTGATAATTTATTTGGCTATTTTATCATCTTTCCAATCCCATCATTTAACAAATAACACTTTTAAGAAAACTATTCCAAGTTAATACAATTTGTCTTAGCAGAGCAAATGACACCACAGGACAGGGATTTTATAACTTTCAAGGTATTTATTCTTGTTAGAATATATAATAGTCAAATCTATGTTTCTTTAAGGTGAAGTCCAAGCTGAAATCTGACTCTTTGGCAACATTCCAGTTCTCTGAAAGCATACTACAAAAAATTTAAATCTCAATGACGTATTTCTTTGGTCAGAGAAAAGGGAACTAAATCAGCTGACAAACTTGATAAGTTTAGTACCTTACATTTCGTACCTAAATAACCTCACAATTGTACTCACCATTACTTTTGATCATTCCACATCCTCTTCAGTGAGCTTAGAAAGAAAGAGAAGAATAAACAAAATTAAATTTGCATTTAGGAAGCAGCTCAGATCATACATGATTATTTGCACAAGACACAAAAGACTAGCTGTACCTTCCATGAACCAGGTAACATTTTTAGACTTCCTACATAAAACATGCTGATGTTATTTTTCAAATTATTAGTTATACCCCCTCTTTTAGTTTAAATCAAGAGAATTGGACCCAAGTGTGGAAGAGCCAGGACACACGAACTTTAAATAATTGGAGACACACATTTAAATTTCATGGGAACTGAGATGGATACATATTCAGTCTCCAGTAAAGCAAGAAACTCTTTCACATTAATAACAAACTACTGTAGTGAGGATGCTGAACTGACAACCTAACTGGAAGAATAATGGATTGCTGTAAGCAGAACTATCTCATCACACAGAACCTAAATTATTCAAAATTCCTCAGCAAAGGATTATTAGCTTCCACACTCCTGCACAACACAGCGTTTCTATAACCACCATGCACCTGTACCTTCAGAAAATCCCCAGCCATCAGACAATCCCTACTTCAGAGTAGTTACTTCCTTTCCATGTTGTCAGTTCTGACCCTTCCTACTCAAATTCTCCCTCAAGAACCAGCCAAGCACTATGTAACTTTAAGACAGCAAATGCTTCACAAAAGAATTAACTTGAAAAGGAACAGTTACCAGGATTGGTAATTAATTGGCAATAATCCCAAACTGCCTTATCATTATAGAAAACACGTAATAGAAACCAATCAAATCTTTGAAAAGCTGGGTCTTCTTTCAGTAAGACTATGAATTAACTAAACTAAACACTAAAGTAAGTCTTATTAAAAAAGAAAGCAGCTGGTGACATTTAAAACTCAAGCAAAGGAATGGTTCATCCAACACTGAAATCCAGTTAGCCTTAACCTACTTCTTTTAATTTTAACAAGTTCACTGACTTTGAGTGCCCCAGTTTTTAACTACTCTGCTTGATGCACTCTCTAGCTAACTTTCATCAATTACATGAGCACAGAGTTCACAGCAGTCCAACAGAACTTGCAAATGCAACCGGATATATATCAAGGTTATTGAAAATGAGGTGGCACTGAGACTGATGGTGACACTATCAACTCTTCAGATAACAGCTAGTGGACATTACAAAGGAAAAAAGCTATTTTTCTTGTTTCATACTGTACTGAACATACAATCAATTGATGTGGAGCAAGAAGTAACTGAGAAAGCTTAAGACTGCCTGCATGACTCCTTCTTTGTTAGAAATTCAGAACGTATTATTTTCATTAAGTCTTGACCTATTGCCCGTTAATTTTTTTTTGCTCTACCATAACTAAAGATTAGTTTCCATGAACTTTAAATCTCACATTCAGATAGGTGCCTGTATTGAAGAAATTCAATAACTTTGGGAATTCCAAAGCAAAAAAGAGATGAAGTAGTATCTCACAAATAAATTTACCAGCAAAACTGCAGTATTTGTCTTCTCATATATATTAACATACTGTATTACCAAGCCACCAGTATGGCAAAAAAAAATCCCCACAAAAGTCAGTGTTCTGACATAACCAGCACACATAATATAGGAATTTAAGACTATATTAATATAACAGTATACAGCTATGCCACCAACTTTCACTCCACCCCTCATGCTCTGTTTTAAGGTACAATAAAAACTGAGATCCATCAGATCTGGCTTTCCAAAATACTATCTTTGCCTCTTACACAGACACAAATCCTCCAGGAGATGAGCAGAATTAAAAGGACCCAGAAGATGATTCTTCTTCTATTGCCTAGAGCCTGAGAAGTATGAGGAAGTAAGGAAGGAAAGATCTAGAAACAGGTTAATATAGAAAGACAAAAATACAAAAAATTGGAAGTATAGTGGAGACCTATGGAGATAAAGAAAGCAAAATTAGCCCTACACATTACAAGTCCACTATAGTTTTACCTATGGCTTAAAAACTGTCAAATTTAACCTGGAAAGTGGATAATGACAAATGCTTAAATTATAAACATAAATACAATAGAAAGTAGCTTACAGTCTTGCAAAAAAAAAATAGCTGCCTTCATGATCTTTTTGCTTTCTAGGCAACTTCGAAGTAGGCATCTACGTCCAAGCTACAAGGCAAAGGTGAGAACTTGCAAAAGAAAGTCTAAGACTGGTGTGACTGGAGAAAGAAACGGGAGTGTCTGAGTGTAGAGGCACCAAACGTAACACTGAGCAGGAACTGGGCTCCAAGGGGCTTATGTTAGCAGCACCCAGGTTAGCAGGTCACATCCCCCTGCCACTTCAGAAGACACCCAGATCTGGAGACAACACTGATAATCCACAGAGTCAGGAGAAAGTAGAGATGCAGGGCAATGTCCCCTCCAAGAGAGTACACAAAGGCACATCTGAAGCTTAGAATGGTTGCCAGCCTAGGAAGAGGCCAGGAGACAGTAAGGATCTGTCAGCTGATGTCCCCCGTCAACACAGTCTGTCAGACTGTTGGATCCATAGCAATGGTGCCTGGCTGCTGTAGAGACATCTTGGGCACCACAGACAATCCTCCCTAATTTTTTGTTTCACTCTGTATTTTTAAATAAAACCCTTTTCCTCTTTTACCAGGTTTCCAATGCACATCTACTTCATTGTTGGTACAATATTTTAACAATACTTTGTACCACAGCAAACAGGGAAAACTCCTTAAAGATGAGCTTTCAATTCCGTGATACACACACTATAGGAATGTGCTCTAGGAATAATGTTCAGGCAAAGAAACAACCCTTCCTCCACATGCTATTTTAGAAAAATCCTCTTTTTTTTTTTTTTTTAATCCCCTGAAGACTGTGCAGGTTTTGCATCTCATACTCACGTAACCTCTGGTACGTCAGGACTGGTTTCAAACACTGCTCCTTTTTTAGCTTTTAAGAATGAACGTGGGAGGTGTTCAAGTGATACTCCAGACTCTTCACAAATTTGGTCAGGACTTTTTAAACTTGGCTGGCCTATGACTTCTGACACCCCTGAACAAGAGGTGGCCACCATGAGATGCATAGCCTGCTCATGCAAATTTTCATACTGCAGACTCACAGCACTGTGGGCAAGACTGCAAACCAATGCATACTGATGTGATATATACCAGAGCAACAGGAAATGCTGATATTATTTTTAAGATACTACTTCTCACAGCTTTTGTGCATTGAAAACGATTAAGAATAAATATTAATCCATATGAATTTCTTACTGCTAAAGTAGTGTACAACTTCACACAAAAGCAAGCTAATTGCTTATTATTCTTCTAATGATAATATAAAACAGAATTATTTTTATATGTAGTATGCCAAAGACAAATCTCCTGGCATATTTTAAAAGTTTATACACAGTAATATTCATCAGTAGCAGCATACTGTGTCTTAATGTTATGTTGTTCCTAAGCTGCTATTACTGTTACTACATGAGTAATGTTGCACATGAAAATCAGTAAAATGTTCCTTAAGATTTTTTTCTCCTAAGCAGCTACTGCTTTCAGAACTAATTATAAACATGCCTATATTTCTTTTGAGTTATTTGACCAGTAAAAAACAACTACTTCATCATTAGGTCACGCGTGCTAACACACCATGTGTCTACAAAATCTAAAACTATGCTTCTCATTTAACCACTTCAACTTGTTTCTTTTGTCTGAAATGCAGATTGAGAATGCAGTCACAATTCTAGGATGAACTTGAGATTTTAAGAAGTGCTGTCAAATACAGAACAGAAGGAATGTCATGCTAGCGACACTAGCGACACTAATTCTTTTGCTTTCAGTAAGAAATGATCCACCCTTTTTTTTTTTTTCTTCAAATTTAAACTAAGTACCATTCTCTAGCACAAAATACCATCTTCAGTTTTGAAGAATTCAGGGCATACTTGGCCTGCATGGTACTAACTTGGAAAGAAGAGATAGTGCAATTAGCAATAGGTTCACGCGTTTCATGATGTCTTAAATTCTTTTCACCTTACTATCAACATGAACTTATACGGCTAAATTAAATTCCACTATAATCTCTCCACTTTCCAAAGAACTTGTTTTTGCAGGGTAGATTTCTGTACCTTCTGGTTTTGTCCAACAACGAGGAAGCCATCCCTTTTGTGCACTCCTGTGTCAGCGCTACAGACATCATAAAAGGATATAACCATTCAGTTAGCAGAATTCATCCAGCCCACACACGGCATGAATAAGAACGGTAACAGCAGCGTAGCTGTATTCAGCGCTACGCTCGCAGCCAGACGTGCGAAGCCGCATTTCAGATGACAGATGCCGGTTTCCCTTTCCCAGCTCGCTGCCGGCCGCCGCTGTCCCCCGTCGGCTGCGAGGTATCGCCGTGCAGGGAACGGGCTCTCCCGCTCGGCCATCTGCTGCAGCCCGGCGCCGGAGCTGCAGGACGCCCTCGTCCCCAGCGCCGAAGTTGCTCAGACTTTGCACGGCGGCGAGGGGGTAGGACCGGCCCGATTCCGGCTCCGGTCGGTCCCCACACGGACACCGGCCCGGTCCTCGCTCGGGGCCGGCGCGGCGAGGGCGGCCAGCCGCTCCCACTGCTCCGGCCCGGCGCCGCGGGAAGGAGCCGGAGCCCGAGCCCGAGCCCGAGCCCGAGCCCGGGCCCAGCCCAATCACGGGGCGGGACGGGGAAGCGGGTGCGCGGGCGCTCGGTCCCAGCCCGGTCAGGGATCCGGCACCGGGCTCCGAGCTGGACGCGGCCGCTGCTCCCGCCGCACTCACCTGAGCGCGGCCGAGGCCGCGGGGCCGCGGCCGGCCCGGCCCCTCCGCCTCCTCCGCCCCTCACTCCGCCATCTTCCCCTCCTTCCCCCGGCCTCCCGGCGGGGGCTCGCTGCGCCCGGGCCCGCCCACTCGACCGCGAGCCTATTGGGTGCCGTGCCCGTGCATCAGCCCTCCGGTTTTGGCGGTGATTGGCCGGCGGCGCCGTCCATCACGGGAGCGGCCTCCCGCCTCCAAGGCGGCCCGCTCTGATTGGCCCCGGGGAGGGCACAGGGAAGGGATTGGCTCGGGCGGCGCGAGCGGGACTGGCCGGGGCGAGTCCTCCGGTGACCTCCACGAGCATTTAAAGGGGCCGCTCCGCCACGGGCCGGGCCGGGGCGAACGGGTGCGGGGACGTGGGCTGCCGTCAGGGGCCCTACGGCACCTGCTGAGCTCACCGAGCATCGTGGTTGCTCCGAAAGGCGGCCTTCTGTCGTTCTGCCTTCAGTCATTCTGCCGGCTTTTTGTCGTCCGCAATTTTTTTTTAATTTTTTTTTAGCAGCGGTAATTTTACACTTCAAGCTGACGGGTGGATGCATTGAAGAGTGCGAAGAGGAGTACGTACCCATTCAGAAAACTCTGGAGAAACACCCCCGTCTCCCCGTGACTCATCCCAGCTTACTACAAACCATTTCGCTCCAAATCTTACGGCGTGTGATCAAACATTTAATACAACGCTTTTCTACTGCGTCACGTTTTAGAGCAGACTGCAATGAAACACTTCTGCTAACTTCAATATTATAGCCACATTCTATTACAACCAAAGCTCCAGTTTCAGAGAACCAAAAGCAGGGGTTTATGTTCCATTGTACAGGTACAGAACATAATTTTTACTCCTGCTCTTCATGAGTCAAATCCTGTATTTGGATTCTTTTCCCCGTTGTCGCCAAGCTGAAGGGCCTATAGGTTTCAGTACTGATTAGATATCAAACCTATTTCTGCTTCCACAGTCTTCACAATACTCTGGTAACCGGTTGCAACCATATAATTCTGCAGTCAAGCCTCCAGCCAGCCTCAACATAAACTCTTGGCTGCAGATTTGAAAATAGACTGTCCCTCAGTCGACTGGAGAATGGTTCATCTGTATTTAAAATCCTATCCCTTTTACTACTTTTTCAAAAGACAAAGATGAAATATTAAGTAGCTCTGCCTCTGAGCTGCCAACACTTTCACCCTCGGGAGGGCCTGTTCTCAAGACAAAATACTTATATAAAACAACCAGTTATGCTAAAAATACTACTTTTGTAGAAATCTGCTTGTATCTGTACAGCTTAGTTAAATTTAACAAATTTAAGATCTCAGGTCTTTAAAACTCCTCTTACTCTCTACCACATTTTAAACTATATGTTATATATATATAGTTTTCATAATGTTGAGTAAGATATTTACATGTGATTTATTCTCCTAATGGCAAACTTAGATTCTGATAGGTGAGAATCTTTTTTTTTTTAATTGTAGGAAGGTTGGTTGTTCTTTGATTGATTGTGTTATGGGTTTTTTTGGCTTTTTTTTTGCAGTACACCTGTTAAACTGTTTGCGTTCACCTTCAAGCACATTAGCAAAAATATCTGACATCTGAGGTGGGAGCTTGTAGGAACATATGTCACAAATGAGCCCTGCCTGTCCTTTTCTGGAGCTCATGTTTTGCACTGGTTTCTGCCAGCAGAACAAAGGATTATCAATACTCTGACAACAAGCTCAGTTACAAGAAACTGATCTGTAAGACCTGCTAGCACCATTCTCACTGGTATTCAGCTTTTCCAGTAATTAAAGGATAGATGGTTGCCCTACAGGAAGAGCTGGGGGATGGTTTGGGGTTTTTTTTTTTATTTATACAATGGAAGGTTTATTTATGGATTGATAAATACAATATCCAGTCTCACTGGGACAATAAGGCACAACTGTAGGTTACAACTATAGTGTCAGAAGACAGCAATGCCTACTTCTATGCAAATCACAAAGCCTACAAGCAATTTTTACTTTTCATTAGCACTGTTACATTCCTATTTTACATGAGGCAGTTATAAAAGTATAATGTTTCTTTCTCATACAGAGTAGAGCTTTTTAATTTACATTTCTTTCTGGAACTGTGCTGCACTCTGCAAAACTATCAACTGCAACATTTTACTTTTGAATTCCTTTATTTAAAACAAATCAAAAATCCTTCAGAGACTTGCATGTTATCTTTCAAGGAAAGTGATGACTGAAGGAACTGAGAAAAAAGGAAATGCACGTTCAACAGTAGTTTTGAGACTGGTAAGTATTTATAGAAACATTAGCATATGACAGAGAAGCAGTTCTAACACCGATTCTTCAATAAACAAGCTCCCAAGATTTTTTGGTTTTATTGGAAGTATCTTCCAGATTGTGGAATGCTCCAGCTGAACTACACGAGATCATTGTTATGGAATATTAGTAAAGGAAAATTGTTACTATTGATCCTTCAAGGATTCCGATCTCTTGAATTTATCAGCATTACATTAATAGTATTAATCATCTTACACTTGCAAAGAGATTTGTATAGAAATTCATTCTGAAATAACTGGGATAATATGATCTTTCCCAAACTGTATTCTTATGCCAGAGCTTTCTTAAATACAGCTACCAACCTCAACACAAATATAACAGACTAGGACTTTCATACTGGAAAATATAAATAATTACTCATTATGCAGGCCACTATAATTGGGGAAAAAACCCTATGAAATCAGTTTCACAATTTCGTGTTTCATGAGACTATTACCAGGGGGCAGTTACAGAACTACAAATCCAGATTTTAGCATGACTGGTTTTCTTGCATTTTGTACTCTGGTAAACAAATTTACACTTCCAGAAGCAAAACCACCCTGATGAGGGGAGGGATCATAGACATAAACAATCTGGAGAGGACACTTCATGGTCCACCAGCTGTCAAGCCTGCAAGCTATGCAAAGGAAAGAAACAAGTTCCTGCCTCTGCTACTAGAACAGTTCAAGTGACATAGTGCAGATTTCCTATTTCTTTTGAGAATACCACAGCCTGTCCCCACCATAGATTCTAGTATTGTCCCTGTGAATTCATTCCACGAAGAACAAAATCTATTCACAGTACTTTAAAGTACTCTTAGCTATCATCATGCATTTGTGCTAGTTGTACAATGAAGCCATAGAAACTGAGAAGTACTCAAGTAAAAGGCAGACTTAGAAGCACTGAAGAAACAAGTCTGCATGTAAAGAGCCAAATGGGAAAGGGGCACAAATACTTTTTTTAAAAAAGGCAGCTGTAATGTGGCAAAAGTGAATAATTATCAATGCACCTAGTATTTGAGTAGATGCTTGTCTCTGAAATGTTTCAGAGGGCACTTCTGTGGCATGTTCCTGTTTTTCCATTCTCAGATTCAGAGCTCAGAAGAATCAGTTTGTAGATTAAACAGTAGTGTTTAAGGAGAGACATTTTTACTGAAACAGTAGTGCAGAAGGAGACAAGAGAAAGGGCAACTAACCCAGGATGGACAGCATTAAAAAAGCTCCTTTTCCAAGTTGTGTGGCAGCCATTTCCCTTTGTTCCTGTTGCACAGGAATGTTCACATTGGTAGAACAAATCAGGGAGGGGTTGGAGATGTATTGTATATGCACCAGTAGCAATGCTCTGGGGTATGGTGCTAAGGAGAAAATGAAGTTCTATTCATTACATAGTTGGAGTAGAAAGGAAGAGGCTCTCCATCCATCAGTGAAGGAATCGAATGCTCATTTTCTGCTCTACATCCACCTTCTCCAAAACCTGCAATAAAATTGAGAAACAGCTCCTTAAGTTACTGTACATATCTCCTACAAGGTTTCTTATTCTAGTAGTGAGGAAATGGGCAGGAACATGGGATGTCTTCAATTCTGCATGCCAGTCCTTCATCTAGATGGAGACTCATTGTGGGCTAAGGTCGGTCCAAGGGAAAGAACTTAGCCATCAAAGCCACAAGAAGGCTGTCAATCAAAATGTAACTAATGTGGTTTCAGTCTGCCAACAACACAGAAAGGCCTGGATTTCCAAAACTAGACTGTGTGGTAATGTCCAGCCAGGAACCACAAGGGAGAATGGAGTAGAGAAAGGGATGTGAGCAATCACTGAAGAGCAAAATCAAGACCAGAGCACCACTAACGTAGATCATTGTAAAACTGGGGTGGCAAGTTCATTCACTAGATTGCTATTAACACTGAGGCATGAAGACATTACTCTGCTCCAGGCTGTTTCAAGCAGTAGACATCAGTGCTCCAAGATGAAAGTAATTTATGTTTGAAGAGACCTCTGAAGTCTTTCAATCCAATCCCTCAATTCCTACTTAAAGCAGGATCTGCTAAATCAGGTTGCTCAGGGCTTTGTCCTGGTTAAGCTTTAACTATCTCCAAGGAAGGAATTTCTACATCTTTCAGAAGCTATGACCATCCTCTTAGTAAAAAGTTTTCCTTAGAGCAAACCACGATTTCCCATGTTGCAACTTGTTTCTGTTGCCTCTTGTCATCTCCAAGATAAGTCTAGTTCCTCTTGTCAATAGTATCCCATTAAGTAGCTGAAATTGTTCTGCTACAGGATAACTTTCTCCACTGATTATCTAAAATGGCTCCCTACTATTACCTATTTTGGACTATCAAAACATGTAATTCAAAGTACCAGAGCTAGGAACTTGAATACCAGTATTAGTTGTGTTGCTAACAGATGAAATCTACACGTGAAAGCTGATCAGTGCTATTACAGCAGAATTAATCTGTTCTAACCATGCTGGTCAGGTTACTTGTGCAGAAAGAAGCAGTTGCAAAACAAAAAGTGAGAGTTCTTCAGTATATGCAGGGCTGTAGCTTTATTTAAGAGTATAAAGAAACGTGTGGACTAACTATTAGCACCCTGACAGTATTAAAAAAAAACAAAACATGACTAATAAAGGAATGAAAAAGCTAGCAGAAGGCTTTGCTCAAATGCAGGCACGGCTATTTCAACGACTTCCTCTCTGTTCCCATTTGCATTTGTCTGAATGACTTGCTCATTACTGAGCAGCTTCATTAAGTCATTAAAAACATAATTTACAAACCTTTACAAATTCTGCAAAGGAGATGGCACTATCTCCATCTTGATCAGCTTCCTGGATAGTCCTGTCAGCAATGCTGCCCAGCTGTTCATCAGAAATATTTACACCAACCATCATCCGTAATACCTGTAGCATACAAAATAACCATCACTGACATAGGAACAGAAGTATTCTTAGTGCTTTCTTTTTATGTATACCGTCAAAATAACACCACACAACATTTTCACTGAAGTAATTTCTAGCCAGACTTCTGTTGTCCTTTGTACATTAAGTCTTTCATGAAATACAGGTATCTTTTGCAGCCACCACTGACAAAGAATCCTGCTTTTTCACTAGGCAGCAGGAAGAGGCAGAAGCAAAAGAAAACTTTTGGAACTAGGAATGAGTAATTTTGTCCAATGGTTCTACTTTTCCCCCCAGAAAACATACCAGCATTTGATTTAATATCTGCTGTTTGAGATATTTGCCTACAGGAATCTTGAAAGTACAGTTGTCCAGTGACAACTGCCATTACCCTCCACATTCAGTAAAGCATTTTCTGAGCAGACAGAAGAGGGCAGTTCCAGTCAAAAGCAAACCTTTTTCTTACATCAGGAACCACAAATTGTCATGTGTACTTCCCAGGATTAGTAGCATGTAATTACTCCTAGCACAAGCCTAGTTTCATACATATGCAGAACTGATGAACTTTGATTACCTTTGCTGCAATTTCAAGAAGTTTTATTTGGTACAGAGGATGCACAGAGGATCAGGCGAACAACCTAATCCACCTCAGTGACTGTCCTTTTGAAATCCTTTTAGAAGCACCTTTGAAAGTTACGGAAGGTAGTTCTTAAGGGGCTTAGTGTATTTGTTGAATATTTAGGTGTCTCTAGGATTTAAGGCAACAGGATCTGCCTAGCCTACCAAATAAGAATAAAATCCCATACCATATCTAAAGCTTTAAGGCAGAGGTAAGCAAAGCCACCACATTACTCCTGCAGTTCTTTTGAGAAAACTGTTGCAACTCCCCTCTTCTAAGTGAGTATGAAGTCACAGAGAACATCATGATTGAGTCATTCAAAGCAGCTCTGTGCTATTTACCTGGAGAAGCTCATCCCTGGAAATTTTGTCATCTTTATCTAGATCGTATAATCGAAAAGCAACTACAGGGAAGACAGAAGGAAAGAAGGAGCAGTTACATTCAAGTGCCATTATTTTTCTTCATAACAATAGATTTATCTAAAAGAAAAACAACAAAACTAAGTACTTGTAAATTATTTTAAGAGAATTAGCTTAGAATTTTAATTCACCATAAAACTCATGCTCAGTTCCCTAAAATATTGTTACCACACACAGGAATAGCCTTATTGGCAATAATAGAAAAAATTTATGTTCACAAGCACTCTGCTTGCTTTAGGGTATTTCCTAAAAACCTCAAGTCATGGAAGAAAAATTATCACTAAGATACATTCAGACCTTTAATTTCAGAGCCAACCATTTTTACATTAACATTCATTCTCTTTGACTATATTCTGGATGTGATACAACAGAGATTTTTAGAGCTCTGAGGACTGTTGCCAACTTTGATTAGCAAGAAAGAGCATTCTGCTCATATACTGTAGGCAGACATCCAAATACTTAAGAAAGTACTCAGCTGAAGTCAGGGGAAAAAAGCAGAATTACATGGAAGAACTGGAGAAATAAGCATAAAAGCTCATTATGTATGGAATGTGGCTTCTAAATCTGAAATAATTTTGAATACAAAATTATTTTGAAACACTTCTAAGACATTTGCAAAGTGCATATATATTACTCAAGAGTCAACTAATTCCACCAAATTCTAATATAACAATGGCTCAATTGTTGACATTCTGAACAGATAAGGTTCCAAGTAAGCTTTTTAAAAAATCAGGCATTAGAAGAGATCATTGCACAGGAAATAACTGTGCAGGAGATCCCAAGCCCCCTTCCTCCTTTCCTAAGAGGGGAAAAAAAACCCCAACCCAACAAGAAAGAAGATGGAAAAATAATTGATTCTATAGGAAGGTTCATATTTCTTACAGTGGAGCTTGTTACTTCTGCTGTTCAGTGGTTCTGGTCCATTCTGGTCTTTGCTCTTTTCATTATCTTCTATGGGTCGGAAGTGGGCTAGTGTCCTCATGAATCCACGGAAATTCACCTGGTCCTCTCTGCGTAAGCATTTCAGCAGCTCAGTTTTTGGCATACCTTATACAAGCTCTTCATTTCAGTAAAGAACACTATTAATATCCAAAGTTCCAAGACCATGTGAACTCTTTCATTCCCACCTCCCCAGGGTTTGGCTGCCTATGCTGTTGCACGCTGGGATCATGCTGTTATGAAGTATGATGTGTAAAAAAAACAGAAGCTGTGAGAAATCTTACTGAGGACTCCCCTTCCCTGACCTGCAAAATCTGTTTAAGCTGAAGCCCTCACCCTTAACCCATGCCTGAGCTATGCTGCAGCTATGCCCAAATGTAGCAATGTATCTTGCAGATCTGGACCCCTGGATTGACTTGATACTAGTTTCAGCACTGTCAAGCACAGAACTGTTGGTTGACCTGACTGCAGTCACTGCGCCTGCTCTGCTTTTTGTGTTCAGGTGTGTGCCCTTCTTCAGCCAGTACATTACCCCTTCCAGCTTTGCTGTCACCCTTGGCCCCTGTCTGTGGGGCTGTCATTGCTCACTGCTCTCTGACAAAGACTTCTCTAGTTTCTGTGGGAACCAGCCATGTAAGTACTTCCCAGGATGCCTGCTTTCTATTCAGTAAACCCTGCCTTGTTTTAGCTGATATTATGACTTGATTGGACAATCCAACCTTCATCAATCAGTAATAGCAACTGTGCTCAAGAGAGTCCATAGAACAATCCAGAGAGGTATAATGAAGAGAGACAATACTGAAAATTTGATCATCTCTTTGGATTTGTGTTAGAAGTGTCATAAACTATGCCTTAAATGTAATAAAAACCTAAAATCAAGCAACCAAAAAAGCCAATCTAATAACAATGGTACACTTACTATATCAGATACATTAAGACGAAATTAGTTAATTGTAATGCTACTTAACACAGAATAGTGTTGATACAAGTTTGCTTTAAGAACCAAAGTCTATACACAGCCTGGAATTTCTTCCTAAGTGTTCAGTAGTTTAGGAAGAAGAGGGGAAAACTCTGGCAGAAGCCTGAGTTTGTCAATAAATAAAGCACAAAAAAGTCTTGTAAAGTCATAAAGTATTTCTCATTAAGAGAATTAAAATATGCTGAGGAAATTATGTACCCACACATACTGCACGGCAAGTTTGAAGTGTTCAGTTATTAGTCAATTCAGATTCTGTGCTTTAATTGTCAGCATTTCACTCCTATGAAAATGTCTTCTCATAAATTCAGTTTGTTGAAACTCACCCTTCTGGAAAGAAGGCGTTGATAATTCTGTCTCCGAGTGGATTGATGGCAAGCTCTGGAATCCGCTGGAAGTCTTCACGGCTAAGGAAAGCAAGAACACAACCAGTCAGCATAAAGTTGAAGCCAGAGAAGAAGGTGCTTAAAAAGAATTCACAGTAAAACATCAGTGGAATCCTATTTATGCATCAGTGGAATCCTATTATCAAAATTTGGTGATTTTGAAAATGCAACTTTTTAAATCATGTTTTCTTTATGACTAATGGCACAAAATAAAGCAAAAGACAATGCCAAATCTATATTGTGTTACAAACTAGCAGTGCTCATTTATCATGTTAACAGCACTTCTCAGACACTAACATCATTTGTGCTAGAAACCTTACTATAATGATGCCAACTAGTTTGTAGTGTAAGGAAAGGAAAGCTGCTGAAATTGTTTTGAAAGAAATTACAGCTCCAAGACAAAAATATTCATTAAGGTTTTTAAATAATTATTTTGGTACTTAATCATATGAGTTGTCACAACTTTTCCAGACTGCCTCATTTCAGATTCTGGAAGAATACCATACTTCTCCAAGAATATTATAGGTCATTAGCATGTTCCGATAGATGTTTTTTTGTTTGTTTATGCAACAAATCTGTATCTTAATATAAACACCAAATTTCAGATTATTTTAGCTTCAGCCAAGCAGTATTCTTATTTTAAACTGGCAATTTTACACTTTTACAGGCACCTGTACACCAGATATAATTTCACCAGTACAGGCAATACTCACTGCTCTTGCCAGCCATTCTCTTTTCTGGTCGTGATTATATGTACACAACACAATATAAACACAGCTATGCCTACATTGTTATTCTTCTGATCTGAAAGACATCATGAGCTGTACTACAATACATATTTTAGAACAGTATGACATGAACACAGGCTTCATTTTCCTATTAGAACTGCACTAGTATTTTCTCTTTTCTTTCAACCTAACAGACTGTCAGTGACAGCAAAGTGGGTAATCTTGATGTGACCAAGGCAAACACACCAAATGTGTCTTAGTGAGCAGGTTTGGTTGCTTTCTTTTTCCTTACAACAGAACAGAGCAACTTACCAGTCAGTTCAAGATGTACTTCATAATCATCTAGATTTTAAATTGCAAACAACAAAGGAGTTAGGCTGTAAAAAATTCCCACCCTATTCTGTCTGGATGTGTAACTAGACGTTTCCTGCCCAATCTCCAGAAATATTAGCAGTTCCCTTCAAGTCAAATACAGTCCCATTGGTTTTGAACTTGGGGTCAAAGTCTCAAAATTGATGACTGAATGTTTCCTACTTTTCAAAACTATGCTCACAAACTAAACTGGCAACAAGGACTGACTCATGACATCATTAAACCAAAAACCTGGCTTACTAAAGTAAACACAACCAAATTTTGAGATTATTTAAATATGAAAGCCTTTTATAGTGCTGTGATAATAAAGGGTAAAAAAGAAATTGGCTGACTTTATCACCAGTCTAGCTAGGGAAAGGCAGAGAAGCAAGATATTCTAGTTTTAAATGTATTCTAAAGCAGTTTTTGCACCCAGTCACCGCCACAACACTGTTAAGAATCCTAATTACAGTGCATCTGTTAGAACATGGTTAAACTGTCTGACCTTCTAACAGAGTGACCTGACCATATTTTTAAGTTATCCCAACAAACTTCTGCTCTGACCAGGTCCCATATTATTTTTAATAGGCAAAGTTAACATCTGTTTAGCACGATCAGCTTGTTACCAGACCCTTCAGGACTGCTGCATTTTAAGCTATTGCTGAAGGGCAAAGTATGCATTAGTGATTTAAGCAGGAGATGCAGTGATGTGGAAAGCCTGTGTCCTAATAACAATATTTTAACAGCAAACTTCAATGTCAATACTAACTTTATAACCTAAAAGCAGCAGCTGCCCTCTCTTCTATGTAGAGCAAAGTCCTAATGCTTCAGAATTTTTTACTTGCATATCATGACTTTTTAGTATTCAGCCTCGGTAGACACTTGGCATTTCAGCCTCCAGTGATTTTGTTTTCTAACAGGAGATTAACAATTAACCACAAATAATTCCCTGGTTTCAAATCTATTTGTTCTGTCATTATCAGGGCTGCAGTAGGGCACTTTTGCTTATTAAGAGCACATTACTGAGTGAGTGTTATAACTGAAATAGCTGCAACAGCCATAAAAGCAAATGAATGTGAGGTAAGTTATTCTCCACTTTATAAAGCTAAGCTTTCCTGGAGTCATTAGGGACCAACTTCACCTGGCTGAAGCTGGCACTTACATGAAATTTAATACCCTCTACTTCTTCTGTGTTCATGGGCAACAAGGCTCTTCTAAGGTATCTTTACATGAACCTGGCTGTTGTGAAATCTTTGCTTAAATGCAACAAGCAAAGCAACCTTTAATTGCATGTGAACATTACGCAGGCCGACCATTTAATACATACACCAGTGTATTCACAATTAGATGTAATTTTGCAGCAAAGAATTTCTAGATTCTAAGCAAGACAAGTGTTCCTAAGCTGAGTATTCCCTCCAAGGCACAGAGCAGATCCCTACTGTAAATGTGGTTCTGCCTTATCCCAAAGACTGCAAGAAGCCTACAAGACCCTTTTTTTCCTTCCATTTCTGGTTTTCAATTCTTCTGTTACTTCTGTATGCTAGCAAAACACCAGGGATGAGGAGGGGTATCTAGAGCTGCGGGACAGTAAAATAATGGAAAGGAAAACAACCCCATATATATGCGCATCAGAAGTGGTAGAGGAAAGATGCCCAGAGGACACAGATAACAAGAAATTACTTGAAGAGGGGAAATAATTAAAAGCAATAAGGTGTGTCATGCAAGTTGGTCAAAAATATTTAAGAGCTTACTACTGAAGAGGTTCAATTTCTCCACTCCCTTGCTAACATCAGCTTTGTCATTCATCTGACCTTTTGATGATCTGATGAATGTATTCCCCATAAAAATCTCCCTACGTTCCCCCTCTCCAATTAACTTTCTGTTGAATTCACAACTTGAGGCAGTTCAAAAACTTCAAAAAATCTAAGAGCACCACAGCTGACAATGAGGTGCTGGAAGCCTGGAGAAGTTATGGGGAAACAATACCAATATTCCTCCCCACCTTCAAGATTGTGTCATCCATCTCATCTAACTCCATCCTTACACATGCTCTATACAAATGTTAAAAGTTGCTTAACTATCACAGCACTAATTGGTTCATAAACGTAAGGCCAAGGAGTATGCAAAAAGGTGATAATTAGATGAGCAATAAGGAAGGAAAGAAAAAAGGCAGCATGCATGAAGTGTGGTTGAAGATGCAAGTATAGACTATTCTTGTACCCTGTCTTTTCCAATCCAAACCCATATCCTTCCTGCCTTTCCTATTTTAGCTAAAGCTAAAAATGCTTTGCATTTTCTTGAGCAAAAGTAAAGAATCCCACATTCAGAGAGCTAGCTTTTACGTTTTGCAATCTTGCAGTACCCGTTTGAACTAATAAGAACAAGCCTGACATCTTTCCAGACCCAGATGGTTCAGTCAGCTGACAAACACTGACAGATGGCCTGGCTGGCTCATGTTACCCTTCTCTCAGGATCAGAGGCTTTCTGAAGTTCTCCAGAAGACATGTGTGAACAGCTTTCATAAACATGAGATATGCATAAACAGCTCAGTGTGTCTATCCTCTGTAGCTACCAGCTTTCAGAACATTCTTCCATGCTTACCAGGCTATACCAATTACTGTGCAGTAAAAACCACTTCTCAAGTGCTTAAACTGTCTTAGTCCCAGTGCCCAAGAAACTGCTGTTATGTGGGAGGTTCCATACAAAAGTTACACGCAAAGATTGCAGTTTACAAAAGTAGCTCCTTTTATAGCTCTATAAATGTCTGTCTAGAGCTACTTACTAGTAGATAAACTTTGGATCAAAGGTATTCTTGTGTGGTGTACTCTACAGTACCAGCCCAACAGAGAGACTCACTAAGCAATCACATATTTACCCTGTTCATGCTATACTATTTCCTCATATTGGAAATCAGCATGTAAGTAAGGAAACATGCACTCTTTTCCTCCTGAGCTATAGTTAGGATGTAGACAGAACAAGTATGTTCCAGATTTCACAATTTAGATGTAGCTATGGACAACCAAGGGTATCAGTCTTGTGTTTTTGCAACTCAGCATGTCACAATATTGAAATCAAAGGTGACAAAAGAATTTTCAAGAACAGTTTTGTCCTGTCTTTTCCAACATGGTTTTGTTCAGATGGTGGAAGTCTGAGGGAACTTACTCATTTTGTTTAGAAAAAGTGAAGCTAAGGAAAAATATAAAATTTTTCTACACTTTTAAAGAAAGGTGAAGGTAAACTTGACATTTTTACCTTTACATGTAAAAACGGCTATAGTCGCTTAGAGAATAAATATGAGAGAGGGAAAGAAAGGAAGCAAAAACCAAAAACTTTTTGAAGACCAAGCTTTGTCTTTATCGATAACCATCTCTAATATTTCATTTATGTAATTCTTTAAAAACAAAGTGCCTTGAAATTACACATAGAAACATCTGGCTATGAAAGATTTCTGCTTTTGATTACAGTTCTAGGAACTACCAGGATTAATCATCATCTGCCAGATTTTCTGTACAAAGTGCTCTTTACTTTGCTCTTCTTCAGAAGGATGATACACATTTAAAGATTTATTTCATTACATAAAGAACTGACTGACATTTATTTTCCTAATCACAGTCACATGAGTGATTTTGTCATGTTTGATTTGTAAGCCAAAGGTGTAAGTCATCCTTACGGAAACAATAAATCTTGCTCACAGGAAACAAACAGAAGACATACCCTCTAAACTGTTCGGTGGTAGTAAGCAAATGATAACTTCTTCTTACTTGTCTTAAAGCAGCAAGTTCTCCTTGATCAGTATCTCAGAAACCAACATCTACAACCTTCCAAGCTGTAGTTCTTGCTCTCTCAATCTATTTTTCAGGAAGTAGTTTTCCATTACTTAAATTTAATAGTTGTCTGCATTTCGTGGGTACCAGAACAAGTTTAAAAAATTGAATGCCACTCTTAAGTCAGACATGTTTGAGAGTGGGCTATGCTGAGGGGCTAAGACTGCAAGTTAAGGGATCATAATATGCACAGTTGCTGGGATTTCCCAAACAACCTCCACTTCCTTTCCTAGGTACCACATGATTATCAACAATGGAAGTCTACCTCCTCCTGATGCATAATACTGTGAAACTAAGCATTGTGCAACAGACATTCATAACATATTTAATCAATTACTCCTCTTACATAAACTGAGTACAATCACTTTGACATTTATACAAACCTTATGGATTCAGTAAGTGAATTTAGTGTTGGAGAATGCAGAAGAGTTGAAGAAGAGCACATCCTAGGTTCAAATTGTGCTAGACTAATCCAGTAGCCATCTATGAATATTAAACTCACATATAAAGTTTGAAAAGGCTGTTAATGTTCTTTTCCAAAAAATTTTAAACATAAGGAGTATCAACCTTATCCACAATCTCATCAGTTGATCACTACATCAGAATTGCCAATGCTACAATTTATATAATACATTGGTTTTAGTGTCAGACTGGGCTTTTGGAAGTTCCTGCATATCCCAATCCAAGACAATTTTTTTTCATGCACAATCCATTTAGTCATCCCTTCAGCTATGCAAGTCTAGAAATTTACAGTACAGCCATAGTCCAAATCACTGGAGTCAATCAGCCTCAAAACCTACACAAGGCAAATAGGGAGGGAGAATATTTTTAAGCCAAAATAATCATTCTGTAGTCCTGTTTACCATACAATTCCACATCCAATTACTTAAATGCTGAGAAGTCAGCAACTTGTGGCACTAGAAGGAACTGCGCATTTCCTTCAGGAAAGGACACTGCAGTAAGCCTGAAGTACTGCCAAAGACCATGTGTCTTACACTCGCCACTTTGATCTTTTAAGAGGTGATTCCAGCATTACAGTTAGGTTGGTTTATAGGCAGGCCTATAGCTTTTCTGGGTTTACAGTGCATCCTGCAGTCGTATTTTACAAGATCACATACAAAACTGCAGGTGGTGCATGAATCACTGAATTTGACTGGCATAGAGCTGCTATGAAAGAAGTTAACTCTGTAAGAGCCAGATCTCACGTTATGCTACAACAATGTCCCTTTCCCCTTCCCGCTCTCTCCTGCATTCTTCTCCAGCTTTCCTGTGCACTGTGGCTATATGGTGAATAGGAAACAAAATCCATGAGAGCACAGAAGGCTACAGAATGACAGCAGACAGAGATATATTTTAACAGGCCATCATCTCACCACAGTTTACCTTTTGGTTGAGAATACTATTTTCAGCAGATTTGGTGCATCAAACTGAAAAATATTTTGCAGATAAAGACTCACCTTTATTTAATTGACTAAGCTGTAAGAAACTAGTTTACTTCTGTAGCTTTTGACTTGTAGATAGGAAACAAACACTGAAGATCTTAGAATGTCCTGCACTACCACTTTAAATAACAGAATGTTTGTTTAGTCACAATGACTTGGTTCCAGCTCTTTTTTTATTTTTGAGCATACTAATAGATATGGGTGTCCAACAAGAGGAGCAAAGTTAAATATAGTAAATGTATTGCAAATCCAAGAAGTGTTTAAAGACACTGGATATCAGAAACAAATAAGTACAGATCTTTTTTCTTATGAAATCCAGGATAAAGATGACACAGCAGAATCATTCTCCTATTAAACAGTAGAAGCAACATTTAAAGAAAGGTAAGAAATACCAATCTAAAAGTGTTGTTTCACAATTCTGAACATCTTTTTAAGACTCTGAATACCAAATCTGAACTTTCTCCTATTAAGTACTACAAACCTTCAACACTATAGTAAAGACAGTTGGTACTTAAGAGCACCTCAGCTCTACAATTAAACCTTTCATTTAGACAGTAGGTATGAAAGAACTTGTTACAACAGCCTCAGTGATTTACCAATGAGAAAAACACACAGACATCCTGCAACAGCAAGCCACCAACACAGACCTGCCAATGCAAGTACAGCTGAATTACCCACCTAAGAGTGCCATTTTCTCCTTTGTCCAGGCTGGTGAAGCGACTGTACAGACGGGTGATTTGACTGTGGGAGACTGAAGAAAAGAAAGAAGATGACAGATTAGCATGCCAATGATAGGAGAAGACCTCATTACACTGAACTGCACTGTTGCCAGAAGCTGTATTCAAAAAAGAGTTCACATAGAACCAGTTACACTGAATGCACATGACAAGGAGCATTTAGGGACTTTGTGAGCTATAAATCACAGCTTAATATTCAAGAAACTATAAATTAGCTCATTCTTCAAAAATTTAACTCTGTTTTCTACCCATTTCTATTTTTATCTTTAACAAATTTTCGTTATCTGATTCAGTAAAAGTCAATTAAAAAGAAAAATATTTGATTCACAGTTCCACTTTATTTCATTTAATTCCTTTACAGCTAGAAATAATCTGGACACAGCCTACACTGATGACCTCTATATCACTCATGACACTAAAGACCCCTGCTATAGTATCTTTCCTTCTCTTTTGCTTATCTCTACTCCCATTGTCTTTTTTCCACCTAAAGACAGAAAGTGAACTCAGTTTTTCTGCGTGTGGAAAGTGGTCAGAGAGGCTTTAATTTTTAATTTACTTTTCTTCCTTTACAGGACTGCTGAAATCTGAACATTTTGGGGTTCATAGAATAAGAGAATAACCTGACTTAGAAGGGACCCAGAAGGACCATTGGAGTCCAGCTCCCGGCCCTGCATAGCACCATCCCCAAGAATTTCACCATGTGCCTGAGAGCACTGTCCAAACATTTCATGAACTCTGTCAGGCTGGTGCTGTATCCACTTCCCTGGGGAGCCTGTTCAAGTGCCTATTCACTCCCTGGGTGAAGAACCTTGTCCTAATGTCCATCCTAAACCTTCCCTGTCACAGCTTCATGCTTTTCCTTCAGGTCCTATCACTGCTCACCAGAGAGCAGAGATGAGGAAGGCTTTGTTCCAAAACTTGGAGTCAAAGATAGATTTATTATTAAATTCAACAGTATTTTTTAGATCCTGCATTAAACCAGCAATACTTTAGTGCCCAGCCCTCTGTTAAGATCTCTCTGCCTTCAAGGGAGTCAACAGCTCCTCCCAATTTAGTGACACTGGCAAACTCACATAGTATACCTTCGAGTCCTGCATCCAAGTTGTTTACAAAGATGTTAATGAGAACCGTCCCTGAAATGGAGCCCTGCAGAACCCTCTTAGTGGCTGGTCACTCACCTGATGTTACCCCATTCACTGTAACCCTTTGCGCCCAACCCAGGAGACAATTGCTCTAGGACACGGAATTACAAATTAAAAAGCCTATTTCTAAAGAAATTTGAGAAGGAGTTGGGACACAAAGCAAGTAGAAAGTTATTGAAGACTTTAAATCTGCAGTTTGAAACATAAGTTACAAAGGCAATAGTAAGTTCAGCATAACTGTGTCAACATTACCAAGGTACTAGACAACCCAAGATATTAGACAACTAATCTTTAGTCTGTGATGTGAGTGGGATAAACCTATATAGAATAGCAATTCCTTTAACACTAAAAGAACACTTGTCCTGGTTTCAGCTGGGACAAAGTTCATTTTCTTCTTAGTAACTGGTACAGTGCTGTGGTTTTTAGATTTCATAGGAGAAGAGCAATGACAACACAACACGCTGTTGTTTTGGCTGTTGCTAAGTCATGCTTACCCTAAGCCAAGGGCTTCTCAGTTTCCCAGGCTCTGCCAGTGAGGAGGAGCACAAAAAGCTGAGAGAGAGCACAGCCAGAACAGCTGATCTGAACTGGCCAAAGGGATCTTCTGTACCACAGAACATCATGTCCGGAGTATACAATTCCAGAGGGAATTGGCCAGGAGGGGCCAATCACAGTTTGGGGACAAGCTGGGCGTTGGTCAACAGGAGGTGAGCAGTTGTACTGTGCTTCACTTGTCTTTCTTGGGTTTTATTTCTCTTTCTTTACAATTAGTGCTATCATTGTTATTATTAACATTTTTTAAATTATTATTGTATTTTACTTGATTTTAATTATTAAACTTCTTATCTCAACCCATGGGTTTTACCTCCCCTCTCCCCCAGCTTCTCACCCCACCTTGACAGGGAGTAAGCAAGCATCTGTGTGGTACTTTGTCAGCTGAGGTTAAACCACAAGGCCCTACAGGAAATCTTGGGTTTTCAGTCTCTTCAGATGAAGTTAATAAATACATGAAATAAGACTGAATTGAATGTTAATGTTTACTAAGCAAAGGTGTGATTGTCTACAATGTTAAACTAGGATTTACTGTAATTTTCAGATTTAGTAGTTTAAAAAGCCTTCACCAGGACATGCACAATGCTTCTCTTACTTACTCAAACTTATTTGGGAAGAAGTTGCACAGTAGTGGTTTGATCTGTGACAAGTGAGGCAAATTTCTTTTTTCAGGTTTGTTCTTTCTTTCTCGAGGCTATTTGTTTAGGTTCAACAGTTCTCTCCTTTAGCATGACCTGCCAGCAACTGGATTTTCAAACACTTCCCCCCTCCCCAGCCTTCTTGTGTCCTCAGCAACTTGCATTCTTTGCATAGGATTGGACAATTTGCCCAGTTTCACCTAAGGCAACTTTTCTACAATCAGACTGGGCAGCTTGCTCGCTTTTAAGTTAAGCAATACACACAGAGAAAACAAGTACCAGTACCCTAAAGACTTCAACCTTCTGCATTTCTGATGTAATGCTTTAGATACCCTAACAACAACTGAAGGTGAAAAAAAGAAGGATGGAGTTAGATCTCCTATTAGAAGCCCCATATTCCCACTCCTCCCTGTAAACAAAGAAGGTGATGAGAATTCTACTCAGCTACCATTCCCAAACTGATGTCAGCATCTACATTTTTGGAACATCTCTGTAACAGCCAGTATGTGAGAAATAGTACGTAGCTGTTGACAGGAGAAGTGATATTTTCATTAACGTCACACTCGACAAAAAGCGTATCATAGCTCTGTGAAAAAGGAGGATGATTCAGGTCCACCAATGTCTTCTGTCGTAATTTCCTCTTGGCTCTCATCCCTCACAAAAGCTGTGTCACTGGACATTTTTCAGTGCATTTGTAAGCAAAAATAAAGATTCTCCTGAATACCTAGGAGAATGAAGATCTGCAATTTATGACTGCTTCTTGAAAATCTAAGGTTAAGGCTTAAAATTAGCTGAAACATCATTTTCTCTATACTGCTACCCCACTAAGATTCTCCTAAAAATTTTGGGTCAATGTCGGAACCCAGAATGTCCCTTGGACACTCTTGGATGTTCCGGGCCCAGGTCAGAAGCATCTGAGACCCTGGAATGCAGCCACAGACCCCTGTGGCTTTGAACTTGATCCATGGAACAATTTACCAACCTTGCAGGAAGAACAAGAAATCACAAAAGTTTAGATATTATAGTAGAAGTAGTCACAAAGTGAGAGAAGAGTTTTTGAGTGCTGTACAGGGGGGTTTTAGGCCTTGTACCAAGGGGTCTGAGTTTTGTACATGGGGGTCAGAGGTTCTAAGATGGAGGGACTTGGGTGTGCCCTGTCCTCTTTCCTTCTTCTTCCTAACCTCCATGTTCTTGGTGATGTTGGCATTCACAGATTGGTTTAGAGTAGAAAGTCACTGTTCAATATAGGTGATGGGCATTGGGGGGAAACTATAAACATCTAATACGTAATATAAGATATAAAAGAGGGCACCAGCCCCCTGGGTGTCGGAGTGTGCCCTTGCCTGACTGCTGAATGGACCGCAGCAGTTCAGGGAGAAATCTTTTAGATAACATGTAATAAACTACCTTGAGACCGGACAACAGAAGACTACTGAGTCTTTCTTTGGAGACACGGGTTGGAGAGACTTTTCCACCTTTCCGGGCCACCCCAACCAGGGGGTGAGGCCCGACAACACAACAACATTCCTACAACTGGCCTCCCTGGGAGGGCGGTGGCGAGAAGCCAATTCGCCAGACGACCTCCACCTTTCCGGCTCACCCCAACCAGGGGTGAGCTCCTACAGGTCAAGACCTCTAAATTAGGAGTGCTCTCTCTATTTTACTTATGTTAAATCACTGTAAAGTTTTTAGCAATTGGACATTCTAGTCTACAACAGTGGCATAAACTCCTATAAATATATTTATATATTTAGAAAAATATATAAATATCCATTAGAAAAATCTATTACCTGCCACTAAGCAAACATTTTTTTCTTCTGAGTTAAGGTATAAGCATTAATTTATTCTTAATCCTTGGGTAGAGTGCTTCAAAGCATGGAAACAAAGGGTGTGAACCAAACAGTTTGAATACTGTTACATTCCAACAGCTTTCCAAAAGCTTGCAACAGAATGCAGACAAGCAACATCTTGGGCCTCTCATCTGGTTTTTTTTAATAGTTGTTACTGAAATATCAAAGCAATTAGGATGACTTCAAGGTGTTTTCATGCTCAAATTTCAAAATGTTTATATGCAAAGCAAATGATTTCCAGACAACATCATGTGAGATTTAGGACTGTCAGCTTCAGGCTTCCACCTGCTGCTGAGAACCTCATGCATTACCTTTGCACATGTCTCTGAACTTACGCTACAAAGTGCTTTTCACTACCACAAAAAAAATAGAATTTTAATCCAAGCAAATTTCATTCAAGAGATTGTGTCATTGCATAGCTTTTGAAAGACTATGCTTTTAGTGCCCTAAAAGACATGTTCTTTAGGTCTGTTCTGCTGAAGAACATTAACATACAGTTTCTCACTCATGTCAGTATCATTAGCTATTCAGTTTTGTGCTACATGAAACTGAGCAGAAGTTATATAATTCCACAGTTGAACTCAAATTGGTTAAGTGTTCTACTCAGTGCTTCACACCTACCCCAGATGAACTGTAGAAAACACATTTCACAGTAAAGAGGCCAAAAAGGAATCCTTGGGAACACTTATCAGACCACCAGTTCAAGACGGACTTGTAATGCTGACAGATTTTTTTATGTCTACGAAATCCCTTTCTCAAACTCTTCAGTAGCTAAAGTACCATCAACATCAAGTTTCCAACAGACCACAGAAGTCTGTTCAGTTACACTACATTCTGCCTGTGAACTCTGATCTAGATAACCAGTGTTTGTTTGGGGTTTTTCACCACCTTGTATAAATATTTTTACCTATATGAAGTGTATAACAGTGCTAACAGCTTGGTGGAATTTTCCATCTACCTAGAGAAGCATAAAAAGCAGAGAAAAATCACATTCCTAAACTGCAGTTACAGACTGGGGAGAAGAAGAAAATTATTGATAAAGTCAATGAGACACACTGTGATGACTTACAAGCAAGCATGAGTCAGAGATTAGCAATGGTTGGTTAACAAAGTGGTATTAATTATAAAATTTACTAGATAAAAACACGGGAAAAAGAACAAACATCAGGTCACAAAGCTGAAACCCACCAGTCATAACTTTGATCATCCTCTGATGATAAAAGAAAAGCATTTAGAGGCTAACTAGAGTCAAGTGGATTTATTGCATACGATGCCTATATAGCCATCTTAATGGTATTTATTTAACTATCACGTAAGTAAACTTTAAGGAATAAAACACCACAGACAATAAATCAAGTAGCACCATGAGGAAAAATGTAAAACCTTCTGGAAAAATATTCCAGATTTGGGGTTTGGATTTTGAAGCATCTTTATAAATGAGTGGAGGCTACCTTTACTCCATGATCTTTGTGATTAAAAAGTAAAAAGCAATAGAAAGTTCTGGCTGGATAAACAGACTTTTACTTTCCTACTTGTTTATCACTGCATTTCGTGACAGATGGAAAAAGGATCATGGAAACTATGTTAACTCACTCAGCCTGCCACTACACTAGTTCCAGTGCCGTCTTAATCTTCTTCTACTCCTTTGCTGTAGCCACTCATTTTCCTGACACAAATAAACTAACACTTAAGAAGAATATGTGATACCATTTATATTGGAAAGAAAACTGAAGAAAGCATTTTCAAGTAGAAAGAACAGATAAAAACACATATTCAGAAGAAAAATTGTCAGCTGGGTACAGCATGTTAACCTGAGAAGTTTCCTGGGGAAACAAACAACAAAGGGATACCTATGATGTGATGACCTCTGCTCCCCAGATAGTTAGGAAGGCATCCTCCATTTATTATCATTTAGTGGAACTAAATCATTTATTATCATTTGCTGGAACTCTCAGGCAATCATTCTATCAGGCAAATTAACAACACTGGAGTGTAACCTTCTCTAAGATACTTTATGCATATGCAGAACAACTCGATCAAATACTGTAGGGTAAAGTATCTAAATATTAAGAGTCCAGCTTAAATAATGCTCTCCCAGTTGCTGACTAGTACAGGAATTTTCACTTCTTTTTAGTTAATAACACTTATCTCTCGTGAGTTACATTGCTTCCTTTAAGGTTTAAATGCCACACAGCATTCATTCCGAATACCCTTACGGCAACTTTAGCATCAGCCCATGAAACAAATAACACTTGGGGAAAAAAATTACTATCCAACGACAGTTTCTTTGGGTTAAAAACTGAGAGAAACTCCAGCATCAGGCATCGAGACAGAGAACTCTCCAAACCCCAAGGAGTTACCTCTGACCGAATACAATACTGCACTCAACAAGAGCACTGCTTCCCTTCTATCCCATTGGGATCTCGCTGCTGCTACCGGCAGCGGTGGGGGGGAACCGAGAGGCGCTTCCCAGGTTTCCGCGGGCCTGCCAGACATGCCCGGCGCCGGGGGCTGCGGGTGGCCGGGACCGGGCACTGCCCCGACGCGAACGCCGCGGCCGCGCGGGGCAGGGCCTGCCCGGCCCGAGGCACCGCGAGCGGCCCCGCTCCGGCCGCCGACCCCGCGTACTGCCCGCCCCGCCGCGCCGCGCCCCGCCGCGCTCAGGCTCCCGCACTCACAGCCCGTCTCCTTCTTGATCTCCTCGATCTCCTCGTCCCGCAGCAGAGTGGACGCCCGGGAACCCATCGCCGCGGCTGGGCCCGAGGGGAAGGGAAGGGAAAGGAGGGGCCGGGGGAAGAGTTACGCAGCCGAACAGCAGCGACGGCGGTGCCACAGCCGCCCCGGCACAGGCCCGACCGCGGCCGCCCCGCTGCTCTGAGGCGGAAGGCGAGCGCGCACCGACTGCCGCGGCCCCGCCCGCCGCCTCCGCCCCGCCCGGCCCGGCCCGGCCCGGCCCGGCCCCGCCCGCCTCCAGCCGCCCCTCACTCGCGCGGCGGCCGCCCACGGGCCCCGCGCGCACGCGTGTGGAAAGCTCCGGTGCGCAGCGAGAGAGCGGCCAGCGCCGGTGACTGCGTTCGTGTCGCTTCCCCACGTAGATAGCGGCGCCCGGTCCTGCGGTCTTGTTTTGTTTTGCAAATCGCAGAATCACAAAATGGGTGAGGTAGGAAGGGACGGCAGTGGGTCAGCCGGTCCAAGCTCCCTGCTCAAGCAGCGCTCGGCACAGGATCCCATTCAGATTACTCTTGAGTATCTCCAGTGAGGGAGACTCCACAAGCTCTACGGGCAACCTGTTCCAGTGCATGGTCACCCACACAATAGTTTTTTCTCATGTTCAGGTGGAACTTCTGTGCATCCATTTCTGCCCGTTGCCTCTTGTCCTGTTGCTTAGCACCGCTGAGAAGAGCCTGGCTCCATCCTCTGACACCTTCCCTTCAGATACTGATAGACATTGAAGAAGTCCACACTCAATCATGTCTTCTCAGGCCAGCTCCCTCAGCCTTTCTTCATAAGAGAGAAGCTCCAGTTGACCATTCATCCTCGTTGCGCTCCACTGGTTGCTCCAGGAGCGCCACTTCTCTCTTGTACTGAGGAAGCAAGAACTGAACACACCACTTCTGATGCAGTCACACCAGGGCTGAGTAGAGGAGCAGAATCAACCCCCTCGATCTGCTGGCAGTGCTCTTCCTAGTGCACAGGACACCATTGACCTTCTCAGCCTCAAGGGCATTGCTGGCTCATAGCTTGTTGTCCACCAGGACCCCCAGGTCTTTCTCTGCAGAGTTACTTTCAGCAGGTCAGTGGTAATGATAAGCTTTTACCCCAAAGAGTGGAACCTGATGTATGTCTGTATTTTTTCCCCTCCTTCATATCATTGAAGATCTTGGAAACTGGCAGAAGCACTCCAGGATTAAGGATAATTTTTGGTCATGGAATAGTCAATGGTGAGGCTTTGCTGACTGCATTTTGGGGCAGGGGGGTCATGCCCACCAATAGTTCAGCATTTTAAATCCTTTTTGGGTCACATCTAAATTATTCAGTTTCATTTTTTTCTCCTAAAATCAGTAGGAATTAGAATGGTGTCTAGATCGCACAGCTTTTGTTCCCCAGTTATCTCTAAGTGAAATAATAATAATATCAGCTCATTTTGGGAAGGTCTTTGGACTGTATTGCATTAAAGCCTACTGGTTAAATAACAATGGTTAATGTCCAATGAGACTGCTAATGAAAAGAACTCCTCCAAAGGTATTCAGTTGAGATAAGAATGCCCCCTTTACATCCTGAAGGCAAGTTCATTGTATGTTGTTGTACATGTGCAAGACTTTCCCTTATGGACTGTGCTGGGAAGTTAAAATATTTAAAGTTCATGTTGACTAGGTCTTACTTTTATTCACACAGGCAAAAGCATTTCTATTAAATGCTCTGTTTATCTGAGTCTCCTTCACTAATGACATAAATATGGAAGTATTTCAGAAAAACATTCCTAATGTATAAAGGTCCTGTGCATTTCTATTGGCATCTGCTTTGCTTTGGGGATAGGAGCAAAGTGCTGAGGGACAACTAGCTAGAAGGCATCTACTGGACTTACCAAGTGATTAACTTAATTCACTCTGCCTTTTTTAATGTACTTGCTTTATTCTATATCTAATAGTCTGTAAATTAATTAGTTGTAGTTCAATGCTGACTTTGTTTCTGATGGGATGCTTAAGTCATTAGACTTAACTAGTCTTTAACAAGTGTCCAAACATTGCTTTTCAGCACTAGAATATAAATTGTTTCTGTCATGGAATTAACCAGATTCGAAGAAGGGAACAGCAATGCTTTTTGAGTATATTGAAATGCTTCCTTCCTTTCACAGGAGGAGAAGGGGTGGGAGGTACTTGCTGGGGGAACCACAACTGACGTTGACTATAATTCTGATTTTCAAACTCCTTTGTGCCAAGTTTGTTTTCCTCAGCTCTAAAAAGGTGAACAAGGTGGTGTGTATAAGATTTCTTCCAAGGGAAAAGGTTCCTCCAAGGTATTGTTTACAATTCTTCTCTCTTACATTTTTCTCTCTCTTTTTTATTTTTGTTTGGTTGGCTGGTTTGATGTTGGTTGGTATTGGTTTTTGTTTCTTATCTCCTGGTAATGTTCCTAGGTAGAAGAATTTCCTTGGTTTGTTTTCTTGTCAGCTTGTGGTTTCAGGGAAAATTTCCTATGAGCATTTCACCTGTGGTGGAACAGTTCCAGAACAATTTCACAGGGAAGTTAGAGTTACATAGATGCTCTCAAAACATTTATAAGTGTGTATTCAGAAAGCTAGTAAAAATATATTTCAAACTCCTGCAGACCCATGCTCTGAGATGCTTCTCACAAGGCCACATTTGAATAGTTTATTCAAATATTGTTGGAATCCTGGATGCTGGGAATTTTAAACTTTCTGTGCTTAAAGGCACAGACCCACAGGAAAACACTACATTTGATCTGAGGTCGTGGAACAGGCTTTTAAAATTGATTAATAGCACTGGGATTATGGGTGTGTAGTTGCTTAGAAGTCTGTAATATCACAGGCTGGAAATCTTAGAGTTTGGGATTTTAGGATATAGAAATGTTGCTGATCTTTGCAGTGAACATCTGTTCAGGTTCTGCTTTCACCTTATATTTTGAGAATAAATGTGAAATTTTATCTGAGATAAGGGCTTTTTTGTGGAAAATAAGCTTATTGTTGGCTAGCTTCAGGGTCTTCTGTAAGAACTACGCAAGCTGAATTAAGGAGTTGCTTCATATGCAGCACTTCATTTTCTGAACAGAGGCAGAGGGTATTGTATGAAATATTTCTCTTTCACATTGCACCAGCATAGACATTTTAAAAATGTTTTGACTTCTGTGTTAGGTTTGGTTGTCTTGCTTGCTCAGATGCACTTTAAGCTGAAGAAGTGAACAAACAAGCAGACACAGAACCAAGCAGATTGTGGCCCATGGAGTTCTCCCTGTGTTTCCTTAGAGAGCCATCTCAGGGCCTCAGATAGCTCAAAAGATGCCCTCTGAGGTAATGTGGATATTAGCCAAGCAATGTACTTAGTCTTTGTCAGACAACATTTTTCCCAGAGATTGTTATCTCTTGGTTTGTCTGTATCAGAACAAGATGTATTCTGAGAGAACAATGGTAACAGAAAGGTAGGTATAGAGCTTGTTATCTGCAGACATTGGAAGGAAACTGGCCTGCTTTCAAAAATGTTTATCCTGTAGCTCTTACCAACTGTAAAAGTGGCTGAGCAGCACAACTGATCTTCTGGAGAAATCAAAGTGTTTCAGCCAGTGAGCATTCCTCTTGGTGACTATTTTAATCTTATACTTGTTCCTGAAATGTACGTGGCATGACAGAAAACTCAAAGCTCAGTAAGTCTATTTGTAGGCACAGTTTGTGGTCATTGGGAGTGGGTCTGCAGCTGAACCTCATCCCCAGTGGGTACAGCTGTGAAGAGCAGGTGAGCAGCATTGACAGCAATGAGCCATGGAGTGCTCAGGTGCACTGAGCAACCACCAAAGGGAAAAGAGGGCACACAGGGGCACTGCATTAACAATGAGGGGTATAAAAGGTTGTGCTGAAGAACAAGAAGGGTAGATGCTTGTAGTCTTTTGGTGTGGTATGGTGTTACTCTGTTTGGGTGAATGCTTAAAGCTTTCTGAAATTGTGTGGTGATATTCTGTGTATTGTGGCCACCTCAACTGTGGCATATGCTGCAACAGCTATTGCCCTTTGGATTTGTGCTGGCTGTCAGGTGCTGATCTGGTTGTATGGTTCCTGTTCTGACACATATGCACGTGTATACTTATACAGGCACACATCCAAATTCTGTTCCTTCTGTTCTCAGAGAATGGTTACAAGAGTCCAAGGCCTGTATAGGCTAAAGAACAGGTAGCTGCATTTACCTGGCTATTGGGAGAGAAAATAGAATCATAGAATGGTTTGGGTTGGAGGGGACCTTAAAGATCATCTAGTTCTAGAGACACCTTGTATTAGACCAGATTGCTTAGAGCTCCACCCAGCAGCTTTGGTTGTGTACACCCCAGCAGGGCTTGTGTACCTGTTGGGCTCTAGCTTTGAACAACTCCAGGAATAGGACATCCACATCTCCTTTCATATAAAAATATATACTTTAGTTATTTCACAATAGTCTGCTGTTTGTATATTCTCCACAGCTGAGATGCTGAAGTGTCTCAGCTCTTTCACTGTCCATTCACTTTTATATTTAACAATTCAAATACCAAAGTACGGAAGAAAAAAAAGAGTAAAGGTTGATGTAATCCGTCTGTTAGTTTTGTCTTTGCAGCAATCTTTTCCCTTCCCTAGCCAAGCCTGGAAATTAGGGTGCACTCTGTTTTTAGTGCACATGATATTTAAAGCTGAAACCTTTTTGTTTCATTGTGCATAAAAATGAAAAAGAGTAGTGCTGTGGTTCACTTTTAAACAGCCAGGATTTCTTGTCAAATAACAGAGTTGTGGTCATGCTGTAGGCATTTAAATCAGACAGTTCATGCTTCAAGTCATGCATGGCTGCTGCTGTGTTTCAAACTGTCCCTTTCACCAGTACACTGAAATGTCCTTCTGTGTCTTGGCTACACAGGTATCCTTCAAAGGTATTCTGGTTAGGAACAAATATTTAACCAAGAGAAACTTCAGGGCATTCTCTCAGAGAAGGTCAACATTACTAGAATGTGACAGTTGTTGAACCCTGTGAATGTTGTGACTTTGTTCTAGCTAGAAAGAAACTGCAGGCAAGGCTGATAGCTAGAATCTTGTGTAGACCAATTTTAAAAGGTAGCTACTACCCAAAAATAGCAGCAGGTTTAATGTGCTTTTTTTTTTAAAGATGTGTTAGCTGTTCTTTATCAAACTTGGAACAACCTGAGGCTACTGTGACTTAAGCAGGAGCTAGGTCAGCTTGTGCATTATGTTCTTTGTTCTTTCTGCCCCTTGCACAAGTGTAGAAACAGGTTCAAATACAGGCATCCAGCACTGAGAAGCATCTGCTGGTAAAAGCAGAAGTGAAAATGAGGGAACAGGGCAAGTTATCAGAAAAATCTGCTTTTGCTGGTGCTGGCCCTGGTGGTATGGTGGTTAATATGTGACTAACAGGAGAATTAAGAGCCTTTTGAAGAGAAGAATGTAAAACAATGGCTATAATTCTCCATAATGGGTATGGATATTTTATGCATAGTTATATATGACTTGTGCTTGCATATATATTAACTTTTCATGTCATAGATACAACTGCCTGTAGGAACTCCTCAAATCCCTAACCTGGGCTATGTAGTAAGCTTTTTATGGCACAGGTTTCTCTGTTACTTTCTAATCTTAGTTTGGCCTTTTGCCCTTAAAAATTGTGTTATTTTATTACAGATCAAATATCAGTCAGTGTTAAGTCTTGACTGTATGAAAAAGAGCTGAAAATTTCCCCCAACGCTCCCAAAGGTACTGGCTAGAATATGTAACAGAAACAGTGGAAATAATTAACCAGAACTACCCATACTAGGATCCAAGGTACGCAGAATTGCACTCATTGTTCTGTTGTCCTTGTATGAGCTGCTGTGCCTGCTTTCCTCGCACTGATAGTTCTCTAGGCTTGGAGATTCAATTACTCCGATTCCTTGGCCTGAATCCTACTTCTAATGGAAGTAAGCGACTGATGGAGTCTGATTAGCAACTGGCTATTGTCAGTGCTTACATCCCTTACCTTGCTTTCTGATCCTCCTCACCCTCTGAAACTCCTGCCTTTGTAAAATGTGGGTTGTATATCTGTGTGCTACCAAAATAAATACTGCAATTCTTCCTAAAGGTGTGTGCTGAAAAAAATACAGAAAATTTGACAGCTTGAGAGAGACTTTCCATAAGACAGAAGTCCAAGAGTCTTTGAGTTAACCATAAAGTGTACAAGTGAAGAACTCACTGCTGCTATCTGATTCCACAGATCAATGCAAACAGGTAAAAAGGATGAAACCAGGAACAGAAACAAGCAAACACCGTGCTATGCTGTTGCCTGCTTTCCTTCTGGTTCTATGGGTTGTCAAATATGAGTCATAATGGCAAAATCAGTTTATAGGCAAAAGGTTTGACAACTTACCTATTCTTTCACCATGTTTTCCTTATCTTGCATCATTATTTTGGGTTTTGGATAAAAGGTAAAACTGTAAGTATCCTGGGAAAGTATCACTGTATGTCTACTCTCTTCTGATACTGATTCCATCTATGGCTAGATGGAGCCATAGACAAATACAGCATAAAACTTACATAAGTAATTTTTAAAACCTAATGTACCCTTTTACATAACAGCTTTAAGGAGTCAGATTGCTAGCTCTGCAACTGCATGCAGTCAGAATGGTGATTAATTTACTCGTAGCGTACTTTACTTCTAATATGTAACCCCGCTGTCAAACCTGCACATTCCTTGCCTTGGATTAATGGACATCGGTCATGGCATATTGATCCCTTCCATCACAGGTTGCTGATGCTCTGCAACTGTTCTGCAGTTTTCAGTGACAACTCGTGGCTTCCTGCTGCACCATGTCTGCACATTACAGGTGAAGATACCTGCCAGTGGGATGCCATTATACAGTGCAGGCAGCAGGTGACTTCAGTGAGTGATTCAGTGAGGCACCTTCTGAAGAATCAGTTGTGAGCTCTCCTTTGCCCATCTTGAGATGTTTCTGTGAGGTTCTTTTTTAAGAGCAAGGCAGTAAGTAGTGATTAAATTGCTGTAGTTAAGGACATTTTGTAACACTGCCTTGAGAGACAGGTGCAAGCATTAGTTGGCATCAGTGCTTATGCTGGTATTACCTAATAGCTCATTTGAAATTCAGGTTTTGAAGAACCACAAAGATTGTACAATACAGGTTATATATAACTTGGGTGGGAAATGTTCTGGATATGTTAATATTTTTGACTAATTCTGAAACCTAGTTTCAACAGAGGAAATTGCGTAAAATGAATCCAGAGTCAAATGGGGGAAAAGGGAACTTTTATTGACAGCACTATTAGAATGAAATAATTATTGTGCAGTTCAGCAGCCAAATTATCATTCTCTATTTTCCTTGTTTTTGTTCATCTTTCAAATGGGAACAAGCAAGGGAAAACTTGATGGGTTAAGAACTTCTAAGATTTGGGGAAAGTAAGCTTGATAAAATAGACTATTTCATATGGAAGGGACCTACAGTGAGCATGTAATCCAACTGCTTAACCAGTTCATGGCCAGCCAAGTCAAAGCCTGGTATTGAGGACATTGTCCAAATGCCTCTTAAATACTGTCAGACTTGGAGCATCGACCACCTCTCTAGGAAGTTTGTTCCAGTGTTTGACCACCCTCTTAGCCAATAAATGCTTCCTAATATCCAGATTAAACCTTTCCTGGTGCAGGTTTGAACCATTCCCATGTGTCCTGTCACTGGATACCAGGGAGAAGAGCTCAGCACCTTCATCTCCACTGAGCAGCTGGTGAGGCTGTGTTTGATGCATCCCCAGATGCCAGGGCACGCTGCTGACTCCCACTGAGCCTGCTGGCAATCAGATCCCTGTCTGCAGGGCTGCTTTCCAGCCACTCTCCCAATATATACTTGTGTCCAGTGTTATTCCATCCTAGATGCAGAATCTGGCATTTCAACTTGGAAAATCTCATCCCATTAATTGTAGCTGAATGCTCCTATCTATGTAGATCACTCTCCAAGGCCTCTTGTCCCTCAAGAGTCAGCAACACCTCCCAGTACCATCAGCAAACTTCCTAATGGTACATTCAACTCCTGCATCCAGATTGTTAATAAATATACTGAACAAAACAGGCTCTGGAATTGAACCACAAGGAATACCAATGGTATCCCTCAACTGGTGCCAGTTGCCAACTAGATAGATGTAGCTCCATTCACTAGAACCCTTTGAGCTCTGTCTTCAGCCATTTTTTTTCAGAACATTTTTTCCCAGAACACCATGAACCTGCTTATCCCACAGTTGGGCAACTTGTCCAGAAGGATGCTCTGAGGGACAGTATCAAAAGCCTTAGTAAAATCCAGAAAGAATGTGACCAGCAGGACCAGGGCATTGATTGTCCCCCTGTACTCAGCACTGGTGATGCCTCAAACCCTGCATTCAGTTTTGGGCCCCTCACTACAAGAACAACATTGAGGTGCTGCAGCATGTCCAGAGAAAGGCAGTGGACCTGGTGAAGGGTCTGGAGCACAAGTCCTGTGAGGGGGAGCAGCTCAGAGGGGAGCTGGGGTTGTTTAGTGTGAAGACAAGGAAGCTCAGAGGGCACTTTATTGCTCTCTACAAGTACCTGAAGTGAGGTTGTAGTTAAGTGGGATTGCTCTCTTTCCTCTGGTAGCAAGCAACAGGACAAGAGGAAATGGCCTCAGTTGTGCCAGGGCAGGTTTAGATTGGATATGAGGAAAAGCTGCTTCACTGAAAGGGTGGTCAGGCATTGGAACAGGCTGTCTGCGAAAGTGGTATAGTCACAATCCCTGAAAATGTGTGGATATGGCACTTAGGGACATGGTTTAGTGGTGGACTTGTCAGTGATGGCTTAACAGTTGGACTTGATGATCTTTGAGTTTTTTTCCAAGCTAAATGATTCTATGATTCTATCATTTCTTTTAGGATGTTTAATCACATGACCTTGCTTTTTTGTGCTGGGGAGGGGTTGAGGTGGGGTGAGACGACTTCCAGAGAAGCTATTAAATAAGGATATTAGATACTTAATGAGACCTCACTATATAGGCAAGAGTTTTTACCAAATAGGAGTAATCTCTTCCCTACAAGAGCATTTTTTATCCCTTCATTCTAGTCTTTTAACTTCCTCAGTAAATACAAGTGGGTTTGTGCTGTCTGTTCATAGACTTAAAATATTTTTCAAAAGCCTGGATTAAATGTTATTTGATATTGCTATACAAGCTACTCCGTGAAACCTCTAATTCGAACACAGCTTTATTTTTATGTAAGTTTTAGAATTCCAGTAGTGTCTCTCAAAATTTCTGTTTTGAGAATTCTGTACAGCAAACCTAAGCCAAATGACAACACGCCTTCCGTATTACCAGACCAAATCACCCTATTGCCCTGAAAAATGGAAAATGACCACTTAATGTGCATGCAATAAGTATACCAGTGTAAACAACTCCATAATGCAGTTTTGCCCAGGGTATCATGGTCATGCTGGTTAACTGGGGCTTATTTCCATGTTCTTCTGGTTTCAGTTGTGATTGCTGATGATGTTACTATCCCTAGCTGCTTCTCTAGCTCCCTTCATGATAGGTGTTTTTTTTTGCCTTTAGGTCTTTTTTCTCAGCTCTTAGGAATCCAACCTAGTTTCAGAGATTGATGAGAAAGAATCTATCATTAAATGCTGGAATAAGTGTGTGTTGGGTTTTGGTTCATGTTTTGTTGGTTGGTTTTTTTGCTGATTTGGTTGTTTTGGTTTTTTTTAGGAAGCAACCTCTCCTTCCAAATTTCTGCTTCTCTAACCAACATAGGTTTGTACACAGATGGCCCTAGAGACTGAAAGCATTCAGTTGCACTGAAAGTAAAGATCAACATCAGCAAATATGTTGTAAACTGCAGAAGTCTATGATGAAAAGCTTTCTTAAAATTTTTTCAACTTAAATAACTGTCTTGAGAGAGAGTACATTTTCTTCCTAGTAACTGGTGCAGTGCTGTGGTTTCTGGATTCAGTATGAGAATAGTGTTGACAACACACTGATGATTTGGTTGTTACTCAGTAGTGCTTACCCTAAGCTGAGGGCTTTTGGATTTTCCATGCTCTGCCATGAGGAGTTGCACATAAAGGTGGGAGTACAGCCAGGACAGGTGATCCAAAGTGGCCAAAGGGCTATTCCATACCACAGAACCTCATGCCCAGTATTTAAACCAGAGGAGTTACCTGATTGCTGCTCAATGATGGCACATTGTGCATCACTTTTTCTCTTGGATTTTATTTCTCTCTCTCCCTCCACTTATCATTATTATATTATTTGCTTTTTTAAAAAATTATTAAATTATTTTTATCTCAACCCACAAGGTTTACCTTTTCTTTCCAGTTCTCCTCCTTACCATGATGGGGACTGAGGGGAGTGACTTTACAGCTGCATGGTATTTATTTTGTGGCTGGGATTAAACCACAACAATAACCGATTTCATCTGCACTGGGATATGCAGGAGAATCCTGATATATGGTCCTTGAGACCCTTCCTAGCTTCTCTGCCTAAAGCATTTGTTCTGAAAGCTACGTATCTTCTACTGCTCCACTCATCTCTAATGGATAACTTGATGTCTGAACTAACAACTTATTTAAATGCTTATTGGACTGAGTCTGGAGATCACCTTGTGAGCACAAAGGTAGGTATGTCTTTGATTATTTCTCCGGTTAGTGATTGGATCTAAGACTCTAATGGATAAACTCTGGAGGACCCAGTTACCAGAAGGTTCCTTTCCTGCAGCTGTACACCTTGCTTTATGCTATATACCTTGTTTCCTGTGTGCAGCAGCAGAAGTGCTGGTGTCTGTATCTACCTAGCTCCATTTCCTGTTAGTTCAGTAGCAGAACCTGCCCCATGTTTGCCTAGTGGATGGTGAGTTGCAGCTCTTAAGGCATGAGCACAGTCACCTGCACCTTCTGTTCACTCTCCTCAGAGACTGAGAACCACTGGGCTCAGCAGGGGCTGTTTACATGTGTGAGGATATGAAGAGCAACAGACAGGCATAAAGTGCTGGTACCTGGAGCTGACAGAGTTGCTCTGTTTTGGTGAGAGTGTTTGGTCCCCATATTTTGTTCTATTTTTCTCCTAACCTATCAACTGTACTGCTGAGCTGGTTTGCATACACTGTCTGTTTCTGGATAATGTTTGTTCACCAAAGATTTTTATTTCTATAAAACCATTACTGTGTTATCTGGTCATCCTCATTTATTCTCAGAATTGTTATCTTAAAAAAAAAAGTGAAAAATCAAAGTAGCATTTTTCATCTTTGGTTACATAGAACCAGTCGTAGTGTATGCTCAGGTACCTTGGAGTGGCCAGATGGTGGAGACTTCTGTAATTGCTTGTTAATTTTTAAAGCAGAAAGTGGAGGAAATGAGATTTTTGGTGACTTAGAGAAGAACTTGACTTATTGCACTGTTCTTTCCTGCTGGAAAGAACAGGTCCATGCAAACCAAACAAGCAGTGGTATTGGTGTGGTCTTTTTCTGTCTGCTCAATGACATAATCTTGTGAGAGCTTACACTAACTGAGATATTGTTGGTATTAAATTTGGGTGAAAAGTGTCTGGTCAAACATCCTAATTCATAAGAAAGAGACCAAACTAACATGATTAAATCCTTTTAGTGCCTCATTTTTTCAGTTTTAAATATCTTGAAGTATTTATTAGGAAAAGAGAATGCAGCTCTATCTTAATGAAAAAAAATCTATTTTTCTTTGCCCTAGTTTAACAAAGCACTGAAACACAGCCTTGAATCCTTTGGGAATTGCTTAAGGACTCAGAACTGTAAATTCCATTATTGAGGATTTAAGAGTAGATTAGATAACCACAAGAGGTCATAGTTGCATCACAGATATAAAGAGAGGAGGTCATATTTGAAAATCTTTTCTCTTTAGAGGAAAGCTGCCAAAAAAAAAGGTTGTTCTTAGTTCATGGAAAAAAAATGAGCTTGACATGTGAATTTCCAATGTGAAATGCATACGAAAGTAGGCATGACACAAGAGAAAAGAACAGTTTGTTAAAGGGAAGAGAGTACAAATTCTGCTTTGTATTGGGCTGTTTGTAGACTTTTTAAAGTGGTTCTCAGCTTGCTGAAGACAATCCTTTTGTAAATCCATCTATTCCACAAGATTAGCCAAGGAATGAACTTGATCCTGGGTATTTCAAATGGTATTTTGAAGATTGATTTGATATCTCATCTGGTTGTCATACCTTCTGCATTCTAAAGCAGTTGGCTTTAGAAATCTAGTATGGGCAGCAAAAGGAGCCATTTTCACTGTCATTTCACTGTTAATAATCTTCTGTTGTTTCTATATCTTGTGGGTAGATCACACAAATAAGTTTCTTCTACTTTATTTGAAATCTGTTTGCAATACATATTTCAAATCCAAATGTGGAGTGGCAAAATACCAGAATCACTTTCTGACTAAATAAGCTCCTACTAGGGTCAGATCATCCTTGTGGTCTTCAACATATTCAGGAGTGCTTGGTTTCAGGCTTCTGCATCACTGCATGTACCTGTGTCTCATTTACTAGCAACAGTAAAGTATTGCCAGAGGTTCACAGCAGCCAAAAGAGATAATGCAACTTTCTTGTTACTGGCAGAAGAGGATGAAGAAGAAAAAAAAAAAAAAAAGGGAAGGAAATAAAAAGAAAGGCATCTATTGATACTGATGTTTTTGGAAAGGTGTGTCAACACTTTCTGTGGTTTCCTGTGTCATCATCTGCAAGTGGTAGCTGAGTCTTCTGAATGGTGGATGCTCCCTCCTAAGCAAGGGGAGGACACTCCCTGACTTTTTACCAAAGCAAAGCAGTGACCTCTGATCCTCAGGGCTTCATTATCGAAACCTTCAGCTTCCCTCTTCCGTGTCTTTCAGAAACTGATCATCTTCCTCACTGCTGAGAGGGAGGAATGAACACAAACTTCTCACCCTGAAAGGCTTGGCAGTTCCTGCATTTTCACTGTAACTGTTTGTCAGCAGTAATTCTTCTTCTTGTGGATGCAGACACCCTGGAAAATGTGTTCCTGTTTCTCTGCAGCTCTGTCATACAAAAGAGCTAGTGAAGGAGCTACATGTGCTACATTTTTAACCCTCCTTGTGGATTCATACTGATGGTTGTTAGGTACTTGGAAATGCAGATGTGTTCTCATGTTTAGGACTTAAATTCAAAGAAGCAGATGCCTAGGAACCCATTGGTGTACAGAAGCAAATATTTTCCTAGGAGTGCAGAGTCCTCTTGTTTAAGAGGTGCCAGTTCCCATGCAGAGCTCTGGTACCACAGAACCATTACCACACCCATGTGCAGCACAGTTGATATCCCCAGCACACTTATGGTAAAGCTGCAGTAGATAAGGTGCTGTGCTGTATGTGATAGCAGGATTGTTGTGTTCCATTGGCTAATTACAGAGGCACCTCATCCCTGGTTCTAACAAAACTACAGTGTTATTTCATATGTATTGATTTAATTTCTTTTCTGTTTCTTTTTCCTTATTAGCCCACTTGCATGGAGCTGCCAGAGGAGCTGTGTCAGCTGGCAGACATGCAGGAACTGAGAAGGGAGAAAGCAATAAAAGACTACAGAATGAAAGAGGATGGTCTTTTGATCCAACCAGCCATGGAATTTAATAGAGAGAAACAATCCACAGAAGGATAGAAACTACAGAGATGATTGTGATTGCTTTCCCACAAAAAAAAGCAGGGTCTCAAAACACATCCTTTAACAATCAAGGATGTACTTTGTCAAAGCAGAGCTTGAAAATCAAATTCATGTGGTAAAATCTGTGGGAGGACCTTAAAATGACCTCAAGCAGGCTGTATGAATTTAATTTCTGACACAGGTGATTTGATGAGCTTAGATTGGGTGTTTGAAGACATCCAAGTGAAGAAAGAGTCTATTGCCCTTGCAGAGATTTCAAAGAAAAGCTCCTAACTTTACAATGACAGGTAATTCAACATTCCACTGTTGAATGGAAATAATGGTGGTCTGTCTTTTGGAGGAAATTCCTGCTGTGTCTGACTGTTCTTCTCTAGGTCTATTTTTGAGATCCATTCTTTCTGAGAGCTATTTTTGATTTTAAGAGTGACTTTTATTTTTCTTGCACTGTTAAAAGATCACCTTCTTAAACTGTATTGGTTGTTACTTGTTGCAGGTATGTAAAATTCTCATTAGAGCAGCTTCCTGCTGGAAGTTGCAGACCACCATCACCACCGTTGTTTGCCAGCACTGCCGCATCCAGCTCAAGTGGATAAGGCTGCAACACCACTGTGCTGTGTGTAAAAAGCAGTTTAGGAGGCATAGACCAGTCCCTCCCCAAGCAAAATAAAATATTAGGGCAAAACTACTGCTCTACCACAGGACAAAATTAATGTAGGCCACGCCTCAGAACAAGTTTTCTGACATATTGGTGAACACTGATGAATGTAGAATAGGGAAGAATGGATGAGGTACAAGGTCACCATGCCAACCAGATTGCAGTCCAAGAACAATCTGGGCATCAGGCTGCAAAGGTGGGAATAATAATGACACCAGCTTGGAAGGGATGTGACATCTGCATGTGAGTACATGCCACTACCTGTTTGAGTCGGTTTTCTTGGGATGTAAATTGGTGTGACTGCATTTATGATGTATCTGCACATTTTAAAAAAATATTTTTTGGGGGAACATAGGTTGGTTTAGGTTGGTTTTCTGGTGTCTTGAGTTTTTTTACCTCTCCCCACAAAGTACTAGAGCAACAGTATTTAAATAGGTCTTCATTTGAAACTGTAAGTCAGACTTGCTCACTTGGCAGAGTTGACAGAAAAACTGCCAAGGTTTTCTTTGTCATTAAACTGAAGGAAGATTTTTCCAAACAGTCCTGGGTTATCACCGATCAGTGGGGTACAGTGTGGAACATGCAGGCTCTTTCATCAGAGACAGATCAAGAGCACTTAGGTTGTATCTCCACAATCAAAAATATCTGGGTTCATGCAGTCCTATTACCAGACAGAAAATAGTGATACATCAGGTAAGGGAAAGAGGGAGGGAACAAAAGCTGAGAGATGAAAGCACCAAGTCTGGGATATAGCATGGAATGTCTCTACTGGATACAAAGTAATTGCTGAGGCTACGCTTCTTGATAAGAGAGTAAGCTGCTTTCTCAGCCTCTTCCAAGGGCTTGATCTCCGACTAGAACGGCATTATCATGGAATAAGGATTTCCAGAGAGGGACTTCACAGTCCAGTTGCATCTGTGCCATTATAATGATTGAAGTAGCAAAACTTTCTTGGGTAAATATAAGTACCACTTTCCCTTTGGTTCTCTTTTGGGAACAGCATGAAGAAAAATATATTGGAGTGGAGTCATCACTCACTGATGCAAAGATTAAAAATTACCGTTATTTTCAAGAAGAAAAAAGGTTTTTTTTTAACGGTCCATCAGCCACAGCGACGCTGCTCAGTGCTAGCGCTGAGTGTGGTACTGCCATGTAACCAAATCACGCACGCCTCCTGAACAACGCGATTCCTGGCGATTCTTAGGGGTACAATTAGCATCACTAGTTAAGGACAACTCTAGTGAAGTTTTACTGGAGCAATTGCCATAATCTTATTTTTATATCCTAGCAACTGTGTGGTGGTTTAAGCCCAGCTGGCAGCTAAGCACCATGAAGCTGCTCCCTCCCGCCCTGCCCTAGTGGAATGGGGCAGAAAATCACAATAATACTCGTAGTTTAAGATAAGAAGAGTTTAATAATTGAAAAAAAAAGGCAACAGAGTAAATAATAAGAATGATAAAAAGGGAAAGAAAAAGAAGTGATGCACGATACAATTGCTCACCCCACGCTGACTAATGGCAGATTCCCTTCCTGAATCCAGATCGGCCTCATTTCCTAGTAGCTGCCCTCAGTTATACTGGGCATGATGTCCTGAGGAATGGAATATCCGTCTGGTCAGTTCAGGTCAGCTGTCGTGGCTGTGCACCCTCCCAAGATTTCTTTTCCTTCTCAGTGGCAGAGGATGAGACACGACAAGTCCTCGGCTTAGGATAAAAACAATTTAGTAAAACTCAAAACATCAGTTTTTTGTTCTGCATGCAAAAATCAGTACTGTCCCAGCTACTGAGGAATTAACTCCATCCAGCCAAAACTACTGAGCGCTGGAGTGACATAGCTTAGTCACGAAATACAGATTTTTATCGCTATGCAGTAGGTGACATGGATTAATCATCCACTTAAGGGTTTGCTCTAAGTGTACTGGTTAATGGGTTTTGGGAGGCAGCGGTGCTGAACAGCTGGTGGCCACACCGTGTTTACGGTGCAAAGCATGGTCGCAATTAACCTTCGGGCTTATTTCGTCCAGAGCTCCTCTAACGCAACTCGTAGCGCATGACAAAGCGAAAGCGGCAGAACGCACGCAGCCTCACCAAAGGCCCCCACGTGTTAAGCCTGGCGGCGCCCCGGTTCCAGCGCCGCCAGCCCCTCATCGCTCTCGTCATCTGCGGGGCTGCCAGGCCGGCACAAGCTGCCTGGCGGCCGCGGGCGGCCTCCGCGACGCGCACACGCGCCCGGCACCGGCTGCCCCCCGCCCCGGGCCCGGGCCGGAGAGCGAGCGGCGGCCGGGCCCGGCCGGCGGCGCCTCAAGGGCGAGCGCGCGTCACTTCCGGGACACACCCGCCTCCCCGCGCCAGCATCGCGAGACCCCGCCCCGCCTCGCGCGAGACTCGCTGGCTCACCCGGCCGCTTGGCCGAGTCCCTTCGGCAATTTCCGTCACCGCCAGACCCTACCAATCGGCCGCAGGAGCGCATCGATGAGCAAGGGCCCCCCGCGGGGTCCCGGCGGGGCCGAGCCCCGCCGCGCGGCCGTGGGGTCGGTGCGGCGGTCACGGCGGCGCGGGCGGGGCGGCGGGGCCCAGGCGCGGGGCCGGGGCGGCGGGGAGGCATGCGGGGTTCGACTGATCAGGCCTGGGTATGGCGCCTCTCCTCCCCCCCGCCATGGCTCCCCGTGTCCCTGCTCCTCTCCTCTCAGTGAGCGAAAGTGGCCGCCGCCGCCGTCCCAGCGCCCGCAGCCGCCGCCTCCTCCTCAGCACCAGCGCGGGCGCCATCTTGGCGAGGCAGGAGACGGGAGCGCCCCGCGGCAGGAGACAGGCAACGCCAGCCCCGGCAACGCGGGGCGAGAGGCCGGGTGGAGCAAGCGGGGGAGCGAGCCCGGGAGACACCCCCAGCCCCCCGCCGCCGCCGCCGCGTCGCCGCCGGGCCCGCTACCCAGGTGAGCCACCGCGGCCACTCCGCAAGGGCACGCCGGGCCGGGGCCACTGCAGGCGGCAGTGGGGGCGCCGGCCGGGCAGGCCACGGCTTCACCCCCCGCGCCGACCGGCGGCCGCAGCAGCCGGGCCTCTTCTTAAAGAGACAGGCCCCTTCCCCGCCCTGCCCGCCGGATGCGCCCCGCGGTACCGGCGGCCGTGGAGCCGCCGTTCCCCCCCAGCCCCCGTCTTGAGCGGCGGCCGGGCCCCGCCAGGCGCGGGGGGGGCTCGGCGGGGGGGGCGGGGGCGCCGCCGCGCACCTGCCGGCGCACGTGCGGGCGGTGGCGCGTGCGCGGGCGCGGGCGGGGGGTGCGGGCGGGCAGGGGGAGGGGGCGCGCGGCGAGGGCGGCGGCGCGGCCGGGCCGGGAGCGCCGCGTCACCGGCGGGAGCGCGCGCCCGCCGCCTGCGGGAGCGCGCCCGCGGGAACGCGCCCGCCTCCTCCCCACCCCACCCCCCCTTCCACCGGTGCCGTCAGAGCGCGGCCTCCGCCCCGGGAGCCGCGGCCGGGCCGGGCCGCCCCTGTACGCGAGGCCGCGTGGCGCGGCTCTGCCCGCAGAGCCCGGCGGGGCGGGGGCCCGGGCCGCCCCAGCGCTCCCGGAATAGCCACCGGCACCTGCAGGAAGGGGCCGCCTGCCAGACTCGTGGCGTTGTTGATGGAAAGTGTCTCCCGGGTGCCCGCGGAACGTAGTTCGGTGCTGCGTTCGCGCTGCTGCGTGCGCACTTCCCTGAAGCTGCGCTGTAAAGTCCGCTCCTGTTTGACTGCAAACAGGTAGCCGAGCACAGCTTCTCTGGGTGACTCAATACAATTTCTGTCCGTGATTATTAGAGTTATCCGTTCTGAACGCTGTTGCCTGTCTTCTGTGGAAGATTTCTCCCACTGCGGTGTTGCAGATAATAATAAACTCCTTTGTTTTTGCCTTTGCATGAAGAAAATGATGCAAGTCATGTAGTTTTTTTTATAATGAAATGTGTATAATTTGGATTTTAGTTTCCTTTCTTAAAAACAAATCTGCATGGATTTGCACAGCACATCTGATAAGCCCTGTGTGTATATGACCAACATGTTTTTTAACTTAAACCATTCATTTCTGTTGTCGCTCCTTAAGTGTGTCGTGACACTGAGAGGTTGGTAAGATAGTGAGGGAAAAGGAGAAAAAACAGAACTGTAGCTCGAACTTTTTCCAGGGATATTGCCTGTAATTCTTCTCTTGTTCATTTCTCACATGTTGAAGTTGCTGAAAATACTGCCTCCCAATTCTTGAGGGTTCAAATAAGCAAGTTCTGCTCCATTTGTGTATAACTAATAAGCGCGCTCTTTGACAGGCTGGACTACATGCTGGATTGGGTTAGATGGCAAAGTTCTCTTAGAGCTTTTTTTGAACATAGTTCCCTTTTCGTGGTCTGGGGTAGAGGGAGTAAAAACCAACCAAAACTGCAAATATCCATGCAGTTGTTATTTTGTGTGCACAGAATGGCAAAGTGTGAGGGTAACTGTTGCTGCTGCTGTGTAGAGCAGAGTATAAATGCATTGTCGGAGGCCTCCGTGAATACTATTAACTGCTCTTTTGGGACAAGAATTACTCTAATTGAACAATTAAATTGTTAGGTTTGTTTTTCTGCTAGTTTAAACTTGGAAGCAGAGCTCTGACACGCCTACTTATGTGTTCAGTATGCTTGAAGGTATTCTGCTGTTTGCTACATATATGCTTCTGATACACTGCTGTATAGTTTTTCTTTTAAATAATAAATTAGGCCTTATCTGTAACTGGGGTTTTTTTTGGGAATTGGAAAGTCCAGAGGCAGTGCCCTGCTGGCTCTTCTCTGTATTTAAAAGTGATTAAAAGGCGGAACACAGATCACTGAAATGCTGTCTCATTCCTTGGAAAACAATATGAAACCATACCACAAAAGCAGATCAGCAAAGTAAAGCATCTAGTTTACCTGGATTTCATTACTCAGAAAAAGCAATTAAAATGCCTTTTTTTAATTTCAAACTCAGATGGTGTGAACTCAGAATTTAGTTGTATATGCATTAATTTTATTTGTTCATATTGAGGTTAGTGGAGGCTTTAGGTTCGTATGAAATTTTGTATTTGCTTTTTGAAAAGCCATAGTGTCTTATATATCCCAGTTATATTTAAGACACTGCCATAAAAAAAAAAAACCCATATGGGAATTACGTTTTGCTTTAAAATGTGGTCTATAGCTCTGGGAAATTGTTAGTGTAACTATGCATTTACCAAAGCAAGGTAAAATGAGTGGGGAAAGGAGAGCATGTAATTATCTTTCAAACAAAATAGTTCAGGTTTTTTATACCACTACTTTTTTTTTTTTTTTGTATTGGAGATTATATGCATTTAAAGAAGTCTGACAAAAATATGCCTAGCTGCTATTACTGTGCTAGTCTGTGTTTTCCACACAAACCTTGTCTGAGTGAATCTTCTGTTTGGAGATACAGATATACACACACACACACACATATTTATTTATTTATTTATTTATTTGTGTCAGGATTTTTTCTGGAGATATTACTACTGGAAAATATCACAGCATTAACTGTTCTGCTGCTTCAATGAGACCTGTATGTCTCAATTCTAAATTTCTTGAAGAAGGCAAAGTATTTTATGGATTTTCATACATTTAGAAAATCTTTCTTAATAAGTTGGTGTGGAATTGCAAAGCACAAAAAACCCATGTGTGGGAAAAACCCAGAAAACTGCTAAAATTGCAAGGCAACTAAGGTGTCATAGAAGACTGTTTTTGACCTGTTTTAATCCTTATATGGATAAAACCTTCCATGCTATAAATAAAAGAGGAGTACATACTTTCTGTGATTTCAGGTTTTTGTCTACATGGATGTTTTGTCAGTGTGCTTGCGTTGATGGGATGGAGAAGAGAAAAGAAGCTGCTTCTGTGGGCTGAAATACTGGAACAAGTATTGGTGCTCACCTGCCACCTGGTCACACTTCATATCCATGCACTTCGTGTATGGCTGGCGAGACTGAATTACTTTTACTTCCCTGATTTGCCTTGCTAAGAAGCGGTACTGTGCATTCGCTGCAATCCAGTACCTTGTACTTGTATGGCAGCTTGTGTCTGTGTGTGTGCCCTCAGATAGGAGTGGAGCTGTTATCATTATTTACTATGATGGTTGATGTTAGTCATAAAGAGCAGAAAAACTCAGGAAACTCGTGGATGAAAAAGTACTGCTTCATACAACTCTGCAAAGCACGCCCCATCCAGCTTGCAGCTAGGCACAAGAGCCGGATTTTGCACTTAGCACTTAGGGGGATCCTGTTTGATGCCAGTAAGAAAAGCTTGCTGGACTTCCATTCAGAAATATGCACTGGATATTTGTTTAAATTGGGAGAATCTGCTTTTAAAGCTGAGCTGTTTCAGGAGACCATGGTTTTGCTGTTTGTTTGGTGCAAGTCAGTGGGCATAAAATTTAGAAACTTTGTTATAAAACCTAGCTGCTCTTAGAAGATGTCCATGGAGGGTTCTTCTCCAGTGTGGGGTGTTTGCTTACTGACTGGGTGCTATAAATGGGCAGACTTGAAAAAACAGGAGTGAGGGAAGAAACCCCACACACCTACATTAACATTGAACTAAGCAAAGGGATTTAAAATAGGATGAGGAAGGCTCTTTCAGGACTGAACTTAGATATTAAAAAAATACAATACTGTTAAAGTTATTTGCATGAAGTTACTACATTCCTGCTGATATTTCACCTGTACTTTTAATAATTTAGTGGCCCATTTGATGTAATTAAATGGCTTAAGTGTGAACTTCTGATTAAGAATGCTAGAAGATTCAAAGTGCCAGCCTGGCAATGCAGGAGCTATTTATTTCCAAATGCTGGTTTTCTCAACTGTTAGATCTCTAGGGGAGAGGAAGGGAGAAAGCAAATAACCATTGAATTTGATACTGCAACTTAACATGAAGTTGGTATATATCAGTAAGATAAGTCATAGTGGCACAAGGATTACTCTGCAGCTTCTGCTCATTTTGCCCCTGTAACATATGAGTATTTACCTAAATGTTACCATCAGTAATGAAATCTTTTTGAAAATCTGTGTTTTGTCCTTAAACTGAGTAGAAAAAAAGGATAAATTTGTTTCAAAAATGTGAAAGAAATGTGGAATGAATGTCATCACCATGTAAATCCACTGAAGCAGTATGCTGGGGATGTCGTAAACAGTTACATACAGTAGTGGATCAGGCTGTGTGCCTCTCGTTTGTTCCTGTCTTCTCTCATTTCAGTGTTCAATCAGTTTTTGCTATTGGAAATCTTTGTTTGTTAAAACCTATAGTGAAAATGAAAGAATGGAGAATGAATTATCTGTCCCTTAGCCTTCTGTATTATTACTTTGATCAGCAGAGAAGCACTCTGTGATTGTCAGCATATATATAAATGAAAGGCTGAATTAAATGTCTGAGTTATTCACTATTCAGTATGCTTGTGTAACACTAAATTTCTTTTGGGCGTTGTAAATATGTTTTAAGGATATTGTTAAGCTCTCCTGTACTTATTTGTTTATTTGGTAGGCAGGATACAGACTAGTAACAGTTTTGAGGACAAGAGTAATTCATGTTGTATGTTCAGGAACCTTGTGGAGCAATTAAAATAGGAAGACAGGGAGAAGCCTGTCTTTTTATATGGGTGAAATGCAGAGGAGTTATACTATGTCAGGTCAAGGAGAACTTTATTAAATGTGGAAATGCAAGGTTGAGTTTTGGGAATGTGGTTTTCTGCAAATAGCAGACAGGTGAAAGATGCCATGTTTTTTGAGTTAACTGTATTAATATAATACATGCCCTTGTTGATGGATACATTTTGAAATTGAATGACAAAAGGAATCACCATACTTTTTTGCTATGGTACTATGGAGAGATTTTTGCTCTTGTAATATATGTCATTTTTATTAGTGATCATAAGGAAAGGAAAACCCCTTTCACCTTTGAGGTGTTCTTTTCTACCACCTCATGAATGATCTCTTCCATTAGAGGCACAAGTTTCATGTTTCGTCTCATTTTTTAAGCCTTTTATTTAATTTCTTCACAGAATGGGTTGTCAAGCATTGGAACAGGCTGCCCAGGCCTGCCCAGACTCAAGAGGTTGAGTCACTGTCCCTGGAGGTATTTAAAAGGTGCGTGGATGTGGCACCTGGGGACATGGTTTAGTGGTGGACTTGGCAGTGTTGGATTAGCAGCTGGACTTGATGATCCTTGAGGTCTTTCCCAACCAAAATGATTTTGTGGTTCATTTTGTGTCTTCCTCTCTCTTGGAAGACAGTTCTTGATTTTAGTTTTTTGTTTGGTTGCTTTGGTTTCAAATGCCTGTTAAGCATTTTGACATATGTAGATGAAAGTTGCTTGGAAAACGTGCATCTTACTACCCTTTATCATAGGGAAAGCTTTCAGGTGGTGCTAAGTTCTGCTGGAAATGAGGATTTGGTGACAGTTCAGTCATTCAGCTGCTGTCTGGTATGCAAAGACCTAATATGTAGAAAGCTTCAGTCTAAAAATTATTTTTAGCACAGAGCTGTTACCTTGTCTAATGAATTCTGGTGTGTTATTCTCTGGATAAGGATGTTAACTCAAGACCCAGTATTTATTAAGAAATAATATAATTTGCTCTTGTTCAAACACAGCCATTAGTCTTAAGATGAGAATCACTTACCATAGTTTATTGTTACTTTGAAGTTCTGAATTTGTTCTGTAATTTTGGAGGATAAAAGAGAAGGTTAGATGTTGGGGTTTGGATGTGTATATGTGACGAGAGAACAGCTTGAAGATTGGATACTCAGTCTGGATGTTCACTTACATAAGCATAAAACAATTTAGTCACTTTAGTCACTGTTATAATAATTGAACAAATATATGTCTTTCAATAAATTAATATGAAGTTTGCTTCAGGTTTTGTAGTATTTTTAAGAAGTGATAGAAACCAGAAGAATCCTTCAGAAGAACAATTAATCTAAGTCTGACTGTTTTAATTTAAGCAACCTGTTCTAGTGAGAAGTGTCCCTTATGCTGCCTATGGTGGGGGTTGGAACTAGATGTTCTCTAAGGGCCTTTCCAACCTAAATCATTCTATGATTTTTGTCTTCCACCAGAAGTAAAAGCTTAAGATATTTATTTATTTGTTTGTTTGTTTGTAAATATTTAAGATCTTGACAGCAGTTTGATTTATACAGTAACACTCTGGCTTTAGAAATCACATTCCTTTCTCACTATTATTTTAACAGTGATGGCATCTTTTGTAGTCAAAGAAAAGTAAAATTTGAGTTGACAGAGCTATTAATGTAACAGTAGTTATGATGTCCTTTGTATTTGAAGGAAGAGAAAAATGCAGTTGACAGAGCAATTCAATGTTTTGATACCTTTGTTTCTAGAGTATGTAGTATGCAAATATTGCAGGGGGGTGCATTTGGCTTTATTAAGAATCTTAAATCCAGAGAACAAATAAAAAAAAATCAGGTGGACAGTTTCTACTAGTTGAAAAACATAATGCTAGAATACGTTCTACATTTGTAAATATTAAAAAGTATGTTGCAAGTTGCTTTTTATGTATTTTTCTTTAATAAAATAACAGTTGCACTTTAGAAGGAAAAGGTTTTGGCCAAGTATTTGTAGCTCATTTGCCAACACGTAACACCTGTATTTTCAGTGCTGAAAGAGCATTGCTGTAAGGTAAAGGAGAAATATTAGAAGTATTCAGTAGACTACAGCTGTGAACTGAATGGTAAAAACAACAGAGGAGCAATATTTTTAGTAGTTCTTTCTTTTTGGAGTCAGTTATTATATATATATGCCTTCTGTTCAGGGATAAACATGTTATCTTTAATAATGATGAAAGCTTACTTTAGTTGCTTGAGGACTACCATCATAATACTTTGAATTTCTATGTCAGCACTTGGATTATCATACTAGGTTAAAACAGTGCTTGTTCCTATCAAACAGCAACCAACAAAGTCATAAACCAGAAAACTAAGAATCTCGTTTGTGGCTGTGGTTGTACTGTGGTGGAAAGTTGAATGGCAGTTTCTGTTTGTTTATTCTACCTGTTAACTGCAACCTAAGCTTTTGCCCAGAATTGTCTTGGTAGATCTGTCTGCTCCCCAGGTTTGCTCCTTTCAGAGGAGTTGTGGTGCTGATGGCCATTGTTTCCTTTTACAGCTGTGTGTTCAGAGGTACCTGTGCATGAGGAGAAGTTTGTTCTATGGCCTCAGAGCTGGGTGCCAGGGAGGATGGCAGCTGCTCAGAGCTGGCAAAACCCCTCTACCTGCAATACCTGGAAAAAGCTCTGCAACTGGATCAGTTCTTACGACAGACGTCTGCCATCTTTAACAGGAGTATATCCAGGTACCAAAAGCTTTTCTACTTGCCCTTGGGAGTGCCAAGGAAAAACAGGCATTTTTATAATATAGTTCCCCACCAACACCATATTAAGAATTTATCAGTGACTCTTCTGCTTTAAAGGAGGAAAGGAGGAGGAAAGGAGGAAAGGTCACTTGGATTGCTCAGCCTAGAGAAGAGGAAATCTAAAAAACACTATTAAATTTAATAATAAATCTAGCATTAGCTTTGAGTTCTGAAACAAAGCTTTTCTGATTTCTTCTCTCTGATGGCCACTGACAGGACCTGAGGGGATGGTATGAAGTTTTGTCAGCAGAGATTTAGGTGGGATATTAGGGAAAGGTTCTCTATCCAGAGGGTGGTTGGGCACTAGAATAGGCTCCCCAGGGAAGGGGTCACAGCACCAGCCTGACAGATTTCAAGAAGCATTTGAACAACACTCTCAGGCACGTGGTGTGATTCCTGGGGACTCTCCTGTGCAGGGCCAGGAGTTGGACTTAAAGGTTTTTGTGACTCCCTTCCGACTTGGGATATTCTATGATTGTATGAAAGATTTTGGACTGTGCTTCTCTCAGTTCATAGTGAACCATAGTGTGCTACCAGCTCATGTATGAATTAGTACAATGTTTTAAAGCTCTTTTTTTTTGTAGCTGAGTGGCCAAAACTTTCTTTGTCTGCAAAAAGTAGAAAGAGAAAGGGCTGAGTATATTTTCAGGGACACCTACAGCCTTTAGTTCTAAAAAAAATGGAAAGACTTGTCAGATGCAGAATTTGTGTAAGTTGTAGCCATGAGGCATCATCAGTGTGTGTTTCTGTCCCAAAACAATTGCATATTTAATTCCATCAGTGTTTCAGAATTGCAGAGTTACAGAACTGGTAACAGAATGGGCAACAGATAACAGATATATTTATAAGCATGTATTAAGAGCCACAAAAGGATTAGAAAAGGTGTATCTACATTTCTCATGTGTCACAATGAATATGACAATATTGTTCTTTGGTTTGACTTGCATAGTTCATGCTTCTAAAACTAGACACCTAGTTAAAGACTGGAGGTGCGGGTTGATAACACAGCCAGGCTGATCTCATGATTAACTATTGCTAAGGGGTTAATTGGGAAATTATTAACAGCAATATTTCTCATGTGTAAAATCACATCCGAATCTGTCTCAATTCTCAAACCTTTAGACAAATGCCCATATGTAAGAAAGTTGGATGGGCATCTTCTCTTCTGAATATTTTCCTGTCATTGCCACTGTATTATGGATCTTCTTGCAGTGATGAAAGTGAAGATGGATTGGATGACAATCCTTTGCTGCCTCAGTCTGGGGATCCCCTGATGCAAGTTAAGGAAGAGCCTCCAGACTCCTTGCTTGGAGAGTCTTCTGGAGCAGGGAATTCTGGGATGCTGAACACACATTCCCTGAATGGAGTACTCCAGCCAGGTAGGCATGTACTAGGTTGAATCTCTGCTTTCTTTGGGTTAGTCTGGAAAAGCATTATTTCTTAAGAACTTTATTTTTTATTTTTTCTGTAAACAGAACCAAAGTCTGAAAAAGGGAACTTGTATAATTTTTCCAAACTGAAGAAAAGCAGAAAGTGGCTGAAGGTAAGAATGTTGGAAAGAAATGCAGCTATTGTGGAATCTGTGAATAGAGTTACCCACTAGCCATTCTCAGTCATTTACCGGCAGTCCTGGCTAACCAGGGGGGCCCCAGTTGACTGAAAGTTTGCAAACATGACAGCCATTTGCATGAAAAGCTGGCAGGAGGGTGTAGGGAACTACAGACCTGTCAGCCTGTCCTTGGTGCTCTGTGAAAGATTATGGAGCAGATCATCTTGAATGTCATCACACAGCATGTGCAAGATAACCAGGGGATCAGACCCAGCCAGCATGGGTTTATGAAAGTTGGGTCCTGCTTGACCAACCTGATCGTATTCTGTGATAAGGTGGCCTGCCTAATGGATGAAGGACAGTCTGTGGATGTCTGTCTAGACTTCAGTAAAGCCTTTGACACCATCTCCCAGAGCATTCTCCTTGGCAAGGTAGCTGTTTGGATGGGTGGCTGGTTTACCAGGTGAAAAACTGTCTGCATGGCTGCCCAGACATTGGTGGTGATCCCCAGGGCTCAGTACTGGGCCTGGTCCTGTTTATTGTCTTTATCAATGATCTGAATGAAGTGATCAAATGCATCCTCAGTTACTTGCAGACAAGTTGGGTGGGAGTGTTGATCTGCTGGAGGGGCAGGAAGGCTCTGCAGAGGGACCTGGACAGGCTGGATCATGGGCCAAGGCTGATTGCTTGAGGTTCAACAAAGTAAATGTCCTGCCCTTGGGTCACAACAACCCCATGCAGCACTACAGGCTGGGGGAGGCGTGGCTGTAAGGCTGTTCAGCAAAAAAGGACCTGGGGGTGCTGGTTGACAGCAGCTGAACATCCAGCAGTGTCCAGGTAGCCAAGAAGGCCAATGGCATCCTGGCCTATATCACACAGCAGCAGTGTGGCCAGCAGGACCAGGGCAGTGATTGTGTCCCTGTACTTGGTGTCCTGGTGAGGCCACACCTCGAACCCTGCGTCCAGTTTGGGCCTCTCACTATAAGAAAAACATTGAGGTGCTGGAGCGTGTCCAGGGAAGGGCAATGGAGCTGGGGAAGGCTCTGGAGCACAGGCCTTAAGAGAAGCAGCTGAGGGAGCTGGGGATATTAAGCCTGGAGAAAAGGAGGTTTGGGGGGGAATCCCTGAAGGGAGATTGTAGTGGGATGAGGATGAGTCTTCTCTCCCAAATAACAAGCAATAGGGCAAAAGAAATGGCCTCAAGTTGTGCCAGGGGAGGTTTAGATTGTATAATAGTAAAATTTTCTTCACTGGGAAGAATGGTCAGACATTAGAACAGGCTGCCCAGAGAAGTTTTGGAATCACCATCCCTGGAGGTGTCCAGAAGGTGTGGGAATGCAGTTTAGTGGTGGACTTGGCAGTTAGTTTACATTTGGAATCTGAATTACTTTTAAATTAAACTAATCTATTTTAAAATGTATTAAATGGAGATTTGGGACTCGACTGAAACTTTGTTTTTAAATTGAACCCAGTACAGGGTCTCAGGATGGCAGAAGAGAGTGGAATGGTGGCTCTATGCTGTCTTTGCCTTTTCACTGTATTGTAGCCATCTCAAGTTAGCAAAAACATGTTGCCAAGAGGTTGAACAAGAGCCAAACTTGCAGAAACCCATGCAGGTAGAAGTGGTAGAATAGTGGGACAGACTACAAATGGGGTAGGGAAGCACCTGCAAATGACACATCATAAAATACCCCTGCTGTTATCCTGGCTTTTCTCACTGCTGCTTTTCTGAGACCACAGACAAAGTGGACTAAAATGATTTAACTATCACAAACTAACAGAAAACGACTTTCCTCTGAATCAGAAAATGTGTATTGAATTCACTGCTATACTGGTCTGCTCCTCAGAAAACTATTTTCTATGAGTCATTTTAGATGGACACTTTCTTAGTGCTAAGTATTGTTGGGTGAGACCCACACGCCTTTTTTAGGTATAGGCTCAAGAGTGCTTTGCATAAATAAACAATTCAGCACAGGGACTTAGGATTGTTAAAGTAGTTCCCATTTATTTTTGTTAGAGTATCCTTCTGAGTGATGATTCCAGTGACACAGATTCACCAAGTGATGAGGATGGAGAGGAGGAAGAAGAATTTTCTCTTTCAAGGGAGGAACTTCATGATATGCTGCGATTACACAAGTATAAGAAATTGCATCAAAGTAAATATAGCAAAGACAAAGAGGTAAAATGTCAGATTTTTTACATTTTCTTGATGTTTATTCTTTCCTTTAACTGCTCTTATGTTTTTGTCAAAACTCATAATTTTGTGAACTGGAAAATACACTGTTTGGTAGACAGTACCTGCCTAACAGCACTTTTAGTCAAGGGTTATTTAATCAATTACATGCATAGAATGAAAGATGCTGTGAATGTGTCAGTAATGTATGTAGCTAGTACTGGCACATGTTATATATGACTTCCACAGTGTTCTGTCCCAGTCACTAGACCAAATACTGGGTGTTAGAATGCAAGATATGGAATATGAAAATGGAGATGCTGCAAGTTAAATTCTAATATAGGTAGTAGCTGCTATTCAACTGTATTTGTCACCTTATTTTATAAGGTGATGTTTACAATCTTTAAAGGGAGTGCCTAGTTTACTACCTTGTAATTTTGTGTCATGATTTGAGGTTTTACTTGATTTTTTTTCTTTCTTTTTACCTTCTTTTTGTTTGTTTTTGATTTTCTTTTGATATTATTTTTCTTCCCCTTCGAAGAAAATTGTCTGCAGCATTCTTGCATTTTTCTTAATGGTAAGCCAGATTCCATGGCTGCTTTGATTCTGATATTTCTTCAAATTATAAGGGCTTTTGCAGAAATGTTCACTGCTGATTTGAATTGCAGCAGAAAGTCTTAGATGAAGGAGGTTATCCTATTCTGTTATGTGAGAATGTGTATGAAGTTAAAATTTGTCTTCCTATTTCATATTCCTTTCAAGTTTCTCCAGAAGAGTGAAGAACTATTTTCCCACACAGGTCTTTGCTTCTCTCTACTTCTTTCCTTTGTTTACTTGTGTAGCTCTGAAACAATATTGTGTTAGCTTCTTGAAATATTGCATAGCTACACAAACATTCATACACCACATTTTTACACTGTTCATAATTTTGTTAGATTTTACACAAATACTTATTTCCAGACTTGTACGAAATAATACCCAGTGAAAATAACCAGCGAGTGTATTGTAAGATTAGCAGTGTGCAGTTATGGAGGGAGAGGAACATATATCAGAAAAGTTTGTTTATGCTTGTGATCTCACTTTTCAAAAATCTTCTATTAATTTAGAAGTATGCTTAGGTTTTGAATAGTTAATTTCTGAGCAGTACTGCCTTTAATTTGCCTGTTCATATGTAACCTGTGTGGAGTTCTTCACTACTTCATTTGAATAATGCTGGGAATATACTGGCAGTTTTCATCATTTAAGGGAAAAATGCTGAGGCAGCTATATTTTTACTTGACAGTCTGAGTGTTCAAGTTGTTTGTCCTTGTGGCAATCTTATAAGTGCCTTTCCTTTAAACCCATCCCTTTACATCCTTTGGAATTATAAAGTAGAACATGTATGTAATTTGGGAATGCAGGCAAATCAAATGTTAGGTCCATAATTGGACATCTTCATCCAATGTCTTGTCTTGCTGGGCAGCACCTGTATGGAAAAGAGAGAGCAATATGTTTTGAAAGTGCAACCTTCACTGCGTGCTCTTCCCTCTTAACCAGGTGGGCTTGGTTCCCAGTGCAGAACTTGGAGGCCACCTGTGGGAGCCGTGGTTTCACTTTAGACACTCTCTGATAGTTGATAACAAATGCAAAATAAGGAGAAGTGCATGCTTCCTGATCTTTTCTTTATGTTCAGGATCTGAGCTTGTTTAGGGGCTGTCTTTGTTACCTGCTCACTCTCCCCTTCAGTTGCAGCAGTACCAGTACTACAGCGCGGGGCTGCTCTCTACCTATGACCCCTACTACGAGCAGCAGCGCCACCTGCTAGGGCCCAAGAAAAAGAAGTTTAAAGAAGAGAAGAAAATAAAAGGTAAAGTCACTAACCTCATGCTTTTAAATGGCTGCTGTGGTTTAACTTCTTTCCTACGTTGTTTCCTTTGATTAAACATAAATGTTCAAAACTTGTGGGTTTTGCAGGGAAATACCAAGTTCTGGCAAAGAAAAATGTCTTCAGAAAATATTATACTTTATCATCTGGCTTTTAGAAAGCTAGGGTGGAAAAAAGGTGTGTGACTGGAGAGTTCATGGCTTAAGATTTTCTTTGTGGACCTTATTCAGTGGTTTGGAATCCATAAACATTGTTTCATGTCACAGTCCATTTACTCAAGAGTATTTTGAAAACATGATAGGTCCTTGAAAAGTTTAAGAACTTATCCAGTACCTGCTGCAGTTATTTCTGAATACGTAGTTTCAGTGATCAGGAAGTTACAGGGGGTGAGTGTTTTCTGGAAAATAGAGGGAACTTGGAGTTGATGTTTGATGTCAGTTAGTATAGAATTATACCTCTGACATAACAGCTGGAGTTTCTGAGACGCACATTTGCCAGGAAGTGCAGTTTCCTTTCTAGTTTGGGCTGGCAGTAGTTGTAAATCTGTAAGGAAGCAGAGAAGGCTATGAGCTGTTAGTGTAAGGTGAACTCTCTTAGTGTAAGTACTTAAATTTGAGCTGTGTTTTTCAGGCTGGCTTCCATTCTTTTTACAAGTTCCTTTAACTGTGGTGTTTTTTTTCTCCATTAATCTTGCAGCATCCATAATTTTGCATACACACAGTGAACATTTTTAGTATCTGATTAAAAGTATCAGTTTCCTCTGAAAGCTGGTATGACATGACAACTTGCCAATCTCTTTCAATGCAATCTTCTCTTTGCTGAGAGGTTTGCTTTGAGACTTATTATACCAAATGATAATGTCGTCACCTTTAAAAGTCTTACCTTTACATATCTTTAAGTAGAATTTTGCTGCAAAGCAAGAAACATGCACCAAGTTTGAGATATTTTAACTCTAAAGGCATGTTTCCCTGGGTGGAAGTAATTGCATTTCACCCCTCTATTAAACAGGAAAATCTTCCCATTATAAATTAATGAGAAAATAGCTAATAGTATAAGTTAATTGTACCAGAATTGGGAAACATGGATAAGTTTGGCTTTTTTGGTTGGTTCCACATACAAATTGACTAGGAGAATTTACTCAGGAAAGGTGCCTGATTAAATGTGCCCCAAAAATAGAAATGTATTTTTATGATTGTTGTTGCCATGCAGGCAAGTTGAAAAAAGTAAAGAAAAAGAGGAGACGGGATGAAGAACTCTCTTCAGAGGAGTCACCACGACGCCACCATCATCAGACCAAAGTTTTTGCCAAGTTTTCCCATGATACACCACCACCTGGGTCCAAGAAAAAACATTTGTCTATTGAGCAACTTAATGCACGTCGGCGCAAAGTGTGGCTTAGCATTGTTAAGAAGGAGTTACCAAAGGTGAGCTTGGCTAATGGCAGTAGATCAGTAATGATGCAAGAAAATGAAATAGCAAATCAACTTAGTGGGGACTTGACACTTAAGAATAAAGTAAGACCTGTTTTTTTCTGGCGATCATTAATTACCTAACTGGAATTCTGTAATCCATAAGCAAGGTTTAGTTGAAGTATCACCCGTGGTACCTAAAAGGATCATGTAGTGCTTTGCCATGGCTATTCAACCCTCGGCAATGAAAAGTGCAGTAAGCTCTAGCAGGTACTTGCACTGATCTACAGGATGGCAGTATAGAGCAAACCAGTGTCTAGGTTTACAGTAAAATTCAGAAAAGGGTGTGTGTGACTGTGTTTCAGTCACAGCACCTGTGTTTTTCAAACCTTACCTCAGAAACAGATTAGGGAAAAGTGTTTGTATCATTTACAATACAAGCTTCAGGCACATTTGAAGCAGAAGGCTGGGTTCACTGTTGGTCATTTTCTGAGATAGTCAGAGTGGACCTTAGAACCTGCTTCTTGAAGTGCACAGTTAACAGACTTTGAATTCTAGGAAGTTACAACAAGTCATGACTGTATCATCCTTTATGAACTTAAAAGCTAAACAAATGATATGTGCAGATAACACATATGTTATGTGAGAGAGACCATATTTTTTCAAAAGAATAACTTTGATCATGTGAAGAACATGGGAACTACATAAATTCTTTGCATCTTTGGGAAACAGTGGAAAATATTGTTGGCCTCAGTGATAAAAATGGAATAGGAGAACTCTGCTTTGCAACAGTAGTAATTAAAGAAACAATTGTGAAAAAGGAGGTATTCTGCATGCTTCCTTCAGGATTTGGAATATATTTATGTATTCCTTCAGTAATTTAGGGATGAAAAGCTGTTTCAGTCAAAATGAAGAACACGTAGAGTACCTATTCTCAATTGTACAGTAGTGTGCATGACTGAAGTTGGTACATGTACCTGCTGAAGACTTGATAGTGAGTTTTTAAAATACTGTGAAGCCATTACCCCTTAACTAATTTACAGGTTGTGCTCTTTTACAGGCATACAAACAGAAAGCTTCAGCCCGTAACCTCTTCCTAACCAACAGCAAAAAGGTGGGTGGTGTTTAATTTCATACTGTTCCTTGTACTGGATGTAATAAGCAAACTGTAACCTCTCTATGTTTCTTCTGTTTCTTAAAATACTGACTATACTTAGCAGGGCAGTATAGGAGAAAGTACTGTACACAAGTAATTGTGATTTATTATAAGCCTTTTCATTTTTTAGTTGTGTTGTTTTGTCTTGTTTCATAAGCAACAGATGAAACAAGCAACATGAGTTCCTTTCATGAGATCTTTCTGGCTTTTGAAACATTTAGTTTGTACATACTAAATTTACTAATCTTTCATACTGTACATTTGTGGCTTTGGTACACTTCGACTTCTGAGTTGCCCATCTATCCACTACTTAAAACCTGGTTTTAAGCATTCTGGATGAAATCAAAGGGGCTCTTGGAAAATTAAGTGCTTTAATTTAGATATTTATGTAGAGGACCTAAGATTAAAAATATGCAATTTTCAGCTTAAGTGATTGCAAAAGCAATCCATCTTCTTATCAGAGTCTTCTCTGAGAATCAGCATTGTTTCTACCTAGAGAACTTTGCTTACGAACACTGGGTAACAGCTTTCTGAGCACTTTTCACGGGGTTATGCTCAGGTGTCTGATTCATTTATATGGCTGATGATGAAAAGGTAATTAAGGATATGACTGAGAATTGTTAGAGACAAGGTGATGTAGGAATTTTCCTGTTCTGTATATACATTATCAAGAAAGGGAGCATTTTCTATGTAGGGGATGCAGAAAATGGGATTTCCTTGTATGTTTAAGAAACTTGGCCAGTAGAATTTACATGTTTTAAAGTTCCACTTTTTTGCCTTCATTTTGTTTTATCAATTGAAATCTGTTTGTTAGCATTGTTGATGTGCAAATTTTGGTGGAAGGAAAAACTGTCACAAACTAAAAAGCCCAGCAATTTTGATCACTATTACAATGACATCAAATTATTTCTACTTGAACAAAAAAATTGCATTTTTGTATGCTTCATGAAATAGTAGCAAAACTGTAGAATGCTCCATCACTTTTCTCTGTATTAATGTGAGCAAGATTGTGTTCCACCAATACTGCTATTGCAGTATTCTTAAATATATTCTTATTGAAGTGAAAAAATAGCCCCAGAAAAGTGTCAAGAAATAGGTAAAAGCTGTAGGTAAGCCTTGAATTTTGTTCTTCTGAGTCCCTTTCAAGGACCTATCCATCAGATCAGTCTTTTAAGTATTATGTCATGATGAAATATTGTCTTCAGATTTTATCTTCTCCACCATCTCAGAATTTTTTTGGAAGATTGCATTCTCTCATGCCATTTCAGAAGCATTGCTTCTGAGTAAAGTATCACAGATTTTTTTTTTCTTTTGAAGTATCAGACTTGGTTATAATTAAATCTGATACTGTTTATTGCTGGCTTTCTTTACAATCTTCCCATTTTACCACTGTTCCCAAATCTTACTTCCTTCTAGCTGGCCCACCAGTGCATGAGGGAGGTCCGTAGAGCTGCTATCCAAGCCCAGAAAAACTGTAAGGAAACTCTACCGCGAGCGCGTCGTCTCACCAAGGAGATGCTTCTCTATTGGAAAAAGTATGAAAAGGTGGAAAAAGAGCATCGGAAACGAGCTGAGAAGGAGGCTCTGGAGCAACGCAAGCTGGATGAGGAGATGAGAGAGGTACAGCAAAATCACAGATTGCTGATTTATAATAGGCTGAGGGGATGCAGAAGTGACTGGATAATTTGAGTTTCTAGATCCAAGCCATGGAATTCAGTTATTTGTTCTGTTTTGGTGCTGTACCACATATATCTTCTGCTGTCTTATTGTTCTTTACATTATTATTCTAATGTTAGCAAGAGGTGATTAAAAAAACTTTTCAAATTGCATAAACTCTTTATAATTGAGTGAAATTGAGGAAGGAATCTGTGCATGTCTCACAGTCATACACAGCTCAGTGTTGGTAAGGGCCAACATTTTGTGATGGTTTGTACATCTTTCTGTGACCAGAAGGGATGACACTTTTTCATTAACATTGATTTTTTTGTCCTGTTTTTTTTTTCCTGCTGTAAGATGACTCTGTCAGTTATGTATGGGGCACAGAATTTTTCTGTGCTTGCTTTTTTATTGGCCAACTGACAACTTCTTGAACTCTATTACAGAGTAAAAGGGATTGAATTTAGGAGATTTTCCTTGTAAAAGCTCCCTAGTGAAATTGTGGTTGTTATTTTAGATATGCATACCTTATGTGAGGAAAGGTTGAATCTTAAAACTAAATATAAGTCATTATAATGCTTAAATTATGCTTGTATTTATTGTGTTCCTCTCATTCTTGCAAATTCTTTAACATTTGGTAAAGTTTTCTCCTGACTTAGACTAACAAATTTTTTAGACTAACTGCAGCATTTTTTGCCAAAGCTAAGGGTGAACAGAGCTTCTGCAATGCCTTGCTGAATGCTGAGTAATGATAATATCTCAACTATATTACCTATTGATGTACTCATGTGTACTACCATAATTCCCTCTTCTAATAAGTAACAGAATGTGGGAGTGAGGTTGCCATGAGAGCATCTTAACTGCTGAATTCCTTTACTGTAGACCACTAAAGTCATGCTATTTTTTGTTGCTATTTTAATTTTTCAGTGTAAACAAAACCTTTAAACTGTCTTTTATTAGATTATGGTGTTTTTTTTCATGATTACTGAATTTTAAAAAAACCTTTTCATTTACAACATTTTTATATTTTAGTATAGATATTTATAGAGTTGGTCAGTGTTCTTATGTGCAACTAATGTAGCACTTCACAAAGTGATGTGCTTAACATAATCTAAATAGATTGATTGGTGATACATTATGAGATTTTTTTGTTTGTTTGTTTAATTTATTTTTAACATTGAACTGTTGTCCTGTCTCTTTTTCCCCTTCTTTTGTTTTTGGTAAATGCTCTTCTCTTAGGCTAAGAGACAGCAGCGAAAACTGAATTTCCTGATCACACAAACTGAATTGTATGCCCATTTTATGAGTCGGAAACGAGATATTGGACATGATGGGATACAGGAGGAAATCCTGCGCAAACTGGAAGACAGCTCTACCCAAAGGCAGATTGATATTGGTGGAGGAGTACTGGTCAACATCACCCAAGAAGATTATGGTAAGTGATTCATCTACAGTCCTTTCCTTCCACTCTTTTGAAATTTACTGTACTCTGTGTGTTACTGTGCAAACTTAACAATTTCAAGCACAACATCTTTCTCTGCAAGAAGGACTGCTGGAACTATTGGAATTTATCTGTGTGTTTGGGTGGTTACTGATACGGAGCTCTAATATGAGTATGGTATTTTCAGATAGCAACTATTACAAGGCCCAAGCTCTGAAGAATGCTGAGGATGCTTACCAGATTCATCAAGCCCGGGTATGTATTTTTTGCATACATGAAGTAGAAGAGCAAGCAAAGTAATTGGCAGTGGCCATGGTACCAGGATCTTTCATAACAGCCAAGTCAAATAGGTTAATCTGGGGGCCGGATTTGAATTTAATTCCATTGACACATTTTGCGTTAAACAAGTAGAAAACCAGAGTATAAGGATTTGGGCCATAGGAACAGGCTCATTTTCTCTTCATTTCTGGCGAGTATCATGTCTTAATGTAAATTGTAAAGCCTTTTACACTACAGTTTCTTGATAAGTTAATATATTCACCATCTTATGCATTACCTTCCTTTTCCTGTTCAGACCAGATCATTTGATGAAGATGCAAAGGAGAGCCGGGCTGCTGCTTTACGGGCTGCTAACAAGTCCGGCACTGGGTTTGGAGAGAGCTACAGTTTAGCAAACCCATCTATCCGAGCAGGAGAAGATATTCCACAGCCTACCATTTTCAATGGAAAACTGAAAGGTTATCAACTGAAAGGCATGAATTGGCTGGCCAACCTATATGAGCAGGTATATTAGTACATCTTGCAAATTTTTATTACTTATGGGATTATTTAAGTCATTACAGTAAAGTTGGCCAAAAAAATCTACTGTTTTTAAAAATAGACTGTGTATAGTTGATCTTTAATGTATTTGGAAGAAAGAAAAATATTAGGTAGGCCACGTATCAGTGTTCTTGATTATTTAGGACATAACAGCTTTAAATGGGGCTTTGAGTTCAGTATTCTTTGTGTGTTTTATACAGCTGCTTATCACTTAGATCATACATGGAGGAGACTTTTCCTGCTTGGAGTTGCAAACTGTTTCAGGCTTGGGTCAGCAGATAAACTGCAGGCAGTCTTGTCCTTGTGAGTGTGCCCAGGTCGCAATGGGATCATGAAATGCAGAGAGGCTTAGGGGAAGAATTCAACTGAGAGATGAATGAAATACAGTTGAGATCAATTACCTCTCAGGAGCAGATGCAAGAGATGATAAAGTTTCAGAGTTTCAGTGTTACAGTGGGGCTGTTCCCACTCATTTCAGTAGCAACTGTTCTGCCAGTTCTTTGTAGTTTAAAAAGTAGTAAAGCAAAGGTGTTCATTTATGAATCTTTTGCAGGGCATCAATGGAATCCTGGCAGATGAAATGGGTCTGGGTAAAACAGTACAAAGTATTGCTCTCCTTGCACATCTGGCTGAGGTAGGTGGATTATAGCTTGTTCAAGTATGCATCTTGATGGAAGATGCATACTTTTCACATGTTGGAAATGAATTTTGGATTATAAAGCTTAAATGTCTTAAAGAGTATTTTATACATTGTTTCCACGTGGAGCCATTGAAATATTTATAAATATGTATGTATGTCAATTTTTATTTATATAATAGAGTTTTCATTTATTCACAGAGTAAAATCTTCTCATTTGCACTTGAATGTAAAAGTCTCAGGAGGGAACAAGTTGCACACTTGATGGTTCACTGAGTTTTACAGATCAAAGTGCTCAAACTCTGAGCTTCATGGCAGTTAGCATTAATTTCCATATTCCAGTGGGGTTTTTTAGGCAGCATAGTGATTCTTCTGTGCCAGGGCAGACAAACAAAACAGAATTGGCAACAGGAGCTTACTTCTTAATGCAGAAATAGATAGATTTATTTAAAAAAAATAAAGGTCTTGATTGCAATCCAGTCACTTGCCCTAAATAGGAGATATCAATGATGTGATACTAGAAGCAAAATTAGCTGCACTAGTGACCAAGTGACAGTTGTGTGCATTTCTTTATGTTTCTGGTACTGTTGGCCAAAATACTGTAAAGGTGTGCAGAGCTGAAGGTTCTTGAGCTCATCTGTATGGAAGAAATAACAAGATAAGCTTGTCTTCCTGTGACACTGCACCTTGAGGTTTTTGGAAGGTTACACAAGGCTTTATTCTTCTGCCTCTCCCTTATGAGGGCCAGCTTGTAACTGCTAATATATTAATCGATCGACTCAGTTATTCACCAGAGAGTACTGTGTGTGGTGTGTTTTGTGATGTGTTTTTGGGATGTGTGATTTGTGATGTGGCAGAGCAAATTTTTTCAATGCCACCTGAAGTTCTTTTCCTTATCAAAATGACAGGGGCTGTTAGTAACATGCAGGTGGCAACTCTCAGAAAGAAAGGAGTTTGTTCTGGGAACAACTTTGTTGTTATGAAATAAGTTGGTTAAACATTAGATCTGCTCTGTTAGATTTTGTATCACCCTGCCGTGCTGGGAGAGTTTTGCTATTTTGCATACAGTTCCCTCTCATGTAGCCACTTTCATTTAGTAGATTTAAAGCCATATCAAACCATCTCTTTAACACCTCCCTTCAATTAATTTTTTTAATTTAATTTTTATGTGTGTTTTCCAGAGAGAGAACATCTGGGGACCTTTTTTAATAATTTCACCTGCCTCTACTCTGAACAACTGGCACCAGGAGTTTGCCAGATTTGTACCTAAATTTAAGGTAATAAGCATGTCCAAGGAAGTTCTTTCTGTTTCCTCAAGAGCAAACCATTGTGTTCTCCTGAGTTCTGTATCACATCTGGGTGCTTACTGACCTTGGAATATGAAATGCTGTAATGAGCCTGCTTCTGGTATTTTTTTCCATCATCCTAGTTTTTTTCTGGAGTGTTTAGTTATTTAGGCTTCAGAATAGTCTTTCTTTAATCACATGGTTTTTATTTTGCATCAACTTAGACACCTTCTCAGTAAAGAACAGTAGTAGGTCAGCACGTGGATGTATCATTTTAACATATGGGCCTGGCAGCAGAGCCAAGAATTACATACCAAGTTTTATGTACTGTCTTTGGGGTTAGAGCTGTGTTTTCAGTCATTCATATGAATTTGAGTCAGATAAAGATTGATTGTGAGCAAACACTGAACAGATAAGAGGGAAGCAAAATGCAGTTATTACAGAAAAATAGAAGAACTATGGACATACAGTTAATAATCAAGCAAAAGCAGAGAAGTGAAGCACAGATAAGAACAAAAAGATTGAAAGAAAACAAATGGAGTTTTTCAGCTATATTGTGAATGTGAAAACATAGTAAATAGAAATAGTAAACAGTAAATTAGAAAGCAAGGAACTATCAGTTACTGAAAAACAAGCTGCTTACCTGTCCCCCAGTGGAAAACATTGGAGTGTTGCAAAGGAAAATATGAAAATAAATGTGTACTGCTAAAACAGTGCTGTAATTTCAGAATTCAGCATATACAAAAGTGTCAGAAGCTTGCATTTACATCTGCAAAGATAAACAGATCATAATTTAAGTATTTGCGTTACTAATATAATAATTTTTGATATAAAGATGTCTTGATTGGTTTTTCTTGAAAGATCAGATTTTCCTTTTTACAGAAAACTGTAGAAGACACCTAGTTATGAGTAACCAGTATACCAGTAACATCAGGCTAATTGTTTGAATGTCTTGGCTACTTAAAAAAGTGTGAGGGAAGAACTTAGAATATATTAATATAAGTGATGCTTGATTTTTTCATCTGGGGCAGGGCAAAATTAAAGGACTTGGCTTTTACCAAATAGCTTGCTTTGGAGATCCTGATGAGACTGTACATTGGTTGTGGTGTTGTTTAGTTTGAGCTATCTGTATGAGAAGTTGTGCTAGAGCATAGTTCATACTGGATTATTCAAGTGACTTGTATTTTGGAATAAACTGGCATTGCTAAGCCTTTAGAGCAACTAATGAAGAAATACAAACACTGCTGTTATTGAGGTACTCAAAAGAAAAAAAAAAGCCATCACACCCTGAAAAGAATCCATTCATGTCTTTTTATAGCCCAAAATAATAGGAGCTCTTGACTAAAAGACTTGAGAGCTGTTGGCCATTCTACCTGCTTTCTCTCACTTCCTTTGATCAGTTCATTGTATAGAATAGGCAAGCAACTGTTTATGCTTTCTCCTTCTCAGGAATGAAATACAGCAAATGCTTGGAAAATGCAGTTGGGATGCTTGTGAAAAGATAGTTTTCTCTTTTTTGACTTAAACATCAAACTGTTTATATCATTGTATAGCTGTTCTTTGGCATGCTGATCTTACTGCATGCTGATGTTGACCTCATCCATGGAGCAAAATGCATTTTAAAAAGAAGTTTTCTAAACTTACTGTCACATGTTTACAACTTCAGCTGATCCTTTTTTCAACCAGTTTTGTTTCTTCCTCTAATCATACAGAAGTGTGCAGTCAGTTCTGTTTGTAGTAAATCACAGTGAATTTATGTCCATGGCAGAATAAGTAAAGTAAAAGACAAATCACTTTTCGATCAGTCTGGTTGTTTTACCAACAGAACAGTAGGAAGAGTATTCAATTATAGGCTTTTGGAACCTGTCAGTTGAAGTTGTAAGACTTTTCCCCACCTCAGAAAGCAGCATTCTTCCTCCTTCCCAAACCTCTCAGTCTTAGCTGACTGTAAGTCTTTCCACCAGGCAGGAGATGGCAGTGCAGTGTTTTTAACCAGTGGCAGGAGTCAGTGCTGTGCAAAGGTCTGAGTAATAGGACCTGTGCAATTTTGAACTGTAGATAGTTTAACAGCTTTCTCTGGCAGTAATGCTTGCTTTTAAAATTGTTATATTAAATGTATCCAGGTCAGACATTTTCACTTCATCTCAGGTTTTTGGGGTCAGTTCTGAAATAGAAAACCAACAGGACCATAGGGGTTGTTAAACAGGTAACAAGCCTTCTAGTCCTCTAGCTCTAAGTGTAGCAGTTGAGTGAAGACCTCGTTCTGCCATAAGCAAAGTATAATTTTTAATTTTTAGAAAAACCTGACTAGAAGGTTTGTGCTAAATGCTAATGGGCATTTTGGATTCTCAGCATAGCTTGATCAGGCCAAGTTGCTTGATACCTTTTCTTGGAATGCTCTTTTTCAAAGTATTTTTAAATGCTTTCTGATTTTTCTTGATGGTAAAAAAGATAATTTCCCTTTTTGTTGTTTTGGAGAAAGAAGTATGTAATTTTGTAGACTATAAAATTCCAGAGCTGGTGTTATTATTTGAAAATAATGTCTTTCTATTTTTTTTACTGTTTCAGGTGCTACCTTACTGGGGAAATCCCCATGATAGAAAGGTGATCAGAAAGTTCTGGAGTCAGGTAATACCAGCATGAATGTGTACTTTGACTGTCTTCCTCTGTGCAGAGAGAAACCAGAAATTGTTGCTGCACGTCACCAAACTAAATTAATGTGTGGATGCAGAGTTTCTTAATTACTGTAGTAGCGTTTTCATTAAGATAATGAGGTGGAAGACTTCTCTTGTGCTGAAGAGCAGTACCATACAGGGCAATTCAATGTGGTGTGGGGTTCAGATGAAGAACTAGAGCTATGTAAATAAAGCAAATTTCAGTGTCAAGGACTGTTGATTCTTTTTGAGTAACCTAGCTCAGGATACTCCAATGCAGAATCCCTGCAGTTCTTCAAGATTGTTCCTTATTTAACAAGAGCATTTTGTAGGGTTCAGTCTTGCATGTTAAGAAACGTCTAGAATTGTTCAAGGGCTGAAGTCCAGGTCCACTAGTTGAGTAACTGTGATATAATTAATTTTACAAGTCAGCTGTGGAGAATGCAGTTGTAATGAGAAGATTGTAATACAGAAGTCTGAAATTACAGTGAACTCTTGACAATGTACTTATATTATGTGGACATTTGTTTCTCCTTTTGCGGCTGTAGAAGACATTGTATACTCAGGATGCTCCGTTCCACGTGGTAATTACCAGTTACCAGCTGGTAGTGCAGGATGTGAAGTATTTCCAGCGAGTGAAGTGGCAGTATATGGTGCTGGATGAAGCACAAGCACTCAAGAGTAGCTCCAGGTAATAAACTAACTGGAAACAATATTTTCTGTGGATCAGCCTCTTGGAGGAGTATCAAGAAAGCATCAATAGAGCATAAATTGATAGAAGTTAAAATTAACACACATAAGACCCCTTAAGTATCTAACCTAGTTAAATATCTATATAACTCTCTGACACTGGATTGAGCCATTAGGTTTTTTGCATTTAGATTTTTCAAATACGTAAAATGCAATTAAAAGGTAGCTCTGGAGCAGAAACTTATATGGAGCACAGGACAGTTAAACAAAACAGTATGAAATGCTGTTCACTTTCCCTCCTGACTATTCACAGAATTCTGCCTGGTGAATGGTCTGTAGTCTTTAGCTTATATTGCTTATATGGACTCCATTAAATGCATTCTTTTGATTCCTTATTCAGTGGCACTTCCAGACATGAATGAAGGTCAGAACCCCATGAATACTGTTGGCTGCAGTAAAGCCCAATCTGTGTCATGAGACTCTATGCCAGAAAATTTTCTGTTTGTTTCCAAGTAATGGATTTGTCTGTCTTTATTTCTGTAATTGCTTTCCCATAACCTTTGTCCAAGTTGCCACCGTACACAGTAAGTTAAGGAGTGCTTTAGATGCAGGCTCATTCTGACCAAAGTTTGTCTCTTCAACATTGTTGGGAAGCCACCCCTCTAAGAGGATTTTAATGTATAGCACTTCCTCTTGTAAAGTGTGAAAAACACACAACATTCTGATTCAAAGTACCTGTTCCTTTTGGAAAGTTAATTATTCCAATCATGAGATTTTATTAGTAAGCATTTGTTTTAAAAAAACGAGTAAAAAAGATACTTAGAAAAATAAAATAAATTACACTATTTAATTTTTTTTTAATTGGGAAAAGCCTATTTTTTTCTGTAGTTGTTTTTTGAAAGACTGGGGAACAGCTGTAATAGTTTTGTCCAGTGACTTCCAAAGATCATTTGGGAAACTCAGTGGAGACAATTTGCCTTAAAATACCTTATGTTTCATATCATTCTGCAGTTTTCTCTAGAAATGATTTTTCTTGTTTTTATTTATCAGTGTTCGTTGGAAGATCCTACTACAATTCCAGTGTCGAAACAGATTGCTGTTGACTGGGACCCCAATCCAGAACACAATGGCTGAGGTATTTGGGAGCTCAAAAGAGAGGATTTTTCTTTGTAACAATAATGTATACTAAGTATATGTAAACAGTTGAGAAATCTGTTGTATTTGTGTGGTTGTGAGATCATACTTGTAGCAAGTATGGTTGGCAACCACTGGCAAACAAACATGGGATCAGCCCTGGGAGGGAAAAATATGGAAACTTGCCATACATTTAAATAAAGCTAAAGATATTTGAAATAATACTTAGATTACAGGATTAAATCTAGTTCTAGTGGCTTTTCCTTTTGTTGGCTGAAGTAATTAGACTGTGTTTGTCACTGCTTTCTAATGAGGTTCTGTTAAGTGATATCTGTGGCATTGTGGGGGGAGGCAGGAAGAGAATGCAGCTGGGGTTTTGTTTAATTTTGCCATGTCTCATGATCTAGTGAAGTGATTTTGCTTATAAAGAACTGGAAGATTTTGGGATCCCCAATTACCTTGTCCACAGTAAGATGACTTTTGCTAATCTGGTGTTTTTTCATCTCCTTTTAGCTGTGGGCCCTGCTGCATTTTATCATGCCAACACTGTTTGATTCCCATGAAGAGTTCAATGAGTGGTTTTCTAAGGACATAGAGAGCCATGCGGAGAACAAGTCTGCTATTGATGAGAGTGAGTGCAGTGTGTAACTGCTGTCATTTTTATATTAAGAATCTGTTGCCTTTTCAAACTAACAATGGCTAAATTTTCCATGAGATGTGGCATCTAAAGCAGAGCATGCATTATGAGATTGGAACATTACTGGATTGTTGTTGATAGTTTATGTTGAAGTTTCTGTTTCTGGCTGTAATGTAGCATGTGTAATGAATAGCAAAACAGTGTAGCACAGCTCTCATTTAAGAAAGAAAAATCAACAGAGATATATCAACTCTATGCTGTAAGAACTCACATGGGGGGAAATGGCTGAGCAGTTAAAGACTTAATTTGTCATAAAACACTATATCATTCTCTTTTTTGATGAAGTAATTGTTCTTTCTTTCCCGTTCCCTTTATTTCAGACCAGCTATCCCGCTTGCACATGATCCTGAAGCCTTTCATGTTGAGAAGAATCAAGAAGGATGTGGAAAATGAGCTGTCAGATAAGGTGAGAAAAAGTATTTCTCTGGAATGGGTATTACAGCTCTATTGTCATAGCTCTGTTCTCTGATCTGGTTTTTGCAAACTTGTTTGTCAGTGTGCATACCTGAAATTTGACTGTAGACTTCTCTTTGACCTTCACCCTCTTGCACCACATCCCAGCAGTGTCATTAGATGTGAATATAACTGAAGAACTTCTAATTAACTTTTTTCTTGGAAAGTATTTTGTTACCAGTTAAAAATGAAGTACCTTCAGTCCTGGTTGACAGAAGTATCCCTAATGGCAGTGAAGGAGATTGATACATCAATTACTGGGTGATAAACATTTCCAGTTGCCTTTGTGAAGGATTTGGCATGGGTTTAGGATTTTTTTTTGTCTGCCTATACAGAGAAATACATAGTGGCAGCATCATGCTCTTCTCTCTTGCCAGTCTCTTAATTTCACATTGATGTTAGCAATACTAGGTGATCTTGTGGTCAGCAGTCCCCAGACACTGGCTGAGAGACATCTGGTTTGTTCTGATGTGCTTATTAATTTCAGTGTACTTCCCACTTGTGCGATGCACCTGTCACTGCTGTGGGCTCCTGACGCTCCTTAGCATGGCTCTAAGTGGGGAACTGTAGGATGGTAGAATTGAAGTCAGATTTTAAACTGATCAGCTGCAGGTGTGATGTCAGCTTCTTAAGAATCCATCTGTTTACTTGTGTTCATGTACTTGTAAAGGTCTGTCTCCTACATCATTACACAAGCCTTCCAAAACACACCTATCTGTTAAGTCTTCCAGGTTAGATCCTGAAATGCAGATCTGAATGCAACTGCCTATAAATGTATTTTTTGAGAAAGTTATGTTTTCCTCAAGGTGTGTTTCAGCTTTATGCACACTGATGTTATCATCTTCATTTAAGAGAAATAAATGGCTAAATCTTCATTATCATTTTGCAGATTGAAGTTCTTATGTACTGCCAGCAGACAAGTCGACAGAAGCTCTTGTACCAAGCTCTGAAAAACAAAATCTCTATTGATGACCTCTTGCAGTCATCAATGGGCACTACTCAGCAAGCACAGACTACCACTAGTAGTCTCATGAATCTAGTCATGCAGTTTAGGAAGGTAAGGCTATTTTAAATAATAATTTTTGAAAAGTATGATCATTGATTAGCACAAAACTAAGATATGGCTTCTAGAAAACACCATATTGAAAAAAATCTGGCATAGGCAAGCAAGTTTGCATGCAATTCAGTTGTGTTTCGGATGCAGTGTAGCATTGATGTTGTGTGAAGAAGAGCTTTAGCCTTATGATGCATGCATCTGCTAGCTGGTTTAGCTGCAAAGGTTGGTTTGGTTGAAGGAAGCCATTCACTTGGGAAGAAGAGGCAATAGCTGTTACATGAATAGCAAAAGGTATGATGCCATATTGAAATTTGAGCAGATACACCAAAATAACCATGCAATATTAAGCAGTACTAAAGTTTTAGTGATCATTGGTCGTGGTGATTTGGGATGTAGATGCTGCACTGGACTAAGTTAATTCCTCCCAGCTTTTGACATGCTCTCTGTCTTACAGGTGTGTAATCACCCAGAACTGTTTGAGCGACAAGAAACTTGGTCTCCATTTCACATCTCCCTAAAGCCATACCAGATTTCCAAGTTCATCTACCGTCATGGACAGATCAGGGTCTTTAACCACTCACGGGACAGGCAAGCTTATTCCACTTCCTATCCAGTTTAGCGTACTTAGTATTATTACTTACACTTATTTTTATAAATGCTAATTAGCTCCTTTACCTGGTGTACTTAAATGATGTTGGCTGAGCAGTCCATTTCCTTTTAGTCGTTCAGCTGTTAAACATCTGATATAGGTGCTCTATCTTGGTGGAATCCTAATCACAGAATATCCCTTTGACTGAGTAAGAAAGCCAGGAAAAGGAATTTAATAGAGTTGTTACTGATGATGTGTAGTAGAATTAAGCTTTAAAAGATCCTTGAAACAAAAAAAAAGCCCCACCTGATTTCCCTTCAGCGAGTTTTCTCATGGAAGGAAGCTGTCAGTATCTGTCTGTTGCAACATAGTATAACGTGAGCATCTGCTAGTGCCTTGACAACTTTTAATGCTCACCTTGGATGAGGAGAATCTGCCCAAGTGCAGTTTGCTATTTTCTCCAGCCATGGCAATTCTTGATTAATTTTGTCTGCATTCAGTTATGAGAAGTGCTAAGGGCAGAGATGAGAGAGACATGTATGAAGACAAGATCAGCTTTTCTAGAACATCTAATGCAGTTCCAACACAACAATGGTGTGTCTCAGTGTCAAATAAACAGCAGTGCATGGAGACTGATGACACTTTCCTTCTTCTGCTGTGCAATTCCAGAAATTCGAGCGCTAAATACTTACAATGAAGAAATGAATGGCTACTCTGTATTTTCTGCTGATTGTGTGATTGAATGTGTTATGTGTTAACCCCTTCTTAGTGACGTTGTTTGGTTTTGTTCCTTTAATTTTCAGGTGGTTACGGGTTTTACTTTCGCCATTTGCACCAGACCACATTCAGCAGTCTCTCTTCCACAGGAAGGGTAGGTTTTCAGTCTTTGGAAGCAAGCTGGATTTTAATATGTGTACTTCAGAGGGAAGGACTGAGAGACCGGATTAATTAGTTCTTTGAGATAATCTGATTAGAATTTACTAGAATTTTGTTAGTGTTTGTATGTACATTTCATTTGCTCAGAGAGGAAAGGATGGAAAGCAGCTGGAAGAATCTGTGGATAACCTGTCATATAGTTACTGCTTAATCCTAGTGCAGTATCTTAATTCAGTCTGTCTTGTTTTAACTTGCTTCAAGAGATTAGTGCTGCCTTTTTAGTCTAATGTGAATTTTTCACAGATTCAGTTCTAAGAAATCTTGGATTCATTTCAGAACATTCTGTGTTGTATCTTAAACTGCCAACTTACTTTCAACTAGAAACTAGATGAGATGCAAGTGACCCAGAATCTGTCAATGAGCAAAAACCCCAGAAAAGCTGCTGTTATTGACAGATACAATTTATTACAGATGATTGAATATTTTTCCTGCAAGAGCTAATTATATCACTCAGCTACTGAGATGGGAAAATCTTCAGAAGTATAAAGCAAGAGAGATACTGGCTGCATTACTATGCTGAAATCTATTAGCATGGACCTCTTCAGCTGGTGTTGGGGCTATGCAGTGCACGTGGGTGGGCCTGCAAGGCTTTTCCCTACCAATACCTGCAGCTCCTTCTAACCCATTTGTCTTCCTGGGTGAGAGGGAGCATGAGATAGGCATCCTGAGGTATGCATGTTCTGGTCAGCTGTCTGGAAGATATTTGTTCAAATTTGCAAATATGCACACTGCCTGTTGATTCTTAAAAACTGAAACAAATGTCCTAGACCTAGAATGTATTTCTCTTTTTTGGTAAGGGCCCTTCTCTTGCCCACACTGGAAAATGAACTGGAATGTGGAGTCTGGCAACAGAGATTCAAATTGAATTTTCAGTATTTCTAAAAGATCTAGGTTCAGTTAGGATCTCCTGTTTACTCACTTAGATTTGTCATGTGCCATAGAATGTGTATCCTGAATTGATGAAGTAAATTTAGTTTTCAGCTAGGAGTGTCTGTGAAATGTGTTGGCCTAACTTCAGTATTTCTGTGACCTAGGCATCAATGAAGAAAGCTGTTTTTCTTTCCTCCGGTTTATTGATGTCTCTCCAGCAGAAATGGCAAACCTTATGTATCAGGGACATTTAGCCAGGTGAGGACAACTTTTTTCTCTCTTTTAGTAATTACAGGAAAAGTACAGATGATGTCAGTCATTCCTCTCTAAACCTGCATTTTCTGTGCTTGTTAATATTATTATTTCTCTATCATTTTCTAGTACTGGAACAACTTCTATAGTGCTCCTCCAGATATCGGGCACCATTATGTAATGCAGTTTTTATGCCCCTATCACAAACCCTGTGTTACAAAGAGTTGACATTGTAAATACACAGGATGGTCAAAGGGCAGAAGGAGAGTTTGCTTAGGGTCACGCTGCAGGTTGCTGGTGTTATCAAGCGCAAAATCCAGACTTTGGAAGGCCAGTTCAGTGCAGTTCTTACCAGTTGCACTTGAGTGTATGTTTTAAACACACGTGGAATAAGCTTGTGCTGTGGTAGTTGTTCTTCAGCCCTGAGTCATACTTTCCACATGTCTTGTTTTTAATATAGAATGTGATTCTGAGGCATAGGCTTTGAACTGTGGATTTATAGCATCAACTGTATTATCTTGAGAGGTGATGTTTTAAGTTATAGCATAGTCTGAAAGGACTCTGAGTCATGTTAATAGGGACTGTAAGAAATTTTAGACTAAAAGTAAGTATTATTGAATAGAGATGTTCTGCTTTAGGGCTTTTTAAGTGTAATTTTTTTTTTGCTCTAGTTATTTTGAATTATTGTTTCTTGACTGCACTTCAGTAACATATTTCAGATTTCTCTTGATGTGTCTCAATGGTATTTATGATAAATTCTGAATTCATTACACATGTTGTTATGAATAATTTATATGTAATTTACAGAGAAGTCAGTGCAATTTTAAATTGTAGTGGCTAATTGGGGCTTGACCATTTTAGATTAAGTGCTTCAAAGTATATCCTGATTTAATCACTTAGATTCAGTTAAGCCACCTTAGAAAAAAAATGAAATAAGAAACATTTCAAGATGTCTATCAGAAATTATTTTCTTTAAGGCAGGATGCTGTAAGTCTGATATTCTGACAAAAATCCCATTTCTGTCAGACACAGTTAATGCTGTAAATATATTCAAGCCTTTCTTTCACAAAGCAGTGAATAAATGCATCTCCTGTGGTTTTCTTTCAGATGGTTAGCTCTTTTCCTGTCTCTGAAAGCATCCTACAGGCTCCATCACATGCGCTCCTGGATGGAGACTGAAGAGGACAGAGAGCAGGGGTCATGTTTTCTGAGGAACAGGGATTTCTTGCTTGATGTAAATTTCCCACTGTCTTTCCCTAACTTGCACAGCTGCACTTTGTTGCAGGTAAGCAAAATTTCTGTGATCTGGAGACAGTAGCAAATCCTCATGAGTGAGAAATGGTGAAAACCATTCTCTCCTTACAAAACAGGGAAAACAGATTCGATAACGGGATGTTGATACTGTCTGCTTTTTTAGATACAGTTAAGAGACTTGAGAGTGCTGAACAGAAAAATAGTTTAACCCCTATCTCCTTCACATGTGGCATTACATTTCAAAACATGATGTAATGAATAAATCAGTTGACTTAGAAGACTTCAGAATATTACTGGAGCACCAAAAGTAGATACAGGAGCAACAGAACTAGACTCATGATTTGTCAGGGATAGACTCTATATGTAAGCTTAAGAGTTTTGTAATGTTTTTTACATGCAAAATGCTCATTTTCTGGCTGAAACTACTCTTTTCTTGTCCAATTCAATACATTCTCGCAGCAGCTGGGGAAAACAGAGACCAGCCTGACAGTGTTTTATAGCTGGTGAACAAGCATTTTCAGTGCTGTATTTCTACTCTGAAATTTGCTTCTGCTACTGTCTGGTAGATCAGATGTATTCAAATTACTGTGTAATGCAAGATCATTTTTGTTAATCTTTGGCCTAGGATATGTGTGAAGATTTTGCCTTTTTGTTACTAAATTGCAGTTGATTTCCTGAGTTAGATTAAGGCTCCATTGATTCAGTTCACTGGGAAATAAGTTCACAGAAGTGCTAGAGCGGAGTCAGGAAAACATCTAGGGCAGTTAGCAGATATGCAGTAAAAAAAATCTTTTCTGAAACAGTGAGATTGTGCCAGATTTCTCTAGGGAATATTGCTTCTGCTCTTGAGTCTGGAAGGGGAAAGGAGATAGCCAGAATTCAATTGAATATTGTGTAGAGGAAGTTGAAATTGAAGACGCATAAGCAGTAGGAAACCAACCTTGGACTTGGTGTCATGTTTTGCAGCGTTAACAGCAAAGCCAACAAAATGAGTCCTCCTAGTTATCAAACAAAGAGGCAGCCAAGTGAATGTGTGCCTGTTAACTCTGGCTGTGCTGGTATTTCAGTAGTCCGTGTTTCCATGTCTAGCTTGGTAAAATCTCTATGCTATATGAATTTACTTTCAGTTAGTTTTTTAAGATTACAGTCAGCTCTTTCTATAGTGCTTGCAGTGCTTATCTCTGAGACTGTAGTGTAGCTCTGTCCTCTTGTTGGTATGGTTAAGGAGAGTTTGTGTGGTGTCGTAAGTGTGGCAATAAAGAAGATGGTATCAGAAGTTGTGTGCACTTAGAGAAGGTAGCATTCATTTTTACATATGTAGAAAGATGATCTAAGTCCTTACATAGCTCTTGGTTTGGTGTGTATAAATATCACAATGAAAATCATTAGATTTTCTGAAGGACAGAAGACGGATTAAGATTGTGGATTTTAAATGTAAGATGTGGAATATACATGTGTAGGTTTTAATATTAATGATTAAATGCAAACCATTTGGATAAGCTACAGACCCACCTATACCACAGTCTAGCAAGATTTAAACATTAATTTGGTTTCTCCAAAAAATTTCTATTTTTTGAGGATGTCAATACTTGTGTCCTAGAGGTTCCCAGAGCTGTTGACTGTGTGTAACTAATGACTCTTGTGACTAATAACGTTCAATACAGGAAAAAGCCAGCTGAGGAGCAGAGTTCATCCGTGTGTGCAATACAGTGCATTTGTGATAACCCCAGTAAATCTAAAGGAAGAATAGCCCTGCAGTTATGACAGATACTTTAAAGCTGTTTTCTAGCCTTCCTGTTAGACAAATTACTACCCGCAGTCACTTTAAAATAAGCTGTATTTACAGAATTTTGTTTGCAGAGCCTATGTTTAGAACACATTAAAAAAAAAGGGTGGTTAGTGAGTTCAAAACCTGAAGGAGAGTTGAAAATCAAGCTGCCCTTTACATGCCTGTCATTTAGCACTCTCATTATTGTGCGTGAAATGAACTTTTTCCTTAGCACAAATTGGAGAAGCTTTCAATGTAACATTCCCCAAGGCTTCCTCTTGGACTTCATAAGACAGTAACGTGTAGGGAATGAGGAGGGTGAGAAAAGAGGAAAAAGGAAATGGTAAAAATCTGGAAATGCTTTTCTTAACTGCTCAGATCAGCATTTCCGATGTAAGAGACAAAGCATGAAAATAAGTCAGTTGAAAAAGAAACACATTTATTTTTAATGGATATTTCTGAAATTGAAGTAACATGTGTCTAAAGATATGTTTAATCATGTAAATACAGAAATTGCTTGTAGAATGTGAAGTCTCTTCATTGTCCCTGCTCAACACCTCCACATGATATGTATTAATTTGTATGCATTGAATTAAATGAATATAAAATCTGCTCTGTTTACATAAACCCTTCCCTCCTTTCCTTTTGTAGTTTTATTTCTATTAAAAATTTCGGAGTGTTAATGGGCTTAAGATGTTGGTAGCAATCAACCATATTTATGTGCAGCTCTATTTGCAGTATAGGAGACCCTCTTTCAAGACTTACTTTGGAGTGCATAGTTGTACATTCGTGGCTTTTAACAATCTTCCTCTTTGATTTTTGGCTTTGTTGTATTAAAGTACGTGAGCCATTTCAGAGCTGTGGCTGTGTTCAGTTCTGTAATTTTACCCAGTCTTTCCCTGTGTGTGGTTGATGGGAAGCTGATGGGTTTCCACTGTCCCTGTTATATCTGGTGACTGCTCCATTCATGAATACTTAACAGCTGCAGAATACTTAACAGATGTCAGAATTCAGAGGGATGTTTCTTATGTGACCCACTCATAGTTTGTACACATGAATCTAGCACTCAAAGCAAATGAATGCCCAGGTACAATTATTTTTCTCTTATTTTGGGTACCTTCTTGAAGCTTTATTTGTTTCCTCCTAGGTACTTCAATGGCCCTAAAGTAATCTTAAATGGGTCTTTGATATTGTTTTCTAAAAGAGAATTAAATAACAAACTTGTATAGGTTGGGAATTACAGTTTGTTAACTTCCTTTCTATCCATTTTTTGTATTCTGACTTTCCAGTAAATAATTACAAAACCCCTCTATTGACCAGGGCCACAATCGGTACATCAGTGCTTGCTGTCATAAGACTTATCAGAAAGCTCTTGTGACTGCCTGCAATGATGATTCTACTTCATAAAATCAGCTGTACTCCCAGTGTGGGGTCCAGGGGTGCCGAAGAGAGAGGCTTTGAGCTGGAGCAGTTGTTCAGTCTTCCCCCTTTTAACTCTTGCTGTCCTTTCTTTACTCTCAGCAGTGGAACCCTGCGTCTGCTGATGGAGGCATACCCCAACACATCCTTGTATGAGCCAACTGCAGAAAACCTTGTATTTTCATGGCTGTTGAATTTTTTGTTGGATCAGATGTGTAGCCAAATAGGCTTCTGGAGAGGAAGCGGCACAAATACATCATGGGAAAGGACTTGCCCTTTTTAGCAGCAGTGTTGATGTTCTGTTGCCACTGTTTCTGTTCTCAGATGAGTAAGCCAGTATTCATATCCATTGTCCACAGGCAGGTATTCCCAGCAGTGTGAGTCCCAAACTCTGCTTCAGCACATGGCCTGTTTTACCAGGTGGTGAAGCACGTCACAAAACTCACTTTGAGCAGAGGGGCAAGGTTTTTTTTTTCATCTTGATCAGCATCTTAATGAATACAAGACAGCTTGCCAACAAGAAGGGGCTCTGTGAGGACTGAAGAAAATATGTGACGTAGTTGTTGCTTAAGCCAGCATTACTGATTAAGAGTTGTCAGCTGAATGAGAGCCTGTTTTTGGGATCACTTCACATTATCCAGAGTGGGCCAAGCTTTGGCCTGTACTTTATAGCTTTGCTGAGTGTCAGTGAAAAACTAATTTCAGCTTTCGGCTCTTGGCTCACATATATGAAGGAGGAAATGTTCGGTCAGAGTATGAACTTTATTTTTGCCAGCTCCGGCCCGTAAGTCTTGCTGGCAGCAGCCAAAAGACGTGCTTAGGGGCTAGGGTTGAGTGCAGGTAGTCCAGGCATGCGTGTACAGTCAGACTGTTATCCTCTCTTGTCGGCAGGTTCCAAATGATAGGTGCTTGCCATCTGTGTCTTGCCCAGTGAATGGAAATGAAAGGGCCCAGAATGCACGATCCATAATAGACTCCTGCTGTGGGTGTTTTCTAGCATTTTTTGACATACACAGAAATGCATATATCCAATGTACGACATGCTATACAGGGTGTCTGCTTCTATCATATATCTGGATGATTACAACTTCATATACTGGGATTTCATAAAATTGGGAGGCTCTGTAAAGTAAAAGTAGCATGCCATTAATTTTGGTGCATTAGGAACTGGGGCAGAAAAATACCAAAACTTGAGATCCTGTTTACCTTTTACTTAAGTGCTGGAATTGCCAGGAGGGCTCATCCTGTGGTCCTATGGCAGTGAGAGGTATACCTCTTAATGCTTCTAAAATTATTGCTAGTTTCCTACTGCGTGCAGAATAATGCTCTGCATACTATAGGAAACAATTATAATATAGAACTATTGATCTTTATGAATATAGAAGAGTCAATAAAAGCTAAGTGGCAGAAATGGCTTTGTCTAGAAGCATTTTATTTAATTGTTTGATGCAGATATTTACAATTAAAAAGGAACAATTAATTGATGCAAGCAAAGAAAAATTAATTTTTTGATATTTTGTTATTTTTCTATGAAGAGCTGAGCATCTTCAAACAACTTTCCTTTCTTTAAACTGTACTGTCATCTGAGTATCCCCACTTCTGAGTCAGTATATTTTTCAGTATATTTTTCTGTATCAAAAGGACATTTTGGCAAATTCCAGGTTTTAAACATGAATTTGTTCATGTGTGTAACCATACTAGCACTTTTAAAATCTTCAGGATAAAATTTAGAGCACTCTTGCACAGGAAAGAAGAAAAAGGTTGGAGAAGATGCAAGTCTAAAGATACCAATCCAGCCTTATTTCAATTCTTAATGTTTTTCTCTCTGCAAAATTTAATTTTAACTCAGAATAGTTAAATGAGTAGGTAGAAAACACCCTGAACATCAGACCTACTAGAATATTCCTGTACTGCCTTCATTAGAAAAGCTAAGGTCAGGAGGTTCAAAGGCAGAAAAACTTGTTTCTGGTTCCAACTGAGCATCAAGACAAGTATTGATATGATCTATTCTGATTGCAAATATCTCTGAATTTGAATGTTCTGATAATTACACAAAGATTCTTCACATATTCACTGCAGAAGATGTGTAGAATTTTCCTTATTCAAAGAGAAATGTGTATGGAATGTGGTTTGTCGGTCTTTCTCATGGGTGGATACAAGATTTGAGAGGAGTGTTTCTTCATGGACATTAACCTCTTAATTTTAATTTTGTTTTCAGAACCTTTTGTTCAGCAGCCACTGTAAAGCAGTTACTGGCTATTCAGACCATGTCATATATAGAAGGAGATCAGCTACCTCATGTGTACGATGCTGCCAGGTGACTGAGCTGCCGTCCTTCCTGTGCATAGCCAGTCCACGGGTAAGTCCAAGTTAAGTTGTAAATTATGTATTTTCTATTGTGTTTTAAACCTTGGTAGAATTGTGTCTTAGGAACACAATGATATATGACTTTCTTTTGGTTGGGTAAAACGGTTGTGAGGATATCCTTTTGCTATGGTATTCAATAGTGGTTTTTCGTAGGGGAAGTGAGTGCAATGTGTACTGAGGGGAAAAGGAAAGTTGTAAGATGCACCCATCAGGAGCTGTTCTAAGATTTCACTTTCTCTCCTAATACCTAAAGCAATTATAGAAGAGATATTAAAGTAAATTATTAATTGATAATCCAAGGGGGAGATTTAGGTGTCATCACCACAGAATGAGGTGATTGTTTGGCCAACTCTGAGGACAGAAGAGAGCTGGGAAGTAATACTTTTTTGAAAAGGGTGTTTGTTTTCTCTCTTATGCTCCAGAGGGGAAACACCAAATTGCAGTATATAAGGATTAGTGAAGTTGGCATTTTCTAGGTCTTTTGGATAGTTAGTGCTACTGCATGGGGTTCTCCATCCTCTATTAAATGAATCTTGAAATTAATTTGGTTGAAGTTTCCTGGCTGACGCAAGAGACCTTCATTAGGTCTATGGCTATTGCATTCCATGTTGTTGGATCTTGACAAAATACAGTTTTATTACCAGACAATCCAGATGTTACATTCTTTAGTCACTGTTGAAGTTACTGCTGTAGGCCTCATCAAATGATGTGCAATTATGCTTTTGCATCTGGAGAAGGGTGGATGGCAAGCAAGACCTCACGAATGCAAGCTCATTACCTACCTGCTGCTGCTCAAGCTGAATTTATCTGTGTCAGTAGCTCTAGGGCTGGGAATCCAGCTGAACTGCTCAAAGTCATGTGTCACCTCCCTGTTAAAATTGTACTGCCTTGCTGGAGAACAAGAGTATTCTTAGAGTAAATTGTGAAGACCACTTCACCTTCAGATTCCTTTGATTTGTCCCTCTCTGTACCTAGATTGCATCATGGATGAAGAATATGTTGAATTGCTTCCCTATAGCAGAAAGGGTGGATAGGGGCTTAGAAGGCTACAAATGAGGGGAAAGGTGAAAAGAAATTGTATCTGACATTTATTCTAGTGAAAAAAGTTACTTGCTTTGGTTTGGTTGGTGTATAAAAATGATTAGGAGTAGACATGGCTTTTTCTTTCTAGGAGTACAAAGATTTAATTTTATGCTTCTTAGAAACTTTTGGCAGGAGTTTAGAAGACCTGAAAAAGCAGAAAGAGCACTTATGTTCCCAGAAACTATAGCCTTCTGTTGCTGTTTGACCTGTGATGAATTTTGGGAAGTTAATGGAGCAAATTATAGAAATAGGAGTGTATGTTTATGTAGCAGCTGGGGGAGGGAGTCAGTCTTCTTTCTATGCAGGCAGTGTTCATGAGTACAGACAGGTCTCAGTCATAAAAAACGTAACTTGGAGGATGGATCTTGCATTGTCATTAAGAAGTTAATTATTTTGAATAATACTGTTTGGTTTAATTTCAATAGATTTCTTACACACTGGAATATTGTCTGAAGCCATTTTGGTCATCTCACAATGTCTGAAAAGTTAACTTTGCATGAAGAAAAATGCAGGAAGCATTTTACAATTGCCTTAGCTAAACTAAGTTGTTTAATTTAGGGTGGAAATGCATTCATACATCCCTATCACTGCATTTTTGATGTATTTCTGAACCATGACTCTTACAATCAATCAGTTTGACAATAATGTGTTGACAGAGGAGGATTTAGTACTAAGGACTGTGCTCTACCTTTTGTTATGAGTAAAACCACAAAAAAAAACCTATGGGGAGAAAAATTTGAAAAAAATGCACCGTGACAAAATAAAGAAAAGAGTGAACAAACTTGAATGAAAGATTTTTTTTGTCCATTTCAGAAAAGCGTTGCTTTCACTCGTAAGGGCATGGAAAAGATACAGGACTCTACCCTAGAAATATGTGCTCGCGTTCTGAAAAAAAAGGAACTGATGGTAAAGATAGGCTTAGGTCCTCAGGGGTCAATCAGTTTTGCACGGGATATGTAGGAAGAGTGGTTCTTGTTAGTGTAGAAATAGCACTGAGGTACACAGAGTTTGTCCCAAGATTGTCTCCTACCAGTTCTTCCTTAGGTTGAGGTGTTACTGAAACATGGCTTGTAGAATCTTCTGATTTTGTTTGTCTTGTAAAAATCCTGGTTTACAAATCTGTGTATTCTTTTCAGAAGATAGGATAAGTTTATGTGTCAGAAGTTAGTCTGCTCTGTTTTGTGTGTAGTGGTTGCCTGTTCTAGGGGTGGAAAATCTACGTCCTGGAAATCAATATGGCAAGTTGTCTGTGCTTGAAAACAGTTTTTGTTCCAGTCTGTCTGGTGTAGAAATATGAACTGAAATGTGATGGTGAATAGTGTCTCTTAAACAACCTAAGTCTGTACCATCGTTTGTGGTTTATAGCAGTGCTCAGGTGACAGAACTTGCTTGCATTTTGAACTTTTTGCATTTTGAAAGAGGTTTTGCCCTTTTTCCTAAAGGTCAAACATATGCTTTGACTGCAGGTGGCAGTACAGGATAGCAGCAACTCTAGTACCTTTTAGGTAGTGAAATGTGTTCAAAGTCTTAACACACCCTGTTTTCACTTTGCAGTGTTTTGTGTGGTTGTGTGTAAGACCCATAGACAGATTTTAAAATACTTCTTGGCATCTTGAAAATCAATGGCTTTACCATTATTGCAAAGATTGTGTATGCTTTTTTGTTGCCTTTTTTTTTTTAAGTGCTTCAACTGTGCTCATTAATCTGCTTAAATAATTGTTTGGCCCTTGTAAATAGAAGTCTCTATGAGATTAATTTATTCCTATGAGAAGAACTCCTGTGAAACTGGTCTGGGCCACAGTTCCAGCTAGGAAACCTTGCTTAATACCTGTTACTTTTGAGTTAGCTGACAAATGTTCAGAGAGGTACAGCCAACATCTAAGATGCCAGGCAGTCCTGAGGTACGGGTTGCTCTCCTTACCTTTCAGTTCTAAAGTGCAATGTTTAAAACTGGTGATAATTAAACTATCTATTGCTTATCATTTAGACAAGCTGTTAAAATATTCTCATTTGCATGATACAATGTTGTCTGTATTATTCTCGATATAGCAGTTTTATCACAACAGAGTAAGCTGGAACAAAAATTTAAACCCCCTTCAAATATAGAAGCTTTTCATCTGCAATACAAATAGAATTCTTTTATTGTGTTTAATGATTCAGATGTCCCATTATCACCCTAATTCCCTTTCCCACCCCATCTCAATTCTGCAGGAAGTCCACTGCTTAGTGTTCACCATGAAAACCTATAGACCTCCTGTACTGTTTCTTCCTATGCAGCCCCACTTGCCTCATTTAAATGTGAAAACTCTCACAAGCTTGATTTTCTCTGTTGTTCATTTGTTACATTGCTTTTCATAGTCCTGGAGGGAGTGTCATTTTGCACACTTAGGATTCATGACAATGTTTTTAACTTAGATGACTGTACATGGGGGATTTTTCATTGTACTTCTGAAATAAAAACAACAATGACTCCTAAATTAATGATACGTTTGCTTCTTACATTTCTGAAGAAATTGTCATGGCATTTCAAATCTCTCTGTTACTAGCCTGTATTGTAAGGTTGTCTTAATAGTAAAATTTGTTTTCATTTCTATGTGAGTTTGTGACGCATTATTAAGTTTTTAGATAGTATGTAAATGCTTCTACTGGCTTTCTTTTGTAAACTTGGTTATAAATAGTTTTTGTAAACACCCCAGAATGCTTTCCCAAAACAGACTTGCATTCAGAAAATGTAGAAAGAAGTTGGTAATCTATTGTGAGTGGTTTTTTTTTTTTTTTTAATCTTGTGCTAGACAGTGAATTGTTTTGCATTTATATTTGCATTAAAGTGTTGTGATTGTGTTTACTTTGGATCATGGTATTTAACTCCTGGTGAAGGAGCTGAAGTTAAATCCAGCAGAGTAGTCTGTCCTGTTGTGTAACATGGCTCAGTTTCACTTTTGATTGTTGTCCTGTTGAGGTAAGGAAGAGATATGAGAAAGCTGCAGATTTTACAAAATCCAGCCTTGTCTGCTGGAGCAGAGTTTTTCTTTAGCACCTTGCAACCATTGGCATTCAGCTGTTTGGCTCATGTGCACCTTCCACTCTGTACAGATTTGGGTGGATGGGGCAGAAAAGGGAGAGTTAAACTGATGGAGCTGTTCCAGAACAGCTCACATGGCGTGAAATCACACTTCCCGTGTTTGCAACGCTGGTCTGTCCAGCTGGGTTGTATATACTGAAACAGGTAATAGGGCATAAGATTCATAGAATGCCACAAGAAAAAAGAATACTGTTTCCGTGGCCCACTTCATTCAAAGCAGCTGTAAAGTCCAAGAAATATGCTGTTCCTTTTTTTCCCATTTCTAATTTATGAATCACCCTAATTTTGAATTATCACATGAATTTCTGTTAAGGACAATATGTGTAATTTCTGATAATGAGATAAATACTTGATGGTGAAGGGTGGAACTAAAAATAAATAAATCTTGGCAAAAGGAGAGGTAGGGCAAGGATATTGCTCTTCTAGCTTTGCTATCAGTTGTGTAGCAGTTGGCAGAAGGCATAGTTTATCAAAAGGCAGGTTTGCTGTGCCTGGTCGTTCATATGGTGTTTTTTGTGGTGTGGGGAGATGTTGCATCTCTGCTTGGTTTAAGCTCAACCAAGGATTGTTTTCTGTTTCTACATTTCATAATGACTTGACTTTTAAAATTTGATCCTGTGGTAAGGTACTTGAGCTGGGGATTTGGGGACAGGAAGAAATATGAACAAGAATATTGATTATCATTATTTTACTTGTAGGTAACAGCTGTGCCACTGGAGTTCTACTGCAATGACCGAAGTGCAGAATACGAGCGCAGGGCACTAAAGGAAGGAGGAAGCCTTGAAGCAAAGCAGTGTGTACTCCATGGATCCCCTGAGCTAGCAGCTGACTGGCTGAAGCAGTGCTCCCAGTTCTTCCCAGAGCATCCAGGAGGGCTATTAGGGATCAGGCCTCAGAACGGCTGGTCTTTTATCAGGATACCAGGTAAGTTTGGAGGTTGTAGTGAAATGAAGATGAGATAAATAAGGACATCTGTTATTTTGTGGTAATTTATGCTTGGCTGTGGGCTTTTTGAAGGCTTGGGGATGGTTGTGTGCTGGTGTCTTAAAATACACCATAATTTTGCATCCTCTTTCTGAAGTAAATCTTTGATGGGTACTGAAAACATATATTACAGGTTTTTCTAATGCTTACAAGCCTCCCTTTGCGTGTCAGTCCTCCAAATGACTGTAATGAGTTAGACTTGCTTACTAGAGCACAGTCTGCTCTCACAACCAAATACTGTTTTGAGGCTGGAGATAGGAAGATTGCATGAAAAGTTAGAGACGTACCTTGCCTCCTAAGGTGTTGGAAGAGCTTCATATTGTCCTAAAAGATGTTTTATTGATCTACACGGTGAAAAGGTTAAAATTACTTGTAGCAGTCTGCCATGAGAAGGATAGGTTTGAGGACCAAGTTCAGAGGAAATTAGTCTGGAAAATAAGGCATGAGGGATTTACTGAATTTCGATTGTTAGTCATATTTCCATGTAAAGTGGGAAAAAGGTACCAGTAAAATAAATGTACTGTTTTTTCTTAGAATTAGACTAAAATAATCCAAGATGTCATAGGGTTTGATTGCCAGTACTGCAGTGACTTTCATGGGCCAGACATGCTCTAGCTGTCAGAAGATGGTCCTGAGCTGCAAGCAGAATTCTGCAGAAAGTACTAGAGATCTGACAGCCACAAGGAAAAACAGCTTACACTGCCAGATGCAAAGTTATTCCCAGACCCTTTTGGGTCAAGGATGTTTGGCAGGGGAAGTTAGTACAGTAAAAGGAAAATGGCCTTTGGCTTGCTACAGTCCGGTTTAAGAAGGTTCCTTCATAAGTGTGTGGAGTAATTTGAAGCACATGCATGTTTGTGCCTAAGTAATGGAGAAACCATTTTTCATGAGCTTGCACTGGATTAATACTCAGTCATAGCTGATGATTTTATAATTTCTTCAGCAATTCTCTTAATTGTTTGCTGGTTATTTGGAAAAAGAAAATGAATCTCTGTTGCAGAAAAATGGGAAGTATTGAAGAGATAAATTAAGCTAGAGGACATGGATAGAGAAATGCAGAAAAGTAGCCAATGCAGAAAAGAGACAGGGCTGCATTCTCTTCCATTTTAAGGCTTCCATTTTAAGCTGGGGACTTTGTTCTCAGCAAAATCATTTAGAGGAATAAAGATGTAGGGTACAAGAAACTTTCAGAAGTTAAATAATAGGTGCAAGGTTGGGCAAACTGTTGACAAAGCACAACAGAATTTGGTTGAGAAGGAGGTTGGGATGACTGTGTTACATAAAACTGGCTCAGTTTAGGAAGTGGACCTAGAAGTGGAGTAAAAAAGTCGTTTTGTACAGCTGTGTTTTAATTAAGTGAAAAGTAGCATTCAAACCTAAACTTACTCTAAGAGGAGAGAGCACATATCACAACAGAACAGCTGTGTTCATAGGTGCAGAAACAGGCACCATGCCTTTCGGAAAGTGAGTGATGTACTGAAGGAACCATTTGCAAGGCTAAAGTAGCAAATGTCAAATGGAACGGTTGCTGTGAAGGTCTGTGGCAAATAGGTGACAAGAAGAAAAGGGGGACACCACCTCTGTCTCCTAAACCCCGATCTGTCCTCTCCCGGACTCGGCATTCCCAGTACCCTGGCAGCAGGCTCAGCTGTGATCACTGTGGGAATCTCTTGAGGTTTTTCCTGTTCTTTGAAAGAAAAATGGTCCTGGATTAAATGGCAGGAAGTGTCTGAGTCCTTTTAGTATCGATAAAAAGCACCGGCCTCACTGGCTGTTTACTGTGAGAGCCAGCTAGCTCCTCACTGACCCCATTGTGCCGTCAGGAGGGGAACCAGGGGTGTCAACTGGAGCCCAGGCTTTATCTCTCTTTCCTCTGCTTTTTGCATGTCCAGAGGCACTTTTTCTCATTCTCCAGAGAGCGCTGAGCCTAGCTACAGTCATCAGCCAGAGCTCCTGACAAAGGTTATTCTGAGTCATAATAATTTCTAACTATTCTTCCCAGGCCCACTGTATCCCCTTGTAGATAATTTATGTCCACATCCTAGCATGGCTGGAGGCAGTTGGGTTTGGTTTCTTTTCAGACTGACAGCCATTTGGTCTGATTCCTTTTTCTTGTTTATTTCATACAGTGCTGAAGAACCCAAAAATTTTGTCCTAGGGAGAGCTCTTTGACAGTGCACTAGAGGACCTCTATCTCCTGACTGACTTAAAGTTTTAAAAGTTCCTTTTAAATAACAAAAAAAAAAATCTGAAGAATTTGTCATTTGAAGTTGTTGCTGATCATTAAACGTAAAAATGTGTAGAACTGCAAATTTTGGAAATCCTCTTTAAAAAAGTAATCGTTTTTTTTCTTCTCATAGGTAAGAGAAAATTAGAAGTGGAGGTGGAAGACACAGAGTTTTTTTTTCTTTTGAATAATTCTAGTGTTTTCTGAAGATGGCATGAGTTTAGTATATTTTCTGTTGCCGTTTTCCAGAATTTGTTGTCTGAAGCACTAGGTGGCAGGCTTTCAGCATGGAAAAAAACTTGATATTGGAAAACACAATGGCATCAGGATAGCATTCTTAAAGGTGCCAGGTTAAGGACAAATTATTTTCTCTTCCAGAGATGATAAATCTCTTTTTTGGTAGTACTGTTTTGCTCTCCTCAAAAAAGTCAAAAATTTCTCACCAGTGCAGTCTGCTCTACTGCTGAGCTATTGGATGACTTATGAACTGTCAACAAGTTGCTAACTTTCCAGATCATCTGCAAATAAATTCTTTACTTGTAATTTGCATTTCATTGCAATTTAAAAATAGTACCTTACACAATGGAGACTTCAGGAGCCAGCAGCAGAGGACACGCATCATTTCCAGTTTATTCGGCCTATTGGTGCCTTTGTGGGAAAAAGAGTAGCATTTTGTTTTTGGAAACTTGTTAGTATGTTAATCTGATCTTCTCAACACTAACTTTTGAAGAGACCCTGTTGGTTGTCTGAGTTTTCTCCCAGTTAGATAGCTTTTGGTTAATAACTATGTTAGTTTGTCATTATATCTAGATTAAATATCTAGACTTTTCATGTAGCTTCACTCAATATAGTTTGTTCTGAAATAGCAAGCTGACCAATTAGAATGAAAGCAGAGTGTCATGGCTGTATTTATAATTCAGGGGAATAATAACATTTTGTATAAAGAGTAAATACTGCTGTTGAACAAAGGCTTTGGCTTCTGTAAGTGTATTTTAAAACCAAGTAGCTGTAAGTAATTTCCATTTTACTTAATTGCCTAAGTTGAAAATTTGGTTTTGCTTAGAAGAATGCATGAAGCTATTAATGATTTATACATAATTGAGACCGAATGCTGTTCTAGAGATGAGTGCATCATTATACATTATGTTACACGTAGAACAAATGCTAGCCTGATGTGTGGGCTTGAGTTTGCTTACAGTATTTCCTAGGCTCGGCTCTCCACTTAATGGATTCCCTAAGGTAGTTGCTAACAGTTTAAGCAGTGGTGTGGTACTTGCTCCTGGCAGAGCAATACCATTACTGCCAAAAGGAGGGCAAAAGGAGGAAATACAGTCACTGTCTAGATAGGCAGACAAGCAAGAAAGAGCAGACCTGTCTTGTCTTGGATTCTCAACTAGTGAATTACAGGTGCATGGCTCTAAAATTGCCATAGGAGAGAGCATTCCCAGCATTGTTTTATGGAGCAAGTGGAATAGCTAATTATTTTAAACCATATGGAAACTCACAATTTTTTGAATTTCAGAAAGGAGATGGTTGGTTGCATTTTCTGATGTTTTGATGTGAATTCCAGCATCAAGTCCATTATTTATATTTAAGCTAAAGATACTTTTGAAAGAAAACAACTGCATTACTGCTTTTCCCAGCAAGCCCATAGCTGTACTTGCGGGAGTCTCTTACTACTCTGCCACATCACTGCACGTCTACTACATCACTTTGGTACTCATGGACTGTGTTGCCGGCTGTAAGACCTTTTTAGGAGTGCTGTTATGTGATCTGTGCTCTTCTCTTCTACTACTATAAACCTGCTTTGGTTATATTAAAATGCATGGTGGTCAGATGAAAGAATTAATTTTGTATATAACTTTTTTTTTAATTGGGATATTGGGCAAGCCAGTTAACTGCCTTACAGAAAGCTGAATTTCCTTCAGCCCATGAGTTAATTCATTCTATGAAGCAGGAAGTGTGCAACAGTGTTACCTGCTAGACATTAGAGAACATTACCTGCTAGACATGCTGAAAATACTTGGGTTCTGTACTAGCCTCACCATCTGCAGTTGTCAGCTTTCCGTTTTGGCTGTAAACCTAAGTTCAGACATCCAGAAGAATAGAGAATCATCAATGGCCTTTCCAACAGATAATTTTTGGAAGAAAATTTCTCTTCATCCTCTTTCAACAGTAACGCATTGTTTACTGAAGTTTATGTACAGAATGTACAAACAGGAAGATCTCCTTCCTGAAAAATACTTCATGAGCAGTGCTGAAATAGAGAGGACATGAAGTATAAAATCTGAAGTGACTGAAAAGATTGCCATCTGGAAGCATTTCTTAAACAAAACAAAAGAAGAAAAAAAGGAGAGGGCAGGGAATGATTCAAGGCAGTGCTGTTGAGGTGGTTGTTGTTTTACAGTGACCTAGACAACTGTTCTTCTTTTCTGGGAAGGTGAGAGGTTTGATTTGTGGAGGATAAGTCTAAAGCTCAGCAGCAGGTAGCAGCAAATGTGCAAAGGACAGCATTTTCACGTATTTAGTGGAAAATATTTCTTCAAGTGTCAAGGCATATTGTGCTTGTTGACCTGGGCAGAATAAAACCTTAAATGAGGGATATGGCTGTCTAAAAAAGGATTGAGTCCATACTTAAGACTAGTCTGTAATGACATTTTGCCACGTGGAGCATATAGGTGTGCTCCCATCCCAGCAAACAAAAATTATTGCCACCATTGTGATTTTAAGTATCAGCCAGAAGGGATGTTGCAGTTTCTTCAATCACACCTCCTTACTTCAGAGACTATAATGCAGCAAAGTGCTAGGAACACTTAGAAGATAATTTGTTGCATATCTGGGCTTGCTTTATCATTAATCACCTGCTTTTCTTCTATTTCTTGTTAGATAAAGAAAGTCTGATCACTGACAGTGGAAAACTTCATGCTCTTGATCTTCTATTGACACGGCTGAAATCTCAAGGACACAGAGTTCTCATTTACTCACAGATGACACGGATGATTGACTTACTGGAGGTAGGAGAGTTATAGCTGACAGAAGACAAATTATGAAGATGGAGATTTAGCAACACTGTTTTGGAGAAAGTACAATAATTTGGATGCAGCAAACCTAAATAAAATTACTCTACCAGAGGATACCCAGAGGTTAATGCATTAATAAGAGAGTATAAGACCTGCTATACAAAGTTAGACCTAAGGTCCATCCTAGTGTTCTACTGATACCAGTGTATATCAGCAGATGTTATGCAGAAAATAAATACAAGGATGCTGATACTTCACCATTACTCACTCAATTTCCAGCAGTTTGCAGTTCAAGGGGTTTCTTAACCAAGTGTGCTTCCTATATACTCAGTTGTCCAACGTGGATTCTTCTTCCATGAAGTTGTTCATTTGCATCTTGACACCTTGTTAGGTGTTAGCATTTGCACTGCCCTGTGGCAAGGGGTTGCAGGCTTAATTATCCTCTTTTCCTGGTTTGAACTGCTTCCTTCTTTTTTCATTTGATGCCTGCATGCCTTTTTATTGGAAGGAAGAGGGAGAACAGTGGTAAATTTTACAGTGTTTATGTTGCTTGTAATTTCACAGACTATTACCATTTCCCTCTACTACCTGATCCCTCTGCAGAAGTTTCATAAACACCAGGAGGTTCTCTGGCATACAGGATAGGAAAGAAGTAAGGAATGAAGTCATAACTTAAAATTTAAAACCAGATATTCTGCCTCTGAAAAAAAAAATCTTTATTTGATGAGCAGCTGTGCCATCAAAGAGCTAGGATACTGTCTTCTCCACAATAAACTGAAGAGAAAAAGTGAGAAGCCTGAATCAATAGCTGCCTAAGTCATGAGTTCTGTATGAACAGGAGAGTATTTTAAGGTCAGCAGTTAATAGTTCAATAACAAATCACATGCTGAATTTTGTTTTTGCTGCTGTGAGGAAAAACAGAACTTGCATGGTTGCAATTCTGTATTTTGGCACTTTGCCTGGCATTGCTTTGTATGCCTCCTTTTTGGCAAACATTGGACATGATGTAGGTTTGTTGATACCCTGCATTACACCATGAAGCTCATAAAGCTGTGTTTAGTGCTCCTGTCTTTTCTCTTAGCATTCAATTTGAAAGGCTTATGAGCATACCATTTTGCTATTCCATCTCTTGAATGTTCAACTTCACTTGTGTTTTAGTATCCAAATAAGCCACTTACTAAGTCCTCTGGTTTTCTTTCTCCCCACCCAAGTAACAGAAGCTGAAGTTAAGAAAGCTAAAAATCAAGTAAGGACTAATTAATAAGAAAATCCTTGCAAAAGCTGTGTATCTGTAGATAACTGGTTTTTTTTTCCTATCTGTCAAAATATATCTGCCTAGTTGAATATGAAAAAACACAGGATGTCTTTTTAAACAGTATTTGGACTATATTGCACTAACGTAATCTATGCAGGGCAGAGAGCACAAAGCACATTGTTTACAAAGTTATAAAACTATGTTTGTTTTATGTAGCTTCAGCTGAAGAGCTGCTGCGCAGTTGAGTCATTATGAAATGGCAGATATAAATACAAAGAGGAAAATTATTTTCTTTCAACAGAAGAGGATAAATTATAATTTCAATATTGTTTCTTCATGCAGATGTGTATTTCATACTTTGTAAGATTTTGTTTGTTTTCCTCCATGTGATTGCTTTTTTCTGTAAGAGTAATTTTCAGTGGTTTCAGTGGGAATCAGATTGTATTCATGAGATGAGGGGTGGAATTATGTTCTGCATGAAGTAAAACATCTTGGTTATACTCTACCAAATGTTAATGAGTTGTGTGAAAACAGAAGGGAACTCAATTTAGACTGTGAAATAATATGAAGGGAAAAAATTTTCCTGAGAAAGTACCATTGTGGAAGCCCAGGAGAGCACTGGCTTTAGCAGCACTGCACTCTTACCATACTCAGGTCATCATGTGTTGTTTCTTTCCTGTGCTTTGTTGCAAGGATTTCATTGTTTGTCTTAGACTGATGCTTCTGGTGGCTTGGTGACCCTTTACACTAAACAAGACTGGCAGGTAGATTTTTCAAGCAGGTCTAATACAAGGATCTCCTAATGAGATTTGAAGCCTCCCTATGAGGCTTCCCCCACCCCCCTCTATCATTCCTTGTGGGGAACTAGAAAAATGAGCAGTCATCAAGAGCCTTCCACAGTTGCAGTAGAGACCAGGTATATTTACTTCTAAATATCTTCTTTGCCATCAGGGTTCTTTCTTTAGCTAAAAGCATGGCATTTCTATGACTGATCAGAACAGTGAAGTGCTGAGAAGTGTAGTATGAATTGCAATGTGGATTTTTTTTTGTAACTTTTTTCTGAATTGAAAGGCGTACTGTTAATATTTGGGAAAGTACTGCACAAAACCAGTTCACAGCAAAAGGATATTTCATATGGGCACTGTTACACTACTGTGAAGTATCCACCTTGATCAGAGGTAGTAGATGGAGGCAAACCAAAACCTGTTAGATGATTAGCTAAGGGCTAATGTACAAAGCTTGTTTGCAGCCCTGGGGGAATAAATGCCAGTACTGCAGGTGTAGAAAAACTTGTTCTTTTGCACTTTGTGCCTTTGTGAAAATGTCTGAAATCTGGAATAAGGATAAATTCACCTGATGGAATGAAAGAAGTTGTTTTCTGTTTTGTTTAGAAGACAGATAATGAAAAGATGGTTAACAGATGAGGGAAGACTAACTCAAGATCAAAAGGTTGAATCATCATAAAGGCAGATAAAGACATTAACAAAGAAATGAAAGGAAAAGGTTCTTGTGATAATAGCAAAAGAATTGATCAAATCTGGAGAACAGGTGGCATAGTGCCTAACAGACAACTCTCATCTTTCTATGACAGAAACCTGTCATAGGAATGGAATAAATTAATAGTTATTTTGGATTTGTTTGTGCAGTGAAGTAGCTGTTCTCTGCTTTGAACTTCTGTTGTTGTACTCCAGAAATCCTACTAGCCATGAGCTCTGCTTCATAGAGGTAGTCCAAGTCTGGATTTGGCCATTTCCACACTTTTATTTACCTAATTTTCTCTTTCATCTGCCTCATGTTGAAGCTTGCTTCCTCTGCATCAGTTTTTTTCTCAGTTTCCTTATAATATGGCAGCTCTTTCACTATTTCTGCAGAACACAAAGGGATCAGGAGCCCTGAAGGATAGGTGAAAAAGAGAACTGGACATGGTACTGTCAGAAGGTTCATTAGAGTGCAAGCACTGCCATGTGTTCCCACAGCACATCAGTTCTATGTCTGCTGAGCACTGTGGCTTGGAGTAAGATGAATCCAATAGTTTTTGCTGCTAAAGCACTATCTGTTCCTTTCTGTCTTCATTTGCACTCAAAAAGACTCATGCACCAGTATGCCTAAACCTAAATCATGTAACCAGTAGATGTTGCATCTTGTCAGCCAAGCAAGGATCCTATTGTTTAAGCACCCCAGAGGATGTCTTTCCAGAGAAAGTCTGTGGTTATTTGAGCTTTGTATGTAATTCAGATGTTGTTGATAGTTGCACAGGTATCAAGAAATACTGAGAACCTTAGAGCATGAAAAATGGGTCTCAGTGGAAAAAGCCTTTGCTTACAGCATTCCTAACTGGTGCCATTTGATTTGTGTCTCAGTGTCATGGTTTGACACTGGCGCGATGCCAGCGCCCCCATGAAAATATACTTTTCTAAATAATTGCTGTGAGATGTGATCAGGAGCAGAGCAGGCCCATCTTAGTAACAAAGGAAAGAACTTTATTAAACTACTACTACTAGAAAAACTACAAACACTAAATCCTGGATGAAGACTTTCTAAAACACCCTTCCTCCTCCCACCTAATTTCTAAACAAACTTAACAGTGAGACACCACCCAGGATCCTGATCAAGTTGCCACCCTTCAGATATTCAAATACTCAGTCTTTCAAGGGAGACAGGAGTCTCTCCTGTGCCACAGACCCCCCCCCCCCCCCCCCCAGGAAACACAATTGCCACCCTTGTGTTTCCATGTCACACATGGCAACCGCCCGGAGAAAATCTGCCAGTGTGACACTCTCCTTTCCATGTCACAGTGCTCTCACCACCGTGCATGGACAGACTGCTCATAGGGCTCCTTTAAGGATGCTTTGCCATGGACCAAAAGAGACAACAGTTCAGTTTCTCATTTTGGGACTACAGTCCCCCCCATTTTCCCCTGGGGCTGAGGGTCCAAGAACAGAGGTCTTCTTCTCCTCTTCTTCTTCTTTGAAGATAGAGGGCTTCTCCACACCTTCTCTCTACTCCTCTGCTGGTAATCACTGAAACAGGTCTCCTGGCACACCAACGCACCACCCTAATTGCAGCTTCTGTTTAGGAGAATTTGGTTCAGTCTATGGCTAACAAGAGAAGTCCAGCCACAAGCCACTCCATCGTCTCCTTCCAACTCGAGAATTTCTTCTTCCATCATCTCGGATCCCAGACTGTCTCTCTTCTACTTCAAATCAAGAAGGAGTAATATTTTACAAAGCCTTCGTTTCTCAGGAAAGGGTTAAAAGCTCAGACTCCCTGGACGGCTGATATCTCTGCCCAGCAGCCGATTCCCAAGGCCAAGGCTGGGCGCCTTCCCCCCCCCTCCTTCTCCTCCGCACCGGCAAAGTTACAGGTGCCGTCCGGACTCTCTGTCTCTTCCCTCTTGGGGGGGGGAATGACAAAGACATCTCCGCTTCTCTCCACCCTTCCGTCTACAGGAGCTGGCTCGGTTCCAGTCCTTCTACCCCTCAGCTCACCTCGACCAGGCCTCATGGCTCCCCCTCCCCCACCCAGACCCATGGCTGGGCAGGGGAGGTCTGCACAGCACCTTGACCGGAACCAAAGAGAGCGAGCTCCTGGGAGTTCTTGCTTTTAACCCCCTGTGTTCTCAGAGGCGTATCCCTATCTTCAGTGGTCACTTCAGGTGCCAATATCCAAACTTGACCACTGATTGGTTTGACCCAACTTCCTGAAAAAAAAAAAATCACTTCCATGTCAAACCACGACACTCAGGCAATGGTTTCAGTTCCACTGCTTGGCAGGAGCTGTGGGCTGACACAGCAGTGTAAATGTTCCTTGTTCTCCTGTGCAAGAGATTCACAGGCTCTTCACTGCTGAGATAAAGCCTGGACAGACATTATACAGCACCAGGTTTTTAGAACCACCAGTCAAATGGTATACAATTGACAGGAAGCAGGTGCAATTGGTTTGTTTGGAAAGGTTTGCTTGCACAGTAAAAACTTGGGATTTAGTAAAAATTTAGACTTTGTAAAAACAAACTTCCCATTTTAGTGATTTTTGTTTACCTATTTATTTATAGGAAAAGGCAACAAATGTATCCCCAACTTTGAATTGACATTGTCATTTATCTCTTACATGAAATGCAGAAGCTGGAAATGCAGAAGCTGATATATGATTGAGTAGCTTTAATTTCTGGATTGTATTATTATCAAGTATTGCTTACAGAACATTTGTTGATGATATTTATGGAACCTTGTTGTAATTAGCAATCCTGTTTTTATTGTGTGTAGCGGGGGGCTCTGCAAGAATCAAGATGGAACAGTTTCAAGAACAACTGTATTTTTTTGGTGCATGTTCTTTGCAGGAATACATGGTTTATAGGAAACATACCTACATGAGATTGGATGGCTCTTCAAAGATTTCTGAGCGAAGGGACATGGTAGCAGATTTTCAGAACAGGTAATGTAGTTTCCACGGTGTGTTCCTGCTAAAATACACGTACCTAGGAAATTGGTGTAAGATGTAATGGAAATAAATGAAATTTGTACTTATCTTTCTGTACATCAAATTGACCTCATTTATCTGAAACAGTTTCTTGGTGGTTTGCTGACCAGTAGTCAGTGGTGTTGATACAAATCTGTGAAAGAGTACAGGAAGCAGTTCTAGTGTAGCCACCTCTTGTACTTCTTGCCAATCCAAATAGGCTGTTGCTTAGAAAGAAGCTCAGTAGAAAAGCAGCAAATGTCCAATAGTTATTAAATGCTTTGGCAGTTGACACTGTAAAGATGAGATTGAAAATCTTGCATATGCTAAAGTATTGAAAGTGACCTAGTTTTCTGCAAAACAAACCATTTAACCATATTTTACTAAGAAACCTTAAACTAGTATACAAAAGATAAAATGGGTATTTTATTAGCTAGAACAGCAGGGTAACTCTTCTCATTTAGTAAACCTGAATGGATTCTGACAATTTTAATAAGCGAATCAGGGCACATTACTTGATTGAAGGTTATGATTATTAAGTTTCCTTTTAATCATGAGATATGGCTTGATGCGATGTCATTTTGGTACAGTAGTTCACAGAAAGGTTATCCTTCCTATATGTTGACATGAGCTTGTAAGAAGGTCACTTTCCTATTTCAGTGGAGTTAGGTTCATAGATAGTTGTTTATTGCAGGGTGAAAGCAACATTCTAGACTTGAGAAAACTCCCTTGTTAATGGTCCCAAAGTACTGTAGCTGAAGATAGAAGTCAAGGCATTTCAGGTCACTGGTTCACAAGGCTGACAGACCTGAAGGACTGTGTTGCAATGATAAGTCTTCTAGTGAACTTGAAATGTGCAGAAGTAAGTGAGAGGACCATATAGTACCTTTCTTTCTGCCTGTTTCCAGGTGTCAAAAACAAGTTCCTTGCAGGTTATGATGCCCTCCTGGAATCCTGACGCTTCCCTCCTGTAAGATCCTTTAACTAAAATAAGTGAAAAAAATGGTTTTTCTAATGAACAGAATTTGGTTTTATTAGCAATTAAAGCAACTGAAGAAAAATAAAATTTCAGCAGGAAATCCCTTTGAAATGTACGTCAGCCAGTCTAAACAAGAATTCCTATTAAGATATTAGTTGAGTTCCTCTTATACATGATTTACTTCTGAGAAATATTTCCAGGAAAAAAGCATGACTGAGACTAAACTATTCTGCAGGATGTCCGTGCAAGGTGCTGAAAATACATAGCTATGGCATGATAATTTGTTCACATAGTCTGTGTCTCTGTCCACTTTGCTTTCCATATGGCATATCCAGAAGCACATCACAGCTGCATGTTCAGATGACTGTCTATACACACATCCCAGTATTGTTACAAGAGAACAGAACAGATTACCAGGCCAAAGATTACCTTCAGTGAAAACAGGCACCTGTTGACTCCTTTGGCTTTGTTACCTACAAGATAAAGTCTGAAGATTGACAGCTCGGTTTTAGTTCCTTCCCGTTCATTCTGCAAGAGTTTCTGGTACTTCACTGATTTTACATTTGCCAAGTTGTTCAGACAGTGTAGTACAAAAAGGATGTGGCATTCCAGACTGTCTTCTCTTAAGCAGAGAAGGACAATGTGTCAATGTCTTTGGAGTCCCTACTAGTGTGCTGTCTGCTTTGTTTGTGTCAGCCTGTTCAGAGATCTATAAGGTGTGGAACACTTCTAAATACTGTTGACTCTGCAGAGACACTAGTGCAGTTCACAACCTTAGCAGAAGCTTTGATTTTGCTGTTATCACTTGAGTTTTCATGAGTACTTGGTCATGCTACATATAGGCTTGTCTCCTTGTTTGTTCTGTTCAAAGCACCAAATTTAGAACAAAACTTGCATCTACACAGTTTTGACTTTTATTTTTCTTTTTTTATCAGTTGAGCATCATTAAGGCAAGATTTCTTTAACATCGGGTCAGTTGTGTGTAACAATAGATTGTTCTTTGTGTGTATGAAATCTTAATTTCCAGTGTGGGCAAGATAAGAAAGCCCTGGTTTGTTTTGATACAGATTAATAAACTGTGATTGCAAATTGAATGTTTACATGTTCAGACAGTCCTCTTGGGTAGATTACCTTCTTTCACTCTTTCATATGTTTCTTTTCCTTGACCATGAATGAACAGTACAAAGCGTTCTGATCTATTCAAGTAATAGAAATACCCCTGATTGCTTCATATGGGTCAAAAAATTGCTTCTGTGGTTATTCCTTGTTCATACACAAAATGAGGGGGTTTAATCTCTTTCCTCTACAGGAATGATATTTTTGTGTTCCTGTTAAGTACCAGAGCTGGAGGCTTGGGCATTAACCTTACAGCTGCAGATACGGTAGGTGATATTTGGTAACAATATATGTGGAAAAATCAGTCATTTTGTGTGAAAGTTGGCACTCTCTTGCCCATACTGATCAATATTTTTAGTACTGCCGTTCACACTGTGAAATTGTTTACAGTTATCCTGTTTACTTTGTTATCAGCAATTTAATATTATCTTGATGATGAAGTTGTAGAATATTGGACATTTTGGTACACAGTTTTTTGTTACAGTTAGAAATTTCTTCCCACTCCACACATACTTCAGTACCAGCATCCAGAAAGGAGTTGGATTACTGAAGGGGTTTACAGGTGCAAATGACACTTGGAAGAAACAGCATGCACTGTATGAATGACCCTTTGCACCTAAGGTTCAGTTACAAAGGAACCAGTGGAGTAGTTATCACTTACCCTTTTTTCTGTGCCCAGAAGAATGAACAATGCCTATAAAAGTAGGAAACCATTTGTAGTTGAGGATCAGCTACTCAGGAAGGATAAATTTCTTCCCTTGAGGTGTAAAGACAGACTGATTTAGGTGAATTGCAAGGATTTGCACTCTGGAGCAGCTGCCACTAATCACTAGGGAAGGAATACTGATGAACCATTCATCTTTTCATTAACAGCTATTCTTGTGCTTCTAACCTGCACCTGGTGTGCTTGCAGATTTGACCTCAAGTCCGTAGCCACACAAACCCAAAGATCTCTGAATCAAAAAAATCCTATCCTGTCTTGCTGTCAGTCACAAGAAATCAGAAGAAAACAAATATCTGTAGGATTTTCAGGGTTTAAAAGAAGAAATAAACAGATAGAAGCTCAGGCAGGTTACTTGCATGAGCACTTCTAGTGGTTTTCTGTGTAACTTTCTTAATACTTTATTTTGAGGTCTAAATTTTTTTTAATTGCTTTTGGTTTTGATGCTCATTGTGCATAAAGTACTATTAGAGTGATAGTGCAATATGAATTTAATGTGGCATTTCAGTTTTTCTATAGTCAAAGTACTAGAAACATTAGACTTTATCTAGGTTTTGAATAAAAACTGGAGTATTACTTTCTTCATGAAATTCTGATATGATGGTAAGTAACACTAAAATGTGTCCATGATGTGGACTGCAGTCTATAATTAATTGCATGACAGTGATTTAATGTGATAACAAACTTAGGAATTTTGTGCCTCCCTATCAGGTCTGTTAAAGAAGATATTAAAGACGGTCTTTGGAAGTTGAAATATTCATAGTGTCAGTTAGTTTCAATTCACCTGAAATGCAGTGGAAGAGACTTCACAGGACTGGGCAAGGCTAGTTTAACACAGCCTACAGTGGGGCTGTAATTCTGTGAAACATGATTGAACTTTTACTGTTATCAGTATATTGGATTTCTGTTCGCTTAGTCACCAGCTGCTCTAAACGTATGTTTTTATTTAATCCTTTCTGGTGTTGCCTTGCAGGTAATTTTCTATGACAGTGATTGGAACCCAACAGTAGACCAGCAAGCCATGGACCGGGCCCACAGGCTGGGTCAGACCAAACAAGTCACTGTGTACCGCTTGATTTGTAAAGGCACCATCGAGGAGCGCATCCTACAGCGGGCAAAGGAAAAGAGCGAGGTAGGAATAAAGAACTCACCTGCAACGAGAAGTTACAGGAATGGTATCATAAAGCACCTATCAGCATGAGTAAAGAGACAGAAAAAGTGTCTGCCGGGAGACAGAAGAGAAGGCAACAGGAAGTGTCTTTGTTCAAACATGTGTCTCTAACACAGCAGCAGTCCAGTGACATATTGATAGAACTGGAAAGAAGTTAATTATTTACAGTATGGCTTCATTAAAACTGTTTCTTATGTTGCTGTGAAACTACTCAGGCTTCTTGAAGGCTAGGGCTTCTCTCTTTGCTGTGTCAGAGTTACTGATTCCTCTCATGTTACACAACAGCTGATTTTTTTTAAGACACTTGGAAGGTAATCAAGTGGAAATTATTTGAGGTGTTAGGGTTGCCAGAAAAGCTCAGTGTCCTGCAGCATCAAGCAGTAAGTGTACTAGGAATTTTAAACCTCATGACACTTTATTGGCAAGAAAATAACTAAGGGGATTCATATTTTTTGGTAGCAGTAGATACACTATATACAACATTCAGATGTTTTGTGTACTTGGAGTTTCTTCTAGCTTTTGTCTTACTTGGTTGCTGCTCCTGATGTTGCAGCAACTGAATGCATTCATATTTCCCTTGTTGAAACCATTTTTTCTGAGATACTGCACTAGAGTTACCTGAAATCAGCCTGAAAATTAGGTGTAGTCTGCTGGTGATCCAAATCATTGAAATTGCCTTATGTTAAAGCTTGTTCTCTTCTGTTAAGTTACAACTCTTCTTAGTTGTTGGGGTTTTTTTTTAAATCTAGTTTAGTAACAGAGGCTGACTGAATTGCTTAAACTGCAACACCGACTCAGGATGGAGATACAATTTTCAGTCAAGGAGACTAAAAATGTTGCACCCTTTAAGTATGTGATCTTCATGATCCTCTGTGCAGTTACTTGAAAATTTGAATGGGTAAATAATACTTGAGAGGGATGTTGCTGTGTTTTTGTTTTGTTCTGTTCAGCAGTATATTAATTAATACTACTATAATTTCTAGTTTATTACATACTGCTTCAGAAAAAATGTAACTTTCCATAAGGGATGGTAATTTTCTGCTTTCTATCTCAGGGGCTTCTCGTATTTTATACCCTAAAATTTTGCTGCTAAATTTGCTACAATAGAGAAATTTGATCAAGTCTGACTTAGAGAGATGTACTTGGCATGATTTTTGCAGCTGGCTTTTAGTGATGGGTAATGAGAAATGTTTCATGGTGGCTTTGATTAATCTTTCCTGTTCTTCACTTGGTTTTTTCCTTCTAGATTCAACGAATGGTAATTTCAGGTGGCAATTTCAAACCTGACACCTTGAAGCCAAAAGAGGTGGTCAGCCTTCTGCTGGATGATGAGGAGCTAGAAAAGAAATGTATGTGAAATTAGTGTTTCAGCAATTCCCCCATTTTCCACTTCATTACTGTATGAAATCTGTGTTTTTATCTCTACAAACACATGTATTGCTGATAACAACTTCTGTTTCCTGTCTCTTTTTGTATTGCTAACTCTTGTTAGTACAAGCTGGTTTGATATCACTGCTGAGCTGAATGAAGTTGTGCAAAATGAGACATGATGATGTGATTAAGTTTTTATTGGCACTCATTCAGGATCATTACGTTGTTCCTGAATGACAGAGCTTTGACAAGAACTATGTGGGTCATGACAAGAAAAGTATTAGTAAAAGTGCTGCATTTGGTCATATTTTTTGAAGTTAGAGGCATACTCTTTCATGTTGCTTGAAAGAATTTCCCTGTAAGACTTTTTAGTGACTTGGAAACAAATGGTTTTAATAGAGTAATTCTTTCAATGTGTTTTAGTTTCAATGCAACTGACTTTTCTTCCCAGTTCTGTTGGAATAAGAATTTCTTGTAAGATTCATAAAAGGCTAGGAAATATCTTTGCAATGGTGACAGCTTTGTATTTCTTTTCCAACAGTGCGTCAGCGTCAAGAAGAGAAGCGACAGCAAGAAGAAACAAATCGTGTGAAGGAGCGTAAACGTAAAAGGGAAAAATATGCTGAGAAGGTACTTTGATACAGAGAGGTTGCCTGTATCTGTGTCAGTGATAGAGCCAGAAGAGCTTCAGGATCACTGTTAGGGAATGTGGAAACATTTTATGCCAAGGCAGTCTTAATGAGTGAACCTTCTTGCCTTTGCTGTTGAAAGTCAGTCTGGCAGTTCCTTACATGGAAGAGGGATATTACAAAATAAGTAATGCATAGTTACCTGTATTTTAGCCATTGGCAACTACAAAAATAGGGAAGTACTGCCTATCCAAACAAACCTGACAATCAACTGATCATTAAATTGGTGACTTTATCAAGATTTTGTTCTGCAAGGACAAAAGGGGAATGTAAAGGAAGCAGCAAACACAGGTAAATCCCATACTGCTATAAGGCTTCCATGGAACTAGGGAAGATTAGTTTGTTTAAAAAGCATCACTAAAAACAGTTTATGAAAATTCTGAGTTTTTAAGGCAGGGAGGCTTTGCATTAATTAATTGGAATTTTGTGTAATGGTAAAGAATTTCAAGCTCACTCCAAAAAGTACTAGAAATCAAAGTAATTTTTTAAGAGTAATACTCCATCATCCCAGCTATTTTATGAAGAAAAGCAAACAAAACCCTTCTGAAATCAAAAGAAGGAACATTTAAGGGATCTGTTACCATATCATTCAGAAACTTGTTTTGGGAAATTCTTCCTATGGCACTCCTGAGTTAAAATACTGCACTAGATTTTGAGATTTTGGGTTGCTTGTTCCCATTCTTCTGTTTTATTGCCTTTTCATTTCTGGATTACTTCATTATTTCAGAAGAAGAAGGAAGACGAATTGGATGGGAAGAGAAAGAAAGAGAACATGAACCTTGTGATCCCATTTGTTCCCTCAGCTGATAACTCCAACTTGTCTGCTGATGGGGATGACTCTTTCATTAGTGTAGACTCTGCCATGCCCAGTCCTTTCAGCGAGGTAAGACTCACCACTGCTTTAACCCACATACTGGTCTAGTTGTGGCCCTACATCTTGTGGGATTCTTGCTATCTGGTACTTAGCTCTTGTAGAGCTTTGAGTGTGTGGGGAAGTGATGTGTCTTGAAGGTGAACCATGCAAATGAAAATAGTTTATTGAAAACACATTATCTTCTAATAGACTGCTTTACAGCTCCTCATGTTGACATTCCATTATTCCCCTCTTCCTTCACCCTCTGCCTCCCTTTTCTTACAGTGAATTTATCCCCTGACGTTCCTCCCTTCCAGTCCGTGAATTTTTTCCACTCTTATCTGGAGTCCCACTTAACTTTCTTCCTGCTTTCTTGTCCCTTTTTCCCACCATTCTCATGCTCACATTTATAACCATGTACCCTGTCCCATACCAATATCTTCCATAGCAAGAACACTCTGCTCCTGAGCCAAACAGTATCCCTCAAATAGCTCCTTGACATTCAGTGTCTTTGTAAGTACCCCTCACCAGTCTCATCTGTGTCTCTGTCTCTGCTTCCTCACTTGCATCAGGTTCTGATTTATTTTGGTTTTTCTCCTCTGGAATATAAATTAAAATTTCTCCGTGGCATAATCTTATTTTCCTTCATCTGTGTGTAAAGAATTGCAGATTGGTTTCAGCAGCAAATGTACTTTGTTCTGTGCCATGTCGATTAAGATTTCTGTATCGTACTGTTCCTTTATTATTTAGATTTTTATTAGCAGTAGTAGTGGCTTAAGAATCCTGTTTTCTCTTTTGCAGTTGAAAATTCACAGTTGAACAACAGTTTACTTAAATTTCTGCTGAGCCCATTAGTCTTTTGCTTCATAACTTAACACGTATTTTCATGAATTGAAATTAAATAGCAGGTGGAGGTCTTTACTGCTGCTCAGTATGTAAATAAAGTGTGGTGTGATCAGGCAGATGATGTATCATGCTCATTCTGCTATTGTAGAGAAAATGGAAAAGAACAAGTACCAATTACTTGTGATTATATAGGTTTTGGAGATCTTACTATTTTTGTACCTTTTCCTAACCTGAGGTGCTAATGGCTTTGTTCTCTGTCACATTTAGATATCCATCAGCAGTGAATTACATATGGGCTCTATCCCCCCCGATGAGAGCAGTAATGATATGCTTGTGATTGTGGATGATCCAGCTTCTTCAGCACCTCAGTCAAGGGCAACAAACTCTCCTGCTTCCATTACTGGCTCAGTTTCAGACACCGTGAATGGTCAGTATTCTTGTCTTGATTTATTACTAACATTTATTAAACCTTGACTTTGCATAGCTAAGTGATAGGTTTTCTGCATTCTGCCCTGGATATATGAGTGGTTGGCAAGATTTGGGGGGAAAATAATTGCCTTTTCATTGCAAAGTTACTTCTGATTTGATAGGAAATCTGTTTATAGTCTGTCATTTACCACACTTACCTCTTTTCTGTGTTAGTTACTTCAAAATGTTGTGTCCTTTGTTCCTATGTTATTGAGGGCTCTCCTTCCCTTAAGTCTGTTACCAAATGACAGACAACTACAGAACTATTATTCTCTAAGCTTTTCCTTGAATTTGCTAATGGGTTAATAATTCGTTCTTTATCTCCAGTGGGTGGTTGGAACAATTTTTTTGAAGTGCAGTGTAATTTTAAATAATGTCAAGTGGTTTTAATTACTGTAGTTTTTCACAGTGAAATAAGTAGCATCATAGTTCTTGACGAGTTTCTTTAGAGATAGCAGATGGAAGACAACTGCATCTCCATCTTCAAACAAGAAAATGCATCATCCTGAAGTAGAACTTGGAATACTCCACCTCTTTGTAGGCTGGATTTATAATAATGCAGGCAGTTGCAGTTAAGATACCATTGCTAAAGAGTGAAGTTTGGTATATGTAATTTCTTTTCGTGAGACCGCTGCTTGCTAACAGTGTCCCTGTTACTGTAAATGCCACAGAGGAACAGTATCCACGTAACTGCTAGGCAGCTTTGATGCCGCACTCACTCGTGAGGCATGTGAAACACCGCACGGGTCACTGGTTTAACATTCTTTCCTTGTTCAGGCGTTTCAATGCAAGATACATCTCTGGCTGCGAGAGGCCAGTCAAGTCGAAGCCGGGGTCGTCCCAAAGGTGGCTCCAAAGGTGGCACTGGGAAAGGCAGGAGCCGGAAGTCGATAGCGGGGAGCGCAGCTGCGATGGCAGGGGCCAAGGCGGGGGCAGCGGCGGCCTCTGCTGCGGCGTACGCAGCCTACGGGTACAACGTCTCCAAAGGTACGTGGGGCAGGGCAGGCACCTGGCTGCCCAGAGCACAGCCAACGTGAGCTGGCCTGATGGCTGCTTACAGCCTGTCAGAAGATAGGTTAAATGTTGTGTTGTTGGTATTGCTTGTGCATTGTATTCTGAGATCCAGGCAATACAAAGTGTGACATGGTAAGGGTGTGAGAGGATAGCCAGGTTTACCTCAGATGACCTTGAGTTTCATCTGCCCTTTGAATTATCTCACACCAAATATTTTTCCTCTTGGTTTTTTTTTGGGGTTTTTTTTTGTTTTTTTTTTTTTTTTTTTTTTTTTTTTTTTTTTGTTGTTGTTGTTGGTTTTGGGGTTTTTTTATGTGGTATTCAGACAGATCAGATAGTGTTGTTTATGCCTCGGCTATGGCTGTGGTTTTCCTGCATTGCATCATGTTGAAGTTCCAGTATCGCATTCCAAAACCTGCTAAACTGATGGTGATTGAGCTGCAGCTTTACACCAGCTGAAGATAGCCCAGGGTATAATTGTAAGATGTTTTGTATCTTAAGGACAGCCCTCTTCATTAAACTGTTGTAAGTCATGAATACAGAATGGTCTTAGGAATGATTGTTAACCCATTGTCTGCTGTTGAAGAACCACAAGTGGAATAATATGCTCATGTAGAATTTGATTCTCTTTTCCATTGCTAGGCATGTCTGCAAGTAGCCCTCTACAAACAGCAATCATTCGGCCTTCCGGACTTGCAGATTTTGGACCTTCAAACGCCTCTTCTCCCTTGAGCTCCTCTTTGAGCAAAGGAAACAGTATTTGTGGGACCCCCAAAAGTTTAAACCTGACCAGCAGTCTCATATCAGAAACTTCAATTCGGAAGCAAAGCAAAGGTGCCCACACCTCAGGTGGTCGGTAGTAATTTTGAACCCCCAAAGCTTGTCTGAACTGTGTTGGCTTTCAGAGTAGACCACCCTGCCAGTCGAAGGCATGCTAACAAATGCCTTGTTGCTGTCCAGCACATGTGTGGAAAGAAAATCAAAGCACAATGGGAGTGGGTGGTTGATGTGAGCACTTTGATTATGTGTATTCCAAAAAACTATCTTTGCAGACACTGCAAGAAGGAGGGAAAGGAGTCTGGGGTAAGAAAGCATCCAACTACTCCATGCAATATCCTGCAGCTGTGTGTGCTTGAAATCACACCAGTATACTTCCTGTCTTGTAGCCTGAGGTGGAGCCCAGCATTACTTTTGTCCTATGAAATCAGTATCTGAACCCCAGGAGAATCCTGTAGAGTCACACGACATTTCTGTCCTGGCTGCTGGTCAGTGAACATGCAGGAGTAATTGGGGGCTATGCTGAAGATATGTGATCAAAAAAATTCTTCTGGTATGGATCTCTGGGTTCTTTAAAGACTTGAAATTCAAAGGAATGTGTCTCAGGTGGTTTCCAGGAAGCAGACTCTTTTCAGCACCATTTGTCAGGAAGATGTTCAGAGCTGCAGAATACAGGGAGCGCTGTCAGGCCTCGTGAGAGCAGCAGCACAGCCTCTGCTTCACACCGTGGAAGAAACCGCAGGCCAGTGATTGGTTTGCATTTCAGAGTTCTCATCAGCACAAACACTCACCATGTTCAGAATGATTTCTCTCATTTTTAAGGTGCGCAGAACTCTTAAAAGCTCAGAAACAAAATAATGCTCTATTTGTGCAAATCTCGAGAAGGAGGAAAATTGAAGTGTCAAGGAGGAGTTTGTGCTGCTCCTCCCACTGTGCCGTAGCAGAGCATGGATCTGCAGCTTGCAGTGCTGTGAGAGGAGCAATGAAAAACAGTCCTGAGAGAGAGAGAACTGTGCCATTCCCCCTTCCAGCCAAATCCTGGGAAAAAAAATTGTCTCATATCCCAGCCATCACATTGACTGTTCCTGCAGTGTGTTTTCCCTTCATCTTTGTGATCATCACACATACTGGCGTGGTTGAGTTCCCTGCAGTGTGGGCAGTAGCCGTGTCCCATGAGGCTGATAGAAGGCAGTGCTGCCAGCACCCATCCGTGTTCTTGTTCCCTGGTTGTTCCTTCCCCGTTCTTGATGCACAAACCCTGCCCGTAGCCCCTTGCTTTGCTGTAAGCGTTGTCTGCATTGCACTGAGATTTAGGTGTGGGACAGTTGTTCTGTCTCACACATTGAATTAAGAGGCTGTTCTGCCGGGGCACTTTCATCCCTTGAGAGAAGCAAGTTGAGTTGCAGGTCTGGGCTGTGACAGTAGAAAATTATTTCTTTTTTTATTATTATAATTTTTTTCTGATCCCAAATCCTTTGCCTGGCGTCCTTCAGTGTAGAGCGAGTGCTTCCTGTTGGTTCTGCCTCTAATTTGCACACCTGAAAATAGCAGAACTGAGCTTAGTTAGATTGATTTTTGAACAGATTTGCAGGGGATAATTGAGGGGGAGGTGATGTTTAATTAACTCATAAAGACTTCCCCCTTCCCCTTCTATTCACATGTATATATGATATTTAGAGGGAATCAGACAAATGCCAAGCCTTTTTTTCTCTTTGAATGTGCTGTCTATTTTTGTAACTGAACTTGTACATATGTATACAGAGAGACACATCTTTCTTTTACTAACTGGAGGAGAAAATCTTAAATAAAATGGAGTGAGATAATTTTATGTAAATCAGTGTCTTTGTGGTTTTTATGCATGTAGCTGTATGAATGAGAGGATTAGGGAAGGAAGCATGGAGGGGTGTGCATCTGGAAGTGCTTCTGAAGACAAACACTGCTCCATGTAAACCTCTAGAATGTCTGTGCTCTGGCAAGTTTGTAACCTTCAGTTACAACTGTACCCTTATCCCATGTTTGTAGTCACTGATTACCTCATAACCTATTTTGGAGTAAGTGTGCAGCAGGTCACAAGAAAACAGAAGCAACTGTAATATTAAACAGACTTCAGTGGTTGAATTCAATACAGTTGATTGTTGAGACATCATTCTCTTATTGTTATTTCTTTGTTTTTTCTTATTTTTTTCTTTCCAGTGGGAGTTAAAAGGACTTTTTTATGCACAGTCTCGATCTCCAAACTGCTAGACAGTTGCATTAGATTATAATCCAAAGTGGAGAGAAAAAAAAAATTATAATTTGAAAAGCTTGCAAAAATGTAATATGTACTGTCACATGCTATACTTTTGGAAGATTAAATTACTGATTTTTAAAACACTGATAAATATAAAAATAAAAATATTTATTTAAGAGTATAAATATATTTAGAATATATTTCTAAAATAAATCATTTAATATATTTAACATAACATAAATAAAAATAAAAATATTTAAAATCGTTTAATCTTCAAGAGAAACACCAAATGACATCACAAGTTATGGCCAAAGTAGTGGTAGCACATCTGCTTGCACAGTTTGTGTCAGTCCGAGAAGTTCAATAAGATCTAACATAGTTGTAAAATAAATGAACTGCTAGATCATATTCAGTTCAATTTCTATAAGACATTACATTTCAACATTCTTGGTATTATGCATTACAGGAGAAAAGATTCTGTGATAGTAATCAAAGAATTGGGAAAATCATGTGATGGCTGTCAGTCTAATTTCTTGGTTTGGGGAAGGAAGTAGTGCTATAAAGACAAAGACTGGGAAATTCTTAAGAAGGTGGAGGTAGTTTTGTATTCAATATCTGGGGAACACTTCTGTTGAAGCGAGCAAATGGGTGTGCACACTGAAGCTTTGTTCTTTATAATTTCATTTGAGCATCTTTTTACTCCAGCTGCGTGTTATGCACTTATATGTATTAATGGCAGAGAAATTCACTTTACTTGAAGAGATCAAGGTATTTGCTAAAGGTGGACACGTGATCGAATGAACTGAATTTTGTATTGAGCTGGAATAGTGAAATAGTTGTTAGTATGGTTTGGGGAATGTTGGGAGTGCTGTGTATTCATCATGCTAGTTGATTATAGCATTTTACTCACTGATTACTACAAAACTGTTAAATACAGTTCACTGATGAATGCTCCTATTGAAGACATTTAAAGGTTATAATTTTCTTAGGTCCTGAGAAGTTAGGACTTTTAAGTGCTGTAGTGTCCCAGCCTCACTCATTTGGTAGTTTACCCTACAAGGGTTGTCTAGTTCAGAAGGGTCCCAGGACTCCCTTGGTCCCCTAGCCTGCATTTTCTCTCTTCTATTATGGCTCAAGTGTGCTGTCCTTTCCATTTAGCCAGCCACTAAATTTTATTTTCTTATTCTGCAAAGAGATGAACAGGTTACTGCAGGATGGTTTGAACCAGAAACTGCTTTAATTCTTCACTTGAGGATATTATTGCTGCACTGTCCAAATGTGGTGTATTTCTGTGCCTTCTCCCCTCTCTGTCGCATGCTTTCCCCACCACAGTGTCCCTGCTCTTCGCTGTCTTGTGTCCCCTTTGTAGAAAGCTGCCTGTATGCCTATCTTGCTTTATTTCCATATCCCCAAAGTATTTCCTTCAGCAGCATTTCCCAGTGGAGGAGGCACGCAAAGCTCAGGGGGAAAAGCTCCATGCAGCAGGAATAGGGATCTGCACTACTTTCATTGTAGCTCAGGGACAGCCAAGTTGCAGCTGAGAGGAGGACGAGCACAATTGATAAAATCACTGGGGCAGGATGTGGATCGGTGTAATTTGGGAAGCGCTGCCCTGTGACCACTGCACTACATGATCTTTTCAGTGAGCTGGCCTACTTCTGCTCACAGATAGACTTACAGGCTCCTCAGCTTCTCACTTCTGCCTCCATCTTTCTTTTTTGTTGACTCTCCAGTCTGAAACACACATTATAATTCTCAGGGAGCCTTACAGGCATGTCTAGTGCTCCCCTTCCTGCTTGAGGAGGGATGGTGGTGCACACCCTGCTGTCCTGTGGAAATTTCTGTTAGAGTGGCTGGAAAACAATTTGTAGCTCACTACCCAAAGGGATGCTGCTTGCATGTGAAGTATAACTGAGACATACATGCTAAAATAAAGGTAATAATATCTTACACTCCTAGAATTGTGAAGGATTTATTTTTTATTTGCAGCCTGCACCACTTGCATAGCAGTGAATGAGAGGGGAAGGGATGATTCAGCCTTTCTCTCTGGAGCATCTATTAGGACAATACACATGGCCCAGCTCTCAGATTCAACCAGCAGATCTGTAGAGTAAACAAGTTGTTCTTGTAGCACTCACATTAGCATGTGCTCCTCTGAAAAGCATCCAATAAATGCCTCCTGAAATGGAGGAATGCATGATAAGATGACTTGGATTTCCTCCGGCTTCAGCCTCCTCTTAGCTCCTGCCTAGCCCTTCAGAAAAGTGAAGTTACTCCAAAGCTAATGGGCCTTCCAGGCATTTTGTACTGTACTCTATTTATAGAATGCTCTTCTAGGGGCATATGAGGGAATTCTTTTGCATCCTAAGCATGAGGAAGTGTTTCAGTACTCAGGTATGGAACAATGACTCCTTCCTTCCTCAGCTGATGAGCATTCCTGATAGAATGAGGGATGAAAACTGGAACATCACTTTTGTGTCTTCTTGAGTTTCCCGTGGACTGTCTCTTCCCTCTTTGTCAGTATTGCTGGTTCTGTTAGGTCTGCTGTACCTAACAGGTGACCATGTGAGCTTCTAAACATCCAAGCACTACAGTATCCCTTGTCATCTCCATGAATTGTTTTGCAAGCAGTTGTTTTTCTCCTCCCTGTCCTCAACCATATCCAACTCTTTTTAAGACCCATGTGTTGTCTTTAGTGCTTTAGCTTGGGAGGGGAAATGCTTCTGTCTAAAGTGTTAACTTTCAAATGCATAACCCTTATGCCTTGCACCTCTGTTGTGAGGACTGTGAATTAAGATAAAGCTAAACAGGAAAAGAAAAACTCTTACTGTTGCTCAGAGATTAGCATTTACTAGGAAATTTACTACTGATTTGCATTGTCTTGCAAAACTGATTTTTGGACTATTTGTTAAATTTATTAAAATATTCTTAATCATTACAAGAAACTAGCAGCTTTCTTCTCAAGATGTGATAAAGAAATGGTCTCCTATTACATGAAGCAAATCCTGTTAATCTCACCTCTTATCTATTTCTGTAATTCCTCAACATCTTAACTTCCCAACTGGATCTTCCTCTAGGAAGAAATAGATCAAAAGTGGTAGCCCTCCCTCCATATCTTGGTAAGATGTCATCTGTCTTTCAGGTGACTGTTGTCCAGATTTCTTTTCAAGTGTGGTGTTACAGTTTCCCTTGATGTTACAGTAGAGTTCAAACACAGAAATTCTCATTTTCTCATTTTTATTCAGTTTAGTGAGTACATTTTAGAGTTTTGCAGCTGCTGTGCAGACAAATAGTTTTATGATACTTGTTCAACAATGTTCCCGAGGAACTCCCCTCCCAGGTAAGCTCTCTGCTGAGGAAGAACATTCGCATTTGCTGGGAGCAACTATTCTATAATTCACAGTCTTCTGTAATTCAAGTAACTTTCCTCCGTAGACAAGTCAAAACTTGTGTCAGATTGGTCTAAACCCATCTGAGTTCCTCACAGAAGTGCTTCCGAAGCAGTCACCTTGCGCTCCCCACAGTCAGTCGGAAGCAGCAGTGCAGAGTGCCTGTCTATATTTCACTCAGCCTGTGGAAGGCTGATGGGGTTTTTTTTAAGAATGGGAGAGTCAGCACATTTCACCTGTAGTTGGCTGAATGTTGCTGTGAGGTTTTTTTAAACTACATTAAGGCTTTGGCGTGTGACTGCAATTAGCTACGTGCTGATCAGTGGAGCGTGCTGCTGCTCAGTAAATGCAATGGCACGTGGCCCGACACACCCTTGAGTGACACTTCATTGTCTGTGACAAAGCTCCCAGGTTTTCTTTTGCAAGCAGGGGAAACAGAAGAGGTGCTCAGGCTATATGAACCTTCAGAGAATTTTGAAAACCAACTAGCCAAAAACCTGATTTGGGGGGTTACTCCATGCATCTGGTGGGTGCTAATGGGAGGGCTCTTCTGAGTCTTCTTGTTCTTGCTGCTCCTGGTCGTTCCTTAGAGTTCATGTGAATGCTTTTTTGAACAATGTCTGCATTCCTGCAGACCTCCCTCTTCTTGCCATTTAATTAGAGATTTTTCTTTGATTTATTTACAGTCATAGTACTATGGTATTTCATAGAACTATAGGATGGTTTTTGGTTGGAAGGGACCTTGAAGATCATCTACTTCCAAACCCCCTGCCATGGGCAGGGACACCATTTTTGTTGGAAGTGGATCTCAAAATAGCTCTAAAGGTGCCCAGTAGGACATTCCAGTCTCTGGATTTTAAAGGTCCCTGACACAGTAATTCAGCTTCATAATGTCTGTTTGTCCAGATGACTGCAGTCTTTCATCATTCTCTGCATGTTCAGAGTTTGGAAGAAATTACTGTAACTAAGTTGCAGTCATAATTTTAGTGAGATATTTATTTCATCTGGTTAGCACAATAAGAAAAAATTTTCCTAGTATTCTAGTAATTTGACACTCAGATCAATTCCAATTGACTAACTGGAAGCTTACTGACATTGTGATTCTGAATCTGTAATGCACAAGGAGGTCTCTAAAACAGGGTTGACATGGGACTGGAAGTCCTGACAATTCCTTTTATTGGCTGCTTTGAAGTGCTTTACATGATTTTGAAACAACCAGTCATGAGCTTTGCAGCTTCCCTGGCTTTGATAACTTGCTGTTAGCATATGCAATCAGGGGTATAGATTGTATAATTAATGTAATTCAGCTTCACTGCAGTTTGCTGTCATTTGTATCATTGTGTCTGTCAGGAATCAAATAACTAAATACTAAGAGTGAGAACTGGTTTGGTAGAATATTCACAGACAGATTAGAGAAGCCCAGCTCTGCCTTGCAATGATATACTTGATAGGATAGGGAAAAGTAATGTTTAAATTTTTAATTTAGACCAGATCTCATGTTTGAGATGTTACAGGAATTAACACAAGTGAGAAGTTTGGAACTGTCAGCAGGTAAAAGAGCTTGAGATACTGCAAGAAATTTGAGTGATGCCTATAAAGCAAAAACACCCCAAGCTATATAAAAATGTTTCTCTGCTGAGCTTAAATTTTAGTTGCTTTGGTATGTAAAAGTTGAAGAATACTGAGAGCAAATCACTAAACTTGCAACCACACAGATCCTCCTCACTGAACAACCTCAAACATAAGAGTACCCATGAAAATACGAGATGACTCTTGCATGTTTGCATCAGGATGTAGTGCTGATTACAGGAGCACACATTGTCTCTTTTCCAGTGTGGTATCACTGAACACCCAGTGTACAGTTCCGAGTACTCTGAAAAACATCATCTCTCACTATTTCACAATGTGCTTTGAAAGTCATTGTAGGCTTTTGAAATCATATTCTTGATCTCTCAGCTCCCTATCTGTACAATAGAAATTACACCTCTTCACAAAGGTCTCATGAAGAGGAATTTAAGCTTGCCAAGGTGCCACAGTGATGTGTAGATGTTGCTATGGTGATTTGCCAGAGAAAAGTCAAAGTGAGGAACAGTCCCCCAGCATTTGTGCGCATAAAGGTACAAACAAATATAGGACCATACAAGAGCAAAAGGAATTGAACTGCTGCTCATTTTTAAGGTCCTCCCATCAAATGAAATGAGGCAGCAATCGTCTGGGGAAAAAATGGTGGATATTTACTCTGCATGAGCATACATGAGCCTAGTCCCACAGTCACTTTTTCCCCCTCTGTCCTAAACTCACCTGCCCTCAAATTATAGGATGTATTCACAGGAACAGATTCAGTATCTATGTAGTTTAGAGACAGAAATGCTTCCAGAATCAACTGTGCTGTGCAGCAGCAAGAGACTTTCATCTGGCTCCTGCCTAACATGTCCAGAGGCAATTGATTCTCTTAACAGCTGCTGGCTGTCAAAGGAAAGACGGAAAGCAGCATCGATCACAGCCATGGGGACCTGGGCACTCCTGCACTTTTCCCTCTCTAAAGTTGGGATTGTGTGTTTGTGGGGAGAAACAACTTGAAGTAAAACACACTCCTATAAAGCAGAGCAAAGAATGAATGTATATGTAATCCAAAATGAATTTATGTGCAATCAAAGAACCTGCTAGCTGTTTGAAACATACTTCTGGCTCAATTTTACTTCAAGAAATGAGTACTTCGCTGGAAAACAAGAATAAGTGAGATATTTCAGCCCATGACGCCAGTAGAAGCGCCCTGAGGCCAGAGCTGCTGACCTTAGCTGTCTGTAACAGGATCTCCCACCCCTGTGCACCTCCAGCACATCCAGCAGCGTGTCAGCCGCAGTCCTGGGAGGTCACTTGCGGCGCTGGCTGTCACTTGGCGCTGTGACACGTGGAAGCACACGTGCCGGCGCCAGCCGCCCGCGGCGTGGGCAGGGGTGGGCGGCCCCTGCCTTTCCTGGCCGGCCCGGGGCCAGGGCAGCGCGGCTCCCTGCCTCCCTGCCCGCCTCCCTGCCATGGAGGTGCTTCTTCGGTGCGGACTCGGAGTTAGGAAAGGCTCGTACGCCGTCTAGGAAAGGAGGGGCTAAAAAGCTGCTTTAAAAAGTTGTTTTCTAAATGTTTTCAAATGTCACATATGCTTTGTAGACAGAGTTTAATATCAGCAAGCTGGCTGGTTGCCCCTCAGGCGGCTGGTTTGTAGACGAGGTTATAACTGCTGTAAGTGGGCTGCATGTGCGTCTGTGAAATGACTTCCATGTTGTCTGTGCTGTTGGTGTCTCTCAGTCCTCAGGCTCAGTTTAAGGCAAAGCAGAGAGCTGAGGCCAGAAGGTAGGGAAACCCAGTGCTCATGCCATCCTGGACCATTCCCTAGCCTCCCTTTGCCCGTGAATGAGGGCACTGGGCGGGCGTGGAGCCGTGCCAATGGGCACATCCCGTGGTGGCGTGGGCAGGTGGCAGGGAAGCCCCCGGTCTGCAGAGACAGAGACACGGCTGGCAGTGCGGAGTGTGGGCGGGTGCCCGGTGTGCCAGAGCTCTCTGCTTGCAGGGCACAGGTGAGCTGCACGTACCCAGCAGGTGCCCAGCCAGCTCAGCTGTGGGCTTATCATGTTTTTGAATTACAGGCTTGCTAACCAGCAGGGGTACGTGAAACCTCTCCTCTCCAACCTCTCCAAAAGTCACCCTCTGCCTTGCCTTTCCGTGAGTGAAACTCTTACAGATTTCCAGCTGCTTCAATAGCTGATACCTGCTTGTAGACAAAGCAGCACCCTGGGGCTTGCTCCTGCTATGTGAGCCAGCAGGATTTGGGTAGTGGGATAAAAACTTCCTCCTTCCTTTGGTGACAGGAGTTTTAAGTGCCAGTAGCTATCGAGTGTCTCCTCAGTTGTCAGGCTTCGGCCAAATTGATCCTTGGTGGTTTTAACTGAAGCTTCATGGAAATGAGTCCTTTGAAAACAGTGAGGTGAGGGAGGCAAAAAGTGGAGTAAACAGGAGGACATAAGAGAGAAGTCTTTGTTCTTGTGTTCCCAGAGCAGCCCAGCGTGGTCTGGGAACAGTGTGGTGTCCCCAGCTAGGAAAACAGCACCTCTGTCTTTGAACTTTCCTGACCTTTTACGTTATTTCAGTCTCATTCTCTAGAGTTCAAGGTACTGGCTGTGCTTCAGGAATTCACAAGCATAAACACTCATCAGTGTGGCTGGCACTACGATGAGATGAAAAGGGAGTTGAGAAGGGATAAAAAACATCCAAAAGCCAAACAAAAAGTGTACAGGGTTTGTAAACAAATCATGTAGAGCTTCCCCAGTGCTGCCCAGAGTGCCCACATCCTTCCGCCCTCCCTCCACTCCAGGGCTCAAGGCTCCTTCAAACCCACAAGGGGCTTCTCTCATAATTTTAATACAGCATATAAACCAGGGAGGTTTTCACCTAAGCCAAGGCAACTAAGTTAGTAGGAAATTCCTAAGTCCTTTGAGCAGCAGCTAGTTTCGCTGCAAGTGTAGTTTTTCCACAGCTTGACTGTAAATCAATTTTGTTAATCCCTTCCTGTTCCTCCCATGCACAGGGACTGATTCTGTACTGAGCTGGGCTGAGTGCTGATGGCACATCACTGCTCAATCATGAACTGGGACTGTCCTTTTTTATGCTGCATCAGTCCCTGAGTTCTAGAAAACATTTGGATTTGGTGCTACTGAAGTCTGTGCCATGTTGTGAAAACTGGTGGCATGAAAGTGACAAAGAAGTTTGACTCAGGGAACATCTCCCATCCTTTCTGCCTTTGGACTGCAATTGCTGCACTGAATGTGATAAAACCTGATTTAAAGTTTCAGCCCTAGACTGACTACCAGGTTTTGGGACATGTCAGCTGTGCCCCCATTCTGGTGCTGAACTATCTGGAATGTGTTACATGGAGAAGTGTCAAAGCACACAGGTGACCACGTCGGGATACTTCATGCAAAGTCTGTCTGCCTTGTGCTGGTGCAGCTGTACACCCAGCAGACCCTCTTTCTTTCCCATGCTTTCTTTTCCCTCCAACCTTTCCTGATAGCAGGAGCAGAAGAACAGGCTGTTACCAAGCCAGACGTGCTTTCTGGACAGATCCACCCTGTGTTCAGTGTGCACAAAGCGCCTCTGCTGCGAGGGGAGTGCGGCCAGCACAGCCTCCACAGGCTCCGTCACAGGCAGCTCCGGCTGCAGGGGCCAACCTGCAGCAGTGATAAGCATTCTTTGGGGTTTTATCTTTTGCTATTCCTCTGCCTTTGAAACATCTGTAGGCAATTAAATCCATAATTCAGCCTCTTGGGCAGCAGGCTGACACATATGGAATAACATGTGCTACATACAACCAGCTGCAGTTCCTGTAACAGATGCTAAGTCCAGCGTGTGCCATTCCCTGTGACTTGCAGGCCACCTGCAAGACTCTCCCTGTCACACATGGCAGAGCCCCAGGGAGCCTCTCAAGCCTGTGGGCATGCATGCAAAACTCCACCTTCCCCCTTCAGCTCCTCCTGGGACTGAGATCCTGGGCTGGCTCCACAGTAGCCTTCAAAGTTGGTGCTGGCCCAACTCTTGGTATGCTCAAATGTACCTTTTCCTCGGGTAGACTTGACCAAGCCATTGGTTGCTTACACATCCATTTGAGGAAATCTGGTCTGTTCTCTCTCCTCTCCCCTCTCCTTCCACCTCCTTCCCTTGTCAAGTTGAATACATTTATTGTCATCAGCCACAAATACAAATTTGGTCTAATTTTCTGACCTGGAGAAGTACATGAAGCACAGGTAAGTTCACACCTTGGAGATGCTATATTTAAACTACATCTTTACTAAAGCTGGAATCACCATGCTGTTTATCTGTGTGGTCTCCTCTGTTCTGGACACTCCACCTTGAAACTACAATTATACTGCAGCATCTGAAAATCGGATTTTTTTCTTGGTTTAGTCTTCTCTGAATCCTTTTAACTTTGCTGAGTTTGCTTATCCTTTCCCCCACCTTTCAAGAGCTGTTTGCCCAAAGGGGTGCTTTAACATATGAAGGCTGGGGCTTGGATTAACTGTTATCTACTTTATTTAGTGGGCTTGTGCCACTGCAAAGTAGCTGGGTAGGTCCTGTCTTAATGTACTCAAGGAAATGGTGACTCAGGCCCATGTTCCAAGACTGTGTGGGAACTGCTGGGCAGGAATAAGGAAAAGGCTGAAGAAGGAGCTAGAAGGAAATCATATGAATTATGCTGGATTTAGGCTTGGGAAATATGCAATTGATAGTGCTTGTAAATGTGTTTCCATTGCAATTGGTTTCTAATGTGAGGTGACCTGATAGGCACAAGCTCATCATAGGGAAGTCAGAGAAAACTGCACATGCAGTAGGAAGCTGCTGGATAGGGAAGCATCTCTAGAAGTGTCTGGCAACACTGGTTGTCCCACCCTCTGACAATGGAGTGTTTTTTCCCAGGCCAGTTGTCAGCGGCAGAGCTGCCAGAAGCTGGAGCTGCACCCACAGCCAGCTGCTTCGCTTGGCCTTGCAAGGCAGGGCACAGGGACAGGAAATCTACAGTGAAATATACCTGGGGCAGGACACTGTCTTTGTGTGTCACCATCGACCTGGCACTCCCAAGTGCCATGGTTGTGAGACTGCCTCCAGGCAGCAATTATATTCCTCCCACTTGGTTCATCAGAGGCAAGCAACCCCCACCTTTGTGTAGCAGTACAAACTCTGGGCCATGTAGCAAATGTTGCAGAGTGCCATCTCTCCTCACTCACACGGCCCAAGTTCAAATCTGGGATGTTAACCTTTTAAATTCATCAACTGACCAAAACATGACCAGTGCCCAGACTCACAGGACACAATAAAAGCCTTGAGAGAAAGAAGTTAACGAAATAGCTAAGTGTCTTACTGACTTGAAGATGCAGTGACAGGGCAACAGCAGCAGGCTGCCACACTCACCGCTTCTGATGAGAAAATGGGGTCCTTTTTTTGGAAGTCCACTATAAAGAATTCCTTGGGAAGAAAATGGTAGTTCAGTGGAGTAGTGTACCTGTGCTTAAAAAGTTTTTCAGGGAAGAAGAAACAGCCACCAAAGGAACATTGCTAGTGCAGCTGCCTTGTTCACAAGCATTCACTGTTTGTCTTTTACCAGATGTGGAAAATCATGGAGCCAACCCAGGCTAGGCAGGACAAGGCAAGGGGCTCTCTCTGTGCAATGGCAATGGAGGTTGCTCGTTGCACATCTGATATTAATTCCTGTCAGTGGCATCTTTGTGCCTGTGAAGATTGGAAAGGTGTGAAGATGGTTTTGTTTTATCTGGAGTTATTCTGGAATCTGCCCCCCATCTTGTACTAGTGAGGGAGTGCTTCTCTGCAGGTAAATTCAGTCTTTAACTCTTTAATTTTCCAGCTGGAGGATACCCCAGCCCCCAGGGTGCAGCTGCTCAGTGAGAGCCTCCACAGGAAAGTGCATTTTTCTCTGGTCTGTTATCCCTGTCTTTAACTAGTGGTGTATTCAGTTGTTTCAAATAATTTTCACTCCATCACTCAAGTCTTGAGGCAGGTTATACTGGTAGGTACAGTGATCTGCTGGTCCTGAGGGAGCTGGTAACTGGAGGAGTGGGAATGTGCACATTACCCCTGTACACACCACGTGGGGCACAAGGCAGAAAAAAACAACTGACTCCCTTACTGTAGCCAGCAGATCTGGCTGCAGCTGCAGTTGCTTGTCTGTCCACTATTACTTCTTGGAAACAGCAATGCCAAATTACACTCAGAATGAAAATCCTTTCACCTGCCAAGGAAGAATTAAATTTCTGTGCCTGCCATGCAGAGTTTGGAGGGTTGGCTTGTGTCTGTTGTCAGTACCAGCACTCCACAATCAACAGGAGCTGGAAAGAGAAAGTCCCTGAATCCCCTTTTCTCAAAGGGAAAAAGAGTCAATCGGGTTCTTCCACTAGATTTGGCAGAGGCATGCTGCTCAGCAAGATGATTTAAAAAACCAAAACAAAAACCACAAAAAAATCCATAGGAACTTCAGCAGCATTAGCAGTTAAGGCTTTGTTTAAAAAAAATCACCATTAAAAAAACCACAAAAAACAAACACCCACAAAAAAACCCAACAAACAGAACCACAAAAAAACCCAAAACCAAAAACCCAAGACTTCTTAGTTTGAACTCTAAGTCCATAATGAAAAAGACTAACACCAAAGTACATGAGACTGACTTTGTCAGTTTGTTTTATTACTGGGCACAGCACCGTACCACTTCATATGCATACAAGCCACAGTAATACAAACAGTCCCTAGCCTTTTTTTAATTAAAAAAACACATGGCATTTGGGAGGAGCCAGAGTCCCAGGGGTCAGCTCTCAAGAGCTGTTTTGCTGCAGTTGCAGTAGCAGCAGTTTTCTCACAAAATACTGTGGGTTTTCATGCTGTTAATATGCGAAGCTGAAAAGTCTGAGCTCGCAGCAGTGCCTCTGCTTAACACGATCAAGAACGGCTTTTCAGCAGCTCACAGGCTTACAAGAATGCTCACTCATGGTGCTCTGCAGTCAAATGAAGTGTGCCAGACAGACACCCCTGTATGGAACCAGAACCCTCAAATGCTTCTACAGAAACCCATGTCATCCTGAAGCACCTGAAGAGGTTTATCCAGCACAGGACTAGTTAAAACTCTCCTGCATCCTGACAGTTTTCCTGCAGGCAGCACAGGCCTCCCACACAGGCAGGACCTTTACTTACAGAGTCAGTTATGTCTGGAGCAGCACAAGGACAGTGAAGCTTGGAAAAAAGCTTGTCATTAAAGCAGGCTTAGCTCCTCGGAAAACGGATTTAAAACTAGAAGGCACAAATGCAAGATTGAGTGTGGGCTGCATACCACTGTGGCATGTGAGTAGTTTAGATACCCCTCCTAAGAGGAAATGTATCACATAATAAATACAGTATGACATTTCAGAAAATAAGTGCATTACTGTGATCCCTCACAACATAAGGAAGTAGGATCCAGAAGAGCATAAATAAGATTGTTCACTTTATATTGCACAAACGTTCTAAAATTTAGTGTCAGGTCATTGTATTGGAGGTGGGACAAGGCAGGGAAAAAAATAAATGTTTTATTTGGCAGACTCTGCCAAAGTCTCCACCACCACACAAACAGCTTTTTGCCAGTCTGAGGTAGAATTACATACATACTGCTTAAACCCAGTCAAGTCCAGCTCAACTAGTCTTTAAAGAAAAAAAAAAGATAAGAAAAAAAGAGAAAGTGCACAGAATGGATGAGCCTCTTTCTCTACAGAAAACGAGTGCCTCAGGTTTGACTCCCAGAAGCAAGGCTTACAGAGCAGAGTTCCTATGAAGATCCCAGCTCCTCAGCTGGAAAGCAGTGATGGGTATCGTGATGCTACAGACAAGGAGTGTAACAAGTACTAATTGCAAGTCCTATAGCAAGCATTTCACTCTCCACTTCCTCCCACCCCAACTACTTGCTAGTTCTCCCTTTATTCACTCAGTCCAGTGTATTTTATCAGAGTTAAGACTGTCCCCACTGCTTTCTTCTCCCTTACATCCCTTCTATTGAACCCTGCAAAAAAATTTGCTATTTCAACCCTTAGACTTCTGAGGGACACTTGCACTTTCTTCTAGAGACTCCTCTGTGTAGTATAGACACGGGAGGATGGAAATAAGAGCCTCTTCGATGGAGAAGAGATGTTTATCCTCTGCTTGAGGACAGAAGTAGCGCATAAAGTCTGCCAGTCTCAGCAAGTACTCTATGTTATGACCAGCACAACCACTTGAGACAATGATTTGAGCTGCAATGTCCTCTTCAGATGCTGGGCCAAGGTAAGAAGGGTTCTGGGGTGTCGCAATGTAAACTAGAGCCAGGATGGGTTCCTCTGCATCTTTTTCCTGAGGGTGGAACGTCACCAGCTTGGTGTCATAGCCTCCCAGGACAGCTTCTCGCATGTTGAGATACTCGAGCGATGCAGCAATTTGTTCCCCACGGACTTCGTAGGCTACGCCCCACGTGCATGCCTGAAAGTCAAAAAGCAGGGTGGTTAGGGATGCTGTAACTGCACTGGCCTGTCTCGCCGCCCGCTAATGTTTCAAATCAAGGCTCCCTTACTCCGGGGGTTCTCCGCACAAGCGGTAAGAGGGCAGAGAAGGGTAACACACCCCACAACCCCCCACGAGCCCGGCGGGGCTCAAGAGCGCTCGGCTGCCACCACAGCTCTGCAGGTGGTGACGCGCGCACCCCCTGGCCAGGCCAGCTCCCAGCGGCCCCGGTACTCACCCCGCAGTCCTCCAGCAGCGTCACCACCCGGCCGGGCTGTGGGCACAGAAAAGGCAGCGCCGTTAGAGCCGAGCCGCGACACCGGCGCCCCGCGGCACCCCCGCCGCCGCCGCCGCCGCCGCCCCTTACCGTCTTCTCGCTGCCGCGGTGGAAGGTGTCCCCCTGCCAGAAGCGGCGGCTGTACCCGCGGATGAAGCCCACCTTGCGCGACGTGAACTCGAAGCCCGGCCTCCACACCAGCGAGCCGTACCCGAAGATCCACACCGGCGCCGCCAGCTCCGCGCCCTCCGCCTGCCCCGAGGGCGAGGAGGAGGAGGAGGAGGAGGAGGAGAGGAGCGGGCGTGGCGGCGGCTCCGGGCGCTCCTCGGGGCGCTGCGGGTCGCGCTTCATGTCGGGGCTGCGGCTGCGGGCGGTGGGGTGGCTCGGCCGCCGCGGCGCTTTAAAGGCGGCCCGGGCCGCCCGCCCCGCCCCGCCCCGCCCGGGTGATGCAACGAGGGCGGGAGGTTTCGCGGCGCCGCGCGTGGGGCAAAGCGGGGCGCGGGTTGCGTCAGGCGGGGTGCCCGGCCCGGGGTCGGCCTGTCCGGCAGCGCTGCGTGCGAGATTCCCGCCTGGGGATGCCAGGGGATCGGCCGCTGCCAGAACCCAGAGGCCGTCGGAGCAGAGCGCGCCGTGCCCAAAAGGGAGAAGCTGGGCTTGAATGAGCGGGCCGGCCTTCCTCAGGAGCCTGCCCCACACTCCCGGCCTTGGCTTTACCAGAGCCTGAGGTGCTGCGTTGAAAACCATGGAAACTGCTGCACAGCCAAGCAGTTAATGTTTAACAGGGTGGCGCGACAGCACCTGACGTCCGCAGGGCCAAGGTGTAAGGCACATAGGCAAAACAGAATAATAACATCCACGCTAATGCCAGGACGTGGTGCTGAATCCAGCTACCTGAGTGCATTTTCCCTAGTACTATATCCAGGCTGGAGTGTCAGCTTGTAATACATAACATTTGTTACGTGGAGGGGTGCAAGTGTTGTCTGTGTGTGGGATGGACACGCAGCTGTCAACCAGCTAGCTCTAGGCAGGTTGTGACAACTAAAGAAGTCCCCTTTTACATTACAAAGTAACTCCTTTTGATGAGAGAGGAGTAGAAAGAATAAGAAGCAAAATCACCAGAGTCTTTCTCATTATTGTTCTTGTCCTTTGCACTTAATCAATCTGAACGGTCTATTTACAGCCTTTTATTTAGTTTCCTGTTGGTCCCGATCCAACTGGCACCCACCTTTCCATTCCACTTAACAGGGCGTTGCAGCTACAACACCCACGGTCTGTGGTGGGTGCTCCCTGTACTGTGGTGTGGTCACCACAGGTGACGAGAGTCTGCACGGCTCTCACATCTGCCCTGCTGCTCCGTGCCGCACACAGCACGTCCTTTTCTCCTGCCCTGCACGACTGACTGTCTGACTTGTCACTGTGGATGACCCTTCACAAGGTCAGCCTCGTTACGGAGCCCAAAGCTCCTTCATTTTCCTCTCCACTTGCGCTTTTCCCAGTCACCTTCTCTGTCTTACTCAGGCTCAAAGGTATGGGGCTGGCATGGCATGCTCCCAGCCCTTCACACCACACCCCCATGCTGGCACAGGCTTGCAGCCTCTTAATCCTTTCCTGATGGTCCCTTTCCATAGGCAGAAGGTGAATCTGTCACCTGTCTGTACAGCTGCTCTATTCAGAGTCCTTAGACCAGAAAACGCTCCAGAAACTGTTCTTATCAGCTGTCTGTATCAACGCTCCACTAGGCAAAACAAGAAATTAATCTCTAGTTTTATATTTTTTCAGTCCTGTGGTTCCTGTCCCCTAACATACACGACTCCTGCCTTAGCAGGAGTTTGTCAGTGCTAAAATGAATGTGGCCTTTCAATCAAATGAAACCAGTGTCCTCTGGGAATTATACCAGTCTTCTGTGTCCCATTGTATATGTAGGGCGAGTGTATATCTTTCATATTTAGTTATTTACTTTTTTTTTCCTGCTAAAATCAAGGATATTTGAGGAAAGCCCCAATATGTAGTTAATAAAAGCATTAAAGCACTTGTCTGTAGGTGCATCCTCATTATTAAGAGCAGAAAAAGAGACAAATCAGTCTAAAAGATAAGATGAAGAAGGTCTTGCTAGGTTCTGGTCTTAGTGACACCAGTAAAAAAAAAAGTCTGACCTCTTTCTTCAGCTTTTCCCAGGATGTGAATTTTATCCATTTTCTTGGTTTGCTCAGTCTGGAGAAGAGGAGACTGAGGGGAGACCTCATTGTGATCTTCAACATCCTCATGAGGGGAAGCAAAGGGGCAAGTGTCAATCTCTTCACTTTCGTGACCAGGGACAGGACGCGAGGAAAAATCATGAAGCTGAGCCAGGGGAGATTTTGGTTGGATATCAGGAAAAAAATTTTCATCCAAAAGTGGCTGAGCAATGAGACAGGCTTCCCAAGGAAGTGGTCACAGCACCAGGCCTGTCTGGGTTCAAGAAGTGTTTGAATAACACTCTAAGGCACAGGGTGTGATTCTTGGGGTCAGGGCCAGGAGTTGGACTCGATGATCCTGATAGGTCCCTTCCAATTCAGCATCTTCTGTGATTCTGTGGTCTGAGAAATGCACTGAATTATGTGTGTGTGACAAACGAAGCTCTAGGTATCTTATCTGCTGGTACTAAGCTAAGGAAAATTGGACCGAGAATTTCAAAATTATATCACTGGGAAGTAACTGCATGCTTGCTGGTTACGGAGAAAAATTGCTCCTTTCCTTTGCAGAGCTGTCTTATTTGTGTGTCTGCCTTTGCTAAAAGGCTCTGCTGCATGGCTAAGCCAGATTTGCAATGGAGAGCCAATGTGTACAGCAAAAGCCTCAGGAGACCAGATCAAATCCCACACCAGTTAAACACTACAGGTCTCTACTGCCTGCAGTGCTGTAGAACCAGATCAATGAGGTATGAGGTTAGAAACTCCTTTTGAAGTCCCTGATTTTCTTGTGTAAATTGAGATATTGCTCCATCATTAGGAGAACAGCCTGAGGGAAGACTCTAACTGAAGTTGTAGCACATACAGCAAGAGGTTAAGAATTTTTTGTTGTTGTTTCAAGATTTCTTTCATTCATTTCTTATCTTGTCTGTACCGTCACTGTACTTTGGTTAAATAAACTAAGGGCATGAGGATCACCGGGGCAAATGCCTGAGCAGAAAAGGAGTCTTGCAGGCAGCGTAGGTGCAGCTATGTAAGTGAAGCAGGTGGGTATAAAAGAGATGGTTGGAGCTTGTGTTCAGAAGGCCAGGGGAGCAGCCTGTCAAACTGAGCCACAGGAATGTTCAAACAGGTGTGAAAGAAGATGTGAAACAGCAGTGGAGTTAACTGTTAGGGAATATGATGTAGATTTTGTAGTACAACAAAAGGAGATGGAAAAAAAGCCATAGAATTTCAGCAGTTTAAAAGTGCCTAAGGGAAAAAGAAATTGAATATAATGGTCATACTCTGTTAATATGATAATTTAAAAAAACCCTTAACAGCAGTAAGAATGTTTGCTCTGCCCTGGAACCTTTGGGGAAAAGGCAATCATAGCTTTATTTGTTACTCCTGAAACAAGTTTTTCCATGTTTCAGGAAAAGGAGGAGCTAGTTTCTCTTTAGCAGTATGTGCTGTGCTTCCCCAGCTCAAGCATTCCCATGTTAGTGTGGGGTGACCAGCAGTGCCAGGGCTGCCTGTTTTTCAGGATACTGGTGAATCACCTTAGAGCCAGAGGAACCAGCAACAGTGCTGGCATGACACATAGCAGTGGCTTGTGTGTCAGGCTCTTATTTACTTCAGTAAACTGAGGGCACATACTGGGTCTTACCAAAAGTTGATCTGTTCAGAAAATATTAGCTGAGGATAGGAGGATTGTCAGATCATTTCCAGATACCACACATCTTCCAAAAGCTTGGCACTGCTTTCCTCTCTACAATGAGCAGACAGGAGAATATAAAATCTAATTGTCCTCCTTTCCTGAAGGCTTCAGTATAGATTAAAGCTACTGGAATTGGAGATGAAGTTCAAACAATGCCACAGACTTTATAAAGAAATGTAAATCAGTGCTATTCACCTGATATTCACAAAGCCACATCCACGTGCATCACCAGGAATCTTACTCACTTCTATTTGAGGAATCCAATTCTTATGGCATTCACAAATCCCCTCCACATGTGAACACTTACCACAGAAACATGCAGTCAGCCTTGTTTCAAACACGGAAATGCAGAAGCCACATTGTCAAAGCTTCTGTATTAAAACTAGGGGATCAGGAAAGGCGTATAGAACAGTAGGAAATAGGTGTATTTGAATTTGTTTGCTGCATTCAAAGGGAACACACTTCCATTGTTAAATGCATTAACTCGTGGGGTTAAATACAGTCTTGAACAAAGAGAACTAAAAATGGCAAAGGACATACCAGTATGTTAGAGAGAACAACTGTAAAACACAGAGGAAAAAGTACTGTAAGGACAGCAGACTGAAAAACAAGTCCAGGACAAGGTGGTAGTTTGGTCAATTCTTCTGCAGGACAGAACTTCAACGGATGCTGACCTACTCCACATTTAGTGTGTTTACCCCATCATTGCTACAGCTCTGACTGTTGCCAGCTGTCTTGGGAGATTTTGCAGTGTCCCCAGTTCACAGATGAGAATGACAAACTTGATGGAGACATTACAAACTTGATTTGTATTTGAATTAGTTATATGAGGGGAAAAAATCAATCAATATATCTAATAAGTCTTTTAACATGCCATCAATACCTTACCAATGGCTTGGTAGTTGGCTGAGGGGTCACACCAGAGTGTACACGAGAGTGATCTGCTGCACAATGGGTTTTGCTGAGTTCCCCCACCCTGTTCTCATTTGAAGCTAGTGGGCAGTTTTGACTCCCCTGGCAGGAGCTGGACTTGATTGCTGTGGTCATCCTGTCCCTGTCTCATATTCCATGTTGCTAACAAAGTCCCTCCCAGCACTAGTACATAAAAAACTTCTCTATAAAGAATCAGAACTACAATTTCAGATTTGTTTTTTTACTGGGTAAAGGTAGATATAGTGAGCAGAGACTGAAGAAACTGTGTAGAGTTATAGCAGCTTAGGGAATTTTGTCTTTCCTCCCTTCAGGGTAGGAAAGAAGCTCAAATGCTTCATACTAGCTTAGTTTGAGAGATTAACAAATTGGACATTGAACTTAAAATCAGAGTACAGACTTGTGGAAACTCCTTTTGCTTGAGCCCACAGCATCCCAAACCTAGGCGCTCATCTGAGTGCCATGCTTAGAGTCATGAACTAGATTGGCTCATCTTTTGGTACAGTATAACTCTCTGCTCTTTCCTCCCATGGCCTCAATCTGCTGCCCAAACACTAGAGGGGCATTTTGAGGAGTCATGTGGATGTCCACATTGTCAGCTTTAATGTGAGACAGGGATGGAGGAGGCATAGGCTCACAAGGCCAGGGTTGGGAACTTCAGCCCTAGCTGTAACAGTCAGCATCTTAGCTGGGCTGATGTAATCTCATTTCGTTTCGCGTCAGGAAGCGATTTTGTTCCAGTTCTAATATAAAAAGAAGAAAAGTGGGTTTACAGCTAAAATTTTAAACTGCTCTCTGGAAAAACCTGAAGGAACTGGTTGATACAAGCAAGTAGACTGAAGAGTCCAAAGACAGAAATATGGCAGAACAGCAGAAATTTTAATTCAAAGGTAGAAAGCAAATCTATGAGTTGCATCCTAAGTAGGGAAGGATAACTGTTTAGGGAAGTAACCAGCTGATTTCAATAACAGTTTAAGAAATAATAGGGAATTCATACAGGAGGGAAAGGAATAATGCAACAGAAAAACTTCTGTTTTGGCACTTAGCTATGTAATGAAGTAAGAACTGCAGAAGTTTGGGCCACTTTACACATTTGCAAAGAGTTTAAAACCCAGTAAGAAGCTTTCTAGTCAAATTAAAAGAGGATTAAGATAAAAGTGAGATTACTGGCAGGGATATGACTTTGGTCAACACCAAAGATACCTTCAATGCAAACCAATAAAAGACAGGATGGTGATTGCTGTGAGTGCTTTAAAAAAATTACCACATCTGAGGGAAAAGCACTATCCTTAGAACTCCTGGTGCTTGTGTCAAGGGAGGTGAAAAAAGAGACAAACCAAAAGTTTATTAGCAAAGAATGCAAATATGTAATGGGGCAGGTACCACAACTGGAAAATAGTAAGTGGTTCCTGTATTTGAGACATGGAAATAAATCACAATTGAGGAAACTAAAGCCCTGTTATTGAGACTGAAATCACGCAAAGGGATATGAGCATTAACTGGACATGAGTGGCTTAGCTTGAAGATTAAGAATAATATTCTAACCTGCAGAGCAGCAAGTTTTAAAATCTGCATGCCTCGCTCCTCCATATGAAGAGCCAATAACAGAAAAATAAGTTCTTTAGGTAGATTTAACTGCAACAGAGATTATGTGATGTCATTACCTCTATTACCTGCTGCCTTTCCATCCAGGGCTCTTGTTTGATGAGCAGAAAGTTTTCACTTCAGGAGTATCACACTAAGTAGCTGGAGTATAGCCAAGCACCAAAATTTCCCCAGATTTGTAGTGTCAGAGAGTCTTCATCAGTTTGCAGTGATGAGGTTTTGTCCTGATGCCCTTGCAGCTGTTCTTACCCAGATTGTCCCAGTGTCTTCGCAACAAGCATTGCTTCTCTTCTACTATGGATTCATTTTCTACAACACAGCTAGCTAGAGTATGACCACAAAGCCCTAAACAAGCACAAACTGAGAGTTCTGAAGTATCTCACTGATATATTTATGACAAAACAAGGGCTGCAGAACAAATGCAAACCCTGAAACACCACCTCATCCCTTGACTACTGAGAAACTCCAGATAAAGCAACATTACAGTTATCATCTGGAGTTTTGAAGGGTAGAAGGAAGTTGAAATTCATGTTCTACTTAGCAATAGAGAAGTGAGCTGTAAAGTCAGCCACCAAGCTTTAAGAAAGAGCCACAAGTAGCCAGCATGCTTTTCAAAGAGAGGAAGCAACAAGCTGCCAAGCATAATAAAGGCACAAGAGATTTCTCCTTGGGAAGAAAGCCCATAAAACACAGTTAAAGAGATGAGAGAGAGGCCTATGAAGAGAGAGTAAGGGCAAAGTCTGCAACAAGTCTAAACAGCACAAAGAGGAACAGTCCTCCCTCTACCAGGCATCTGGTCACAGTGACATAGCCCACTGTAAGGAGCAAGGCAGCCTCCCAGCAGCCCTGCCCCTCTTTGTAATGGCCAGAGGGATGGATTTGCATCTCGAATAATCACTAATAGTCTTCATCTGAAAGAGGAAGAAAACCCACCTGATACCCACTCATACAAGTCCTTATCAAGGCAAAAAGGAGGGTAGGAACAGTGCTTTTGACTCTTGATTGCTCCAGGGCAGAAAGATGTGTGTGTTGACTTTACAATCAAAGCAATAACCCAGCCACTCAATGTGTGGGACTTATGAATCAGAGTGGAGAAAGAGTGATAAGTAGCTATCTCAATAAGAACTTCCTCCTTCACTACATCCCTTCTCTTTTACAGTTTTTAATGTGTCAATATGATTAAATTATTTTGTATTTCACTCATTGAATATTTGAGCTGCAAGGAAATAACCTACCTAATGTGATGCTTAATGCAGAGGAAGACAGATGCTTTATGCTGTTGTACCAGTAAATGAGATTTATTTATTTATAGAAAGAGTAAAAGTCTCATTGCTGTGACCAAAAACCCCAAAGAGTCCTGAGATTGTGGCTCATAGGAAGCAGATTATTGTTAGTGACAAGTACTGAAATATTTTGCTTTAAACGTGGCCATGCTGGGCAGAATTTTGTGTTCTGATGCAAAGACTATTCCGTCTGAAGGAAATTTGCAGTCCTGCTGAAAATATTTGTCTTTCTATTTCACTATCTCTGGCACATACATTGAAAACTGTTTGTGGTTTGAAAAATAGGTGCAAATGTGTTGTATGTGATCTAGCATGTTTGGTTTTGTGGCATTAACAGGACAGATTCTGTCTCAACAGTAGCTCCATTCCTTTTGTGATTTCCTAAGTCATGTCCATTTAGGTTTTGGGCACTTAGCTCTCAGCTGTCTCAAAATAAAAATTTGCTTTCTTTGCACTTTAATTTGGTAACCTAGGTCTGCAGTTTCCTTTTCTTAATCTTCCTGTGATTAGCCCAGCAGATTCAAAGACCTGTCCTTTGTAATTACAGGTGCTCTTCCCAAAGATGAGGAGCAGAACATGCCAGTGATCACCACCTTCCTTAAAGCCCAATGCTATTTATTTAGAACAAAATGCTATGGAAAAAAGCTACTTAATAAGCCAAGACATGACTCACACACCTGCTAAGTGTTGCCTGTCTTCCTTGTGGTGCCCTGGCAAATATGATAAGCAAGATCTGCCAGCTCTTTAATTCAGAGAGAGCATCTGTGTATCAGCTCATGCTGTCTCTGCTCCAGAAGACAAAAATGAGTGCCAGGATAACAGGCATGAGAACTTGTGTGAAGACATGCAGGTTCCACAGAAACACTTCTCATTCAGCCTGGAGCACAAATGCATAAGTAACATGTGCTGCCCAGCAGTCAGTCCTGGAGCATCCTGTGGGCCAGCACAATCCTTCCTATCCTGTGGGCCAGCAGTCAGTTCTGGAGCATCTCTGCAAGCTGGGTAGACTCGTGCCTGTAACCAGTCATGCTGCTCTCTGAAGTCAAGTGCCTACCACCTTCTTGCATGTGGGAACAGCAAAAACTTGTGTGGCTGGACAGCTGAGAATACTCAAAAGTAATCAGTGGCTGTTGGATTTTCTATATGGCCAGTGATGGGCATTGTCCTCCTATGCTCAACCGCATGCAAGATCAAAACAGGAAAAGTGTCTGCCTGGACAGAGCTGTCCTGGGTTGTCCTGGTGCATTCCATCTTCATAACCTTTGTGGCAGTTTACTGTAGAAGCATTTGAAAGCTTGGTGTTATCATTTCCATCATGGGGATATCATGACCCTCAAATGCTTTAAAACCATTGCAGATTATGAAGATAAAATTATTTCAACATTAAACCTCTTTCAGTTGAGTTTTTAGCAGATATGATGCTTCCAAACCCGCTGGAACGAGAGGTCAGAAAGTGCAGCTATAGCCCATGTGGAAACAAAAGTTTTCTAGTGAAATAAGATGAATCCTGTCTTGAAGAGAAGTCATGATTTTTGTGGTCTTGTTACCAGACAGGCAGTGGCTCTGGTCACAGCCTTGTTGAAATCTGGTTTGGCTTTACAAAAACCCCGGCAATATGTGTGCCTCACTGCTCTTTTTTGGGGAGGGGTGGTTTCCTTTCTGCCCCATATGGAACACTGGGGTCATGTAGCAGACAGGTTGTGCTGTCCTGCACTAAGATGGAAACAGAGGGCTTCTGAGCACATATCAAGTCATAGGCTGTGGTGGTAACAGAAGGTAGGTAAGAGGAACACCAGTGTCCAGGCTTCAGGCACTTGACTGCCGGGCCAAGACTGCTGTTGTAGTGGCTGCAAAGAGAGAAGCTGATCAACAGGGTGAGTCAGGCATTAGCATAAATTGAGGTGAATTCCCTGTGGCTGCACTGTGTGTAAGGGGGTGTGTCTGGGGGAAGCTGACTCCAGGCATGTATAAGACTGGGCTGATTCACCTGTGCTACCTGTGACACATGGCAGTGTCACTGCAGAGCCCTGGACTGCACGGCTCTAGCAGCCGGGCTTACAGTGACCGCTGGTGTTTCTGCCCCAGCTTTGTGTCACCTAGACATGCCTGTGCCTGCAGGCACTGGCTTCACTTCCCTCCTCCAGGCAGAAACCAGAAGTCCCTACCCAGAAGCTGTGTCTTTGCTTTTGTTCTCTGGGCATAAGTCTTGGGTGTGCTTTGTGTGCAATGGTAGCTCTGTTGCCGTGCTGTGTCAGAATGCCTGAGCAAGCAGGGCTCCTGCAGCCCTGAGCAGCCTCTCCATGAGCTAATTATAACTTCCCTGCTCCCAGTGCGTGTGTAAGAAGGTTTCTGTCAGCTTTTTGATGGAATGCATGGCAAGGAAGGGTAACTCAACAGCTTTTCTAGGTGCAGAGATGTTTCTGCTGCACCTTCTCGCCGTGTAAGCAGTGTGTGGGAAGTGTTGACAGTGCAGTTCTGTGGGCCGTGCTCCTAACTGGGAGGCAACAGGAAAGTGATTCATGAGACATTGCATCCTCTTCTGCGCAGGCAACATGGTGACTTGAAGAACAGGCACTGGACCGCACAGAAGCTGTGCGATTGACAGCAAAATGATATAGGCTGACAGTGACCAAGCTCTTGGCTGGTTAAGATCCTGACTGAAGTCATCTGAGCTCCTATAGGAGCTCCTGAGCTATCAATGACCTGTGGGCACCAGCAAATAGAGTTCTGCTCTGTCCAGAGCTGTCATACTTTGCCAGGGTTTTAATAGCTATGGCCGAAAACAGCATCCAGTGTTGACAGAACAAGGTATTTACTGTTAACCTGTCTGCTTGCATAACGTCTCTGTGCATGTAACTGCAGTGTCAGTCTGAACTCTTTCCTGCACTCACCATGTCCTGATGTTGCTGCTCTTTTGGCTAGCCCTGACCTATCAATGTTCCCTGTGAGATTGCTTTTCTGTCTGGTCTGACTCTGCTATTGATCCTGTTCTGGCATTAACCTTTTCTAGCTCTGCCATGACATGTCTCCATTGCAGATTTTAATTCTTCTCATGTTCCTAACCTTGTCTGAAACCCTGCTACCTGCTGAGTTTTTTAGAACTGAAGTGAGAGCAGAAGCTCAAGTGAGCCATGCTGAATTCAGTAACTTCATCTCTTTATGTCAAGGCCAGAGATTTCCTTGTCATTCTTCCCATTCTAATGCAACTCTCCAGTAGTTTGAGGTGCTGTGGTATCTTCCAAATGCCAAATACCCTACCTAGTTATATCTGTCTGTATGTAGAGACAGTAACAATGTCACCAAAGCAGAATGTAAGTACAGTTTATCTGCTTTGTGTGGAGTAAAGGATAGTGTAGGGTGCAGTACTACATGCATCTGGGCCTGTTTGGCTCTTAAAAAACAATGGGACTTTTTTGAGAGGAGGTGGAAAAGAGGGAGAAATGTGATTGATTTGGTTTATGTGCTTTTTAGATGTAATCTACTTAAATTAATCCAATCTGAATTCTACCTGCATCCCTGTAACAACATTTGTAGCACTCACTCCTTCAAAGCCAATTGTAACAGCACAGAGTAAAGGGTGATGTGGTTTGGTTGAATCTGGATCCAGATTTTAGCAGGACACCCTCCCTGTTTAATGGCCACTGTGAAATCTGGCAGTGAGTGGTACAGTGCTGACCATGGGGAATGTGCTCCTGAGACAGACTAAACCTGCAGACACTCTGGTTGCATGGACACTGGAAGCTGATGACTGGTGTGTCAGTGGAATATCAAAATCATAGCTTGAGTGGTTGGTATGTTACGTAATGATTGGACTGGAATGTTGTACACAAGCAGAGGCACCGTCACCACCTGTTTACTAACTCTTGATGTTACACATAGCCTGAGGTTACATCAGGCTAAAGAGCACACGGACAGATTCTCGTGAGGTGGGAACACTAACTGGTGCCAGGACAGCAGCTGACAATGTCAGCTTTTTTTGAGAGGTATTTCCCTCCCCTCATTTCAAGGAAAAGACTCTAAATGTTCCCTTGATGGTATCCTTAGTATAAGATTTCAGGACTCTCAGCTAACACATATATTTCAAATCCTCAGTTAAATGTGTGAGTCCCACCTTGGTACAGATTGCACTGTTGAAAAAAGACTCCGTCCTGTTACCTGTGTGTTTTGGATAGAAACAGTTCCTTGAGTACATCTTCTCAGTACAAGAATAAATAAGATCTTACCCCAGAGCCTCCAGACCATTATAACAAAGTGGCTGTACAGCTGCTTGTGTTCCAGTTTCTGATGAATGTGGCATTGCTATCAGCAGTGCTGGGACACATACAGCCTATTCTTAATTTTGCACATACATGTCATGCTGTGGAACAGTGAATGGTTTCCAATATATTTTAATCTGTTCTAGTTGTGTTTCCATTTTAGGAAATCTGTGCCAGCTAAGACAGGAAGGCTGTTGCCTTGTAGCTTTTAAGAGATTAATGATACTTCAGGATAATAATTTTCTCTTTTTAAAACTGCCCTCTAATCTCAGCCTCTTGAGAGCACTTGGTTACAATCTGCCAAGACCCCAGCCTAGCAGCAGGTAGCTTGCAGCATCAGCTGGAGCACCTGGGCACTGTCTGGAGAAGAGAGACTTCATGCAGAGGTGGATGCAGGGTGAAAGGACAGTAGTGTTCTCCTCTCTAGGATCTTGGTTGGCAGAAGCTTATTCCTAAAGTCTGTCACTGTAAGCTGATGCCAGAGCCTTTAGCTCTGTTCCCTGTCACACTGCCTCATACTGTGGAATGGGCAGTGACAGTGCTGCCCTGTCATAGACTGACCATCTGCATGTATAATGTTATGATCAGATCCTGCTGTGTTTTAAAGCTTAGACAAGAAAAAAAGGATCAGAGGTTCCTGATTGAAGATTGATGAACATGTGTTTAAATCACTTGATGCTGAACTTAATAATGTGCTTAAGATTAAGCAGTTAGTGGTTCCTTTGAGTCTGAGCCTATGCATAAGAGAGGTCTTCAGAATCAGAGGTAGAAAGAATCCCTCCAAATCTGCCAGTGCCTTTTCTCTCTAATCCTGAAGATGGCTGTGGTGATCACACTATTGCCCAAGGACTGTTTCATGCTGCATCTCCAGCTGAGTCATCATCACCTATTCTTCTCCTATCCCCCACTCCATTACCTTCTGTGCTGAAACGGGAGACTCTAACATGAAGTTTCCTCAAACGAAGGCTGTGGATGGCTGTTCTCTTCTCCATCCCGATGGTGGGAAAGCCCCAGTTTTTATTGTTGCTTCTCCAGACCTGCTGACAGAGCTGTGTGTATACGTTTTATCCTAAATGAACAGGAGAAGCAAACTGCTCTTCAGAAGTTTAAGACAACATCTGATGGCACAGTAGCTTAGAGTGCACCTCCAAGCATTCCTCTTTTCCCTTAACTGCCTCATTAAACTGGCTTTACAAAATTTACCCTTTTCTGTACTGCAAAGCATCACAGTAGAGCCCTAGGATTTCTTAGCCCTTGGATTTCCACAATGAGTGGACAAAGGGAAGAGGAGCAGACAATTATTGCGTGTCAAGGACTTGGCTGTGAAAGAGCAGTTGTGGGTGGATACATGGATAGGCAGGTTAAATGCAGAAGCAGAAAGGATTTAGATTTTGCTGCAAGGTGATGGAATGGCTCCAAGCAGTGATGGTGTAGCTGAGGGAGACTCCATTCATCTAACAAAGCCCATGTACTGCACTTCTTTGCAGTCAAGCAATACAAATATGGAAGACCAAATCTAAGCCAAGAACCATCTCTTATCTTCCTCTCTTCAAGTCAGAGTTACTTGGTGTATGTTGAACATAAATATAGCTTTGCCATGTGTCTTCTTTCAAACATCAGCAGGTGTGAGGTCTTCTAGTTCTGTCATAACATTGGGTTATGCACCAAAGAAAAGTCAAAGCTAGACTCCATAGCTCATCTGTGGAGCCTTGAGCCTGAGAGGTAACACCTCTGACAAATTTCAGCCACTTTCCTGTAACAGAGCTGGCCTATTTTCTTTGAGCTATTTTTGGCTGTTCTTTAGAGATATATGTGGTAAAGGAAGATAATGAGAACAATTAAAGAGGAATTTCAAAGTGCTGTGCTGGAGGCGATGGAAAGAAGGTGTCATGATATGATTGTGCAATAGCCTCACGTTTTAGGTATTGCTCATGGTGGAACGTGCTGTGAGAGGACTCAGTACCTGAGTAAAAGGGTCATTGTGGCATGTTACAGCATCCATGATATATGTGGCAAAGATTGCATCATAAGGCTGAGCATTAGCATTAAAGAGCATCTGAAGAGCCTTTAAGTGGGAGAAATCCATGTGGGAAGGCCAGCTGGTTTTCACATGTGGCTTTTCCCAGAAGATATCAGATCAAAATAGTTACAAGCTGAATCCCAGTTTTTCTGTGTGTTTGTTGGGAACATAGTGCACTAGGTTTGAAAACAATTGATTTCATGCTTTGTGACCAGCCTAGTCAAAAAACAGCTACAAATGGGAAACTGAGAAACAAAGGCAGTGCAGGAAACAGAGCTGAGCTCTCAATATGACCCTTTAAATTGAAAAAGCTATAAAAGGCTGGCATAGATTTCATAAACAAGGGAGTTAGGGAACAACACAATTTGAAAGCATCATTGTCTTATGTCAGATTTTTATTGACAAATCTTTTTCCTGGTATGTTGCCTCTGTATGAGAAATTAAAACAACTGCTTAGATACTGTAATTTGACAAATATTGTACCAATGGAGCCTCTTAAGAAAACTGAGTGGGCAAATTCCTCTTCTCATGCAGGTTTTTTTCTTCTGCTTATCTCTCATTCTCCTCATTTCCAAGGGCCCTAAGCAGGACCACTCAGAATCACAGAATATTCTGGTTTGGAAGGAACCCACAGGATCATCCAAGTTGAACTCTAGGCCCTGCACAGGACAGCTTCAAGATTCACATCCTGTGCCTCTTAGCAAGCTCTAATCTGCAGATGGAGAGGTGATGTGAAAGAAAGATGCTGATGACCATGACATCTGAAATTAGTTTATGGCTTTAATAGACCACAAGTATCATCAGAGTTTGTGTTGACCTTGCTCTATTCAGTGCTCTAGCCTGAGCATTCCTCTTGCCTGAGCAGGCTCAGATGTTGCATCAGTGTCCTCTAGTAACGAGCAGAACTCTTTTTACACCAGTTAATTGAGTCTAACTATCCCTCTTAGCACATGAGTGAGTACCAGCCCCTTTACACCTAGGAGGAGTGGGAGGGGAAAGTGGCTTGACCCAAGTTTAATTGGCAACCAGTGTGAGCAATGTCAAATACCCTGTTTGCCTGCACCTGAGTCCTGTGCATGCAGAAATGGTAAAGTTCCTTGCAGAACATGGGAAAGGAGTTGAGTGTCGGGCTAACATTCTGTCTTAGATATTATATTGCATGTTGGGTGCCAGGTTATGTGTTGAGAAATGCACGAGGGGAGTGGGCTCAGGGGCACAAGCTGCATTGCCAAGGAGAATAACAGTGCTAGTGACATGGTAGTCAGGCAACAGGCTTGCACTGGCCTGCTGAGCACTGGCAGCAGGACAGCCTGGGTAGTCTGATGGCAAAAGGGATGCTGGCCTCATTTCAACTGCTCAGTCTGGCTGCATCAGTGCGCTGGTTGGTATTTCCTTCCTTCCTTCTCCTCTAAAGAAAAGACAAGATAATTTGAAGCAAAAAGCCAAGACTTTGCCCTCTGGAGGGATTCCAGGGCTGCAGATGGACCGGGCTGTTCGCAGGGCTGCTGGAAAGCAATTACATTTGCAGTTCAGGGGAAGGGAAGAGGAGGAGGGAGAGTCACTGAACTGACAGCAGGGATAAGAAGGTAGCTCATTAGCACATCATCTTTTCTGCACCCTTCTGTGTGGGAGCAGATCTCCATATGATGACATTCAGAGTCTGGCAGGAATGTCATCCTGGAACTAGTAGGAATTTTTCTGCAAAAAAGTGTGAGCAAGTAGGTTTAAAGAGATCAAAAGTGAGTTCCTCTGTGGTCCAAAGAGCATTAAGGTTCATCCTTCAAGGTTGTTCTCAAACTTCACCACCAGCTGCTGACCTGGAATATGAATATAAAGTGTGGAAGTAATGAGGTATTCATTAAAATAAAAAATACAAAAAACCCACAAAGAAACCAACACCCTTCCCCCCAACCAAAGACCACAAAACCCCAAACCAACCAATCAAAACATCCTCTATGGTGGATGAATTTTTAACTGAACATTAGAATTAGAGAGCTGATCATATACTGAGCAAGTACTTGAGCTTGAAGAATTCTAGCAGAAGCCATGCAAAAAACCTTCTCTTCACGGCATTCAAAACAATTTGGAGAGGAAGTTCTGTGTCAGTGACAGTGGCCTGTTGGAAACCCCACAGTACAGCGGTAATAAAGATATAATACACTTAATTATTCACTAAAGGGTGAATTCCTTATGGACTTATTCAAAAGACTCATGTGACTGCTTAACAGCACTCCCATCCCCTGAGCAGTCTGCATAGTCCCACAGGAAAAGATAGAAAAAGCATACCTTAATTGTTCCCTGAAGGAAAGTTGAGACTGGGAAATGTGTGTCTCTCACATCAGGTAAGCAAACAGTCTGTGCTCTGAGACAGTCCTCAGTGGCAGAGCTGCTCTCCTTTTTATGAAGATTTCTGTTTGCATGTGAAACTATCAGTGTAGGGATCTTGAGTCCTTCTGTTGAAACATGGATGAAGGGACGAAAAATGAACTCATGCCGAAGGCTTTTGAAGCCAGTGAAGCACCAGGTAAACACCCACCCTTCTTATTTTCTCTTAATTCTTCTGTCTCCTCAGTAGAAAGCTTGTCCAGCTCAGTGGAGGAACAGGAGTGCCCGCAGGACCCACAGCGCCATGCTGTGGTAACACCTCTGTTTGGAAAGCAGTCGGCTCCAGCAGTGCGGGTTTGCAGCCAAAGGAACCTCTTCAGTACTGCTTCTTCAGGATTCACTTCGTGTCAGTGTAGCAGCTATGCCATTTGCTTGGGCACGTCCCACTCGGTGCTAAGTGACAGCAAGGTGGAGGGCAGGACTGCACAGAGGTGTTTGTCCTTCATGTTAACACTTACCTCCATGGACAGAGGATCTCCAAGCACTGGACAAACCTGCTGTAACCTACAGGGGATGAACAATGCCTGATGGAGAACACGGTGGACAGAGAAACGGGGGATTCTGCAGAGGGCAGCTGCAGACTGTACAGTAGGAGCTGGGAGAGAAGAGAGGGAATGGATCCCTAACCCCGAATTCCTCCCATCCTGATTTACACAAATGTAACTGTTGGAGTCAGTGCAATTACATTAGTAGGAAAGCTGGCTGAGAAATAAAAAAAATGTCACTTCACCTGTTGTTCTTTGTACTACTAGCAAAGCTTTCTTCACACTCCAGGACAAACTCTATCCAGCTTACAGGAAATTCATGCTGCAGCTGTTCAGCAATGCTTTTTATATAAAACTAAAGCAGAGGACAAAAGGAGAACACAAGATGCGTGCATAAAATACTGCTCAGGTTAATGCAAAGGCATTTTGAACCTGATAATCATTCAGCTCTGCAAAATTACAGGTGAGGCTGCTCAGTACCCTGAAGGCAGACGTGTGCCTGCATGAAGAGGGTTCTCTTTCATTTGGCAACTGCAGCCCTGTGGCATTAGCTGCCACAGGACACAGGGGGACAGCTGGACCAACAGTGTTAAAACAGAGATTGTGTTTATGGAAGGGAACAACTGCACCTAGAAAGATACAGAGCTTGGCATCCACCCTCCTGGGAAATGGCTGATCTCTGCAGGTCTGGTGTGGTGTCTTCTCCTGAGGTATCTATCCTGTGTGGCTGCCTAGCAGTGCCTTGAATGCCTCTGCCTCTCCAGAACATGACTCAAAAAGGTTGGAGAGCTGCAGTTAGTTCTCAGGAAGGAGGAACAAGGTCTAAAGCAATGAAACAATAGTGAAAGAGAAGCAGAGGTAGACAGTGAGAAATCCTTTTCAAAGTAGATGTACACAGTGCAGCTATTTGCAATGACATTCTGATGCCTTTTCTTAGAATCTCGGAATGTTTGCGTTGGAAGGGACCCTAAAGACCATCTAGTTCCAGCTGTCGTGCTATGGGCAGGGACACCTTCCACCAGACCAGGTTGCCCAAAGCCCCATCCAGCCTTGCCCCAAACACTTCCAGAGATGAGGCATTCATTTTTGGTCAGGCTCTGCAACTGCCCACTGCAGAGTCCACCCTCTTTCTCTCTCTCACATTGCCCATCAGGTATTGTTATCTAATTCTGGTGTGGGCTTACAAATACCCCTTAAGCTGTTCTAACTGCCCTTTCACTAGTATAATTCCAGCATGTGTGTGAGCCTGAGAAAAGGAAAACTAAAGCTAACCAGCGACACCCAAAACATCAGTGCTGCAGAAGTGACTAACTGTGCTGGACCCTGGTGACATCTTTAGCCGCACCTAAAGAAGCACATGGTCTGCTCTTCCCACGTGCCTCCAGGCTGCATGGGGGTCAGGCTTCTGAGCCTGCAGTCCTGCTGACAGGAGTGTTGCCTCTCCTGCAAATCTTCAGAAGCTCTCTGCTCCATGGCCTCTCTCCCTGTTTGCCTTAGAGGCACTGATTAAATAGCTGTATGTTAATGAGCCTCTGACAAGGAACACAATGCTGCATGTACAGGCTGCTGTTTGGATGTCTGGAGCTGATTCCTGCCCCCCAAGGGCTCCAGTGCTGCCAAGGACCCCACTGCTGCTGAAGCAGGTGTACAGGTGTCCCCTAAAGCAAAGGGACAACTGAGAAAAGCAGAAAGCTTTTCTGTGCCTTCAAAGCACCAGCTGCAGGGTGGCTGTGCTGCAGCTTTCTGGTTCAGCTATTTTCAGTCAGCTTTGTGATAGTGGGCTGGGGAGAGATGCAACTTGCTCTCTCCCACACAGTGTTAGCCTGTCTTTTGTCACTGAGGAACTCCTCCTGGTGCTGCAGCCCACCAATCCAGCTCATGGCCAGGGAGCACTCCAGGGGAGGGTCCTGGAGTGGGAATCTGGTACTGAGGGGGAACGATGCTGTTTGTTTTCTCCCTGTGCCTGCTGCTCTGCAGTAATGCTCCCCATCTGGAGCTGCAAGCTGAAGCTGAAACATGAGCAGTGACTTTCAGAGAGATGCCCTTCCTGGCTCTGCACACTGGCACTGAATTAATGTGTGTTACCTGATGTGCTGCATCATGAGCCATGCAGAAATTAGTCATTGAAGGCCAGGGTCTAAAACTTCTCTGATCCCTGTGGGCTTTTGAAAGGGTAGAGTTTGGTTTGTCTCTTATAGCTTAGAGAGGGTGTGTCAGGGCTCACCCCCAGATTGGGGTGACCCCAAAAGATGGAAAAGTCTCTCCTCCAACCCATGCCTTCAAAGAAAGACTCAGTAGTCTTCTGTTGTCCGGTCTCAAGGTAAGTTGATTGTGTGTTATCTAAAAGATTTTCTCCCTGAGCTGCTGCGGTCCGTTCAGCAGTCAGGCAAGGGCACACTCCGACACCCAGGGGGCTGGTGTCCTCTTTTATATCATACATTACGTGTTAAATGTTTACAGTTTCCCCACATGTCCATCACCTATATTGAACAGTGACTTTCTACTCTAAACCAATCTGTGAGTGCCAACATCACCAAGAACATGGAGGTTAGGAAGAAGAAGGAAAGAGGACAGGGCACACCCAAGTCCCTCCATCTTAGAACCTCTGACCTCCATGTACAAAACTCAGACCCCTCTGTACAAGGCCTAAAACCCCCCTGTACAGCACTCAAAAACTCTTCTCTCACTTTGTGACTACTTCTACTATAATATCTAAACTTTTGTGAATTCTCGTTCTTCCTGCAAGGTTGGTAAATTGTTCCATGGATCAAGTTCAAAGCCACAGGGGTCTGCGGCTGCATTCCAGGGTCTCAGATGCTTCTGACCTGGGCCCGGAACATCCAAGAGTGTCCAAGGGACATTCTGGGTTCCGACAAGGGTGTTAACATTGAGTCTCATTGAAAATGCCTGAGTTGCCTTCCCTTGGCTGCTGGGGAACGTCCTGGTACCTAGCCTGTACTGTAATGTGGGTTTGGGTGCCACACACCCTCCTCCCATGACTACATCCTGACCTTTGAAGGCAGTGCTTTGCAGTGCCTCAGTGCACTTTCCATGGTCCCTTGTGACCTTGCAATTGGGGTTCCAGAGCTATGCAAAACCTATACACTATGTTAAAAACCCCATTTTAGCCAGACATCTGCAAACTGTGACCATGCAATGATGCATCTGTAATCCCAATATTAGTAAGGGATCCCCGCAGCCACAAATCTTGCAATATTTACCCTCTGTTAGCCCCACTTTTCTGTTCCCCATGAACCACAGTGCACAGGGACAGAGCTTGGTGTGCCTTCAGTTCCAAGAGACCCACAGTTTTGTTCAGTTAAGGTGCCTTGTGACAGGAAGATGTAGTCTGCCACCTACCCTGAGCCGCTGCAGGCTCAGGCTGTGCTGGCTCTACAGACCTCTACTGGCTGAACAGGGCTGCTCAGGGATGCTGTACCGCCGGCTCCCGGGGACTGCAAGACTTGTGGAACTGCTGCAAACACGTGCTCCCTTTTCCTGCTGCTCTCCCCACTCTCTGGTACAGATGAACATACTCAGCTTTCCCAAGAGAAAATCTGAGTGCAACAGCTTGTCCATGGTGAATAGCTCCTTCCACACCAGCACTCTCTCCTCTCTCAGAGGCTGCCAGTTTGGATTCACCTGGCAGGATCCATTCCTCCCCAGCCTGTTTTCAGCAGTGTGCCCCACAGGTACTCATTGTGGGAGAGTTTATTCTAAATATAATGTACAGAAAGTGCCCTTTGCCTGCACAGATTTCTCATAAGAATCCCCAGATTGAATGGTCACAAAGTTTATACTGCTTTATACTGCTTTATACCACTTGTAGTGGTACAGTTTTATTGCCAGGTTTTAGTAAGAAAACACTTAGTACAAACATGCACATTGTGTTCATTCAGGGTCAGCTAGAGAAATCAGCTTTTGTTTCTATGTTACAAATCAGTTATTGCCACTTCCATGTCTCCACTCTGAAGTTTAGAATGCCCAGGGTCTTTCCTGTGTTGCATCTGTGAAACATCTGAATATTATGAAAGCTGCAGCAAAGGACAGGTCCTTCCTCAAATACTTTACAGTTTAAACAGACTGAACAGGCAAAAGGTGAAGGAACAGGAATGTTGGTTTTTGTTGGGTTTTTAGTTTTTGTTGCCTACTGTAGGTGAGATGTATGGAAATAAAAGTACCAGCTTAAAAGTACCATACCTCTGGTGTATGTCTGCAAAGCTATTTATTTTTCTTCATATTTGAAAAGTGGTAACACAACACAGTAAATAACTGGCAATATATATTATCTGGGTCAGGCCCTGAACTGGGTACTGGAGGGGTAGAAACACCTGCTAAGGCCCCTTACTGGGGGAAGGGACACCTTCTAGGGGCCATGAGTTCCTTGTGTGCTTAAACAAGGGTGTAAAGAGTAGTAGGAGGAAGGTTTTCTTCCTACCTAAGCCAGGGACCACACCTCAGCTTTAGGGGCTGTGGCATTCAAGGAGAGACTGAGAGGGCTCTGCTGCCTCAGGTACCAAAACAAGACTGGGAACATCACTTTATTACAAGTAATGAGAAAATACCACACACTAATAAGCCCTAAATAAAGTGGAGAAAGGCATAACCAGAAGTGTCTGGATGTTGAAAGCAAATTCAGCGATGGAAGTGGAAGCATTTCTACCACGGGGGTGATGAGGCACTGGGGCTCGCTGCTGGAGACCACATAAATCCCTTGTTCTCTGATGCCTTCATGTGAATTCCCAGAGTGTTTGCTTTAGGCAGCTTGGTGCCAGGTGTCTGAGTAAGCAGAAACTCCAGTGGCAGAGAGGGTGTCTGTAGAGATGGGCCCCATGAGTCCCTCATGTCACCACCTTCTCTGTCCAGCTGACTCACGGTGTGCAGGGTACCTTGCTGCATTCTGCTGGCTCGCAATAAAACCCTGGGAATTATCAGCACTTAATTTTGTTCTCTCCCACTTTATGGAATGTGTGAGAATCACTTCTTTAGATTGGGACTGGGCGCCCAAGTGGGCAGGGAGAGGGCAGGTGACCGTGGAGAGGGCTGTACTTCACGTGGCAGCCAGGAGCACACTCTGCCACCAGGACAGTGTCCATGATGGTGTTTCCGTAGGAGTCGAAATGGGGGTGCTGGGAAGCTGGTTCAGGCCTGGGAAAAGCAGTTGGCATGGTCATAATCAGGCAGGAAACGGGAAATGGCGTTGTGAGGGAACAAACAGGAAGCGATGATGGCAGAACAGCGCGGCCCAGCGTGGGCTCCAACTCAAGGAAAACGCTGCTCCGCTGTGAGGGAGGTGGCGGGAGCAGTGTCTGCTCTGCACCACTGTGTCCTGCACCACGCTCCTGTGCCCAGAGCTGTTTATCCTTAGCAGCTACTTAAACAATAAGACCAAACCGGTAAAGGCTTGTTTATGCTTCCGCAGCCTTGAGGAGACTGAAGGATGTGAACGAGCCCTTACAACATCCTTCTAAGCCGCATTAGCATTAACAATTCCACCTCATATGTCAGGAGAGAGAAACGGCCAGCCATAGAAACAGAGACCTCCTCAAGGACATGTAGGGGTTAAGTGTCTGCATCCCACTCCCTTCAGAGAAGCACTGCTTGCTCCTCAAATTCATGCTTTGGGATGCCTCTTGCACAGCTCAAACCATCTTAAAAGCTGTTGTCAGGTTTCAGTTAACGACATTGACCCTTCCAGGCATCATCCTTCCCCCCAGTTATTTCGGATGCCTTTGAAGGAGCAAACATTGGAAGGATTTACCTTTCTCCGTGAACCCTAGATAAGTCACACGGTTGGCTTAAACGAGACGCTTCACGCTTGGATGGCTGCAGTGAGGTGAGATGAATCTGCATCTGCTGGAGATGACTGAGAGCAGATTGTGCAGCAACTGCCAAAAGGCAAGGCAATTCTTCCTCCTCATGTTTGAAAAATGTGTATCTGATGCAAGGGTTCCTTAACATGACTGTCTCCATGAAAAAGGAGATTTTTTTGAATTTTAAGCACACAGGTATTTCTACCTCCTCCTAGGATGTAAGTGAACTCTACCTCCAAAAACCTGGACAGGCACTGTGAATTGTATCTACAGTTTTGAAGAACTTCAAAAACCTCCTCCTAAGCAACTTATGACAAACATAAATACCATTAAAAGCATGAAAATCAGTGTAGTCTTAATGAAAGGAGAGGGTTGGGAGGAAGAAAAGAGCCGCTGTACTATAAGGAGACATGAGAGGACGGGAAACTATTGATGAAGAAACAAACACCAGGACCTGGTGGGCTGAATTGAAAGAGGGGATTAGAACAGAGCCATTTCTTTTTTAATTACCATGCTTTTATCTCATGTGGGTTTTTACCCCCCAGATACATGTTGTTCAAATTGTCTTTTGTTTCTTTGTTGACAATCTTCCAGAGAACAAATGAGTTTATGATCAAGAAAAAAATGCTTTGGCAATGCTTTGGCATTTTCTGCCAAAGCAGAAAATGTAAGGCAAATATTAAACAGTGTTAATAGAGGAGTACTTTCAAATGCACAGTGATTCATATCTGCATCAGTAATTTCAACCCTCCTCACAAACCTCTGTGGGAGCCGTGTGCCCTGTCGGAACCCAGAATGTCCCTTGGACACTCTTGGATGTTCCGGACCCAGGTCAGAAACATTTGAGACCCTGGAATGCAGCCGCAGACCCCTGTGGCTTTGAACCTGATCCATGGAACAATTTACCAACCTTGCAGGAAGAACGAGAATTCACAAAAGTTTAGATATTATAGTAGAAGTAGTCACAAAGTGAAAGGAGGAGTTTTTGAGTGCTGTACAGGGGGGTTTTGGGCCTTGTACAGAGGGGTCTGAGTTTTGTACATGGGGGTCAGAAGTTCTAAGATGGAGGGACTTGGGTGTGCCCTGTCCTCTTTCCTTCTTCTTCCTAACCTCCATGTTCTTGGTGATGTTGGCATTCACAGATTGGTTTAGAGTAGGAAGTCACTATTCAATATAGGTGATGGGCATTGGGGGTAAACTGTAAACATCTAATACGTAATATATGATATAAAAGAGGGCACCAGCCCCCTGGGCATCGGAGTGTGCCCTTGCCTGACTGCTGAACGGACCGTAGCAGCTCAGGGAGAAATCTTTTAGATAACATGTAATATGTATTATGTAATATGCAATAAACATGTAATAAACTACCTTGAGACCGGACAACAGAAGACTACTGAGTCTTTCTTTGGAGGCACAGGTTGGAGGAGAGACTTTACCACCATCCCGGGCTCACCCCAACTCGGGGCGAGTTCCGAGAGTGCCCCAGTACAGGGATCACCACAGCTCTTGCATGATGCCAGGAATGGCCAAATCCTGTTCTGACTGGTGAAGGCCTCTCCAGCTATAAACCTAACTCTCAGCAGATCTGTTTGGATGTTAAATACAACTTAGTTCAATTTAATTTATAAAAACACACATGGTGTCTCTGTGACCTTCTAGGCAGTTAGTTGAAAATATAATCACCAAAACCACTGTGAAGCCAGCAACAAATCAGCTATAAATAATTCAACAAATAAGCTATAAAGTACAGCTAAAAGATGTCATCACCAAACAGCCTCTCCTCAAACTGCATTATTTCCTCCATTAAATGTCTATTTGCAAAACATGATTATGAGCAAGGTGCTCCTTTTGAACCTTGGGACTCTCCCTGGGGATGACCTGATCTTCACACTGAGCAGCTGGCAGGGTGGGTTGGCTGCAGGGATAGATGGAGTCTGAGCACTGTCTCCAACTTGGTTGGCAAGAGGAAAGACAGAATGCTTGCAGAGGAAATGAAGGATTAAGCCCTTCCATGGTGGTTATGTACTATACTGCTATGTCTGTGAGAGGCAAGTCCATCACTATTCTACAGTCTGTGGAAGAGATAAAGTAGTCATGGGATCATCTGTGTTACACAGGTCACACAACACCCAGGGCTATGTTATCCCCAGGTGTAGAGCCCTCTGTGTGCCTTAGCTGTAGGTGTCCCCTCTCACATGACATGTCAGCCAGAAGTGACCCAGTCAGAGGGGAGGATGGTGAGATGAAGACTTGGGCAGCAGGAGTTATTTTTCCAGTCCATTCCATGCCCTGCACTTTTAAACTGGATCTACTCTTCCCATCCAGGGGAGCACTCCTGCAGCGGGGAGCTGTGCAGAGCCTGTCACCACCGAGTTCCTCAGGGACATGTGTGGAGTGCTGCTGGAAGGCAGTGAAGACCTCTGGGTGGCAGTGACTGCTGGGTGAGCTGTGTAAGCAGATCAAGGGCGTGTTTCTTTCCCTTTGCATCTCCCGAGGGGTGAAAAGCTCGTTGGAGGGGACAACTGATGTATCTGAGAATGGAGCACCTGGGGAAGCTGATGGTCTGTCATCAAGATCTAAAAGGGAGGAAACAAGGGTACATTCCACAAAGTACAAAGGTCCTTGGAATCAAATGCTGAGTGGAACAATTGCATTGGCATCTGAAATTATTGCTGTGTACACAATCAATTACCTGATGGACCAGAGAGTTCCATCCTAACCCTGCAGCATGATAGACCACTGTGCTGCAGAAATAAGCCCCAGAACTGTACAGGGGCAGAGGAGCTAGGATGGCAGTGGTAATGCCCAGCAAAGGCAGGAGAAAGAGAAAGGGTAGCTTTATGGTGCTGGGTAACACCATTTCCCAGAGAAGGTCTGAGAGCAGAGTAGGATGGTTTAGAGCAGATGCAAGAGTGATCGAGGAGAAATCTCACTGCTTTGGGTGTCACTGGCCAACCTGCCAGCTCTGGGAGCTGAGCTGGCAAAACCTAAAAAGAGAGAGCAAGACTTAGGGAGGGAGAGGCACAACGAGGGCAGGGAACCTTGATGGTGAGGGTGTAAAATTGAAGTTGTGAAAACAGTGAAGTGTGACAGAGGGCCAATGAGTGATGTCAATTCTCCACAACTGGAGTTTGGATTGAGAGCAAAATGTGCTGGGAGTGTCATATTTGCTGCGTAAAACCAATGTGTATTTATGGGTCAGGTATGGGAGATAAGGGAATGACAGGCAAACACAGATACGTAACTGTCGCTTAGGCTGCTGTAGTGAAGGTTTGTTAGTGAACATTTTAGTATAAATTAATGAAAGAAACGACTGAGGAGCAATGAAAATACCTGATATGCATTTTTTACAGAGATAGTTTCAGCTGTTGGACTAGGTGGCTGCAATTGCACGGTAACTAATTTACTCTTCCTCAGCAGCTCTTTCAAGGCTGAAAGCTGTTGCTGATCAAGTCTTGTGCATGTCCTGTATCGACCCTAACTTCTACAAGCACCCCTCACCTACACTACCTGAAGTAAACTCCGTGCCCTGTGCCGTGTCCTGCTGCGTGTTGTCTCAGCACCAGTGGGTGCTATAGCTACGGGTATATCCCAGCATCTGTCTCCCTTCAGCAGCCGAGTCGTCAGAGGAAAGTGATGCAGGGCTGGAGCTGAACATGAAACAACTCAGGGGAAGCACTACCCGAGGCAGTACCTCTCTTACTCATTCCAGCTCCAAAATTATTTATACTGGAGGGCTCTGTGTGACTGTGGAAAAGTTTTTAACAGGTTCTAATACAAGGAAACATGAAAGAGTTTCTCAGAAGCAGAGTCCGTTCTTAAAATTGTTGTTTTGTCACATGGATTTCAAGTGATTTTGTGCAGTCTTTTAAAAGTGAATGCCAAGTTTAGCTGCAGTCCTTGTACCAAATCCATAATCTTACCATAGTTACTGCAAATTATACTGAAAGCAATAAACTGTACAGTTTGGTCTGAGAAGTCTGTAAGCTTGTCAAGAGCTTGTTAGGAGAAAAGGCACTGCTTATCATGATATTTTGGTCCTGACATAGTCTGTGGTCCTCAAGAGGAATCTCTGAAACTGAGGTTGAGGAGTCTTTAGAGCCAGAAGGATCTCAGCTCCGCCTGGGGAATTCACACTCCATGGCTCAGAGATGTACTCACCTGGGGGGAGCCAGGCTGCTGAGCAGTCAGAGCCCTCGGTGAGGAAGGTTTTGGCCAAAGATGTGGGTTAAATCCAGGTCATATTATGTGTTCAGCTAACTTTCTTGTGGTTTCTTTGGCAAGGACTTGGGGATATGCACACGTGCAGAGATTCACATATGCTTTCCATGTCCCCCTGTGTGGAAGCAGGCACTGCTCCTGTTTTTCCTGTGTAGGATCTGTGATCTATTCCGGTAGCTGCATCGTGCCGTGCTGCCTCCAGTAAATATTCACAGATTTCCTTGTAAGATGATGCTTTTTTTTTCCCCCCCTCTCTCCTGTGTGGATACACAAAGGCATGTGTTGTACCTGCTTTGCCCCATGGGATCTACATAATCAGGTCCACAGTTTTAATGGATTTCAACTCCTTTCTGTCTATGGGTACAGTTTCCTGTCATGTTTTGAGCAGGAAGAGCCGAGTCTTTTTTGGTCTTAGCACTCCTGCTTGCCTAGGCATTGGGAAGAGTTCTCTGTCTATTTTCCTGTTTGATTTTTGTGTGTGTTTTGTTTTAAGCAGAACAGAGTGCATGTGTGTATGTAATCCATGTGCTCAATTAAGAGAGGCATCTGTTGGGTTTATTTCACATTGCCGAGGAAGGACTGCAAGCAGGGAGCATCTGCTCAGCTTTTTGTCAATGGCTTGTTTTTCATAATTTGCTCTACAGGGTGAATGTTTGGGGAGGGGGAGGTGGCTTTTTATTTCTGAGTTTCATCTTAAATTTATTTCTTATGGTAGCTGGGGAAATTGGCTGGGATTTGAAAGTTAATTTTGCTGTGAAAAGGTCTAAAGTGAGAGAAACAAAACCATCCAAAGTAAACAGTATTTATGTAACCCTAATAATGTACTCAGAAGAACCCTTATGAATCGTTATTTGCAGTATTTTAATGACGAAGTAAAAAGAATTTGTTATGGTGCTTTTTAAATGTCACTGGGGTTTTTAATTTTTCTTTTTTTTGGAAAAAAAATAGCAAATTTTGCTTAGATTTTATTTTGAGGAAAGATAGGAAAGGCATCCAATATTCAGATGATTTTTGGCACTTTGTCAACAACAACAAAACCCCCTGATTTTAAAATAGAGCAGCAGTAGTTTCCTGCTCTTATAGCTTTGCTTTTGTGCACTCAGATCTTGGATGTATTGCACCTAGCTGATTTAGTGAGAGACTTAATTGCCTGTAAATGTATGTGCTTCAAAGGCTACTAAACCTGCTGGGAGTGTTTATGCAAGTGTGCTTTTTACACTTTTTTTTGTGGAAATGTCCTCCAAAAGGGCTGTAGAGGGTAATGACTTTGTGATGCCCCGGGAGGACACAGCTGCTGATGTAGTGTAGGGAACTCAGGAGGAGAAAGCCTGAAACTCCCCCTAATCCCACAAGTGAAAGACAAATCTTACCCCTTGCAATCAAACAAACAAGGGTACAATCTTACATGTGTAGGTGTAGATGCTGTGCCAGAGTAACCTGTGGACTAGATTTGGATCTTACTAAAAGTGTTTAAAGAAATGGGCTTAAAAGAGATGGTAATAGTGTTTTGTTCTGTAAGTGAACCCCAAGACAATGCATTTATTAAACCACTTTGAAATGGTATTAAATCATGAGTTGTCAGGGGAGAGGAAGAGTGAAGCATTAATAAAAATAACTTTCCTGACAGTTCAGTCCCACACCATAGCAAGAGAATGTGTGTATATATATACACGTGTGTGTATATATGTTATTTAAATATTATCTATCACAATATAAATACGTATAACATTTCAAAATGTCAGATGAATGCCACTCAGCTGAACAACTTTGTTGGCATGTGTTAACACTGTAACTTTTTTTAATAAAAAGCAGCTGACATCAGTTGGTGTGAAAAATGTAAATGCAGGACTGCAGGGACCAGGCAGGAGATGTTACTTCTGGGGGGCTTCGCTAACTTTGGCTGTCACAGAATAACATGTGTAAAAGGACAAACCACAACAAACTTTGTAGTAGCAGGAAAGTATTTTCATTGCTTGAAAAAAAAAATAAAATTCAAACTTTGTCATCACATTAAAAACATTACATGAGAAGTAATAAACATATTTACACTTCTGTTTTGATTATAAATATACATTATATACAAAATAATGTTATAAAACGTAGAAAGTTCAGTGCTTCTGATTTTTTTTAAATTACTGAAATACTAGTCTTCAAAATAAACTACAAACAGACAAACTAAAACCCATATTATTGATTTCTGAAGGTCATCTTCAAAATGGTCCTACGTGGTCAAAGCAGAAGGTCAGTAGTGGACAATATGAAGGGATCTTGTCTGCACAATTCAAGGGAGTAGATGGGCTAGTCCAACAGGCTTTACAAGGGCAGGAATATCACTGTCAGAGAGATAGCACAGTCCAGGTTTCCTCTAAGAGATCTTGTTTCTCCCTCCTCATTCTGCCCCACGCCCTGGTCTCATTCATGAGTGTCACGGCACTTTCCACTGCGGTGTCCGGTATTATTGCTGTAAATATGTATAGAAGAAAGGAGCTTCTGCCTGCCTCTGGTTTCCAGGGACAGACACAGCATATTTTCCATGTAGCAGTGGGTGGGTGTGAAAGAAACAGAATGAGCCTAAAACCTTCTAACTTCAATCTCCACCTGTCTAGGCAGAGGGCATCTCAGTGGGTGCTTCACTACTGGGCATTTAGAACCAGGATGAAGAACAAGAGTTGGAGTTTTGCAACCAGATGGAGAAATGGGGGAGGAGTAAGTGGGTTGTGTCACACTGCTGCTGCTTCTTCAGAAAGTAACAGCTGCAATTTTGAGACTATTTGCAGTAAAAGGTGGCACCTAATTCAGAAACACTACATAAACCCCCGAATTTGTATCAAAATAAGGCAGGGAGAAGAGAATGAGGAAGGAGAAAAGAAGTAATGTCTATTCACAATCACTGGTAGTGCAAAGGGCATGAACACAGCTGAGACAGCTCAGCACATAAAGGTTCTAGAAGCTGATTGACTTTAAACGCATTTGTAAGGCCTTATATAGAGCTGGGATCACCTCCTCCCTATCAATGGGGACGAGGCAGTACACATTCCTTATCACAACTTCCACAAAAACCATGTTCCACATCGTGGCTTGAGTCAATCAGTTCTCCAAAGCATCGCCAAATGAGCTGACATGTAAATTCAGTTTTCTTCTTTCCTCCTCCTCTCACCCCTTACACAGTCTCCAGTACATGCATCAGGAGAGAAGGGATGCAAATGGATGATTAGCAGGAAGTATCAACCACCTCTGCCCAGTACTGTTCAGGTAACTGCAAAAAAAGCAGTCAAGTTTGGGCTTGTTAGATTCTCTTGACACATTATAGGCACTTTTAAACCCAGAAAAAATTGAGACCTCATTTATACTGTATCCATTATCTGCATAGCAATGTGTCTTGCTTCGCACCTTCCATGGCAACACCTGTGACAGTTATGTGCCTCCTTAACTACCAGCACCTCCCATAACCAGAGTTCTGGAAAGCCAGGGGTCTGTCCATGAGGAACTGGCCTCAGCATCTTTTAAAACACCAACACTTTTAACCTCTCTCTTCCCTCTGCCTCCCCTTTTCAATAGCAAATGCGATTTCTGGTATCAAACTTCAAACAAGGGCAGTAAGAACAAAAAGGTGTATTGCATCTTTCAGTAAATTCACAGTCTGTCCAGTTCACTCAGTTCCATCCTCCGCCTGAGAGCAGCAAGTTGCATGTAATTAAAAACAGTCCAATCCAGTTCTGAATTGTAAACAATGCAGCAGGAACGTCCATCTACTGGCATCATCAAATCTGAGGTGCAAATGGTCTGATCTTCAGTCTTATACCTGTCAGGATATAAAATAACACCAGGAATGAGAAGGAATCACGGCATATAGAGTAGTGCAGAACTAACAAACTATAATTTAGCTATGTCAAACCAAAGCAATTTAAGCCAAACACTACGCAGTTTAACTCTCAGTGCTTAATGTTTTCAATTGGGTCCAGAGGCAAAGCATCACCAGCAAAAATAAAATAGTCATGTGTGTGATGAGTGGCCTCTCTACCTGGACTGAGGGGGAGAATGCTTACAAACCTGGGAGCTTAACATTAGGGATCTGTAAAAAAGTATATGGTATAGTTAAATAGCTTGTGTTTAGAAGCATTAAGCCTGAATGGTGTGCAGAGAGATTTTAGGGGTTGTCATTCTGAAAACAGAAACATTTTTGGAGATGCCTGATGTAAATTTGGGAGCCTAGCTTTGGTCAGCAAAATCTCTGAAGATACAGTATTTAGGTCACTTAATGGAATGCAGCGTCTAGCTGTCATTTCTATCTCTGAATCCTTTCACTTAGTCTTAAACTTTTAATATTGTTGGTTGACTTGTGTTCCAGCTTGCTTTCAAGGGGAAATCTGATATCCCCCTTGGAAAGGGAGACTGACTCCTGCAGATCTGACTTCATAGATCACTGGTGAATGGCACAGCAAGCTTCTCTTTCCTACAGGCTGAAATTAGTCCTGAAGATGACTACACTGAAGAAGGCAGGCATTGGTTAAAGTCAAATTGCCTTTAACTTCCACTGAGACTTTTTCCAAAAGGCTGGTAGTTCTTCAGGAACTATTTGGTTCCTCAATATCTGCTTTTCAAAGTCTTTAAAGTTCAGTGTTAGGCCTTTCCTTTTTTTGTGTATCCAACTTTTCAATATAATGTAAAAATTGAGATGTTTTTATCAGTAACAGCATTAACTGCTAGAAAATATGTAGCTGGAACTTAAATGCTAAGAGGTTGAAATTACCTTATAACAGACTTCCTAAATGGCTGTTATGCCTATCCACTAACACATCCTGCTACCTTCCATCTTCAGCTAGAAATCTATAGCTTTGCCTGTTTCCACAGAACAAAGATTATCCATTGTAGTCACAGGAAAAAACATGGCTTTATATCAATGGGCCTAAGAATGATTATTATTTCCATTTTTTCTCTGACCACCTATTTAATCCTACAATATGCTGGATTTTTATGGGCTGATGTTCTGTGTTTTCATCTATCACTGACTTATCTATGCCCAAAACCTCTGGTTTAATAAAGTCAGAGCGGCTTATTTTTTTATTTTCCCCACTGTATGTTCTGTGTAGGCCACAGAAGAGGAGAGGAAAATGCTGGAAGCACCATGATCCCTGGAAATAAAGGAACCTTCTCAGATACAATACTAAAGGATAATTTACCCTTTTACCTTGTGAATTTTTGCCTGTCCACCTCTGTACTTCCTTACCTCTGTGGCTATGATGCACTCATTCCTTTCTTCTGTTATCACAAAGACGGACTGGTACATTGAATCCCTCGGAGAGCATATCGCTGATATTCTGCATTCTGGCTTTTCACTAAGGCAGGGCAGAGAAAAAAAGAACATTAGCTGATTACTGACAAGCCTGACTCTCAAAATCTACCATGAATATGGAGCACTGGAACGAGATAGCCATGAAGGTGTGGAAGAGAAGTGCATGGGATCAAGTTTCACACGTTCTGTGTCTGCTGGGATATTATGCTAGAGAAGGAAATAAGGAAACAGCGAGAGCTGTTCCTCCTATGCTCCTGCCATGTCCAACCTAACAGCGGGTTCCTCAGAGCCCCCGGTGTAACAACCACACCCAGATCCCAGACAAGACCTTCAGTACATGAATCAGAAGAATGATAAGCCACTGAACACCTGCCCTTTTCTCCTTTTGAAAAAGAGTAGTTGGTTTCACTCCATCATTCTTCTCAGTAAGCAGATCGTCTTGCCTTCTTACAAAGAGAAATACTTATTTTTAATCACTGTATGCCTTTACTGTTGTTCCTCCAAGATCTACTGACACAGAGGAAAGATACTTCTTACTTTCACCACTGGTCTAGCCACTCCGGGTTCCTTCACAGTATCCATACTAACAGCACCCTGCACAAACACTCAAATTAATTGACTTAGCTAAGGACAGCACTTGGTTGTGACACATGTACTTCAATATGAAGATTCCTGGCTTTGATCTGGTTTGTTTTGTATATTATCTGCTTGAGGTTTCTTTTTCCCTCATATGCTCACCTGCTCCTAGACTGATATGAAGATGAGTGGCTTTAAGAAAGACTGTAATAAAAACTGCATTCTCACCTGTGTAGTCGGAGGGGAGACTTCTCTCCTAAACACTTTTCACTTTTGTAATATTTATCTTCCGGTGTCCCTCTACTTGTCAGGTCTTTTACCAGATTGTAGTCCAGTTTATGGTTCTTGGGTTTGTAGTTTGATTTCTCCAGCCCACAGTCCACTTCAAGGTCTTTATTTTTATTGGTGTTTTTCAGCTGGGAAGCTGGAATGAGATTGTCCTTCTGGAAGTCAGACAGGTTGTTCATTGTCTCCAACTCCTGCTCTGGGTGCATCCTCATCTGCCTGATGACCATTGCTATCATGCAGAACAGTATAAGCAAAGCCACCAGCCCCACCCCCATGGATATAGCAATCCAGGGGACTGGTTTAGGAGGAAGTGTAACAGGCACTGAATAAACTGGCAATTCACAGCGGTTGCCCATGAAGCCAGAAGGACAGTAGCAAACAAAGTTGGCACTATAAAGTCCACTGTAGCATGTGCCTCCATTCTCACATGGCCCAGAAGCACACTCATCTCTGGTTTTGATGTCACAGTTCCTGCCACTGTAGCCTGGCATGCATGTGCAGGTGTAATCGTTGATTAGATCATGACAAGTTCCCCCATTGGAACATGGGTTTCTGGCACAATCATTGATGTTTATCTCACATTTCTGACCAGAGAAACCAGCCCGACAGCGGCACACACGAATCTGCCCAAGGTAAAAGCAACTACCATCTGAGGGGGAAAAAAGTAAAATAAAAATTAGTTTGCAATGCACTTCACTCAGAAATCTAAACCCTTCTCCAGGCAGCATGCTATACTACCTCAAGGAGAGAGAGGTTATTTTACAAAACAACCACACATCTAGAAATTCATTCTAATTTACCTAATTGTATCACTGTGCCTTAAAATTATGCCCCTTCTAAATATGTAATAGAGTTAATTTAACTTAATTCTGCCATCTTCCCCACCATATGATAAAACTCATGCATTGTTTTGTTGCATAGAAAATGCCAGTGGAAGTCCCGCCCCAGCAAGAGACTAAAATTAGGGTGGATGTGGAATACAGTGGGGGAGAGAGACTAATGTTCTAGAGGAAGAGTAGAGGTCAGATTGGATTTCTATCACTTCTGCACTGAAAAGCACAAATGAGTCAGAGTCATGAGATTTTTTGATTAAAAAGACTCACCATTTGCACATGGGTTGCTTGTGCACCTGTCTACTTTTTTTTCACAGTTTGACCCTGTGAAGCCGAAAGGGCAAATGCAAGTGTAGCTGGCCCCTTGCTCCTTTTCCAAGCACGTGCCACCGTTGAAGCACGGAGAATCTATACATGTCAGAGCGCTGTGCTCACAGTGAGTGCCATAGTAGCCAGGGGGGCACAGGCAGTGATAACCGTTCTCCATATCCTGCAAAACACAACATTAGGCCACTGTTATTTCATGGAAACAAGCGACAGCTCCCTGCACGCTTAGTTCTGGTCAGCAGCAAGTGCTGTTCAGTCCCCTCTCATCCACAGCCTGATGTGGCAAAAGCAACATCAGGAGAGTAAACAGCTGCAGGTTGGACTGTGAGGGACAGAGCTGCGGATCAGCCGTACTCAGCACACAGGAGTAATCGTGCAGCTACACACGCAGCGCAGACGCAGCACACAGGCAGCTACACAAAAACATTGCTAACACCACTACTGTCTAATGGCATCCAGAGGTCTTCCCAGATGTCTTCCCACAGCAGAGTGGTATGTGTTGACCTCACAGTTGTGATCAGGCTATTTTTCCTCAGTGTGAGAGCCCTTTTTTATTTCACAAGGGATTAAGTTGCTTTGGCTTGCCTAAGTCCCACCACTTACATCATAACAAACTGTTTCTTCTTTCCAAGTACTGTATGTCCAAGGCTTTGGGAGAAGGGAGGTAGGGTCTTGTGCTTTAATCTAAAAATTGCATTGGCTTTAATCTAAACATACATCAGATTTCATTTGATATCTATAATCAATCAGCCTTTAGCAATCCATCATTGGTAAGAATCCACCATTAAGCGGATCCAAAACCAGGCTGAAACACTAAACTACGAGAATCCAAAAGTGTGGAATTCTGTTTTACAGAAAGTTTTAGCTGATTGCCCCCATATTGTTTGACACTATCTTCTCACTTTCTATAGCAAAAAGCAAAATTTTCTTTATTTGCTATTAAAATGCATACTTAGTGCATTTCTGTAGGAACAGTTGTTTGAGAAGCTTATTTTTAACAGAACTGCTCCCTCATCAACCCTGAATCTTGCCAAGTTCTCCTAATGGCTGCCACAGAAACCCAAGGATCAGTTGACTAGTTCTAATCTAGATGATACATCTCCTCCTGTAACAGACTTCCTCCCCTGACACCTCTTGGAGAGGGTTCAGTATGATAGCTGTGAGCATCAGCAATGAACCTGCGTCCTATCGAATTCCCATTATGTTGTTACAGAACCATTTCTGAAAAGGTACACCGGGGCTTACTTCACGCAAAGGCTTTACATTTAAAATGCCCCTACCGTGCAACTGCCACCATTCCTACAGGGATTGCTGTCGCACTCGCTGATCTCGTGTTCGCAGTCGACGCCGGTGAAGCCGGGTTTGCACGCACACGTGTAGCTGCCCTGGCCAGTGTTCATGCAAGTTGCTCCATTTTTGCATGGCCTGTGGTGAGTGCAGTAGTTCAGATCTGCAAAGACACCAGGAGTTAGGAGAACGTCTTTGACAGCTGAGAAAAGAAATACATACCAAAAGGCTATAATCAAGAAAAAAGACAGAATTTCCAATGAAGCATTTCATTTTGGTATCGATGGGAATACTGGAGATTGTTATCCAGGTTATTATCAGTCATAATGACATTATGATCTATTACTTGAGCTCTGAATTTTGAGAGAGCTGGCAAAAATATAACTCTCTCAGAGTTTTCGTATATTCTCCCCTTTTGTGGACATAAAACTCTTAGCTGCAATGGGTACCAAACTGGAAAATGTACTTCATAAGCGTGTGTTCTCTGAAACACACACCACAGCACTATGGACACTTCATGTGCAGCATGCTACACACTAAAAGAGTGAGCCCCATCTTTAAAAGGCGTGCTCTGAGGCACATTCTGTAAAGGCAGTGAGGAAAAACAAAAGATGTTTTGGCTTTGAGATTTAAACAAACGCTAGAAATCTCTTCTTGTTTATTTGCTCTCTTGTTATAGATGTTAGTAGATTAAACTGTCAAATGCCCTGCCAAGCTTGATAGTTTTATTTTTTTTCCTTTAAATTTGAGACAGAGGTTAAGCATAAGTTCATAGGACATAAGTAAGAAAAGCTTTATTATCTCTATAAATACTATAGAGTAATTTGAATGCAACTGGTTAATAGATAACTATAAGCAGAAAAAAAAAATCTGCAACTTTACTTTTCCTGCTTAATTCCAGCCTTCACCATCTTAATCCTATAACTGTCCTGGAAACACTTAAACTGCTTTGAGCACTTAATGATCTCAGTGCCAGCAGTGTATATATGGCCTTGAGGACATGACTGCTCAGCTGGCTACGGTTCAGTGATTCAGTGGGTTGAATAGGTGGAAGTGGTCTGGTGTACCTTAAAATGGAACCTGTACTTTTCATTCTTGCTTACATGATTTTTCTCTCATGCTCCAGACTTATCATATGAGTTAACTTCCTTCTATGCAAAATAAGGAAGGCCCAAATGATAGTGGTTACTGCTGCTGGAAACTATTTACTAAACTCTTATACTTGTACAAGGAATAAGTTAAACTTTGCTTGAGCAGGCAGAAAGCTCATCCAGATTGTTAGGTCTTTCTCCAAGAGAAACTTCTTTTGCAAGAGAAAAACTGCAGCTACCAAAAAGGTTTCCTTGTTTTCAGACAAAATTACTACAAGAACTGGTATGTAAGGCTGCAGTGCTACAAACTGATGCCTGTGAAGATGTACCTTGGGTAATTTAATTCCAGATCCAGTGCGTCAGATTCCTTAGTACTAAGGAGTACCCAACCTAGAGCTGTAAGTGCAAGCTTCAGAACTAACCTTGATCACAGAAGAGGCCACCCCATCCTTCATCACATATGCACTGCCACTGCGTTTTACAAGTCCCGTGGCGGCAGCCTATATGGGGAATGCATTCATCACAGTAGCGGCCTTGCCAACCAGGACGGCAGCTAAAAGGAAAGTCCAATTAAAACATTAATGACATGGAGAAGAGTTTAAGTTTCTATTAAAAGGTGACATTTTAACTGATGTTCAGACTGCAATTGCCATCTACTCACATGCACTCGCCAGGCTTGTTGCAATACCCATTCTGTTCGGTACATCCAGCCAGACAGATGGCTGTGAAGAGAACATAAAAAAGCATAAATGTTTAGGTAAATACACATGGCGCTATAGAATACACTTTTATGGGACAAAAAGCTTTTTAAAAACACTTTTAAAAGAGTTTTACACTTTCAAAGCTTTGTTTTAAAATTTCTTGGTATGGGGAGTTCTGGAACAGGAGGAAGTGAACAGGGAGCGCCAACACTTGACAAGTTGTCCTTTAGTTTTTTCTGTTTATGCAACAAACGTGAACTCTTGCAACTCTTGTTAGAAAAGCAGCAAGAGAAAGCGGTTTTGGCTTGTGCTAATGAAAGGCTGAAAAAACCCAATGATACCCTGAGCTGAGAGTAAATGTTCCCACTACTACACTGCAACACCCGTCTCATGTCTTTTGGCTGCAGGAAGGGTTGGTGGCAGACTTTGTGCGAGCAAGCTGCTACCCTTTTACCTTGCAACAGCTACTGCTATTCAGGGCTATCAGCCAAGGTCCCTTTCCTGCCAGTTCGCTCTTTGCTGCTAAGGCTCGCAGAGGTGCAGCACAGCGCTGGGCGGCTGCAGCCAAAGGGGGCAAAGTCCTCAGCGCGCAACTTTGCCTCCCCAGACAGGGAGTGGAGAGGTCGCCACGAAAACACGGCCCGGGCCACGGGCGGCCTCCGTGAGCTTTAGAGCCGCCGCCCGCCGCGCCGCGCCGCGCTGCCCCCCGCCCGGCTGCCCGCGGCACTCACGGTCGGTGCAGTACTCGCCGGCCCAGCCGGGCAGGCAGGCCAGGCTCCCGTCCGCCGCGCACACGTAGTGCCCGAAGCGGTCGTCGCGGCGCTTGCAGAGGCGGGAGCAGCTCTCGCCGTAGTAGTTCTCGCTGCAGACCACGCGGTAGGAGTAGCGCAGCTTGGTCAGCGGGCCCTGATGCACGTCCTGGGACCAGTCCTCGCCCACGGACAGCGACCGCTGGATCGACATCTGGCTGATGAGCCACTCCTGCGGGGGCGGCCGGGAGCCTGCGGGAGAGCGGGCGCGGGTCAGCGGCTCTGAGCCCGCCGGGCCCGCCCCGCCGGGCCAGCGGAGCGGGGTACCCCGCTCGCACACAGATACACGGGCGTACGCACACACACATACACGCATACGTATATGCACATATATACATATACACAGGCACGCGTGTGGATGTTGATGCACGCAAGGGTACGAAAAGGTGGCCACCAGGGTGTGCGAACCCGGGCCAAAGGGACTCAGCCGAGGGGCCTGTGAAAGGAGGGCTGCTGTGAAATATCCTTTTCCTCTCCTCTCAGAAAAACATCCCAAAGCCATTATTCCTTTCCAAAGGGCGGAATTCGAGCAAGGTGTAAAATACAGGAAAAGGCGGACGGGGCTTGCTGGCAGGCTCCCGGCTTTCTCACCGCAGCCCGACTCGCTTTCCCACGCCAAAAATAAACCGGAGGAAACGCAATTGTGTTGGAGATTAGGCCGGGGCAGAATCAAAGCGGCCCCTGATGGATATCGTTGGGGGACCGGCTCCTGATGGTGGGATAAAGCCGGCCCTGGAGTTATGGTATAAACAGCTGAGCCGGGGGGGCCGCTCGGGACGGGGGGGGCGCGCGGGACGGGCCCGAGGGCGCTCCCGCCGCGCGGGCGCCCCCTGCCGGCGGCGCGCGCAGTATTCACCTTCCGGCAGGTAGTTGTCGGGCGCGTGCCAGGCCTGGATGATCAGGGAGAAGGTTCCCTGCGGGACAGAAACCAGCGTCAGCCCCGCAGCCCGCCGCGCACAGCCGGACCGAGCCGCGCCGCGCCGCGCCGCCGCACACCGGCCCTGCCCCGCATCTGCCCCGCCGTCCCCGCATTTGCGCTCTCTCCCCGCGGCTACCCACTTCCCTCCTTCCCTCTCTCCCTACAGACATCCCATGGATACACATCCCCACCTCCGAGCCCCCCAGCCCCTTGCTTTATTCCTCTTAATAACATTAGTTATCCCAAGTGCTTCTGATCTGAATGAGCTTTTTCATTGCGCTTTTTTTTTTTCTTTTTCTTTTTTTTTTTTTAAGGAAGTCCTGGAAATAAATCTAAAAGCAAAAGTAGTTTGTTTACATTACAGGTTATCAGCCCGCCGCGGTTAGCCTGCTCTTGCCACCCTCCTGCCCCACCATCAAAATCGGGTTTAAAGTAGAATCTCACCGGCCACGTGAAGTTAAAGGGCAGCTTAATGGGGCTGTCAAATCTCTCTGTATCCTTGATGCTGAAGGAGTTTATTCCCAGAACCGGGGTGATGATGCTGCCGAAAGTGCAGGAGCCCGGGGAAACCACTGTCTGAAAATGCTTCAAACAAACGCGAAAGAAGGTCCTGCAGTGGGGGAAGCAGGGCTTCCCGCTGGCCAGAGACGCGTGGCTATTCACGAATTCGTGTAGCTCCAGCTGGAAGACGCCGGAGCTGGACACCCTCTGCACAAAGGGGAGACACACAAAATAGCCAAATCAGACCTTACCCGGCTTTGCCATGCAAACTTGTTTCCATCACCCACTTTACATTTCGCGAACCCTTTTTTTTTTTTTTTTTTTTTTTTTTTTTTTTGCGTGTGCGATTACCTGCTGCAAAATCGTTAACAGAAACGTCAAGCCAAAGATGCGCAAGGCTGTCATCCTTGTGTTATTCGAGCTTCCAGTTCTTAGTGGGTTTAGTTTTCCTTCTGTATTCCTCAAATGGACCAAGCAAGCGCTTCTCGGTCGAGGGAGAAAAGAGAGGCGTCACGGCGATTCTCCGGGAGCAACCTGCTCTTCCAAATACTTCCCGAGCACCAGCAGAAATCGGAAGGTAAAATCCAGGTGTCGATCCGTCCCCTTCTGGGAATTAATCCTGCAGCCAGCCGCCGATCTCTGATCGCTGTCGTCGCCTTTATAAACTCCAAAGCCGGGTGGGTTTGGTGAGAGACGCGGAGGGGAGTGCTTAGTGTGGAACCGCTCCTCCTTTAACCGGTGCTAACAGCGCTCAGTAAATGGAAAACTTGCTTCGCTTCGAGCTGTTTATATAGTTGCCTCGCATCCTCACAAGCTCATTATGTAAACTGTCAGTCAGACTCACGGGCGATCCCTCCCCTTTTCCATCTTTCCTTTCTGGAAAAAAGAACCAAATGTTGCGGAGAGCCCTCATATCCCGAATTAATACCCTGCTGCCGCCGCCGCCGCCGCCGCTGCTGCCGCGCTGCCCGCCGAGGAGCCGAGCTGATTACGAACGAGCCGAGCATCTGTTCAGATATTTACGGCGCTCACACTGGGAGAGAGAGTTCCCTCGAAAATCAGACGCCTCTCCACAGGGCAGCTTTCTACGGCGGCCGAACAATAGAGGATGAAATGTTTCAAAAATACTCTTGTTAGTTAGTTCGTTTGTTCGTTCCCCGTTGCCCTCCACCCCACAACTCCACGCGTGTCCCCCCTCCCCGGCGCGTCCCGGGCGGCGGGACGGGGCGGCGCGCTGCCCTGCAGCCGCGGCCGGCCGGCGGGCAGGAGCTGCCCTGCCCGGCGGGGGCTGGTCCCGGCTAGAAACCAAAAGTAAAACGGTGTTTGCCCGGCAGGCGGGTACCCGGGGCGGCTCCCGGGGCGCAGCGCCCAGCTCTGGGGCGCCCGTGCCACAGGCCCGGCCCCATTCCTGACCCCGGCTAACGGAGCCCACCGAAGAAGGGGTGGATGATGGCAGGGGAGGCGGGCACGGCGGGGATCGACGGGCGCTCGGTCGCCCTTCCGAATTCGGTGGCGAACGAGCGTTCCTGCGAGGTGGCCGGGGTCGTCGGCAGGGATGGAGCTGGGTTTTCCCCAGGCTGCTCCGGGGAAACATGGGCAAGGGGAAAACTCGGGCGCCTGCAGGCAAGCGGGGCGGGAGCGGGGCCGCGGGCCGTGTCTGGCCGCCTGGCCGCGGCCGGGTTGCGGTCTGGCGTGTGCCATAAAGCCCTTGGCCTGATTGCAGCGTGCGCTTATTGTTGGGTCGCGTGTCCCTCATTAAAGCCAAGCACAGAGAAGGTCTTTCATGTGGCTTTTTATTTCAGCTTGTTAAATGGATGGGAGGCCGGAGTGGGGGAGGGAAGGAGGTAGGGAGAGATAAACCCTCAGCTGTATGGTAATGAGGTCTTGCCACCTTTCTGCCAGCGCCCGGCGCGCCAGGCTGCGGGCCTCCGCGGCGTGGGTCACCTGGGGAGCAACGCGAGGCGCAGAGCGCTGCCGGTCCCCTTCCGCCCCTCTGCTCTCCCAAAGGGTCTGTTCTCGCGGCGTTACTTCCCCACTCCGAGTTCTTTGGCGGGGGATAAGGAAAATCGGGGGTCTGGATCGTTTGGAGGCGAGGCAGCATGGGGAGGGCACACTCCAGTCAAACTTCCCAGGCCGTCGCGCTCCCTGGTACGTTTAAAGCGGCTGCTCTCCCTGGAGACAGGCTTTGGCCCAGGATGTGGTCAGGGTCCAAACGCCCGAGGTGTCACCGGGAGGGCCGGGGGAGAGGGGGTGGGGAACACGACACGGCTTCGCAGAGAAAGCGTGAGGGAAAGCCACGGGCACCGCCGCCGTGGATTGGTTTGGGCAGAGGAGCGGGCTAGAAATCGGGGTTGCCACCAAAAGAGGATTAAAACTTCTCCCGGTCCCCACTGCGCCTGTGAAAGCCGAAGCCGGGAGGCACAGACTCTAGCAATGTCGGGGGACTGCATCCGAGGCCGGGCACCCTTGGCTTGGCTCCGTCCCGGGTAGCCTGGCTATCGCCTGGGGTACGTGTTTGTGCGGATGGGAGCCGTGTCCGTGGTGGAGATAAACCGCGAGGCAGAGAGGCACAGGCGAGGAGCTCTTTTGTCTCGGCCTCGTAAACAAGTGGGAAGGAGGAATGTGTCGCAGCTGATGAACTCGGAATTTTGCAGCGATCCACCCGGCCAGATCCCGGCTTTACCAGCAGCAGCGTCAACTGTCAAAATCAAATCTGATGCTAATAGCTTCGGTACTAAATAAAATGAGAGGCCAGATAACATCAGTGCTTGATAAATGGTAATGAGTGTCTAACCTAGGGGAACAGAAGGGCTGTGGGGCTCTTTAATTCAGTATTGAAAGGCTAGCTGGGTACTGCAGGCTCTAGCAGATGTTAGTATGTGTGTGTTTTGATTTTTGACTTGTATTGGACGTTTATTAGGCTAACCAGAGCCACCCCACGCATGGCCACTTGGTCCAGGCACCATCTGGCACAAGCAGGGCAGCGTGCAAGAATAGGGCCTTGCTTTGGTGCTGAGGATCCACAGGCAGCATCTACCATATGGACCCAGAGCTAATGTAGGTTAAAGCAAGACAAGCTCATCTCTGCTTTTCACAGCTCTGCCAAACCTCTCTGCCATCCTGGCGGAGTGCACCTTGGCGGCCGGAGAAGAACTGCCACCTCTGCCTTCCCCCAGATCTGATGAAAGGGGTGCAAGCCCCCCCAAGCACTCCTCAACCCGCTCCACGGCTCCTGGGTGGCCACTGTTTTTCGAGTCAAGCCTTGCAACTAGCTTTGCTTGTTCCCGGCGGGAGCACAAGTCGCTCCAGCTTTCACGTGTCATCCCACTCAAAACCAAATATTTTCAGGAGATCGAGTGAGTGGTGCAAAACAGACGCTAAATGGTCCTCGAAACTCCAGACCATTATTTTGATTGCAGCTATAAAAAGAGTTCTTAATAAAATAATAACAGGGGAATATAATAAACCACCTGCTGCATGTTGACACATAGGCACAGGGAGTTCAGATTTAAAAAAAAAAAAAAAAAGTTTCATTAATAGCATCAAACAGCTGAGCCTGAAACTGGGCCGAGAGCAGATTAGAAGAACAACTCCTGCAAACTCTTTCCTGTGCCCAACACGCCATCCTGGGTCACTTGGAGAGCAACAGCCCAGCCACCTCCCATAAGATCCTTGGCTCAGTTCGAGGGGTACGTGTCCTCGGGACGGGGGGAAAGCCCGCAGAGCCCTCGGCTTTGCCAAGGGGGGGTGCACGCGGCCCCTGTCGGGATGCTGGGCACTGACCAGACCGGACATACCCGGTGGTCGCTGCCTCCCCGTCCTTTCCACCCTGCTCCCTCTCTCTCCAGCTCACTTACTCGAGGTCAGGGCGCTTTCTTCCCTTCTTTCGCGCCCCATTTGCTGCCGGTTTATCTCCAGGCTGGCCCTGCTCAGCATACGCGTGGCCGGGCCAAACGCATCTCGCTAACGAGACAACGTTAATTAATTCCGGGCGGGTGAAAGTTGCCAGCCTGCCCAAGCCATCCCTCCCCCCGAGCCCTCGTGCCAGGCTGCCCTCCTCCGTTCCCGGGGGAACGTCCAGCGCTACCCCACCCGCGGGATGTGCTCGAGCCCCCCCTGCCCCGGTCGCCCGTGTCCTTGCTGCTCTCAGCCTGCCAAACCCCGGCAAAGGGGCTGCGAAGGGCTCGCTATCGCCCGCACAGACGCAGCCAGCAGCACCTGCGTGGTGACTATCAGCTCCGCTTTCCTCTTTTTCTGAGGGCTCCATGATTTCTAATCTGCCCACCTCACCCACGGGGGAAAAGTCCCGCGAGGAGGGGGTCTGGCCGTGAGCGGCTCCCGGTAATGTTGTTACCACCGCGCGCTTTCTGCGTGGCTTCTGCTGGGCTGCTTTTAAGGTCCTGAAGATACAGAGCACCCGTACCTACGGCCAGGGCAGGACCTGCCTGCTGCTCCGGCCGCGCCGTAGTGCCACCCGGGGTTTTTGGAATGGGACACGCTCGAGGCTGTCCCTGCCTCCCCTGCGTCCCAGGTGTCCCAGGCTGTCCCCTAAAGCAGCATCAAGCCACAGCTAGGCTGGCCTGGCTTCCTGTCCGGGTCGAGCTTAGCTGAGGGCGTCCTGCATCTTCCCCTTTCCCCTAACTCTGACCCTTCCCTGTGCCCGGGAGCTGTGCGGATGCCCGAGGGGCACGGCTGCTCACGCCCCTCCCCTGCCCTCAGCGCCAGCCGCTGCTTCTCCACACTCATTTGGGAGCGGATCGCGGGGCGCGGAGCAGCGCACTCGCGCCTTGGAGCCCTTTAGTCACCTTTCCCCGGGAGCCGACCCCCTCACCCCCAGGGTCGTGGGCTGCGGGGTGCCCAGAAACCCCTCGCAACTTCAGAGCCCCGCGGGCTGCCCGACACTTACTCAAATTTATCACAACAATTCTGTCGGGCAGTGCAGCATCCCAAGCGCCTGTACGAGCGCGGTGCGGTGTTTTACTGTGCACCGTGCGCGCCTTTCTCGGCAGCGTTGCTGCTTGCTGGCTCTGCGGTTTGTTTCGGGGCTGGCCTCGCCTTTTGGACCACGGAGTGAGTTTGATCTCTTAGTCAGAGACTCGCCCATTTATTCAGGGCTCGGCAGCCCTTCCGTGTGCACAACCCCGCTTTTTGAGACGGATTCCCCGATGGCTTTAAAACCCCTTAGCTAGAAAGTTGCGCATCGATTCAGCGCTGACACACCCCGAGAGCCTCTAAGAAAAAAAAAAAAGAAAAAAAAAAAAAAGGAGAGAGAAGAGAAGAGAAAAAAAAATCCCCCTTGCTTGTTTTGTTTCTGCCTAAAAGCCCATAGCGTGGAGCATCCCTCCAGGGAGCGCCTCTCGGAGGGGTGTTAATGTGGTCGATTTGGGGTACAAATGTTTGGAAATGTTTCCCGATTCGCACAGAAGGAGGGGGGATTTGCAAACTGTTGCTGCCACATGGCCCCTCCAGCCTGCCCATTCTCATTGTAATGAGGCCGGCGCGTGCCTCATCTGCCGCGGGGCGCTGCCACGGGCGGCCCGGACACGCCGCGCCGCAACTGGGGCGGGCGGCACCGCCACGCAGCGCCCGCCCGCGCGGGGCCGGCCCGGGCGCCGGGGGAGCCCGCGGCAGCCGCCGCCGGCGGGCCCGGGCCCGGCCGGGCTGCGCTCCCCGCTGCCCGCTCACCCCGAGCCGCCCCGCGCCCAGCCCGTGAAAAAAAGCGCATTTCTGTTAAAGGCTGTAACGATCACCATTGAGTCTCTCGCTACAAATCGATGGCTTCTTTTCCATACAAATGCCTGCTTATGCCTTTATGTTCTCCATCTGTTTGTAGCTAACACCTGCCATTCAATAAATCGATTTGGCCATTTAATGTAACAGCTTCCCGGGACATTTTTTCATGCCAGATGCCACAGCAGCTCCAAACCTCTACCCCAGCCCAGCGCCCCACCAGCACAGCCGCCCAGCAAGGGGCTGTGCCTTGGCAGAAAACTGCTGCCGGGGTGTGGAGCAGAGTTAAAAAGTAAAGGAAATATGAAAAAATGGCTTTATTAAGAAAGAAAAAAAAAAACCCAAAACCGAAAAAACTCACTAACCCCACCGATTTCACCTTTAATGCTCTGGTTTCTGGTTTCTGTGTGCCTGTGGAAGTGGCATCTGGTCCTTGCTACCAGCGGCAGGTGTACAGGTGGTGCTGGGATTCCTGTAGGTCACAGGTATCAGGACAGTCAGTGACATTTTTGGTTCCCTTTTATTTTACTCCCCAGTAGATACTTTGCATGTTTTAGGGAATTTCATGTTTTAAGGACACAAAGACACTGCCTGCGGTTCATCACTCCATGACACGGGGCAAGGTTCCTTACAGGGACTTGTGGCATGAGAGACCCCAACGTTCTGCATGTTTCAGGGGGTTGTCCCTCTTTGAGAGACCGCTTTGGTGGACATCAAGGTTGAGCTCTCCCAGCCTGCCGTCCCCAACAGGAAGAGCAAGGAGAGGTGAGTGCTCGCCCCATACCTTGGCAAAACTTTTGCTGCCCCAAAACACTTTCCCTGCTAAACTGACAGAGAGAGAAAAGTGGATCTCTCTAGGTGACACCCTGTAGGTCTCAGGGGAGGGAAAACATCTGGGGATATGAGAAAGTGCCATAGCATGGGGAAGTCACAGCACTGTCTTCTCATTGAGGAAATGGGGAGATCTGGGCCGGCTGAGTTCCTCCAGAGGAAGTGATTTCAGTACTGCTGGGATTTCGTTTGACTGTATTTGTTGTATAATTTATTGTGCCTAGAGCCTTTGAAAGGCGCCTTTGCTTTAAATTTGAATAAATACATAAAATGAAACATAATACAAAAATAGTTAGGGATATGCACATATTTCAGCTATGTGGGTCTGTTTCTATCTCAACTAATTTAGTGCAGACCATGGATACTATTTGTAAAAGAACCTGTAAAAGCTTAATTTGCTTTGAAAGACACAAAGTCATGCTGTTGTTTGGCACTTTTACCCAGGATAGCTGGATAAAATTGGGATTTCTCATAAAAAGCACCCCTGGAAGCTGTGACAGGAGTTGAGAGTAGTTACCTGGGAGACGACCAAATCTTTCTCTTTATTTTGAGTCTGAGATTTGTGGCTGAGTTTGGCAGGGGAGAGTTGGAGGGGAGATTTTTCACTTGGAGCAAAAGTTCCCACATTTTGTTTCATATACAAGTCATGTATGGATCAACATTCATGGATGGGACAGTGGCCTGAAGCAGCATAACAAAACAAGTACAAGCTGCCCTCTTAAAGGGGAAGAATTCCCTTTGCAGGCTCCATAGTAAATGTCCCATGGGCCAGGCTTTGGGAACTCCTGCCTCAGAAGGTCTGTGTCTTCAAACAGATGGCCAGGCAGCCCTTGGCTACTTAGAATATGTTTGGGGATATATTATATAGCACTGAGTAAAGAGATCTGTCACAGAAAAACAGTAAAAGGCAGTTTTAACCCTTCCCCTGGGGAGTGGCGTGGATCCACACTCTGCCTGTGTTAACAGTCCCTCCTCTCCCGTCCCCCGTCCCGAGCCCACGGGATGTTTGGTAGGGGCCCAGCATTGTGGAGCTCGCTTCAGACAGTCAGAGGAGGAAGCCTCAGACCTCTGGCATGTGAGAGTTGGCAGAGCAAATCCTGGAGTATGGCCTCAGTGCAGCCACTGTGCAGCCTGTCCCAGAGGACAGAGAAGAGAGCAGAGCAGAGTTGGGAATAACTTCTGGAGTGGCAAGAGGTGCATGGCACACAACCCCGTACGTGTAAGGGGCTAATGAGATGCCATCATCCCAGTGGGGCTTGGGGCTGATCCCTTGTAGCAGGAGGTGTCCTGCCATCAAGGCATTGTGGCTGCACGGGGTGTTTGCTGAGCTCTTCTGCTTCCCTCACTCTTCTGCTAGTCTGGTGTTGGGCAGAAGCTGTTAAACATCCAGGGCTGGATTTCTGGAGAGATGCATAGGCTAGTACTGGTAGGAAAAAGTCTGTGGGACTCAGTGGAGTTGCACCTGCTTGTGCACCAGGATAAGCTGCAGCAAGGCAGCAGCAGCAGCAAACATCTCAGAGCTGCACATTGGTAAAAGTTAAAGGTATTTAAAATACAGCTGGCCACTTAAGCAAGAAAATCCACTTTGAAATCCCTTCACTAGAGGTAAAACTTGCTCATGACTGGAGAGAAAGACCTTCCTGACTTATATCCCTAGCAATTATATTTATTTCTAGTGAAAAAAGATTTTAACCAGGACCAGCTGCTTCCACATCCAATCAAAACCAGTCCTAGATTGTCCAGATGGAGTCACTCAAGACAGAGACTTGAACGAGAGCTGCCACTGGCTCCAGGATTTCTGGGTTTGTCCTATTTTAAGAAGATCTCACATCCTACAAACACTACTTATGGGAAATGATTGGGTGCAGAAATCCTAGTGGGGGCCCATGAGGCAGCCTCATGTGAAGATGTGGCGATGTGGCATGCTGACATTTTGGCATAACGTGGTGATGATTTTATGTTACCATCAGCCCTCCAAGAGGAAAGTAAATATGTGACATATTGTTCAGGGAAACAAAACAAACCAGACAATGAGGTCCTGTGCTGAGTGACTGATGTAGCCTCTGCAGGCCCATGCAAAACCTCTATTCCTTTGTGATCTGGGGATGCTGGGAAAATGAGTGCATCAGGGTATCCAATACCATCCCTGGACCATCCAGCCCTCCTTGCTTTTTGTCTTTGTGTGCGGCCATGCAGGGAGCAAACACAGAGCCCCCACTGAGTTTCTATTGTTTCTCCTGTCTAATGGCCCTACTTAGCCATGGAGGAGCGGGATGGATTTGCGCCTTGTGCACATTGTTCTTGGGGTTCAAAAGAATACTTAAACTAGAGCAGTAGTTTGTATGACAGTCGAATAGAAATGAACATTCACTCCAGTGGCTGTGGATGGCACAGGGGATTAGATAATGGGGCAAGAGAGAAGAAAATTAATGAATCTGTCTGTTTGTCTGTTGACCTATCAGCATAAATATCTTGTCATTCATATGTGACAGCAAATGTAGTTGGCCGGTAAGAGCCCAGCTTGCCTGAGCTCCCAGCTTTATTCTTTAAATCAAAAGTTTCATCAGGTAATTTAGCAGACTGAAAAAACTGGTACTTGACCACATAGTGAGCCCTAAATGGATGAGCAATAAACACTTCATTTGTGAGTGTTAAATGATGTAAACCAGTGGTTCACTAATGGCACGGCTACCAACTCCTTCCTCCCGCTCTGTGCCCATGGATCGTCACTGTGGTCATCTTTTGCAGCCTACACAGGAGCCTTTCTTGAACTGAGCAACTGTGAGGGTTTCTCATGAGGCTCTTAAGTGCCCTTATATAGGACTATGCTGCCACCCTTAGCCAGCAGACAGGGATCAAGAAATCTTCTGTCACCTGGTGCCCTTTGTCAGAGGCTGCTTAAGGGTGGCAACAACTGAAGTCTCTCCAGATGACCAGGTCATCTGAGGGAGGGCAGACAGCAGCATCCATCACATCTTGGAGGGAATTAAGCTGTCCTGAATGTGTCCTGAAGCTGTCCTAAAGGAGCAATTAAACACTTGGGTAAGGCTGATATACTGTCCTCTTTAAAAGCCTGGGATGAGGCAAGGGCCCATCCTGTGTGGTTCTTCTCGCACATACTCACACAAATGCTGTGTGGAAACCCTGCTTCTCAGAGCCTCTTTACCAACCTTTTAATAGGTACATAGGCTACATTAATTATCTACTTTTCCTCTTGAGTCTAGTCCCACTGAGAGGTGGGACCGTATCGCTCATTCTGGGAGAGGACTCTGAGCTAGACAGGAGGAATCACCATCTGCAGAAACTCTTCCCTCTCCATTGACTCCAGAGCTCCCTACATGACTTGATCAGGTGAGACCCTTTACTTTTAGAAAGCTAAGGTGAGGCAAGGTTGATCCCTTCCTTAGTGCCTCAGTAGAGCAGGGATGATGTGGTTTACCCTGATGCACCACAGCTCAGGTGGAATCTGAGCATCAGTCACTGGCCAGTGCTTGCAATGTCTACCTGAGATTAGGGTCAGGAGTGTCTTATTTCTGTCAGGAGCACAATCCTTATGACAAAACTTGCAGAACTAGGTATAAGGTGTAAATAAATACAGTCTCATAGGTTGCTTGCATTTTGGTACTATTTCCATTGAAACCTGCCTTATGCCACAGCAGGATGCCTGAGTAAAAGGCATCACTACCACCCAGAAAGGGTGCAAGCTGGAATATCTGGATTAAGCCAGGGATCTCTACCACAATCATGGTGCTGAATGGATTAATTGGTAAAATCAGGTTGTGCGCTGTGGATCAGATTTTGAGCACCCTTTCAGCTCTGGGGGCAGGGGAGTCTTATACAGGATTCTGTTTTAGGCCCAGTCCTAATAAAATCCGGAGCATTGCAGTAAAGGTAGAGCAAAGTATGTTTCACCTAACGTGTACCAGAATTAATGAACTCTTTGTAGGTTACACAGCATTTCCATTCTATTGTTTATACATTGAGAATGCTCCAAAACAGATAGTGTGGAGAAGCAATACCTTTTGAAATATGTCTGGGTTTTATTACTTCATTAGGGGATCGTAGTTAACCCTTGAATAATCAGCTTAAAAGCAGAAGGCAGATTTACTGGCATACGGTTTTACATGGATGCTTTGCTGGTCAAGTGCCAAGATATATAACAGTTCAGATGTCTAGTGTGTTTATTATTGAGTATCTAGCAGAAGCTTTAGCCTTCAGTCTCGAATCATACACGGTGGCAGCTCAAGTTGTTGGATATTATCACCAAACTGGTGACTTTTGTACTGGGAAAATCTTAGTCTGTTCATTATGAAAATACACTTTACATGCTTATTTTGGTGCCTGCTTGTTTCCCCATTTAAGAGTTTTGGCCGCATTTTCATGTTGTGTTTTATTTCATTCTTGCTTCAGACCCCCTGTGGATGAGTGCTGCTTTTTGTCTCATTTTAGAAACAATTCACAGCCGATTAATTTCTGCTAACTCTTCCAGCTGATGAAAACAGTAAGCATTCATTTGCAAGGACTAATTGTGGCCTCAAAGTATTCCTAAATGTAGCTTTTTTATTTGAGTTTTTGCAAGGCCATTATGAGCCTTTTTCCTCATAATTTCCCATTTCTTCTTCCATCAGAAAGGGTAGGAAGAATTGCAACAGGAGGGTAGTCTATGTCCTATTGCCTTGAATTTTCACCACCATGATATCTGTTTTTTCTCAGACCAAGTCTATATGACAGGGGACAACTTGCTTTATGTTAGCTCTCCAGCAGTGACTGCCACCAGTGGAGGTCTAACAGGGAAGCAGTGAAAGAAGATGCTGAAGGTAAAAGTCTGTCAGGAATACAACTGGTAGTCCAAATTCTGCTTGCTCTCTCCTACCTGCTCTTCTTGCCTCAGAGGAGCCCACTTCACTGGTACACTAAGTGTAGATGGCCAGGAGCCATATAATCCCACAAAATATCCTCTGTGATGAACCTGTTTCAAAGTATCTCTTCTTTCTACAGATGGTGAGAAAATAGTTAAAAATAGGAAATATATTCACTTGCCAATGTAATTCTGTGCTTCTTTTAAGGATCTTACTGAAGGTGGCATCACTATTCTTACCTGAGGCAAGGCAGCCCTGCCAGGAAGCTCATCTTAAACCCAGGTGTTCTGTGTGATGTGCATTGACTTGAGCTCTGTTGCTAGCCAGCACTACAGCAGGGTAGGAGTGGTGAAATGGAGAGAGAAAAGCTACGTGACATGAAAGACACTTATCCTTGCTCTGTTGCTGGTACAGCTTTGCTTGGAGATTGCAGCTGAGACCAGAGATTGTGGGATATTTTAGATGGAGAATAAGCACTTGAGAGGTGAAGGTGGTGTTGCTTGCTAAGATCTCAGCATAAAGAATGAAGGAAAGATGAAAAGGGACATAAAACAGTAACAGGAGAAGAAGTATGGAGGTATTTTCTTTATGTGGGATGGAGAAGGAGGTGGGACAGAGGGCAGGGGGCTGGATTTAAAAAGGTGCCCAAGAAGTCTTCTTTAGACTACAAACCCATGATATCCCAGATATGGGTGTATCTGCTCCTCTGAAGGCAACCATTTGGGAAAAAAATCAGTCAACAACTGAGTGCCTTTGCTGTGCATCAGCTGGCATCAGTTCTCAGAACAAGTTCTTAGCTCTGACTCTTTCTCTTCTTATTTACAGATTGGTAAATCGGTGAATTCAAGCTCAATTCTAAAATTGCTGTGCACATTACTTCTATTCACATTACTTTTATCTGCACAGTCATTCAGAGGCAGCCAGCAAGGGTGATTAGAAAATTCACAAAAAATCCCCACACTCAGAGTGGCTGCAGCCTGGATGAGGAAGTGCCAATAAAAGCTGCTGTACAAGTACAATATTTAAAAAACAAGTACAATGCTTTAATAACCTATCTTAGCAAAACATAGCAATGTTCACAGTATGGTTGAGTTTTGTGGTGTATCAACACCAAAGTGTTTTCAGTTCACTCCTAAAATAGCAGAGTTTAGCAAGTTTTGTTGCTTAGAAATCTGCTGGAGAGTCAAAGCCTTGTATTGCTGTGGACACGAAAGCACCTCTAACAACAGACTCAGTACTGCCGTATTTATTGAAGTGCTTTGTGTAGAGCTTAGCTAGCCTGGAAATGTGCTGCCCATAGTCCTAACAGACACTGTTAAACCAATGAAAGCAGACACCAAATTCTCTGTCAGTGGCTCATGGTTCAGACCAGGTTCCTGTGATGCCCCAAACTAATTTTTCTTGAATTCAGTGCAGCTGGAAGACTTCTGACACACAACTTTATAAGCTGATACTCTCCCACACTAATGGACCCACTACAGCACAAGCAGACAAAGCGCAAGATATTCTGTGCCACTTATCTGGTGTGGTTTAACTCCAGCCTCTCACTCACTCCCTCATGGCGGGATGGGGGAGAGAATCAGAGGGGCAAATGTGAGAAAACTGATGGGATGATATAAAGACATTTTACCAGGCAAAGCAAAATCTGCAGATATAGGCAAAGCAAAACAAGGAACTAATTCATTACATTCCATGGGCAGGGAGGTATTCAGCTATTTACAGGAAAGCAGGGCTCAATCACACATAACACTGACTTGGGAAGACAAATGCCATAATTTCAAATATCCTCTTCCCTTCTTTTCCCCCTCTTCCCCCTCTACTTTATATACTGAACATGAAGCCGTAAGGTATGGAATATCCCTTTGGTGAACTGGGGTCAGCTGTCCCGGCCATATCTCCTCCAAAATCTTGTGCACACCTAGCCCACTAGCTGGTGGGGTGGGGCAAGAGGCAGGGAAGGTCTTAGCAACTGTGTAAGCACTTCTGTGCAGTACCAAAAACTTTCCCATGGTATCAATACTGTTTTCAGCACAAATCCAAAACACAGTCCCCTACTAGTTACTACAATGAAAACAAAGTCTATCCCAGCCAAAACCATCACATCATCTAGTATTCCTTCATGACAATGTGGAGGGGTAGACATTATGAAGTATCATTAGGAAGTTTGTACTAGACCCATCAAAAGTTGATTGCACGCTTTGCTTGTGGATTGGTACCCATGGGCAGTAAGGCAGAAGCCATCCAATTCATTGTATGTAAAACGGGTCTTATGTAGGGGTGGCAGTGTCTTTTGGTCACTGACGTATTGGGTGATGACTTGAAGCCACAAGTCCCTGAGCCAGCTGGTCCTGCTGGTGATTTTGCCAAGACTGCTGAGCTGCTGTTTTCCAGCAGTGGTTAACTTTGGTCATTGTAGTGTAAAATGGATGAAATGTGGAGCTCTCAGTTGCTAACAGATTGCTTTACATTGCTTTGACCTGAAGGTTATTAAGTCACAGAAGTAATTTCTGTCTATGAATCCTTTGTAATTTCAAGTCCTTGAAATGTGGAGTGCAAAGTTTGTGGCTATACTTGGTAAGTTGTGTAGGGATGGTCTGAAAGTACCTGACTCTCCAGAGTGGTTGTCTCTCTCCTGTCCTAATACAGTGCCACAGGAATGGGAAGACTCCCTTAGCTGGGCTCAGGGCAGGGCTGCCCATCAGGATTTAGATACTATTACTTTCCTCTCCCCTGTCTAGGTGAAATCTAACTCTGTTTGGGGTGTTGGAGTGCCATGCCTGCTGGGATATTTGCAGAGGGAGAGCATTTGGGCGATAGGGAGCAGAGCAGCACCAAGCAGGCTGTAAGCCTAATTCAAACATGCAAATCAGGATCAATGTTTTGCATTGATGAGAGAGGGTTTTTTTGAAAGACCCAGGTCTCCACTGGCTGTGAATAAGTGCTGAGAGCTAGTCTAGCAAAGGAAGCTATTTCTGTGGAGATAACAGCTGATAATCTGTGCCAGCTCTTTATCAGTAAAGCAGCTCACAAATCAGAGTAAACCAAAGTATGAAAACTCTGGGAGCAATGACTGTTTTGCCCCGGCCATTTCCCTGGAAATTGAGTGTGTGGACGTGTGGGAGCATGCATGCTAGTGTTCAAGTGAGATTTCTTACTAGACCTATTGTTAACGTATGTTTTCTCTCTCCCTAAACCAGGGAGTTACTTAAATAAATTGCCAGAGGTTTATAGATATGTGAGGATTTCTGTGGAGTTTGGTAGTGAGCTTGCTGCTAACATCTAACCCTGCTTAGCTATCTGTTTTGATGGACTGTCATTCCAAAAGAATCAGAGAACCTCACCACTAATATCCAGGCTGAAAACTCACTGCTTTTCCAGGACATTACTGGATACTGCATGGCAATAAAAGTCCTTCCCTTGCTCTGTGAACAGGCAGGGCCTGAGTCCCAGGTCACATTTGATTGCCCCATGTTATGTGGCAGCTGATCACTCCTGCCCACTGAATCTGTGAAGCTCTCAATAGACCAAATTGTCTCATGCTTGCTGTTATTTTCACACCTTTCTTTGGGAACATACAGGTAGAATCTCAGAAGATTTTAGGACAGGACTTGGGGACCAAACTCAGCTGCCTGCACTTCAGATCTGCAATATTGTTATCTTTGAAGCTCTGCACAGGGCTCTGGTCTTTCCATCCACAGGAAAGGGACAGGAAAGGACTATAAAATATTTGAGGAGATGGAGTGACAACTCCATCCACATCTGCCAGCAGTGGAATGAGTGATCTGTGAGAACACACTCTGTGAAATCTGAAGACAAAGCTTGAACAGTGCAGTTACTGGCAATATATGTGACCTTGGACTGATACAATGAGAAGAGACTGGTTAGCTCAGTGGTGTATTTGCCATGTAGAGAGCAAATGAATGCTTAACAGAAATCATATATTTATTGCTTCTGTCCATCCAGAAATCAAAACTATGGTAAACCACTAGAATAAGCAAGAGCTGCCCATTTCTTTGGTGCATTGCTACCCACACATAGTCATGGGCTATTAATGTTTACAGCAAGTTAGCTTTCACCTACAAGCCCTGTCACTCAGCCCATTAACATGGTTTCTTTGAATCTTGGTTTTGTCTTGATACAGCTATTTTAGTAATAGCTGAAGCTGCAGAGAGCTGCTATCACCTTGAGATTATGGTCCTGATGTTATACTCTGGTGAACACAAAGCAGAGTTTAACTGCAGTGCAATTCAGAGAAACTGAAAGTGGGCTGTATGTGCTCATTTATGGTAAATAAGAAGTTTGCTGAAAAAAGGTGGATTGCCTGTGAGTCAACACCTGTACCTGCTTTTGTGGTGTGTCATACCCTAGTATTTGCTGGGCTGTGCAGGAAAGGCTGCATCCTTGTTCCTGCTATGATGAAGTGCTACCCCACCTGCCAGCAGGTACCTCTCTCAGCTGTACAGAGGGTTGTGCTGATGTTTTGCTGGGAGCACAGAAATGGTGACTCTATGCAGTGGATCAGTGGATGTGTAGTAACCTTTTCTGCTTTTTACCTCTCCCTCCAAGGAGAAAATTCACACTTTGCTTTCCCCCCCTCCCCTTTTTTTTTCCCTTTTTTTCCCCCTACAGTCACAGAATTGCAGCTGGCTCAACCAGGGCCCTTTAGAACATGGTTTTGTTGACTCAGGATTATTAATTCTGCAGATTTCCATTGCAGATGCTCACAAATGTGGGACTTTCTGGGTTAATCTTCATAAAAGATAGAAAAATTGGCAGCAGAAGGAATTTTTGAAAAAACAAATTAAAGTAAAGGAAAGAAGCGGGTGTGAAGTAAATTATTTGCCATGGAGTGTTTTCCTTTCTGAACTTGCTGAGTATGTAAGGGTATTTCCTGGGGACAAGAATGTCACCTTTAGAGGTGTCCTTCCTTTGCTAATAGAGAGGCAAAAATCCCTTAACAGTTAAATATTTCCTGCTCAAACATGCTCATTACAGGCAGAAGAGGTTCTGTGATTAGTGTTTACTGGACCTTTGGGTCTTTGGGTTAGTTCCCACATACATTTAATTTGCTGTGAAGAATAAAGTTGCAGTACAAATAATTAAGGAAGTTTTTCCAAATCATGTTATTGTTTCATTTGCCTGAGCAATTCCTGCAAAGAAGGAAACATGAACTAATATAACATATTTATCTCGTATCTCAGAGAAGGCTGAGGCCATTGCCAGAGGAGATTTCTGTTCATAAACCTGCCTATTGGGTTTTTCCACCAGGGAAAAAAAATTTTTAAGGTGGTAACTCATTTCAGTGCCCTGTCTTTTTGGTATCTTTTTGGTGTCTTTTTGAGAGCAGCTGAGCTTCTGTGAACCCTGAAGTACAGACTGTACCACATTGTTCTTGAAACATCCCGGGGATTTTCATGCTACAGCAGGAGCACTGGGTCCAAAAACTGGTGCAAAACCTCTGGAGGCAAAGAGCCAGCAACATAAGAAATGAAAACCAGTCAGTGGATTTCTGTTATCTCCCAGGTCTAAGCAACTAGGTCAGGGCATAGCCTTTTCTGGTAGACTCCTTGAGTCTGATAGACCCTGACTATTTGCTGTCTCTTTATCCCTTATAACCTGATCTGGTTGAAGATGTCCTTGCTCATTGCAGGGGCATTGGGTTACACAAACTTTAAAGGTCCCTTGCAACTAAAACTATTCTATGATTCTATATTGCAAGCAGAAACAGTGTTTTCTGTCTTTATATCAACATTCAACTTTGGACTGGCTTCAGGATCTGGAGGAAAAGATGCAAGGCAGTTCTGATGTAGCTGATATGCTTATTTGAAGATGGCAGACATATCTAAAGAGTGAGTTTAGACCTTTTGGCTTTCACTGCTGCAGCCAGCTGCTCTTTCAGATGGGCTTGGACAAGTCTACCTTCAGCTCAGTGCCACGCTTGACTTGCAAAAAAAGGGTAAAATACTTACTTTTTTCCTTAACAAGTAGGTTCTGCATGTTCCTCATGCAGTGGGTCTGGCTTTGTTGATGTCATGAGTTTTTCACCTAAAGCAACCTGGAATGACACTGCTTGAGAAATGCTTCCTACACAAGGTCTCCAGTACTCTTGACTCCCTTCTGAGTGAAGAGCATCTTGAGAGCAGTTTTCTGTCAGACCTGGAAAGTGTAAACCCAGGTGTGATCCTGCCTTGCACTGTGAATGTGACTACATGTATATGTGAGTGTGCAGGGGAGCAACACACTCAAAACTTCTGAAGCTGGTGTTGAGCCTATGGAGGTCCTCTTGAAAATCACCCTTGCAATTTAATGTGTTCAGGAGAGTGCTGTGCAAACTGCAGAGCTTCTATCCTGTTCTGAATGAGGTACTTTGGGAGTTGAGCCCATGGTTGTGCCCGCTGCAGAAACACCATCACCAGAGCAGGGGCAGGTTTGAGGGATGTGGGTATTTGGAGGTAGGAACAATTCAGATTCCAGGTTTCAAACACTGACTATAAAATATGAAAGACAGTTTTTAATCACCTTTCAGCCCATTGCATTTCTATCATTAATCCTTCAGGGCAACTAACCTTCACAGTAGGTGAACTTTTTCCTTTTTCCACTTGTCATACATCTAGGTCCTACTTAGTGCCCATTCCAATTATTAGTGAAATACAGCATCTTTATGATGCCCTGGTAGTCCAGAGACTCCAGTCCAGGGCAGGAAATTCCCATCATTAAGGGTTTGCTGAACTCTCTCTCTCCAGAAAATGACATTTACTAATTACATCATTTTGATGTATATGATACCCAATCCAAACATGTTATAAATTAGCAAAAGCTCATTTGTTTCATGAAAAGTATTGTTCTTCTTTTATTCAATGACCTTTTTGTTCCTCTACATCCTGGACCAATCAAGTGCCGGTGCAGTCGCTGACTTCTGAGCACAGACAATAGCTTATTCCGTCTATTCTGTTCAGATGACTGTAGGAATAGGCAGTCACTTTGTCATGTGGAGACTGGAGGTTGTATAAAACCCTTTTTCCCACCATTTACAGAGAGTCTGAATCCTGAGAGGAAAACCCTGTCATAATAATAATAATAATAATAATCCAGAAGCTAGAGCCCATTGAAGTTTTCTCAGCTTTATGATTTGGGTGGGGCTGGAATGCAGTCCTCCCCAGCCAAGGCTCCCTCGAATTTTTAGAGCTATAGTGTGGATTGCCTTTCATTACACTTCTAGCAGCAGGTTGTGTATTTTTCAATGAGCTTCATATGCAGTTTTCACAGAGAAGCTTCATACACTCACAAATGCAGTAGGTCCAGGGGGTGACTGGTGCAAATGCATTGCTTTCTTCTCCAAACATTCTGGGACAGGGAGTGCCTTTCTCCTGTGCACTTGTCAAGAGGCCCAGCACAACAGTCCTGGGTTGGACTGGTTGTGGCTGTTCAAACACACAACAATCCTCAGCCACCTTCTCAATGCTACAGAGCCTGTGGCTTGTTACCAAGGCATGGTGGCAGGCTCTGCTCCAGATGGGGAATTTCTTTGGGAAGGCTCTTGGACAGAGAATAGAAGGAGCAAGGTAATGGGGGAACTGGCACAGTAACAAAATCCTTAAGGTCCTTTTGTGCATGGCCTCACAAACACCACCCTGGACTGGGGCAAGGGGTGTTGAAGTGCTGGGAAGATGCAGGTGGATGATGGCAGGGGTTTCTTCTGTGCCAGGAGGCTCTGCCCGGCAGTGCTTTGTACCACCCATGCACCAAGACAGCCGCAAGATTCATGTGGCTAGCCAGAAGGGAGCAGGGTCCAGTGGAACCTCTTGGGCAAGATCAGAGCTCACACCCTCAGCCTGTGCAGCCCCAGCCTGCATCAGCCTCTCACCGTGCCACAGGGTCCCAGGGAGCAGGCAGGGACAGAGTGAGCAGGGAGCAGAGGCAGGAGGTGGACTAGGACTGCTGTAAATGCCAGGAACGCAGCAGCGCTCCAGTGCCGCTGCTATCCACAGGGGAAGCCCTGAGACACAAACTGAGAGGCGTCACACGTGTTTGGTAGGGCTAGGAGAGGGCTGAGAAACCTCATTAGCATCATTCATATATTTCTGAGCAGTCATTTAGTACCGCTCTTCTTCCTACCAGCCCTTTTGGAAGGCAGCATGTACCATTCACAACAAGTGTTTATCTTCCAGCTTTAAAGACGGACGTCAGAATATTTCCCTCCTTATTCATGCTCCGTTTTTTCTCACAGCCCAATTATTCATGACATCACCACCTTTTCCTCCTCAGCCCCAGACACAGTGTTTCTGTGGCTACAATTTCCTGGACAAGAGTTTCCAGTTTGCATTGTTGGGGGGGTGGGGGGGGGAACAGGAGGGGAAAAAAAAAAGGTTGTTTCATGTGGAAATATTAAATGAGAAACACAGCCATGGAAAACTCAGATGCACTCACTCAAACACACACACATGCACACATGCAGAGCAACAACAACAACAACCACCAAGGTTATTATAATTAATTTAAAATCTGTTTAGAAAAGGGTTCCTTTTATGTTGGACAGGCTCTTTAAGCAGCTCAAGAAGTATGAAAAACAGGAAATCAAACTGCCTCATTAGGAATTGACTCTGCTCAGTAATTAGAGGCTAGAAAACAAAACAAGGAAAAGCAGGTGGCGAGTGAGGTCCAAGCAAGCAGCTATTGTATCATTTAAATGTTTTGCAGGCTAACAACATTATTTTTTTTTTCAGAAAAGTGTTACTTCCATGAAAAAATGACTATGAGAATCATCCAAAGTTTAATGGGAAAGTGCTGCTAGCTCAGAATCAATCCAGAGGCTGCTAACTTGGCTCAGACTGGGATTTAATTCATAATTAGGCAGTATTTTGCTGCATTTAAAAAGACAACTCTGTTCTCCAGCGTCGACTGCTCTCCTGCGAAAATCATGTTAAAAGTAATTACCAAGTGATCCCATATTTTGCTGATACAATCAGATGAGATAACCCTAGACATTAATATCAATTATATCTTCTCACAATAACCTTTGCTGAGAAAATGCTGCCAGTGATTTCCAGCAAATAGCTGTTTATGTTTTAGTCATGCCAGAATAAGGCTTTGCTTGCTGTACTCACTTACTCCTTCATTTTTGAAGGAGTGTGCTTTTTGCAGAGAGCTCATTTCCACCCACATTATTTGTGAAAATCCATTTTGAATGGTGTGAGAATAGTCAAGCTTGGGGAGTGCCTGCTCTGTACCTCAGGGATGGTTGCAGGGCATTCACTGATTCAAGATCCAAGAAGGTCCACATTGCAAAGGGTAAGCAGTTGCAGGGACTGGGTAGCTCTTTATTGGTCCATCATATAAGTTTGTTAATAAATCAAATAATTTCCCAACAAATAAGTAGATAGATGCAAAGGATCTAAAAATCCAATACAAACATCATCAAACTTTTTTTTTTTGTGTGGGGAATAATGATGACGGAAATGGCTCTCTTCACATGGCTCTTCTGTGGGCAGAAAATAGAAGCTACTTTCGTCGTACACATTTTTTTTTCAGTGGGAATTTTAGTCCAGTTCTCTAAAAACAACAAATACTAACCAATGATAAAGCATGAGTATTTACCTACTGTTTACTGCTGACATCCTGTCAGGATATGGTGCAGCTGACTGAGTGCACTTTGGCTCAAGATGGGCCTGGTGACTTTGCAGGAAGAAGCCCTTGATCAGGAATGCTGAGCAAATGGAGGCAACAGAGCTGTGCAGTTTATCCCCTTGCTGGATGAGTATTTCATGGCTCTCTGGTGGCCTGCCCCTTTGGGCAGCCAGAGGCTGTAGCTTGTGGAGAGGGTAATGCTTCCCACAGTGTCTGCAAGGGTCAGGCATGGTGCGAGGCAAGTCTGGCGAAGGGAAGCTGGAAGCCAGCTGCAATCAAAGCAGGTTCTCTGGTGTAAACAGGGTGTCAGTAAGATTAAAAATCAGCCTTCCTGTGGCTGAGCCGAGCCACAGAGCCAGGGAAGAGCCGCAATCGGCACCAGGCTGATTTACGCCAAGAGGGGTACTGTACGAGGGACTGTGGCTGCTGCAGGTGTTTGTGATCTCTGGCACATTTTTTCTCCTGTAACAAAACTGAGATGGACAAAGAATGAAGTGTCTGCTGGGTGTTCAAGTTTACTTAGGAGCAGCCTCCAGCCCACTGCCCACAGGGACAGTGGGAGTATGGCTGCTTTGTACTTCTGGAGCAGTGCTCAAGGGGAGGATGTGTCACAGGTCTAGAAAACCCATCAAATAAAAAAAAAATTAAAATATAAAAGCAGTTATATTGTTTGTTATTAATGATGAGTCCTTAAATCACTTATTTCTTCATGGGAAGGCTTCTAGCACCTAGGAGCGGACATGGCTGAACCTCTGCAGTTATGAAAGGAGCTCCCTGCAGCTCGCTGCTCTGCTGTCAGCAGTGAGCATGGGGACCTTTTTCACATGAGCTCTCTCTTTCAGGCTGCTGCCTGCCCTGGACAGGCTGCACAGGCAGGGCAAGGTCAGCAAGGGATGCAGCGGTGCACAGCCAGCCCAGAGCTGCCCTCAGCTGCACATCGCTGCCTATGCTCTGCCCTGGGAGGGAGCTTTGTGCTGAACAGCTTTTGAAATTGAAAGCCAGGATGCCTTTCTGTCCTGAAGACAGTTTCCTTGTAAAAGGTGGTGAGGCTGACTTCTCCTGTTTGCATGAGTGGAAGCACTGAATGCAGCAGAAACATGACGTATATTGCTGGATTTATCCATTAAATCAAGCAATATCACATCTCCTGGCCAGCAGACTGATGTGATGAATCAGTCCCTTTGTGGAACACTGGCAAGTGCCATGTCTGGTGGAGGAGGAGGAGTGGGAGTGTCACCTTGCCAGAGATTGCAGGTGAGTAGTAGGAACATTCCCAGATGCTTACAGGCTGCACACCCATATGGGAAATGTGTCCCTTTCACCCTGTGGCTGGTGGCTGCCTTGGAGGACAGTTGTGGGCTGCTGGAAACCACCGTGCTGAACAAAGGGACTTTGTGCTGGCAAGGAAGATCAGATATGCTGAAAGCACCACAGATTACTAACCTTGCCTTAGAGGAATAGCCCCAAAAAATGTGGGCACAGATTTGATGGAGCTTTTCCCTCCTATCACCCACCTCAGTGGGTTTCCTCCTGTCAGCCTTGTGTTGCTTTTGTGTTGTGGTACATGTGTTTGCTGCAGGGCGAAGGGTTTCCTTACAGGCAAGTTGAACCTTATTGCCAGATCTATTGACATTTACTATAAATGCTTAAGCTGGGCAAATAATCCATGAATATATGTTGACATTTCTAAACCAGTTTGCTTTGGCTACTGCTACACCTGTCTAGGGATTACTCTTTGCAAACATTCAGTAGACTGACTTCTGCTGTAAAGATTCACAGGAAAAGTTTTTCAGCATTTCAGAGGCCACATTTGAAATCAGCTCATAAATGTGTGAGGGTTGGACCTGCTGCTTTGTGTATTTATTAAGGAGCAGATATACATTCATGGCTTAATTACCTGATTGCAAAGCAACGTTGCTACTTAAAACCACAGTAACTGCAACATGGGAGGCCTTTGAACCCTGTATTGCTACGCCTAAAGTACGCAGCCAAACATTAGAAACTGCATAAACCAGCATCACAAACAAACTTGTGAAAATCATAAATATCTATAAACAAAGAAAAGAATCTCTGAATACATCAAATGTGAATAATTTGTTCAATCCAGAAGTTCTTAGCAGGCACAGCTAATGATTTCCTGTGGTTTCACAGTGCAGTGGCCGAGAGGGATGTGGGGAGGAATGCCACACTGTCTCCTGTATTGTTTAAATCAGGCTCTTGTAGGTGAAATTTGTGAACTCATGAGAATGAAAGTTTCCCAGCCCTGGCAGGGATCCAGGCAGAGTTTGGGCAGACATTATGCAAACTTCCCCGTGCATCTCCAGGGGCTGATTTACTGCAGGATGAATGGGGTCCCCAGCATCCCTGCTAGCCCAGCCCAGCATTGCCCACGGCTCCCAGTCTCACGGTGGATGAGTGTCTGGGCTGCCCATCATCGTGGCTCTGCCTCCTTCCATCCCTCTCTTCCTCAAGAGGAGGAGGTATTGCTCTCTCTTCCAAAGCAGCTTCTATCCTGATTTGCATCAGGCTTGCTATTTCAGTCCTGGGAACCCCAAAGCTGCCGGATTAAGTTCTTGCGTTGTTTTTACACATGTCCCTTTGGGGCCAAGCTGAGCTGTTAAAAATAAGGCACTAGAAAGACAAATGGTTTCCGGGGGGGGTGGGGAGGGGAAGGGGAGAAGGGAAGAGGCTTAGGACAGCTGTAAAATGCTGCAAGGTTAAATAAAACTTTTGAGTGCTTGGGTAGCTCTTCCTCATGTTCCTGAAACCACTGACAACCTGAAGAAGCTGGAGGAATATTCTGCTTGCTGCATGTGGTTGTTTTGTTTTTGTTTTGTTTTGTTTTTTTTTTTTCTTAACTTGTTACACAAAACATTGTTTTTTCAATTTCAGGAAGTCTCTTGATGCCCTTTGGTTGATTTTGTTTTGCTTGTTATCTGGACAACTAATATTTTTTCCTGTTAGGGGGAAAAAAAGATTTTCCCAAGCAGATTAAAGATGTTTTTTAAGCATATGAATGGTGACATGGTTCACTTTCATTGCTTTGTTTATTTTTAATAATGAAAAACACCTTAATTTATCGTAGCAAGACGTCCATCCTGGAGTAAACCTTGAATTGAGTTTTCGCTTGTTGTTTCTGATTTGTTTGTGGCTTCTTATCTCAGGGAAGGCTGCAAGTGTTTTCTCATACTTTTCTGAAGTCAAGGCACGTGACAGAGTTTTCTTCACAGCACATCGATGTCCACCAACAATGACAACCACATATGCAAGAAGGGCTGACTTTATTTCATAGTTTTGAAGCTTATTCTAAATGAATTAGTTTAAAGAAGGTAGGCCCGTCCAGCCCCAATATCAGGTGGGTTGTTTGATGTGGTCTCAGACCTTTTTTAAAAAAGAATAAAGTAAATGGCTTGTGAATGAGGTGCAGGTCTGCAAAAGGGCAGCCAAGGTAAAGCCAACCAAGCTCATTTTTGGGAATGAGGACCCCGGGTACCTTAACCGCTTCTCCTTTGTGCCTTAGGTTCCTATTCTGTCCTTTGCAAAAGCAGCAACATTTCAGTGCCTTCAGGCTGGTGGTCTATTTTGCATCAATGCAGATGTAAGCAAGGCAAGAGGAAATCAGGCTGTTAAGCTTTAAAGGAGAAAGGCCAAATCTAAGAAGGGAATAGGAAAAGGCAAAAAAAAAAAATCTTAATTGTATATTGTGAGTAAAACCCTAGATGTTTTGTGCACCACTGGTGAACAGATGCCAGAGGAGCCCCATAAAGTTATCCTTCCCAGCCACAAATCCACAACCTCCCCCAGCCTCATGCCAAGCTGGCTGCAAGGGCTGTGAGCAGCTGGGACTTGCAGGGGGGTCTGCCGGCCCCAGGGAAGCTGAAGTGCAATGGCCACTGCTCGGCAAAGGGACACAGATCTCTGAACCAGCAGGTGGGTGTGGGTGGGCAGGCAGCCGGCTCCAAGCACAACACACGTCCCTGTTTGTCCCCTTGCTCACCGGTCTGGAGGAAACCACTGGGGCTGTCCTGCCCACCAAAGGCTTGGAGGAAGTTTGGCCAAGATATTTTTCTTGGCACAGGGACCTCCAGCATTACAAGCCTGCACATGCTCCTGACCCCAGCGAGCTGCCTCCTCCAGGGACTGCAAATCGTTTCCTCCAGCTCCAAAGGGGAGCCCTGCTGCCCCTGCATGCCAGTGATGGCATTGGCATCATGTGGGTCTTTTTCAGCTGAATAACAGCATTATCCTCTCCAAACCACACTGGCCCTGTCCCTGTAGGAGTCACTGAGTTTTAACTGCTTCATACATTTTCAACTATCAGTGTAAGTGATATCTTAAACTCATACTATGAATTAAAATCACAGAGAAATTGAGAAAATTTCATCTTCTGAAGTGGACATCCTCTCCCTCTCTAGTTATATGAGTTATTTGCTAAAGCTGCAATAGGTATTTGCATTATCCTCACTTCTGCAGTAACCTGCATTTCATTAAGCCAGCCTACATGCAAGAGGCAGGCTAATTCTTACCGACCATTTCAATTGTCCTTTAAGTAGAGGGCAAGTTTGGGGAGCAGACACAGGTGGATTTATTAGTAGAACTTGCAAGAGAGGTACAATCCCTTCCAAAATGAGAGCTCACCTTACTCCATAAAATGCCTGAAAGCAGGTTTCAACTTTTGCCTTTTCTGACTATCTAATAACAAAGCTGGCCATGCATCTTAAGCAGGTGCTTTCAAGGAAGAAAAACAAAATCCATCAGCATGTTTATGGCACAATTTCAACAGTAGCTGAAAGGAACTGGGTCTGGTGGTGAGAACAGCTGCACCTAGAGACCTCTTGGACAAACAGCTGGACCAGACCCAAAAGAGAGCTGTAATTGCCACATTATTACATTAGCCACTGAAACATGTAAGTTGTTGCACATAATCTCTTTTCCAAATGATGGTGGTATAGCTACCACTATTTCTATAGGCTCTTACTGTGGCAATAAAAGCCCAAGTCAAGCCTGGAACCCTTGGGTAATAATTTCTGCACAAATGTGGGAAAAAAAAAAACATTAACAGAAGGGAATGATGGAAAATCACGATGGGCAAATATTAAAATCATGCTGTGCCTGTGTGTGCAGACACATGCTGTCCTTGCACAAGGAGGACACACCACCTCTGTCTGAAGGAAATGCCATTCTGGGAACAAAGACCAACAGGAGGATCCAGCCAGTGGCTGTGCCAGGCCTCGAAGGCAGTGAAAAACTGCAGAGGCCCTGACCAATCTCATCTGGGGCTTGCCTACATCCATGGGCCCAGGGCTCTATTTAAGCTCAGCCCAGGGCTCCCAGCCTTTGAATCTCCTTGTCTTAACCTCTTTGTCAAATGCATTCAGAAGCTCATTGCCCTGTTTTCTACTGCTGACTTATGCAGCCTTTTGTCTGTGTGACCTCATGGCAAGTGTGGGAAAAAGCTGAGAGGGGAGCGATGGAGGGTGGATGGGAGAGAGGGATAGGGAGGTTGTGAAGGACATGTCCCAAGTGGCAAACACCTCGCTGAGGTCTTGCTGTTAATGCAAGAGGTTCAGACTGATTGAAGAGGTTCATAGGTTTGTTCTACAGCACTACAAATTTTCTGGAAAATAGAACACTTTTTAATAACAGGAGAACAAAAGCTGGAGGGGGTATAGCCAGCACTCCAAGCACATAAAAATCAGAAAGGAAACCAAAATGTTTCTGATGAAGTTTAAATGTGGGCCTTGTAACAGTGCTGGGAAATGATGAAACATCCTAGGCATCCATCATTACCCTGATTTCGAGACAATAGGTCTGAGGGCCTACTTGGTGCAGGGTTAGGTCAGCCTTTCCTGCCAACCTTGCAGGCACAGTGAGCTGTGAGCCTGAGGACACCCTTGCCAGGGGCACAAGGGAAAGCACAGGGGTGATGCAGGGAGTCGTGTGGACAACAGTTGAGTTGGTAATACACAGCCAAGAGCCTTGAAGTGCAGATCCTCTTCCTGTCTCCTTTACTCTGTGACTGCTGCTGCCTGGCTCAGATGGGTGGCCTTTCCCATTCTTGGCCCCATTTAATGTGGACCCCAGAGATCTGGGGCACAGGCTTGCTATGCTGCTCCCACCACTGGTGTAGCAGCACTTGGCCCATCTCAGGTCCTGTGTTTGTTAGGCAGAGGTTTACTCCTGCCTTGTTAGGCAAGGATTACTCTTGCCCTTGTCACAGGGCTGATGAGCTGTTGATGACTATAATCTCATTTGCTCAGTGCTTCAGTGTCACTCTGTGTGGACAGGGAGCACTTGCTTCCTTTTGCCAGTCTTCCCTCATCTTGTTAAAAAGCTCCCTTCTGGTTTTCCCCAACTCCCTCAACACAGACATACATGATATTTCACAGCGAGCCTTGGCTTTGAATTGGCACCTTCCCAAAGAGCTGCAGAGGGATGTTCAGCCCAGAGCAAGGCTTGGCTTTCTCTGTTGGATTTCACATGTTATTTGTGCTTGCCATACTCCGCTGCTCATGCTAAATGAGTGACTGTGTAGGATGCTGTGATGCTTCTAGCCTGACCTGGCACTCCAAACGTGTACCCTGCAGCCAGCTGGCTTGCTCAGTGACTAGGTCAACCTCTTCCCCTCCCTCTCCTTCCCTGTGATTCCTATTCCCTGTGCACAGTGCTTTGAGTGCTCTGGAAGGAAACTTGCACATGGAGTTGAGCGCTGTTGCCCTGAGGAGTTGCTGCTTCCCTTCTGCTCTGTAACCTGCAGCTCAGCAACCCCCAAGTGTGCATTCAGTCTTGACCACGGCACCATGGCCAGCTCAGGGAGAATGAGGGACCCATCTGAGACCAGGACTGCGTTTGCTCTGTACTGGGCAAGCAGAGCAAGAGGAACTTTAGCCAACATTTTCTCTTTCATGAAAACCACCCACAGGGCTTCACAGAGCTTTGTGTGTGAGCGTGTGTGTCCAGGGACACAGGACGCGTGCTCCCACTTCAGCCCTTCAAGAACAGCAGTGTAAATGGGCTCCCCAGGGAGTCCTGGCTGCCTTGCTGCTGGAAGAGACACAGCTGCAAAGCATCACTCAGAGAAGAAAGAGAATATGGGAAAAATGGATGTTGTTTCATATGCCTTTAAATAGCTGATAGTATTGAAGTTAGAGCTACTGCTTACATCCTAATCTCTTACTTGATTTTGGGGCAAGATCACATGGTGAGGTCATTGCTCACAGCCGTACAGCAGTCATTTTTAGGGATGCAGAACTATGAGCTATGATTCTGTGAGATAAAGTAGAAAGAAAATATTGATCTTGAAAGGGGGAAAAGCCTCTAAATACTTAGGCTTACTGCAAAAACAACCAAGACAGCTAGAAAAAAACTTAGCCACATATATTCCAGTATGTATAAATAAGCTCTCATTTGTCCAATGTTCTTCACTACAAAAGGAAATGTCACATTGAGTCAACTTGTGACCCAGATGAAATTACATGTATTTGTTTATTTTTCTTATTCTCCTGTTTACAATATGTTGCACTTGGTGGACATATTTTTGTGCATGCTGTTGTGTTCCAATATCAATATTATCAAAATGCATTTTCATGTTTGCCACCCAGACACTGGCTGAGGAATTGTGATTCTGGGTACTGGTAATATAAATGAGCAAGGTCTGTGTGTGTTTGTGTGTGTGCATGTGCACTTGCTAACTTAGAACTCATAGCTCTGCAAACTAAACCTAATTATGCATGCAAAATAGTGACAAAAGACATTCTGCTTTTTATCAGCTACATTATTTTAAGAGGGAGGAGGAGATAGGTTTGCTGCTCAGGCCATTTCCAGGAAAGTGTTTCAGTGGACACTACAATTAATTTTAACCCTTTGTTTTAGGGTGTATTATGTATAAGGCACTGTAAGATACCACTCCAAGAAATATATGGAATGATCCTTTCTGCTGTCTAGGTGTGTTTTTGTGGCTTTGCAATGACTTGCAAACAGTGAATGTGTATGCTTTGGTTGATGGTGGATTTGGTGGAGGGTATGGCTGTTCCTGCTGTGTGTTTGCTGTGTGGCATTGTTTCGGACTCCTCTTGGAGTGACATGTGCCTCACAGGTGGGGATGTCTTCCAACTGCTTGGGAATTATCCATTGCTGTAATGCATTATTTTGCTTGAGAAGAAGCTATTTTCTCACTAGCCACCTGGATGCTTCCCATAAAAACTGCACACCAAGGGTCTATTCATGTTGGCCTACACAATGGATTTCCTTTCCATGAGCATTCTTGGAAATAAAGCTCTGCTCCCTGAATGTTTGTGAATAACAAGGTTTATGGATCCCATCTAAACAAAGCAACCGTTTTAGTAGAAGGAACATATTGTTTTGCTGCGCTTTCCCAGCTCCAGGTTATTTCAGCAGCCCACCAGTGGCTCCAGCTTGTGTCTGAGTGTTACCACACTCAAGGGTTGGCTTGGAAAAGGATTGGCTCAGGAGAATGTTGCAGGATGGAGATCAAGAGCCCTGGATTGTTTTATTGCAGGAATTGGATTAACTCATATGAGATCATTCTCTGGTCTTCATTGCATTGTGTTTGGCAGTTCCTGCAGCATGATTGCATCTAGGTTAAGCGGCATTGTTCTGGAGCCAGTGAGGGAACAATCCTGTATTGACTAGGTGTGAGAGAAGGACAAGGTGATCTCATAAGTTTTCACCATTTTTGGTACCCATGTTTCACTTGTATGTCCATTCTTATAGCCTTTTCTCTCTGCCTGAAGGTGATAATTCTCCACATGCAGTGAAGGGGCTTGCTTCACGAAACAGTGGAGTCTAGCTCAACCAGGCTAGCGCATTTGGCAGAACAACGTGCTCTCCATGAACACTGGCCAGGAGACACGCTTACCTAGTCAGGCACTGGGCTATGGGCCTGCCTTAAGTAAGTGACTTGCCAGCCATCCATGTTTGTATTTGTCAGCACTAGCTGTCCTTCTTTCCTCCACCTCCCCTGAGTGCTGCTTTCCTGAGGGGAGGTAGTGGAAAAGTCACAGTGCACTGGTGCAGAAAAGACTCAGACTGTCCTGGGTGTCATCAAGAACTTGAAGGATTACATCATTCAGGCTCACTGAGGTGCAGTGCACTGTGGTGTTCTGAGCAGACCTCATGCTGTATGAGCTGCCTTAGGCGCATATGTGGAGCTCTATCACTATGGACTTGGACTTCCCTGGGAAAAAAAAAGGACTGCATAAGACCAACAAAAGTATTTGGACAGCTAATGTCAAAAAAATAAATGTCTGATGCTGTGGAACTCTGGGTCTTGCTTTCTTTGTTACTGACATCCAAGCACTCTGCTTTTAAAGCCTTCATTGGTTAATGGTGAAGTGCAGCTTTCACTGAACGCATCGACTGTGCGTCATAGATCTGAGTACACATCAGGCAAGAAGTCTTGGTTAAAGGCCAGAAAAAAAATCTGCTTTGAACAATAAAATTAGGGAAGTTTAGTTTTGACTTGAAGGTGAAAGAAACTGAAAGATCTAATTTTTTTTTTACATCTTCTCCCTGGAATCCTAACCTTAATGGTGAGAGTGTTTTAGCAGTAAGAATATGAGTATGCAAGACTTTCCTACATCACTCTTCCAAAAGCAGTGTTTGGTTTCTCTCAAAGATTTGGAGGATCTTCTCCACATGATTTGTTTCTGGCTTTGTGTCTTTTTGGTGACCATTTTTGCATTGAATGGGAGCATCTGTAGCTCTTGGAGGGCAGATGTTACAGAGGGGCTGATGGGAAGCAATGGTCCTGGGGGAAATGGGATGCCTGTTGGTGGAACAAAGAGTGTGGAGTCACTGTGTAAGTTCCTGAGCTCTCTGTATATACCCAAAGACTGATCAAGCTGCAGGGCAGGAGAACTACCCCCAGGTTTGTCAGAGGTATGAGAAGCTCTGATCATCTGCCTGTTTTGCTGATGAGAGACTGGGATCTGCACCCACCAATCTGGTGGGACCTGCACCACTTGGACCTCTGCAACTTTGAAGCACATAAACCTACTCCTGAACCTTGACAGAAACCCTGAAATAAGGAGTTGTTGACTTAGTTGGAGGCAGCTGTTGAAGGTGGATAGGCCTTCCAGTCCTAAATCTGTTTCATAGGAAGAAACCAGGACTTCCTTTCTCCATCTCAATTTCTATCTGTCAGCATCAGTTTCTGTGCAAATCCCAGTAGTTTCTGTGCAAATCTCAAATTTCAGTTCAGAGACAACTAAAGGGGTTTAATCCCTGTCACAATATTTATTTTATTATAATCATGTTTTATGCAGTGCTTCCTATGGACATGTGACACTCAGTATCTAGGGACATGTTGTATGTGCCAGGCAGTAGGAGGAGTCCTCCTCCTGCTGGCTGCTGGACAGGAATTTTCCTGGGTCTCCCTCATGCTGTGTTTTATGAACCTGCACTTCTGTGACGTATGTGTAGGTCAGATGCACCTGCCCAAGGGTCAGAAGCAACACAGGCATCTCTAGGATCTGTCTGGATGCTGCAAGGCAGGGTGAGCTGGAATCATGGTAAGTCATGCTGGCAGTACTGGTTTGGGCTATTCTAAGGAAGCTGGGTTACAAAACTCTGTCCCAGGAGAATTTTAGAGGTTTTTCCTTTCTGCTATCACATTGGCAAGCTCCAAAGATATACTGCCTTTCCTGTTACAGGAAGTTACAAATGCAACTTCTCATCCATTCACAGAGACTTATCCAGCTTGTGTTTTACTAAAGACATGAAGGAATATCTTCTGAAAGGAAATCAGTGATATTTTCCCGTTCCAGTGAGAGAAACTGAGGCACCCATCAGTGAAGTGATGAATAGACAAAGTACAACTTGAACATTAGGTGCACATACTCTTGCCAGTATGCCCCCCACCATAGCCTCATGTAGAAAACTCCAGCTGGGAGAGAGGGACAGGGAGCTGAGCTTGTCAGAGATGCTCCTGCAGAGAGGGAGAGGCAGCTTGCCTTGGGGATCAGTACAGAAAGTACCCTTGCAGTGCTGTAGGTGCTGTTGCACAGGCATGTCAGGGAAAAGTCTATTCCTGTCAGATACATTGGAGAAATTGTTTTGGAATGGTTCATTGGCATGAACATACATCCTCAAAATAGTGTCAGGAGCAGAGGAACTGTAGTGATACGAAGGCGATGTACCAGTTTTCTGCATTGGAAAGTAGGGTGATAGATTAAGAAGGAACATGGGTGCATTTACTTCTCCATTCTTCCCCAAATCTCTTTTAAAAAAACCTGGAAATGAGGATGGTTTCCCAGCCAAGGGTGGCTTCTTGAACATACTAAAGCAAGTAGACTTTTACTGACATTGTGGGATCATGAAAAAAAATGCTATTCCCTATGGGGTTCCCTCATCTCTGGCAGACATCAGAAAGTGGATGGAAGATGCTGGATAAGAGGTGGGATTTTTGGACTATATGGAGCTTGACGAAGTAGATGAATCCTGGAGACCTGGGGAAATTTCAGGCTCCTTTCCCAGCTGCTCAGGTGGAATCAAGGCATGCTGTGGGTGTGAGTGAGGGGAAGGGCTGTACAGCTACTCGATAGTCCAGGCTTGGGCACACCAGTGCCCTTCCTGTGATGGGACAATGTGGCTGGAGGAAGGAGCAGGGTTTAGAGGTTGCAGCCCCCAGCCTCCCTCCTACAAACTCTCCCTCATGTACAAACACACAGCCCTTGTTGGTGGAGTGATGCTGCAGCTGCCATAAGAGGTCCAGGCAAATCCCATAATAGTGGTGTGGAAAGAAAAAGCAACCCAGGAAAGAAAAGAGCCCTCCACAATGCACAGGTTATTTTCAAAGGATGACATTGCTGTTTTCCCAGGCAACAGCAGGCCAACAATAGGAGGCAATTTGGGTGGGCAGGTGATCAGGGTGAGGCAGAGAGCTACTATCTCCAGCCAAGATGGGGATGCTGTTTAGAATAAACAGAAAGCTGTAAGAGAAAGGAGGGACTATGAGAGGGAGCTGGGGAGATCTCCATGGAGACACTTAACCTGCTCCAATGGGTGCCTTCAGAGACTGGCGCTGACCAAGTCCCTAGGAACAAAGGCACCTGGCATGGGCACAGCAGGATTCCTGCCACACGTGCTGTCTGCAGCGAGGTGGAGATTTCCAGACCTGTTCTTCAGCACAGAAGAAAAATGGCATTGAAATGACGTTAAGGTTGGGATCCATGCCATAGAAAGCCAAGAAATTAAAAAAGTAACAGCCAGCTGTTTACTTTCAGCAAGGGGCCCAAAGCCCTGGGAGTGGGGGGAGTGGTCAGAGGAGAGGGGAGGGCAGGGAAAGGATGCTGCCTCTGCTGGGCTGATAGAGTGGTGACTTGCTTTGTCTTTCAGGGTGGCAACAAGCATCCTCTATTAATATTTTGGAGCAATTATTATGAAATCCTCTGAATTTGTCATTACTCTCTTAATATTTTGGAGCAATTATTATGAAATCCTCTGAATTTGTCATTACTCTCTTAATATTTTGGAGCAATACTTGACAGTAGTGTGAGACAGGTAGGAATTGAGGAAGAGACTTTCCTGGAGCATAAAGCTCTAGATGGTAATTTTGTGATTCACCTGCAGGAACGCACAACACCTGTTCCCCTCCCTGGGGATATGGCCGATTTCACTGCCTCCTCCCTGCCTGTTCCAGCCTGTTAGGAAGGCCTGGACTAATATCTGCAGCTGAGCTCTGACTACTTTACTTTATGACACTGAAGTCAAAATTCCTCCCTCTCCCTTTCCAGCCCTGGGGAAAGTGAGGATGTGTGCCCTGGCGTACATTTCAGCTGTTAACAGTCTGGGTACACCCTCTGTCACTGTGGTGCCTGACCACCCTGTAGCTATGGTGCTCTGAGAGGGAGAAAGGGGTCTGAGGCTGTGGCTGCTCACTTTGTGGTCTCAGAGGGTGTCTGCATAGTGACAAGACCAGACTCGTGACCCTAATCTTACTCACAGCCAGCACACTGCAGGTGAAACCTTCAACCTCAGATTCAAATATTCCCCTCACTTTTCCTGAGGAAACTGGGGAATGCCACCAGCTACTCCTCTGTAAGTGTTCTTCCAAATGGAAAGCAAGATTCATGGCATTAGAAGCAGGTAAGATATGGAGCAGCTTTAAGCTTGGTAACTTCCATGGCGGGCATGCACCCGAGCTGTCCTGCACGAGCATTTGCAAGCCTCTTTCCTGCTTGAAGGAGGAAGGCTGAGGATGCAAGGCTGCAGTTCCCATTTGCACTGGTGTGGGAGGGTGAAGGGAAATGACAGTGCAGAACCAGCCCTTTCACCTTCTTTCCAGGAGAGCCCACAATGCGGGATGTGCTGAAGCGATGTTATGGTCTGTGCTCGGGTGCCAAGAGCTGTGTCACACAGAGGTGGAAACCACCGAGTCCACCTAGCATAAACAAAGGAAATGGGGAAGTGATTTACTGTAAAATTAATAAAAATGTGATCCATCTCAAAGGGGAAATGCACAGACCACACTTGGGGGTTTGGGAACCATCAACAAGATAGGAGGGGGAGTAGGCCAGAGAGAAAGGTTTCATGTGCAACCTTAAGTTCAACTTTTGCAGCGCTGCCATGCTCTGGGGTCTCTTGGGAACAGTACAGCATGTCCAGGAGGACAGCCCTGAAAGAAGATGGCACTGGTTCACACACTGAAGGTGTCAGTGGGCTCTGTCTCTGTATGTGGGGGGAAAAAGGACGAACCAAGCTATCCATCACACAGCACCAAAGTTCATGAAGTACTTTCGGGGGGAGTTTTCCCATGAGGCTCAGGTCTGTCAGAGATGAGACACCAATGTCAACAGATCTATGGCCTGAACAGAAGAAGCAGTGGGAGATGCCCTTAGGACTAGAATGGCTTTTGGAGGGCATTACTCCTGACATTCATGTTATGTAGCCCAGATGTCCTCTGACTTTCAAATGTTAACTTTGAGATCTCCAACATATCTTCATTCTTACCCCCATGACAGTCCTCTAGGCTCTTCCCCTTTGGGCTGTTAGGAAGAAAAGCTCCACAGGGGGGACAGAGAGGAATGAAAGAATGGCCACATTTGAATGGATAGACTATTTAGATCCAAAACAAGAGCAGTAGGCCACTACTGGGGGTGTCGGGATGCACTGCTGTGACTCAGGACATGCAATTACCTGAATTACTAATTTGCATTTCCACATGAAGAGTCACTTCTCTGAGCTCTGGCATTGCATATCACCTCTAAAAGCTACAAAGTTATGTAAACTAAATGATTAATAAACCAAAGATTTTAAACATAATTTTCAACACAATGTTTCTTTAGTGAAGCAATGCCAGCTACTAACACAGCTACCAACTTCTGAAAATGCTGGATAAATGCCTGCTCTTACTGGTTTTCCACACAGCTGGAGAAAATTCCTTGAGTGGAAAAGTCCATGGGCAGACAGCATACATCAAAAAAGATCCTCTGTGGACGCTGTATGAGCATGCACATCTTCGAGCCCTTCCCAGAAGCAGGATCGACCTGGGAAAGTGCATTTATGAGGGAGCTGGCTCTGCAGTGGTTGTCCAGAGGTCCCCATTGGATGGTGGGGCAGAGCTGGGCTGGTGCTTGCTGCTTACAAGTGACCAGGGCTTTTGTTCACAGACAATCTTCCAAGGAAGGCACACCTTCTGTTGAAGGACTTCTTTGGTGCTTTAGAGGCAACCTGTCAGAAAGCCTTCCAGCAGCTGTGTGGGATTATCCATGCTGGGACTTCGCTCTCCAGCAGGCTTGGCCCTGCTCACTTTCCCACATCCGTGTGGGCAGGTGGCATCACAGGTGTGTGCTTGTTGTCTCCCTCACAGCAGGGTCAGCAGGTCTGGGGGTCACCGTGCCCACTCCAAGCTGTGGCACAGCTGGGCACTGGGACAGATGTGCACTGAAGGACTGGAAGACAGTGGGATCTGCCATGCCTCTGCCTTGGGTAACAAAGGAGATGCAATGAATCATGAGTCTGGATCTCATTCATGCCCTCCCTTGGGAGACATTGGCTGTGGGCTGCCGGTGTTCAAACAGTAAAGAACTGCTCCCACCAGGTAGAATGATTCACACAGACCCTTTTTTTTTCCTTTAATTTTCACCCTCTTCTCTATTTCCACAGTACTGGAAATAGTTTTGTTGAAGCATTTGTGTAGCTCTCTGATCCAGAAGCTGGAAGCAAAATCTGCTTTACTAGTTCAAAATAAAACCATTGCTACTGAGGTACAGGGGAATAGATGGGAGAGGCTATCTTTAGTAGTCTTAATGTATTGTAGTCTTGCAGTGGTTTTGTTCATTTAAATATAATTTGACATTAAATATAATGTCTTCACATAGTGTGAAAAAATGGACGCTAGGATTCTTTTTCAGAACAGAGAACCTTAGATTAATTGACCAAAAATTATTGCTTGCACATAATCTTGCATTCCCAGACCATAATATTTTCTACAAATATATGTAGGGCCCTGTGACAAATTTTAAGGGCTCCAGACTAGCTCTTGTAATGAAGCTGAGGCAGTCTGTTGAGCAAATCAACTATTTCATCAGCCCGTATTTATATTACAAGAAACTACACTGTAGTATGACAAATTCACCATCTGGTCACTTACTGCTCTACACATCTGTATTGTATTATTGGCTTAGGCAGTGATGGCAGGACTCATTCTTTTTTTATTTAGAAGATAGGTGTTTAGTTGAAGTTTCAAGGAGGCATCTTCAAATACCAACTTAACTTCTCCTCCCTGCTAACACCATTTATCTTGGGGTGGAATGAATTATCCTTTGGAAATATCTCTTTCTCCCTCCATTTACTTTGGACACTGCAAAGATGACTGGGCTAGACCAAATGACAAAGTGTTACATGGGCTTGGGCTGCATCGACATCTCCTCTGGCTATGCATGCAGTGAATATGAACAAGTGAATATAAAATATGTCTGTCAATATCTGCAGAGAAGGATGCTTTAAATGCACCCAGCTGGGCTCAGACTGTCAAGACTGAAGGCCTATAGCTAACAACCTAACGGTTTTATTTAGATATTTAATCAGTTACTAGTTGAGGGGGTTGTCTGACTAAGTGTTCTGGACCCAGGAGTCTGGATTTAGACTCAGTGTAGAGTCATTTCCTGGAAGTTTTTCTTTTGTTGTGTCTCTTATAACTCTGAATATCTCCTCAATTTTCTATATTTACTTTCTTTCCCTCCTTTTGTGGAGTGCATTGTACAAATCTCTGGCTATGACAATGTCCTTTTTTTTTCAGGAAATGCTCTGAACATCATGCCACAGCAGTTGTTGTTCAGTGGTGAGGTCATTTCAAGAGAAAGGTTTTGCAACATATGCAAGGTTTGTTTTGCCTGGAGACAGACGACCAGGTCTGGGAACTCCAATCAAACAGGGCACACAGAGAAATGCTGATGAAACCTGTGCTGTACTGAAGTCTCCTCAGTAGGAAGAGTGAGCAGAGTCCTTTGAGAAGAATATGGATTCCATGCATTTCCCAGGTGCATGTAATAAAGAAAAAAACAGACTACCTGGAAAGCACAGAGCACATGCAGCTTGTGGCCTGTGGGTCATCATGGTTGTGTCCACTAAGAAACAATTGTCTCACTCCAATACAGTGATCAAGTTAAGTTTTCTTAAGATATCTGAATTTGATTCTTGCTTTCTGTCATTGGTGGCCATTAAAAAAATCAAAGTCACTTGGTAATATCCTTGTTCTTTAAAACCAGTAAAAACAGGGGTGTACACACTGAGTCCATGAATATGGCTGCCAGGGATCGTGTCTTCTGCATTCAGAAAGGTCATCTTAAGCCACGCTAATAGGGACAATATGAGGCATGCAAGCCTGGCCACAACACGGAGGCTGTTGAGTACATGTGGTCCTTCCTGAGGGGTTCCTGTCTTCCACAGGCCATTAGTGGGAAAGCTGCACCTGTTACCTTTGCTCCCCTCTGTGCATTCTCACAGCCCATGCTGGCTGCTCAGCTCTAGCTCTGTCAGGAGCAGGCTTTTGGAGCTGTTCAAACAAGCCACTAAATTACACAGGCCATTCAAAATGGAGAATTTGCTGAGGTGGTGACTCTTACGCAACCCGCAGTTTCCATGAAAGGAAAGTTCTGGTTTTCTTAAACTGGTGCTTGTCCTGCAAAGGCACCATGCAAGAGTTATCAGCCTGCCAGGCTGAGTGGAGAACCAGAATCAAAATAGGGTTTTGCCAGCCATGAACAAGACAGACACATGGATGGATCAAACTGCAGGTATGTGAACATACATATATTAAGCCTAGATTGAATGGTGCAAACTAGACTGAATGAGCCTTGTTAGTGAGTAAGACATTACTAACTGAGGCATGCAGAACGTTTTCTTCCTTGTTTTAGCAGTCTAAAACATCACCTCTTCATCTGGATCAGAGAACTGAGATGAAATGTCACCTTTCTATGAGAAACTGTGCCTTCCTCTACATTTCCAGCAACAGCAAAGCAAACAGTGCTTCACATTTGTTGCCAAATCCTATTGTAGTGTCATTTATTCTTTTCTCTGGGAATGCACTAGCCTTCTCTGGCCTTTTCAGCCCTTCCACAGCACAAGCTCACTCTGATACCAAAGGCACCAGCACTGCTGCAGGTTCTTCATCAGCAGTTTTGCACCCTGACACCTCATTTCTTATGAGAAAGGCTCAATGTGATGACACCATAGAAATGCAGCAGTCTCATGCTGGGAGCTCAGGGTATCTTGAATGCAGGTTTTCATGCAGTGGTGTACAGTGCTCCACAAAAGCCAAGCACAGGCACTGTCTTGGTGCATCACTACTGAGAACTCTTGATGTGGATGTGGGTGAATGGTCAATGCCACATACAAGAAAAGGGTTTTTTTCCAATTCATTTTTCCTGCATCGCACTTAGCAAATCCAGTTAAAACTTGAAACCCTTCCATCAACAGCCATCTCAGAAAGTTTATGCCTCCCCACACAGGCCAAGGAAGTTTATAGCTTGCTCTGAAAAAAGTTCATGAGAATAGACAAAAATAGACAGTTTGCAAACAAAAAAAAAAAAAAAAAAAATGCATTTGTGGGGTGAAGTGAGATTCCCGCTCAGCCTGAGCAGTACCATAGCCAGCCCCCGGAGTGTTCCTTTAAACAGCTCTCTGAAATTCCCAGAGTCACTGTCTGAAACCAGCTCTTCAGTGTGTGACCTTTGCGGGTTACAGTAGAGTTAGGCACTGGGCCACTCTCATGCAAGTTCCGTGAAACCTCAGCCCATTGCTAAACTTCCATATTGATATATTTTCTGGTTCCAGTGGTGCATAAATGAAACAAACTCCAGAAAGCCCCACTCTGGATTTTCCCTTGCTGTCTTGTGAATCTTAAATCCATGGTGTTATTTGTTAGTATTGTCCATTCTCTCACACAGGTTCTGTTGGGTATCCAGGAAGAGCTGCCCACCTTCCAATTGCTCATGTACTCAAAGCCCAGAATGGTGTAGCTGACGATAAACTTCAGCATGTTTCCTTTGCCTGGTTTCCATCTCAGTGACATATTTCTTCTTTTTTTTTTCCCTCATTGTCTGTACATGGCAGGAAGTGATCACTTTACATTTTGTCCCAATTCACCTGGGACAGCACCTGTGATGCTTCTTCATCAGTTTTACACTGAAGAAGGACAGCTCTTATCCTTCTCCCCACTCTGTGCCTTTGCAGGTGCATTACATATTTCTGCCTGCAAAAACACCCCTGATGCCAATGAGCTCACTCAGAAGAAGACTCCTCTTTGTAAGGGATCCTTTGGGAATGTAATCTCTGTGTAAGCATCCTCTCCTTCGGCAAGAAACTGATAGCCACATCTTTGTGTCCTGATGACTCTGAGTACCCGGGTTAGCCCTTGGAAACATGAGTAGCCAGCACAAATTGTGACCAGCTGGGTACCTAAAGCCCAAAGTGTGAAAGAGAACAAATCCTGCAGTTCTGCTGCATGCCCTCTCATATGGACGTTCATCTAATTCAGCCACTAATGTCTTTCATGTATTAGTGCCACATCTTTTGCCCTATCTCATTCTTCCTTTGCATGTCCACGTCCTTCTCCATAACTTTAAGTCTCAGCTCTCTTGCGATGCATCTTCTTCTGTGGTGCCTCTAGCAGAAGGGATTAAAAGAATGTCCTCCATGGCAGATGTGAAGTTAGATTTGATGAATGAGGACCCTGATAACTATGTTCTTACCTTTTTGCAGTAATGACTCCTGAGCCAAAATAGGTGGATAAAGAAGCTGGAAAAGCCCATCCTGAAGCCCTGGAAGGGTTAATGCATCTGCATCTGGCTGGCAAAGGTACACAGTGGCAGGAAGACCCAAAATGGGGACCTATTTGTGCACAGGGGACTGATAGGGATGGAAGTGCTGGGAAAGGCCATGCTGGGGCTGAGGCCAGTATGCCTTTGTTGCCACCTCACCCTCCCTGCAATGTCAGATGTTGCCACAGCTTTCAGTACTGCTAGTGTTTAATGACTTGAGTTCTCAAATGAGAAAATGGGGAATGGGAAAGCAAACAAGTCCTTTCTTCACCCTTTGCATGTCTCTTTGATCTCTTTCCTCACCTTTCTGTTGAGCCTCACTCTTTTCTGCAGGAATATCTCAGCATGGGTAGTGACAGTCTTTGCCCCCCCCTGGGCTGCAGTGGTGTGTGGGATGTGCAACTGGCCTGGCTCATTGGGCACTGGCTCATTGCAGCTCAGTGACACATGGGAGAAAATATCCCTGGGAAGCCACACGGGGTGGCAGAGCAGAGGGCTTAAACAGTACAAAAGAAAGATGTTGTTTGCATATGGTGGAGCCTCTGTGAGCACCAAGGGTGGCTTGTCCTTTCCTGTCTGCCAAGCTCCCTGTGGGACACAGCAGAGCTGAAGAGCTGTTCACTTCGGCTATTTTGGGAGTAAATAGCAAAAGAGCAAATAGCAAAAAATTCTATTTAAGGTTTGCAGAAGTTTCTATGTTTTCTAACTCTCCTCTTCAGAAAAAAGAACCTATGAAAACCTTCTCAATGTCTATGTCTTTGTAAAAAAATTGCCTTTGACTAGTGTCCAAACAGCAACCCACAAAGAGAACAGTCCAGTGTTACTGAGTGAGTCTAGAGGGCCAGGATTACTGCTGAATGCATGATTTGTGGTTATTACTCAAGCCTACTTATATTGTCTCACAGTTTACCAGATGTCTTTGTTTCTTAATTTTCCACTTACAAAACTGGATAACAAAGATTAAAAATCCTGGATCCCTCTTTCCAGCCCTTTTCTTTTCAGTGGAAAGCTTCCTTCTCAGGTTCACGTTTCATCCAGGGAGAACACTCATATCCCTCCCTGTCCAAGGCAGTGGCAGAGCACCATCTTATTGCTGGCCTGGAGACATGCAGATCCTCCTGCCTTGGGAAGTCAGCCATATGCTGGAGCGGGCCTGTTCAGTGCATGGGTATTGCAGCAGGGCAGGCTTTCTCCATATGAACCTAAACTGCGGTAGGGATGGAGCTGGAATTTCTCCTGGAGTTTTCTCAGCCTTCTGATGAGCCCTAATTGCTCCCAAAAGGCATCGATGCTTTGGAGACCCAGTCGTGGCCAACAACTTGTGCATTTCTTTGTAAGTATTTTCTCTCAAAATGTCTGATGTTTGCTGCTTAAGTTGTCTGTGGTGCTTGGCTGTTTTCATCACATGGTGTTGTTTCTGTTTCCTAACTGGAGAAACGGGCCAGCCTTTTGAGCAGGTTTTCAAACCTAGAAATTGGTTTATATGAAGCTTTACATCCACAGTTTCTGTGCTGGGAAGATGCTCACTAGCAGAACGCTATCACAGCACTCTTTCCAAACTTTGAAGGGTCTCAGTGCCAAGCCAAACCAAAAATCACTTCTATTTTTTACATCCTTTTCCAATTAAAAAAGGTGAGGTTTGTTATGCTCTATGGATTTTGCAGTGTGATTCCCCTAGAGCAGACAGGGAGTCTCTCCCCACCCCAGTTTTCCCAACAGCCAGTTCTTCACCCCTGGCTTTGCCATTCCCTTCTCCTCCCAAAAATGCCTGTGATACAAGTCTCCCCTGTTTCCTCTCACTTCACCAGCCAGCCTTCCCACACGGAGAGGTCAGGCACTCTGAAGGTAGGTGCTCAGAGGGAGCGCAGCGGCGCAGGGCCATGAAGGACAGGAAGCCTTTTACTCTAATTAGTTTTTGCAGAAGTTTGGCATTTCTCCGTGGAGCTGTTTCCCCACTGATGAGGAGCACGTATCCAGCTCTTCCTTCTCACCTCGCACGTCCGAGCCTCCTGCCGTCTCCTGCTGGGCTGCAGGGGTTCAGTCGTGGAACACGTTGCTTGGAGGAAGCAGGCAGGGGATATGTGAGGAGATAAACACTATTTTCTGATGCTGGGAGGGATTTCTTTCAACTCAGCCATGTTCATGACCTGAACCTGGATCTTTTTTGCTACTCGCTCACACTCGACTCCTCCCTGCTGGCCCAGACTTGCCAGGCTTTTGTCTGGTTAATCAGTACAACCCCTTCCAGGGCTTCCTGGGGGCTCTTTGGCCACTGGGTTATGAAGACCCATGAGTTCATTGTTTAAATTAAGTTCTTCTATATGGAAACACCACTGGTTTCCCATATGGTCTTGGCAAAGCCACCATCCGCTCCCCACTTAAATTAAATTTCACTAATTGAATTAGTTACCATTTTATCAGCTGCCGCTTTGCAGTAGTTTGTGAACCCCCAGGGGCTCAGGCCACGCTCAGTCAAGAGCTTCCCCACCTCACTCTCTCATTTATCATCGTGACAATGCACAGCACTGGGAGAAGCAGGGGGGTGGAGTGTACTGTGCCCTTCCCAAGCATCCCAGCCATCTCTGAGCATCCTAATGATTGACCTCTGTAAGTGAAGCAGCCCTGCGCTGACCCCAGACTGCTGAAAGGAAGCATTCTCCCCTTTGTAAAAATCCCCCTGTGATGGTGGCGCGGGCCAGGCTGAATGCAGAAGTGTCAGAAGGGAAGCCCCGCACACAGGCAATGGTGCTCTGGGACATTGCAACTTCCATATGCCAGGGGACTAATAGCGACAGGCCTGGGCTCAGGGGACAATGCCATCACGCTGTCCCGCTGGTGAGAAAGGGAGAGGAGACACGTGGAAAGGGACAGCCTGAAGTGGGTCTGCCAGCGTCTGGCAGTGGAGCGTGGAGTGTGAAGCGTGTCACCTGCTCCAGCCCCGCCTTCCCTCAGCAGGCACCAGGGGCTCGGCTATTGTTGTATCCCAGCAGGATGATGGGGATGCAGTGCCAGAGTGGGGCTGTGGGTGCCCAGCACTGCCACAGGTGCTTCTGGCTGCTGGACTGCACCCACTGCTCAGGGCTGTGGCTGTATGCAGGTGCCAATGGCCATTTGGAAAAGTATTGGCTCTCATGTTACAGCTTGGGGGGAGCTAGAGAAGTGTAAGAGGCACAGAAGCATCATCACCCCATGCTTCCTGACCCCCTGTCACTGCACTATCATCTCCTCTCTGTGGCAGAGGAGAGGGATACACAGAAGCATCAGACAGGCTGGGATGTAACCCTCTGGACTCAAACCTCCAGGAAATGCTTTCTAGTAACACGTCAGCACTCCATAATCTTAGTGGTGTGGGAATGCCTCTGTGATAGAAACCAGAGATGGTAAGCCCAGCAGGGATACGCAGGCTTAGCAAGATGAGCTTAGCAACACCACCAGTTTGTATTTAGACCCTTTGCTGAAGGTAGACCCCTTCACTTCACTCAGGTGCTGCCAGACCTGAATTTGCTTTGCAGATAAGGCAGAGATCATCAGTAGTGACGATCAAGTTCAGTATTTGCAGGATGCACCCGAATAAGACCCATCAACGACTACAGCCAAACTCCACCACTTTCAAGAAAATGTGTCAAAGAGTGACTTGGTTTTCCTCTGTGGACCTGTGCTGCAGAAGAAACTTAGATGTCCCTAGACAGAGGGAAACCAAACCTGAGAATGAAGATGCTACTACAGTTTGGAGCAGGGACAGCATGGTTCTGTCCACAGCCACCCACACACTTTGCCTTTCTGAGGCACGTACTTGAGAACAAAACAAACAAACAAAATCTGGTAAAAAAGGATCGAAGCTGAATGTGCATTTCACTGAAGTCTGGCTAACATCCAACATAGCACACGTCCTTGATAAAATGCCGACTTGTTTCAGAAACTCCAAAAAGGTGTTTGAACATCTGCAGAAAAACAGTCCCAGGAGTACTTGCTAGTCTTTCATGATCAGCAGTGCGTTGATGCTTAAATTTGTAACTAGTCACTGATTTATAGCCCCAGACCAATTTTAACTTTTCCTCATAAATCATCAACAAATAGAGAGAGAGGTCACAGCAACAAATGAGTCAGAAAGTGTTAAGAACAGATTTCTTGGATAGTAAGTGGGATTTATTCAATCTGATTACTGGTTTCACCTTTTTGATTCATATTGCAGGTTTTCATCTGGTTTTCTGTTAAGTCATATCTATTGGCTTCTATTTTTACCTCTGCAAATAGGCTGTAAAAAAGATCCGTAACATATCAGACAGTGACTGCATTAGTGAGGTTATGAAAGAATGAACATAAGCTGTGAAAATGTGTGCAAAGTCTGACACCCATCAAAGTACTACAAAAGCAGTAGGTCTGAAACCTCAGCATGGTTCAGAGATTTGGATCTACATCAGTAGTGGTGATAGCAATATGGATGTGTCCAAGCTGGTGAGTGATTTAAAGCAGCAGCTGCAGCACCAGCATGAAGAAGAGGGTGTTGGGCCACTGGGAGAAGGAAGATGGGGTGGAGGATACAGGCACCTGGGGAGGGACACCTGGCTGTGAGGTGTTGAGCAGGGATGGTTGGGACAAGAAGCAGTAAGGGGAGAAGGTGTGGGATGTGTACTCTGGGTGGCACTGGGGTGTTTAACCAGCCTGCCTCACCTGACACCATTGTGAGGCATGGATGGAGATGGCCTGTGAGTTCATCACCTCGGCACCTTCCGATGCAACAAGTTTAAATGTGGCTGAACTTGGGTGCCATCTCTGGACACACCACATGCATTGTTAAAGGCCTGTACCACACCTCCGCTCTCTCCCTGTCCATGCAGAGCTCTTGTTGAGCAATCCCCAAAATATTTACTTTGCTTTTGGAAGACAATGGAAATTTACTCCAGAGCTTTACCCCATCACTACTGGGACATTTGTGGGCAGCAGAGTTTCCAGCACCGTTTTGGTTCCTCCTCTGTCTGGTTCCTCCTCTACCAGAGGCATCTGGCTTTGCAGCACTACTATTTCACCCCCAATTTCATTTAAACCCATTGCCTCCAGTACTTCTGTGAACATTTCATTCACATATTCTTCTGAATTTGCATCAGCCAAAATGTTAGTCATTGAAACCTCCTCTCCTCCACACTGAACAAAAACTGTCCTTTCCACAGATGAGCCCTGAGGAGCCAGGGGCTCTGCATGGGATCACATTCCCTCTCCATGTGGTTCTGGCTGAGGGACACCTCCAGGAGAGGAGACAGATTTGCCAGCACCCGTCTGCTAGCTCCATCTAGTGAAAAGCCTACCGTAGCAGCCATCAGCTTGGGGATGCGGGGCCAGCTCCCCAGACTTCCCCAGGCCTCTGGCAGGATCACCCTGGCTTCTTCAAATCCCCAGGTGGGTTGCACTGGGGAATGTGAAAGTGGCTTGAAACCTGTGGGCAGAGAGCCACTGTGGCTGTGGCCCCAGCAGGACGTGGAGGGGTGTGGGAGCAGGACAAGGCATGGTGTGTTGGCTCCATGGGTTCCGTGGTTTCCTTGCTGAGCGAGGAGTGAGCTGGAGCATCTCCTACTGGTCTGGGGGCCAGAGTGCTCCTTCTGCCAGGACGGTGAATTTACAGTGTGGCTGCAGAGTGAATTTGGTCTTTACACACATCTGCTTTCAACTATCAATGTTTTCATGTGTCTTGTCACCACACTTCTGTGACCACCAGTATCATCCACTGCCTGTCAGACATAGATGCCAGCACTTAGCACTTCATTCTTCCCCTAGACTGGCTGCTGAGGACAGAAAGATGAATGCAGTGAACCTAAGTTTGCATCATCTGCAAGAGAAAAATTGTGCTTTAGCGTGAGTCTCTTTATGTCTGCACAGGTTGAACAGTGTCCTGGTTCTTTTCACAGCAGGCATGACACAGAACACCACTGTGCAGAGCTGCATCATTCCCTGGGGGAAAGAGGTGCTTTTGTGCTGTCCAGAGCTGACAGAGTCTTTCCTTTTCTGTTACCAGCACTCATGGTTCACTTTTTGGCAAGCCATGCCCCACCCAATTACCGGTTTCTCTAAGCCTGTTAGGATGATGGCTTAGCCTCGTCTGTTCCCTTGGCTGCCAAACCCTTTGGTTCAAACCAGATTGTTTTTCCAAACTGTATGTGAAGTGCATGGCTTTTAAGGTGATATAATAGATCATAGTAATTTTAAATTCTGCAATAGCATGACAATTCTGAGCTTAAGATTTGAGACTGAGACTCCTGGCATGTTCTTGGCTGCTGCTGTTGGACAAGGTTAGTAGAAGTAGGGATTCACCTGGTATTTCCTTTGTTCACTCTGTAACTCTGCTTTAGTCAGTGGATTCCTTCAATGACCAAGATGAAAGTTATTATTCTGGTCTTCATTTCTGCCACCTCACTGCCTATTGAATCTATCACTTTCGTGGGAACAACACCTTGAAAACATCGTCATCTGGGAAAGAAATGGGAATAATTATAGATAAACTTCTGGGTATGATGACTTAATATGGCAATTTGGCAAAAAAATAAAAAGGCCTGTACTGTTCTCATGCTGTGCAAAAGGAGAAATCAGGGTGTGTCAGGAGGTCACTGAGAGGATGCACTTCTCTGGTGGGAACCACAATGGCTTATTGGGTCTGGCTCTGCTAGCCATGCTTGGAGACATTGAAGGAGGTTGAGAAATTACTGATGTGCCAGATAAGATCTAGAAGAACAAAAAAACTACAATATTAAAACCCCTTCCTTTAGTTTAACAACTGTTGTCCTCCTTGAAGACAGTTGAAAGTTTGCCTATAAAAATCTAGATCAAAAGGAAATATCTGATATAATTGAATTCATTTAGTCAATGAGATGGATATTCTCAGCTGGCTGGAGGTTTATGAATCTAAATCTGGAATAAAGGTTACATTTTTAAGAATAAACATAACAGTTCACTTCATTTGAGCAATCTGGGGAACCGCAGTGTTATTCATAGATTACATTCCTCTCTGCAATAGAAAAAGGATCATTAATCATTCTTGGTTTTTTAAGAGCAACATTGTAGTTATTGCTATCTCCCTTCCAGGCAAAAGCAAATTATTTATGTAAGTTTTGAAAATAATTTTGTGCTTGGTGCTCTACTGTGTGACTCACAAAGTTTCTTGTGTTTCTCTATATTTTGTTTCATTCCCTCTCAAACAAAATATTGGGTTGAACCTTTCAGCAGTCTTCAGGTTAAACAGTGAAGGATATTTTTCACCCTCAGGCCATTTTATGGTTTAGCAAAGATGAAGCCTTGTGCAAAACTGGCCAGTGGCAGCTTCTCTCTCCCATTCCCTCTGCTTGGAGCACATACTCAGCAACCATATCATGAGGTAAAAGAAAACAATGGCAAAAAGTCAATTTTGTCTAGCCAAATTAGGTCTTCCACTAGAAGGAGAAAAACTATAGTCTTATGTCCTATTTCTGTGTTGGTCAGGTTCTTCAACCTTGAAACTTCATTTTTCACTATAACTCTGCAGTGTCTCTCCTGTCTGGCAGCTTGATAGAGATTTAAGGAAACGTGGCGCATACCCTCGCAGTAATAAAAGCATTGCAAGAATGGGAAGATTCCAGGAATAGCAAATGTGGTATTACTCAATAAACATTAAGTAACAAACACCCCCTCAAGCCATAAAAGAAAAAAAGTTAATCGACGTTTTTGGTACAAAATGATTAAGAAAAGTGTGTGTGATTTGAAGACGTTTGATGTTCCTCTCCACTGTGAATGCTGGATTTATTTACCGGAATGTCTAAGGCTCAAACTGGAATGAGGGGAAGCAAGAGAGGGGTTTTCCTCTGTGCATACTATAAAGGAGAGAAGTCAAGTGTCTTTGCATTGTGCAACACATGATTTCTGTAACTTAATCAAAATGTGTGTGCAGGGTAGGGGGTGGAGGGGAGAGTCAGATTGCGTTGATAGCACATTGCTTAGAGAAATTCCAGTTCCTGAAGCTCTTAACGAAAGAATTCACCATGAGGAGGGGGAAGGGTTGGCAATGAAGGCCTTTTTTTCTCAAGAACTCCCATTTGGAACATATTATGCTCTTGCAACATGGGATGGATAAACACTGTATTAATGATTAGATGGAGACTAAGAGCTGAACTTGTTTGCGTTTGATAAAGCAGTTGTTCTATTGACCATATGTCTTTACTCTGGGGAAGAAATAGCTGTTAAGGGAAAGCACGTCTCTGTGAGAATTAACTGGGCTCTGTGTAAAGGATGAACAGTCACTTGAACTCGCCTAAAGCCACTGACATTTTACCTCTATGTAAGTTTCACTTTCAGAAACCAGCTGTCAAGTTATCAGGCTGAGAGATGATCGTTTCAATCTGCTAGGTTTCTGGTGATGTGCATGACAAGCATCACAGGACTGTCATGAACTGGAATCCAATGCATTGCAAGCGAAAGGAAAAATAAACCATGCACTTTTATAAACAGCTAAATATAGAAGTGAAGCATCTCCTGGGCTGATGTGAAGGTGCACAGAAGCATCCAGATTTGCCTTATATAGAAATTCCAGCGTGTTCTTCTAGATCTTTTTCCTTTTAATTTTTAAGCCACACTCCTCAAGTTTTCAGGTACTTTTTCCAGGTGCAAAATGTTTGGAGGAGCCACACCAAAATCTGAGCAGATCTTCCAGCTGGTTGCCTAGACAGGCAGTCCTGCTCCCATTTGTCCTGGTTGGCTAAGATGGGAAGGGATCCCTCAAGAAAAATTGTTTTCCGTGTAACCCAGATGGGCCCTGGAAAGGGCATAAACAAAAGTGTTTTGCAAGATTTTGCACCAAAATTTTTAGGATTTTTTTCTCTACAACTTAAAAACAATGATAGACCTTTTAGATAGGAAATAATAAATTGGCAGCTTTTGACCTAGAATTTCTCTTGGACTTGTCTGTCCAGGAGAAAGATCAGCACTGGAATGACAGCATTAGATTTAAAAAAAAAAAATATTACCCTCAGTAAAATTTGTAATTTATTTTCTTTTCCAAAATGAACCATATATTCTTTGCTGGTTTTCCCATTTTACTGAAACTGTGTGGCTTTGGAAAATCTGAATTTTATCTACATGCTGAAGTTCACCTCAGGTATCACAAATAGTGACAAACTAATTCTCAGTAAAGAATCCAAAGTTCTTGAGTATTAAAAAATACTGCTTTTTTTCATAAAATTAAATACTTTGTGAGAAGTTGTAACATCCCTAGATAATGATCTACCAGTGCAGAGAAAGGTTTCATCTGTTGCCTCTTGGAGTGATTTTCTCCCTCCCTGAATCAAAAAGGAAAAAGGTTTCAATTAGCCTGAAGGACTGAAGAGGGCTCCGTTTTGAGTAATATCAGTTTGCCACCCTTCAGTATAAGGGAAAGTCATGTTCCTCTGCTATTTGGGAATGACTCAATATCAGACCATAGGATAAATTCCATGAGTATGGGTGAGACTGTTGGATTGAGAACAAATAAAACAGTGCAAAAAGAAATAGGCGGGAACATACACAGGCACTCGTTATTGCTGAGGAATCACAGACGCGCAGCTGGAAGAGGAGATTATATATATGGCGTGGTTGGGAAGGATGCAAAGTGGAGAGCAAAGATACTCTTCCAGTTGGAAGAAGGAGAGTTGCTGAGGGAACTGCCAGGGTCCCTATGACCAAGAGCTGCCTGAGCAACAAGGCATTCCCAAGACATGATGCTTGCTGAAGGAGGGACTGCTTCAAGTGAGAGCAGAAATTGGGCATATCTCAAACAGGCACATGGGAAGGACAATGGCCAGTAATTTATCCAGATTAGACATGTTTCCAGGGGAAACACGGAGATGGAGGCAGATCACTTGGATAGGCACCTCAGTCAATGTGTGAAAAGAGTGGAAAACAGAAGTGGGAGAAATTTGGGTGCCTCATAAGGACAATGTACAATGCAGATTTGCTGGGGCATCAAAACAGTATCCAGGCAGGTGCAGTTTTTGAAGGATTCAGACCTGAGAAGAGTGTAGTGATGAAGACCATATTTTAGACATGATGTCTGGATGCTCCAGAGGTCTGGGGTTTTGGACCACTGGGCCCAGCAGAGCATAAGGGCTGCTCCTCTGTGCTGCATCTGGGAAGGGGGTTATCTTATCTGGATGTGAGTTACTGTTGTGCCACCATCTAGGGCCCACGGTATCAAAAGCAAAAGGAAGAACTTCCAATAGAAGTTGTTCTTCTCTAATGGATGGTTTGCCTAGTGCTTTCTACGGGAGGTTGCAATTGTTCCACTGCGGTGACTGCTAAAAAAGGAAATAACCCTAAAGGTTGGGAGCTGCTGCAAGATACTTGCAAGCGTGTCACATGCAATGACAAGGGCTAAGTGATGTCTTCTGGTATTTTTACACTTTGTATTGAAACAAAGAAGAGGTAGGGTGTTTTTACACTTCATTTTGAAAGGGAGCTCATAGTTACGTCAGTGTGCCATACAGAAAAGCTCTTGCAAATGTCAGTTGCCAGGTAGCACATGTTGGAAAAGTTTTCTATGGCTTGATTCTGGCTGAAGTTTACAAGTGCAGGGGAGTAACATTATGTGAAGGTTTGTGCACAGTCAGTAGCTTTCTCTTGACCTAATACTGTGCTGCTAAATTCAGCTTGAAAGAACAGTCGGAGCTTTATAAGCAATGCAGGGGCAGGCAAGGGAATGTAATCAGAATTCAAAAGCCTTTCTGTTTCCCTACTCTGGACATTTATTTGTCGTTCATTTATATCAGCATTTTATGCCTGTAGACAAACTCATTACAGAGGCATCTCAGAAATCCTCATTACTGACCACTGGTGGGAGATCACATATATGTAAGAGCTGGGGTGTAGAAGGAAAAGGTTGGAATCAGCCAAATTTGAAGGCCTTTGTGGCAACAGGAAGGATAACCTCTTCCAGAACATACCTGAGATGCAATGAATGGTGAATGCAGATCTATGGAATCACAGCTAGAATATCCCCACAGTCCATCGCCAGGGAACCTTCTACATCCAAAGCAGATCCCTCTTGATACTTCTCTAGGTTTTAGGCAAGTGTCAGCCTCCTCCTCAGCTATTGGTGTCCTGCACATATCTTGGCTCCTGCCTGTGCCACTGCTCCCCAGAACTGCTTATGAGAAGTAGAAGCTGGTGCAACTACTGGGTTAATAAAGAAGAGAACTTCCCTGGGGCTTGCAGAGTCCTATTGGAAAGTCATAAACTAGGCACCTGGTGAGAAAACAATTGTTTGAACCCAAAAAGGATGCCCCCCTTCTCCTCACCATCAGTTTCCCAAGTTGTTTTCTGCATGTAATTTGCATTTTTGGAGACATTTAAAGACTACCAGATACAGATGATGGCTGCTGAGTGCTCTGGTTGGCAGCCTGGGAAAGCACTCTCCTAAAAGCCCCAGGAGGGAGCCTTCTGAGCAGAGTGCTGCCAGCTCTGGGCCCACAAGAGCAGGGTCTCCATGGGGTACCGCGCTTTCAGGCAGCCGCGCTGCACCGCGGGCTGAGGGCAGGCAGCAGGCGCCTGGCACAGTGACGACTCCTCTTACAGAGGCAGACCACGAGAGAGCACACAGTAGATAAAGGCTGTCCCTGGCAATGCTGGTGTATATCAGAGGAGTCTGAAACGTTTCTCCCTACTGTTCCTTTAATGTGGAGCCTGGCAGCCTCAGGATCCAGGATCCAGTGAAGCATGGCCACACTCCATAAAGTGTAGACTTTCAAACTTTATTGGACCTCAGTAGATGATCCATCTACCCTTCATAATTTTTATTAAAACCCTCATGGGTTTTAATGCAGTTGTTTGATGTTATTAGCAACAGAGCTACTATTTCTAAGTGTAGAGGGAAATTTTCAGCTGGTCTGATACTGGTTTTCTCCTACTAAACAAGTGGACAAGCCAATGGTCACAATGGACCAGGAGACAGGCTCTAATGTGCAAGTGGGACAGGCAGTGCCTGAATTACAATGGGGAATGGCTGGTGTCCCTCACAGCAGCTTCCTCACACAACTGCCTGCACCAGGAATGCTGCTCCACAGCGTCATTTTCAGCCTCCTTAGCACTAAGCCTTACAGCTGAAGGGTATTTACAGCACTACACATCCTCTTTACATTTGATTTGGTACATGGATATAACAAGCTCAGCAGAATCATTTACTATTATTTAGCTCCAGGTAAAATAGATCAGTATTAAACACATGCATGTCACTCAGAAATACTGTTAGAATGTTAAGATAATATTATCAACTCTCCTATTGTATGTCTCCTCTCATGTGTTAAGGTATCACTTTGGCTGCAGATAAGAGTGTTACTGTGCAATAGTCTCAACCACATTTGTTTCTGGCTGACAAGTAGCATCCTTTTTCTCTCCTTAGTTGCTGTGATGAAATAAATGTCTGATTTTCTTTCCTTAGTGCCGTTACAAGCCGCCCATGAGCCCACAAACTAAAAAGTTTAAATCTGGGTGGAGGGGTGGAGCATCTCCTGCAGCTGCAGCATGATGGAGTGGAGCTGGCAGCTCAGCTGAGAAACTTGTCTAGGAGTATCACAGCTGTGACAACTTGTATAACCATATTCATGACCACAGATTAGGATCCAGGAAAGGAGTGGTATATTAGTGTTCAAAAAATGACTTCACATGGCACTTAGTGCCCCACTCTAGCTGACAAGGTGGTGATCAGCTGAAAGCTGGACTTGATGATCTTAGAGGTCTTTTCCAACCTAAATGATTCTGTGGTTCTGTGACGTAATTCTGTGATAACAGCTATGGTGCACTGGCTTCCCAGCGTTAGCCCTTTAGGGAAAATTTTGCAAGAGTGCCATTAGGGAGATATTCCTAGTTACTTCAGTCCTAATCTGACTGCCCAGGAGCTCATGACTCCCCACAGCACAGACAGACGCATATCAGGTTGCTAGGATGGCAGTGACATCTTCATGGTGGAGTGCTGAGGATAGAGGTGTGTGAATCATTAACATCAGGGGACAGCTCTAGTCCTAATCTCTGTTGGGGACCTCAGCCATCCCTGAAAGATGGAGTTTACCTGGGGTGAAGAGCAGGATTTCTTATTTTTCTTAGTGAAATCCACAGAAAAGTGTAACATATGTGCATGTGTGAAAGGCTGGCAAGAGCTCTTATCTGCAGGGCGGCACATAGTGGTTCTGCTGAGGTGGATTTATTGCTGTCAGTTCTCCTTAGCTGATACCAGCACACAGACATGAGAACTCTCTTTTGTGGTGCCATTATCTTTGAGTCCCTGAAATCATTTGTGTGACTGAGATGCTGCAGAGACCTTTTGTTGTCCTGTCCAATTCCCAACAACAATAACAATGTGTAAACAAATACCATTCCTGTAAATTAGCATTTAATTAGATTAGTGGAAGGAGTTCAGTGAGTTGTAGCCTAGAAACAAGATTTCACAGAGAGGCTTCTGTGGCTTCATGTCCTGAGCACATCTGGCTCTGCAAGCAGGATGCTGAGCCTATTGGGAAGACTGTGCCAGACATTTGCTGGGTGCCAGCATCACCCAGAGGGTCCCAGCAAAGGGTCCAGTCCCAGCTGTGCTGTGTGGGGACTGCCTATCTGCAGGCTGCTTGTTGGGAACCTCCCCAGACATGCACAGTGCTTTTCAAGTACACTTGAGAACCACACCAAGGGGTGCCAGAGGTCTCCTTGCCTTGTAGCTACAGGACCTGCAGTGGCTGATACATCTACACTGACATCCATGCAGCAATGGCTGCCTGTGTCACCTTGGATTTCGGGGTGACATAGATACAGATTACTGCAGATTACTACAATTTCAGCATCCCATGAGGCTTTGTTTGGCTGAGTCCTGCACTCACTCTGGTCCTTATTTCCAGACCATTCTGGTCTGTTCTGGGTTTGCATTCGCTTTGCCTCCATCCCGAGGCTGTGCAGGATTATGCCATGACACCACCTGTCTTTCCCTCTCTTGTGATGAAGGTGGAGGGAACTGCCTCCCACACAGGAGATGATTTTTAAAATCAATGTGTTTATGTCCTGGGATGGATATGGAAATGCATACACCAAGTTTCATTGAAGAAGACTCTCTTGTTCAAGCCTCTTCTGATTCCAAGGAAAAGGGCAAGAAAGAAAGTTGCTTGAACATGCAAAAGACTCAAATACTTATGTGAAGGACACAATGCAGTTCCTCCATTCATCACCAGTTATTTCCAGATAGTCCAGATTCTGTGTGCCAATATGACTTGCCTTTCCCTGTGTTCCTCCCCATGTCTCTAACACAAAGAAACAAGATGGAGTGCTCACTTCAAGAGTTATTTCCAAACTGTTGTATTTTCTTTTCAGAGGCTCTCAGCAGAAGCAGGGAACAGCCTTCTGTACGTGTCAGCATGAACTAGAACACTTCCTAGCTTGACCTGCTTCCAGCAGAGTAAACACAGATGCCTGAAATGTGAGTTAAAAATTGTACTGCACACACATAAATAATCTTTTAGCTATGGTAGTAAAATAACACAGCTGTGCTTCTCTAGAACTAAAAGAGTCAGACTCTCATAAGGAGATACACTGATTTAAGTGGCTGCTTCTCTGGTCTCCTGTTTCCCTGAAAGCTATTTTTTTACCATGGAAGATAACACAGTCACCACTTCTTGGTTTTGGGAGCTATGATGGTGCTGGTCTGTAGCGATCTCCCTGTATGCTGTTGGCTGCTGCCCTGTGCTGTGCCTGGGGGTGGTGCTCCTCCTGGGCTTTGAGTCTGGACAGTGCTACTATAGCAGCAGGTGTGGCGGACTCTCTTGGAATCATGTTTTACCTGTGCTCTGACTGGTCCTGAGCTGGATGCAGCCACATACACTGGCCTGTACCCAGCCTCTGCCAGTTCTGAGTAGGGTTGCTGCACCTCAAAGCCCTCTTGCTTCAGTTAGCAAAAGCTGCAATGGAACAAAACCCCCATACCTTGGTTTGCAGAAGCTGTTGCAGCAAAACCAAAATGCTGCCTTCCCTGTGATGGTAAAGGCAGGGAAGAAATGGTAAAGGCTTCCACCCTTCCTGTCCGGTGCCCAGGCCAGGTTTAGTTCATCTGCCTTCAACTGGGTTGCTTCAAGTATTCACAGTGCTGTTCAAGAACAAAACAAGGTTCATAAAACAGCTGGGTTTCAGAGAACAGTCTTTTTTTGGTTATGTCTCAGGGATTGGTGAACTACAGAGCCCAGGGCAACACACTTACAGCACTGCCTTCCATTGCTGCCCTAAAGATCCTCTGTCATGGAGGAGGAAGGGGAAGGATTAGAGCTGGCAGTTACTCAGTGCCAGCTGAGTCAGGGCACTCTCAGCTCAGTCAGGGCACTGCTTTACTTGCCTCTTATCTTTATGTTAATCATATTTTATAATTTTTATGGTTAGGAAACGGAAATAAAACCTTAGAGATACAGAAAACCCTGAATACAATATCCAGGCAAAGACACTCTTCTGGCTGACGTAAATGCAGCTTCTGGTGTTAGTTACATCCAGGCTTTGATCTTCCTCCATGTCAGCTCCTTATGCTATCAGAAATAAATATACATTTTGATTTACACCACTGCAAATAAGAGATACTGTCCAACAATGCTGCATTTGTAGGAATAGTTTGGCCTGACTCACATTTCAGTTTCTTCTAGAGCCTTCTGGCTGTGGTGGAATTGCAGTGAGTTGATGCTCATCTGCAAAGAGGAGCTCTTTTCTTACAGTCACATTTGTCAAATCATAACATACTAAATGGTCCGTGAGTTTCAGCATGACAGGGGAAATTCCCCCAGGTTTCCTTTACTACTCTAACAGAAGTCAGTCCCATAGATTTTTACAGTTTTGGAGAAGCTTAGAAGCAAAGAATTTATGAGAGAGGAGAGAACTCACGAGATGTCAGATTTCCTTCTTGCTCTTTTCAAAACTCCTGGGATTTCCCTGCTGGTGAAAGACTCTGATGCTTTCCCCACTTCTCATTTCTGTGACTCCCTTAGGGCTGGGCTTGTCAAATCTGCAAGCTGAAGGTAATGCAGACCCAGTGGATCCAGGAGGGACGAGCTCAGTGGGAACAAGCATGACTGGGAGCTGGTGGAAATGTCCCAACACAGTGGCTACAGGCTTCTGCGAACAAGCTCAGTTAGGGCAGGAAGGCAGGTGGGACTGCGGCAGCTGCAGCTAATGTGGGAAGCGTTATGCTGCAGCTGCCGCAGTCCCACCTGCCTTCCTGCCCTAACTGAGCTCTGCAGTAGCTCTGCTTAAGCTCCTGGTACTGATATCTTCCTGTCCCTGGGTTGCAAGGAGTCTGGGCTGCTTCCCTTCCCTCCGTTTCCTTCCCCTGCCCCTTTGCAGTCTCATCAGGTAGCTGAAAGGCAAGAGATGAGCCAGTGCTTTGGCTCCAGGCATTTCTTGATGAGACACACATCCTGTGGGCTCCACACAAAGGTGACACTGTCACAGGTAAGTATCCTCTCCAGCATGGATCTGGCAGATGGAGCATGCTCACAGCACATGCATGGAAATTGTACACAGGACAATTGGAATTTCACGCTCTGAGTGAAGATGAAACACTTGGTGTGGAAGAAGATGATTTCTGTTCTCTTGGATTTAGGTCCCTCATTCTAGGTAAGAAGATTTCAATACCAGAGCACCTGGCAGTACTTTGCCACAGATAATGACCTGTTTACAGAGGAAAGGAACTATACTCCCTTCTCATGCACTTTCAAACCAGAGAAAAAAATTCTCTATCATCATACCAATCCTGCCAAGCTGGGATAATAATTTTTATAGCCAAAATTAATTGATAGTGGCTGTCCAACTGTTAGAGTTGCCTTTTCTGTGCTCTCCACTTGTTTATCTGACTCCTGGACTGCAGTTAGTCTCTCTTCAGCACCATTAGCTTGAAGAGCAGTTGACTTAACTTGCATTTTTCAGAGTCTTATCTCAGAAGTGGATGTCATCATTTTAGCTCAGCCATAAGCCTGTCATTTTGCTTTGATGAGAAGTGATGTTTTTCAGAGTGGGGGGTTGGCATATGCACTTGGCAGGAGGGAAGTTCCTTTCCTTCCTTTTCTTTCCCCCTTTCTTCCTTGAGTTGAATTTTTTTGTCTCTCTTAAAAATGGCTTTTTGTTTACTCACAGTCTTTACTCACATCCCTTCTTCTTACAGCTGTAATTCAGCTTTCTTCTTTATGCATCTTCAGTGCTGTGGTTTCCTAAAATATCTGAGCAGAATCTCTGAGTTACAAAGGAAGAGGGAGGCCTTCCTTAGCCCCCTTAACATACAATAAATAAAGTGCTGAGAAAATGTTTTATTATCATGAATGAACAGTCACAGCTACTTGAAAATGAAAACCCTAAAGAAATTTTATCACTTAATGGTGGAACCTTTAGCCAAAACGATGGTTTTTTTTGTCCTGGGTTTCCCCAGAGGTTTCTCTCTGAAGCCAGTTGAGTTGCTGTTCACTTCCCAGCCCAGTTTGGGTGGGAACAGATACTGTGGTGGCAGCAGCAGGCAAAAAGCTGCATGAGCTCAGCCACTTCTCTGCCCAGCCTAAGGGGAGACACAGGCCTCCATCACCAGGGTTTCAGGTCACAGCCTCTCCTTAATCTGGCAGATTAAGCGCTGCAGTAACACCAACAGGGGGGAAAAGGGGGTTTCCTGATGGTGAGCTGTATCTGAACTTTACTGCTGTTGGTAGTGGAGCTCACAGTGTTAGACAGGAGAGCTGTACTTGACGCTTGCGTGTTGGTTTTAGTTCAGGTCATTAATCTAACTGAAGCATTGCTGGCTTCAGCCACAGTGAGGATTGAGTGGGGCAGCAAAACAAACGGAAGCCTGAATATCTGCCCAGGTTATCAGCACCTCCCTTCCACCAGCAAACAGCCTGGGATTGATCACTTTGGGGGGTTCTAACCCCTACTCTCTTGTCTGATTTTTTTATAACTAAAATTCTCTTCAGGATTTTATTGTGAGGAATATTGACCAGGCAGGTGTGAAATACACAGAAATGAGAAGAAATCATTACCTGTGCTGCCAGCCAGAACTGAGGACAGACAGGGTGGTTTTTCAGTTCATACTGATGATTCTCTTTTTTGCTCTTATGTATAGGATTGACAGTTCATTGTGACCTGAATAACACCATCTGTAGATAAAGCGCAGGTGCTGCAATTTGCTGAAGGTTATTTCTGATTATTTTATCCCCAGAGCTCTTGTTTCCTTATCAATGCTCAAAAGCTTGCCTTCTTTCAATTTTATCCTTTTATTTATTGGGAGGTGAGATGATTTTTAGAAAGCTTTCTTCTTCTGGATGGCTTAATTCAGATAGATCATGTTGACCCTGTTTGTGTCTGATCCTCTGTACAATTCAGGACTAAGGCTCAGATCTTGGGAGGATGTGCTTTTAAATCAGTGAACCTCAGCTTCTCTCCAAGACCTGTACAGATGTTGCACAAGAAACTGTACTCATACCAGGAGGGTTACACCCATGCAAAATAGACATGAACAATGGGGACGACAGGGCTGCACAATGACCAAGAATAATATCTGTTGACCCTCAGGGTGCAGTTTCCCATTTAGGCTTAATCTGATTGACCATGGGCTGCTGGCGAAAGGGTGGTCCTGCTCTTCCTGCCTGCTCCTACCCATGCATTCCTGGCACTCCTTTGCACTGGAAGCTGTAATCCTAGAGGCTACAGAAAGAACCAAAAGAATATTTTTTTCTTTTTTGGTGTAAATTAGTTTTCTGTAGAATTAACAAGCAAATCCAAATCACTTCCAGAGCAATACCCCTAGGTAAAATGCAGATCAACAGGTCATCTGGAGACCTAGAGCTGGACTGGATTAAAGATAATCAGAAAACAGATTATTCAATACCCACCTTTTACACTACAGCCTCTGGGGAACCACCCCTCTCTCCACCTATCAATGTAACAACACAAAGCAAGTCCTGCTGAGTAGCCAGCATGAGAGCAAGGGACCAATATCAGCCCCAGCTCTCTGTGATCACCTGTACTGCCCACAGCAGTCACCTTGTCTGCATTTCCCATGCTCTAACTCCCACTGCAGTTCCACCTGCACAAAGCACCAACCAGAAAATGCTCTTGAGGGAATCTGGGACACTTCCACAAGCTGTTTCTCCTTCATCCGTGGTGGAAAAAAGAAATATGTGTAATAGTTTGATCTCGTTCTCCGCAGGTTCTTGGGAGGTGGGATGGCTGTGGGGATGACAGTGACGTCCTGATTCCTCAGACTGGAATACTCCTGCCTGGGATGTGGCATGGTGTGGAATTAGATTTCTTCCTCATGGATGGCTGCCATCCTGCTCCTTTTGAGGCAGTGTAAAGGGACAATAGCTGCAAGAAAGCCTCTGCAGGTGCAGAGAGGTTTGCGAAAAGGTGATGGCCAAGCAGGTGCAAGTGCACAGGAGAGCCAAAGCCATGGAAGGGGCTCTAAGTAGAAATATATTTTCCAAGGAGCCCTGTGTGGGAAGCCCATTTGCAAAGACTTGCTGACAGATGCAGCCTTGGAGGTGTATGCATGTCCTGCAAAGAAGAGACATGCATGCTCAGTAACACAGATTGCAAGTGGCAGAACACAATGCAGCATCTCCTGGATGTTTCCCTGTGTTGTTTTTATGCACTCAGTTGTCCATTTATATTCTTAAAACCCAGCCTCCTGTGTTTCACCTCTGACGGGTTTCTTCTCAGGTTAATTCCCTCTGGCTTCTAGGAGAGCGGGATGTGACCCCTCCTGACATTTGTTTAGTGAGTTATGCTTGCCTTCCGGAGAACACAAACAAACTGCTGGACTTCCTCCCTTTTAACTTTAGCTCTGGTCCAGCTCCTTGCTGCACTTACTCTGGCCTCATGCCGATACAGCGGAGATTGGCATCAGGCTTCTCAACTTCTGCTTGCAAATGTGCCTAGGAGATTTAGAGTTTGTGCTCTGTTTTCAAGAGGAACTTATGCCCAACCATGTTAAAAGACACATAAGTATGTAATCCCCTTGATTTCACTCAAAATGAGACTGTCTTTAAGGATCTGGTTTTAATCATTTGAGAAAGCCACTTGGATTTAGGTCTGCAAGTAGTGATGTCCTTTCTAAAAATACGCCCTATACTCCAAAGGCACCCTGTCAATGCCAACATTGTCCCTCTTGTCCCACCCTGCCCAGCAGGCAATTTGAGGACTATTATGAGAAAAATAGAAATAATTTCCATATCACAACAGCCAGACCTGAATGTAATCACTGATGAAAATGTAAGCCCACCATCACTATAATGTTTGGAAACCAAAATGAAGCATCCTCTTTGCTCATGGGAACAGAAATTGTATTCACATAACAAAGAAATTAGGTAAAAGGAAGTATATTGAGGAACTCAGGAAGTGAAAAGTCCTTCATTGCTATATTCTTGCAAGAGCTAATACAAAGCAACATGATTAGTCAGTTCTTCAGCAGCTTCCTATTTCCATCACCAGACTACTTTAATCTTTATGGTACTGAACACTGTTTTTCTGAAGGTAATCTGGATTAATTTGACGCCTGGCAGAGTCCGACTGCGTCTCTGTGCACAGGTGTAGTATGGATGATCTCGTGGGGATCAGATTTCAGAGATATCTTTCACACCACTCATCAGCCCCCCCTTGCTCTCAACTTTTCATCTACCTCAGCCACAGCATCTCTTTGTAGAGGTGCTATTTCTTGCATTTTCATTATTGTTTCTCAGTGCTACTTGACCATGGGATGAGAAGCCTATCAATGTGTTACATCTGAGCATCCCAGCTTTCGGCCAGGCTGACAACATTAAGGCCAAAATACTGGACTGTTATTAATGAGCAAATTCCACTTCTAGGACAATTTTGGTGAGTGCATCAGCGATTGGCCCAACTCACTTTCTTTTCTCTCAAATGGAGAGCAAAGAAAGTCCTTTCTCATGCCCACAGATTCTAGAGCTACAGGCTTCTGTACCTTGCCTCACCTCGTGCCCCTGTGGAGGACGCTGCCTAGACACTCGTTATTTGAGAGTTTGCCTGAGATGGGTGGCTGCAGCCAAAAAGTCTCTGGAGCAGAGCTGAAGAGCAACCACCAGGGTTTCCATATTTACCTATTTCTTCCCTGGACAGCAGGGGTTCAGTGCCAACAGTACAATACGTTACAATAAAGGTTTTCTTTTTTAGCAAAACAATTGTCTATTTCTAAGGTGACTTTTAATGAAAAGTGTTTATCAACATTGCAGAGAGAAGGGTGGAGGATGTTCTGCCTTCTGTCATGTTACTTCTCTTTCCCTTCACTTTAAAAAATAAGGATGGAATGAAGGAGAGGAGAACTGGAGCTGAAGAAGACCATAAACTGAAATGTTTTCAAAGGGAGGTTTTCTGTTTAGCTTTCTTCATCATATTTTGTAAAACATTTGCATATTTCAAATGGAATCACAAATTGAAAAGGCCAGGCAATGTCCTCAGTGGAGACATGCTAGCTCTGTGCCAGGCTGCCCCCATGGTAAGGGACCCAGCCTGGCAGTGGCAGCACATCTGCTCCTACACCCACTTCTGTTCTGGGGGACAGAACATCCCAGCCTGGTTTAATCTGCAGAGGAAAGGGAGCATAGGGACCTTTACACTGGTTGCCATCTTCCATAAAGCACCTCCATATCTGGGCTATTAATTTCAGCCAAGCCACTTCACATTTATGATGATCTGAGAGAAAGAGGATGTCCTAAATATACAGGACCAGACACCCATGGGCGTAGGCTCATTTCAGTTGCGTTCAAGGCAAGCAGGGACAAGGCCTGAGGCATGTGTGAAGAAGAGAATGAGGAAAATTGGTCAAAAAGCCAAAAGGACATAATAAAAATTACAGTGATTAAAACTAGCCAGGTACAACAGCTGTCTCTGCTTGCAGACTTGCAAACAAGGCACCCTCCATTCTTCAGCACTGCAAACAGGGGGACAATTAAACAACACACACAACCCCCCTCAAAAGTTTGATAAGGACCTTGCTGTGTAAGAAGAGCCATGCTGATGTGAGGGTTCCCTGCTAGCCAGTCACCTGTCCATGCAGCCAGCAGCTCAGGCAGGGGCGGTGGGTGCTAACTGGGGCTATTGTGCAGACACCTGGTACAGCAGGGGAGAAACCATGGTGGCTGCTACCACCTGATTTCCCTTCACCTGTTTTACCGAGACCTGCTTGACTCTTCAACACTTTCTCTGTGTCCAGTTTGATAGGATTACAGATCATTTCAGGTGGTAGAAGGAATTTGAAATTATGTGTTTCCTCACATTCATCCTGTTTGGACTATTTCTAGTTAGGAACCTCTCCTGGAGGAATCTGACAATAAAATTGATCAAGTTTAACCCAGGATAACTGTGGCTGGCATGGCTCAGCCAGCAGCATTGATCTGAGTCCTGGGGCTCCTGTCCCAGGTGCCATCTGGCTGTGCAGCACCTTCCATCTGCAGAGGGAAGATCCTTCTGAAGCAAAATATATGTAACGTTGGATCAGATCACTCATCCCAAAAATCCTACATGCCTTTTCCAGCAATGGCCAGAGGTGCTTCAAAAAAGCATCTCCATTTAATATCCCCCCTTCCCACAAACCAAATAACTGGATGTATGTGAAAGCTGTCTGAACTGTTCTCCTTGTTCCTTGGCTTGGCAAGCCTCTGTGGGGTGGTGGCATTGCTGGGACAGGTGGGAGCTGATCCAGCATACCCGGCCAGTGCCACAATGCTGTGCCCTCTTGGGCACAGCAGGAGACCTGTATCTCAAAGTTAATCAGACCTGTTCCTGAAGTGTGAGGCATTTCATCATAATTTTCTTCCTGGCTCAGCTACTGCACAAATGTTACAACATTCTTACAGTATTTTGGTACTTTCACTTTGGAGCCAGCTGAAATTGGGAAGTGTGGTGGTGGGTAGAAATATATAAAACCTTGCTATCTTCAAAGTGAGAGCCTGAAAATGGGAGAGGTGTCAAGGCAGGTTAATTTAACAGCCTGTTGGTGTTGGCAGCATTGCTCTTGTTATTCCCAGAGCCATGCACCTTCCTTCTGACCTCACCGACGATGCTCGGCTACTTGCAAGGAAGTAAACAAAAAGGACTCATGGGGACTTTGGTTCCATAGAAACAGCAGGGAAAATGTCCATGCGTGCCAAGTGGAAAAGGACTAAATCAGTGGGGAAGGAAATTTTATTGTCACGAGTTCAAAGGGGATGTTACAAACAAGACAGTGGGGGAAAAAAAAAGAAAATAAAAACTACTTCAGAAAGCCGTCCCTGAAGTCAGACCGCAAAATACTACTAATGAAACCTTGCCTTAGAGCAGTTGTCAAATATGATGTGTTATTTACATCAACAGTGACTCAGGCAGCATTTACTATTTCCCCTTTAAACACAGCAGGACACTGCCTGCCCTCAGAGATTTGTGGATCCTAACCCTGCAGATGGATGGATGGATCCAGGGCTGGTGAATGGAAGGGAAAACAATGCACCGGGCAAGGGGATGGGAGAGCACGCAGACCAGCGACCACAGCTCCGCATCAGTGTTTGGTGCAAGTGAAAGTAGCAAATGGTGTGATGGCTGTGGTGGGCAGAAAGCCTCGAGACATTTCTGCACTGAGGGGCTCTGCAGCCAGATGAAACATGCTCCTGGTTCCCAGCCTGGCAGCTCTTGCAGAGCAGGGGACTTGCTGTGGTGTGATCCGGGCAGGTGTGGTGGCAGCAGTGCCTTGGGGCTGGGGTGGGATCGCTTTAAGCTATGCCATCTGGCCACAGTCCCCAGGGCCACCACTGCCGGGGCATGCTGGAGGGGAGCAGGCACTGCCAATGCTGCTTCCCACTCTGCCAGTGGTGGGAGGAATGGATCAAGGCTGTCTGGCACGGCCCATAGGGGAGTCTAGGGTGGGGTCCCCTGAGACACAGCAGGCCTGAGAGTCCAGTCATTATGTCACATCCCAGAAGTGGCAGCATCTGGGTAGCACAGATTTGTAAACAGGAGAGAATATCCAAAGGTTCAAAAGTGGAAATATCTGAAGACTGTGATGAATTTCACTGTGAGCCAAGTACAAACATGACTTCGAGTCTCTGAGAAGGAGATTTAGGGTTACAAATGCAGAGGGATGGTATAGCTGGGCCACTGATCATTCTTTTATTTTCCATTGCCTCCTCCAGTTGTGGAAGACCTCCATAAACATGGGAGCAGCAGGAACCTGTGTTTCACAGGACAAGGGGCTCACTATATTTAAGTGCCACCAATGGCAATGGTTGCATGCCATTGTTACTGTTGCATACTTGTTACTGTACACTTTATGAAGGCTGAATAAATGTAGTCTTCATACCTCCCATTTTCCAGAGATCTTGAAAGGTGAAAGAGCAAAGTGCTGTGAACAAGAGGGATGCCCTTGGGTGGGCTGTGCCCTCCAGTTTGTGGAATAGCACCTGACTGGGTGCTACCTTCCGCCAAGGAGCCCTGAGCTCCTCACAACCCCATGGAGCAGTGACGTGGTTCAAGGCATCAGCAGGGAAATAAAATACAAGGTCCCTGCCTCTCCTGTTGCCATGTAACTGCCACTGCTCATCCAAGACAGCCTAGAGAAGGCTTTAGAAGTAGTAATTAATTTTGGTAAATCTTCCAGGCTGTGTTGCTCCTGCTTGCATCAGTCTGGTAGCAATCTACAGAATTTGCAAGCACCTTAATCTAGACTCTGAAATAAAACCTGCAGCTGCACGTTTGAGTTGGTTTAAGGATCGTGGTGCCGAAGTTTGCAACACGCTACAGCAGGTCTGAGTCCCAGCAGCAGACTCCATCTTTGCTGAGCGAAACTTCACCAAATGCGTCTTCATTCCTGTAAAGCTGTGGGTTGGTCTCATACCTCTCTTGGAGGTTGCTCCTGCTTCCATATTGGCAAGTGTGGACACTCACAGAGAGGGAGTAACTTTAGAGGCTCCTTTTGACCATCAGGCCTAAAGATCTTTGATTTGGGGCTATGTGCTCTGGAAGTGGGAGGATATTTCTAAATTATTCATGCCAAATTCACTCTCCTTTCACCCTCACTGCAACATACGTGACTGAGCCTTGTTATCTTTTCCTCTCAGATGATTATTTGTTCACATTACTCATTGAAACTTTGTGGCATCCTAACACCCTCCATAAGGATCTCTAAGAATCTCTACCACAGTGTCGAAAGCATAGGCATGTGCTTTGCAGTGCCAGACTCTTGGAAAGTTGTTTTAACAGGCTTCTGCTTTCAATTAGCAAGTAAACTCCTTGGGGCACGAGTCTGGCTTCCCGTCACTGCTGGCAGGCACTCTGGTACTTTCTAAGCAAATCATCGTCATTCTCATCTTCCTACTCAGGTTGGCAGAAGTCCAAAGATAGCACAGATTTCAACCACCCCAAATTCCCCATCTTGAAAGGCATGTAAGCTGTTGGTGTCTGGGGCTTGTCTTACAGAGAGGAACATCCCTGCACCCTACCTTCAGGACTACTCCCCACATAACATAGTATCTGAAAGAGGGTTTTTTGGAATCATGTCTCTCAGCAGTGCAAACAAGATATGGGAAAGATGTAAATCACACCTCTGTGAGCATCATCTGGCTAGGCTTCTCCCCAGCTTCTCCAATTTACTGAGCTGCTGATGCAGTCAAGTCTCCCAGTGCTTGCTAGAGCTTTACCCAATTCAGAACTTGCCTGTTGGGATTTTGACCTCTCCCATCCCCCATGTATTTGTTTGAAGAGATAACTCTTTATATATATATATATATATATATATATATATATATATATATATATATACTTGCTCTTTGGACAGTGGGGAAACCTTTATTGTTGTCTCTGAGCTTCTGCAGCATAAAGTTCCAGGATTCCTCCATTCCCAGCTGCTGGATTCAGAAAGCTTTTCCTTTTCAAGCTTCCTGTTCACACAGGGTGGGGGTGGTAAGTGGGGGATGAGGGGGGAGGTTAGGCATTGAATAAAAGGAATTAACCATTTCCCTTCTCTGACCTTTGGGAATTTCCGTATGTGAAAGTGGCAGCTTGTGTGTCTAAGAATTATAAATGACGGGACCTTGCAAGTTACTGAATGGATGTGTGACCAAAGACCACAGGCTGCTCCCTGAGCAAGACTGGGAGTGAGGAGGGCAAAGGGGATACAGAAGAAGAAGGAAAGGCTGTAGATACTGGAAGACTGCATGTTTTATAGGAATGAAAACTGCTTATAGTGCTTCAGAGAGCTTGTGAAATTGCAGCTTCCCTCCACTATGCCTTAGTTCATCTCCTGTTCACAGTACACAGCAAAAAGGAGGCCAGGAAGTAAGTTTCCATGAGAAGCTCTCATGACTCAGATCTCCCTCCTGTAGGGTTTCATCAGTTTCCCTAGAACAGGGTCACCATCCTGAAAGGAAAAGAGCCATCCTGACTTGTGTTTAACTGTATGTGTATTTAATAAACATAGCGTGTGTGTGCACAATTCTTTTTAGGCCCTTAAAATGGACTTGACAGTGCTTGAAAGTGGAACTTGCATTGCTGTTTTTGAGAAACTAGTGTTTGTGCTCTAAGCCACCCTTGCTGCTGGTTCCTGGGCACTAGGCAGACACTCAGTGCACACCCCAACACGCTCACAGCCACTCTTGTGGCACACCAGTGCACACACGTGCAGCAGGGCTGTGGTATTTGCATTTACCAGCACCCATTACCACTGTTATTTGTGAGGAGCAGCAAATATCCCTGCGGGGGCACCCTGGCAAACTGGCGTGGGAGTAGCAATTTTATCCAGGTAGATTTCTCTTCTCACTTTTTGTTCTCTTGCCCCCTAATCCATAGGGAAATTTGCTCTTGAGCTTAAATTTCTGTCTTTTTCCTAAAGCCACCAAGGGCAAGTGAGAGGGGCTATATAAGCCTGGAGGGTATGCCAAGCAGAAAGGAGATGGCAAATACTGGCAGCTGATGAGGGTCAGCAAGACTGGTGTGAGTAGCACAGATGAGGCTTCAGGCATGGCCTCATAAAAGCTGATCTTGGCCTCCCAGATATCACCCATTACCCAGTGCTCCCACAAACACACACACACACATGAATGGTGGGACCTATTGCAGGGCTTCAGGCAGAGTGAGCCCACAACCCCCTTTTACTTTCAGGAAGCTGTTTGGGATCACTGAACATGAGGCACTGGCTGTCTGAGTTTGTGTCACATTATTTCATGTGCCTGAGAAGCGGCTCCAAGCTAAGCATGCACTTTCTTTCTGACACCCAAAGCACACCCAGCTCTTCCTTCTCCACCAGCAAGAGCAGAGAGATTTCCTAAACACAGGAGGGAAAAAAACCTGCTCATACTCACTGCTGGCTGCAATTTGCAAGATGCAGAGGAAAAAATACGTTGCTCAGCAGGGCCCCTGCTGTATCCTGTATGGCATTTCTGTGGAACTAGCCAGGCCCATCTGTCTAAGCATTTACAAATTGTAAACCTAACAGGGGTGACCTGGGGAGTCCCAGGCCCTGCTGCTTTGCCAGGATGACAGAACCAGACCAAAGATGCCTTATTCCCTGCCAGGCTGCCAGAGGATGGGGATGGTGGGAAGTAGGTGGCCTCTTACCCAAACTGAAGCACACAAACAGAAGCACCCAAACTGCATTTAGGGGGAGCCTCAAGAGTGGTTTAGGAAGGAGCTCCTCCTCACCCTTCCTTTTCTTCCTCTGCTGTGGAGATGATGGGGACAGCTAAGATGGAAGCTTGTTTTCACTCTGTAGCTAAGCATCCCTTGTCCACTGCTGCCCTCAGCACTTTCATCAGTCTCTAGATACGACAGGGACCAGCCTGTGCATCAAAGGCTTGTTAAGTTACTGCTGTGCTGTGAAAGAGAGGCAAAAAAATCCTGTTGACTGTGACAAATTAGTGAAGTTCAGGGGTGGCACTCACCCTTTTATTGGAGAGCTGCTTGTGTCTGTGCACTGCTAAAGGGATTAAAGCAGCGTGTGGCATGTTTCTGGTTCTGACAGAAACTTGAACACGCTCTAGCAGAGCTATAAAGAGAAAGGCCATGTCAATGGCAGGAGGGCTGAGGAGGGCTGGGAGTGATTAGCCACACTTGGAAGGTACCGGGGGTTGTGAGCTGTACATGCAGTGTTAACTGTCGAGGTGCTGAATCCTCCAAAGCATTGTGTTTGCAGCCAGAGGAGCCAGCTTTCTCTTCCTACCTGTGTTTTTGGGCACAGTGTGCTCTCCCAAGGCCTCTGGTGGTGTTGGCTCGTGGAGAATGAGGCCCCAGGTGTGCGGCTCAGCCCCTACTGCAACAATCTCCTCTAGAGATGGAGAGGGCTTTGGGGGGTGAGGGGTGTCTCCATTCCCATTCAAACCTTGCTCATTCAGCAAAGTAAAAGCATCAGATCTTGATATCACACAAGTAAATTAATGTTAATGGGATTTAAAAAATGAAAAAAAAGTCATAATTTATTGGGAGGTAAGACAGTCACCATGCTAAGGCTTTGCATTCATGCGAGCTTCCAAGGCAACAAGCTGATCATGAATGGGGGCTAATTTGTACCTGGTTACTCTGAGCTAGATTTCCTAAAGGTTTCAAGAAAATGGCCCTTTTGAATGTGGCACAGTGGGAGCCTGCTCTGAGAATAAACTCAGAAACTAACCCTACAGCCTATGCATAACCTGAATGGTATATTTCTAAGGACACCTGCTCAGTAATAGCAACACAAATTACAAATATGAAGATGCTAAAAGCAACCTGGCACAACAGACTTGGAGAGATGGGACAGATATGTCAGGAAGGACATCACATCAAACACTGCTTTCCCCAAATGTACCCCTAGAGCAGGATTAGTCAGGACCTCTCCAGATGGAGGAGACAGGATCCAGACTGGTCATTCATGTACTGAAATAGATTTATATCAGCTCTCCAGGTTATCAGAGCTCACAGCCAGCTGGGTCCAGAAGGCTCTGCAATTGATGAACTGTAAAACTTGAGATGAAATTTAAGTGGAACAAAATACTTCAAACCTCCAGGAAAACTGCTAAAAAATGAATAGACAGGCCATTAGGACAATGAATTAGAATCAGAATGAATAACAATTTTTAGCTGCTGCAAGACAAAGCCATTTCAAGAAGTCAGCAAGAACTCATCATCATGTATCACACTTCCTCCTGCATGATGGCATCAGTGACAGCTTGGTATCTGGTTTCCTAAGAAGTAAAGGTAAAGCAGAGATGACTAAAAGAGAGGGGACTTGATGAAAATAAGGAAAGAAATCAAACAACAATCCCTAGGAGGAATGCTCAAGAAAAAGACAGAAAAATGCCTGTTCAAAAAAGAGTAAAGTAATACCAGTGTGAGAGGTGACAAGAGACCCTCAGATAATGCCTCAGAAATGCAATGCTCTGCTGAGGAAGTTGAGAATAATAAATTTTCCCAGTAGCAAGGTGCAAACTGGAGAAAAGGTTTTTCACATTCTTGTGGAAAATACTTGAGATTTCAAAAATGCTATTATTCCTATTTATGTCAGGGAAAAAAACTGACACCTTGGGAAAAAGATCATGAGAAATAGTCCAATTTGTTCCTTCCTTTCTGTTGCCTCAATACAAAAATGAGAACAGGTACACATGTGGGACTGAGATTTGGGTTCATGTTCTAGAATGAGGTGAAAGCACTGACCTCCCAGCCACTAACCCATTTACTAATCTGAGAAAAGTCTACATGCAACTGGAGAAACTGATGGCTTAAAGTATGTCAGTGTGCTCTGGGCTCCTCACCTCTCAGCTTCATGGAGCAAGAAGGAGCAGAGCTGGACACCACCCAGCTTGTCAGTCCTGACAAAAGCAGACCATAGCAGAGGGGAGCAGGTCAGAACAGCTCAGAGCAGCTGAGCTACAGGGACTCAGGAACTTCAAAAGCACTTTTCAGTCAGCTAAAACTCATGTATATTGTTTAATTAATTTTCACCAGAGACTTGGGAAATCTACCCCACAGAGTATCTTGGAACTCAAATTGCTGAGCAAATTTTTGTTTTTAATTAATCATCATTTGCATTCACAAAATTTGAAATATTTTCAGAACTTTTGCATCCAGTTTTGTTTCTGGCAGAAATATTTACAGTGAATCATTAATAATGAACAATGAGAGACACTAATAATACCATAAATCTAGGGGAAAAAAATACATATAAACACAAAAGGACTAGAGCTTGGGAAATGCCTTGCACTGTAAGAAAAAACATGGGAGACACAAGACAAAAAATTAAATGCACTAATTCAAAGCCTGTTTGAAAGGTTTGTGATAGAGGATTCACCAGCCAATCCATTGTACCTTTCAGAGCCATTGGAGAAAAGCTCACGAACGCTGGAAGAATGCTGCTGTACTCAGCCTTACTGAGAAAGGCTGAATGAACACACATCCAGCTGCCGTTTGGAGCTTTGTGCAGTTTGTTTTTGTGGGCACCAAAGGAGTGATTTGGGCAAAATTAAAGGAAAAGAGGCCTGAACATTGACATGAAAGACCAGATGCTGACTACATTTTTAAAAACATTCCTCAAAGAAAGCACAGGATGGAGGAAATCACTCATTGTTGTTGTTCATAAGAAATAATTTTCTAGCCTTCCTCACAAATTTGAAAAGTTAAAATACTAATCATCCAAGACATTGGTTAGCCAGAAAGACCAGCTGAGGGAATTCCTGCCCTAAGCTGTGCTGGAGAAGGAAAAGCACTGAATGGCCCAGGGCTTGACAGTACAGACCCCTTGTGAAGAGCCTTCAGAGCAGATACCTAGAGCCAGGTTCAGACATCAGGCAGCCTTTGAAGACATCAGTGTTCAGCGCATGCTTTTGGCAATGTTCCCAGAAGATATTTGAAAGTCTACAAACTACTCTCCATTGTTATATAAATTAATTGCTCCATAGAGCACTTACTCCTATACTTCCAAAATTATGAGTTACACGTTCAACCGGTATAAAACTGCACAACAAGTAGATGACTTCTTTTCCTTCCTGCCTAATTCCCCTCTTTCAAGTAACCATTATTCTAATCACTCAAATGAGCCCATACTAACTGGTTTACACTAGCAGTCAGTAAGCAAATAACTGGGCTTTGAGGTCCTGGATTCCATTGAGCAAGATGTTCAGGTGGATTAATACACCATTTCACAGGCTTGCCAGTAGCCACAAGCTTTTGATAAGCAAGTGATCTGACCAACAGTGAGCTATCAAACCACAGGCAAAAAAATTCTTGCAGCATTTTGAAGTCTCCCTCGGGTGCTAGTTTCACATTCCTAACCAAAATGATACAACGTATTATTTTCTGGTATTTACTGAGTTTGCTTGCTTTGGCACATTACATTAAACCCCTCAGTTCCCAAACTCATATTTACAATATTAGTTAGGAAGTTCTGGGAAATGCACAGGGGATTGTCAGCTGCTGCAGAATTGGGGCATGTCTCGGTTTCTCCCTGAGAGTGGGAAGTGTCAGTGAACATCCCTTGCCTGCTTACGGTCTTCCTTAGATGCTTTCTTCTGTTGCCTTCCCCTGTTCCAGTACCATCCTGCTGGCTTTCACCCAGCTGGGCTTCTCAGCTGTCCCACACGCCAGACACCACCCATGACAGCAGAAACTCTGGCTGCCCGGACTTCTCTGGTGCCAGTGCCAGTGTCAGTGCAGGCTGCAGCCATCCTTCCCCCAGTGATGCTTCATCAGACCTCACTGAGTGCCCACAAATGTGACATTTGGAGTCACATTTGTGGGCACTCAGTGAGTGCCTACACTAAAGTCCGCTGCATCCAGGCTGGTGCAGACCCCAGCCACGCCAGCTTCCCCACAGCAGTGTCAAGTCAGCCCCGCCAGGGCCAGCTGGGTGAGCCAAACTGAATTTAGACTCACTTCCCATCCCCTTCTCCAAACCATGAGTCAGTGCGCTCACTCATGCCATCCGCCTGCTGCCAACTGATCCCAGGGTACGGGTGAAGCATGCTGTCTTCTGCCCATGGGGATGGGGGGCATCTGCTTCCTACAGCTAAAACTGAGCCAGAGCTACATCATGCTATGGAAGAGGGTAAATGGAAACAAAACCTCCCCCTGACATATTGCGTGTGGTCAGTTTGACAGTGCTGCACTCTGTGTACATGACACACAGCTTCCAGGGGAAAGTACAGGAAGAGGTTAGGTATGAGAATCCCTGTGGCCTGCAATAAAACAAGAGGCTCTGGTTTAACAAGCAGTAAATGTTTCTCAGCTACACAGCACATACTAGTCTATGAGACGTCTCACCCCCCAGAGTCTGTAGCTGACACAGCGTGGATTAGTGAAACAGGCACTAACAACAGGATGGGTCAGCAAGCTGGGTGCACTTTGCAAAGGATGGTAGGGATACTGCAAGTGGGAGCTGAGTCTAGCCAAATGTGTTCACCATGAGCATTTTGGGATCCTTCTCCTGCAAGCTGGGCCGAACAAGGATGTTTTAGGTGGGAATGTGCTCTTCTTCCCCTGCCACATGGATTTTTCTCACCAAGGTGCCTTTGAGGCATCTAGTCAAGTAGTAGTTAACCTAGGGATGTCAGGGAAGGATAGCAAGGACACGGGTGATGGGTGTGCACTCCCAGAGCACAGCACTGCCCTCAGTCACATACAAGCTATTAGCAGCCGCCTGGTGCCAGAGGAAGGGCACCTTCTTAGAGCACTCTTTGGAGCAGGTGGTACAGATACTGTCTGCCACTTGGTCCTTGGCAGGTGTCCCTTCTGTCCCAGCCAGAGGGCTTTCAAAGGAGCAGCTGCTTTGAGCCAGCCTGGTTAACTCTTGCCTGCTGATTGAATGGTGGCATTGATTTTGGTATCACTCATGGATCTGACATCTGCAGCTGAAAGTCCTGTGACCCTGTGAGTGCACTGGCCCTCCCTCTGCCAGGGGCAGCTCTGGACACTACCATGGGCTGTGCTGACCGGCAACACTGCCTGGAGGGTCTGGCTGGACAATGAGCCAAGGCAGTGTCTCTGCCAGCATGTCCTGCACAATTTAGGCAGGACTTAAAGTTCACCTCCCCAGAGACACTCAGTAGGGAAAACAGACATAGAAATACCTCCAGCAGTGGAAAGGCGGGTGAGCGGAAGATCTGGGAGGTGCAGTAGGAGGTCAGTCCAGCCCACGCCACTCTGTGCACAGCACACAGATGGGACCATGGTCTGTTTATCTGTAAACAGGGGCACTGTTCAGAACAAACATGCAATCAGCCTCAGCTTGGGAAGCTTCACATCCTTCTTGGTAACAGCATGATAGAAAATAAGACCTTGGCTTGTTGCCCTGAGTACACTGCTGAAATGGCTGGGTGAGGAGCAAGGAAGAGCTGGAACAGAAAATTTGAGCTTTGATTTTCAACTCTGGTTACCTCAACAATGTAATTTGGGCAGTCCCAGCAAGGGAGACCCTTGGAACTGGGTGTCTGGGGAGGATGCAGACTCCTAAGACAGCTATGAAGAGCTGCTTAGCACCCTGCTTGCTTTCTGGCAAAACCTGTCCGTGACATCTCAGGTTGCACACTTGAAAGTGCTTTCTGTTGAGCATAGGTACCTACAGGGCATCTATTACCCTTGTGTACAAGCATCCTCACAAGTCCCTCTCCTCTTTAGAAGTCAGGCAGAAGTGTCATCCCCATCTGACAAGTAGGGACATGAGGCACAGCAGGATCAAATAATCATGCAAAAGCCAAAGGCTAAACCTCCATTGGCACAGCTGCTTAGCACAGATCAGAGCCATCTGTGTGAGTCCTAGGATGTATTTGCCCCAGCAAAAGAGCATCATCCATTTGAGTTCTCATATTAGGGAGATTAAAGCCCAGTCTATTAGTTAGGTGATATTAATTCATGTATCCCTGTGTGACCCCCTGCTCCTTTTCATCAAATGTGAGCATATCTGCATTAAAGAACTGTCTGCTTCACAGGCAACTGGCAGGAGTAGAACAGCACCGAGTCCCGTCTGCTGATGGAGAAGGGACATTTCAGTTTCTAGCTGATGAGAAACTTTCTACTTACCATCACAGACACAGACAAAACCACTGGACATCCAGCTATGTGAACGTAGTTAAACCTAGGCATGAGTGTAACAAAAAAACCCTGGTATGATAAAGTTTGCAATCCTGTCCCATGGGTTGAGTTTGTGCTTTCCCTGCAGCAATTTGTTTTAGTTAGCAAGCTTTAAGTTATAACTTGCATCCATTAGATTTGCCAAATGATGATAATTGGCTCTCTGAACATTCATGCACAGACAAGACCATAGTGTTAAGGTTTCGTCTGAGGCACCAGCCGCACAGCAAACAGCAAGGGACATAACACTGACTCCTCAAGCCTGCAAAAGGCTGAGGAGGCTTCACAGTCCCAGATTTGAGTGTTGATACAGCCATCCTCTTGCTGCCACCTTCCAATTCCCCACCCACCCTTTACCTAGGCAACCATGCTGGGAGACAGACTGACCGAGGTGCATCCAAACCTAGGTTCTTGGTGTCAAAAGAGAGAATCATGCTGGTCACTTATTTTACAGGAAAATCCCCATTATACCTCCGTTTCCCCTCCTCGCTAGGTACATCCATGAGTGACTGGCTCACATGTGCCACAGTATTTCTAAGAGCGGCCTGTGAGCTCTGCAGTTCCTCCCCAGCAGGAAGCCAGAACAGCACTATGGTCTCCCTGCCAGGCCTTGAGGACAGAGTACGGGAAGGGGGTTTTGGGAGAAAGCAGCCATATTTTTCCACTGCACATGGGTTAGTTTATTCCCTACTCTTATTCCACTGGAGAACTCTTTAGAAGAAGAGACGTGCATGAAGTTTGCCTCCTTACATTTACCTTGGGGAATCTTTCCAGACATTGTCCCCAGCAGCATCTTATTTCTGAGACATTAAAAAGCCACCCTATTCAAATGCAAATCAAGTCCTTCCTGACAATAACTGTTGAGTAATTTTGACGTCAATACAAGCATTCTAGCCGGACGTTCCAAGAATAGACCTGGTGTTTGGGAACGGAGCAAAAAGGAAGCGACCACAGATAATACACAGGAGCAACTCTTTAAAGGAGAGACTGTGAGGGGAAGATAGCACAGCTGGGGGTATCAGGTACCAATGTATCAGAGGTTTAGAGCAAGGGACACACATGGAAAGGTAGACTGGAGAAGGCTGAGGTTTCCTCAGACCTAGGGGGATAATGCTGGGGCTTTGATCTTATATGAGTCCACTTGCCCACAGCCAACCACAAGCTCTTTCCCTTAGGCTGCATTTTGACAAAGATTTATACATTTGGATCTTGCTTAGGTGCCTCTGCTCTGTGCTGTGTTATACAGTGTGCCCTCTGGAAGTTTCTTCTGCCAAGTGCGTGCTTTTATGGTCCTAAGGCTGGTTGCAGACAGGACACAGAACTTGCTGCCTTCAGAGGGAAAGTCCTTCAACCAGAACTTGGTACCAAAAAGTACATTCGGCCACAGCACTAGCCCACCCCAAGCAAGAGATGCACACAGCAGATAGGGCTGATGGGTTGATAGAGCAAACTGCTGGCCCCCTCAAGGCTCTCCAAGGCAAATAGCATGCTCTAGAGCTGAAGTAGACCCCTTAGGAAATATGATCCAGCAGAGATGCCATTGATGTGCCTGCGTGATCAGAGGAATGCATGCAGGGCTTCCCGAGTGCTGTGGCATTTGAGCACTATATGGAATACAATGGCCTTTCTGTCTATTTTGGAAATTTCTGACATTCTAAGTACAATTGTATTTGCAATGGTTACATCTGGCCTTTCTGATCTGCTTGCTCATCATCCAGTAGAGAGCCCTCAGGTACAAATCTCTTCTTAGCTCTGCCCTGTTCCACTACTTCATCTTGTGTTAATTAATCACTGAGGGCTCCGAGCTTTATAGCATTAACTCATTCACATCTGAAAAACCTCCCTTTCCCATTCACAATGAGTCACATATTTATCTGCTAAGGATTAAGTAATCGGTGAAGCCTGAAATCATCACATTATGGTAGGCAATTATTCCATCACCATTCTTTTGCAAAGCTGACATCCAAATTCACAAGGCAAAGCAGTGAGAGAGATGGGGAATACACATGATTGTTCAAACCTTGAGTTCTTCTGTAGCCACTAGCAAAAACTTTTCATGAAAATGCTTTCTCATTATTTCATGCAAACCCAAGCATAACCTCAGCAGCTGGGAGTCCACCTTTAGTCATGGGTAGGACCAGATTTACATCCTGACAGCCCTTCTGCCCTTTTCTAGGAGACTACAGATACTCTCTTTCTACTAGAAAGTGCCATGGTAAAATGCTAATGTGCTGAACAAGAAGGTGTCATCAGTCAGTTTATGCCCCGCTAAGAACAGCTCATCAATAGATGCCATCTGCTCTTCTCTGTGGCCTGCTTCTCTTCCATATCTTGGAGAACAGCACATATCTACATCATGAGAGAGCTGCACTGCATGTGCTCCCTAACCTGTTCCCCTCCTCCCATACATTTTCTATCAGCTGTGGATTTCTTAGAGGGGACAGTGAAGACATGGTTGCTGGAGCACGCAGCCCCTGTTCTGCCATTGGCTTGTGTGATGTGCTACAGACCATGGCACAGGGTGACTACATAGCTGCACAACCTCCCAACCAGTCTTGGCCCTAGCTTCTCACCTGAATGCTGGTGTTCCCATCTTGGCTGTGCACAGGAAAGAGAAAAACACCTTATGGGTTTCTTATTTCATCCCTCTTTTTATCTTCATAGAGGTTTGGAAACATTTCAGTACATTTAAAGGGAGGGAGATGTTCTCCAGTAAATGTAGCTTTATCAGGAGAGAAAAAAGAGAGATGGCAGTAAAAAAAGTGCACAATTGCTGAAGCACAGTGGACATATGGACCTCAAAAGAAATGCTGACCTCACCCCTTCTAATGAATACGATCTATATTGCTCATACAGAGAAGGCTACTGTCAGGAAATGGAGCACCACCTAACCCTGCTGTAGATCCTTCTGCTGGCTGCAAGGCCCCTGGTAGCAAGGAAGGGCATGGCTTGTCCCAGGCTGGGGGGCTGGCTCTGGGTGCCCAAGGCATGCCCTCATGCACCTGGGCCACTCTGGGGCACATCCAGGCACTGCGCCGGGCTCCAGACTTTCTTCAGCTGTATCAAAAAGAGGGAAACAAGCTCCCGAAACCCTTGGCTGATTTCATCTGGACCCTGCAGTACAAAAACTATCTCCAGGCTCCCCCAGCCCAGGCTTACCATATTACAAAGTTCACTTCATGTTTAAAGTGGAGAGACACCTCAGATATTCTTCAGACACCCAGTTTCCTTCTCTGGGATGCTTCCAGAAAGCTCTCATCGTCTTCATCCCCGGGTGAGGCCAGGCAGACCGGCATCCCCAGCGAGCCATTCCCACCGCTCCCTGCCGCACCCACGCTCCTTCACTCGCTCCCCATGACCACTGGGGTGTAGCGTGTGGCCATCCCCTCTCTGAGGATCCCTGGCTCCCACCTGCGGGATCCCTGACTCCCAGGGGAGACGCAGGGCCGAGCCCAGCAAACGCGGGCGCCTGCCTGCGGCAGGCAGGGGCAGCGGGCCGGGCCGGGAGTACAGCGCAGGAAGCACCTGCTCCTGAAGTGACGGCTCTCTTATCTGACCCCAGTCATATCAGGTGGCTTCCTTGTTTGCCTTGGCAGCAGGCCCCCGCGGCCCCCTCCGGCTGCCACTGGCGAACTGCTCCTCCACTCCTTTTTTTTTTTTTTTTTTTTTTCCAGGAAAAAGCGCCCATTGATCTGAAGAGAAAAATGCCCAATGCACTCCTCTGGCTGCCGCTTTCTCTTCTTGGGGCAACGGTGGGGAACAGGGATGAGTGGCATGGGATGAACCCCCTCAATCCCACACTAAAGCTGTCGAAGTGCTTGTCCACCATCCTCTCTGCAGATTCCTCTCTGTCGTGAAAAAGCAGAGGATGAGGACCCCTGCGCAGGGGTCGTGAATGATGGGCGGCTGTTGGACCCATTGTGGGCAATGGAAGAGGGACACAATTTACCAAGGGTCGCCACGTGGGGCCGTGGCTCCCTCGAGCCAGAGTGTCAGGGCTTGAAAAAATTAAATCAGTGCTTGCGGTTCCTCTTCCTTCCCCGCTCCGTCCTCCCTCGGTCTGGATAATTTACGGAATGACGGCTGGTCCCGGCTGCAGGGCGGCCGTGCCGGAGGCCTCCCCCAGGCAGCACCAGGGGAGAGCCCACCTGGCCACACCGAGGTGCCGCATGGCATCCCGCCACCATCCCGGGAGCCAGGAGCTTTCAGGAGCAATTCCCCGCATCTCCTTCCAGCTCTGCCCCAGGGGCAAATCACTAGGCTGAGAGGGGCGTGGGTGTTTGTGCTGATCTGCATTTCAGCCACAGAAGTTGGCCAGACTCCAAGACGGTGCCTTTTTCAGTTTGACATGCCCCTCTTAAATAATCTTCAAAATAAATTTAACCAGTGGGTTAGATATTGGCACATTGAAATGTAGCACTTCTGCCATGTAAAGAGAAGAACAGACTCAGAGCACACACATATTTTAAAACTGTACCCTAGTCAACAGTCCCCTGTAAGTTTTAGATGTAGGACAGAAATTGTTTGGCTTTGGGTTTTATGAGACATGCAAAGAACAGTGAACAGTCTTGCAACATATTTTCCTTTTTCCTTTTTTTTTTTTAACCTAATCCTTTGTCTTAGACTCTTCTGAAAAGAATTTCTCCAGGGACAAAGTTTGCCATGAAAAAACCCACAGAAGAAACTTTTAATACTTAATGTACTATGCAAAGAGGACCAGTAAGATAATAATAGGGCTGAATATTCATTATGTTAATCAAATGTTAATAAACCATGAGATAGTGTGCAGCTCAGTCTGGCTCTCATCTCTATCTTCCTTTCTTGTTTGCTTGCTTCTCTACTCCTTTCTTCTTTTTTGCTTCTCCTCCTGTCCTAGGAGTAGAGACTGGGGAAGCTATCTTGATCAAGATGACAAACATTCAGATTGAAGGCATTATTTATTTAAAAGAGTCCTGCAAATAATAAACACTGTCAAACAGATGTGAAACATCTGTGTAGATCAGGCAGTTGGTGAGTATTTCTACTCCAACCTTGGGGAAGCCTCAGGCCCAGAAACAGACAATAGTTGATAATCAGAGAAGTCCCAAGCAGATGTGTTCAGCTATGCCATGTTCAAGACATGAATAATTAAATGTGAAGACTACCTCACACAACTGTCACCTTAAAATGGAATAATAGTTATGTTTGGGCATCAGTCACCCTCACAGTTATGTGGACAGTATTTTCATTTCACTGTATTAATTATGTAAGAAAACAAAACAAAAAAAAAAAAAACAAAACAAAAAAAAAAAACCACAAAAAAAAAAAATCCACAAGGCAACACACTCATTATCAGTAAGAGCAAAGGCTTGGGTATAATATCTGTAACCAGAGATGCACCAACATCATGTGTCTCTAGTTTCAGGTAATCACCTGGTGTCAAATCCTTTGTGCTGGGGGTGTGCCACAGAGCAAGGGATAAGAGACTAAAGCAGTGTGCAGTACTGAAATACAACCCGACAGGTGACCCTCTTCCTCTCTCTCCAGCAGGATCCTGCCTTAGATATACCATGTCTGCTACAGCAGCAGGCTTCCTCTTTGCCTCCTGCACGAGTAGCCAGCTGAGCAGTCAGCCAAGCAGTGTTACCCTGAACACGGTGTGCTGTGCCCAAGCAGTGCTGGGATGCCTCTTTCGGCAGCAGCCTGATGGCTGGGGGTGCTGTGTGCCCTTGGTCCCTGAGCTGGGCAATCCTCATGCTGGGGACAATCAGCTCTAGTCCCCTTTGCTCTGATGATATTTAGGCAAGCATGGAATTGGTCTTGTTCTCTTTGGGCAGAGAAGAGACTGCTCAAGGAGCAGCACAGCCACAGCCTTACAGTTCTTGGAGGTGCCCATACAGTGCAGTAGCTCCTCAATTCCCAGTGCTGGAGGCTCAGGGTCTGTCAGCAGCACAGTCACAGGAGGCTTGGTCTTTCTCTGCTGGCTGAGCTCTAGGTGGCCAGGTCAGAGCTGCCCTGACCTGGGCTTTTATCACACGTGATGTGGGAGTCACTCAGCAACTGCCCCATGGGAGATGAACATTAACCTCACTAAGTATGGCTGGAAAGGCGGCAGGGTCACTGCAGCAGCCCTGCAGGGTTGCTCAGGACAGGCCACAGCGAAGATCGAGTTAGGAAGAGGTGGATTGTGTTGGTGGCTCCAGTGAAGGCACAAGCCTTCTGCCAGCCCAGAGGAAGGAGTATGCAGTGCCACAGCTCACTCTGGATGTTCGTATGACTGCTGGTACCAGGGGACCACCTCCAGCCCTCTTGCCTCTGTCATGGCATTCCAGAAGAGCAGTAAGATATGAAAGGCAGCAGTGGTATGCCAGCCCCGCTTGCTTGATCTGCAGCTATGCTCAAAGAATCTGTGCTCCCTCTGAGCCCCAAACCCTGAGTATCCCTTTCTGTGGAGAGACAGAAACACCAGCTCCTGCAGGCATGCTGCCTCCAAAGCCCTTATATCTTCTCTGTGACTGTGCGTGTGCCCGCTCCTCACTCTGCCTCTTGACAAAGGTCAACAAAGCACGGACACCCAGACTCCTCGCGCTGCTGCCCCATGCTGCTGCAGGACCTGCTCGCTGAGCTGCGTGCTCACCGGGACTTCCCAAGCAGCAGCAGGGAGTTTTCACCAGGCCAGCTGAAACTAGCAGAGTTTTGTTTTCTGGATCCTGGGAGTTTGCGCCACTCTGTGAGACCAGGAACTCTACTGGGAAAGGTCCCTTTGTAGTGGGGAAGCTGCCTGCTGGGTGGGCAGCCAGCAGACTGTGAAATAGCTACAGTTTTTTCAAGATTGTAGCTTGGGAGTATGCAGTGGTCAAGGGATGGGAGGGAGTCGTAGTCTCTTTTGTACTGAGGGAATTGCACGTGGCCTGGCCTTTGCCAAACTGACCCCAAATGAATATTTCCCATTACTCTCAGCCTAGAACACATAGCAAAGCTGATCCATGTGGACTTGCCTTAATTTGTCACTGGCATTAACCTTCTTGGCCCTATTTGTTTTCTCACTACTCTATAAAATCCACTTCACTGCCCATACTCCCCGTTCCCATCAGTTTCTGTCTCGGATCCACTGTCTTTTTCATGTGGTTCATGCTGTGTCCTCACCACCGTGAAGGTAAAAAACAAAAGGAAAAAAAAAAGGAAAGAAAGAGAAAATAAGACCTCCCAGGGAGATATTTTCAAAATACAAACATCTTTTTTCATGCAGCTCCACTGCTCATAGTTATTTTGGGAAGAAATCAGCCCTATCAGCTCTACATACTTTCCAAATGTGTAGGATTTCAGGTGGATGGATGCCAGACAGAGTATTCTTAGGCATCTATGAAAGCTGCTACCCAGAATGCCTCCCAAGCCCCTGCTCTGGGAGACAGAAATGCTCCTGCCTTCCTTGATACAGCTTCTAACCAGGATGAATATTTCAAATGCCCAGGTGTTTGCTTGGAAACCAATGCCAATCTAACTTAACGCCCATGTGCATTACCTTCACTTTTGCCTGTTTCGGATGGGCTGCCTGTCAAGGCAAAGGTGGGACTACAGTGTTCCCTGTGTGATGATGTTAGCTGGTGGCTCTGCAGGGGAGCAGCTTAGCCAAGTTGCTTGTCTCAACAGAGCAGATACCTGGATATCAGGGGCTGAAGGAGGGTGCTGGTGTGAAGCTGGGTGCAAGCCTGTGGCTGCTGCTGGGTAGGGCTTTGGGGTTTTTTTCTTAGGCCAGGTTTCTGTGTTTGTTTTGCCAGAGCTGGGGTGCTGGTGACACTGTGGGCAGAGCTCAGGACATTGCCAGAAACTGAATTTCTGAATTAATTTGTGTTAAAATAACATAGGCAATTCCCTCTCAGCATGCCACATTCTACACACTCAGCTGCACTTGCTGAGGCTGTGGGACTCTGCTTCCTCCAACCCATCCCCAGAGTCCTAATTCTCCCCAGAAGCAGTAGGGGAGCAGCACATATCAAGTTTCTTTGCTCACTGGGGCTGGAGATTCCTGCCTTCCTCAGTCTTTTGCAGAACACAGAAGAGGAGAAACTCAGCCTGTCCTGATGCTCTTACAACACCAATCAGGTGCTCCCCCAGGGAGTATTTCCACAGCAAGAGGAAGGGGATGCAGCCATAACAGTTCCCTACCCCAGCTAATGTCACGTCCCCAGGGACAGAGACAGCTGCGCTCAGGCCAGGTCCACCTTGCCCATTGTAGAGGAGTGCAAAAGCAGGCTGGAAGGGAGGAAGCCCGACTCTGCACACACTGACTGAGTCACAGTGCACAGCTGCTACAGGAGGACTCTCTTTTATAAGCAAGACAAGGCTCCATCCCTTCACAAAAGCCAAAAGCAAGCAAACTTCTTTGGAGGAGATAGATCATGGAGTCCCATCTGCTTCAAGTACAACAGAGTTTTCCCTACAGTACTTCTCCTCCATCAAAAATGCACATACTCCTCTTCTGTCAAGCAGCTCCTGCCCTGCATGTAACACACCGAGCACAAAGTGACTTAGGAAAGCTCACAGGGTCCCCAAGTCCATGTGGCACTGAGCATGTTGTGACAGCCAAGATGCGAGTTCCTTGGCCATCATGTGGAGTGTCATATTCCCTCTTGAGGCACGTGGTCCTGATTCTCCATTTCTCATCCAATCATTCTTCTACAGAGGCTTGTTTTGTCACTCACCAGAATATGCTGCTGCACGTTTAAGCTGAGAAAGCAAAACAGCTGACTCAACAGCTGCTGGATTTGGGGAAGGGGAAGGGAGGGATATGCTTTCAGTTTTGACTTTTAATCACAAAATGCACATTGGATTCTTCCTGCCAAAAGTGACAAGAAACAGAGCCATAGGTCTTTGCTGGAAACAGAGGGAGAAAGTAACAGAGTATGCATTCCCTGATGCTTGTGTTTCTCTGGCATTTTCTGTAATAGCAGTGAGAGGAGGCAATGGATCAGGCAGGAGAAGGTACTGTGGTCCTCCACACAGCTGAGCAGAAGAGGGCTACATCTAAGTACATACAGTGAGCTGAGCAGTAGGCTTGAAATTGGACTGAAGTCTACAGCACCCTTAGGCCTCCTGCTTTCATCCATCTTCTTGGCTGTTGTTCCAAGTGTCCCTACCATGACTTGGAAGATCTGAGCTTTCTGCTTGGGTCTGACCAGGTTGGTGGAAAGTCAACAGGAGAGACCTCAGCATCAAGTCTGATGTTTCTAAACCCTGCTACTGCTCAGGAAGGGCACTACCTTGACTCCACTGCTATCCAGCATACCCAGTATTACACCCAAATATCCTGGCAGGAAAGGTGCCTGTCTAGCACATAGCCTTGTGCAGTGCTTTTTGCCAGAAGGACACCCCCCACCAGATTATTTATTCAGGACCCACTAACACCCACCATTACTGAGTCTGACACACTTTTTACTCGTTCCTCACTCAGAGAATTGTGTGCCATTTGAAGGCAGAGGGCCCACACAATCTATGAGTAGGAGTGGAGCTCTGCAGGGCTGCTGACTTGGCATAGGGCTTTTAGAGTGGTTTGTGTCTATAGATGAAGCTTCGCATCCAAACTCCCCAGAGATGCCTTCCTGTCTCCATGGCAGTCAAGACCTATGGAAAACACCAAGTCATTCCTCCAGAGAGGATGCTAATGAGCTCTGACAGACTCTGTGTCCGTAAGGATATGAACATGCTCGTGGACTTTCTTTCAAAAGAGGAGTAATACTTTGTTAGCAGGAGAAAAGGCTACTTCTGGGCAGCATGTCCTTGACTGCCTCAGACAAGGTAGCACGACTCAATAGGAAATGCTCTTTTGGATCCATTCACTCTATAAACAGAAACAAGGAAGGAAGGAAAGAGAGGAGAGAAGGACATGGTTGATGTGTCAAAAACAAAGAAACCCCTCAGAGCATGTATTTCTTTTCCAATTTATGGTGAGAGCTGTCTTGCAGGTATGGGGCAATTCTTATATTTGGTAGAGTTTCGCCAAGTCAGAGCAATTTGAGAGTGGACAAGGCAGGCTCCCCAAGGCTAAGTCCTGTGGGGAATGTGGAAGTTCTTCAGACTGAGTCAGGGCTTTCTACTACAGGCCCCAGCAGCAGCACAGGGTGGCTTGTTGCCCCCACAGCTAATGAGGGACCATGCCAAGGGTACACACTCCAAGGATGGAGAAGGTGTTTGCTGTGTATCTGTTTGCCCAGTGAGGAGGAAAGGAAGCCTGCTCAGGTCTCAGAGGGGCTCAGTGATTGCCCAGCAATAGGAGGGGTTATTCTGGGATGGGAGGAAGCAGGGGGACCAGAGCTTTGTCATAGCTCAAGAGTGTGAAGTGATGTGGATCCCTGTGCCCTCTGTTCCCCTCACGCAGTAGTACAGCAATCAGGTGTAGCCAAGCCACACGTAGCCCCATCCCACAGAGGAACATTTCCCATTGTCCCACTATTTTTTTTTCCTCCATTACAAATTTTATTACCTCAAAGGTATGGAATTAGGAAATGAAAGATGTGGAAAAATTCCTCGGACCAAAGCACTCATTTCCACCATTTCCACCTTGCCCTGGATTTCCTTCTCGATTAGTTCCAGCGGTGTCCTTGATTTGAGCCTTAGAATCATTAAAGCCTTTTTGAAGCTCTAGTGCCTCACACCAGTTCTCATTGCTCAGCAGAATGATGCATCAGGAATAACAAAGTCCACTTTGATCAACTACTTCCATCCTTTACAGCTGCTTCTGTGGGGGTGATTAATCCCAGCCCTTCCTCCGCTAATAATAAGTGCAGAGCATCAGCTACATCCTTTGTTGTTGTTATTTTCTCTTTTCATTTCCCTTTTTGGGGAGAGCTGAGGAAGGGACTCAATGACTTTGGCCCAGTCTTTGCCAGAGGAGTGGCCACGGCCATAATGGTGGTGGAGAGCATGGTTACCTGGTGGGCTCAGGTGGACCGACCTCTCCCCCAGAAAAGGCCATGAACTAAGCTCCCTGTGCACCTGTTCTGGAAAGCTTTGCAGCACCACTTGTGCCTGAAATCCTACCTACGTGCAGGAGATTACTGTTTCCTATTGGCAGGGAGCCTTTGGGAGGTGCAGGGCCATGCAATAGGAAACACAAGGCACAGGGACTTTGCTGGGAATTAGTCCATTTTTTAGTAAATCCTGCAGTCTCTTGGGCTGCTGATCTGGCACCTTGCTCCTCCATGAACTTCTCCTTACAAATAAAAATTATTCCTGGCCTTTGGTTTCTGTTTTAAGCCAACACTGAACCGGAATTGCTCTTGATTTCCACAATTTAATTGAGAGAAAGAGGAAGCACACTGTTTATTTAAGGACAAATGCCAGCTAAAGAAGAGGAGGTTGAATTATCAGTGACCATCAACTTTTACAGATAAGATTCCAATGTCTAGACCCACAGTGTACATGTTTTGAGGACTGCAGAGAAAAATAGTCGTGGATGTGGAAAGCAGCCCCTAGAAGAAAAGCATTTCAGGGCAGAAGCAAAGCTGAAAATGCCTGGTAACACCTCCTGGTAGTGGCTGATGCAGTCTGGGCTATGCATTATGCACCCTGCCTTCAAGGAGAGGGCATTGTATCTTTTAAACCTAATCTCTCTCTTCTGAAACAGCTGGTAGCTGAAGTATATTTTGGTATGCATATGCACCTCCAGTTAAGTCTTCCCAGTCCCACTGTGCAATATTGGGATTCCAAGCTCCATCCAGATTGGCTTGGGTATGATGAGGGAAGGATTGGGCATGGCTAGCAATAGGAAAGTGAAAGATGAGAGAGATGGTTGGAACCACTAGTTTCTGCCCCAGGCAGGGGTGAGACAGAGAGAGGAAAGTCCAATTTCTAAAGAGAACAGATTTGTATTTTCTGTGAGATCTAGTTCGGGGAAAGAGCAGCTTGTTTAGGGCAGACTGTGGTGTCAGGCTGTTCTTCCACAAGCTTTTGGACCTTCCTGTGGCTTGGAAGTGGACTGACAAACTAGACAGGATTTAATCAGGAGACCTAAACTGAAGAAAATAATTTGCTTTTTCAGTCTGAATGTAGCAGATACACTTTGATTTCTAATGACATTAGGTCTCCGGAAAATGGCTTCAAATTCTGAGAAACCAGGAGAACTATGCAAGAAATGTGTCGTGCTTCCCACCAAAGTTTTCTAGTCATAAACTGGTCTAGACATAAACAGATAAAATAGTCTGACAAAACAGGCTGAAATTTCCAACTGCTTTGGAAGAGAAAACTAGACATCCTTGGCAAGGTTCATGGCCTGGAAACCACATGTTCCTCTTGTAGGGCTGGAGGTGGCTAGGAAGAGTGAGTAAGGAAGAGGATACCAGTAGCCCTGAGAAATGGCTTGAGGAAGATACCACCATCACAGCACAGGTTAGAGCTGTTTCACACTCCAATAACATCTGGATTTCACTTGCCATTTCACTGGAAAGGCATGTTTCAGCAGTGAAATGACCAACCTTTCTCAGGGATCTCTATTTAGAAAAGATATTGAGGGTGCACTTCTGACATTTTCAGGCAGTAAAGCTGTATATATGATTCCTGTGTAAATGCAGAGAAACGTGTACCAACAAACTTGTGTTCCATGCCTGCACATTCCTACATATCATACAGATCAGGTTTGTTAGGCTGAAAGATGGGGACAGAGTGACAAAGTATAATCCAGATTCACCCCTGGCCATCTTTGAAGCCAAAAGGAACAAGAATTTTTAGATCTGCTCATCTTATTAGGTCCACTTTACAGAAAATTAGTGATTTGAAATCTGGGTCCAAGCTGAGCTTCCTTCATGGTAGAGGTTATTTGGATTGAGTTCCTGCCGCACTGCTGGCAGCACCCAGAAAAGTTAGTTTAAAGCAATACCAGATGGGTGCACATATCCTGACACTAATCCATGCCCAGTGGCCACCTATTTACAGCTGTAGTGTCTTCTGAGTTTTCCACCTGAACAAACTGTCCCTGGGTTTGATAATTCACTCTTTTATACCTGTTCTGTGTAGTGGAAGGATGGATGAGGGCGGGTACATTGCAAAATTGCTGCAGGACTCCTTGCAAGGCCTGTTTGCAATACACGGTGTTGATTCAACTCAAGTGCCTCTGCTTGCATGCAGTGTCATCAAAGGTTAGGAGATATGACAGCTAATGGGGTGCCATTTGCATCAGCTGCTGTTGTCTGCTGGGCTACAGGTGTGCTGAGGAGGGTGTGATTGCAACTATCCTCCCTTTTCATGCACCTCAAAGCTTGGAAACAGTGATGAAGTCAGTCAATCCCTTCTGATTTTTTATTACCAAATGTAGCTCAAGTCAATTCACTAAACTTGGTGGAATAATTCCCCCCTCAAAATCAGTACTGAGAATAGAACCAGGCTGATGTGTGTTTTTCTATCATGTGCTAAATTGTTCTGCCATCCTGTGAATGAACTTCTTGTTTTCTTCTCCTTGATAAGACAATTCCACCTAAACCAGGACTGGACACTGAAGTAAATCTGGTAGGAGAATACACTTCCCGTTTATAAAAATATCCTTCCTGTGTGGAAGAGCCCTCTTCCTGCAAACATTCATCTGTGTACAGCATCCCAGACCTGTTTCTGTGTGGACACAGGCAGAGCTGCTGGGGGTGGGGAGTACAACTATTATGGATATTCCATCAGCCTGAAGCACCAAAACCATGAACATATTGGTTGTACCACCTCTGGAAATCAAACACAACCCCAGACAACCCCAGTATGGGCTCAAGATGCCATTCTTCTGGAATGAAGGGCTTTATCTCTGGCTTACAGTTAAATCTATCTGTGACGACTTTTGGAACCGGTGTCTTTCTTCCATGAACTTATTTAGCCAACTTATACACAGTGTATCCACCTCTTGTGGTTTGGCTGTGGCTCATGGCTCACATGTTCACAGCAGCTGAGGATTTGAGCTGTGTGCATGAATTGATAAATGAAAAATAAAATCAAATCTGAAAAGGTAGTGAGCTGTATGTTTCTATTAATATCCCTCACTATGAGTTTTCCTGTAACTTCTGAAAGGACCTCATTGAGATCTTCATCAGGCTGGATGTATTAATCCACTCCCCCCTCAGGTGGCCTCTCCTCTCACGCACATCAAGAGATTAATGGTGAAAGGACTACATCCCTCCATCTGCCATGACTCCCAACAGCAGCACGAGACCCAGCCAGACTTCAGGGGTCAACATACAGATTTCTTCAACAACAAGTTTACAAAAGGCCCCAGCCACCATTTCACCTTTCCCCCTGGTTTCATCATCTTCCTCTGCTTTGTATCTTTCCAAGTCCTTTGGTGCCTTTGTGGCATGGTGTCTGAAATAGCTTCTCATAGGCTCAGCTGTGCTGTTTTCCTTTCCCTCTTGGATGGGTCCTCCTTGCACTGCTCTATGTTAGAAGTCAATGTTTGCTATCAACGCCTAGCCAACATGTTCTGACACCTTGTCCCAGGTCCGAGTAGCACTTAGATGGTTAATCTGTTATCTTTCCCCGCATCACAACAATGTTCATTTCTGCAAACTCTTGTTGCCAGTCAGGGAGCTGGTGACCTCACTGCACCAGCATTTATCACTTTATGGCCACACAGTGTTGAGAAGTGCTGGTTGGAAGGCGAGGTACTGGGTCGAGGAAAGTTCACCTGGCTGGGGCAGTGCGTGCTCTTTGGTCTTTTCCTGCCCATGTCACTTCCCACAGTCCTCACCAGCGTCCCCAGGCTCCCCAAACACTGCGTCTCCGGGGATGAAGCTGTCTAAGGGTGTGTGTTCTGTGCCTGGGCCTCCTGCTCCGAGGTGTCGCAGGGCCATGGGCAGCACACAGTCCCCCGGGCCGCACCTGCCTGGTGGGGCAGGTGTGCAGCAGCAAACCCCCTCTGCTGCCCGAGTCCTGCCGCGGCTGCCGGGACCCCCCAGTGCTCTTCCGCCCTGCTTGCCCAGATTTCCTTCACGGGGAAAACAGGATACAAGCGGAGGGGGAGGGGAACGGAGCGTGCCTCCGGCTCATCCTGACACGGAGGTGACAAACACAAACATGCCCATCTGCACCGGGAGCGCCCCTGGGTCCCACGCTGTATGTACACGCTCCTCTGCTGAGCCCAGGGACAGGCGCAGGAGACCGTGCTCCTAAATTTGGCACCTGTGTTTTGGCTTGGGGCCAGCAGTGCAAACATCCCCTTTCATCTTCTTTTCCTGCTCCCCGGTTTTGAATAATTGTCTCCCCAGTCCAAGTAGCTGATGATTTGAAGGGTGCTTGCCCTCAGTTTGCCAAGCAACATCACTGTGTTCACTGGGCTCAGCAGCAGAGCCAGAGTCCAACGAAAGGAGTCCAACAAAAGAAGTCCAACTCCTTACCATACCACACCTAAAGAAATTTAACAAGTTGGCTTGAGGGAATCAGGGACTGGCCTGTTCTCATGCTAGATGCCATCTGTTCAAAGTTCATGCCATGCCTGAATCTGTTGACAATGTCCGGGGGGGAAAAAAGAGAACCCAAGCTTCACTTGGTTATTTGTGGTAAGACCAGAGGAGTAAAAAAGCAGTTTATCTGTTTTTGGCTACTGAAATCAGCAGATCGGACTCTGCATGCACACAAGGATCAGACTGGGCAAGTCTTATTTATGCAAAAAGCACTTTGCAGAGAACAACTGCACTTTAACACCTTTCCTGTAAAAAAGGAAGGAAAAAATGGCCTAAGCATTTGAAGGAAAAACACATTTCCTGTAAGGAGGTTTAGCCAGTGGAGATTGTACCTCTTGTCCCTGTATACTGATGTATTTTAACCTCAGGTATGACTGCCCATGTGAAAGGGCAGGAACTGTGGTGTCCTCCAGAAGGTGGCACATTTCCTGGTGACCTTTGTACTCATCATCATTTAATCAGCTGATATTATGCTGGGGTTTCAAAGTTGCACTCCTATCCCAACCTTTGCTCTGTATTTGTGACCTTTATTCTGCTTGTGACACCTGAACCTTTCTAATCCTGCCTAGACTCCTGCTCAGTCCTTCCTGGACACCTGACAAACTGCACCTAGGCAAAGGAAAGGCACCAAGTTTACCTGCTGTTTGTTCAAAATGTCCAGGGTAACTTCTGCCCCCAAATCCACCTTCTCTTCTGTTCATAATTGTGGAATAGCTGGTGAATCCCTCTCCACTTGCAGAGACCTGGGCTGTAATTTGCTCCTGGGAAGAGCATGAGGGGCTAAGCTGGCCCTGGGCACAAGAACCTGCAAAACTGTCCACAACTGGGGCCTGGGCATGGGGAAAAAAACCAAGAAATTTGCTTTAGCAAAGACATTTTAAAGCTTACCTCAAACTGTTAATTGGGGTCTCACATTGCTGAAGCACAGCCCTGCCAGAACAACCCCATATATGTCACTTTTAACTCCAAGGAGAATTCTGTGAGAAACAGAAAAAAGGCTTTTTTTCTTGGCTTACCCTGAGAAGTATAGGCAGCTATTTGGCAGAATGGAGACAGGAGATGTTGTAGGGTAGGCAGCCAGCCTCTCCTGCCACAGCCACAAAAAACAATATAAGCACCTTGATCCTATAAGCAAAGAGTTGATCCTTGCTTGTGCTATGCTAGTTATGAGCAATTAGGATAGATATTGCACAGAATCTGGGTTTTAATTGATAAAGAATGCTAGAGGGGCACCTCCTGCCTTTTACATATGCAAGGGATTACATCAAAATTCCTAGCCACATTGCCACATTGAGACCATCCCCCAGTTACTTTTGGGAAGTGGGACAATCTAAAACATGGAGAGAAACATCTGGGAAGTAAACTGTCCTATCCAAAGTTTACATTTCAGCTCAGCCCAAACCATTCAGATAAAATGAGAGCTGCCTCATGTTGTTAACCTCAGAGGCTCTTGGAACCAGACATTTGTGTCAGATCCAAATAAAAGTCAATCTCTAAATGCAGCCTAAAATGCAAATGAAACCAGAATGGGAACCAGTTGTTTAAAAGGATAATCATATATAGAAAGGACAAAAAAAAAAAAAAAGGCAGAAAAATCATGTTATTTCTTGACAAACCTTAAGAGGTTCCCCATCATTTCCTGCATCTAAAGAATTGAGGTTTTACTCCCTGCAAAGAGAGGGAGAGAGGGGTTCTGTGTAGGCTCAGCTCATGCTGCCCTCAGCTCAGCTGTTGCTGGGCCTTAATGACTGATGCCTTTCCCAAGAGGCTGAGTGAGCAAGACAGAAGTCCCAAAATTTGAAGCCCAAGTCGCAGAGCGCAAGAACTAACGTAAGAGTCAGAGTAGCTTTACCTAACTGAAACCCTGCCAGGCTCATGTCAATGTAGTGCAGTGTGGGCTGGGGGCGGTTGCAGCTTGCACGAGGCTCTGCACAGGTGTGGCTGCAACACTGCTGCAGCTGTGAGGCCAACGGCTCCGCTTGGCTGACTTGGAGGAGTGTGGTAAGCAGAGCAAGCGAGCTGCAACAACTGGAGCTTGGCATGGGCTTAAAAAGCTGGCTCAAAAGCTGGAAAAGCCCATGAGAGCTTAGCTCATGCTGAGCTGCACATTGCTCCAGCTCTTCTGCTACTGCTGGCCAAGCCAGCCCACCGCTGTTGCTGGCAGGTCTGCATCATGTGGTGGTGCTGCTGGGGTTGCTCCCGTGTGCAACTACTCTGAGGTGCTCATCTTGCCATGGAGCTTTAGTACCTGGGGAGTTCAGCCATAGCCCTCCCTCTCCCAGATCTTTATTGCTCCCACTGCTGATTTTATGAGTGCTATTCTAGAGCCAGGGTTATCTGAGGACATATTCTGAAGGATCAATACTTTGAAAAGTGCACATCTACACATGTGAAAATCCAGGACTAGTTCTCCACTGCTAACTCCACCCAGATGAAACTTGTTGGTGTCATTCTTGACTGATGTTAGAGTAAGTAAAAGCAGACTTGAGCCTTCAATTTCTGCATGCACAGAAGAAATTCTGTTTTCCTTCTTGGAAGAAATGTTTGAATTAATTGTTACACTTGCATAACATTTTGCTGAAGTGCATTTTTTTTCCACTGTATAATTTCTAGATGAAATAGCAACGTTAAAGTGAAGTTATACAATAAAGGACCAAAGAGAAAATGTATGAAAGATCTGCAGAAAACACCCTCGTAACATATTAGAAATGCCAAAATTTTGAAGTTAAAGAAACAATAAAAGAACTCCAAATGCAAAATAACAAATATTAGGAAAAGTATACACCCTTAATCCTGGCCCAAAATAAAGCCTGAACAGGGAAGAGTGTGAAAGAAGTGAACAAACAAAAACTTACTCTAGGACTTTTCCTGAAAAACGAGTATCAGTTAAGTATGAATTGCAAACACTCCAATGCTGTTATCTCACTACAACTATTCCTGGAGCAGGTGGAGAGCTGTGGGCTGAGCAAGGTGTTGGTAAACACGATTTCCTGAGTGTTTATCCATCCACTGCCCATGCAGCAGGTGCTGTGCCTCTGCCCTCCATGGGGCGGAGCGCAGAGCTGGAGGAGGACAGGGCAGGGCAGGGCGATCCGGTGCCTTGCAGCTGTGCTTCATGCCTTGGCTGACACTCCCTGCTCCTCCTTCTCCCCCAGGAGCCAGAAGATGCTGTTGCACTTCCTCACAGCCAGGGTTGGGTACAAGGGACAGAGAGAGGAAACACAGCCCTTCTGAGGCCATGCACTCACTCTGGCTTACATCAACTATCCTTATTTACCTACGGTCCCACAGGCAGGCATATGAAAATGACCTGTCTGCTTTGGCTGCACACTTGGGACACATCCTGCACACTGCTTTCCCAGCTGGGCCCATCCCATCCCGACCAGTGACTCAACTGTAAGAGAGATGGAAGTGTCGCATACCCCATCATCCTGAGTCACCAGCTATTATTATTGCACGCAGGTGGACAATGCTGGTGAAAGGAATTTCTCCAGGGTTGCCAGAAAAAACAGGATCACCATCTCCACATCACCACTGTAAAAATAGACACTCCTCTTTGGGAATCGCCATTTCAGATTGATTTCTAGAAGCTTGTGGCCTCCTGACAGAGATGGGATTAATTAATCCCAATGTAAAAGAAGCTCAGGGATCATGTCCTGGCAGTAAACCTTGGGGAAGGGTATGTTTGGAAGTTCTGTCTGGGTTCAGGCTCACTTACCCTAAGCCAGCCCAGTACATCTGATGCTGTATGGGACGAGTGCTGTCTACAGAGCGGCTCTGCAATATCATGCTGTACCGTGGCTTCAGCAAAGCTGCCTTTGCCAAACTGAAAACTTCCTGATTTATCAGCTTTGATCTCTTTGGCAGACGAGCATTTCAGCGCTTAACGTTTTGCAAGAAAGCCCTGACTACATTGGTTTCTGGTGACGTCCCCTGCATTTTCATTTTGAGACGATTCTTTTCTGTGCTCTCCAAGAGTCAGTCAGGAGTGCCCCGAGAGTTCAGGAGGGAACAAACAGGGCCATTTCCCTTCCAGATGCTGGGGACTTCCAGGCAAACCGAGCTTATGCAGAGAGCACAGGGGGTCGCAGAGCCCAGCCCGGGGCCGTGGCCTCTCCGCCAGCGGCTGCCTACGTGAGTTCCCAGCTCCCTACGGAGGTGCCAGGGAATCCCGGGCTCCGTTTCCTAGGGCAAGGTTTATATCTGAAGCAGGTTTTGGCTGCGGGCTGCTCACGGGTCCCAGCCGTTTCCTGAGGAAACGGAGGCTGATGGCACCGCTCCGCCGTGCTCGGTCCCGTCCTTCCGCAGGCCCGGGACACCTGGTGCGGCCCAGCCGCGGGGCCCGGCCCGGCCCAGCTGCGGGAGGCGCCGCGCACCTGAGCCCGCACACGGCGCTGGGGGCCGTGCCCGCCGCCCCCGAGCCCCGGCCCGGCCCTCGGTACCCCCCTAGCGGCCGCGGCTTCCCCCGGCCCACCCGGCCCTTGCCGTGTGCCGGCCGCTGGAAACACGATAACCTCCCGGGAGAAGCACAGGCAGCGTCCTCTCCCGTGCCCGCAGGGGCCCAGGGCAACAACCCCGTGGCTGCACAGCGGAGCATTAGCCCCGGCACGGTGCCCCGCGCCTGCCTAGGCTGTCACCCCGAGTGTCCTTCAGTCCCCTGCCGGCACTGCCCCGCCCGCGCTGCAGCCTTGGTGTGGCCGAGGAGATCGAAGGCTCCCCCAGGAGCCACGGCCTGGGGAAAAAAAAAGGCTGTGTTAACTCACAGGGGCTCTCCCGGATTGCACGGGGCTATGGCAGGATCCTGGCTTTCCCTGCAGTGTGCGGTAACAGCCGCATACCCACTACCAGCCACAACTCTGAGACTACGCAGACATTTCCTGCCTCAACCCCAGTGACCTCCTCAGATGTTACAGTATCCTACCTGCTTCCCAAGCAGAAACAAACAGCTGCATCTCAGATGTCTCCGGTCGAGGGGGGACCAGTGACTGTTACAACCTGGTTGACGTCCCTGGTTTATGCTCTCCCAAATGGGCCAGACCCTGACATCTCCACACAGGGAAGTTTCACCCATCCCCTTCTCGTTGATTGTTTAGTGGGCTGCAAAAACCATGCTGCGGGAGCTACTGCTCTGTTTTCTGCAAGGGAGAATGCATCTTCCTGTGCAAGACTGGTTTCCAGGTCAGACTGCACTCTAACACTAATTTACCAGCCCTTGACTCTCATTAGTGTTTGCTTTTTCAGCAAACCTTCACCTGATGAGTGAGAAAAACACATCTTCTCCCTGCTTCTTTTACTATAGTTGAAAACAGCTCAGAAATGCAGTCAAGGAGCCCCTCTGACAAAGTAGGTTTGTGCAGCTATGGTGGAACAGGACTTGTCTGAAACTGGGATTGGGGCAGGGTTTACTTTGCAGTTTGTTTAGAGCAAAGAGCAGAGCTGAGTCTTATTTTAATTCCTCACCTGTTAGGCATCTCAGCTTCAACATTCCTCATGCTTAGGCAACATAAATCATCTATAAGCTCCTCATATCTGAAGGGGACTTTTTTAGTTGGAGAAGTCCAGGGTGCATTATTCTCTACCTAGCAGCTTTTGAATTTCATGAACCCAGTCTATATTTAGCCTTAATTTGAAGGATGTGTAGACTGGATGTCCTGTTGGAAACACATGGAAAACTGCCTGCTGACCTGACCCGTGCTTGCATTTCACCCAGAAGCTGCAGCCTGATTGGCACATTAAACACTTTCAAGTCATATTCTCCTGTATAAAGAAATATCCTGAGCTGCCGTGGCTGTGAGCAGGAGGGGAAGTGACCTCTCGGGTCAGTGTTTATTGCAGTAGTTATAAGAAACCAAGGTGTGACTCCATAAGGAGGGGCATGATCCCAGGACAGTGCCTCTGGTAGGATGAGAACCTCTCTCAAATCTCCCAGTTTGGAGAACCCCACCTGAAATGACAAAAGCAGGGCTTGCGGGATTGCTGTTTCCTTCTGCCATTGGTATACTTCACAGTCTTACACTTCCCGCTTTCCTCTCTGTAAAGCAGGGAAAACAGCACCATGTTTTGCAAGACCCCAGTGACTTAATTAGATAGAGCTTGCAGTACGCTGTGGGATTCCTCAGCAGCTCAGCTGTGCATGGCTCAGAAGAGGAGACAAATCAGTCACCTCTTAGCTTGCAGTGACAGCAGTGCCAGGATGCATATATTGTCTTGTGAGTCCTCCTGAGACCTTGGCCTGCACAAACTGGCACTTGGAAATAGTCTCCAGCTTGTTCAGTCTCCACATTCACACGTCCACCTTCAGTCTCTGACCTAGAATGCTGTTGTCCTTCCACACACAATAATATCATTTACGTATTAGGCCATGGGCTTTTCAAGGTCAGTGCCATCAATATGTGGAAAGCACTAGAGGACAATAACAGGTTGATAAATCACATGGCAAATTAGGAAAAGGCCCTCAAGGGCTGTAAAATGTATCAGATCCACTTATCACAACACTTTTTGATAGTTTCTCAGAATCCCATGTAGTAAACATCCTGCTTACATTGCTAAGGTTGCTTCCTCATTGTATGGTATCAGGCAGCTGTCAATCCCAACCGCTTCCAATATAAACCTGACATTCTCCTTTCTTTCTCTTGACAGGAACAACTTGAGTCACTCACCTCGCCAAGCTGAACAATCTCTTCTGCTTTCAAAGCTCATGAGACACAAGTGAGGGGTCTGTGAAGAAACACTGCTGAATCCCTTTGGATTGTGTCAAGAGGTTTCCACTTGTTGAGGAATACATTTGGTATTGTGAGCTCAGTGTGCAGCTGAAGGGCGAATGACTGGACACTCAAAGACAGCAGGAGCCAATGATGCCAGGCTTTAGCATGCTTAGACTGTGAGGGTATAAAAACCAAGGGTTTCCTTTTTTTGGGGTCCCTTCTTGGAGGCACACAGCTCAAGTTATTATTTTGTTGTTGCACCATGATTAAATTATTTTAAGGATCCTGATGTCTGCAGGTCTGCTATGGGGAAACCTGGGGCTGAGCTGGTAAAGAAACCTGGTCTGACAGGGATGGGGGGGTGGTGTGTAGCCATGAAGGGGCCTTGGTCCCAGCTCAGGTGGTGCAAGTGTGACTGCCAGTGTGGCTCCTGGGTGGTCACACAAGGATGACCCTCCTTGCTTTGCTCTAGTCAGTAGCTGAGAGAGGAGGGTTAACACCCTCCTTGCTTTGCTCCAGAGTCAGCAGCTGGGACTACTGACTGGAAGTGCAGCCAGAGGTGCTTTGGGAATGGTAGGGCAGGGCAATATTATGATACACCTGTAAAACAGTGATGTGGCTGGGGTAATCTAGGATCTAGGTTCCTCTATCCTAGTAAAATTAATGGTGCCAGGCACTGCTCTATTGCCTACTCTGTCAAATAGAAGTGTCTATTGGACAGTTTTTCCCTGTGAAGCAGCTCCAGGCATGGCACAGGAATTACCACAATATGGACATGAGTGGTTCAATGCTACCTGGCCTCGGTGCCGAAAAAAATCCCAAGTTCATTTAACTTAATAGTACAGATGTACCATATGGCTCCAGAGCTGTACTTTGCTGCCTCTTGGAAGAAAGAACACAGACCTCTTGCATGTCCTAAGCATCTGATTCCTGGGAGGAAGGTGGCTCAGCATTCAGTTTAGCAGAGCAGGGACTGACAAACCACTGAGCAGCACAGGTACATCCAGCAAACACACTCCTTTCTATCCATCCTTGGAGTGGGATTCACCACCTCTGAGAACAGCTCTGTCTCCCTGCAGAAGGGTGAAGGACAGACACCTCCAGAAGGTGGTTCCTCCCACCTTGGCCGAGGCTATGTGCCAAATCTGAGTCTGGCTGAAAGATGTTTTCTCACAGCTCATGGGCTGGGATTTGCCAAAAGGGTGATTTGTGTTCTCTAGCCAGAGAACAATTCTCCCCATAGGATATGGACACAGCAGACAAGTGAGACATTCACTGAGGAAGAAATGACCCAGTTATCTTCATCCTGTTAGCTCTGTTCCTGCCAAACTGGGTCCAGTGTCACTTGGAGATAAAGAGCAAGCACCTTATTATCACCACCATGTCTGCCCTTGAGGGTTTATTCTTTCACCCCCTCCTGTCTTTGTTTTTTTCCCCCTTCCCTGATTTTTTTCTGTGTTGTCTCCCTACTTCCTACCATGCAACTCCCACTTCCCATATGGGTTTCATTCCTACCCTGTCCCCATCCTGTCTGCTAAAATAATCAGCAGTGAAACCCTGAATATGGCTGTTCACATTGTTTCCATGGGACTCGGTGGCAAGTCTCCTAGTGCGATGAATGAAGGCAGGACGCACTTCTCAGAGCCATTGTTTCAAGCTGTCTGCTGTCTCAGGAAAGCACTGCCAGCTCCATTTACACTGAGTCCTTGACTGCTGTGTTTTCTTCTCCATCTGCTGTGAGTAAGAAAAGAATCAGGTCCTTGCCATTTAAACAGTGGCTCCTTAGTTTGTGGAGTGCATGCTTCATCACCATGCTTCCCATGGGCCAGAGTTGATCCATGGGGAGGATGTCAGATGAGAGCATCATGAGGTGGTCCTTTGTAAGCAGCCACAGACTATATTCACTCCCTGATGTGGTTGTTAAGAGCAGGAGTCTGGCTCATGACTGTGGAATAGAATTGACAAACCTGAATTGAGGTTGTCCTCCTCCCTGGAAGCCCTAATGTCATGTTCACCACATTTACAGTTTTCAGTCCACTGAAAGCACAGAAGGAGACAGCCCACATGTGTTTGGAGCAAGCTGCACAGACATCTCCTAACTCAGAATAACAATAATGAAAACATGCTGCAGCACCTTTTAGCTATGACACATGGTACCTCCAGTCTGTGCTGGTTATTTGAAACATTTTAGTTCATGATCTAAAGCTGCCCACAAGGAAGCAGGAATTATGGTAGATGAACCTGGAAGACATCAGTAGGATTTGCAGGTTATAAAATAATTTCTTTTTTGACATTTTAGTTTGTTTTAATAGTTTCCAGGCTTGCAGCATACAGAAACAGGCAGGACCTTGTCCAGTGTCTGAATAGCTGAACCGTACAGTTTACAAACATGATTCACAAAAAACAAGACTAAGTGGGATCTGAATACAGACGTAACAAATGTGAATATGAAGTGAGACATCCCATCTGCTGAAGAAACCAGTTTCCTGGTAATTTACCAGTTCAAGTACCAGTTTTCTGGTAATTGAAAATTCAAGGGAGTCTCATCTATTTCAGTAAAAACATCTTCCCATACCAGGAGAACGGCTTCCCATCCATGTCCTGCCCAGTGTTGCAAGAAATTTATTCTGTCTGCTACTGCTCTTCCCCTTTTGACCCAAGCGATGGATCAACGTTCTTCTGTGCAGTTTGTGTATGCTTGAAGTGTGTAGATAGAGGCCCTGGTATAACAGAGCCTGGAGGGTCCCAACCTCCTATCCTAAACAAGAGATTTCCTGAACACAGGGGAGGGTGACAATTTCTTGTAAAATGCCATTCCTTTCACAACCACAGTCTCCCAAAGCTCTCCTACTTCCCCCCATATAGCACCAGGCTGTGATGATTCCTCTGTGGGCACAATGAGAGGGTTTCACTCCTTCAGCCCAAGCAGGAGACAGCTGTATCCAAAGGTCTCTGTGAGGATCTCCCAGTTCCTGTGATCACAGTGTGAAGTCCTTAGGCCTGGTTCTGGGTTTATTTCTGGTTTATTTCTTTTTCTGGGTTGTTTCTTGCTTTATCACATATAATTCCAGGCTAAGATTGAAGATTCCTGGAAGAAGGGGGATTCAGCAGCCAAACTCTTCCAAGCCCGATTCCTCTGAAGAAGGAGGACCTAAATTACTTGAGATGCTACTATTCATCACAGTCCCTGGCTAGTCCCACGAGGGAAACAGCTTCAGCCTAACAGTTTAAGAGTGCTCTTCCTCTCCAAATGCTCCAAGAGGTGGAGCATTTGCCTGAGACATGCAGGTCCAGGAGAGAGAGAAACTCCTCCAGCTGCTCCTGTGGAAGGAACCACTAAGGACTAGAGAGCAGGCAACATGGACAGCAATAGAGTGGTTAGTGTTCCTGGATCGAAAGAGGGGTGGATGGGTTCAGACTGTGATAATTGAGCAGTTTGTGCTCTTTGTATGACAACTGCATATTTTACAAATACATCAGAATGCACAGTGCCCTCAGAACATCAGTGGCACAGCTGCAACATTAGGTGAGTGGGATTTCTGCAACACATGATTCACCCTTGAGGGCTCAAGTCCTTTCCCAGACCCAAGCCCTTTTCTAGATCTAAGCCTAGGCGACTCATCAGTTTGTCAAAATCAGGTTGCCTAGGGTAAATAGGTCTTTAACCACTGTGTTATCCTGTGTCTTTGTGCCATTTGTTATTTCATAATCTTCCCTAGGCTGCTGACAGTTTCAAAAAATCAGTTCTTTTATAGGTAATTACAGTTTCAGTTTGCTTTCCTCAACAGCTGGAGAAGGCGGTACAAGCACAAGGCACATATGTGGCATTGTGGGTGGGGAGGGAGAAATTCTTCTGCAGTATTTGTGGATTAGAAATATGGCTGCCAAAAAGCAAGTTCCCAAGTGCCTGGGATTCACATGTTGCATAAAAGCAGAGTACCATCTTGGCATGGAAAAGGCACATTGCATGAAGGAACTCAAAATCTCCCCAGGTCACATTGTCCTTACTGGAGATGAAAGCCCATGAGCTGCAAAGTGGTACCTCATCAGCTGCCTTTGCCACCAGGCAATGTATTTTGCTTTGACTGCTTTGAAAGAAAACCCCTTACAGGAAACATGTGCTGGGTATACAAATGCAGTGTTTCGTTTATTTATGACACAAATACAAAACTAAACAGGCTTTCACAGTTCTAGGTCACAGATGTCTTTAACGAAAACCAGCTATTGGAATGTTAATAACAGCTTCTTGTATCGTAAGCAATGAGTCCACTCAGTCATGCTTTTAGAAAGTTAACAGTTTCAACAGATCAACCTATTAATCACTTGGCCTCCTAATAGTTCACGTAAGAGCAGCTCTTACGAATTTGTTAGTGTGCCATGCTGACATTTTGCCAAGCAGTACGTACAAATGCCCCAGATTCTGCTCCTCTGAGGTCCAAAAAATGACAGGGTCTCCTCTGGGATAGCAATGAATAATCCATTTGACCCAAACTGCTTCCATTCATTCAGTCTTTAGTCACTTAGTTAACTCAGAAATGCTGCTGTGACTACAAAATATTCATCAGTACTAAGAAGATGACAATTCGTGACCCCACACCAGCCACTCTGGAAACCCAAGTAACAAGCTGGTGTAAAATATTGTCCCTTAGTGCAGTCAAGGAAAGATGATGATTTATACTGACCATGAGAAAAACTGTAAGGTGAAATTGTTGTTTTCTTTCATTGGTAAGAGGCAGGCAGTCTGGGTAAATATTTCTAAAAAGTGTTAGCTTGGAAAAATCATGGAGTTCCCATAGATTGAATCTCTGTGTTTTCCTATGCAAAGTGTGGTGCCTCTGCTCTGCAGCTTCATTCTTCAGAGCCTTCATATCAAGCTGCTTAAATTGATATGGGATAAAAAAGACAATGACACCTGTAGGTCTTGTCCAATTTTCAGCCAGAAGCATGCACAGTGCTAAACTGCACCATGTAAGCTCATTACTCCTCTGTATTTTTAGACATTCTTTCAAGGTTAATCACTACTGTTGCCATTAGAAAGCCAGGAAAGATTAGCTACAGCTCGACTTTCCTCTCCTAAAGCTTCACCTTCAGAAGTAAGCAAAGGTTTTGTGATCAGTCCTGGTGCATAGTATGGAGGTACAGCCCAGAGAGGCTTTAGCTGTTCTCACTCTCCAGTTCTTCTGCTGCAGCCCTGTGCTTAATATGGTGCCACAACTCCTCTCCGGGTCCTGAGGCTGCTGGTGGGTGGGTTCAGCTAAGACATGATGTTTCCCAGTGCAGAAGCAGGTACGTGTCATGGTGGGGATGGTAACTTCTGGCACAGGAGCAGGGTGGGGGGCTGGAGTCATAAGTCTGATTGTCAAACCTTTGAATCAGCAGTTGGTGGCTGTGCAGAATGGTGTCATTTTTCCTCTCTGCTAAAGGCATGAGAAATGCCTGTAGCAATTTTTCATGGAAGAATACAAGGCAAATGAAGCTGCCCATTCTTTGTTCTATATTTGTATCTTACCCACTGTTTGTTGTATTTCCCTCCCCTTCTCAGAACACGAGTAACTAGCTGTGTAATCAAGGTGACAGCCTGAAAGATATTTTCCCTTTATTCCTAGCAAAAGACACTGACTCATGATTTGGACCATTTTGGACTTGTGTCCTCCAGCTAAAAATCCAAGTCATGTCAGTGAGATGCCACTACAGCAGCTTACCCAGTGCTGGGCAACTGGCTCACAAGGAGGGACATGCTTTGCAATTGAAACAACACTGTCTACAGAGAGCAGTGCAGACCAATCCTCCAAGTGTGCAACCCTAGTCCTTTGCTACACCTCATTCCAACAGAAGCTCCCATATTTAATCAAGGCATTCCATCATTAAATGAGAAACCTGTGGCTAACAAAAACTGATTACATGGTGTAATCTAATACAATACTGTCTACATGGTGTACCCAGGTTTTCTCCCCATCTCTACTCATCCATACAATTTACTGCCCTCACCAGGTAAGCTGGCATATTTTCTTCATCACAACCAATCATATTCCATTTATAGAGACAATATCACAACTTACATCATAATGCTGGACTGCACATTTAATACATGTGTCTTGGGATCTCTGCCATAATGGGACATAAGCACTTGTGCCTGCCAGTGTCACCAGGAAAGGTCTGTGCTTACCCCAAAGAAAACACAGTCTCATAACCTGCAAACGTGTGTATGCACATCTAGTAGGAAAACCATAATCTCTTTCCCAGTAAGATCAATTCACAGATAATAATTAGTTCATGGAAAAGAAAGAGGACATGTAAGGAGAGAACTGCTGTAAAATGCAATGGTTTGCTACATAACACTGATGCTTAACCTGCTGTTTCAAAGGTGAAAGTTTAAGAATGAACCGTCCTTGCCTCCCCATGCTGCATGAGAAAAACCAGCATCACAGCCCACAGAAGGCAGTTGTTTTTGTGCAAGGGTTCCTGTTTGTTACTCATTTCCCCTCCTGTGTCCCAACACTCTGCCTCTTTAAAGCTCTTCCAAAATTCCTTATAGAAGAAGGTCTGCTGCCAGCTCAGAGCTTCCTGTTGTACTCTGAGAGAGCCTTATCTCTGCAATCTTCATGCAGACTGCAAGGAGATTTTGTGTTTGTTTGTGTTTTTACAAACCAGGCCATTTCTATGGACTAAGCAGTCTCTCAGTGCTGACTGTGGTGGGGCACTTTGTCAGTAAAGTCATTAAGTAGATTTGTTTAGTTTGCAGGTTCCAAGTAATTCTCTGCCTCTATAATTTCTGACAAATTAACACGGCCAGGTTGCCTTATATAAAAGTCCTTTAAAAAGTTCTTTAAATGCCCCAGAGAGATGCCTAGGGATCTGGCAAGTGGGTCTCTCTGCCTTTCTTTAGTTTGTTTTGTCTTTTGGTTTTCTAGCACAGCTCTCATCTCTGGGTCTCTACATCATAATTGTGCTCGGGAAATAAGGGTTTCATTTTTTGTAGTTCTTCTCAACAACAAGGGCATCACTGCATTTTTCAGGTCCACTGAAAGTCTGTCAGCATTCAAAATTAATGTAAAAAAGGCTTCATTTCTGAGATCCCCCTTAATTTTAAATGTCTCCTTACCTCTGCATTTGTGCATCTCTGCATAGAAGCTGTATGAAATTGAAGCTTTAAAAATATTATTGTATCAATAATCCTTTCTTACCACGTTCTACTCTGGCTCTGGATAAAGATGGTTGTTTATGTCTGTTCAGAGGTACAAGAATGCTTCTGTTGCAAGGCAGTGATGTTACTTTTCCAGTGGCATCCCAGCCAGCTGCCAGCAATGGGATGAGAGCACTGGCTGTAGCTGCCAAAACAACTTTTATCCAGGGGAAGGCAACTTGAGCTTGCTCACAACAAGTCAACAACACAGGCTCCCTTGATCAAACTCCAGATGCTAAATTTATTGAGAAGTAGATAGCATCCTAAGGATACCTAGGATTAGGGGCCCCAGAATGTTCCCCTTATTGCAATAACTATTAAGCATTGATATCCTGGAGCATCTGGTTTGTTAATAGCACCAAAGTGACCAACAGCAGGGTTAGTTCTCAGAAGGTCCCTGCCAGAGCAGAATTCAGAGCAGGGAGTCCTGAATCTCAGGTCTGCCCGGTGCCCATTTCTCTGAGGCCATTGGATATATTTCACATGTTTGGAGGAGGGGTTGTACCGGCTACTTAGACACCTCTCATGCTAAAGAACAATTATGGACCTTCCCAGACACTCAATCTATATTAGGAAAGGATTTCTTTGCTATGAGTTAAAATAGGAACAGCAGGAAGGCCTAATATCCTGGATCAGTTCTTCATGCAAGAGGAGCCAGGCTGAGCTGGCTTTGCTCTCCACATGAATCACACACTTGCTGTTGTGATTCTGTCTAGGAATGAGGTATGGATGCCCTGAGGCTGCTCTCTGGGGAAGAGCTATAGTGTCCCAGTGCTGCCATGGAGAGGGTGCTTTCTTATTTCTGTTCTTCTGATGAAACTGGCAGTGAAAATGTTCTGGTGGTGCCCAAGCAGATGACAGTATATCACCTGAGATGCTGCAGTGAACAGCTTGGGCGTGTTCATGGCTTTGGGATCCACAGAGGCAGCGTCATCTACACACACCAATACAGTGACTCCAGAGATGGACTGTTCAATGGAGCTTGGAAGCAAAGAAGTGGCAGTTTGCTCTGTGTTGGTGTGAAAGAATGTCAATTCCAGCTTGTCCATGTGTTTGGATTCAATAAAAATTGGTGTGCTGAGTGGTAGCTTTCCCTTCCCTTTGTGAGGGAAATAAGGGGGTCAGAGGAGCTCGTGACACACAGTATGGATGAGAAGGTGAGCATTATTTCCAGGACAGAACAGTGACAAATGCTGCACTGTGTGACAGTATGGGACCTCCAGGTAATGCACAGGGTGGCAAATGCTTCGTGTGTGCAAATGGAGAATGAAGAACTGCTAAAATCAGTGAAAGGAGAAGGAAATAATCTGCTGAAGGAAACTTGCGAGATCCTAACTGGGGGCTTGAGAGAAAAAAAAAGGAATATGGAAGAGGTAAGAAAAGTCCTTCTGGTGCTTGGGATCAAACCAGCACAATGTAGTATGGTATTTCCTTGAGTGAATTCTCAAAACGAGAGCAATACATAGCTGAGAAGTGCAGTCTGGCCTCCCACTTAACAAGCCAAGGGATGATCATCATTACCAGGAATTCACTCATGAGGACATGAGAGGAAAACATCAGCTTTGAACAGACCTGTCCAACTGAGAATGTTAACTATTTTGCCTCTTAGAAAAAACACGTGTGGACTTTGCTACAGCACTGACCTTTCAACATGATTTCATGCACTGCAAGGATCCTTTTTCCAAATAGCCCAATGAAACTAGCAGACACAATTTTTACCTTTGATTTCTCAACAGTACACTCTTGTTTTCTAATGAGGTTGTTCCAACTGTCCTCACCAGAGACCTGTCAAGCCAAATCTGGGCAGCCTGTGACTATGGCAGTGTCAAATGAAGAAGGAGCAGGTGGCCATGCCCCTAAGCTCTTTTCTTTCCCCATTGCCACCCTCGGAGAATGGTTATCAATGCAGCAGCCTTGCTTTTGGCATCAGAAATTAATTTCCTAGCAAATTTTGAAAATTCAAAGTTATTCTCATTTCCCACACAGCAGCAAATAATAAACTATTAGTATTGTCATGAGTTGAAGACCTGTGTGGTTTGCCGAAGCGAGATAATTATTTGGCTACTTGGAGCAGACACCATCAGGTAGCCTTTTGTGACATCCATTTACTGCTGGGTTCCCAAAGCCTCATTATATGGTGCCCTGGAGAAGAGACAGAAAACTCCTTTCTCTCCACTGTCAGCACAAGACTATATTATGTGGTGCTGAGCCGTTACATGCACAGCTTTTCAGAGCATGAACATGGTCCACACTCTGGCCCCAGACAGTTTTGGAGAGGCTGATAATCCTTGGGGTGTTACTGGCCCTGGCTGAAGGAGATATCAGTTTGGCTGCTGTACCCATTTAGAGGACAGATGTCCATATTTGATCTCATTGACTGGACACCCTTCTAACGCCTGAAAAGAGCAGGCACTTCTAATGTATGGTTCACCTCAGCCTAAAGCAGAGAGCTGGAACAGCTCAGATTATTTGCTCTCTCTCCACTGACTGAAAAGATACTGTCTCTTAAATTTGGGGGGATAGGTTAGCTCTATTTACCAAAAGCTGACTTTCGACAAAGCACTCATCTGGGGGTCAGAATAATATTAGAGTGTGACTTTATATTAAAGTGTGACATTTAATAGAAAGTCCTGGGGGGAGGCAGACCTGCCTGAGTTGGGCAGTCTGACTCTCAGCATAAAATGTGATGGGAGCAACATGCTCCCCAAAGGAGAGCTGCAGCCACAGCCCTAGCAGAAACACTGAAGCACCAAAGCACCTCAGTTGCCTCCACCTGCCACCACCCTTATTGGGTGGGAAAAGGAAGAAGTCCTGGGTGAAAGAGCAAGGTAGCCCAATAGCCAAACCACTTGTCTATACGTGGGTTTGATCCCTGTGTTGACCATTCAGTTAAGGATTGGACTTGATCCTTCTGGGTCCCTTCGGACTGAGATTCTGTGATTCTGTAATGCTGGAATGCTTTTCTGTGATTTCTGAATGCTTTTGGAGAGCTACCATTATCATGCTGAGGGTTTTGCTCGGTCATATGTAACCAATTCTTCCTCAGTCTCCAGACATTGTTTGTCTGTTACCTTTTCAGGTTCCCTTCCAAATATGAGCAACTAATCTGCTATGGGCTAAACGTGGCCCAGCCCTGCCGGCCCATGGAGGACTAAAAACTGCCAAGGAATATACCAAGAAAGCATCAAAGAGTAGTTCAAATGTAGGGTAAGTAAGGGCATCTCCTAGATGGTCACATGAGCATTCACATCACACTCCCAGCTCCCGTTTTGTGTCTGCCCAGGTTGGTCATCCTCTCATTTGAGACAGTTTTCAAAGTTGCCAACTGTCCTCAGCTCTCAGCTTCACAACTCCAGGCTCCTTTCACAAACAATAACCTGGTGACAAAAGGAGGAGTGTAACAAAGATCTCCTCTTCCACTTCTGACCAACATCAACAATTTAATAACAATCATTAATTTGATATTTTCTTTTTTCTTTTTTTTTTTCTTTCATTTCCAGACCAGTTCAGGGAAGGAAGGAATAAGCGGCAGACACGATTTTGAATCTATCAGTCATGGTGTGAGATGAAACTGAAAAGTTTCTAAGTCACTAAGTCTGTTTCTAAGTCCCTTGAATGTTCTTTAGATACTCAACCCCTAAACCCCAGAAGAAGTCAGAGGTAATGATAGTCTTAAAAGTCTAAATTACTCAGAGGATAGCAGCTGATAAGTACACTCTGATACCTTTATAAAATTTTGCCTATTTATAAATGAGTTTTTCCCTGGCTTTCCTCAGTGCCAATTGAGTGCAAATGTTGGCAAAATCCACGCTAGTTTGTCTGGACTCCGAACCACTTTGCTGAATACTTAATCAAGCTGCTTGCCTCCCTTTCCCAACAGAGACCATTTATACAGCAAGAGAATCAGCTGGTCGATGAAGCAGACAAGTGGAGCAGGGGAGAGGGAGCAAGCTCTTTGAATGGGATGAGAACAGAGCCACCGGCACCTCAAGAAAGTTTATCTGTCTCCAGTGCCAAGCATACACAGTGCTAATCTTTTGTTGCCATGAATATTCAAGCCCAGCTGCCAGCAACAGAGGGAGCAGCTGCAGTGGCAGAGCTGGCAGGTCCCCTCATGGTGCCCTCGCTTGCCGACCCTGGCATCTGGGTCTGTCTGGGTGTGGGGAGGGGGAGATGCAGCTTGCATTGCAGACAACAGACAACAAGCCATTGAGCAGCCCAGCCCCATGCTTCCTAAGCAGCAAGAAGTCAGAAACTCACTCACCCTGGAGAGCCCAGGACCGTCCTGTCTTGCTAACATGGATATGCCAGATGCTCCAGATGTTTGGGATCATGTGAAGCCCTGGAGGAAAGAGGTGTGGCTAGGATAAGAAAGAGCAACAGCTGGGGCAATATAGGATTGAAGGACGTCTTCTGCTGCTTGGAGAAAATAGTGAGACAAAATCCTGCAGGCTCCCTGGAAAGCTAGACATACATAGCCCTAGGCAGATCACAAGTCTCATGGCTTATTTGGCAAAGATGCCTATTTGTTATGACAGGGTGGGCTGGTGAAATGCCATTACAAGAATGCAGCACTGGTCACAGACAAGTTGGCAGGTGAATGCTGCTGCAGTGTCATGGAAGTGTTGAAGGATTTTTGTCACGTGAGGTGGGAAGCAGCAGTAGGAGGAAGTCATGAACTCTCCTCAGATGACCAACTTGTGCTTCTTCACAATTTAGGGCAGCATTTCAGGGACAGGGCAATGTAAGAGCAAGTCTTTGCCTCAGCATACTCCATAGGGGCAGATAAATGCTCTGGTACAAGCGTCAAGAGACAACAGGTCAGAGCAGACATCCATGCTGCCAAGGAATCACTCTGCCCAGCACAAAAGTTATCAGAGGCTTGTAATGACCCTGCCTTGGCATGTAAGATCACTGAGATCCACGTTGCTTAGATTTCCCCGGTAATGCAATGAAATACGCTAGGGGAAAAAGAAAAAGAAATTCAAACAAACAAACAAACAAAAACAAAACCAAAACCAAAACAAAACCAACCAAACAATCAAAAAGATGGGGAAGGTAAGACCAAGCTTCAAGAAACACCCGAGGCTCAGATTACTTCCCACCAAACCCAGAGTGGTCACTGTCATAGAGCCTTGGGAGGCTGGAGACTGCTGCTGAACTTTTTGCTTCTGTATGTTGAAGAAGGTGGTTCCTGGAGCCCTTGCTATGGTCAGCTGTCAACTGCTGGCATTCAAAAATGTTCATTCCCATTCTTCTGAGGCTCTAATTCCCTTCAGGAAAGCAGAGCCTCAGAGCAGCAATACATTCACGTTACAATGCCACAAGTACAACATCGCCTAACCAGAACTGCAAATTTCCTGCTCTCTGGCACATAACTTTCCATCAAGCTCAGGCATACAGCCACAAAACAGACTGATTATCCAGGCCTCCTTGGTACAGGGCTCAGAACCGTGGAGTAGTTGACATTGTTAGAAAAACTACCAGAAACAGAGATGGACAGGTATCATAAGAGAGGGAACAGCCTTTGAAGGCTGGAGGTGGACATTGTGCAGTTAGCTATTGATCTCCAAGAAACGGGGGACTGGAATTTTCCAGTAGAGGATCAGACCTGATTACCTGGGGGTTTGTGTCCGCAGAAAAATTTCTGTAGGCAGCCCATAAGGAAAAATGAGCCACAGACCTGCCTTGGGATTTACATTTTAGAACACTGCACGAACCAGGGTAAGTGCTCTTAAGCAAGCAGTAATGCAGCACAGCAAAGAAAAAAAAAAAAGATTTCTTGATGATGCTGAACTTTCCAGTCCTCAGTCCTGTCTCTATCCTTCCAAATTAAAAAGGAAATTCTATCCTAACTGTATCTGCAAATAGGCTATCTCAGACAAAGAGGGGAAAGTAGGAATAAAGACAGGAGAAATCACATCTATCAAAATGTTTCATGTTTTCTTTGCCTTTTTTGTATCAATTTTAAAAGAGAACCCAAATTGAAAAAGCTAATGACATATTTTACATTTAAGTAGGAGCCTTAATGATAAACACAAATGTTATAATACCTATTTAAATAATCTGATTTTTTGCCTAAATGTAATTTTTCCAATTTTCTGGCAAAACCCTTCACAGAATAAGAGCCCAGCCACCCCACAGTCCACTTGCCTGGCACACATCCCATTCAGTATTAGAATGGACACAGTATGTAGATGCTTCACATAGATTTATGGCTATCTTTATCTCTAGATTGATATTAAAAGATAAACAGTTTGTGGAAAAGAGCTTTATCCATAGCAAATCCACCTCTGCCTGCTGCTGCTTTTTCACACTAAGAGGTCAAAGGTTTAGAAACTGATTTCAGACTCCCAAGCTGTTACCGACAAAGTGCTGATACAGCAGAAGGAAGGGCCATGGTCACAAAAGGTATCTTTGTTTGCAAGAACTTAAAATCCCTTCTCATATTCCACTAGTACTGTATTTCCTTCCTCCAGGTTTCACCTTGGATTGAGCTACATCCTTCTGACCTTAGTATCATTAGAGATATTTTTCTCATGCTTTTTTCTGGATTTGAACACAGTGGATCACATGAAATCCAGTAGCACCGCTCTGTGTTCTGGGAATTCGCATGACTTTAGCCAAAGTGTTCCTGATGATCCCTCATTGCTTTGAAATGCTGCTCTGCACTCTCAAACCCATCAGGTGTGCACACAGCGCTGCTGCTGTGCCACACAAGCGCATTATAGACCAGATGAGCATAGAACAAGGATCTGATAAAAGGAAAAGGTGGACAGAGCTGTACCTGGGCTCCCCTTGTAGCACCGTTCTCTTGATGGGTTCAGTCGGCTCCACACCTGGCCAGTGTCTGAGCTTGGCTCCATGACATTCCTCATGTACAATTTCACCTGATGGAGCTGGATGCCTGATTTAAGGCTACTTTGGGATAGGAGAAGGGCCTATCCAGCAAGATACATTCCAACATGAGAAAGCCCCTCCAAACTCTCCTCACAAACCACTGCAAAGGGGAGAAGGGTTTTCATAGGGAGAGAAAGCAGGAGAAGATGACAATGCCAAGAAACAGGTGAAGGTTCCTACATATCAAATTTAGGGAAAGGTGGTCAAGGGAATATTTATACTTCATTTTTACCTCTATACTACTAAAAACACAGCTGAAATGCCACCAGGGTATACTCAGCACCAGCTGCAAAGAGTTTTAACCCCATCTGAAGGAAGCTAAGGGACTTGGTGTAGCCACATCTAGTTCCCTGATGCCCAGCATCCAGAAAGGAGTCCAGATCCACAGGCTGGGGGGAGGCACTGAGTCTCCTCACAAGACTGCTCCACCTTGCAGATGTAAATGAGATCCCCCAGACTGACTAAAGGGGAAGCGTGCACTTCCCACAGAGGAAGGCAGCTCAGCAGAGAAGGGGCTTTGGTCTCCCAAGGGGATGTGGAGTGAGGATCCCTCTTGCACTCATCTTTTGACTCGATGGGTATTGGGTTCTTTCCCACACAGCGAAACTTTTCAATAGGAGCCATCAAAACTGCTCCCCAGCATCCTGTGTTTTTTTCTTAGTAAATACACACCTGGGAATGGTTTAGGTGAGGTCTGAGGAAGACAGGTACTAAGTTGTTCAGAACAACAAAAACAAAGCTTTTTCTGGGAATGGTGATTTCTTTTGAGGGTGGGGGGAAAAAAGAGGTAGATTTTAGCTAAGTGAGAGACAGGAGAGTAGGAATTTCTGGGTTTTCAACCTGAACTCAACTTCCTGAATTCTGCCAAACAACCTGTTCAAACACCAACTCTTTGCTTAGTCCAAACAAATAATGAGTACAGTTAATCAGCTATATTTGCAATCAGGGAATAGTTTGTGCATGTGTTGTGGTGGGAGGGAGAGTGTCATGCAGAGACTTGCAGACTTACCTGTGCTTGGTGTACACATTTCCCTTCATCCCTCCAGTCTGACATAAGAGTAGTTACACAGAATGGAAGGGTCTCATTTTTTGGTGATGTGGAACTTCTGAGCACTGCATCCCATGCTCTGCTGGGGGCCAGTTCCAGCAAGGACTGCTGGGGGGAGCATATGTGCTCAAACACATCAGCTGCTCTTGGCGTTCTGGCTGGTCCCAGTATGTGGATGCAGCTGGCAGGAGCCTAGCAAAAGAGGAGGAAGGACTGATGGGAAATACGTGACACGTCTCTTGGGTGGCAAAAGATCTTGTTGCAGCCCCCACTTGAGGGCAATCAGTGAGAAAGGGACTGATTCAGAGGGCTTTCTTCTGATGCTCAAAGGCAGGAACAAACCATACAGGTTTGTTTTGTCCATTCTGTCCACTCCATTCTATCCCCTCTCCTGAAATCCAGCCCATGGTGCCCTTTACAGGGAAGCATGTGCTGCTCTCTGGAAGCCCCTTTTCCCAGGTGGGCTTGAGGCATGCCCTCAGCCCAGTGTTGTCTCCAGCCCACTGGCCATTAAAGTTTGCTAAGCCTCCCACTGCTTCCTGCATGTCTGATATCTTCCTCTGCCAGGCTAGTGTCTGGGCTCTTCTCCCTGTTTAAATACAGGCAAGATGTTTTTCTGGTAGTTATTTTGTAACAGTTTCTTAAGATATTTCCTGTTTGGTTGGGTTTTTTTCATTTTTTTCCTTTTTACAACAAATTGGGTTTTAATACCATGTATTCAAAGCAAGAATCTGCCCAACCCACAGGTCAAAGGGCATCTGTCTTGTTTTGCCAGGTGCCAGAAACAGCAACTGGACTCTACCCACTGCCTGGTGGGTGGCAATATTCTTCACAATTTTTACAGCACTTCCAGTTTCCAGTTTTGTAGAATTTCCTCCAAGTCTGCTGTATAACACAGATGCTGCTGCAAATCACTCTGACACTGGTTTAACATCTTTAGTTTTTAATGCTAGAGTGACCCAGAGAGCAGAGAGTCATGCTGGCAAATTTAACTGAGGCTTGGCACAGAAAACACAAAGACCTTAATTCAAGATTTTCAAATTACTCTGAGGACCTCATTGAGTAAAAGGAAATGTATAGTAACATCTGTAATTCTTTTTCTTGTACCCCCTCATTTGGAGTCCTCCAGAAAATCTGTGCCCACAACAACACATATGGCCAAATCCATACTACAGCTGAACCTATAACAAACCAAAACCAGCAGCACAAATTTCTAACCAAGACTCATACAAAAAATCCTGTTCTACCCAAAAAAAAAAAAAAAGAATAGACAGAATTCCTTGAGCCTTTCTACTGTCACAGGAACAGGCTGGCGCTCTGGGGCTCTTGTCCTCAGTGGAATACGGGGTCACTGCCTTCTCAGGTGCTGGAGAGGACGGGCTTTACAATGTGCATAAATTAGAGGAGAAGCTGGAGGATGCACCTTCCGCACTCCATGTGTCAGGCAGTACTGAATCCTACATTCATGAGGGGACAGCTCTCTCACAATCATCCGTCGGCTGTTGGGCCATGGAATATCACAAGCCAGCAACCACCCAACACGTGTCAGACAGCTCAGGGCTGCCCATGTCTCCCCGCACCCCTGCAGACCCAGGAAGCTGCTGCTGCTGCACTTTCCACGTGGACAAGCAAGCAGAGTTTGCAGTCTACAGTTTTGCTGCAATCCTGAAAGCAGCTTGAAGCTCTGGTGGAAGTGGTTCAATGTAAGTGTCTGCAGCACACAAGGATGCTTTGGATTCTTGACAAGTGACAAAGCTTCCGTTTCAGCACAAGAAAAAGATGAGGCTGCATCGCAGGGCTGGAAAGGGATACTTGAGACACTCGTATACCATCCCTGCCTATTTTTATCTGCCTTACAGGTGCTTAACTGCTGATGTAGTTCTTTTAAGCTCTGTGTTGCTCAGGTCTGTGTTTAACTTGTGCTATGTGTTTGGCTCCAAGGTGTCCCCTTTTTCATGGCAAATCCATCAATAAGAAAAGTTTGAAGATATCTGTAGGATGAGGACTTGAAACTGAACTCAGCCCCATTTCATCAAAGTACTTCAATGTGGGACCATAAATTACAGTATAGTAAACTTCTTCTAGACTGATCCCTGTCCAGTGTAACACTGCAATGCTATTTTGATATGCACATTGATACACGGCATTAAGAGCTTCAAAGATTTTTTTAAAAAAGTGGGGCATCTAAACCAGTGATAATTTCAGAGCCCAAATAACTAAAACAAAAATCCAAATCTCTGTTTTGTTGCTCTCTTAATAGTATAATTGTGGCCAGATGTATGGTGCCTATTTTTTCAAAGTAAACTGAATTTTAGAGGGAAAAAACCTCATTTCGCAATTTGCTGATGCAGTACCTCAAGCTGATGCCAGACAAGATTTGGCTGACATGCAAATTTTCCAGTTCATGCATCTTATGGGTAAGTTATATTTATGCTTCTATGCTTAGTTCAAGACTAGAAACTTTTCTACCGGGTCAGTAGAAAACTTTACAGCATGTCTGAGTGGTGATTATCTGATGCACAGTGCTTCCTGCCATTCGAGTGCTGCATTGCACAGCTTGGTACCATGGTGCTGGACACGAAGCGGAGTCCCACCCAGGCCCTCCACCTGGGAACCTCAAAGGTCCCAGCAAGGGCAGATAGTAGGAACCTGGCTCTGGAGGGGGGAATGAAGTACGAAAGGGTAAAAGCATTCCCGGACATTACACAGCTGCAAAAGCGTGCACCTGAGCAGGCCCAGCCAGGGCGGAGATGGAAGCCCGACTAGCCTTGAGCCGCAGCGGAGCTCTAATCCCAGCTGCCCCCGTGGCAGGTGACAACTGAGGCAGAGACTGGGCTATTTTGTGTGCCTGTCTGTCATGTGCCATCGCCACAAGAGCAGATGGGGCAGGCACGGCACGCAGGGACCTGCCTGTGCGACGAGTAAATACACAGAGCTCATTCAAGGCTCTTGCCTTGAATACGCTCACTGGTTCACCCTCAGCCCAGTCCCGCGTGTGGGCAGTCGGCAAATTTGGCCTCAGGCCCAGCCTCGAGGCTGCTCTTAAAATTCAGCGCGGCTGCAGCGACAGTGTCAGCTCTGGCCCTGCACGGCCCAGGAGCGCGGCGGGCCCGCGCCCGGAGACACCGCGGCCGGCATGGCGCCCAGGGCCCTGCTGCTCGCTCCTCACAGGGCTGCAATTGCAGGGCAGAAGGAACTAGACTCTTCCCGACAAAGCAAGCTGCATGGAAGCAACGTATTCGCTTACCCCAAACTGTGAACCACTTCTGAAAAGGCAGATCTCCTCCTGGTGTGTTTATACATATAGGGAATCTGCATAAACATGCCACATGTCTAAGCACATGGACCCAGCCATATGCACCCATGAATACACACATGCTTCCTTCCGTGTGCGTGCATGTGCGTATGTATCCCTCTGCCAGCACCAGATTTCTGGCAGGAGCTCCTTCTGCCCTTGCCCCACAAACAGCAGGCACTAATTCTCCCATCTGCAGGCTTCAACCTTTTCCTTGCCTTGCTTTCTTGCCTGCCAGCAGATATGCCTTCTCTTTACCTAGTCAGTCTTGCCGTCTCTCCACCACTTCCTAAACCGGTGCTTTTTATCAAGCAAATTCTCTGTTGAAGCATGGTGTCATCAGGGGAAGTGCTGCAGGGGCCAAATTCTGCAGAGATTAAGACAGCACGATGTGCCAAAGCCTGCCCACACCCCACCTCTGACTGGCACTCCAGAGGCACAGCTGGGCACACCTGAAAACCCCAGAACCAGAGCAATGACTTACCATTTATCTCTGCCTTGGCTTATGGTGAATTGTATTGCATACTGAGGATAAAAATACAATAGCAAGAGATCACAAGCAGAGTTTCAAATATGCTGATTTCTGTTTTTCTTTTGTTTTCTGAATTTGTCTATAGGTTATTGTAATTCTGTGTAGCACAGTGGTGCTTTGGCTCAAAGCCAAAGGCAGTAGAATTTTGAGGCAGCTGACTGAAAGGTTAGAAATTGGGTTAATACATTTTTAAAAACAGCTTTAATATTAGGTGCTCATCTGCTTTCCCTATTAGATCAGTCTTTCTAATCTTTAGCTATGCTATTTAGCTGCGTGCTGTTCATGAATTTTCACAGTTATTTGAAAACCAGACTTTGTCCCAGCACTTCTCTCTTACGTGTTTTGAGAGACAGCTTCAAATCTAGCCTCATCCACTGAAAAGTTTAAACCTTCACAGAAAACTGCCTTAGGTTTGATTAATGTAGAAATGCAATTATACTTTCTTTTCCTGACTCTTTACAGAAGTTTTTTAAACCCATACAAATGTTAAATTCACTCTGAGGTGAAGCTGGTGAGGATGTTTGCTCTGAATGGTTGTTCACTTTTTACCACTTTCAAATAAGAACAACAAATTTGAGAACAAGCCCTGTAATATTTGTTTTGACAGCACTGCTGAATTTAAAATTTTGAAGGACCAACCTGATATCTCTTCAAACCACCTTTGTATAATTTCATCAGACATGTTTACCATGTGTCTTTCTAGCACCATCTCCTTAAAATAAACAATCAGAGGCAAAGGAGGGTAAAAAGAAAACAAAGTGTGTAGATGAGGAAAACTTCATTTTTTTTTCCTTACAACAAAAACAGCTCCAAAGCTGGCCAGTATGTGCCTCTCACATGTTTTATCCTCTCCCCAAATCCTTCCTAGGTTGTGTCATTTTAAAAACCTGCAAGCTGGGACATCAAAGAGAGTCCAGGCATAAGAGGAAAGCAAGCATGGAGGCACTGTAAAGAATTAATACACAAAGATCTGTGGGATTAGTGCCTGGAGACTTAGGTCTGTTCACAGCCACATTGGAGACTGTGCAGGCAGGACTTGAGAAAAGATCTGCCTTGAATATCAGAGTTTTCTGGTCAAGGGTTTTTTCAGCTCTGCTTTGCAGGATGGGAAAGCAAAGTCAGCACAAGCAGATCTACACTGAAACAGCTGAGTTACTGCCTGAACTCAAGATCCCTTCCTCCCAGTCAGGCCTGTCACAAAGGCAGGTTTGGTTTTGTTGGGGCAGTTTGTTTTGGTTTTGGAAGGATATGCTTTGTCCTTGAGATTTTTTCTTGTGGGACAACCAACATTTGGGGCAATGCCATAGATTCCATCAATGCGGGAGCCTGCTGCGCCTTTTCTTTCTAGACTGAGCCCCCAGCCTGTGAGACCAGCATGGTGTCTCTTGATCCCTCCAAATGAAATTAGGAAAATGGGCTGGCTGACTTGCATCTGCCCTACGCTGCATGAAGCGGCATTGCAGAGAGGGCGCATTTGCTAGGAGAAGTAATAAATGTAATTTCCTCCACGAATTAGCTGAGCCACACTGGCTCCAAAGGGGTCGAAGAGAGAACAAGAAAAGAGCCACTGTCTGTTAAAATAGCAGCCCCTGACTTATCAAAGGAAATGAGATATCAGGTCATACTTCAAAACCTAATGACAACAGTTCAAGGGATTTGATCAGACCCATTTCCTTCGCCCAATTTTTACGGGGCACTGGGTGCCTTAGAGTGAGCATGAAGCCCTCTGTGCCTTTGAGGAGAAGGTGACTGAAGGATAGACCAAAGGGATGGAGGGGAGGGCAAAGCAGGGCACTGGGTTGTAACCAGCTGGCTCTGTTGGTGCCTAAAGTGACCTTGTGTAGAAGCAGGAAGAATTTCAGGTCGGCAGAATGTAATTACTCTGGTTGGAAAGTTGCCAAGATTCTGGCATTAACATCCCCATGCCTCTAAAAAATGCCACAGGGCCAGAACTATAGATTTCTCCATGGCTAAAAAAACAGCACTGGAGAGGTAGAGGACCCTGTAAGCTTTGTGAGCAGCTTGAATTATTATATAGTGGGTGTTGCAAGAGCAGTTAGGTTTTCCAAATCTCTCTTTTAGCTTAAAAAAACACGACTAAACAAAAATAAAATGGTGGATATTCCCTTCCCCTCTCCATCCCCTGAGCCCCCCATCCCCCACTCTTTCCTCCCTCAAACAAGAAGAAATTCCCATAGAACTGTAGCAAATACAACCTGGTAAAGTAGCACACACGGATTATTTATCTCCCCCTCTTCCCCCACTGTCATTGCTTTTTGCAAATCAATCTAATTCAGGACAAAGTCTATAACAGACAGAACAACACTCAATTCTGGCACTATCCTATCACCAGATTAAGACTGATGAGCTACAGTGCCCCCAGCAAGACAAAGGTGAGGTTTTTTTTACTAAGCACCTCCTTCTACTTTGTGACAGTTCAGAGGAAGCCAAACTGAGTGCCCTACACTTGGCCAAAGTTTAACTGGACTTTCTGTAGCACAAAAGGCAATAACACTATTACAGAGTATTGAGTCCTGCTGAATTCATTGGCCAACAGAAACACTTTGTACAACCAGGTGTGGAGGTTTCCTATACAGGTCTTCAAAATCCAGGGCCCCACATGTGGTGCCAGAGGAGAGGAAGTGACACGCTAGGACAACAGCTGTATTGGATTACATTCATAATTCTCAGAAATGTACAGAAACACTTTCCAGCATGCGAACACTTGTGTTTCAGGATTAGTCTTGAAAAGGCAGAATCGAATTCTTCCCTTTCCTGGCACTCTCCCCTTGACCCACAGGGGATCAGTCAGCTTGTGAGCTACAGATGAATATTTGCACACAATAAAGATTCTTCTCAGATACAGCATTTGGCAGGGGCTCATTAGAGGAAAAAATGGCACTGATTTAGACAAGGAGTGGCATTAACTTTTCTCCTTGCAAAAGGCAAAGGATATCAGTTACACAGAAAACAGACATGAAGTTCTGAGAATGGGGGCCCAATAGACAAGCCTGAGTGACTTTGAAAGCTCTATGGCATCACTGCACACTGCATGTGCAGCCATGCCACGTGACAAAGGTGTGGCTATGCACTATGACTTTACTTTTGGGTCAGAGCTGTGTGTCTTTACATGACAGTTGTACAGAAGAGCTTGAAAAAGCAAGATGGAACAGTCACTGTGACAACTCTCACATCTTTCTTTTCAAATGTTGTTTTGAAGTCCAGACTCTGAAAGAAGACAATGATTAAATACTTGTATTTTCAAAGTTTGCATCTGTCTTTCTCTGCTATAGAAGAATGTATAAAAAATTCTGGAGACCCAAAACAGAAGCAGCAGATCTTAATTTTGTAAGTGTCAAAATTTCTTGGTCTCATGCTCTCTAGCTGGCAAGATTGTTTGAAAGCCCTGGGGGCTTCTTCCTCAGGAGCTTGCCTGACCTGCAACATCTAAACAAACATGCAGGAACACATCCTTTCATTGCTTTCCTACAATTTTTGCTCCTATAATTATGCATATTTTATGAAAGCTAGCAAGAGAGATGAATAGTCTAACTCTCCACGAGGGCTGTCTTTTTCCCAGGGGAAAAATCTGTAAGTTTCCACAGTATTGTTGCTCTTGTTTGTACCTAAGGGTCTAATAAAAGTTAACCACTCCTGCACAGATTTTTGGTGGAAGTGCATTTGCTACTTTTTATAACAAGGAAAAACAGAAGCAGACTGCCAAAGAAACTCACATGACTGACTGCAAGTGAATCACTCAGAGCTATTTCTTGCGTACGCATCAAGATTTTCAGTCCCAGCATGCCCGGTCCTCAGGGAAGGGTCTCCCCCTTACTCTGTTTTGACTCACTACAAGTGCATTTCTTCTGTAGCATCAGCCCAAATTGAAGCCCAATTGTTCTGCATGCCAGAGAGAACAGTTCCACTGGATAGATTAAAAAAGGCAGTCATGAGATGTCTCAGATTATGCAAGGTGACGTCCTGATATAATATAGAAAATACCCCAAGAGGAGAGTAAGTGAAAAAAAAAAAAAAAAAGCTGGAAAATTTGACCACAAGCTTGTATTTTAGGCAGGGGAAGGGAGCTCAGCTGGTGGCATTCCAGTACAGACCAACTTTGTTTCACAATTTAAAATGTGTTGGTATTGAAATAAAGCTGTCCATACAAGCATTGCCTGCCTCAGAGGTGCTCTGTAATTCTAGGCCCTGCTGAGATTTTGTGCTTGCAATTGATTGATAATGCTCAAGCAATGTATCTGCACCCTGAACCACGGCAGGTACTACTTTTATAAATAACAATTTTCAAAGACTTAAGTATGTATTAATCAAGGTGCAATACTGAAGAGGTATGTTGCCCCCAGATGGCAGCCTTCAAAGTATTCCTCAGTTCCTGAGGAATAAAAACATGAAGCAAGAGCAGCAAGAAATCACCAAGGACTTCCTAGATGCTCCCTGTAAGGTCACTGGATTGCAATGTGATAGTCCCAGTGGAACATTAGGAAAGAGTATTTTCTTTTTCAGAATGACAACAATGTAATTTTCTGGCCTCCCCATGAATGACTGAAGGTCTCACATTTCTGGATGATCTGGATTAGTGTAACTTTAATCTGTTGCAGCATTCATTCCATCACCAGCTCTGGCAGCAATCCAGGCAGAGCACAGAAAACCTCCAACAGACTTTCTTTGGGAGCCTTCTTTTCCCTAGCCACTTCATGGACATGGTGACAGAGCTTTTTCTGACTCAGAAATAAGCCTGTCTTATACTCCTGTTGGCTTTGAGAGCCTGAGATAGCCACACAGCCATCTGCTACAGGTATCATTCTTCTCATTTTATCATACCACTATGTGACTCAAAAACCACAGAGTAGGCAAGTAGCAGAACCAGGAAGTTGTACTAAGTTTTTTACACCTTCAAAGAATAACAGCATTAAGCAGATGGTCACTTATCATGAACTATTTTATTTGGTTCTGGTTTGCATCAGTTTTTAGAAAAAGGTGTTGACTGCTTGAAGACTCCATCGTGATATAATAAGAGGGGAAGAGGAAAAAAAATCAATACTCAGTTAAAAATAGACTGCCCCAAAAAATAGACATTCTTTTGGTCAACCCAGTGAAGTGAGACCAGAAAATGGAGTCCTGCTGAACAATACCCATAATTGTGGCACTTCTCAAGTGTGGTGGCAGATTAAACTGTGGTAGTTATGAAACAATCCCCCCATCTCTTCCTGCAGCCATCTACCATGTCTCCCTCAAGCGGGAAGCTGCACCCTCACTGCAGGATCAGCTGCAATCAGGTGAAGTGGCATAGCAGCTCCTGTACCATCATCACGTATCAAAGTCAAGTTCACAATGTGTTTTTTTTGGGTTTTTTTGCTATCTGCTGGTAATTCTCAAGAGGTAAGATACTCCTCACCACCAGATCCTCTTTCCCACATAGCAGAGCTGTTTAGGCTGGTTAAAGAAGAGGTGTTGTTCTCTAACAGTGTGAGCACTGATTTTTCTCTTCTACTCAGATCTTCCCCAGCTAACACCACTGCAAAGTAACCATTTTGGGAAGGGACAGAACAGCTGAGGATCCTAATCAGTTCAGACATCTCAGCTTAATCTGTTGCCTATACACTACCTGCATCATCCCTACTCTGCAGCTATTAGCACTTCTCTAGAGCTTTGGAGCACTGACAGTCTTATGAAGTGTCCTGCCTTATTATGGTCTGGCCAAGACTCGGGATGTATAGCAGAGTGGAATGCTTTGTGGAGGACCCAACAGCTTACACCAATCTGTGGCTGTAAATCTTCCTAGCTCTTATTAAAGATTAGTCTTTACAAGTATCCAGTCCTCTCTCAGAATCACCCACCACATGACACAAAAAATACAATCAGTTTCACTCTAGAGTTGGGGCTGCTATGAACAGGCCCCTTTAAAGATGAATTAAAAGTGTGCTATCTGTAAATAAAGCAACCTGCACTTGTGAAGCCAGACATCTTCACTAGGAAGAAAGGCTCTCAAGTCAAAGGCAATAAAATATCTCAGTAGGGCCGTTGCAGAGCTTAAATTCCCTCTTTGAAGTAGCACACAGCACTGCTGTTATGTGTGCTAATGAATAGCTCAGCATTCTCAGACTAGTTAGTTAAGCACTACAAGGAATTAGAAATGCCTTGTGCCAGCCACTCTTTTATATGAAGCCACTGGCAATATTTTTGTAGTAGTTTGTCTCTGAAGCCTTAGAAGTGGCATTGATAAGGCTTCCCATAGAAGGAGGGAAGGAAGAAAGTGAAAGCAGGTGTATTGCATAAATAATAAAAGCCCTGCAATTTATTTCCAGGAAGTCCTAAGATGCAATTTTAGCAGCAACAAACACAGGTGTTCAGCAGCACTCTGAACAAGCACATGCAAATAAGGAAGAGACATGTAGAAATATGAGTTCCCCATTCCCTCTTAGTCCTTTTGGTTATGTTCATCTGAAAAAAGACTGAGGCCAGAGAAAGCAGTTAGGTATCTGTAATCAATAACAAATCAACTGCTTTTGAACAGGAAACTTTGCACCTCTCTGCTGTCTGAAAAAATAGTGCGTAGGACATCTTTCACAGGAGATGCACAGTCTTATTACGTGGACCAAAGCCAGGAGTCAAAGCCAGGATACCAGCAGAGAGAAAATAACTGTGATAAGCTATTAACAGCAGTTCAGTGGCTTCTAAGCTCAGCCTCACTTTTGCCAGCAGGAAAGATCCTGGATACTACTTCATTGAACTGCCTTGAGCAATACAGCCAAATTTATTTGAGTGTCTGTTTCACCTGTTAAAGAGAACTGGTTTTGGTCTTGTATAGGCTTGAAGAACACTTGAAGCAGCCTTGAGAACACTTTCAAGGAAACTTATGGAGAGGGAGGCTCCTAAAAACATTAAAGCCTGTCTGCTTTTATTTCTGCATTCCAGATGCACTTCTATTTGTCCCCTAAATAAACCCTCACTCTCTCCATTCCTTGACTTCAAAGGTTGGTGTAGAAGTTCCAGTACCTCCGTGGATCATTGTAACGAGTGTGACAGCCTCAATCTACACATGTTCCCTGGGAATTCAGTGGCAGAACCAGTCCTGCTCAACCTCCCTCAGAAGGAAGCAGGCTCAGCAGCATTACCCTCTGCTAGCAGTCACGTAACTCTGCTCTACCAGCTAACAAATGCAGCTGCCTTTTGCAGAGATTAACAAATCTGGGATGGGGGGAGATGGACACAGTCCAGACCCCATCTCTTCTCCTGGAAAACCCTCCTTTCCCACATGCAGATACCCATAACCCAGCTAAAGTCCCCTTTAAGAACAAGGGACACCTCCCCAGCCTCTGCTGCCTGACAGAGCTCTGCCCATTACCAGCAGCCTGTGCTGTCGCTGTCTCCCAAGTGGCCTATGCAGACCCAAGTCCTGCCCCAGTGTGCCTCTGTTTCCCATGGCAAAGAATACCTAACCCTGCAACAGCAGTGCACCTTAAAGTCAACCTACTACCCTGCAACCAGCTAACACCAGGCAGGTCCCTGGGTAAAGAAAGATGCATTAACACACAGTGTTCCTTGGGAGAAACATAAAACCCAAAACCAACTCCACCCCCCCCCCCCACACACTTGTTTTTACTTACACTCTGATCAGTTCCAAGAAGTCTGTTTTTCACCCAGCATGCTGCTGTCAGGATACACACAGTCTCGCAGTTGACTCCCATTTGTCATGATTATTGTTTCCACCAAGAGAGCTCCTGCCTTAGAAATACACGTTGTCTTTACATATCCAAACTCTCAGCAGCCTGAGACACAGTAAATTAAATAGCTGACTATTACCAAGAGATGAAAGTCCTTTCCCCTCTTCTCACCTCTTCCCTCCCTACACATACCTTGTCAAATCTTATTGCCCACTGGTGTCATCCACAAGCCAGAAGAATCAAATGCCAGCTCAGATGCATGTGAAGTTTCTGCCTCAGGCTTTTCTCTCTCTCTGCAGGGCTTCTGGGCAAGACCCAACTTAATCAGGGGTCACCTGTTCAGCAGAATGGCTAAAAACTCCATCTTTCTTCACAAATGTCACTCTCTAACACAGAACATGGTTCAGCCATTCTCTTTCCAGAAAATAAATAGAACATGTTAATAAGTCTCCTGCAGGATAGCCTGTAGTGTTGCAGTGGTGCTAAATTAGGACAGTCATAGACAGTCTCTGAAAAATACAAAGAACTTGGATTTTTTTCCCTCACAGTGACTAGTTTTCACTAACAATTGCAGAAGTCAAATTAAAGAAGATGCCTGTTATATGAATTAGCATTTGAACTCTCATGTGTCTAATAATTTCCAGAATCAGAAGAAGCTTTTCCTCTGGCCACAGCCTCCTCTCTTTTTCTTTCATGCAGATTCTCTAGTATCTCAAAATTTGAGCATACACCATGGGTCATTCCCCATAATCTATTTTAGGAAATTTACAGTAACTCAGTAACTTTAAATGACATTTAGAGTAATTCCCCATCATCTATTTTCAGGAAATTTACAGTAAGTCAGTAACTTTAAATGTACATGTCAAATAAAATTGCACTTGGCAAATAAATTCAGAAAGCATAGAGAAAAAAGCCACAGGCACAGAAAAAAAGGATATAACAAATGTGCACAAGCTCAGATGCCCAGGAATTGTTTCCTTAGAAACCAGGCAAAGGACAGGAAAATCCTGTAATGAACAGCAAGGCCTATGTCTGTAGCAAGGCCTCTAGACTTAATAGTAAATCCTTGTCCTTTAGAGTATGAGCTCAAAAAAAAAAAAAAAATCCTCCCTCTCCTGGAGAGGGAGGATACAGCTGCAACACATGGACAGGAGTAGATAGTGATTGCCTTGTAAAGTTCAGATAATAAAATTAATAGTGACAAGTGATACAGCTGAGAATGTGATAAATACCATCCTTGCAAAGAAATGGCAGGAGGCTGCTGCATTATCAGTACCCAGAGTAAACAGAAAGGTTTATCAGGGAAAACATCTGCATTTACTATTCTATGGAATCAAGTCTGAATTTCAAAAATCTCCATCAAGATCTTAAACCAAGGAAAGGATTTCGCAAAGTAAAGGGGTTTGATGAAAACTTGTCCATCATGTCTTCCAGGCCACCTGGGGAATAAATGAACAGCCCAGCATTAGCACCCACATGTGTAAGGCTGTTTTTTGAGAAAAGTTCTTCAATCTAAATCCTTTGCCAAAAGTCATAGTAAAGGGCTTTTTTTTTGTAAGAAAACCCCAAATGATTTTTAAGTGAGTGTTATACGGCTTGTTTCAGATAGGGACAGTTAATGATAGAGTCTAAGCAACCTATAGATTTCAAACAGTGAAAATCTGAACTACAGATCTTGTGCAGCATAGGAAAATGGTGTTATAAGGTACATACTCCACACAACTCCAGTAACACTGCTCTAGAGTATTGCAGAGAAGACTTCTTCCTGCAAGGACTCTGAAGTAACTTAGGTGTAGATTTGTATGTGGCTGTGTCAGCGTGCAAAGCAGCAAAATTTCTTTGAAGAACTCCAAAACACATGGAAGTGGGAAGTTGTTTTTTTTCAGACTAGGTATTAGACAGTGCAGAGGTAATGCTGGTCCAAGGGAGATGGGGATCTTGCCTTGTGGTACAAGTAGGGGAAATTGTCTCACAAAACAGAAAAAAGAAAGTATTTCTGACCAGATTGGTCAGTTAGAGGTCTTGCTCTCAAGTGGATTGAATGTTCATTCCTAGCGCTCTGGGTGCAGTCTCTGACTCTGGCTGAAAGCTTAATCTGTGTGGTGGAGAGTGTGTGTTCTTCCAGAAATCTTAACAGTAGCTGGAAGAAAGAGGTTCCTCCCTTACAATTTCTTTAACTCAAGAGAAGGTGCCTGGTTGTCTGACAGTGCAATCTTTGAGCCAGTGGAAAAGGAAAAAAAACATGAAACCTGTTCACAAGCTGATTATTATGCAGATCAGCAATCATTATCCTTTCTCTCATTACCTCAAATGCTTTCTGCCATCTGTTGGTAACAAACCTGCATCTGGCAGATTACCAGAGGAGCCCTAATCAATGGGTAATTGGGGTAGAGGATTGTGTGGACAATCCTGGCAATGAAAGCACAGAAAAACTTAGAGTGAGAGAAGAAAGTTTGCCTGTTACAAAGGTGAGATCCTACACACGGCATTTCTCTACCATTCTGACATAATTCCTTCTAGGTGGGAAGTGTTTGGAGGGGTTAGACAGAGATTTGTCACAGGCAATGGGATGAATTATACCAGCCTGTGTAACAATACCTCAAGCAAAAGGTTAATTTCTGACAGATTATGCCAGCAAGTGCTGCCAGGAGAGGCACAAGCAGAGCAAGCACAAACATGCATGAGTTTGCATTTCCACTGTTGCCTTTTAGAACCATCTGTTAATGAGACACAGAGGATGCTATGGACTCATTCAAGTAATGGCTCCTAATCTAGTCTCTTAGTGCCTTCTGATAGGAAATGCTCAAAATATGTCCACTGCAGGTTTTCCTTCTCCAGCCATGCATTCAGGGTTCTGCTCCATTCCACGTAATCCCAAGTCTTGATTACAGCAGCTCAGATCTAATATTCACATTATTCCTCTGGCTTCCAAAGGAAACAAAGCTTCTAAAATTATATTTCTGTTGCTGAACTCCCAACAGAGACATACTGACAGATTTTAACTGAAATTTCAGAATGAGGCAGAGTTACCAGATTCCTACAATTTTTTGAGGGAAATGACATCTGAGTGGAACAGAGAAACCCAGACAGAATCACCAGCAAGGGAAAGAAAAAGGGAATTTGCTGCTCTGCATTCCCATTGTCAGCTGGCTGGTCTGTCAGCAAATGCTTTGAGCTACTCTGCGCTTGAGGACCTCTCAAGCAACTACATCTGCTGATGTCCTTCTCTACCATGAGCACCTAGGAAGTAAGATGAAACTTCAAGTGGCAATTGTAAAGATTTCTGTAATAATCAGATTTTAATGATTCACCTTTCAAAGAATGGATCAAAACAAAACTAGTATGCTACTGTTTGAAAGTTCCACCCTTCTGCCACTCTATAAATCCAGAGGAAATTATCAACCAGAAAAATATTCAGGGCATTTGACTCTGTCTCCCTCTCTAACTACATTGTAATGGTGCTTGAGATTTCAAGATACCTGAGTTTAATAATGACACAATAAATCAACAAGGCTAAGTAATCTCCCAACACTATATCTAAGGGTGTGAAAAAGGTAGTATTTTTTCCCCCTTAGTGCCTTGCAGGCCAGTGCTGTGCTGTGCCTGTTTGCACTGGCCCTGGCAGCTGGGAAGGTACATACATAACATCCCCTGCCCAGACACCACCCTAGAAGGGTTGCATTCATTACTGCATGGAAGAAATGAGGAATTCTTGTAGTAAGAAAGTGGCCCAAAGAAAAGAAGGAAGTAGAAATCCCTATAAATATCCAAGTGCTGCCAATGCCCACGCGTGCTGGGCTGGGATCCAAGCTCACTGTTTTGGGGTGATAAGAATCCATATTAGGCACCTGAACATGGGAGAGGAACACCAATACCCAAATTAAGATGTTAGTGGGACTGTGATTAAAAACCAACACCCTTGAGTGATCTAATATCCAGGCTAGGGTGACTAAAATGTGACAATGTGAATTTTTACTATTCAGAGGGACTAAAAGGAGACATAGGAATGCAAGTGAAAGTTGGTTTTAGAAGCATGTTCCCAAGAGATACAGATCTTATTTCCTTCCTGCTATTAAAGGAAGGGGGCCTTTGATATGTACTGGACTACATAAGGGCAGAGAGCAACACCCCCATTTATTCAAATAATCCAACAACTTTGCTTTTTTTTTTTTTAATTCAGTGTTTCAGGGACATTACTGCAATCTCCATCTAACAGCTGCAGCATGTTGCATTTATGTCCCCACTTAGAAGGCATCTGAACACAATAACTTTTCATAGACTACCAACTTGGACTGCTACCAAAACCCAAGGGTTTTGTATAGCTTGTAACCTAAATTACCTAACTTAAAACTTTCAGAGAGGGAACACAAATAAAGCTGGTTGAGAGAGATTTGCCACACTGCTTTTTTGGGGGGTTGTTTTTGTTTTGAGATACTGTGTGGCCCATCTTGAAATGGTGAAGAACAACTCAGTCACTTCTCTGCAAGATCAGTTTGTCAGTGGGAGGAATAGTTTCTCCAGCCATCTTGAGCCTCCCATACTCACTAATAGTATAAGTCAGAAAGATGGAAGCACAGAGAAAAGCCAAATCCTCTTCACATGTCATTTGTGGCACTGAAAAAGCAGTGAAAAAAATACAAAAAAATTCTAGACTCAGTTCTTCAATATGACTATGGTATTGTGGGCAATCTCTGTAGACTTAAATCACAACCCTTGCTAAAACTGCAATCCCATTGCTTTGCTACTGAGACATCTGAGCACAACTACGTTGGACATGCAAGAGGTGGCATTAGTTCAGACACAGCAGTGAATCGTCCTGCTGACACCTCAGGAGTGACTCTGCTGTGCAAGCATCTAAGAGCATTTTAAAGATCCTGAGTATTTCCATATATGCACAGTGTTGTTTAGGAAATAAAATCACCTAAAAGCCAGGTATGATAGTCAGCAGCCTCTAGGAGAGCTGTTTATACACCAGAGACCCTCTTGAATCCCAAGTATGCTCTGCTCTCTAACTCCTCATTTCACTAATATAGGACGCTTGTAGAGCATCCTCTGTGTCTCCTGCAAATTATAGAATCTGAAACTCTTGTTCCTTCGCAAACCTGTGATGCTCCTGTCTATGACTCAGAGAAAAGTAGTACACTCTTAAGGAAAGAGAGACTCGCCAGAAGCAAGAATTTTCACAGCTTGTACTAATTCTGCTGTACTGAAATAAGGATTGCAATACATTCATCACACTACCCTGGCACAGCTTTAGTCTGTATCCCATGTTTCATCCTTCTGAAATCGGAAACCCAGTGGGCCTCTTGTTACCTTCTTCATATAATTCTCTTCCTTCCTTCCTTAGTTTTCAAGCTTAGTTGCAGTGAGCTTCACCACTCCCCATGTATTAGCCCTTCCTCTATTTATGTCAGAATCAAACAGTTCTTTGCTAAATCAGTGAGCAAAGGAGGTGAAAGAATTAAGTGAGAGACAAAGGTGGCTGGTAAGACAGTGCCTGTCCCAGTGATAGAAGAATCAATAAAAATTATTTTTTAGGCATCACTCTTGACTCAGGGTCTCAAATGAAGGTAGTCATCTCCACAACTGTCCTAATTTCTGAAGAACTGGATAAGAAGAGAGCATTTTGACCTTCCGCCCAAGGCCCTACCTACAGATTTTTATTGACCTACAAAGAGCATGTAACCTTGCTCTGACCTAAAACAATGCAGATGTGCTGAAGGACTCACAGCAATATCTATGTTGTGTGCAGAAATTCTTCCTCTTTCTTCATTTTAACATGAACTTCTCAAATTGTTGATTTTATTCAGAGCATAACAAGATGCCTGGCAGGCAAATAATCCACACCTTTACCTTTGGTTCAGCTGCCACAGCATCAAGCAAGCAACTCACAGCTGCTAAAACACCATACTGAATCACTCAGTTTCATTAAGTCACCACTTTCCAGGTAACCTCTCCATAAGGGTACAAGGGCTGTTCAATATTCTTCTGAAAACTCCCTTCTGTTTCTGTAACTATGCTGCAGAGAAAAACAGCTTTCAGGGAGAAAGACTCCCTGAGTCTTGTCTTGCTGCCTTCTGAACACTGCTACACATTGTACCACTACACTGTCTCCTAGCACTGGCTGTAGGTACCAATACTAGGTGCATCCAGGAACACAAGACATTTCCCAATCAACAGCCAACAACAAATTTAAGAAGATGCTACTTATAAACAGAAAAGTCCACATTAATTGATTTGCACCCCCTCAAATTTACAGAAGATGACATATCTGTTCACCCTCCATTAGATGTTTCCTGTACTAAAATACTTTTTGCTTTGGAAATTCTGTCACTGCTAGTCTTTGAAGCATATATTGAGGATTACCATAAGCAACTTATCAGAAGAACATAGAAAGATGACATGGTCCTAGTTGTTCCAATCTCATTAACTGGGCAAGCAGGCAAGTATTTGAAACAGGCTGCAAAACATAAGGAAATGTGTTTCTCCCAAAAAGGGTGCTCTGAGACAGTCACGTTATGACACACAGGCAAGTGTTCAACAAAGAATTGGGGCACTTAGGAGAGTAAGCCTTGAGTCTCTTTCCTCCTCTGCCAACCTCTGTTCAATTCTCTCAAACAACATGAGCTCATCTAAGTCTACAGTCCTGTTATCAAGAAGGGCAACATATTGTTCAACTTCATATGGAATTTTTTATTTAGATCAATGATACTGATATCTTGCTAGCTACTGTGAGAAAAATTGGACAACAGATATTTTGCTAAAAATGTGGTAATTAGTCAAAGACCAATATTTTATTACTCATGCCTTCCTAGGCTCTTAGCAGAGAATAAGTATCTTGTTCACATGGTGAAAAACATGCAGCAGCCATCAAACACAGCCAGGGCAGCTGATAATAATTGTCATGCAGAGTCTGTAGAAAAGAGTCCTCAAAAACTAATCCATCAGCCTTTGTGCTCCTCTTTGCCTGTGACATTCCTCAAAACTACACTGTGTACCTCACTTTTAATAAGCGTGTGAAAATAAAAGAGAATCTGTAGATAGGAACAACTTTCTTATGAACCCAGTTTCACAGTAATAATTTGTTTACTAGAAAATCTATTCAGCATGTACACACAAAGAGATTAAAAAAGACTGTTGAATAACTGACTAATTGGAAAACACAGATGTCTGCTTAAGCAGAGTCCAACAGCCTCCAAGTTCAGACTGTGTTCTGAAGATCATGCCCTATGCCAAGTGACCAGCACATGGATCTAAATTGCTTGAAGTAGGGAATATCTGGGTTTGGACACCAAACCAGTTGTTCAATCCTTTTCCTCTTAGCCATTACCTACAACGAACCATTCAGGATGGATCATGAAATGAGGGGTAAGCTATAGTTCAGCAATCTGGAACACTTACACTGTAATAAAACTCTACCAAAAACTAGTATTCTCAGTTCAGATGAAGCAAACAAACCGTGTGTTAAACAAAAGGCTGTATCTAATCCTCTTCTGAAGACAACACAGCCCACAGCCAACACAGCAGGAGTATATGAACTCCTGCAGAGTAGGGAAATTCCAGAATTACTACCTGTCATGCATCAGGTACAGCCTGTATGGCCCTTTATAAAGCAAGGGTATTACATGGTGCTAGGAAGCATATGATGAAAACCTCTGTGCAGTGAGGCAGCCTGATATCATACAGACTCATCAGTTGTGCTTATTTCCACACCTACCAAGCTCTGCAGCTCAAGTTTTGAATTCAAACACCTCTCCCATCACCACAGGAGCCTAAGAAGCACTGTAGCAAGTCTGAACCCAATACAGACATGCTGCAAGTTGGAAACTCCTCTACTGAGCTGCCCCTCCATGGCAAAGTGTATAGGATTAGTTATAGATGTACTTGTAACCTTAGAGTGCTCCTGTAGCTTCCCTGTTTCTAAGCAACCAGTCCTACTCAAACAAGCTGCCTCCAATACCTCAGGCCATGACAGAGAGGAAACGCCTGAGCCCCTTTTTCTCTCCATCCCAACAAGTTTCAACGAGCAGATCTAACAAGTTTGTCTAATCCTTTTCCCCCTCCTTTCACCTCAAAGCAGCTGCAGGCCAGGTTGCTTTGAAATTCATACCCTAAATAAGTAGCCTGATGCCTTTCCATGAGATCTGGGAGTGAAAAACCCAAACAGTGAGTGAGGGGGAAGTATCACAGGTCTCCAAAATCACAGTATTACCATAAAATGCAAATCCCAAAGGGTTCAGAATGTGTAAAGTCAGGACTGGGCATAATCAGAGATAGCAGACAGTTTATGAGCTGAATCCATGCATAATTACAATGAATTTAAGGAATGCCTGTAAATGTCCCTCTTTCAAGCTCTAAGCTCTTCAATTTTAACAAAGTCCTTATTTCAAAGAAAATTTTTTTTTTCTTTATCACCTCAGCATGAGAAGTACAGATCCATCAATATCACAATTTCACTGGAGAAGCTTCCCTGAAGTCAGATATGTGAAGTTTGGGCAAATTATTTTACAGAAACCACCATTCCCTTTCCCTTCTAGTGCACCACTTCCTTCATGTACAAAACCAGCAGAAGACCCTGGACAGCCCCTCTATGCTTTGTAGATGCCATAAGGTTCTCTCATAAACACTACACATACTACAGTGAATCACATCTTACTCTGTCTATTCTGGAGAAAAGTACTTAATCCATCTCAATAGTAACAACTTAAAATTCAAAAATACCATAAGTCTTGTACATTTCAAACCTCAAACTTCAGCTCAGCACCCTTACTGTAAGTAAGAAGTCTGGTTTTAGGCTGTCTTCCCACAGCTCAGTACAGGGTTGTTGGATGAAGTGAGGCAAGGAACAACAGGCTTCCCATGAAATCCCCACTAGAAACTAAGAATTTGCACTTGCAAACATAGACAATCTATATGTTGGCATTGACAGGGCAGGGGTGAATGGGAGCTACCCATTCCAAGAAATACATGCTAATACACGACTACAGTCTGAGTCAAACTACATCTTATTTTGATAGAGTACAAGATGTACCTACTCCCATTTGCTGTTTTAGGGGGATTATGATGCCACAACTCAAAAGGGAAAAGCAAACATACTAGCTTATTTGTTTATGCAAGTCAGTGTCCAATGTCACATAACAAACCCAGTTTTACTGGTGCTTTTAACAAGACAAACTAAATGTGAGCTCAGCAACTAAGGAGCTGGCTTACAGTCTGCTGTCACAAGAGTATGAAGAGGAAACAAGCAAAGATGACTAGACCCAAGGCCACCAGATTTTGCAACTACAAGCACAGGGATGATCTCTCTGCAGTTTACTAAATCAGCCAGATCTATGGGGAACTTACACTAGAATACAATTAAACAAAAGAGGCCGCACCTCAAACACCATGTTTAGTCTCAGGCCTGTCACTACAAGACAGATACTGAGGTGCTGGAGCACCAAAAGGTGTCCAAAGAGCAACGAGGTCCCCGAGCACAAGTCTTAGGAGTGGCTGAGGGAACTGGGGTTGTTTAGAATGGAAAAAAGGAGGCTCAGGGGGAATCTTATTGTTCTTTACAACTACCTGAAAGAAGGCTGTAGCAAGGGACCAGTTGGCCTCTTCTCCCAGGCAACAAGCAATAGGATGAGAGGAAATGGCCTTTAAATTGTGCCAGGGGAGATTAAGTTTGGATATTATGAAACATTTCTCCACTGAAAGAGTGGTCAGGCACTGGAACAGGCTGTGCAGGGAAGCTGTGGAATCACCAGAAGGCATGTGGATGTGGCACTTGGAGATGAGGTTTAGTGGTGCATTTGGCTATGCTGGGTTAGCGGTTGGACTCGGTGATCTTAAAGGTCTTTTCCAACCTAAATGATTCCACAATTCTATGATACTAATTTATTAACATAGTAAATCCAGCTTTTGATGTTCAAAACATTAAAATCAGTGATCTGTGAGCTGAAATTGCCATTTAGTTAAAGACAATTTTTTTAGCATCTTTCCCTCCAATCCTTACACCAAAGGCTGCGTCTCCAAGCACCCAGCACACCTCTCCAAAAACTACTGGGATCTTGCTTCAGTTCCTCACTTTTGTGCCATTCTTCCTTCTGCTACAGAACACTTTCAGCTGTCTGCAGCAAACCTCAGTATTTAAATGGTCACCAATGACATCTAGTGGCCGGTTAAGAATTTGCCTAAGTTCCCAGCCTGGGTATTCATTTTTAGAAAGGAGACAGAGCCCACTGCTTTCAGCATTTCACTTAGTTGCTGCCAACTAGAGGAAGTGCACCCGAAATTCTCTACAAACTCTTTCAAAACACACACCACTGTCTCCCCCAGCTCAGAGCATTTCCCCCCATCCCTTGCTCAAAGCCTAGGAGAGGTCATGTAGTAAGCACAGCTTTGCCCTAGGCCTTGCCTGCACAACTGAATTTCTTCAGTGCAGATGTAGCCACAGGTACTTGTTTTGGGTACACAGGGCTGAGGCCTCCATGCACCCTTTTGGTTATGCTGTTCTTCAGCTGCATTAGGCCAAGTGGTAGGAGTTATTCACACAGACAAGGACAAGACCCAAGGCCATAATTTTTAACAGCTGATACAGTTCATTCATAGCTTAAAATACATACAAAGGACTGCAAGTTCTAAAATGTAACTGTGCTGAAATTACAAGGAGAAAAGATAAAAATGCTATTCTGAACGCAAAGAGGAAGAGATCTTGCAGATTAGATTTATGGGAGAACAGTAAGCAGTTGACTTCCCTCTACCCCCACAAACCCACCCCACCTCCCCAAGAAAAAATAAACCCTCTTAACTTTTTCACTGAGTGATGTTGCAAAATTGCCAAGAAGCACAGATACGTGGTTACTGAAACTTTTTGAAGCATGTGACAATGTAAAGAAAGTTCAGAAGATACCTTTATGTACCTTTTTGTTTACTGGCACTAGTCATCTAATCACTGCTGCAGTCTTTGCCAGCAGTAACACTCTCTATAATCTTGACAACAAATCACTTAAAATTATTTTTCAGTTAACAATGAGGAAGAATGTTAACAGTGAGGAAGAATGAGATTTGTGGTACATGTATCTGGTGCACTTGCCTACAGCCCACAGAGAATATTGCGTACTAGTTCTAGTTTTCTTCTAGTTTTGTTAACTAAGATCTATTAATACCCATGACTGGAATCAGAGGTGCCTTTCCCCACCACCCAATCTCAGGCAAAGACTAGAGGGCTTTTATTTACTTGCTATGCCTCAATTCCCACAGCTTCTTCCAATACTATGGACAAGCAGATCACTCTGCAATGGTCTGTTTAGTGATGGGACTTCTCTAGCACAAACAGGAAAAGAATGGAGGACTATAGTAATTCTAATATACCAGGAAAGCATCCTGTAAAAGCCCAAAAGAGATCGAACAAGTATTAAGAACATGTCAAAATAATCTGAAATTACCCCTGCATCAGTATGAACTGATAGCAATGTTCTGCTAAAGGACAGAAAAACAGTCACTTACCTTTGACCAGAAATTGGTTTGGGTGGGAGGCTGCTGTTGGTTTATAATGACATGTACAACCTTAAATATCACACTGCTTACAGGAAAAGATGATGATTCAAAGGAGTGGCCAGTTATAACAGGTTTAATGGTAAACTTCAAAAGACATCACATTTAGTTTTCATCACAAATTCTTCTGCCAGACCCACCAACTTATTCAAAGCAAAAGGCTATTCAGAGTCAAAGAAAATCACAGCATGTGGGTTTTCTGAACCACCAAAAAAGTGCTTTCTGACAAGCCAACAAACACACACCACCAGGTGGTAATGGGACTGCCTATCCCATGGCTCCATCAAAGAAAAGAGGATCTTGAAACCTCAGGTCTTCCTACTTTCATATCTGTTTTTTATTACTCGTATCATTTTACACAGATAAAATTCATTCATTCCAGGCTGATGCACCCAACAAAAACATAGATGTTCTTCTGAAGTTCTGAACTCAGAATTCATAAGTCAGATCCTTGAGGAAACCAATACATATTCTCCTACAATAACATGAAGACCCATTTGTACAACCCTACAAACAGGGTAAGTGGTTAGGAGATTGAGAGAGGTATTCAAGACAAGCACAAATATTCATGTGAAAGAACTGAAGTGGTTTTTCAGAAGACAGTATTCTCTATTGCCTTAATTACAAGAATTGTATTTTTTCTTTTAGAACATTCAATTCTTCTGTCAATTACTACCTTTGTGATTCAGTCACAAACATCAAAACCTAATTAAAATCTTATTTTCACAAACAAAACAAGGAACCCTTGCTAAATTGCTAATGACAATTTTCTCTCACTCACAACGTAGTGATTGCTACCTTCTGGGAAAAATTTTCCAAGTTGGAGCAATAGATAGATGCATTGACTTGCAGCCATCTCCAGAAAGTGGAAGGCAAAAGACTGTTTAGGCACAAGCTACTAGCTTCAAAGGGCAAAGCAGATTTCACACCAACAGAACATTTCTGTAGACTACCCTTGAGCAAACCTTTGACTAGATCTTGAGTCTAATGCTCAAGTGCAGCTTGAAGAGAACCACAGCAAGATGTACAAACAGATTGTGCTCCTGCTTGCAGAGTGTCAGCTGAAACCTTACTACTGCATCTATCAGTTTTGGTTTGGGGTGAAGAGAAAAACAAGACCCACTATACAAAGGCAGTTATAGTAGAGACAGGATGGAAAGAGGAGTGGTGAATAGGCATTTCGAGAAACAGTACCTACAGAAAATCCAAATGTGTCTGGTCTCATGCATAAAACTTGTGAGAAAGAATTATACACCTTGAATTGCAGGCAAATTACTTTTATAATTTTCCTGCAAAATTGTATAATTGAATAATTGAAAATTACACACATTCTTGTATCACATTGTGTAGAAACGTATTTGTGTAGCATGATGTTTACAAAATACAAATGTGTAAGAGCATCTGTCCTTTCATGTTCTATGTATGTGGTTATAGACTCTCAACAAAAAGGAAACAGAGGGCAATTCTATCTTTGAAAATGATTAATGAAGACTACACTGCTTAGTGGCCTTCACCGCCTTTCTCTTTCAGCATGTCTTCACCAAAACAAATACCACACAACAGGGCAGATAAATCACAGGCTGTTCCCAATTCCTTCTGGACAACAAGGCACTCCATTTAGCTTCACACTGAGAATGTCAGAAGAACTGCAAGCAGAAACATCTGCTAAATATATTCTAGTAGGTTAGCTCTAAGTATTGTTAAAGTTCTTAGACAGCCATAGTTATATGTCCCCACTTCTCAAGACTAGCTCTCCCTAACCCTGGTAAAAAGACTGCACGACCCTTTGTTTAGAGTTACACAGAAGTCACTGTGTTCTGGCTCCTGGAGGTTATATGCCCACCACAGAAGCTGCACAATTTGTTTGACAGTTGAAGATTTGGAAAATTACAGCCAGCTTTGCATCTCCTCTTCATACTTTTGGGGATCAATAAAAGGCTTGTCAATGGACCGGATCATCAGCTCACCACAGTACACACATTCAGCTGCCACAATATCATCAATGTCAGCTTTGATCTGTTCCCGGCTCTGCTGCCCCTTCCCCAAGCTAATGGTGTCTGCATCCTTGGGACGATGGTGGCTCTTGGACGGCTGGCTGGTAGCTGCCAGCTTCTTCTGAAGATCTTCAAGTTTTGCCTGCTTATAGGCAGGAAGGTTAGGGAAAACTGCTTGGAGGAGGCAGTCATAGTGAAACATGTGACCACACAGGAAAAGGTAAAAAGGGCGGTTTAGAAGCGGAAAGTCACAAGCAGCACATTTTTCCTGAGGCTCCACAGAGCCATACTTATTTCTCATTTCCTGGATGTCCTCTCGGATCCTCTTGGCACTCTGTGTGGCTTCCTCCATCTCCCTTTTCAGCTCCTCAATGTGCTTGTTGTAATCCTCCAGGGAGTTACAGATTGCCTCCTTGAAATGGTCAATAGTGACAAAGTCTGGAAAGAATGGCAGCACATCTTCAATCTTCAGCAGAGCACAGCTGGAGAGGCATGCCATTGCCTTCTTTACATCCTTCTCTTCCTGAACAACATGGCGAGCGATCTTCAACCACAGCTTCTTCCGGAGTTCCTCATCATCTTCAGGAAGATCTGCACAGGACTTGGCAAGATCGACATCCACCTAAAAGTTGGACAGGCAAGGAAACAGAGTTAAGCTTCTCTCTTTGTTTATCCATCATTCAACTTCAAAGCCTGCTGTCCATTTTAAGAGGCATTTAGAAAACCTCTATTGCTATCTCACTGCCTAGGACTGCACTACTGGCCTGCTCCTTGTTTCCATGGCAAACACCTCTCATCCCCACCAGTACTCCTCACTGAAGCTATTGCTTGCTACCCAACAGAGAACAAAGGCCAGCACAGAAAGGGCAAATGCATGTTATAGTATCTTTGCTAGCCACACATTTCAGCGAAGACACAGCAATTCCAATAGGAAAAAAGTCCAGCATCTCCCTGAAGGTCAAATTAAGCTGACAAAGGCTTCTGTGATAATTACCAAAGCTAGGAATAGGTAATTAGAATCCTTAACAATAGCTATACAAATCTTGCATAAATGTAGATATGTTAAAGGTATTTTATGCCAGAGACTGAGCTTGAGACAGACAGTACTCCTTCTTGTACTTTCCATGCCTCCACCCTCAGTTATGGCTTGTCAGTCAGCTGCCTACTTGAAACAGTTGTGAAAGCACAGAAAAATGTTAACAGAGCCAGGTCTTTCTTTTAAGCCTCAGCTGCACAGCTTGGATACCAGTGAGTCTGTCCAGCTCCTCTCAATGCACTGCTGTTCAAGGTAACTTGAACAAGCTACATTCCCATGTATGACAGCATGCACAGATACACACATACCTGCAAGGCGAGATCCACAGCCTCCTCATATAATTCCATCACTTTGTAAATGTGGACACATGCACGGTGGTGCCCATGCTCTGCACACAGGCGTAGTGCATACTTCAGGTCGTAGTGGATCCTGTTTGGGTTGGTTCCGGCTTGCTCCAGGTATGACAGCAGTGAGTCCGGCCGACACAAAGCATAAAGAGACAACAGGTAGTTGTGAATGGCTTGCTGGGTTTCCTCCAACTGGTAAACACAGAACTCCATATACCTAATGGCTTCATTGATCTGCTGGGTGCTGGCACTCTGGCTGTAGTTAACAAGGGCTGGAATGAGGTTCCTGGCATCCAGTCTAGAGCCCATAGAAATCCAAGCATCAACTACCTTCTTGGGAATATGTTGGATGAGAACCGGAGAGAACTTGTAGAAGAGTTTCTCGTCTCTGTGCCTGGACAGCACATTTAGAGCTTCATCATACTCGTCATGCTGGCAGTGGTGAGCTACTACTCGCTCATAATCCTGCATGATGACTGCAAAGTAGACCATGTGCTCTGTGTCGCCATGGCTCGCCAACAGCTCATAAATAGATGCCCGATTATTAAAAAGACAGTCTTTGTTTTTAGGACTGCTCAGGAAAGTGCGGAACTTCTCCCGTGTATCCAAATAGAGATTTCGCTGTGAGGGATCTCCTTGCAATATGCCCAGCCAGTTCAGGTACAGCTCTGTCAACCACGTGGTCAGCAGAGTCGTCTGTGTCTTCTCTGAAGGCTTTAGGTTACTTAGCTTCTTAATCAGAAACTCCATCAGGGCCTCTTCTTGCTTGGCCTCAATGAACTTCAGAGCAATTTCCTCAAAGTAGTTCTGGGTCAGTGCATAACATTTGGCACTGTCCAGATACCTCTTGTTTTGGAAGCAGTGCTCTGCCTCTTTGGCCAACACAATGTCAAGACACTCTGGACGGTCCTTACAATACTCTTTTGCTAAATCAAATTTGTTCATATTCATATACATCTTCCACACATCTCTAGATTCCCGCTGGACGTGGTAGCGGAACACTACTTTCTCAGTGTGGATCCATATTTGCTGGACTGTGGGATCTTTAATCATGCGTGTCAGCAAGCCAAACTTCTCCAGGAACAGATCCTGAAAAACAACCTGTCCATTCAGAGTGCAGACAGCCTTCACCCGGTCAGACAGCAGCAACAGAAAGTGGAACTGGGTAAGCACAATGGATATCGGCTTGTTCACAGTTATGTCAATATCAGGAGGATAAACCCAGACCCGTTCATCACTCAGAATTGAATCAGGACGACTGTAATCCAATGTACCATATAGAACACCATTTCCCATCATCCAGGCAAAGGAGCGTGGGTTGGAACGCAGTTTTGGAGTGTAAAAGGCTATCTCGCTGAAACCCAAGTTGGCTGGAAACTCCCGAAAGCTGGGCAGATGGTCAGCATGCACAGCAAATATGGAGCTGAAGCCTTGCTGCTCTGTCCCTTCAGGCACTTTGCCAACAAACTGAAAGAGTCTCTTCCTAGTGGTGGCTATAATAAAAAATTTCCCTTCTATCCCTCGTTCAATTTCCAAGCAGCAGACTGGGGCAGGTCCAGATTCCTCCTCCAGAGTGTAGACCTGTCGAAAGTACTGGTCAGGGTTAGTGCTGAAGAGGCTTCCTTCGCTGACAGAGATTTCAGCTTCATAGATCTGCCCCTGGGATGTCCCCACCAGGATAGGCCCTGTGTTGGTTTCCGAACCAAGAAATTTGTTCCAGCCCACACTTTCAATCAAGTGTCCTTTCCAGCGGGAGAGTGCCCGCACTTTCTGAACACTTCTGTTCAGGTAAAGGCATTCACTGGTGTTCAGAGCAATCAGGAGATGAGAGCCTGCCAACAGCAGAGGGGTATGGGAGGGAGAAGGAGAGAAGAAATCAAGACTGTGCCTAAGCAAGCCAAATTCCTGAAGCTTCTAATCCTAACATTTGATAAACTACAATATCAACATACTTAATCCAAGACTTTCCCAGGCATTCAGGGGAATGTGGGGGATTTCCATGCTGGATCAGAACAGTAGTCCATATGTTGCAACATTAAATAACTGGTACCAGATGCTTTAGCAAGAAGGTATTCTGTTTCAATAAACGTTCTAAGGATAAACACTTCCCAGAGTTCCCTCCTATCCCTGACAGTTGGCGAGAGATATGAGCATCGCTGTCCAAGTTTTTGTTTAGTTTTTTAAAATTAGTCTAGCCTACAGTGAACTGCAGATGTTTTATGGCCTTTTTAAAAAATTAGTATATAAACCATACAGCAGAGAGTGACTGCAAACCTTACTTTGATTGGTTTTAGCCTTGCTCAGAATGGTCTAATTGCACATGTTCATTTCAAAGTCTGAAAACACAACACAGGCACAAGCCTGTGCTTTACTAATAGCAAAAGGGCAAACCAGTGGGCAGGGGCCCTGGGAAAGAGTCTGGCTCACAAAAGATTGATCTGTTCTCCTTATGTACAAAGCAGAAAGAGAACTCTCACCAGCACTCACTCTGCTCTGTTCACGGTCTGCAAATATCCATCACCCACTGCCTCACCTGTGTGGTCCAAAAACATCTTGTAGACTTTGGCTTCATCTTTGCGTCCCAGCTCTACCTGATTAGGTTCATCTGGCTTCCCAAGATCAATCCTGCAAAGAGACACAATGAAAGCAATGTTGCCAACAAAAGTTCACAGACCTGTAACTCCTCACCTGTTTTCCATATTGGGCTCATGGCTTTTTATCCAGTTTGCAAATGTAAGTTCTCTAACAACTTAAGGGGAAAAAAAAGAAGGCAGGGGAAAAACAAAAAGTAACTTCAGGATTCTGGCAGGATTACCTGAGAAGGGTGTCTTTCCCAAGGCTCATACAGAGCTGGTTAGAGGAGACCACTAAGCTGTTAATTTTCTCAGGAGGAGCAAAATCAATCCTCTGCTTGTTAAATATTGGCGTTTCCTTCTCCAGTCGTGCATTGACATATCCTGGAGAAAGAACGTGAACACTTAGAAACTGAACAAAAACAAAACCCCACAACAACCCCAAACTACATCAAAATCCAGACTAAAAGACTAACAGGATTGTGTCCTGCTCCAAGTTTTACTGAAAAGGAAGTCTGCTCCATGTAGCGGGAATACAAATTCAAAAGACCTCTAATTCCAGCCCTACTGGTGTTGAAAAAGACAATGCAGTAGTGCCACTAGTAGACAAACCCTTTAATTGTCTATTCCATCAATGCTTTCTCCTTGCCTCTACCTTACCTCTAGACCAGCTACAGGATCCTTAAAATATACTTTTTCCAGAAGAAAGATGCTCATGCAGGAGGAAACAAAGCAACCACAACCTGAGTAGGCAGCCTTTTGCTCAGCACATGCTTTTTTCTTACACATTGATCCACACCTTAAACACTACCCACTTATACAAGTGTGCATTCCTTTGTTTCCAGTTAGGTAGAACTGGTGTTCATCTTTTCAGATTAGGGAGCTGCAATGCCGCAGTTTAAATTGGCTGGTATGAACTGCAGTTCAAAACACATACAAAAAGCTCCCAAGGTACAGATTCACATGATATCACAGCTAACCAATAAATGCCTATTTATACATATATATATAAGGGAATGATTACTCTGGAAAACCCAGATCTTACCAGATCATCAAGACACATTTATCCAGGCAATCTCAAATATTTTTCAGACTGTTACCTGGCAAAGCAAGGCTGAGACAGCAAGGAAACTTAGAGGCAGGAAGGAAAGGGAACAAAAGCATTCTGGGCTCTTTAGGCCTCTATCCATTACATTTATAACATCCATAGGATCATCACCATTAACATGAGGATTTTAGCTATTATCCCTAATAGGAGAAGGATGAGCTTCCTTAATATACAGTTCTCTATAATAAGAAGATGTCTATTTTATAACATGCACTCCTTTCAAACAGTTCCCTCCCTCATCTTGTCCCCAGTGTCCCTCTTCTGTTTAATCAAGATTCTACTGCAGCATTTCACACCCTGATTTCTGGGCAAAGCTGCATATTTCCTCAAACCTTTTAATCTGTCCAAAGATCTAAGATCACCAGTATGGTCTAGTGGGTCAAAGTCGGCTTTTCAAAGCTGAAGCTACAGTACTTGAAGTTCACAATGCAGCAGGACTTTAGGTTGGATACAGAGTCACTGCTTGTTGATCTACAAGCTTGAGAAACAGTACCTTCAGTTTAACAAGCACAGGGAACAACTCCCTGAAACTGAGGAAAAAGTTTCAACATCTTCCAAAATTGCAAACTTAACCTTAAGGACTGCTTTCAGGAAGGTAACTATTGTATCTTTTTACAAAATAAATTTACTTAAACTTCAGATTGCCCACAACTTTTACCAACCGAAGTTTTATTAAAAATTGCCTGTCTGGCCTGATTGAAGAATAACTGAAATCCTGATTAGGCTGTGCCTTTGCAATTAAGCAGTTTCCCAAACTTCCTCTGCCAATATCAACTGTGAGCAAACAGGCAGATTTCTCAACTCTAAGACAGCCATGACTGAAGACAGTGTTGCAGCAGTCAGGAAGAAAAGCTGAGTCCTGGAAAATTTATTCCCCTTGACACGACTTGTCCGAACACTGTTCTGCACAACACCTATTTCAGGCCACTTATTCTGTATCTAACATTACCAACAAAACAGCCATGCATGTCAAAACAAAGAAGGGGAACACACCTACTTCAGTACCTAGATTCCACGTAACTGCATCAGTGTATTTATGCATCATAATATACATAGCATGACAGAATTTATCAGTTCTTAGCACACAGATGAACATCACAACCTGGTTTCCCCAAAGGTTACCAGTGGGCAACGCTACACAAGGAAAAAAATTTGAAAGAATGTCTCCATGTATTTCCAAACTTGTAACCCAAAAACACCAGCTCTGCATAGCAGCTGGTACTACCATGACATTACCAGGTAGAACAAGAATTCTCTCATAACCTACATTTTCCTGCCGCACTCAAAAAACATTGAGAGGTGACATCTAGTAGAAAATGGTAATTGAACCTAATAAATCTTGAATTTATCATGGAAGAATAATGGAATAAATTTCTCTGAGATGAAAGAAAAAACGGACTGGTCATCACACCATTACTTTACACTGATGGGACACCTCCCTGAAGAGCTGAGTACAGCAAAGCCTCACATCCCTTGACAGAAAAGTGCAGTAGTGGCACAGACTGTTTTGTTGGTCACCTAGCCATCGTGTAGTCAGCCCAAAGGAACCACTCTAGACAGAGGAAGTCTTTGCTATGTGTGCCTGAGCTAGGAAAGGAACTCCGTGCAGGAACAGCTGTGCGCACATCCACAATACGGTAAAGCGCGGCTTCCTCAGAGAGGAGCAGAAAACAGAAGCAAAGTGACGGGATGTTCTGGAGCCGCTGCCACAGCTCTGAGCTGCACAGGGCTCAGGCGTGGCTGGCCAGAACTTGTGACCACGCCGGCACAAGCCACTTCACGCACCCGCGTTTGCTCCGCGCAGCGCCTCAGGCCAGAGCCTCCCACACAGAAGCAGCACCGCGGTTTCGCTGGGCTGGCCTGCATCACCGCTCTGCTCAGCCAGGAATCGAGCGCTCCCCGTCTCTAAACACCTCCCACAGCAAGCCGCGGAAAAAGCAAGCCGCAGCCGAGCGCTTTGCCCCACGCACACACAGTGACACACCTCTTCCAGGCAGCACAGCCCGGCGTGCCCTGCTCCCCACCCGGAGCCGCCGCCTCGCCTCCCCCTCTCAGCAGGAAGGCCGCACACGGGAGGCCCCGGCGCACACGTACCGGAGTGCGGGATGCCCACGCTGGCGCGGCTCTGCGGCACGGAGACGGAGCGGTGCAGGGAGTCCTCGTACTCGTCCAGGATGGACGCCATGGCCCGGCGCGGCCCGAGCGCGGCGCGCTCAGCTGACCCGCGGCACGTGCGCCTGCGCATGCGCGGGCGGGGCGGGGCCGGCGGGCGGGGCCGCTGCCTCGCAGCAATGGCGGCGGCGTGAGGGCGGCCCGGCTTGGTCCCGGCTCGGTCCCGGCGCTCCCGGCGCTCCCGTCCCCGGCACTGCCGTCCCTCCTGTCCCCGGGGCTCCTGTCCCCAGAGCTGGCCGGTCGGCCTGTGCCCTTGCTGCCAGGCCTTGGGCTCCGCGAGGTTTCTGCTCACTGCCGCGAATGCCGAAAGGCTTATGTTGAATTAAGAAAGGGCCCACTCGAATAAACAAAGTCAGCATTTTTATACGCCAGTAATAACCAGAAGTTCTCTAGGTGGGTTGTACGCTCTGGGTTTGTTGTCGAATATAACAAGATAGAACCATACCATGCGAACAAGGCTGCTTGGAAATAGCTGTAAACTTCTTGGAATGTAAATACATATTCATATAAAAATTCGTATATAAGTAATAGAAATGTGAATCTTAGTGTGCATAACAGGCAGAGACAGCCCCCTACCCCCCGTTTAGCTGGCACTGTAACAAAGCAGTGTCAGCTTTCTAACCTGTAACTCAGGTTTGAAGGTTTTCTTTCCCAATTGTCAGTGACACTGTCCTGTTGTGTGCAGCTACAGGCGCTAGAAATTACCTCATTAAGGCAGCAGCGTGCCCTACTAGAATCAGTCCTGGTTGCCAGAGCAATTCTACTGACTGCAACTAGGAATTATCTGGTTTAAAACACTCTGTTAAAACTCCTGTGTTGTGGCTCTCGTGTAGCATTAGGTGGCAAAATCCTGGCTTTATTGCTAAAATGATCATTGAGGCGCAGCATAAGGGAATCCAGCATAAGGGGGTCCTTACGCTGAACTATAACTCTGAACTATACTAGACTTGCTCTGCAAGTTTATCCCAGGTTTCTGTGTTGGACCCAGTTTTTGTGTCGCTAAACAGTATTTATAACCTGGAGTTTTCTTATATTCTGGTGTGCCAACAACTGTTATTTACAATTTTACCCTCTAGCTTAAAGTAGCAGAATTTATAACAATGGCATTAACAAAAAGACTAGTTTCTTACACAACCCTTTGGGTTTCATCCTATATAAAATGAATAGAGATGTAGATGTGTACACTAAGTTTGCTATACACCATACTGTGAGCATACTATATATTGCATATTAGATACAAGCTTCACTTTCTGGAAGCGGTGGAGAAATGTCTCTCAGGGTACAGGACAGCTTGCAACATGGAGGGATCCATTACAACACGCAAGACATCTTCCCAAACTTAGTTTGCACATCAGGTGGCAGTGAGGCACCACAAGCAGCAGTTGCATGCAGTTGGCTTCTCACAAACAAAGTTACACCTCCTTTTTCTCTGCTCTTACTGGACACCACACCCTCAAAAACTAGGACTGTGGTCTGCATCACTCAGCCTCAGGACTTCTCCCCAGGCTGAGCCAGACGTGCAGGTCCCACACTAGCTGGGTTCCTGGTGGCTCCCATGGCACGCCTCCACAGGGTCACCTCTGCCTGCTTTGCTAAAAACAGAACATGGCTTTTGCTGACCTAGCCTGCCTGCAAGCACCAGTCCCAGCCTCTGCTGTTTACCCTCTTTATGTGGCAGCTCTGAGCCAAAATAGCAAAACCACATTCTTTTGCTGTCTTATCATCCTGATCTTCATAAGCAGCAACTGTTCTCTTTCAGCATCTCAAAAGGCACAAACAAATTACATTAGGTTTAGGGTAATGAGGTAGGAAGGGACTTCTTGGACTATCAAATCCATTCTCCCACTCTTGTAGATACCACATCATATAGTCCTTTCTCTATTCCTGTCAAGCTCTGTCTGATAGTGTGGGTATTTTTTCCCCTGACTGCTCTAGCTCATACCTGTTCCAAACACTCCCATGATTTCGAGCTGTGATTTCCAGTCTAACATAAGCTGTGGCTAGTCTGAATCCTTTTGTTCTTGTTCAAACACTGACCTTTAGTATACAGGACATTATTGCACTTTCATTTCCTCTGCAAAAATCATCACCAATCATAGCCTTCATTTGGATGTACCAAATCCAGGGTTTATCAAACCAAGAAGTTCTTGACTTCTCTTAAAAAGAGGAGGTGATTAGTTCCTTGGAGCATCCTACAGTTCTCTACATTGCTTGCAGCTTCAGCTCACGTTCATGTCACAGGGGTGAGCATAGTTGACCCCTCATTTGAGATGAGGTCTCCCCGCCATTGTCTTCAGCAATGATGCTTCTACTTTTTCTCTTTGTAGTCATATTTTTAGCAGTAGAAAATGGAAGGGTTATTTGGTAAGGGGGAAATAAACTGTCTAGAAATATGTCTGGATATTAGGGTAAATTGACATTTGTGCACAAACTTCTTAGCATGCAGCTCTGTGGCTGTTTCCACTCAAAGCCTAGATCAGGCTGTATTTTATAAGTTGTTTTTTACTTGGTCAGGTCTAGAAATGGAAGAGATTTTTGTTCTCATTCTCGCAGATATTATTGTCTGTTAGGGCTAATACCTCATGAGAAACCTATGTCTGATTTTAATGTGGTTAAATTGGAAGCCAGATTTTCACCTTATTTGGAAATAAAACATCAGCCTAAAGCCAAGCCCACAAGCCTGCTCCATCCATCTGCAGTATCATCTGCTGTGATTATTTAATTTACAAACATGTGCAATAATTATATCCCAGTGCTACATTCACAGATTTGGTATTCTGAAAAGAAGGGAAGAGAAAGGGCTGCAGATGAAAGATTTATCAGCTCTTTGATTCACCAGGAATGTGTGGAGAATCAGATGATTACATTTTGTGTATAGCAGTGGTGTAAATCTATAAGAGGGACTCGTGCGAGAGAATTTAGGAGGTTTTAGTGATACGTTTGGACTGGAAACCTAAATCCTTGTCTTGCTTTGGTATGGCTGTGGTCACAGCAGCAATTTGCAGTAATTTTGACTTAAACAGTTAACATTTTCTCCAAGCTGTGGACACAGCTATCAACATCTAGATGTTGCATGGCATGTTATTCTCTTCAAATGCCTAGAGAAACAGGTAATTCTAGATAACTACACTGACAAACATATAATGTGTTCAAGGTTCAGACTCCCAGCAGATTAACCCTGTCTAAATCTAGGCTTCCTCAATGCTGTCATTCCTGGCTGCCCTGTCCAACCCCTGCTAGGTGCACAACAGTGTGTATATGATCGCAGAATGAGACAGTTCACTGCCCTGCAGCAGACAACTCTGTGATCCATGATCTAAACATAGATGCTAGTGCAGAGGAGAGGGCAGGAAGATGTGGTTGTGGAAAAAAAGTAAGGGCAGAATCTAGTGACACAATTGAAATTTGAATTAAACCCTACACTTCCTCACAAATTTCCACTACAGACAGTACTGATCATCACTCCACCTCACAGTATATAGAATATTCCTTCACAGTGATCAGCATAAAAATTATCCTAGATTCTTAAAAGCCATAGGCAAATAGGTGTAACTCCCTAAATGCACCAGCCTCCATAAGATACAAACAAAGGTTAAATATACTTCCAGGCTATGAGGCACCCCTGTGACTGCTTTGAGGAGAGCGCTGCAGATAGTTGTGTCCCTCACTCAATCAAGAGACTTTGTCCCAAGAGCTGGGACAGTGTTTCTGAGTGACCTTTAGAATGCTGTATACAAATTTAATGCAGTAAACAGAATTACAGTGGCTGTGTACCCTGGGTATCACAGTTACTCCTGAGGGCCTGAACTGGAATCTACACGACGAGCTATACAACAATTAGAATTTACTCTGGAAGAGATCAAAGCTCAAAATCTTGCTGGAGCCCGCCTCCTAACCATTAACCAACCTCCCAAGCTCTTCAAACCTTGTCAGAAACAGACTCCTGCAGACCAGTAAACACTGGGCGGAACTGTATCGTGCCCGAGCAGCAATTGCAGACGTGCAGACCACGGTTCCCCTGACACTTTGTTTTCCCACGAGTGAACTACCAATGACTATTGATGCTACATGTGCATTCCAGAGCAGGCTGCCCTTTGTAAACCCACCGAGTGCCCCCATAGAAACCCTACGGCTAACCCATCTGTCCTAGAGTGTGAAAAAAGCAGGATGGGAACATGCTTTTGCAGTGAGAAAACCTTTTTCCCATCACCAGCACCCTGTGGCTAATCCTTCAGTTTTGATCCTCAAGGGAGATCCATAAATGATAAGCCTGAGAACTGAAACTGATAACTTGGCAGAGACAGTGATCTTACAGCATTTTATGGTTTTCCGACCCCTCTTAAACCCAGCCCTTCACTGTTCAGTGTTAACTGCCTGCCTTTCCTTGTTTCACAGGGGGGATATGAACTTTATCACCTTTCTCTTGCTAATTCCCTCACCCATTCCTGTTAAACGTTAGCGCCTCATTTTGGTGTAAAGCGTTCGATTGAGTGACATAATTAAATTAAGCTCAGACCATTGTCTTCCAACCTGTCTTTAGTCTGAAATTTGCTGTTTCTCTTTCGGATTTAAAGAAAGTCTTTGAACGCCTTAAATTTTGCCTGTTCTTTCACATTCATCAATTGATGTATTAAAACATATACTTTCTCCAGCAGATGGCAACACACTTCTAAATTATTCACAGCATGTCTGAGAGGTTGGACTAGTTCCTAAGCAAGTCAGATCGGAGATGAAGTTGAGTTTGAGAAAGGGACTTAATGCAATACGGTGCTTGTCTTCCTTTAGAACGTTCAAGAAAATATTTTTGAATCTAGTGGCATTGTTATTTCATTTAAACTTATTATTATTTAATCTGAAAATGTAGTATAGTATTGTTGTTGTGGCTCATTGCCTCCACATTTAAGAAGAGTGACAGTGAACAGATGAACCAGAACCTCTCTGTGCATCTCCCAGGCATTGCCTTTATTTCCAAAGATCAATGAAGTAGTTCAGAGGCCAGGATAGTGGGAGCTGTATTCCAACATTGTTTCTGTCTCCTTTTTTTTTTTTTTTTTTTTCCCCAAAGGCGTTTCGAAAGCACACATCTCCAGTTCACACCAGAACTATCCATTAGCTGCTATAGAATTGTAAAGCATTTTTATTGCTGGAGACTCGGGAACTATGGAATTTCTATCAATCAAAATCTCTAATAAAGGAAAGTAAGTACTAGAATAATTCTTCCTTGGATTTATCCTGTCATATTTTTTCTAGGAATAGGTACAGCCTGATGTTTCACTGACTTGGTGTCGTGTCTGTTTCTGCCTCTGCGAAGTGGATAGAAAATGATACAAAGAAGCGTTTGACATCACTTCCTGAAGGTTACAGTAGCTAGACGAGACACACCTCAAGGGAAAACCAGGCTCCGGCTCTTGTCTTCAACCTTTTGTCTGTCACTCCTTTTAAGTGGTAATTACAGTTAGCTTGATTTTTCCCAGGGAGGAAGCACACTTAGGTGCATGACAAACACTGGGTGACTCAGAACTGATTGTGTCATTGCTTGCAATTACGAATTCGACCAGCTGGGCAGCGGCTGTACCTCGATTTCTTCAGTGTCTCTTGACATCACGGGATCCAGTTTGCTCTGGAACCTGCACTCCAGTTTAGCTCCCCTCTCAGTGTAGATCCCCACCCACGTGCCCTGTGTGTGATGGCATTGTCACCTGTTCTCACTGTGCCCCTGTTTCTCATTGTTTAGGTTTCTCTTGTGCAGCACTGTGAACAGACTCAGAAATGGGATCCCAGGGCACCATTTGCTAAGGAACCATGTGGCATATGCAGCCCACTTGTACAAATGCAGGTAACGCTGAAGGCTAGGTTTGCTCACTACCATGTTGGGAGGGGCTGATATTTTTTTTTCCTTTCCCTTGGTGAGAAGGGAGCCATGCTATTTTTAAAACTGCCACCTCCCATAACATGCAATGCTTTTTCTGAGGCAACATGAGTAATTTGCTACACTTTACAAAAATGAGAATGGCTTCCACTCTGAGTTTCAGACAAGACTGAGAAGCAGACTATCAGCCAAGGAGGCAGAATACAATGTTGTCAGAGGAACAGAATACAAGGTTGTTGGAGGTCAAGTATTGCTCAGGAGCCACTGAAAGTCAGGACCACTATCTGCTAAAAAGTCCAGTGTCACCATTTCCCCATATTATAACACTGCACTTCAGAATGGAAATTATATGGAATAGTTTGAGCTGATCTGTAGTTTCATCCCCACAAAAGACAAGCCTGTGTGTCCTCCTCATCCAAATTGGCTTATGTACTGTTCTTGACTTGGTCCATTGGTGGACATCTCCTGCCACAGCAGCAATGAGAAAAATTATTATAATTAATAGAAATGGGCAGAACAGGAAGTGTCTTCCTCTAAATAACCGGGTTTTTTAATAACAGGACTTTGTACAGATGCATAAAGTTTGTTTGGTGGTGACAGTCGCACACTGCCTGAATACAGAAATCTATTTCCACTGTAAATCACTTTAATGGAACAGCTTTTCTGTGCAGCCTAGATAGATAGTGCAGCCCAGCTGAGTAATGGTTAAACACTAACAGGACCTGAAATCTGTATTTGATCTGCCTGGAAAGAGTTTGATCTTCTGCACTTAGTTCCTGGTGGATAGGAATTCACATAATGAGAAATACCATCATAATTTGTACTAATTATAATTCCTGGGAGTGAGGCCAAATACAGCCTTGCAGACTGTGTATTTCCCACTGAGGCACAACTGATTTTGGCAGAGGAGCACGTCAGGCAAGCAGCATGCAATGGGGCTCTCCTAATGTACCTGCTACCTACATAGGCAGAGTAGAGAGTCCCCAGAGCTGTTGGTTCAGCAGCTCAGGGAATGGGACAGACTTTCACTGCAAAAAAGTCAGAACTGTGCAAAAAAGTCAGAACTGTGCAAAATATCTGACTGCTTCTTGCATTGTGAAACTAAATCTGCATCCACTGTTAGCTGTCAGGACCAAGGCAAGACCTGAGAAACTAATCCATGGGAGAGGCCCTGTTTGTTTGCTTAATCACTTTGTTTAAACATAGATTAAAAATCACTTAAGCTCATTGATAAATTGTGTGTCAACCAACGGTTGTCAGAAACTGCAGGGAAAAAGAAGCGTGGTCCCAGAAGGAAGAGATTTTATGTAAGGAATAAGAGAAAAAAGGAATAAGAGAAAAAGGGCTGGATGCTTGGAGTGGGGCAACAGTGTATCTTCTTAAGGAAGATACATTCCTAAGCAAACAGCAGATAGGGAACTTGAACTGTCAACTTCTCTTCATCTCTTGTCCCTGCCAACAGTGAACAATTTGGTGAATAATCCCTCATTTGCATTCATTTCTTCTGATTAAATGGAAATGTCATAGTTCACAGAAAGTCAGCTAGAGTCTGAAATGTACTGGAAAAGCTTTGTAAGGTCCTTGCTTGCTGTGCTGCCTATCCCAGCTGCAGTGTAGTGTGTCCTTGCTGGTCCCATTGGAGGCACTGCCACACCTCACACACTGCGGAGTATGGCCTGCCCCAGTGCATTCTGCCTTTTCTGGAGCAGTTCAGCTGTCACCTGGCTCTGAACTAGCACTGGAGAGCCTGGCACTGGAAAAAGCTAGTCTAATGCAAGCCAGTCCCTTGAGACAGCAGCCACTTGCTGTAGCAAGACTACCTGGTACATGTTTTAGCAGTCGCCTAGTTTCTAATACCATCCCATTTTTTGTAGTTGTAGAAATTTAAGGCTGTGCTGTGTGTAAAAACACATAAGGGGTTGATTAAAACAAACTACTAGAGAAAACTGCAGAGGGAAAGCCTTCTTGCATTTCCCAGGAAGCTTGTTAACTGTCTCCAAAGAGTGATTCAGTGGATATGGTTTGTCCACTGAACCTGAAGGGTTGCAGTGCTTATGACTTTCTGCCAACCACAGGGAAAAGCACTCTAGATTGTGCCTGACTTAAAGATTTCTTCTTAAGTTCAACATTAGTGTAGGTGGAACACCTTTGTATCTTCTCAGCACTGATGCAAACTACAGCAAGACAAACTCATGAACTGCTAATCAGCAGCTTGCTTGCAGCACAAACCTACCTAGTGCAGACAGATCTGCCTTGCTGAGAGGACTGTGAAGGACATCATGGTAACTAAATGAGTGTTGTTCATTGACAGCCTGAGTTTAGCTCCTCCATTAGGAAGCAGCTCCACATTCAAAGCTAACGTTGCAATATTGGGTATTGCAGGCATTAATACTTTCCCTCCAGTGTTTCCAATCACTTGGAGGTGCTACACTGGCGCACAATGATGGCTGAGATAGTGTGGCTGTATCTCTCCTTTTAAGTGGTGTGTTCCCACTCCTCTGTTTAGTCATACTTCTTTAGACGGTGAGCTCCTCAGGGCAGGGATGGAGCTGTCTTCTTAGCACAGTGTGCTGTGTGAGCTACCAGAGGTGAATATTAAAAACAGGCAGCAGACTGGGAACTCCTGCATTTGTTCATGCAGCTGGGAAAATACACTTTGTGGCTTTTGCCAGCAGGTAGCAACAGCTTGGCTGGGCCCCAGCAACCCAGTAATGGCAATCATGTAGTTAACAGATGTGATGACTTTTGGCCATTTGTTTTATATTGTCCTTCACAATATTGACCAGCACTGTTGGTTTTACTTCTGTCCTGATTTCATGACAGAAATCACAGATGCCCCAAATAGCACCGTGGAGCTGCTTCTTTCAAAAAGGAAGCAGGGGAGTCTTGATGGAGCGCGGCTTTCCCGTGTGTGCGCGGCTCAGAGCACGGCGTGGCAGCTGCCGAAATTCCGAGGGCAGGCGCAGCTCGGGGGGCATCGCGGGGGATGGGGGTGCAGCAGCGGGACCCTCGCTCGTGGGACGGCGGCGGGAAGAGGCGGCCGGGCCGGGCAGAGCAGGGCTGGGCCCGGCCACCTCCCGGCGGGGCGGGACAGGGCGGGACTAGGGAAATAGGAGCTGGTTTTGTGCGCAGGGTGGCAGGTGTAGCGATGAAGAGCGAAGCTCGGCGGGCTGGAGAGGGTGGCCCTGCACGGCAGCCCCGACAGCAGCCCGCTCTCAGGAGCATGGCAGTGGCCCCGCCGCGCCGCTCCCCACGCTAAGCCCTGTCGAGTCCGCCGTGCCACCGTCAGTGCCATTGCCATGCCTCCCCAGGAGCTCCTGGATTACGCGCCCGCCCTACGGAGACACAGCCCGCCCCGGGGCAGCGGCCCGGAGCTGGGAATCAAGTGCGTGCTGGTGGGCGATGGTGCCGTGGGCAAGACCAGCCTGGTGGTCAGCTACACAACCAACGGGTACCCCGACGAGTACCAGCCCACCGCCCTCGACACCTTCTCCGGTAGGTGCCCGCCCGGACTGCGCGGGGCATGGGGCCGGGAGGATCCAAGGGACGGCCGGGAGGATCCAAGGGACGGCCGGGAGGATCCATGGGGCGGCCGGGAGGATCCAGTCTGGAGCAGTGAAACCGCGGGACGCGGCGTCGGGAGGAGCGGGGTCCCGGGGCGGATGGAGGCGAGCGCTCCCGGGGCCCCAGGCTGCCCCGTTCGGGGGACACACAGCCCGAGGGGATTTCTGGAACTCGGACCGAGTCCCTCCGACGTTTTGTGAGGTTTAGCAGATGGAGGTCCTCCGTTCTGCAGCTGTGTCCAGCTGATTTACAAGTTCTATGAACTTGGGCAGCTTCCAGGTTTTGTGGTGTTGTCATGACTATATAGAAGGGGGCTTCTTTTTTATTGTTTGTGGTGGGTTTAGCTTCAGAAATAGCCTACAGTGTAACACTATGATTTTAGCTTCAACTGATACTCAGGAAAGCCATCCTTTTCCCTTCATGTCTGGTGAAGTTAGCATTGAACAGAGGTTGTCAAAAAGTTGATGAGCTTTATAAGTCTGGCTAGAATTGCAAGCTGATGAGCTCTCATTAGTTTCCACTTTTGTAAATGCTATCTTTGTTCTTCTTCTACACTCCTCTTCCTTTGGGCTCCAATTTCTAATATAAACCCCAGGAGAATACAAAGCCCTTTGAACGATTTCTTATCTTCATTTGATATGAAGAAACACAGCATTACTTGACAATTTAGATTAGTAGATTAGAGATGTGCTCAAGTCAGACCAGGAATGAGACATCTAATGTGTCATAGTCTTAGGGGTGCTTAGAGGGATTGTTTTGTTTTATTGTCCCCCCTCAGTTGTTCACTCTGAGAGCTGTTGATTTACCTTGACCTTCTCCAAGCTATTCCACTGTCATTTGAAGGAACTGGACTGGGAACACGCTGCTGTTCGTGGTCCAGAAGCCCTTTGTGAAAAGATGTAAGGAATCATGAGTCCTCCAAGGGAAAGATTACTGCTCTCTCTGCTCTCTTTGCATTAATGTATATGGATTAGACTAAGAGATTACTGTAATTATTAGACTGCACATTTTTGGAAGGGCAAATCCATAATAAAATGGTTCAGAAAGGTGAAGGCAAGTTGAGTGCAGAGACTCCCTGATTAACAGCAGGTAATCTGAAGATAGCTGCACACGGGTTTACTTCCAGTCTGGATGTCCCAGTACTGAGTCTGACTTCAGAGGTTCATAGGATTTGTAAGTGATAGAAATCAAAAACATTAAAAATGTGTCTTGTGAAGTTCACTTTCTGCTTATTGGGAGAAAATTGAAGAACAGACAAGTTTCTCTTCCCACTCCTACTCTTACCCTGGATAAGACTGAAGAAAGTCCTTTCCTGGAGTCAAATATTATGCTTCTGGATCCAGATCAGAAATTTCAACCACTTCTTCCAATTCCTTCCACTTTTGGGGAATACCTGCCATTGAAACAGCCGGCAGAACTCAGCAGTTTAAATGCTAACCTTATCCTGGTCATGGGACTGTGATGCCAATAACAAGATAGGAGAAGGTGTTGCATTATCAGGGAGATGTCTCCGGGACAGTGACCCAGCCACATACAGATGTAGTCTGGCTGCTACCTCTTGCCAGGTGTCACTGCCAGGTAGAGCAGCCTTGAGTGAAATGTGTACCTGGTGACCTTTCTCCACCAGGCTATCCTGTTCTGCCAGCCCCTTCGCTATTGTACCATGATCCATCCTCATCCTGAGGGTGTGGACCTTGTGAGGGCGGTATTTGGAGGGCTGTTGCAGAGTTGCTAACGTAGCTCAAGCTAGCAACAGATGGGATGAAACTTTGTGCAAACGCTGGAGCAGTAGGTAATATATGTGGTGAGTTTCTTGTGAAGATGGCAAGACATTTCAGAAATGCTAATTCCTTCTCTCGATGCACTTGTGAGACGAGAAAAGCAGATACTAGAAAGTCAAATGCCTGCTGCCTTGAAGATCAAGTCAGGATCTAGCAGGTTCTTTGATCAGGAACAGGTTTCTCTTCCTCCTCTGGGGCAAAGATATGGTAACAACCCAACTGTTTCCCAGTCACACGGAAGCAATGACTTTCAGCTACGCCGGAGGAGTGGCATTGTGGTGGACGCACCCACCCCTTCATTTTTCTTCCAGTCTTGGTCTCCCACCAAACTTCATCTTTTTGTCTGTGTCTCCCTTTTTTTTCCCCAGACTGCTTTCAGGGAGGAGTGCTCTCCTTCAAAAGATTATGTTAAACTCTCTTGTTTCTGTCATTTCTCACCTGATAAATTACTTCAAGAATCACTAACAATTGATCCTGTTTCTGGTTGGGAGATTTTCTGTTTGTTTGTGGGTTTTGGGGGGCTTTTTGGTTTGGTTTGGGTTTTTTTTGGTTTTTTTTTGGTTTGATTTTTTTTTTAACAAAAAGAAAAATAAAGCCTCCTTCCTGCACATAGCAGTGGAGTTTTGCTAACTCATGTCAAGTGCCAGCCATTGTCACCTTAGCCATGATGTCTCTATTCACCCAAGCTCAGCCCCATCCACCTTGTCAGGACTTTCAAGTGATTTCCAGCTCCACCACCCCTTTTCCCCTCTTCTCAGTTCCTAGCCTAATCTCTGTGGTGTCTATGCACTTAAACATCTAACAGTTTCATTCCTGATTGTCATCAGAGGTCCTGCCAGCCCTCAGTCTGAGTCAGCTGATACCACATGAAGGCGTACTGTGATTAGGGAGTGAAATGGGAGCAAACCTTAATGTGTAACTCAGCAGTTTTTCAGTGTGTGGATAGTCTCTGAAAGGGATTTCACTCATCACTGTTTCCTTAATAGCTTCTTCATTACAAAGGTGGGTTTTTCCTTAGCTAGGACCCTCATGTAACATTTTTTTAAGGCCAAATTTCTGGTCTGGATGGGAAAAATCTCCAATAGCTTGTTTGACAGAGACTGATTTGATTTTGCTTGGCCAAAAAGATAGGAGCAAGTTGCCGAAGTTCTCTGGTTTTATTCTTATCTTTTTTCTTGGGGTGTAGAAGAAGAACAAGTGGTTCTCAGGGAACTGTTTGGCTAAGGGCTCTTCTTGTCTAGAGGAACAGCTGTCCAGTAACATGGAACTATTCTTTCAAAATTATGGAGACGAGCACAAAACACCTGAAAGCTATAAAAAACAGGTCTGCTGCAGTTCTCTTAATGTTTCCAGTGCAAGCTTCAACAGTCTTAGTGAGGTTTGGGAGGATGCTCAGCTAGGAGGAGATGTGAGTGACTTCAGTGAGTCTGTTCAGCAGGATATGAACCAAAATGCTCAGGAAAAGCCAGTATGAGTGTGCATGTGCATGCTGGCCAGCTGCTTTAGACTCATCCTTTATTCTCCTTCTGCTGCAGTGCAGGTCCTCGTGGATGGAGCCCCAGTCCGAATTCAGCTGTGGGACACTGCTGGACAGGTAAGCTCTATCAAAGCAGCTGTCAACTCTGGATCTGTGGGACAGGAATTCTTTTCAGGCTTTGAGGAAGGAGGTATTTAACTGGGAAGAAAGGAAATGTACTGGTCCAGCCATTTGCTGGTATGGCAGTCACAGACAAGTGAATGACAGATGTCCTCAACTCTGAAACTTGTGTCTGAAATGTGGCATGGCCACAAAGTCAGTACAATGCCCTGCCTCTGTTGCTATGCTAGTTAACTTGCAGAAAAGCTTCTGCAGCATCACAGTGTTAGAAGAGCAGTCCAGTGAAGATTTTTTTTTCCCCCTCCCTTTTCTACAGGAGGACTTTGACTGTTTGCGCTCTCTTTGTTACCCTGACACCGACGTCTTCCTTGTCTGCTTCAGTGTGGTAAACCCAAGCTCCTTCCAAAACATTACAGAGAAGTGGATCCCTGAGATACGAACTCACAACCCCCGGGCGCCAGTGCTGCTAGTGGGGACACAGGCTGACTTGCGGGACGATGTCAATGTCCTCATCAGCCTGGATCGCTACCATGTGAAGCCTGTGCCCCGGCCTCAGGCAGAAGGTCTAGCTGACAAAATCCGGGCTGAAGCTTATCTGGAATGCTCAGCACTGACCCAGAAGAACCTTAAAGAAGTTTTTGACATGGCCATTGTCAGCGGTGTTGAGCACAAGGCACGTCAGGAAAAGAAGATGACTGCCAAAGGCATCAAGACTCTCTCTAAGTGCCGGTGGAAGAAGTTCTTTTGCTTTGTCTGAAGCTGCTTTGAGGGAGGGGAAAAGAAACACCCAATGCCAGTATTGGTTCTGCACCTTCTTGGAGTGACTGCTCCTATGGCCCCAGCAAGGAGGGTATGATAAGCTGCTGGGCTTGGAAACCTGTCTCTTGCTGGGTACAGTATCAGATGCCAAGGAGATATGAACTAGATTTCCATCATGCTGAGATGTGGAATGGTCCAGGCAGCTGTAATACCTGCTGGACATGTCTGTAGTGTCCCAGACTAATGGGAGCCTTTAGTACATCAAGACTCAGTACCCCAGAACAGGCAGGTTCCTTACATTGTTCAGAATGACCAGTTTCCTGGTTGAAGCTCACATACTTTCAGAGTTCTGATGCACATAATAAACATGAGGGACTTCTGAGATCAGCCTGTGTTTTGGCTGATTTACAGGCGTGGCAGAGAATAGGGCAGGGGCAGTTACATGCAACTGCAATGTGGTCAGGCATGGGGTGCAAAGTTTGTAACATGAGACTTGGGTTCCCCTTCTGATTCCATTTTCCAAAATAGGTAGAATTCACTTGGCTGTGAAAAAGCAGTACTCTTTCTTAAAGGCCCTGTACTGGGAGTACTCTTGAGAAGTTATTCCCTAAATAATGGCCATTAGCAGGCTGAAGAGAAAATGCCCTGGGAGCTACAGTAATACTTTGAGCAAAACCTTCTTTGAGAGGACTCTCTAGTCCACTGGGTGCAAGTGTTACAGTCCTATCCTAACAGGCAGTTGTGGACTTGGAGACCAACTTTGAAAGGCCCTTTGTGTGTGTGGTGTTTCGAAAGAAAAAAGAGGAGAGGAAGAGTGAGGTGTGGCTCTGTCTAGCAGAGAAAAAACTGTGTCAGCAAAGGGTTTATAACATTACCAAGGGATCAAATATAGATGGAGAGAGAAGGAAGAAAAGGAAGCAAATTGAAAGGAGAAAGATGGAATGAAGAAAGGTAGATGGAGAAGGAAAAAATAATGAATGTAGTTAAATTAAAGATGTGATTTTACTTAGTTGAGATGCTAATATGCAGGATAACCTTTAGGGACCTGAAAGTTTTACTAGTGATATGAATTTCAAAGTAATATTGTCCATACATTCAGTTCTGAATCAAAAAGAGGGAGTTGTAGTAAGAGTTTCTCTTCATTAGTAAAAGCCTCCATTTCAGATCTACACAGAAGAATGGAATTTACCTTGTACTGTTCTTCCTGAGGCTGCAGAACAGGAACACAAGACTCAGGGCTTCTTTCTGTTATCCTTCCCTTTTTTAAAAGTCACTGCTTGATCTGCTGAAATCAAAAGCAAAGGAAATCCATGAAGCTTATGCTGGAGAAAATAATTCCTTAAGTTACACTCCCTTCCCCTCTCAGCTGTTTCTCAGGAGATTAATATCTCAGAGAGTCTATTCACATTTTATTATATTTTACTACAGAACTTCCATCAATTTCTAAATCCTCTTTTGCAGAGACATTTCATATTGGTTTATGTAGCAGAGAGTGTGACAGGTCTGTCAAGCAATGTTTTTGATACTCAGGGGGTTCTCTGCATCTGGCCACAGCCCATCACTTTGGGGATGCTCTGGAGTAATGTGACAGAAAGAGAAATAGCTGTGGATGGTTTGTCCTAGACCAAAAGCAAGCATAGGTGAGCTAGCAAGCCTGTAGCAAGGCAAATGTGACTAATGCAGTCTGGCTCCAAAACAAATGCCTCCCAACATCTCTGACAGCCGGCTGGTTTTGTAGTGCAGCTTATGTAGTTCCCAGGATGTGAAACAAGACTGCTGTCTCCCTGGGCAGTATCGCAGGATGAAAGAGGTGAAGTGTTCCTGAGAAGGGAAGCGGCCCACAGCCTTGGAGCTGTTTCTAGGGTAAGGCTCAGAGACCTGAAAAGGATGGTGCAGCAAAATGAGCTGAATGTTGAAAAGACTCCTCCAACTGAAATGCCGTTTGAGTCCAGTGAGGAGTCCTAAGAGACGGTGAGCACAGAGACAGTAACTAGAAGTGACGTGTCTGACACAAGTCTAGGTAGGACACCACTTCCTGATAAAGCTCTCACTCAGCAATGCATCCCTGTGTGCATATCCTACCTGTACAGGCACCTTTGCTGTATCACTAGTTCAGTTTGTCTGTTGGGTCTTTACACATTTCTTTAGCCTGTGAGACCAAGGGCTGTGGTGTGACCTGCCAAAGAGCATGCCATATCCCTGTGGAGCAAATCCACAGGTGGAAAGAACACCAGCCTTCTTCCTGCTGAGGACAGCAAGTGTTGTCCTGCAGTAGCTTGGTATGAAACAGGGGTTATTTCATTCTGGAAAACAAACTGTACTGAGAGCTACTTTCGTTCTATGTGATTGTGTCTAAAATTTGTTCAAATAAATTTTTTTAATGTCCACAACTTGTGTTTGTAATTTTGTCACTGCAAATTAAGTTGGGCTTTAATATGGAGAGGGAGTTACTCCATTTTACTGACAAAAAGCATAACAGGGAAATAGCCCCACTTCTCACTCCATGTCCTAACCCCCACTAGCAATGGTAAAAATCCCTTCATAGCTGAAATTTTCCAGGTTCCTTCTGTTACCTCAGTTAATCTTTCTCTACCTTAGTAGCCACTCAGAAGGGAGGCTGCTGAGGGGGATGGAGTAGCAAATATCCAGGGCCTTCAGTGCCTCTCCCCAGAAGCCACTCTCCAGGCACCAGTCAGGAAGCCCTGCCAGCACTCACTGAGCCAAGCCCATGCAGGATTTGCATCTGGAGCCTTAATGACAGCATGCTGCTCTGTCATTAGGCTGATGGGTAATTTAGCCACCAGCTTCACTTAACTTACCTTGGCAGTTAAACACTGCTCAAGTGCTGAAAAGTTTTGCCTGTGCCACATAGGATGCAAAGGCTCCATCCAAGATAGCTCTCAGGACTAGCCCTTTTAGGCCCATCTTCAGTATTACAGTTAGGACTCATGCCTGTCCAGATATGGGGTCCCATAGCTGCTCCAGAGTCAGAGGGCTGGAAAGTGAGGTTGCTGAGGGAGGAGTGTGGTGGCTCAGCAGAGAGCTAGGAAAGAAAATGGACAAAAAACAGAGTAGCAGAGGTAATAAGAAAATTCAGAAATTAGAAGGGAATAGGAAATGACTACCAATAAAACATGACTTGGGAACTTGTGTTTTGGGTGAGGAGGTTGTTGGGGCTGTTAGGATTTGTTTGGGTTTTTTTGAGGGGGACGGGGCATGGTTGTTTACCAAGTCCACAATCACACTCTCCTACAGACCCACTGTTCACTAGCTGTAAAGTAACCTATGGGAGTATTTGGAGCTGGCTCCCAGCTTTGTAACTTCCTGGCACTAAATCTTACAGAAGCACCTGTGAATGGAAATAGCAGCAAAGTGTGAATTAACTTTACAGGGAGTGAGTCATTCCACTGAGCCATATCCTGTCATATGCACAATAAGCACTCTAAAACTCCCTGAAATCCATGAACAAAGCTGAACTCCTGGGTGTGGGGAGGTGAATCTATCTCATTAAATGGAGTTTCCTACCAAAGCCACCTGAGGTGTCTGTAAAGCCTTGCTCTCATCCTCTCACGGTGCAGTACTGGATCTGTACTACTACCTGGCTTTGGTAGAGTCTGGGCTTGTTTCTGCCTTGCAGTGCTGCTTGACCAACCTGTATTCTCAAATGCTGCTGAGAGCACAGAGGAGTTCCTGGGAGACTGTTGCTAACACAAACCACCTCACCAAGCTGGGTGAAGCTAACCCAGTCCATTGCTAGGCCAGCACAATTCCTCACAAGTGTTGCTTAGTTTCTTCCAAAAAGGATCCTTATGATTAGTTGATCTGACTTGTTCCATAGCACAAAGCTCAGCATCAAATGCTAAAAGCACCGACATTCCTACAGAGTAGAAACTCTCTAGTACCTTCTTTCTTGTTCAGGGCTCTGACTTGGATCCTGAATAGCAGACTCCTGCATATCCTTGCATCCAACAGAGTAACTGATAAGGAAGACTGCCCTTCCTGTACTGGAGAATACTACTTGAGACCCAGCACAGATAACAGTACAAGTACTTCAGTACAGCTACGCACTGTGTTTTGTAAATCCACATGAAGCCAGTGTGCTTGCTGCCACTCTCAGCTGCCATCTCCAAAGGACCTGAGCTCGGATGTCAGCAACAGTAGAGACACAGTATGGAAAGGATCCTTTAGTTTCCTTTTTCTGTAGGTGTCGCACCCTAAATGGGCTTAACTATGCCAGAAAGGTTTCCAGCTAGTAACACTTCCCTCAGCTGCTACTGAACCCTGACTGGGAATTAAACCCCAAAATAATACCAAATTTCATCGGACTCAGCACGTCCTCCTTCCAGCACTGAAAGGGCAAGTTGGAAGGTCCTTTTGGAGATCTTTATGCCCTGTAGGTTACATCTTATTTATTTTGAAGGGACAGGCTGAACTATGACCAGGTCAGGAGCTGACATGAGCCCAGCAAGAAGAACCCTGCTGAAATGCAATTACCTCGGAATGGCATCCTCCCCCCATTTCCTGAGAGGGTGTGATTACATTAACAACCTTATCACTTTCTTAACACTCCCCAGTTCAATCCTCAGGTGCTAACTGGCATTTTCTTCAGATTGCTCCAAGTTTAACCTTATTTATCAATTAGGCCCAGCTTGGAAGCAGGGTCTGGTTTGACTTTTCTCAGCTGTAGTGGCAGATAGTAACCTGCTTACACTCTGCTCTTAATGCATTCCTGCCCCTAATTTGGGCTAGAATGGTCCTTTCCCGTGGTCCTTTCTACAGTCTCTCCAAGAGCAGCATGGGAATACCACAAAAGCAGAAGGGAGCAGAGGCACTGCTCAAACAGGTGCTGTCACCACAAGGCATGTTTGTCCTCTCACAGCCTGTGTGCTGACTGAACTGCTGCTCTTCCATTCTGCTGAGAGTCCTTTTTGCCCAGGATGCTGCCCTTGGCCACATGGTCTGCTTGTACATCTTGAGTCTGCTTTACATCATTGCCTCTCTTCAACTGTGCTAAATCACTCTGTAGTAAGCCTGGGAGATAAAGCATTTTCCCAAAGAAACCACTTGAACTTTACAATATGGCTCTAAGACTGTCCTTCCTGTACTGGAGAATACTGGTTGAGACCCAGCATTTTGTCTGCATCTGCTCCCAGAAAAGGAATCAAAGAGCTGGCCCAGCTGGCACCTGGAAGCTGCTTACTCATGCCTCTGCAGAGTCCAGCCCTGGGCTCCCCATTCCCACCGTATAAATACAGCATTGTACTTGCAAAGACCTATTGCACAAGAGGGCAGGGTATGTCTCAACTTATTCCTGAGACAGGTTCCCTCTGCTGCAGCCCCACGTGATCTTCGTTCCCAGGGTGACACCATGCCCTTTCCAGCTCCCAGACTGAGCAGCTCGGCATCCAAACTTGCAGGACTTGTTCTAGAGGAGCAGGAGGAGATGTGGGTCCCATCCTCCCCCTCCAACCCCTTATCCTCAGCACTACCCCTAGGGCAGTGTTGTGAACTGAAATACTCTGGTTTCTGCTGCTATGGAGGAACATCAGGTGCAAAGAAATTTGGCTGTGGGACAAGTTTCACCACGAGTCACTGAGCCAGGCTTTTCTTTCCCATGAGATAATCTTGGGCGGGGCAGACAATCTCTTAAAATTAAAATACAATGAAAATACACGGGCTTCCCAGGGTCTAGGGTAAAGCTCTCTCTCCTTGTTTTCTCAGAAAGCGAGCCAGGCACTGCTGAAACCTTCCCCAGGCTTTCAGCGCAGAAGGAAGCACTGCAGTGGCAGCCTCAGAGCCAGGCCTGGTCCCTGCTGCTCCCCCAGTTGGCAACAGGAGCCCACCCATGGGACCTGGCTCTGCTGGTGGCAAGGCTGGAAGAGCTCGACCTCCTGTGGAAGAGAGCATAGTTTAGCAAATCAATCACAGAGAGCAAAGCCCCCTTCCTGTGGCTGCACTGCCAATCATTGTGCTGGTGGCATGGTGGAATTTCTTGGTAGGGACATTCCTGGTGATTGCCAAGCAGTTACCTACATGTGAACGGTGGTGCTGGTGGTGCCATCACAAATGTTCAACTTTGCCAGGAGCTCAGGGCGCTAAAGCCGTGGGCTTGTCCCTTCCTCCACCATCCTCATAAGCATCTCACTCTGCAACCGAGCTTAACTCTACTTCTCCAGGTAAACACCTGGTTACATTGCTCAGTGGCAGCAGGGACACAGGGATCTAGCTGGAATCTGCCAAGGATCTAGCTGAGATCTCCCTTGGAAGGTGGGTCAACACCTCAGCCCTACAGACTCGAGATACTTTCTCATCCAAAAGGGAAAGTCAGCATCACGTGCTAAAGGAGAGCTCATCGTGGGAGGATTTGGTTTTCCCATCAGAGGCTGCATCCCTGCAGGGCTGGATGGGAGAGAGGCTGGGAAAATGCTGCCCAAGCAGTGCACATGGGTTTCGGATGGTATTGCAGAGCCCTCGCTCCTCTCCTGCCGGGAGCCCTTTGCGGGGCCGCCCGCCTGGGGAGCGGCGTGTGCCTGGGGACAGCGGCTGCCCGCGCGGCCGGAGCCGCTGGGACGGCTCTCCGCAGCGCGGCGGCTGGAGGAGCACCCAGCTACGGCAGAGCTTCAGAAAGAGCGCATTCATCTTCCCTGCCAGTAAGCCGGGGAGCGCCCGGGGCAGACTGATGACGCACAGCACACCTGAGATCATTTTCATGGGAATAGACCCGTGAGAGACAGAGAGAGGAAGAGTCAGGGAAACTCTCCCAGCGCTTCAGTCAGTGTCAGCATTCACGGGGCAGATTTCACAAGATAAACAAAAGCCTTTAATAACCGCAGTGGAGGGAGACTTTGAAACCCTGTGAAACCTCTGCCAGGAAAGGAGAGCAGCAGGCTTCTTGCGGAGTGCCAATGCCACCAGCCAGCCAGAGACTTGGCAGGCATGGGGGAAAAAAGGCTTGCAAAACCTAAACCATAAAGATCCAAGTGTGGGTACCCAGGCTGTACTCCCAGCTGTGAATAGTTGTACACATAGTGCTATACATAGCACAGAGGAATTTTCATTCCACTTGCTAAGGGGTTTTAATAACATAGAGTAGATGAAAGATGTCAGCCACCCTGGAATATTATCTGGGCAGCAGTGTATAATTTGAAGGGAGGGTAGGAGAGGATATCTAATGTTGTGATATCTTCTGCAAGATGATTTGGTTTTTTTCTTATTAAGCCAAATAGATTTGTAGAATAATAAGTTATTAGCATCTAACAGTAAAGTCTTACATGTACAAAACTGTCAAAGGATACTAAACCTGAAATACAGGGACTCTGTGCTAATAAATAAAATACAACCATGCTTTGGGAGGAAGAGGGCTTTCTGCAGTGCCTGCCTGCCTTGTGAGTACCAGTACCAGCAGTATCCTATCTTTACATGCAGTGCACTTATTCACTATCTCCAAACATCTCTTTTTGGACAATAAAGACACTACATTACATGTTGAGGGAGAAAGTAAGTCTAAATATAATTTAGGTCATCAGAAACCTGGAAATGCTATCTCAGGCTTTAACATCATTTCCCTATGCAGTTTTGGGTGAATGACTTCCCTTTTCCATTTGCAAAGTGGAATTCCTTCCCCCCCCATGGGGTATGATAAATATTTATTAACACGCAGGGTGCCATAGCAGGGGAATGGTTATTGCCAGGAGCATCACAATGCTTCTTTTCATGGTCCTCAAAATGCAATAAAAGTCCTGAAATGTGTCAGTTATTGCCTTCTGTAAGTTTCCAGAGAGAACTGGAAAATCAAATTCTCTTGGTTATACCTCCAGCTCTGGGGTTTGGGTAATTAAGGGAGAAACAGTATTCATTGAGAGCAAATATCTCCCAATTTAGTGCTGTTGAAGGAAACATGAGTCCTATGGTCTGCAAAGTTAGGAAATGATTAAAAGGAAGCTCCATGCATATTGCTACTTAAACAGTTCATATGCCATCTTGGTGATGTGGTAGGAAAGGAGGAAGACTGAAACATGGTATCTTCACACAGCCATCAAGTCCCCAGATAAAATAAAGAGATGGGCCCAAGAGCAGAATGCGGGACATTCGTGTCTGTTCTGCTTCTTTCACGTGATGCCTGTAGCACAGGCAGAACTATCTGAGCACAGCCGCAGTCAATGTGAATGAGAGGATACCACATAGGAAGTCTGGGAGCCCAGCAGCAGCAGGAACTCTTCCAGAACAAGAGTCTGAACTGGCTTTAATTATGAACATCCCATTCTGAGTCTATCATTTTTAGGAGGGGCAAAGGAGGAAGAGGCCTTCTGACTATTGAGACACCTCTGCAGACTTTAGTAGACAAGAGCAGCTGATGAGCAGCACAAGCATCCAAGAAGGCCAAGGTCTCTGAGTAAGCAGTTGGTGGCCTGGGCAGTCACGTCCAAACGTGAGGTGCAAACAGATGCACCCAAGGGGCATGAAAGCCTTGCCACCTGCTGTCAGGCATGGTTTGGACCATTCCCCTCTCCCTCTTCCAGAGGTGAGACCACAGCACGGCTGCTGAGCACCTGGGATGTTCATCAAGAGGAAACAGCACACTCTGGGGTACAGCCTTCTTCCTGCCTCATCCACATAAATAGCCAGTAAAGATACAGTTTTTCTGCTAAATATCAGTGCTGACTTCACTGATGCTGCCCTTCCATGTTTTATTGGCATCCACTGGAAACCTCTGGCTACATCTGTTTCTAAATAATTACAGCCTCTGAGCAAGAAAGGGTGAGGGGGCATCACAAGCATTTAAATGCTACAAATGGGACTCTACAGCAATCTTGGGGTGCTCTTCCCTAAACTCCTTTCTATACATCAAGGATCACAAAAGAGTAGGAAGAGACCGAGTCCTATTCTCAACCCTCTATTCTAGAGCATGGCTTTATTGGTAATTAAAAACTACATCTCAGCTTAATTTTCTTCCCACACTTGGCTGTACTCTATCTTACCCCCATCTCAAAGAGGCATGTCAGTCCTTTCATATCCTCATTGGAGTTCACAGAAGTTTGCCAGCATTAATCAGAGGCAATTACCTTTGCCTCTTTAGGCAGGGATATCAGACCTGAGCCTAGGGTGACTCATTGCAAGATCGCTTCCCCCTGCAAGGTTCTTCCAGACATCTCCTTTGACTGGAGACATCAGCTGTTGCCTTTGGTCATTCTACTCTTGGGAAACTCTCCTGTCAGGGAGCAAGTGCCAACTACTGCGCATCCGCATGTACCCTGCACACCTGTCTTTTCATCTCACACAGTGTGACTGATAAAAGGGTAGCAGGCTGGTACTGGCCAGGAATTATCTAACCAACATTTTCACATTTTGATAGAGTATTTTTTCAATGGATTTTTGTGTGGAACAGTCCCGTTTTGGTGATAACCCATTGCAATGCAATTAGGACTCCTGGATCACAGGCCTGTTGTCAGCAGTGAGTGTTTATGAACCCTGGAAAAGACCCAACCACACTGACCACTCCTGATTTGGTCATCTTCAGGATTCTTGCCTTCCTGCTGAAAAGAAACAAGTTGCACCTTCAGCCTTTGCAGCTCTGATACCATCAGAGCCCTGGCTGGAAGGATATCTCTTTCAAGATCCCTTGTGTCTGTGGGAAAAGATATCTCTCAGAGGTGAACACACCATGCTGCTTCTTTCATTTATGAGAAAAAGAATTCATGGTTTCCTAGAGGGGAAGTTTACGTTTTCTGTCCTACAGAAATCCTGGGGTTCAGTATAGCTCATAACAAAAACCTGCATTGGAATATTTGCCAGAAATATTCTAAAGCAGCATGAATATATGCCCCAGAGAAGAAATCGAGTTCCAGCAAGCTGCAGCACATGGAAGAAAAGCGAAAATTAGTATTATGCACAATATGCAGTAGATACTATGTTACTATTACTAACTAACTCACTCATGTTTATGTTATTCAGCCCAGCCTACCAATACACACTCCTGAATGTTGGCTGTAGACATCCTTACTGCTGAAATCCGCATCAACCTCACAGAGACCCTGACTGTGAATAAATACTCAGGTGACCCTGGCCTACCAGCCTGCCTGTACCTCCAGAGATCCAAGCAAGCATTTCCAGGAGAGCAAAAGAAGTCTGGTGGTTTAAAATTGCACTTCCATCACGACTTCCAGCACAACCTCTCTGGCTGGTCAGGAAGCAGAGCATTTCACATCACGCCTGCCACGCTATGAAATGAGGTTGGAAAAGTACGAGTGTTAGGAGCCTGCTGGGATAACTCCAGGAGGATCACTGCCCTCCTTTTATTTCTTCCCTTGCCCTCCAAGCAGACAGAATTCTGCTCTTCTGCAATAACATGGATGCACTTTCTGTAGCTCTGTCTGCTGTGCAAATACACTGCTTTGCTGTTCTGGAGTCAAGAAGGAAAAATGAGCAGGAAGTAAAGCAACTGACTGAAAATAAGCCACATCTCAGTAAAGACATGAAAGACTCGAAGGGATAATCAGTTTTGTGTACAAAGGTCAGAGAAACCCACAGAACTGGACAAAGGCCTGCCTTTCATAAAGGTTGGAAAACACCTTGAACAGACTCACTCCATAAGTGAGATGCTGCACAGAGAGTCCTGCCTCAGCCCTGCTGAGTGAGCAGGGCATGAATGCTTTACAGAAAGCATTCTCTTGTAAAGTAAATACTGCTCTGGGTGTAAGGAAGCTACCCAGTCATATTATGGATGGCTGATTGCAGAGTTGCACAAGAAGAAGCTGATTCTGACGGAGGTGAGAGCACCCTGGGATGCACGGTCTGGCTGGGCAGCAGCTCACATCCCACAGTTTCCCAGATGATGCTGAACACAGACAATTTCAAAGTCAGAACCTCAACTTGGTGAGCAAAGAGGAAAAATGGACATGAGGAAAAAATGTAAATGTCTTCTGCACGTTACTTAATAACTTGCACAGATGTGCTTCACTGCTGGCAGTGAAAGCAAAACAAATGAGCTGTCAGTTCCATCCCAGGCACTGCTGGTGACATGGAAATCCTTTGATATTAGGAACAGATTTGCAATGAGAAGAACAGTATTTTGCTAGGCAATTCATTTTTTACTAAAACCTTTTTTCCATCTCCTTAGCCAGCAGGTACATCCCTGGCTTCTGCTCTTAAAAGGTGGACAATGGCCTCCTTCCAGCAGGAATTACCTCTGTGCCATGAAGAGGACAGGGACATAAAAAGCAGGCTTCTCTGAAAGGGCAAGCCTTTCCTTCACAGCAAAACACTGCAGTGCATAACAGGCTACAAAACTGTTTTGGTGCTCATTGTTCCTTTGCATAAAAGCCTTTGAACCAGAGTCAGTAATTATGGGAGCTGCACCATGCACAGCTCCTCAGCTGGTGATATGTTTATCTGCGAGCATCAATCTGACTTGCTTCCTGGAGGTTTAGATGGCATGGGGTCATGCTTGCATCAGCTAATAAACTCCTCAGAGCTGGGTTGATCTCTTTCTTCTGTATCTGTGAGGCAGAGAACATCAATGGAGTTCCCATCCCTAATTTAAATAGCTTCCTCAATTCAGCAATGACAACCTGCAAAGTTTTTAGGCTTGGGGACTGGGGAGGCATTGCAAAGGGGAGGGGTGCTTCCTGAGAGTTTGGGGAGGTTGAAAACACATGCTCTGAATGAGCAGAGATCTTGCTATGTTAAAATGTATTTTGTCATGAAAACATGGAGGTTTGCTTTCCTCTCACCCTGTCTAAACTTTGGCCAAGTATGGTTGGCAAACAAGTGACTTAAAAAGAGTCACCAGCCATGGCAGAATCCTCTTTGATATTTACCCTTGCCTGAGAGGAACAGGGATGCTGGGACAGCAGAGTAGTCCCTCTAATTTGTCCTAGAGGGGATCAGCAGTCATAGCTTCTTTAGACATCCCAAGAATGTCTGAAATCTCTCTTATTTTTGGGATTCACTGCTAATCCTATGGAGCCAGGAGGTCCAATGCTCTAACCATCACTCTCTGCAGTTTGGGACGAACTTTAAGGAGAAGTTGAGACATAGACACTGGCTAACCTTGTCATGAGATTCTCTGCTTGCACATGCTAGGGATAGAAAATAAGCTTTTTAAACAAAAGAGCAATTTTGGACAAAAATTAAGTGGGTGTGAGCTGGACAAAATTCAAGAGAGGTTAGAAAACAGATTTTTTTTCATCAGAGAGCCTGGAGTTTCTGAAGAGGTTAGCAGATGGAACACTGTAGAGACAACCCCTTCCCCTGGAGACTGAATATGTCTTGTTTGTGAAAACTACTAGATGACAAAGTTGTTTAAAATAGAAGGTAAGTGGACATGAGTCAGGAGGCCCTTTCCAGCCCTGCACTCAAAAGCAGTTTCAAAGGACCGCTGTGCCTCACAATTACAATCAGGCTGGACCTGGCTCCTGAGCTTTGTCCAGCTCCACAACACTCACCTCTATGAGAAATTTGGACCACACCATGTCCAACATGTATTATTCCATTCTAATTGCAGCACAAACAAGCACTGACTTGGTTAGGAACCAAGCATGGTTTGTCTTAGTGCTTTCAGTGGCCACTTTTAAGATGCACCATGCATCATCTTTTCCCTTGTAACAGCGTCCTTAGTAAGGAGCCTGGGTTCCTGATCATTACTTTTTTTCCAGGGAAAACTGGGCAGAGAGCTGATTTCGTTACTGCTTCAGCTGGGACAAGGATTCTGCCCCCTACAGGTTTGGAGTCACAAAAATCTACCCAAGACACCAGGAGCACAACATCTCAGCTGACAGCCCCAAACCCATGTCACATAAGCAACAATCTGGTCACAAGGAGGTGGCTAGTCAAGCTCTGAACATTTTAAGGAGGAGTTGTTTTGTCTTCTGCTCTAAGAAGGTGAAAGACACTTTGGAGAGGACAGTTTGGTTCATATTCGCTGAAAAGCACCATTTAGCTGGATGAGAGAACAGCCAGATCATTTTTATCATCACACAATTGCTGGATGTTGCCCACAGATAGGAGCTGGAGTGTGGGTCCAATGTGGATATACTGGGGTGAACATTTCCTTATCTTGAATTTTGCTATTTACTCAACTGAAGTAGGCTTTCTTTGAATCAGAGGCACTCTTTTTTTTTTACAGACAGGTGTATTTTCAATCATTAGTGTTCCCATGGAGCTTTCTGTGAAGTTCGCAAGTGTCTCACCCAGACAGCTATTGGAGTGTTTTGCACAGTGCCAAAAATCTCCTTAGTGGTTCAAACTGGGAAAACTTATTACCACTTCCTTTTCTGACACCCTTACATCTGGTACAGAAAGTTTACAGTGTCCAGGAACATACAGAGAGACATGGGGCTTCTGCAACTGGAGAAAGATGCTATCTCCTGCCTGATGCTGTGATATTTAGATTGTGCCACATGATCTGGCAGTTCCAGACATCTTGCAATGCATATCAGAAGTCTCTGGGGGAAAAAATAGAAAGACAGGAAAGGAGGGTGTGCTGAGAGTCAAACAAAGGTAGAGTTTATGGGAAAGTGAACGGGAGAGGGACAAAGGAGCAATAGGAAGTTAAGACTTTGAACAAGCCCAGTCATGCCTCAGGTACTGGTTCTACCTGTCGGCTGCCTGACCACAGCCCAGTCTGCCCAGTGACTGCAGTGGGAACTGGGGTGCTGAGCAGCACTGAGCATGGGCCTTGTTTGCTGGTCATGTTCCTGTGGAGGAGAGGTGACTGAGACATGCTGCAATGAGTGTGCCAGTCAGCTGGCAGCCCTTGCCACAGGTTCATGTGCAGGAACCAGAAATGGCTCTGGAGAGGAAACACTGATCCACATGTGACATCGCCATTGCAAGACTTGGGAAGCAAGTGGATGGTGACAGAGGAGGATTCAGTGATCTCTGCAGCACACCTCAAGGTGCGTCTGCTTGCTGAAAGGGATGGCAGAGGAGGCCCTGGCTACAGGACCAGGTAGATTCACAAGTCATTGCAGTTTAACATGATCCTCTCTTTACAGAAGAGAAATGACCCTCCCTATCCAGAACATTTGCCTTTCTCCTATCCTACAAAGTACGGTCTTTGTATGGTCTGACCAAGCTCTGAGCTTGGTAAGAAGCAGCACTCAAATAAAACAGCAAACAGATGGGCACACAAGCCCTTCTCCATTTTGAAACAGAAAGAGCATACTCCAAAGCCAATTACAAACTGAGATTAACTGTTCTGGATTTCATTAATTACATATCAATTATGCCATCTCAGAAGGAAAGCTCATTAGGAGCTATGAAGTAGAAAGGGCATTAGGTGGACAGAGTCAGGAAAGACAGTTATCTCCCAGGAAAGGACAAGCACTCTGTGCTCTCTACCATCCTCATTTCCTCAGTTTCCTCTCAAGGTTTGAAGACCACCACTATGCACTTCTGCTTTGCTTCTGTTGAGGACAGCGAGTACAGGGGGGCTCAAGTGCTCAATCTGCAGGTTTTCTGAGACTTGTGATAACTCAGCCACAAAAACTTCAGGGGGAACTTTCTTGAGTACAGGAAGGGGAGCAGGGACAAAGGGCTTGGTTCCCTCCAGCCTAGAAACCTGCTGAGCTCCTCAGCACTACTGGAAAAAAAAAAAAACAAAAAGGCTTTTCTCCTGATCTGCTGATGGTCACACACACAACCCTGCCAGGAAATATTTGGCCTGCTGTCTCAAGTGACTTATGCAAAATAAGTGGTCGCTTTTCTCTCAAAGACAGGTTCTACTTGACACTGCACTCCTGGGCATTTGTAGCCTGCTCCTCCTGCAGCAGAAATCCAGGCTCAAGGGAGAAGCTTTTGCAGTTTCATATGCGGGCTTCACCTCCACTGTTTCCTGGCTCTTCCCTCATGGTTTCCTTGGAAAAGACAGTCAGAAGAGTTTCCAGCCCACAGTTAACTAATCACGCACAATTAACATAAACCTGAATGCAGTCGGGAAAAAAAGAAAGCTGGGAAAGCCCCCTTTTCTCAGCAGCTGGATGAGGCAATTTGCAGAAAGCCTGGAGGCATGGGGGAAGCAGGAGCCTTTCATGAGGTTGCTGCGGGTCCACGTGAAAGGGTGGATGAGGGCAGTTTAGGGCAGCACTTGGGCTCCCTCAGCTTCAGCACTGCGGGCCAAAACGGGACAGCAGGGAAACTGCCTACCCAAAGACCAGCCTTGCTACAAATACTGTAGGGAAAAGCTCTCTGAACCATGGGGAGGGCCAAGAGCAACATGACTTGCAGGACACAGACAGAACCTGGATGCAGTTTCCTAGAGCCTCAGTCCAGCGCTGTAGAGCCAGAGCATATGGGGCTAGGGGAGATGTCAGGACTGACTGGTATGGTTTGATGTTTCTGGGTAGCCTCCCTCAGAGATGCTCTCCACGCCATGCTCCTGTAGGTTCTCTTTTGCCAGTACTGGTTCTCAGCTGGTGACCAAGGGTGTTGGTTCAAGGAGCTGTACTAGCAGAAAACAAATCTCTAAAAAGTAAATTGCTTTTTTCCAGGATGTTTCAGGGGCAGCAGGACTAATGCAAGTAAAGCTAAATGAGTGTAGAACTACTTCTGTAGGACAGACTGAGTTGCAATGCTGAGCTGCTCCTTTGGGCTCAATTTTCACCATCAGCTCTGCGGGCCACTGCTCACCCAGGGGTCCTACCCTGCCCTGCACCCTTGGCTGGAGGCTCCCACCACATAGAGGGCCAGAACAGCCCTGCAGAAAGCTCACCCAGCAGAGAAACAGAATGTCCCTCCAGCCTGTCCCACGAAATGGACCTGCCTGGCACTTGGCAATGTGAAGACCATTGCCCATCTGAAGGAGCACAGCTCACCTCCAGTGCACAGAGACAAACACGTTCTGGAAGAAGCTGCAGTGGATCGTGAAACACCAGCTGTGAGATCTTAGATCAGTTCTTTGAATCCAGGGCCTTGTGGAGAAAGAGGAGCCTAGTGGTGAAAAAGTACTGATGAAAACAAATAGCTATTTTCTTGGTACTTGGACTTCCTTCTGGACCTCACCCACTTGCCCCAGGGTTTGCCAACAGTGGAAGTTCCCCCAGTACACAACGCTTTAATATTTAAATTGAAGTGTCTGGTACATTGACTATTTCCAAGCAGAGCCCTCCAGATGCTTACTCATTTTGTGATGGCCAGGTATTTGCATGGGTTTTACAGCCTTGAATATTTAAGAAAGTAATGTGATGGGAATGCAAGAGAAAAGAGAGAAGTTAAAACTCCCTGGCTGACAATGTGCATGTACAAGGGGATGGGAAGAATGGTATTGGGCACATACACACTGTGCCAGCTCTTCCCTTTACCTGAGGGGTTGCACTCTGCACAGATCCTGTCTCTGGCCAGGCCCTTAGCTGCTGAATGGGGAGATAAATGGAAGTAGGATGGAAATTGCATGGCTGAACAGCAGAGGAGTGGTGGATGGATCAGCTAGCTGAAGACATGACAGGCAAGGGGCGATTTCTGGGGAAATTAATTTTCCATTTAAGTCAGATTAGCCCAGGCTTTGGGGTAAAGGGGAGAAGAGCTCCCCCATCCCAAAATACTAAGAGGAGAGGGAAAGGAAAGTTTGTTGACGGGGTGTAATTCTACAGCATAAGCAGGGATCGTTTCTAAATATGAAAGAGAACCAGTTCAAACTGGTTTAACAGAAACTCCATGCACCAAAAACCTCTAGCGAGGACATTAGAATAAGAGCATTGCATCCTTGCCGGCAGCTCCTGTCTGCTCGCCTGCAGAGCTGCATGGTCCATGCAATGACCCCACAGCTCCCTAGAGCTGTTGAGCCTCCTCAAGTGGGTCACAAATGCCCTGTCAACCTCTAATGCAGATTTGCAGGGAAGGGTTGTACAGCAAAGCTTGGGAGACAGAGCTACCAGCTTCCAAATTTGATGACAGTCTATTAAAAGAAATGTTTTGGCTTGCTTTGGTTTTAATGAAGGTTCTACTGCCTGAAGTCCTCTGATTACTGGGGAAAAGTCTCTTACTTCTTTCAAAATTTAGTGTGTATGCTGGGGTGAGCAGTAGAAGTCAGCAAAACAAATCTGGGAAACTGATCTAAATAGCTAAAGAAAGAGAAGCACCCACGTGTGTTTTTTTAAAGTTGTACTGATAAGTTTTTGGGGCTGGTCTGGTGACCTCAGTATCAGGGGCTTCCTCTGTGTAACCCACACAAAACCAAAGGGAAGTAAACCCAGGGCACAGAACACCAGCAAGAGGTGTGAGAGACCCTAAGTCAATCCTCTGTTATTCTGAAGGTTTTACCACCTCTCCCCGTCTTGCAGGTGGATATGATGCTTTGAGACCTGGGGGAGTATGGTAATATGGACCATAACATTAGACCATGATATAGATGGGGGTGAAGGGAATAGGACCCCGCATCTTATGGAGCTCACAGAGGCTCACATCTCACACCTCAGCATCAACTCCAGCAGTGCACCATGTCCCTGTTACTTTGGCAGTACAGCGTCCAAGGCAATACCGAGAGGGATACTAAGATATTGCTGCCCCCTCTTGTGGACATCTCAAATGGAGCTGGCAAACCACCCTGGGCAGCTGCTCTGGCTGAACAACACCCCATACTGAATAAAAAATGCAGCAGTGCAGCCCGGAGCCCATGGCAGAGGCAAAAGTCTTGGGGCCCCTGGGGATGCACTGAGGGAGGGAAAGGCTCCCACAATGCCTATATGAGAGGGACACTATAGTTTCATTGAAAGAAGAGTTTCTGGGTGGGGGAGTCCCAGCAGCTCAAATTTCTGGACCAATGTTTTGCTTCAACTGCTCACAAGTATTTTTTAACAATCCTGAAGCAGCCATCATGTGGGTCAGGTGTGTCAGGGCAGAGAACAAAGACACAGGCTCTTTGTATGCACTGAGACTTGTGGAAAAATTCCCTTCCTATCAGAGCGCCTGCCTGGCTCCAGCAGGGCTCTTCTTCCTCTGCATCTCTCATCAGCTACTCGCTGTCATTTTGTGTATCCTCTCATGTAGGCTGGCTCTGGGCAACCTGGAGAAGATGGTAATTAAGCGTTGGGTGGCCTCTGCAAAATCTTCTAAAGCTGTTACAGGAACTGATGGTTAGTTTCAAAACTCCTGACACAGCTGGAGATGAGGACATCTTGGAGAGGCAGCTATTGAATGAGGGCCACACAAACTCTGTCACGCCTCATAGGGCACCTTGCCCAGGAAACACTTACTGGTCAGCCAGGTTTCCTTGCAGAAAAGTTCCTCCATGCCCTGTTAGGTGCTGCAGAAGAGAACAGAGCTGCTAGAATTTCTAGAGGTGACTGTATTTCTCTGTGACTACAAGCTATTACAATAACATGCAGTTCTATGCTTGATAACCAAGGGACAGTATTTACAACTTCTCTCTCCATGATTCCAAGGAAGAAAAAAAAAAAAAAAAAAGACTGGGAAGTTTTCCCAGGCTATTTCTCACACAGGTGCTATTTTAGTGAGCAAGGTTTGCTTACCACAGAGTGGACTAGACTTCAAATCTGCATGTGTGCCATTTAGGAGCTCAAAGCACACTGCACTAGGAGCAAGCCTGGTCATACCTAATGCTTGAAGTAAGGTGAGCAACAATGAGATTCAAGATCTGTCTTTACATTACGTAGCGCTTGCACCAAACTGTTCCTTCTTTCCCCCAGCTTTAGAGCTCTTCTTTTTAACCAGAATGAACAGTTTGGTCTCAAAACCAAAATAATTTCTTCCTTAGGCAATAAATTAGGCCTGAGGGCTAAAGCAACTATCAGAAAGTTTTACCCCACTGTGGCTTTTGTGTGTAGAACAGTATTCTGGCCTGCCACTGTGGAGCCATCCCTTGTTGTATCAGGGCAGCTGCTGCATTTGTTTGCAGAGCCATTGTGCCCCAGGGAAGCCAGAGACACACGATGGATGTTTAGCTGCGAGCTAATGCTTCCAGGCCAGTAAAGCCACACAAACCCTGTGAGGTCCCCTCCAGCCTGCTGGGATAATCTCAGCCAAAAGCTCAGGCAAATCCTCCTTCCTGACCGTCGAAGCAAGGTGACTAAACAGCCTTGCTGCTCAGGAAGGACAGAGAGCTTCCACAGTTTTCCTTCTGCAGAGGTGGACACCACCAACAGGCAGGCTGGACGATGTGAAGGAGCAGTAGTTTCCCCTCAGTGAGGCAGCAGCTGCAGGGGCCTGCCAGGATCCTGGCTCCTCAAGGCTTGCAAACAACCCTTCGGAAAACACTGACCTCGGTGGGGAAGGCATTGTCTGCATACACTGCAAGGACAAGGGGCGGGTGCAGACCTCGGAGCCTCCTGCCCTGAACCAGCCAGCAGCTTCACACAGCTGCATGTCCCTGGCAGCTGGGGAACATGGAGGGTGCGCTCCCTGCCTTACGCAGCCAGTGCAATCGGGCAGCTCAGCTGGCACCGAACACTGTTCTCGCTTGGGCAGTAAGGCCCTGAGGCAGCCTCCCCTCACTGCTGGTCCCTGAGGAGTGGGATTCTCATTTTGCAAAGTCCCAAACTCTGGGCTCTTGTTCCCATCTGAAAATTTCCAAGAGCTGAGATTTCCTGGGAAGCAGGAGCCCTTGTGTCAGGTGGAGGTGCAGGGGCTGAAGGCAGGTGGGACTTGGGGGGTGAGGGCCCAGAAGCCGCACGGGAGAGGGCTCAGGCCGGACCTGCAGCCTCCAACAGGGCTGTGTCCAACACCAGGGGACACAAAGGTGTGGTGTAAGTGAAAGACACTGCAAAGCACGTACCCACCTCTCTCTGGAGACTGTCAAGAGAAGCAGTTGTGGTTTCAGGTGGCGCTCCCAGGCCAGGGGTTACCGCCGCGGGGGGAGCGGTGACCCCATCGGCCAAGCTCAGCTGGGCTCAGCAGAGCTGCTCCCAGAGCAGAGCTTCAGGGGACAGGAGGGATAATGTCTGCACTTACACCTGTAAGTAGCTGGAGATGGCACCATGGAAGGGCTGGTGTAAAGTGTGTGGTCATGACAGAGCAAAGCCCACAGCCCAGAATGGGGAGAACGCGTTCCTGCTGCAAGCACCACTCGGAGGCCCAGCCAGGGTGGCCAGGTCAATTGTGCAGGGCAGGTCCACCTGGTTGCCATACAAACCCACTGCCAATTAGCCAGTTACATTTAGCTGACTTTACATCGCAATTCTTGAGCGATCACCAGCCTGAAGACACAGTTAGAGCAACTCCTGTTTGAAGAATAGTGTCTGCTTTTGGTTTCAGACCCAAAGCCCAAACCAGTCTGACCAGCTGGAACCCAGTTTCAGGTTACACCCTGCCTTGCTCTCTGGGTGACTTAGTGGGTAATAATCTTTCTCCCAGAACACCTCAAGCAGTAGTTTCCTCTTCAGGTATCCACATATGTTGCACCCCTGCTTCCAGCCCTCCCCAAGCCATGGGACCGCTGCTGCAGCAGCTCTCTCAAGATACCACAGCTGAGGCAGATGAAAGGGGCTGAGATAGCAGGCATGGGAACAGTACCTGCCCCCTCTGCTGGTCATTGCTCCTCAGACACCACTACCAAGCCAGATAAGACAAACATCTCTTTATTATCAGAGTGAGAACACAAAAAAAAAAAAAAACAAAAAAAAAAAAAAATCAAGACATTAGGTTTATTGCATAGGCCATGATAGGCTGTGGGAGAAACAAAGAGATGGAAAAAATGATATGAGACAGGTCACAAAAAGGAGGAATCTGACCCAGGAATGCTGAGGCAGATGCCTGTAATGGGGAGAGGCATACAGTCAGATTGTCAGCAGACTCTGGGTAGCACTTTCCTTTCAGCCCAAGGAGGCAGCTCTCCTGCCACTGCACTTGAGAGGACCTGAGCGATGTCCTGAGCTGGGAATGGCTTCACCAGAGCACTCCAGAACCACTGTGCCCTTGGCCCTGAAAGAGTCACAAGCTTTAAACTGAAGTCTGTACATAGATTTATGCTTCTTACACACACACACACACACACACACACACACACACACACACACACACACACACACCAGTTTCCTCTCTCTTCACAGCAGTTTTTCAAGAGCAGCAGGTACTGGAAATTTAGGGATCGGTGCCAGCCCCACAGCTGACAGCACATCAGGCCCTTCACAAATAGCTTCTTCTGCCTCAACAGAAATACTCAGCTCACTGAGGTACAAGCCCAGACCAGCAGATGCAGGACAGAGCTCAGAAGCATCTCATTGCAAAGGGGCTACAGGGGAACATATAGGACCAGGACTGGGAACAGGACATTGGCAAAGTGGGGATTGCACATGCTGCCTTGGGGCCAGAGATGAGCTTTGGACCTCCCAGACCTGGGCTGGCCTCATCTTGCATCAGGAGGGACGAGCCAGCAGGAACAAGGAAGCCTGCGGATATTAGCTAGTGGTATCCAGCCCACTCCTGTGCTCTGGGAGATGCCAGGGACTCAGGTCAGGCAGTGTGCTCAGAGGAACATGCAGTAAAATCAGAGCTGCAGCTTTCCTGCACAATCAGCAGGAAAAGTACGGATGTTTACTTCATGTAAGAATAAATATATATTTTCTCAATGTGTTTGGGTTCAGACTGAACACTGGGAAAGCAACCAGGGCAACTCACAGAGAGAAAAATGGTGAACACGTACTGTACACAGGAGACTGAAACACAGCAGCCAGCCAGCAAAAAGTCTAGATGTGCTTTTCTGTTAAAAAACAAAGCCTAGTGACTTAAGCAGGTGTTTCTGTTTCTGTCCATGTTGAAAACAGGAACTGCCGAACAGTGTCAGAGAGCCCTTGGATCAGGTCTGAATGATTGTGGGAATCCCACAAACCTCGAGGGATGCACCACGACCAGGCAGACTGCTGAAAGGCAGGGCACCTTGCAAAAGGGGAGGAAAATACAAGGTTAAGTGGCAGAAAGTGACACTGAAAACAAATTGCTGGCTCTGGTGAGCTTGCACCATTCACCAGCATCAATGCTACACAGATCCAGTTACAGGTTCCTTCAGGAAGTTGAGCAAAGTTGTGCCCCAGATTTGAGCAGGAAGAAAGATGTAATTCAGAGTTTCACTGGATTGTTTGAGGTTAGGAATGAATGGATGTCAGAGAGCCACAGAATGCTCCCAGTCCCTCACTTTCCAGAGCAGCCATTTAGCCTAGACAATCACAAATACTAGTACTGCCAAATCACAGTTAAATCTTGGCCTGATGCTCCAAATGTCTTCACAGAGAACGAGTCCTTCAGGCACAGACCTGTGTCTAAAAACAGAACTCCAGAAATTTTGGGGAGTGCCCCAGTGTTGAACTGGAGAGAGAGGCTGTAGGTCAGACTGGTTTGGTGGCACTGCTGTAGAACAGATGCTCAGTGTCCTCTGTGGTAGAGAGGGTTGAGTTGGTAGCCGTGGGAGGCTGATGGCGGTGGCTGTTCTTCTTCCTTTTCTTCAGGAAGAAGTAGCCAATGAACACCAGGACCACCATGATGCAGATCCCCAGGAGCACAGCAATCACTACCTCAAAGGCACCTGCAGGAATAAATGAACATGTTAGAAGGGGTGCTCCACAAACTCTGATGCAGCAGGAGTGGCCAGGACAAAGCAAGCACAAAAGCCGCTGCAGAAATTGTGCTGGCAAAGAGAAGAGGCAACAGCTGACATGACAGCACGGTGGTCACTGCACAACCAGCAAAGAAGAAAGATGGCAACTGCATGGCACAGCCAGCCTGTCTCTCCCTAATGGTATTTCCCATCATTTCCCAGATGCACCACGCCCTCTAAAGGCTGTTCCGTGACTTTGGCAGGCTTGGCCGTTTGACAACCCCAGGAATATCAACTCCTTCTGCAACAGCAGCCGTGTGTCATACCTCAACAGGGAGGCCACCAAAGGGTAGTCACAGAAGGCACCTCCTGCCTGGGACAACACTGAGGGAGTGAGCTATGGAGGATAGGCTGAGTTTGTGGGAAAGTACTCTTGGCAGTGGTGTGAGCACTTCTCCAACTAACAAAACGCCTGCATCATCAGTGGAGACAGTCAAACATGATGCTTTTGAGAGACAGTGTGAATTTAAAGATTAAACCAATCTCTAGGATTTAAGAACAATAACCTTCATGTCAAAAAACATTTTAAAAATACATTTTAAAAATAATTTGTATTTCAATAGCGCTGGGCTTTTTTAGTGCTGTAGAGAGGCTGTATAGGGTCATCACATTTCCACATAGTCTAGCACTTGATATTATTCACATATCCACTTGAGCTTTCTTTCTTGTAGAAGTTAGTAGTCCTCATGTGAAATTGGCCCTTAGGTAGAGTTTTACTTTCCATTTTTTGATGTTGAACTGTGGAACATTCATGCAAGTTGATGGAAAGAAAAACAGGAGTCTCTGTAAGAGCTACTGAGTCACAGACACAGGAAAAAATGGACCACAGTTGCACAGCACACAGAAGTACCTCTTGCCACTGCCAGCATCCCACAAATCCCACACAGCTCCCCCAGCTTCAAAAGGGGTGTGGGAGAGAAGGCTACTCTTTGCAAAGAAAGACAAAGTATTTTTCAGGACAAGGAAAAGCAACAAGAAAGATTGGTTGGGAAAATTGTTACTCACTTAACATAGCAGTTTGGGACTCAAATGATTCCCATCTTCGACCAATGACATCTGCTTCTGAATTGGGAACACAGAGGGGGGGAAAAAGGTTTTACAAAGAAGGCTGGTAACAAGGGATAAGACAGATTTCTGAGGAGCCTATTTCCAGTGCTCTGAAGTGACTGAATGCACACAGCATCCCTCCTGGACAGCCGTGGTTCTGAGCCTTCAGGGTAGGCTGTGAGGCCCAGTGTAGCTGAGGGAGGTAGTTAGCCTCTTAACAGATACAGTTTGGCAGTATTCTTCCTGTTGGCCTCCAAAGCAGTATGTACCAAGCGTACAGTGTAACCCTCTCCCTGTTTTGTTTAAAGCTTCAGGCTTTCACTGAGGTTTTTTTCAATTTCTCCCCCTCACTTGGGGAGACCTGGAGCCAAGATACGAGGTTAGATTCATATCTCTGGTTAATTTTGTTATCCTTCTTTGTCTCTTCTTCAGCATCAGCACCCAAAATGCTTTCCAGCTCTGTGAAATAACAGGCTGCATTGCAGAAAGATGCTGTAGATTGCCCATACTGTGGGTCATGGCCAGAGTTTGACAGCAGAGCAGCTTTGACTGAAAGCTCCCAAGACACTGCCTCTTTGGGACCACAGAATTTAATCTGAAGTGGTTTTCCCAGTTTGATCAGTAAAACTCCAGCCCCCACTATGTATGCTTACTTGTGATGCCTGAACATGATTTCATGCACTCTTCCTCTTGTTCAAAGTTGTTGCTGTTGCCACCACAGCCCCCGTACGTGAAGGGGTCACATTTCTCCAGGAATGGGTTATAGTACCAGCGGGAGATGCTCTCGGTGCACTGTCCAGTATCAGGCAAGTCCACACAGTGGCCTGGCAAAGCAAGGCAGAGGTGCTTTAGCCCAAGCAGTGTCTTCCCAGAGCAGCAAAATTTTCTGCTCACAACAAAAGAGCACAAGCACCATGGAAGAGGAAATCTATAGTCAGAAGAGTGGCTCTCTGGTCCCCACTGCTCAGTTGCCAGCTGGTCAAATTTGCAATGCAAAGATGAGCTGACACCTGCCGTAAGTCCAACTAGCAAGCAGAAAAAGGAACTTTCAGAGTGTGGAATCATGGTAAACCCTGGATTCACTCCCCTGTGGAAATGACCTGTCCTCCCTGGGAGGCAGAAGGGAACATGAAGAGCCTGGACACACAGAAACCACAGATAAGCTCAGGTCTCCTCTCTACAATGAACTGCATTTAAGTGACTTGGAATATATTCTTTTAGCCCTGTGATAGGCCTACTGTCTACCGTTTAACAAACAAGGCAAAGATACGGGATCAAGCACAGACATTGCTGTGTCCCCCACACTGCTTTGGTTTGCATTATTTAAAAAAAACAACCATGCTGCAGGGTTGTGTACAGGTCGGGTACTGTGCCCAGCAAGCAACATGCATGAGACCTCTCTGGATGGAAAAGGTTCAGGCAGGAAAGTGAATGCCTGCTGTCAGTAGCTGTCCTCAAGGTCAGAGAACAGGCCATTGCTCATTTTCAGTACAGGGACTATCCAGATGCTACACCTGGTTTTGGATTTATAGAGGGAAGCAGTTTTACCATGGAACAACAAACTGAAGAAAAAACCAAAAGCTGGCAGAGGTCAGCCTAGGTGCTCTAGATGGTACATACCTTGCTTATGTGTGACATTGATTTTTTGCAGTCTATTGAACTCACGAGCATCTGCAAGGGAAACATTTAATGTCAAAACTTCTCTCACCAGTTGAAAAGAAATGCCTCTGTCCATGCAGACATGGGCAGACAAGGCCTTCCTGCACCTTCCTTTGCTATCACAAGCCAGAGGAAGGGAGATAGCATTTGATGTTCTTACATATCTCAAAGCTATGAGAGGAAGGAACTTGGGAAAAATAAAATGTAGTAACAAGAAACTCTTCTCAATTTCCAATCCACAGTTACAGAGACAAAACTAAGGAAAATAAAGGCTGCTTTCTTATTTTTGTTTTCCATCAAGAAGTATTGGAAAAGTCACTCCAGGTTTTAAGAAATATAAAAGAGCACTAGTGCAGAATATAAGAGAGGGCAATAGAGATGAATCATAGGCTTGCAAATCTAAAAAGGGAACAAAACAAAACACGCACATATAGGAAAGAGATTATGAGAATTCAGAAGAGGTGGGAAGGGATGGAAGAAGGGAGGAGATGGGGTGGATTTGGGCATCTCACCACTGTGCATTTACATTAGCATAAGAAGATATTAAGGGGACTGTGCCACTGGAGAGACTTGGAGAAATAGTGATTTCCTTCCCCATTTTCCACTTTTAGAGAGCAGGTAAGGTCATTCAGTGAGAAAAATATTGAAAGGGGACAGAAAGACAGGCCTGAAGTCTTACAGATAGGTGCAGAGAAGAGACTCAAAGCATATTAAAAGGCAGGAAACGTCACAGAAGGAAGGCCATCTCTTGCAGTCAGCAGAGATACAGGAAATGGCAGAACCTGCAAACATAATACTGTGGAAAGAGATAATGCAGGGTCAGGAGATAAGAACAGAAGACACCAAACAGTATTGACTCAGCACCTGTAACTTACATTGGACCCATTCCTGGGCAGATGGTAAGGTTTTCTGAGCCAGAATTTAAAGTACTTACATTGCTCACAGTACATTTCATCCGATTCATCAGCACAGTCAGGAGTTTCATCACACTCCAGATAGGCATCGATACAGCAACCATCCTTGCATCTGAAGAAGGGGGCCTGACAGTTCCCATTGCATACTGCATCAGAAACAGTTCAGATAGCTCATTAAAATTCATTGTTTCTCCCTGCCAGATGCTTTACAAAGGACTTAAAAGCTGCTGATAGGGCTGGCAAACAAGAAACAAGGCAGACTGGTAAAGGTCTCTCCTCAATGCCACCCTAGACTCAAAAAAAAAAAAAAATCCTGTTTATAAAGGAAACATTACTCTGGAAACAGCCATGTTTCCTCTCAGAAAGAAGTACACTGCAGGTAGAAGCAAGAATGAGCTACTCATGAAGAATGCGGAGACACTGCCCAAGCATGGGGGATTAAATTAGGAAAGCCAAACTGAAACCTGCACACTGGGCTGGAAAAGCTTCAAACCTCTTTGCTCTATAGGTGGTCCCAAGTGCTGAGTACTATGCCCAGTTCTCAGCTCTCCAGTGACAAAAACATTGGCATACTAGAGTAAATCTCAGCAAGAGCCTAGAGCACAAGACCTAGCATGAGAAGAAGACAGAGATTATAGAAGAGACATTAATTTTGGAGCACAGTAATAGGATGAGCAGCAACAGACAGGAGCTGCAACAAGGGAAAGCAGAGAGGAATATATTCCTTCAATATAAGAGGAAAAAATGATAATGAGGGTCATCAAACACTGGCACAGTTTGACCAGACTAAGTGTAAAATCTCCTTTTTCAGAGATACCCAAAACTGAACTGGATAAAGAGCTGAGCAACCAAGGGTGACTCAAAGCTGGGCCTGCTTTTAGTAGTGGGTTGGATCAGATGACCTCTAGAGGTAATCCCCAACCTAAATTATCCTATGACATGAAAGTGAAAGGCTTACTAAAGAAATTAGTCTCCAGTGCCTCACACTGAGTCCTAATCAAAAGCCACAGGAATGGACATGAGACACTCAGCCCAAGCTTGCAGTAGGATTACATTGTCCTGTGGGAAACTCACCTGGCTGCTGTCGCCCACCAACAGAACCTGAAGAGACAAGGGAAAAAAATAACATAGAATAAACTTTCCACAGCATTTTGTCAGCTTAAGATCAGCTTTATATTGCCTTCATATATCACATGAGAAGAGCATATTTTCTGGAAGGAGGCCCTGGTTTACAGAGGTGAAATATGGATGCCCAGAGATCCAGATGAGTTGTACCTACTTGAGGCAAGCCTGAAGGAGTACAGGGGAACTCCCCACCACAATTGTCTTTCTTTTCCAAGGCTTTAACCTCCTTCTTGAGCTGTGCACTGCAATGGCCTGGCACATGCTCAGCCCATTTATCTGAGCAGCACTAAATTGTTCTCAGCGGCTTGAGGGTGGCAAGGAGGGAGATTAATTTAATTTTGAAAGTGAAGCACTTCTGGCCCCCAACTGCACAATGCTGCTCTCTGAATTTAGGCTTCAGATGCAACACAAAGATTTGATGGGAGCTTCTGCAGGCAGAGCACACTGTCCAGTGCTTTAGGAGCTGGGTCAGATACGTTGGCAGCTTAAGGCAATGACTGCCCATCCATAATTAGCCCAGGCTCCTCAGCTTACTGGGCTCTAACTAGGTGTCAGCCAAGAGGCTGCAGTACTTGTCCATAGGGTCATCCCCATCCTATGAGAAATAGGGGGCTGGATTTTTGAAGGACTCACCTCTAACATTCTTGCAGGCAAGCTCACACTCCTCTTCCCGTAAGTAGTTATTCTTGTTGGGCTTGCAGCCACCAAAAATGAACTCCTCACACTGCTGAAGGCTCGGGTTGTAAAACCAGCGTGGAAAAGATCCCCGACACCAACCCACCTTCTTTGGAGTCAAACAATGCTCTATCAAGAAAGTTAACACAAAAGGGTCTGGGTTAGATAAGTCCTTTGGAAAAGTTTCTGCTTTGTATATGTGAAGGCAAACAAAATCTTCCAAAGGACATGTCTGAAAGGTTTATAAAATCTTGACCAACATAGAGAAGGAGAGTAGGGAATAATGAAATTATTTTTTTATATGAAAGGGAGGGTCACAAAAACGAATTAGAAGGTGCCACATCCATAAAACAAAAGGAGCTGCATCCCCACACAGCTCATAGTTAAGCTGTGAAACGCCCTGCTTCAGGAGGTTGCTGCTTTTCAAAGATTACATGAGGTCAAAAAGGGATTTGTATATTATTAAACACAAAGACACCATCTTCTGCTTAAAAACATCTCCTAGCTGCAAAATCCTTGGGGATTATTCAAGCATAGTAGAAATTTACTGATAGCATGTCATGTTCTTGCACTCTTTCCAAAGTACCAACCTCTACACACTGTTGAATGCAGTGTATTGGACTTTGGTCAGACCTTTAGCATCACTTGACATGGCTGCTCTTATATTTTTATGGTACCTGAGGTAGGAGACATCCCCTGCTTAGCTACTAGTCAACCATTTGTCCAAGAACTCCTTACCCTAATACACTTGTAATGCTAAACATTTTCATCGTTAAATAAAGCTATTAAAGAAAAAAAATAAATCCAGGGATACATTGAATGCCCTGCAGATGACTCCACCTACCCTGCAACCTAAGGGTCTTCACAGCAAAACCACAGAGTCAACAAGACCTTTCACATTCTCCTGTTTGGCAACCTCAGTTGCACCCCAAGCTTCATCCACTCTGGTGTCACCAAGCAGAGAGCAATGACAGACAGAGCAGATGGAGTTATTGCAGGTACCATCTCCTGCAAGGGTACATGAAAACTCCAAAACAGATCACTATGAATGCAGAGACCTTGCACTAGTGGTGCAGGCTATTACTGGGAAAAGGCTGACATGCAAGTTCAGGCTCTTAGTTGTGCTCTTCTCCCATCCACCCTTCTGAGAAGAGCACCAATAATGCCAGAGCAGCACCCAGGCTCAAGGACTCCAGATAGATATGTGTGGGCTCAGGCTCACCTTCTGTCTGCTCAGAGCTCAACACCATGATGGTGATGTTGGTGAAGTCTTGCTGTTGTGCAGTGTCCGTGACAGTGAGCTGGAAGACATAAGTCCCCACCTGGAGGTTGGAGATTTCTACCTGATCTTCTTCATGCTTCTGAGAATGCAAAAGAAAGGCTTATGTAGGAGAAAAGTACTTCTAAGGAAGAAGTGACTAAAGCTATGCAAGGTTCATGTTCCTGCATTAGGGAGAAAGGAACTTGGATGGAAACCTTTGAGCAGATGTCTGGCATGAAAAATGTCTCAGTACCAGACAATCCCCCCCAAACCCATGGACTGGAACCCAACTGGAATAGAGAGAGAACAAGTACCACAAGCATAATTAGATATTTCATGTTTTGGAGCATCGTGAAAGCACAAGGGAAAATAAAACTCTTCAGAGAGGACAGAAATACCTGTAGTTTTTACTTAACTTTTTAAAACTAAATTTAAAACTTTTAAACTTTTTAAAACCCATTATTAATCATTATGAATCATTTATTTAGTACATAGGGAATAAGACAGCTGTATTTAATTATTTTGTCAGAAGAGAAAGCTACAATATTATTGACACAAACTTTTCTGGACCTTCATTTCCATACTATATCTGGTTTTGATTAGGTTTCAAAAGAACACAGCCTTGCCATATATAATTTTTATGTAGTTAATACAACTTAATATTAGGGGATCCCCTCCCCCGCCGAAGAAGTTGCATTGGTTGGGCTAGGGCAAAGGGAAAAGAAAAGGAGCACTCGCTGAATTACACAGACCCCTTGGCACTCTAGAGTTTGTCACTGCTGTTGCTCAAAATCAGTTGTGGGCCTGATGTACTCATTTGCTAATTCTTCCAAAAGGTGCCACAAGATCTCCATGGCTTTCCAAAGCATTTTGCAGAAGTTTAAAATAAATAATTTTAAAATTATATTTTTAATTATTGTGGCCCTTCTAAAGCCACAATCCACTTTTAACATCTAGCAAATACGCAGTGCTCACACCCCAGAGATCTTGGATCTCTGCTCCAGCTCAGATAAAATAGGAGGAAGATCGTAACAATTTAAAGAGAAGCAAAGACCAGGAAAAGCCCCAGAAGAACAGAAGCAGAGCCTGAGACCAGACTGTTCAGAGACAGAAGAGAAGATGCACTGAAATGGACAGACTAAAACTAAGAGAAGGCCCTTCACTGAACTGTAGGATCTTGGGACCAGAGGCAGCTCTTGCATGGAAGCTCTGCCCTCACAGCTGCTCCCACCCAGGCAGGTCAGGTGTTGCTCAGGAAAGCTTGTGACAACATCCTGTGCAGGGAACCTGAGACCTAATGAAGCCAAAAATGACACTTCTAAATAGTGTGTGAGAGAGGGAGGGCAACCACAAGGAGTGCTCTACAGTTTTTGGGAACAGGCTCCTGTGTGGACTGACTTGAACAAGGTGACCTTTAAGTCAGGGCTCTGACTGACCAACCTAGTGCAGACCACAGGTGCCACTGAGCAAGCTGCTTGTTCCCTGCAGCTCCCTACCTTCATCTCCGCAGAAGGGTCGCCAAGGATCTGTTTCCATTCGTAGCTGACTATCCCATGGTCATCCGTGCTCTCTGTGCCTCTCAGCATCACTGGCTCCCCTGGCTGTACCCTCATGTCCTTGACAGCACGGGCTATTGGAGGGTGGTCATCTGCAGAAGGAATGCAGAACAAGGCTTGGGTAAGAGACTGAAGGGTCCAGTCCTTGTCTCCATTACAGGAAGACAAGGGAAGGGGATTCTTCCAGGCTAAATCAATCCAGAATTCAACTGCTGAAAGGAAAACACTTTTATAGAGCTATGCTCCTTGCAGCCTGAGCAAGCAACAGGCAATCAGTACTGTTAATAATGCCTTCACTAATTTAATAAGTCCACAACCCACTATGGCAGTCTCTTTGAGCCAGTTGGCTCCCTGGGCACTTTTGTCCACAGGAACCACCATAAGAGGGTGGCCTTGTAGCTACAGCCACTGTGCTTCTGGGAGTGGGACCACATCCTTGCAGAAGAACACAGAGCAATGTCCGCCCTTCACTTAGTGAGACAGCCTGATGTGGGTGTGGAAGAATGTGGAACTGACTCTCATAGTTCCTCCCACTATCTCTAAGCACAACATTAGTGTATTTAGCCAGAGCTAGACAATGTGGGACTTGGATGGGAAATATTTCTCCTCCAGCTCATCTTTCACTCCACTCTCTGACATACATGCCTTTAAAACAGCACAAAAAAAAATTAACGAGATTGTTATTTTTGTAAAACTCCATGGATTAGCTTACCAGCATCTTCCACAATCTATTAAATGCTTTTTTCAGACTGTAAGTAGAAGAGATGTAAACTGCTCCCTGCCTGTGCCAGCAAGAACAGCCTATACTATGACACCACTGAGCCTGACTCATAACTCCTTCTGGCCTGGACGTCTCTGTTGACAGGCTTTGTGCATAGCTCAGCCTGTAAAACTCCACCTGGCAGCACCTGTACCAAGTCCAAGACTCAGTGATCCTGCTCAGCCTGAGTCTTTTGTAAAGGCACCAACCATCATTTATAAGCTAGATAGAAATTGCCATTACACTGTTATATTGACTGTGACTGAAGGAGAGGATTAGTGTCCAAACCCCTTAGAAAATTACTCCTTTAGCTGATGATATTCACTGATGCAGACTTGCTCCTAATTTCCTGTTTGAGTCCTGTGTATCTGGATTCAGATCCCAGCTGCTGACTCTTGCTGCAGTATATTGAAGGGACATTTAATACAAGACATATGTACAAACAAACCTGACATTAAAACAGGCCACTTATTTCTTTTGTCACCTTGTACACACCACTGCAAGCTCTGGAAAGGGGACACATTCCTGCCATTCCTGCTAGGCAAACAGCAGGAGCCTGGCAGGGAGAAAGGCAGCCTACTCCCTGCCACCCTCCTGCCAGGGTGAGCCCTGTAGGTGAGTGCAATTGCACAAGGAAAAGACCAGTTTTTCAACAACACAGAGGCTGATCCTTAACTCGTGACTCCAAATCATGTTTTTCCTTGACATAGGTAAGCATGTACACTTTAAACAAAAAATTGCAGGCCAAACATGCAGCTACTTTGGGTTGTAGGTTGTATGACTGAGTAAAAACTAAGTTCTATTCAATAGGTCAGCAACTTCTCCAGTTCCCATCTCTGATCAGCCAAATTTACTGACTCTCTTCACATCCAGAAGAAGAGTATTTCTTTATTTGTGGTGACTGCCAAGGAGTAATGCTTACTAGAATTTAAGGACTTGTTTTTCAAGTCTATCCCTTTTCTCCTTAGAATGCCTGAAATTTCAGTGACTTTGGAGTATTTCTGCCACACTGTCTGTAGGAAGCCACACTGACTGCAGGTGGCTATTTTCCACCTGAGCTTTAGAACCAAGTGCTGACCAACCCAGAGTGAGTATCAGCAAACTGCTCGTACAATGGAGACTCTATTCTGTTTTGCTCTGAAAGTCTGCAGGAAAAATGAAAGTTACCTTTGCTATAATGATCTTTCAACCATGGAAAGTTTCTGCTGTAAATCTCTGTAATTAACAGGGAGGTTAAAGCTTTATGATGCTGTCTGTGGCATGCTTTTTACTGCGAAACATACTCCTGGAGTCACATCATAAACGACAATTTCCTCTCCCATTTATATAACACATCAGTAGGGGATGTCTCTTTTCTTCATGATTCCAGAGGAAAGTATGATAGAGGGAATCCAAATTGCTTTAAAAAGTTTCATTACTCTCATTGTATTCATGCCTGAGACCCTGATTTTCGCTTTTTAAAAAATTTCTTCTTGTTCAGTGGCTTGTCTGGCTTCACCTCTAATGAGTTAACTTGAACTAAAATTGATGGAGAAATAGAAATTTAAAAGATAATAAATTTTTACAAGGGCTTCAAAAGTAAGCATCCATGTGGGGGAGAGACCCCACTAGGGACCTTGCTATGCAGGCACCATTGAAATCCCATGGCAGAATGTACTTGCAAAGCTCACAGTTTGGAGGTTTTTCTCTTCTGCAATTCAGATATTAGCTTTTGCCCTTGAGATCTATAGAAAACCAGATTTCCTCCATTCCAGAGCTCATGCAGATATACCCTGAGTAGCTGAGACTACAAAACAATGTTTAAAAATACCTCAGAAAGATTTGAGGTTGTCACTAGAAAGAGCTGGAAAGCTTTCTGGTGGTGACTGAGGGGCCCTTACAGCCCTCTGCTGACTGTCTTTGCAGGAGCAATTTGCAAGTGAGACAAGTGTGGTTTGCACTGGAGACCAGGCAAGGGAAAGACCTCACCGGGGACAAAAGCCACTGCTCAAAGCCACTGACCAGGCCAGGAGCAGAGACAGGAGCAAAAATTAGACCACTCAAATTCCAGCATCCATGAGACATGGGACCTTGGAGATTACAAGAGTCAGAAGCCAGCAGAACCTGTCTGGTGCAAAAGCAGGTGGGCAGCAGTGTGGCTTTTCCCATAAATGCTTAAGTTCTCCTCCTGCATTGCCTCCAGGGAAGTCATTAAAAAATGAACAGCTTCCTCACCCATCCACACTAGAAAACTCTCCATTTCCATGGGCAGAGGTAATGAAGAGCTAACACTGCTGCCACAGTATTAATTTGCCTGAGGTGGAAAGAGAGGAAAGGGAACAAGGCAACACAATGCAGTGCCTGGAGAAAGAGAAATACAGGCTCTTTCTTTAGGGCTTCATGCTTGCTGGGCAGAAAACACAGTCATGATAAAGCCATACAGTTTTCTAACAACTCATGCACAGCCAAGCAGCTCTCAGCATTAGTTTCTAGAGGTTTTTGTAGAGGTTTGTAAGTGGTGCACAGAGCAGATCAACTTAACCTCTCTAAAACAATACAGTATGACAGAATGGATTATATTTTCAGAATAACATAAGATGCTGCTGTCACTAGGTTCCCTCCATCCTTCCTCAGATTGTGGGAAATCAGTCCTATTTGGCAGGCAGAGGGAAAGATTCTCCCACAGGTATTTATGCCATTTTAGTGAAGATTGGTTTGTACTCTTTGAGGAGACTGGAGCTCTGGAGACAGGACATGATGTAGCCACTTCAGTAAATGCTGCATGACAAACACTAATTTCACAGCAAGCAGAGTGGAAGCCCCACATCACCCACTCTGAGCAGGGAGCTGGACCAGATGGTCTTCCAGGACCCTTCCAGTACACATTAGCCTCTGAATCTGTTCTGTGTGTACTGACTGTGCAACTTCCCATCTCCTGGCCTGAGCTTAAGGATGAGCAGCTGGCTCAGGGCTCAACAGCATCAGCCAAAGGGGGACCTGTTGTGATACCAGTGCTGCTCATTTTAGTTGTCCACAGAATGGAAACCAGCATGGGACCAAACATTTGAGGAGGGATGAGCTTTACTCTTGGAGATCTCTCCTTTTGGAATGCATTACTGAAGTTCTAGCCTGCAAATCTCCTTCCGTGGTGAGGCAGGAGCAGATATATCTGATTAGAACCCTGTGGTTCCCAAAAACTCCCTGTCTCCCACTCACAAGCCCTGAATTCAAAAGGAGTAGAAGAGTGTCACTGAGCATTTCAAAACAACCACAGACGGTTCAGTTCAAGAAATGGACAAAGGTTCAGGGAGGCTATTTTCCAGTTTCACACCCAAAACTGGTTTGCCTAGACCAGAATAAGCTGGGCTAGTTACTTAAACACTGGGCTCCATTATAACCAATAAAGTGCATGGTGAGCCTGCCCCTCCCGGATGAGCCAGGCAGAAAACTCGCACCAAAGTTCAGGCTCAGGAATCATTTAAGAAGATCATGCCTTTTAACAATAACATCAGAGACTTCAGGTTGTACGTTAGCTGAAACAGACAAGAGACGGTGCCAAGCTGTCGTCACCAGCTTACAAAGAATTCACAAGCTCTTGTTCTGCAAAATACTGAAAATGAATTCAGAAGATGTGCAGAACCCAGATTTCAGCTATATTCATTGTTGCCTGTAGCCACAGGTTTTTCTGAAGTCATAACGCTGTAAGAGTGGCCACAGTGGGTTAGAGCAGGTACCCCTGTCCATGGGTTCACTTGCCATCCATCGCTGTGGATGCTTGAAAAAGAGCACTGCAAGAATATGCTCTCCCAGCTTTCAGCTACTTCCATCAGGCTTCAGAAATACTCCAAGATTAAATTTGTCCCTTCAGCAGCCCCCAGCTGTGTGCTTTCTAGTCTCCTAGGTAACTAGAGTTACCTAGCCTCCTCCTAAACATATATAAACCTCTTAATTCAACAGGTCTGCTCCCTGTAGTAGCAGTAGTACTGTGGGTCTCATAACCTGTGACTTTTCTGTTTAATGACACCCACTGGAATCACTAACTGGGTATTTCATTATTCACCAGAAAAAACATGCATTTAATTCTTATCATTGCAGAGGGTGTTGGAAGAGTGATACAGGTAAAGGCTCCTAGGACACCTGACAGCAGCACACACAGGAAAGGAATGCATGATAAAGCAGCAGATAAGCTTCCTGCAGACCCTTAGGGCCAGAAACAGGGGGCTGCCAGTAACCTGGGATCCAGAGTAGTCACAAAACTTGACATTTTAGCAGTGATACAGTGCAACAGCAAGAAAACTACACAGTTTTGTCTCCAGTCCAAAACCTGGGCCAAGATTTTGGGAGGAAGACCTGATATGCCAAAACTGGCTTCCTTTAATGCTTGTTTCACCTGGCCTCTTCACGCATCCCTAAAAGGTCAAGAAGCAAAAATGCAGTAGAGCTTCCTTATGCTGCCAGGAGGACACACTCAGTGCCCAGAGGCTCCTTCACCTGGCCTCCTGCACCTGCTCCATTGTGCCCTTCCCCTTTTCCCCCTCAGTGACAGCCAGGCATCCACCTTCCTGTCCAGACAGGTCCTGCATGGACCCAATTTCAGCATCAAGGCTGGAAGGGCCTGGGGTTTTGGTTTAGATTTCTTTGGTTTATATCTGAATCAAAATGGACATCTGCATTTTTAAGGGTCTCATCAACTGCTGTAGGGAGGAGGACTCAGTTATTTCTCCAGTAAGATAACTCCCTTGGTCTCTTTCCCCTGCTAGCCCTCCAGTGTCATTCAAGGTTACTCAGAAAGCTTTTAGTATAAAAGACAACGCCTAAAAATTTCAGAGAGGAGGAGAACGCTTTTCCAATAAAAGCACAGCACAAACATCGCAGCCTGACCCAAAAAACAGCGGCAAGCTGCCCAGCGTCTGTCACAACAGCTGGAGACCTGCCTGGCACCCAGCACCCTCTGAAAGTCAAAGACAGCTGTAGAAGAGACCGAGCCCTTCCTACACCCACAGCAGTCTGAGGCACAAGCCCCATGAGAGTAAGGAGAGACATCCGAACTGCATTTCTGGAGTGCTTTTCACTTCTCACTGATAAGCCCTCCTGGGTCTTCCTGTCCCACCACAGCCAAGCCAGGATTGGTGAAAGGAGCACTAGGGATGGATTGCAAGACAGCAACTTCATATTGGTGTCTGGGGTGCTGCAGCTCGGTGCCATATTTTAGCAAATATGTCACTGCTGGTCACATGGAGAGGTCGGTGACCCTGGAACACTTTCTAAAGATTCGCACACATGGAATGCCAGACCCTGGGACCAGTCAAGGGACAAGGGGCCTGCAGTCTTCTTGTATGAGGCACTGCTCCACAGAGGTAAAGAGTGAATTGCTCAACAGTACATTATATTTTAATCTAATCTTGTGAAATCAGGATGTACTAAAGATGATGCATCCCCTTTTCCTCCTACAGCAAAACACATAGGAGTTTAGACAGCTGCCAGCATGCCACCTCCAGTCTTGGTGATGTGGCCTTCAGTTCCTCCCTAACTGCAGCTCCTGTGAAAAGGATTTTGAGCCTGGAAAGGAGGTGCAGGAGAACTACTGAAACAGTCAGACACCTTTACCAGAAGACCCTAAAATCCAGTAGGAAGCCACGAGTAGGGACAGAGAACCAGAGGACCACTTCTGCCACACTGCTGTTCAAACCAGCAACACCCAAGGGCTGCTTCAGAGAAGTTGTGCCCTGCTCCAAACCCCTCACACTGCTACTCAGGATGGAGAAGTGGTCATTGTGGAGTCTGGGGCCATTTCCCACCTCCAGCACCCACAAGGCCTCAGACTGCTACATCCCAGCAGAAGGGCAAAGATCTACTCAGCTCACATCATCAAGCCCTTGCACCCACCTGGTGCTCCCCTTGCCATCCTCACAGATCCTTTCCTTCCCACAGGTGGGCTGGGAGGGGGTGTGAGGAGGATTACCCATAGAGATATCCCCTAACAACCCTGCCCAGGGACCAACAAATGATAAACTGGTAATGGTTGCCAAAGACCCAGCCAGGCTAGAAACATGCCAGTCTTCTTAGGCTTCCACCAAAACACAGAAGGAGGGGGCAAAAGGAGAAGCTGCTGTCCCCTATTTTTAGTGTTTCTGAGCACACTGCAGTTCTTTGGAGATGGCAGGTGGCCAGCTTCAGATTAGTTCATTTTTCATCTGGCTCCTTGTGTTCAGGTGCAATCTTTTAGAGCAGGGAAACAGGGATTGCTGAAGAGAAACCCACCTCCAAAGGGGAAATTTAATGACCAGTCTCCCCCAGCTGTTCCTGTCCCAGCAGCAGTGACCAGCCCCAACAAGCAGAGAAATACTGACGCACCTCATCATCCGGGCTGCTGTTAAATAAAGGTAAGTGGATTGCATCCTGCCTCCAGCCCCTGAGCAATTAAGAGATTAATGCAGCCCTTTAAAACCTGGTTATGTGTAGATTTTTAGAGGATTTCACTTTCCAGCCTCAAAGGCCATGGGAAGGGAGAAGAAAAATAACACCTTTTTCTCTACATTGTCAAGTAGCAAAAACTCTGACTTTGGTAATCACACACTCCACCTGCTTCAAACAGGTTAAAGAGAGATTCTGTATTCATTCACTAACAAGTAAACTGAGGTGCAGATCTTGAAAATGAGTAATGGGGTTTGGGAAAACCTTTGTGGCAGAAGACAACACAGAAACACCATCTTTAGCATCATTCTACCCCGAGTGCTTGGCAGCACTGCTGCTCATATGATGGCCGGAGGAGCTGGCACCAAGGAACCATTAATGCTCTTCCAGACCCGGTTTGCAGGGATCCATTACGGGCACCTTACCACTAGGTCTGTGATTCTGCATTGCCAGGTAGGAATCGTACACGTCCTTCTTCAAGAAGTTGAGAAAGCCGTTTTTCCTGGCAAACCTGCAAACGAAAGCCTTCTCATAGAGGCAATTGAGGAGAAAGCAGCCCTGGATGCGGTCTTCCTCCGAGCCCGGGCCCTGCTCCACGAGAGCCAGGTTACAAGCGGGGTCCTTACAGCAGGCTCTCATGCAGTCCCTGCTCCAGTGCACCATGGGGGACGACAAGAAGGTGGCTCCATTCTGGACGGAGGCGTCTGTGTCCAGCACCCAATCCGGCAGCCCTGCCGTAAAGTTCTCCAGGCACATTTCACCGAAGGGCTTTTCCTTCTGCCCTTCGCTCAAGTCCAACACCAGCACCAAGCAGACCCAGGGTACAAACCACGGACCCGGGCTCCTTCTGGCCATCTTGGCGCCCCGATTCTCAGTCTTAGGACTTCAATCCTTTCCTAAAGGAAGGGAGAAGACATATGAAGCTAAGAGGGACAGCGTTCAAGTGCGTGCCAACCCGGGGCGAGAGACAGCCGGAGCATGGCCGAGGCTGCGCTCTGGATTGCGGCTCGCCCCGAGGCAGCCGAGGTGTCCCCTGGCCCTGCACCTCACCCCCAGGCATGTGCTCGCAGCCCCACCTGGGCGCTCTCCGCTGAAGCTGCTGCTGGGAGCGGGGTGTCCCCGCCGCCCCGCTGTGCCTTCCCCCCTCAGGTGCGCCTCCAGCTGCGTCCAGCGGAGACAAAGGCTCGGCGAGCACAGGAAGTGAAAACCAACTCCCTGAGAGAGTGGAAAAAAAATCAAGTCACTCCCTTGCATGCTGAATTGCGTAAGAGGAAGGGGAGGAGATGCAAGCTGATACCATCTTCTACTCCCCTTGGAGCAGCGCCGAGATGGATTCTCTCGCTCCCGCAGGTGCGGGGGCAGCCACTCCAGGCGAGCATCCCACCTGCTGGGTGCTAGCTGCATCCCCGTGTTAAGGCTGTTCCAAAGGAACTGGAAGCCGAGAAGCAGGTGATCTGTGTACTGTGGCAGTCGCCCTTGTGCTCCGGTGTGGTCACTGGCACTATTAGCCCGTGTCTCGCTAACCCAAATGAGTCAGCCTTGCAGCCCTGTCTGCAGTGCCCACCGCCGCTGCTGCTGCAAGAGGTTTTGTGCTCAGTGCAGGCATCCCGAAATCATGAATTCCCTGCTCTTGGGACACAGTACTTTTTGGTTTTTTTCAGCAAAAGCACTTGGGATCGTACCTGGAGGCTGCCTGAGCAGCAGGACCTCTGCTACCTCAGCAGTGAAAATTTGAAGTAATCATCCCCCACTCCTGAGCAGCACTTCATTGTTCTCCTCAGTCTCATATAGGTTAGCTATGGTCCATTTGCAGTGCCCTTGCCTTGCAGGACGGTGCTGTTTGGAGCCACAGGAATGCAAAGGCTGCCTGCCCATACATTTTTCCCCTTCATGCTTTTACTTGCAGATCCATGATCAAATTCCTCTCTTCAATACATACACCTGTGTCATCCACCCCCTCTGTCTGTAAATAGTCCTAAAACCCCTGGGCAAACTGCTCTTATCCCTCTGCCATTGTCCTTAGGAAAGCTGGGAGTGTTGGTAATTTGCTTGGACATAATTTACAATGAAATATTTCATCACTTAAAATAACAACAGCAAATCTGAGATGGCATTTCATGGTATGTCTTCAGAAGGGGGTGGTGAGCAGCAGCTATGCATCAAACAGCAGTTGGCTTTGTGGTTTGGGAGACCACTTTGGTGTCCAGCATTTCAATTCTTGCTGTTTTTTTCTGTAACTCTGATCCAGCCTTGTGTATCCTCACAGGATTTCTTGAGAGTCCTTAGAGACATGATTTCTGCCTCCTGGCTGTCACAAGCATGACAGGAGGATAATATTGTGGGAATATAATTTTTCCATACCTCTCATGACTTTATATGGCCTGATGTTGACATTTGTATAGTACTGACATCCGTTAGGAAAAGAGAATTGCTTTGATCTGGCAGTGGTAACGTACAAAATAAACCTTGAAAATTGATAAGAGAATATATGAATATCTGCAGAGCAAAGAGATGTTTGCTGTCCTCATTGGCTTTATGAGTCTTTGCCTGAAGAAGTGTGGGTGTCTCCCACTCCATTTACGAACCAGATATTTTGAACCTGCCTGCAGATCATGTAAGCAGTAAAGAGGGAGCTGACCCTGCTTGTTTTGTTGTATTTAAACATCTAAATACATGCAGAAGAAATAAAAATGGCAACAAGTTTGTCTCCTTCTTCTGTTCTGCACTGCCTGAGATGCTCTGCTGGGAATTCTCTCTTGTTTTTAGCCTGGAATAGATTTTTCCTGGATAAATATTCAAAGCCTTCAGAGTGGAGCCAGATAAGGCTCAGTACAGTTCTCTGACACAGAAGCAGGGAGCTCAGGGAGCAGTTGGCCCCATGGCAAACCAGTGACTGTATTTGGATATCCCCACTGGCAGAATTGTGCCTAAACACTGCAGTTTGGTATTTTTGTCTCACTGGCAATAATTTAATCTACCTCAGCAGTAGTGTTGTGTTACAAAATCTGTCACAGATTTCCTGCAAACCTGAAGGACATGATGCCTCTTCTGCTTGTGCCAAACAATATAGGAGTAATGTAATTCCTACAAACACAGAGCTGGGAGGATTCATTGATTGGCATCTCTAGTGTCTCCTCCCACTTAAAAAAAAAAAATTATTTATTTATGAAAGGATGAGCCCCTTCATAAGACGATGAAGCCTAGCCTTTAGAATAGATGTTTTTATTGGCTTTTGCTCTTAACAGGAGGCTGTGCTAAGTTCTGTTGCACGGTTTTCTGCTGTTCACCCTAACTGTCTTTATAGTCATTTCATGCTTAGTTTTATTCAGTATATTCAGTAACAGTAGCACAGTTTCTAAATATGCCCAGTTTATTCTGAAGGAATTCAGTAATTAAAATTTTGATTAAGACTGGGACCAAGATCAAGGACTTCTACTAGAAGCCCCTCTCTGAGGCAGCAACCCTTCTTCCAACTCGGTAACTCAATTTTTGCTTTCCTAACTTCAAAATCCCATTACTGATCTCATCTTCTGCAAAATGAATAAATTCCCACAGCTTCAGCTGAGACATGTATTATTCATGTTAGCATGAAGGGAAAGTAGGGTGTGTGATTTTATAACCTGGGAGTGTTTTAAAGGGGTCCTGAAACAGTGAGTCATTGTTAACTTTTGTCTGTCTTTGAAGTGTCTGCTCTCAGTCTGGAAATAGCTATTCCAAGGATGACTCGAGGGGGTAAACCACACGGTAGTTTAATATTTGACTAAGATTAAAAGAGGTCTTAGACACACATGCCTTGTAACAAATGCAGTGCAGGAGCCTCCATCACCTGCCTTCTTTCTGTGTGGTTGCTCTTGAGACCACAGTACCTTTGGCAGCTGGATGCTCACCTTCCAGGAGGAAGTGATTGCAACAGGCAGAAAAATAAGGAAGATTTGATTCAGGTTCCCCTTTGCCCTGCTGTGCAGCCCAGCTCCATGGCATCATTATCCACAATGACTTCCTCACAGCAGCTTGTCCCACCGGCTGCTGCAGATGAATCCGTTCTGCTGTGTTTTACCTGGGAACCTCTCCATGTGTAATTAACACTTGGGAGACAGGTTTGCTTGCTTGTTTTGTTGTATTTGCCTCAGGTTAAACCTCCTGGTGTGGTTTAGGGGTGAGACCCGGATGCAAGGGATGGCACAAAGACGTGGCAAAGAAAGGAGATAGGAAGGGATCTCATCAGGTTATGACTAACCACTGGTCCTGCAGAACAAAGCAGGAGAAAGGATGACAGCCTGCTGAGTCCTCCTGAGAGCCATTCCCATTACATCGAGGTAGCTTTGGGGAAAGGAGTTACAATGAGGGTATATTTTTTCTTTGGGGATGTTCTTGTCTACGGTTTCATGGCACTGTTTTTTATTTTAATGTTGCTGATCAAGGTAAACCCTTAAAAGCAGGAGCAATGGGAAAGGAAGAAGTGGAAACAGTGTCTCAACTAGTTACACCAAGAAAGTATTTGCATTTTTGTCCTGTCTATGCTAAGTTTTTACAGGGAGATAGGTATGGAAATGTGAAGCAAAGAACCTTCAATTTGCAGGAACTGGAAGAAACTTACATATCCCACTGAAGTTCTCACAGACAGCTTGGTCTGTTCTTCATTGCACCTGTGGGTGGAACAGGATCGGTCATAGGGTTCCCTACAGACTCTCTTCCATTACTTCCTACAGCAACCACATCCCCAGAAATCTTTCAACACCTTCAGACCAGCTGCCAGTGCCTCCTGGGAAACTCTGCTCTCTCTTCTGCTTGTAGATGGCAATTTCCCTGCAGGTGGGAGCAGTATAGTTCCTGCAAATGGAATGGTACCCTTTCAAGGGGACTAGGTCATCATAAACTTATTAGTGCAAGAGCTGTACAGCCTCTGCAAGTCTAAAATGTTGAAAGCAATTGGAAAACAAGGAAGATCCCCTTCAACTATTCAGACACTGCTTTTTATTGTCTCCAACTCCACCATTCAAAGACTTGCTGAAACTTCTGTGTTACATGAAAACATTGATCATGCTATCAGTGTCTCAGACCTCTTCCTCTAGGGAAACAGTAGTGTAATGAGGGAGAGCAACAAACAAGAGAGATAGAAACAAACAACATGGGCAGGTTTTCAGAGATCTCCAAACATTTATTTTGGCATCTAATTCATGTTGTCAGCTTCACTTAAGTATTCAAGGGGAAGGGGGGTCTTCTTCCTCAGTGGAGATGTTTAATCGACCTGCTACCTCCAGCCAGTCTGTGGATGGACACAGACAAGGAAAATTGGTGTGCCAAAGGAGTAGGTACAACTATTTCTCATTTACCCTTCTGAACTGCTGATGAGACATTAGCCTTTATGCTTCACTTGACTGCCAGTAACTGAGGCCAGAGGAATGGAAGGTGGGCAGGCCAGCTCACCTGACCTCTTTATTACTGAGACCTCTCAATTCTCTGGGACAGTGCCAAATAATGCAATTTGGGTCAATCAGTCAAACTGGGAAATGTTTTCCACTGACACTTGTCATTATTCCTTCCCAGTGCCCTCTCAGTGCCTTATGAAAGGTGAGCCTGTCAGGAGAAAGGAATAAAGCTGATTACTTACACCTGGCTGAAGAATGTAGCAGTTTCTCAGCCTGTGCTGATGGGAAGGTGGTAGTACTTCTCAGGTGAAGCTGGGGACTATATGCTATGTCTCCAGAAGTTCAGGGTGAGAGAGGATGCATTCTACCTCTACTTGCTAGAACTCTGGGTGTCAATGATGTAGGCTTTTTGGTTTCCATGCTCCCATGAAGACACTGAAAAATAAAGAAAGTGGATGATGGACATCAAGGTGCTGGGTGTACTGGGGTTGCTTGCTTAGGGCTATGGATTTTTCAAATCTCCAGTCCTGGTTGTACTGTCTTATTGCACAACATTTTTTCAGTGCCTATTCCTGTTCCCAGGAAGGAACAGAATCTCTTTACCTTGTGGTGTCACTGTAGTATTGATACAGTCACCTCTGCTGGCTTCTCTGGTTTAATTTGTGTTAACCATCACATTATAATAACCACAAGGAAAGTTATTATTTTCTAAAGCAGGTGGAGGGTGGCTTCTGCTGTCTTGAAGGGAAATGTTCCTCACTAGGCTGGGACTCAAGGGAAAGGGGCCAACCTGGTTCTGTGGAAAGATGAGCTGGGGCCCTGCTGAATTATTAAGCACAGACCAGAGTCATCAGCTCAGGAAGAAAGAGAAGCACCAACTTAGGTCACAGGTGTGGGATGGAGATTACTAGCTTTAAGAACAGAGGAGTGTAACTGGATCTGACTCATGCCCTTGGCTGCTCTCCTGCCTGCATCAATGTCACAGCTGTTTGGTACTATGATGCCTGTGCTCAGCTCGGTTTGGTGGCCCTCTCTGGCACCATAGAGAGTCATAAAAGTCCAACTCCACAGTACTGAATCCTCCCCTCCTTTCAGAGGCACCTCACTTTTAGGGTAGGCCTGGAGGATCAGCAACCCCAGGTCACACACACACGAAGTGAGGCATAGTGATTCTTTCAGTCTAACAATTCAAATACGTTGGCCATGTTTAAACTCCCTTTATTCACCAGCATAAAGGATATGCAGATTTGCAAAGGAGATGATCACAAGCAGCTGCAGCAGGAGGTCCTTTGGAGTTTATGTGCGCACAGCTCTTGTGAAAAAACAGATTGTCTGTTAGATGACTTATTTGGCCAAGTATGTGTACTCACTCCAGAAATTTTGCTCCAGGTTGTATGCCTGAGGCTATAGGGAGAGATAACTAGGTTGAAAATAAGATTCCATCTCCCAGCCATGCCTGAGATCTCTGAGATTCTGTCCAAACAAAATGGTTAATGTCTTTTTGTCCCTTTGGCCATGTGAATCTGCTGTGATGCAAGCAAAGGACAGGATGGGGTGCGGCACTGTGAAGGAAGTCTTGAAGCTGCTATTTTTTTGGTGGCAGCTGGCATTTACAAGCACTGGCAGGTGGCTGGTGCACCCATAGGAGATACTGCCTCATTCAAGGGGACAATATCCCCTACCTTGAATGAGACACCCAGTCCTTTTCCTGCAGGAACTTCTGCCACACCCTCAAGGACAGATCTTGCACTGGTTTTGCTTCTTCTTGCTTTAATCATAGATTAAAACATTTTATTACTGGAGGAGGCCTACTTTATCAGTAAACATTTGTTTCTATATTGCCACCTTCTTATTACAACAAATTCATGACTAAGCTGAAATAAACCAAAGCAGTATGATGAACATCCTGTAATCTGGCTCATTTTGGCTTGCAGCTTTCCTGAGAGGGCCTCTGGCATCCTCTGAACATCTTGTTCAGCTGTAGGGTGGCACTGATAGAGCAGCGAGAGGGCTTGTGCCCCTTGTTTGTTGCTTTGTTGATGGAGTACAGGCTGTGGGTGAGTCTGTTAAGAGAACAGGCCTATGGACCTTTTCAGATGTGATAGCTCAAGTAATGTTACAGCTTAACAGCGGTTCAAGCTATCTGAAGAGCCACTAGAGCACATTATGTTCCCTTTTTTGCTCATTTTCACAGCTCTCCTGTGACTTCTGGATTCTCTGCTTCATAAATTCAACCATACTTGCAGAATATTAACAGGACAAACTCCACCTTTCATGTAGAGATTAACTAAACTGCTCAAGAGCACTGGAGTTAGTATGGGGGATGGAAGAAAGGGGCTTCCCTGCCAGCCCTTCAGCCACTGCAGATGTTTGGAGTGACTCTGATAGCAAGCAGCTTCTCCTTTAAGTCTGGTCCTCTTTCTCTGCTCTTAATGCCAGCCTCTCTGGAGATTCTTGGGACCAAAGAAGTACAGTTTCCCCCCTCTTTTTCCCTTCAAATGTGTCAGTGCTTGAACTCCAAAATAGAGCACTTCTATTTGGAGACAGGAATTTATCACCTGAATGCGTGTCCTTTGGTCCAGACTTACCTTGTGACTATCTGCCCATTTTAGGCCATATTAACCTTTGAAAAGTCAATAGTTGTAAAGGCATTATAAGTTGTTCAATGGGTTTTACAAGGTTTCCACTAGTTAAGAATCTCTGAAGAATCTGCACTCACTAAGTATGCTACAAGCCTCTCAACACAGATTTTTCTGTGTAACTTTGATATAAATAAGGAAGTTTTAGGAGTGGAATTAGAGCAGGGATACAGCCAAGCAGTAAGGAAAAATGGGTAAAGCTCCTAAAATCAAATAGCTAACAGCTGTCTTCTCAACAGAAGTTTTAGGCTGTCAGAGAAACAGAGGAGATAATATCAGTTACAGGTATACTTTAACACTTTATTCTTCATGAATGTGAAAGCAAATTGCAGAATTTCCAATCTGAAAAGGATTTTTTAAAGAAATTATTTTTATTTTATTTTTTGCTCACATTAAGGATGAAAAGGGCTAAAATGGCCCTGCTCTTTTTTTCTACTACCCTGTGTACAAGATTTTTCTGGCTGGCTGTACCACCATCCCTCTGGGGACAGAACTATGCCAGGAGACTGGGCAAGCTTTTGAGAGACCATCCCCTCTGCAGACTGCCTCATGCAGCACCTTTCAGCGGGAGAAGGTCGGTTGATTTTCCTTTGGCTTATCTAGTTCTTGGCCTCCAAACTGGAAATACCTTGGCTCCTGACAGCAGAGGCTTACTTGCTTTTTCCATATGAATCATGAGACTGGAGGTGCTTGATCTGCTTCAGGATGGAGGGTCTCAGTCGGTTTGTCCATGTGGTGGGGCAGCTCCCTGAGCAGGCTGCTGGAGGGCTCTGGGAACAGTTGGATAAAGAGGTGTGACAGTGTCTGGAGGGACACAGGTGTCCCAGTGTGCTGGCACCCTGTAATCACAGCCAGCCTGATTTCTGTTCCTCTGAACAGAACAGCAGTGTGCACTTCTCACACATATTCTTCTAAATGTTATAGGGCAATAATGCTGCAGACCTTTAACTGGGTGGGGAGGAACCGTAAACCAAGCATTGATAATATATAGTCTGATAGCTAGTTATGATGCCTCAGCAGGTGAACCTGTTTACTGTGAATACTCTTCTGTGGGAAGGAGATGGTGCTATATCCCTAGTGAGGTCTTCCCCTGCAGTGCCATCACATCAAATACTATACTTTTTTGAGCACAGGTATTTTCTTTTATCCCAGACTTTCCTTGCTAAAATAAGTTCAAATTAATGTTACCAGGATTTCTACAGAAATTTCAGAGAGAGCTGGACTTAACTCAGAGAATATAGAATGAAAAATGGAACTGCTGAGCTCAACTTTGGGTTGCAGTGTCATTTCCTGACCTACTGCTGTAAAATAATGAATGCTGCCTGATTCCAGACTACTACTTATCTGTGCTGGGTCCAGTGCATTAGCTGGAAAATGCCAAATATACCATCTCAAAGGGAGCTAAACCCTGTAGCTGCAGGCAGTTTACTGAGTATGAACTGCAGCAAGATTCAATGCATTATGTATGGAGCAGCCCTCTGGAATTGCACATGCATGTAAGTTATGCCTGTAGGAAAACAGTAATTTAAAACCTCTTTCTTCCCCACCTCTTGGAGCTGACTTGTGTTAAATATTAACAAACATGGTTCATCAATTCCCTGGTTCACTTGGCTTCTTTTAACAACAGATGTTATTACAACAACTCTGCCTACCTCCCTGCTCCTTGTCAGCACATCTGATGGTGCAACCCAAGAGTCTGCGGCTGTAACTCTGCCTGCAGAGCCTGGCTGCTGCCCCAGCCCTGTGGCCACCCTTAACTCTCTCCCTAGGATCACCAATGCCTCCCACCTTCGGTGCCTGTAACTAGCTTGTGCTTGTGAGACACTGGTTGCAGAGAGGCTTTGGTTAAAGGAGACAGAGAAAAGGTGTGAGGGAACCCAGAGGAAGGTGAGCTCCTGCTGTCAGAGGAGGAGGCGGTGAGGATGGCCAGCAACTCCAGTGCACTGCCCCGGGTGACTTTCCAGACGCCAGAGAAACCTGGGGAGGAATCATCACACAGGAAACTGGGCAAGCTGACCATAAAGTACAACCGCAAAGACCTACAGCGCTGGCTAGACCTGGAGGAATGGATCAACACTCAGCTGCAGGAGCTGTACCAATGCCGGGTGAGTAGCTGGGGCACATGATCCACTTGCTTGTCAGGTGAATGGATCTAGAGGCCTGCGTGCTGGCACAGAGGTTTGCTTGCTCTGCTTCTCTGGAAATAGTTCCTTGTCTTCAACTTCCAGCAGGTATCTCCATGCCCCCTCTGCAGCACTCTGACTGGTGTGTCGGCAGGCAGGGAAGCTTGCACTGATGCAATCCAACTGGCTTTGAACTGCCTGGGGTTGCACCCTCTGAGGGGGTGTAGCTATTGCTCAGCATGAGTAGCACAACCTAGAGAGATGTATAAACCCAGGATGATTCTTGTTGCTGAACTCCATGTGGTGAGTGGCTTTGCAATGAGCAGTATCCAAGCTAGCTGGGTTAGAGTGATCAGGGTATCCCTGTTCCTTTTTGACACAACAGTGAGGCTCTACCTGCTGTTTGAATAAGACACTTTGGAATGTGCTGTGTCTGTAACTGCAGAGTCTGGACACACTACTGGCAAGAGGGAAGATTGGGAAAAAAACCCTCTTTGTTCAAATGTAAAGATCTTATGCCTCCATTTTCACCAATCCCCAGAGCTGTCTCCCTTACCTGAGCTTCCCTTTGCACCAGGAATAGTCCCTCCCAAATTCTTCCTGCCTGCCTGAGAGCTGTCTCAGTAGGAAAGATCCAGGAGTGCCTATAGCACCTGAATGGTACAGGTTTTTACTTCAGCTGTTACATTTTTTTGCTGTGTTAGTGACATTCAAGTTCCAGCACTGTCTGGATATATTGAAATTTTAACCCTGTACTATCACTTCTATTCATATATTGTCCTTAGATGCATGACACATGCTGGGTGCTTTCAGGAGCAATAGTGTTCTTCTGTGTTTGAGATAATACTTTGGAGTGAGGTACAGTAAAAGATGAAAGGCTTTCCCCCATTGTACATCGTGATTTTAAACACATTTAAATAGCTTGATTAAGGGTTTTGCTTTTTTCTCTAGGGCAGTGGCTGATGCAGTAAGAGAACACAGCTTTCTTGACTCACAGAGAATCTCCATCTTCAACAGATGACACAGATGGGTTTAACAAATTGTGTAAAACCACTTATTTATGTCCTGGATGGGGACGGACTAAATGAACTCCAGGCCCTTTCTGTTCCTGTATTCTGTATTTGCACCCCAGTGCAGTGTTAAGCACACTTTTGAGATACAAGGAAATAAGAGCTGATGATTGTTTAGTCTTCCACTCTGAGCATCAGCAGTTTCAAATTGCAACCATCAGTGAAATGGACATGTTAGAACAGGGCACTAATGGTGGGTGCTACTTGCCATGATGGTACAGAGAAATTTTTGTCTGCCCAGGCTGATTTTCTGGGCCTGAGAGCTACAGAATGATGTCACTTTCACAGCTGAAGACTCAGACTTCAGGAACTGCTTCTAAGTCTGTCCTTGATATTGTTGTTGCTGTTGTTTTTATTATTATAAACACTATTGTAATAATTTTCTGTGTGACTGTTTCATATTTGATATTTGTGTGGCAATGTGCCAGATTCTCATGCCATGTTGGGAGATAAAAATAGTTAATTTCTGTTTTAATTTATGCCTTATGCAAAGAACAGGCAGAAAACAAATATGGAGAAAAAGGTCCTTCCTTCTGCTGCAAAAGCATGGCTCCTCTGAAAATAAGTATATTACTGCTTCTGTTCTGTTAACTGTTTGAGATTTCCCAAACATAGCTCGCTCCATAAAAAAGGCTAATCTCTTCAAGTTAGCTGTGAATTTCTAGTTGTTTTCTATAGCTTATTAAAATGGTAGTAATATATTCTCAGCTGTATCTTAGGCCTCTGGATAATGCACTATGAAACATTATACAGTGCACATGGGAGCAGAAGTTATCAGCAGACCCAGTCAGACAGGCAAAATTCAGTGTGTCTGAAAAGTGCTAGCGTGGTAGTCCTGGAGAGTGAAGGGTGTTCAAAAGAGTGGCAGTGACAATATTGCTTCCCAACCATGCCTGCACTGGCATTTAAGGGACTGTCCCTGGAGTTGGTAGCTCAATTCTGAGTCCTTTTCCTGACTGTTGAGGTTTGCTAGAGATAAGCAAGGAGAATGGCTGCTGCTTTGAGTAACAGAACATCTTGCGCATTGGAGAATTACTGCAGTTTTAAAGAGTTACATTTTTGTCACTGTTTTTTCAGAGACAGACAAGAAGCACTTGGTATGACCAGTAACATGACCCAAGATGGGGTTCTCCATGTGCTACTCTTACTTGCAGAAGTGTACAGAGATAGACCTTTACACTTGCAAAGGTGTCAGAAAAACAAGTCAGTTCATGTTATCACTTCTGTTTTCCAGAGAATTAAGAGCTGTTTACTGTCATCAGAGTAGCTGCCCAAAGGAGATTCTTTTTCCCTACTGCAAAATCCCAGCAGGCACAAGTGAGAAACCCAGCCATGTCCTCATAGGAACAGATTGCCAGTGGATTGCCCTTGCTAGCATCTCTTCAGCACAACAGATTTTCCTGCTTCCTGATGTGTTCAGGCCAGCATAAGAGATTTGCTACAAGAACTACATAACATAATGCTGTGCCAGGTCAGAGACTGCTAACAGGATCTCTTCAAATACATACATGTGCCACAGTAAATTACTTGTAATCACAGAGATGTCCAGCAGGTCATCCTGCTCTCTTCTGTGCATTGTGACAAGACTATTTAGTTGCTTCTTTGGGCTTCCTTGTATCCATCAACGTCCATTACAATTGTCTCTTTGTTACCTCTTACTTTGCTCCACCTGCCCTTGGCAGTGCAAAGTTACTGGGTATCTTCCAGAGACTGAAAATGACAGCAAGGTTAGCTCAAACATTGTCCCCTGATACAGGGGATATTTACTGTCATGAGGCTTTCTAGCAACAAAACACAAGACTCTGTGATTTTCAAGATGATTCCTTGCATATGGAATCCAGAAGAGCATCCACACCAGAACTAAAAACCACAAGGATTTCCTACCCTATCTCACCCTCCCAGCCTACTTAGTTTCTTAACTAGAGACAAAGTCAGACTGGATCAACACCTGTTTTCTTAAAAGGCACGTGAAAACTATTACTTTTAAGAAGATTACTGTGTGGGTCACAGCACAATATATTTAACTCTGGTTTATTATTTATTCTTAAGTCAGCTGTGTATCAAAGCTAAACAAGGGCTTTCTACTTCCTCTCTGGCTTGGTATCAGTGATTGCTCAGGAAAAGTTTCTTTTTTTCCTGTAAGTATTGCCTTTAATGTTTAATGTTTTACATACACATCCATAAATGCCACAACCTGGCAATCAGGAATTGTGCTGTTCACCCAGTATCCTTATCCTACTGATTACTATGCCAAAATATCACTAGTGTTGTGTTGTGAAAGATTCATTTTGCAAATACACTGGAAAAACACAGGGTGCTTTCCTCGCAGAGATTTGTGACGCTAAAATGTGTCTGTGATCAAGTGTACAAATGTTCCCAACTAACACCCCTATGCAGTACAAGATTATTACTCCAGTCACCAAAACTTGGGGTCCCTCTTACATTAAAGGAAACTATTATATCCCTCTCATATCTATTAGAGAAAACTGGCAAAATATTGTTAGGTCTTTCAATGCATAATTTTCTCTCTCACTGCAAGAAGCCTTAGTGTAAATACAAAGTAGGTGAGTGCAATTAGCATAAAACCCTAAAATCTCCTTCTATTATTTATGCCTCTCTAAGATTAAGCCTGTTGGAGTTCTGTTTGGTGAACTCTTCATAGAGAAAGGTTGTCACAGGCTGGTATACATAGCACTGCAGTGTGATATCCTTGAAAGGGTATTCCAATGATGGGTAATGATCCCTGAGCAGCGTAGTGGTTGGAAAAGATGAAGAATGTGTACCTCAGGATGTGTGGCTGTAGCAGACACTACAAAGGGGCTGGAATCCATGCCCTCATTACATGAACCTCCCTTTTTTGAGATTATTTATATCTTGACCTCAACTTTGCAGCATAGTTTTATTTTAACTTAGCTGCTTAGTTCTTTAAAGATGGCCTCTAGAGTTCTTAGAAGTTTGAAGGTTAATTAACTCTGGTGGTTTCTTTCCTTCTTAGCTAAGGGAAGAAACAGAGGCAGCAGCTCCTGAACCACAAATTGATCTTGAAGATCTCCTGGAGGTCCCTAATGAAGAACAGAAATTAAAACTACAGGTCTGATTTTAAGTTAGTGAAGTTTTCTTCATAAAGGCTAGTGGCATGTGGGGTAGAGAATAGGTGTTTGTAGTGTTGCATGATGCTTTCTTGTGCCTTCCTTTTTGTAGGGAGGAGAGAATTAGATCAACTCATAAAATACTAAAATGATGACTTGTTTTTTTAGGAAATCCTCCATGAGTGCTCCAGCCCCACAGAGGTGAGTGTGAAGCACCATATAAATTTACATGATACATGTTAGACTATTCTGTTACAGTGTCTTTGCTACTGCTTGGCTGAGTAGCCAAGACACTACCATGCTGCAGATTTGTTTAATCATAATGGGAGGTGTTTGCCACTTTATTCTGTGATTGTAAAATTACATATGAATGCACATGAATGAGCTGAAGGCAGAGCACTAGAGCAAATAAGGAATTATGCTTTACAATCAGAGGAAGGTCTTTCCATGTTTCAGACATCCTAAGCTGATCAGTCTGAACTGCTATTTGATCCTCAGTGTAGAAAAGCCATAGACAGTGTCATAGCTCACATAACCATTTTTTACACTGTTAACTGAATGTATTCTTAGCTTAAAACACTCTAGGGTTATGAGTGACAAGAATGTAGAATGGACTGGGCAGATAACTGCTGAGCAGTGGCCACGTAGGTTAGTTTTACATATGGATTTTTTCCCCCACATAACTTTGCAAGTTTTTACTTTGAAATAGACAATTGTCCAGACAATCAGAGGCAATACTGTGTGTACGCACCACACAGGGATTCCCTTTGCTGCACTGCAATCCTCTGCAAAATGTGGTCCCCATCACTGCTTCAGCCACATGCACTGCATGTGAACATTCTGCTTGCACATCATCCTTCAGACTCCATGTGTTGTCAAGCCGATGTGGCTGTGCAGTGATGAACATACAGAAAATGAGATTAATGCATGATTGAAATTCAATCACTGAATCAATATTAGTATCACTGAAATTAAACTGGGCTGTAGGAATCATCACAGATACTCTCTTAGCAAGGGTTACAGCAAAGCTGGCAATATGAAATAGTTTTCAGAGTGTCTGAATGTCAGATCTGAGGCAAGAATCTCAAGGGGTAACTGAAGAGCGTTTGCTCTGCTAAGTCAAAAGCTATGAAAGTGTCATGTGGGCAGCACAGCACCTGCTGAATACAGATACTGCTCTCCTGTTGGCAAAAACACATACTTTCACCCTGGGGATCTTGAATCCAGTCCCCTTGAAAGATCACAGCAGCTTAACTGCAGAAGGCAGACAAGAAACTGAAAGGACTGACTGAAAAGAAAGGTATGATGCTAGGAATTTACTTCCAGAGCATGTTGTAGCAACCTCTGATCACACAAGTGAGGACGCTGGGCTTCCACACAGCACAAATGGAAACAAGCTGCAATATTTCCAGTGACCTTGCCTAATTACAAGTACATGTAGCGATGTCTTTGGGTAAGAAAGGCTGCACACCTCTTTATGGGGATGTTACTTGCCATGCAGAGGGTAAAGTTTGCACTAGTTACATTGCCTTCTGCTTGGAATAACCAGATAGGCCAGTTTAGTTCATAGTCCTTGGCTGTGTCAGCGAAGTAGTCAGTGATTGTCTCCATTAACTGCTCATCTATCTGCTCTGCCTGTCCTCAACCCCTGCTCAACATTATCATTAGTCCTACATGTTTTGCTCCACCTCTTCTCTGCCAGCCACTTCCTTGTAGAACTGGCACAGCTCCAGGATGGTTTGCAATTCACAACATGGAGCTCTACTGGTTCAACAAGAGGGACAGCTTGCTTTGCCCTAGATTGGGAGGGCAGCAGAAGTGGGCAGGAGGTTATGGTGGCAACAGGAAGCAGTGGAACCTAAAAGAGAACAACAGCATCCTAAGGTTATCTCACAGTGGGAAAAGGAGGTATCTGGGATACAGAGGGTCAGGCTAGCTCCTGAGAAGAAAGTAAACATGGCTGCTCCAAACTGAGACAGGGGAAGGGGAGGAGCTTTTAGACCCTTCTCATCCATCACAAGGTCATCTCTCCTAAGCCAAAAGATAGGTTTGCTCAATATGTGTAAAAATTTTGTTTTCTGCTCAATGCAAGGGTGAATGTGGGAATGATGGAAACACCTTAGTAATCTGTGAGCTGGTGAGTGCTGGCATTAATACGACATCCTTCTTCAACCAATTCTTCTTGTAGGACTTCATTACGGAATTGCTTAGTCGATTGAGAGGTCTCCGAAGAGTCACCAATCCTCAGAAGAAATGACCTTGCTCACATGGAAAACCCAGCTCTGGTTACAAGGAAACATGTATCTTCCTGACAAAAACCAGGATCAGCAACAGAACTTTTGAATATATTTAGGACTCATTATTATTGAGAAACAGCACCAAGTTTGTGAACTTTGTACCAGTGGTTTGAAGTCTCCACTCCTTCTAGATCTACACACACAGCAGGGAGCTAGATTGTACATTTTCCTGATTCTTAAAGAGTGTGTTAAGCTGAGGAACAGGACAAGACATCCTTCCTTCAGATTCTTCTAGGAATTTCCATGCTGGCCAAGGAGCACTGAATACATTTCTCGGGAGCTCATCGAGACTTCTTTTTTTTGTCCACTGCAAGGAAAACAAGGCATTGGTTATCACTCATTCATCAACATGGAAAATCAGCCACTGTTAAGCTGCACCTCATTTCAGTCTGGCTTGAACCCAACTGTGATCTCCTGCCTGTTACTGCTGTACCTGACTCTACAGCATTGCACATACTTCGTAAGTCTTAATAAGCCTCTGTTTTTTATGAAGGTTGGACAGAAAATATACAATAGTTTGGGTGCACCTGGCCTACTTAAGGGGAAGTTTGTGAAACAGCTGCTAAGGCTAATGGCTATTTTTTTTCCTTTTTGTGGAATTTAAACCTTAAAACTTAGAAGCCTTTTCTAAAGGAACAAGGTCTGGGATTGATTTTTCTCTTAGTTTAAAAAGAAGTTGGAAAAATACTTATTTTATATTAAAACAGAGAAAAACACCCATGCACTGCTTGATTTTGCTCTCTCTCTAGATTCTAAAGAAAAACTGAAGTAATAAAATACCTGCTCCCAACTTCCCTTCAGGGAGCATCTCGGACTGAGTCTTTTGCAGACAGGTAGGTCTCAAAAATGAGCAGTGAAGTAGGACACAGTACCTTGCTGCACAAATTCTTCTGGCTACAACTAATATTTGCCTGGAAAAATACAGAGGAAACTACATCCAGCCTCTCAGCAAGTCAGTAACTTGACACATGTGACTAGGAAATAAGAGCAAATGGAGGCTGATTGCTTAGGCAGAGCGCTCTCACATTATGCCCTGTCCCTACATTGATACCTGCCAGGCAAACACAAGAGATGAGTCTGAGTCACATCCAGAGGAGCTCCTACAGTGCAGAACATTCAAGGCCAGCTTTTGAGTACACCTTTTGTCTGTTTGGTGAGCCAGGGGCAGAAGGGATCAACTATGGAACCAGAGGGACATGCAGGTTAGCTAACAAAAACAAACAAGGATTCTTGGGCTGGACTGGTAATATCTTAAATGCGTTAGTCTTTCCATCTTTATCAGTAGCAGAGTGATGACTGTTATCTTGTTCTTCCCTCCTATTTTCCAGCTGCCAGTGAACAAACTCTAGGTTGTGTCCTCTGAGAGGACAAAATCCAAGCTGCAGTAACAACTTTGATGTAAGGGCCTGCTTCCTTTTACATGCTTTTCTTGTATCTGGCTGGAACCTGGCCAGCCATGGTCCTCATGTCTTGTTCTAAGGCTGCTCCAAGATGTTCTAAACCTCACTCACTAGGCTGGAGAAATGGTCTTTCTTTATCAGGTCCGATATATATCTTTGGTAGCCCTGGGAACATGCCAATTTTGGCTTAATAAGGGGTTAGTGGGACATGCCTACCCTCATGAAATCTCAACTTAATCAATAAAATAACAACAAAAACTTAAATCCAGACCTGCAATGGTTGCAGATCTGGCTTATGGATGACACCTGCTAAGACTCGTGTAACACACCCCTTGAGAAAGGAGAGCAGCATATTGACAAAAAGCTCTGAGCACTGGTAAAAAACGACTAGGATCAAACAGAAGTTCAGGTGGAAGAGCTAAGTGGACAGGACATGAGGAAAGTGTCCTAAACTAGAGATGCAATTAGCTACAGTACAGCAGTATAGGAGTTCAGATTACTTACATACCTCACTAACAGGCTTTGTTTTATTCTGCTGAGTTGCAACAGCACAAAGACATGACATGCCTCTCCTCTGGCCCAAGAGAAATAGTTTCTTCCCCCTGGGAACTGTTCTGTATTTCCTCAATATGGAGCGATGCAAAAAGAATTTTTGTCTGTGCTTTAAGGTCTTGTTAGAATCAAAGACAAAGCAGGTTCTGAAAACTCTGGTTGACCAAAGTTGTCTTCATGCTTATTCTGCAAGTAGCAGGAAAGGAGTAAGGTGCAGATCCTATAATGTGCACTTGGTTTTGATACATAAGGAATTCTGATACATAATGATACCTGAGCACACTGAGATCAGGGGAGTAAGGCAACATGTGGCCAGTGGTAGATGGTTTCTCAGCTCACTGGTGCAAAAGAAAAAGCAACATAATGCAATCAGAGTAACATCTGTTTTGTTTCATTCTTAAGCAGTAGTAAATCACACTTGGTTTGATTTACATTTTAGCTGCTCTCACACTAGACCACAAAGATAGATTAAAATCAATGCTTGAAAAAAAATTTTTTAACAAACATCTTCCAGTTAACTTTGCTGTTTCTCAGCACCACCACTAGTGTAAGTATGTAGATACTGTCTAAGAATGTTGCTTGAAAGGAACTTTGCTCTCTTGATTATACTAAGATAACCCAATGTATGAAAGTTCACGAGCTTTTCTAAATTGAAATAATGTTGGAGTGGAGCCCACATTTGATAATTCACATACAAACATTTTGAGAGGGAAAGACAATCCCTCATGACTTACTACAAAGACAAGAGCAAACAAGTTGAATCTCTTTCTGGAAGATGCCAAGCTGTCTTCTGTCATTGAACACCAATGCCTGTCAGGAATTGACTGTTACCAGAATCTTTGTTTACCAGCACCTTTTCAAAGACAAGGACAGGGAGTAAGCAACACAGCTAACAGTGCACTGCCCACTTAAAGGTCATGCAGCATTCCTCTTTCACAACACAGATTCAGCTAGGTGTGCTTCCTGCAGACAGCCCATCTGGATACCCCTCTGCCCCTCCTACATGGAGTTTACTGAGGCAACAGCTACAGTGGGAATGGCTTTTCAGGGGAAAGTGATTGGGCTACTACTAAAATGCCCCATTACATGCAGAAAGTGCAGCAGCCACAAAAATGTCCATTAGTGGTGCAGGGAAAGCAGAAGCTTGCATCTATATGACTTGAAGAGAGTCTTCCATGTATGACTAAGTTCTATTTCAGGTAATGGGTTGGGTGCATTTCTGGATTCCTTGGGATGGCCCCACAGAAACCAATCTGGGAATCTAAATAAACTGCTTCCGGCTGCAACCTGCTCCATTACTACTGATGTGAACAGGGCAGGGCTTACAAGACAGAGGCTGCCTAACTGCAAGGGAGCTCAAAGTTTTGTTGTGGCTGATGAAGCATTCAAAAGTGTTGCAAGTATCATACCAGCTCACACTAAGATATTGAAAAACCCAGCAGCTGTAAATCAAGAAACAAAATTACTACTAACTGCTTGGAGAAGACACAGGCTGAAGCTCAACGCAGTGGATCAATTTAGGAGAGAAATAAGAGCAGATAGTTGCACCTTCCCCTGTATATGTAAAACATGAAGGCTTTAACCTCAGATAGAACTGGGCTGTCTTACTATCAGACTAAATATCCATGTCAAATAGCAATGAAAAAGTGTCACTCCTATGATAACATAACCAAGGAACACCATTTTGCTTTGATTTTTAAGACTGCAAGCTCCTCAGGACTTATTTAAATAACTTGCTTAAATTTTGTGTATCACAGGGTTAATTGTGAGCCCTTGCATCAGAACAACTCAAGTAGTTTTCTCATCTACCTGTCTCAAGGAGACAGGCACTGGTGAAGCAAGGGCTGCCAGGAGAAAGAAGATCCTCCACAGAAGTCAGGTTTTGCCACCCCTACCTAAGAAAAGGTTTTGATGGCACTGTTGGATACGCTTGCCATTTTTAGTGTGTTAACCTAAAGTATTACTATTCTACATTATTTGAATCAGGTTTTTGTTGAAGAGTCTGATCCAGCAACACATTAGCAGAAATCCACCTTCAACGGTGGTTTAATTCATTTGCTGTCCTCTGACCAGGGTGCAGGTAAACACTGTTTCATCACTTCACCTTGGAGGCACTGACCTTAAGCACGGGGGCAAGGCAGACAGCTGGGAGTGGCAGTGGCAAACCAGACAGGCAAGATTCATTGGAAATTCCCTGTCAAGGGCAAATCCTTTATTTTGTTGCAATTGGAATTTGTCAGCCTTAGAGAGCTCTCTCAGAAATCACATTATTTGGCAAGAACTCATCCTGGTGGAATAATAGAGCATGTTTACAGCCAATTTACTTGGGTATTTGAAGCAATTCTGGGTGTTCTGGGCACTGGGAAATGCCACTTGCATCTGGATTGTCTCCCAGGAGGGATATGGACATATGCAACTGAGCTTCTCTCATAACCAGATGAAGAGCATCACACCGGTAACATCTTTATCCTACCAGGGGATCAAATAATAAACAAAGTCAAATCCTGCTTTCAGAGTAATACACAACTCTTTCAGACTAACATGTTGCTCTTACAGATGACATGACCTTGGCACAGCCACTGCAGGCCACAACACTGTATCAGTAGCAGATTACCTATTCAAAGGATCCTTCCTTTCATGTCAGTGAGCAACACTGCCCTGTATCTTTTCCAGATGTGCCACAGAAACATTTTTGATGACTTCACTATTCTTCATTTCTTTCCCTAGGCTGCTTGATACTAGGACTAACATACCGTTATATGAAAGCAACACGTTGTTAAGGACTATCAGGCATTTTCAGAAGAGACTTTAACCACAGGCCTCTGTAAATAACTTTTATTATGCTTTGCAAGTTCCCATCACACATGTGACCACAATGCAGACATTTTTCTTGGTGCAAAGTGCTTTACTGCCCGTTGAACCAGTGTATAAGGTGTTAGTAAAAGCAGGAAGTTATTTATCAGCCAGTCAGTACTGCCTTAAACACACATCTTTCCTGCTACATTGTTTTACCATCTGTATTTATGGACTTGTAGCCACCTCCTCATATCAAGTCCTCATTTATCCCCAAGCATGCACAGCAAACCCTGCACTTCTCAGGTGTATCTGTGAAGACCAAGTCACACGCCTTCCAAGCCTCTCTCAAATTACAGCACATCCTTTAACTGTCCAAAAATCACCCGTTTTGGCTGCAAATCCACTTAGATTCTTCCCATCTGGCCGGCTCCTCTGTTTTCCCATTCTTCAGCTCCTTTTCTGCCCATAAGTGGGGTCACTTCTGTTTGCAGGGAAGATGATAGCGGGAGGTGTGGTGGTCCTTCAGGTCAAACTCCTCATGGCCTTCCCTAAGAAGCAAATACAAAGTGCACTCAGAAGTAAATACCCAGGCCAGGAACTCACCCTTAGCCACTGCACAAGATATCTCCCAGCAGCCCTTAACCAGAAACTCATCCCAAGGATTGGCTGTGAGGACCTGACTGGCAGCCATGTGGACTAACTACTTAAGATATTTGCTTGCAATAGAAATTTCTGAGGTGCATTATGGGAAAGTTTGTTCATCCTTGTCAGCTGGATTTGAAAATGACAACAGGTCCTTCTGTTTCTTTCCCTCTTGAAGAGATTCATGTAATTCATGGCTCATTTTCAGCACTGTGTCTGTGATTCCAGGGACATTAGCACCTGTGACAACAGACAAAATGACAGTCCCCTCCAGAAAACTCTGGAAAAATACTGAAAATTATGCAGTGTATTGGCAGTTGTCTTAACCATGCTCAGGAGCAGGCAGTGTTGAGTAAGACACAAGCCTAGATCCGCAGTGTGTGGATGATACACTCACCTGCCAGACTGTTAAATCTGCTTTTACTGATGTTTGCTGTCAGATACTTTTGTTCATATGCTTTGTTTTTAATAATCAAACACTGCCAGTCATATGTTTTCTGAATATTTTCATATGGATTTCCCCCACCGCATTTGCATTTCCCTGCAAATACATATGCAGGAAATGAGAGAATACGCACAAAAAGCATCTCTTATTATTCCAACCACATTTTGAGCAACCTGCTGTCACTGATCTGAGAACCCAGACAACTACCCAATACTTCTGAGGCATGAGAAGTCACACAACCTGTTAGAAATAACTTTGTATTCAAATGAATTAACCCTCCAAATCTGAGACATGAAAATTTTGTCAAAAATCAATCTACACATGTTTAAGAACAAAGACTACAGCTGCTGCATGGCCTGACTGGTGAAAAAAGGCTCACACATACACATTTCAATGAAGAATTTTTTAATATGGTTTAGGATTACAAAGTCTCAACCTAAGAAAACCCTCAGGAATTCATATTATCTGATCTCCCCCTTTAAGGGAATCCAGCCTAGGTCATCCATCAATGGCATTAACAAGCCATAGGAGTCACTGAACAATGGTCTCATTTATCCCATCCCACGTAATGCAGCATATCAGCTGCTCCAGAGAACACTCAGACAATGTGCTGAAACATGCACTGAAGCATTTCTGCCTAGGACCAGTTTAGTCCCTGAAGCCTGAGACAAATACTGATCTCACAAAGTATTTCTCTAACAACCAGCATTCAGCTCAAATCTGGATTCCTCAAATCTTGCCTCCTACTGCCTGTTTTTCTGCCTAATGAGAAAAACATCCAAAGGGGGCCAAGCTTACCTTTGACCCACTTCTCAGACCCAGAGGAATTGCAAGACTCACCAAAAACAGCGCTGACAGTAGAGGTCCCCGTCACAGCCATGGCAGCGCAAAGTGGCATCTTCGTTGCAGATGCAGCACCAGGGTAACTCATCCTCATCGCTATCATCTGCCCTTGCAAGAGCTGTGGTGGCTGGAATGTGGCTCTAATTCGCATAGAAAACAAGAGACAGAGAGTTCAAACCCCAGCACAGACAATAAAGGACCTTAACTGTAACGCATTTTGGCCACAGTGACCTGTTCCATAGTACACAGTTTCCTCTCTGTCGATCCTAAGTCTGTGAGACGAACTTACCCAGAGTGCAGGGACAGGCTACATATGCATCTAGTTGTTAAATAAAAACCCAAGGTACTTTCTAGAATTTGGGTTTAAATCTACGTTGCTTGGAATGTAAACAGGTTTTCAGCCTCATTTATTGTCTGCATTGACATACACCCGCATGGCGTGTGCTGTGTTAAGGGGATAAAGCTCAGATATTCTGGCAGGCACCACAACGATATCATGTGACAGACAATTCCTGCTGCAGAAGCAAGAGATCAAACAGTTTTGCTGAAAGGGGCTATGTGGGAAGGGAAAGGAATGTGGAGGTGGGGACATTGTTTTCTCCCTTTTGTGGGAAGAAAACTGTGGGACAAAGGAAGTGCTTTGCCAAAAGGTCCCTACTATTCATTCATACCTGAGGCTGGGACAAAAAGATCTTCTGAAATCATAATCTAAATATATCCATACAGCCAACTATGGCCTCCTTCTCCCTTACAGAGAACTCTTGTGGAACTGAAAACACACTGAGGCATAGTGCCTGGACACTGGCAAAGGCAGCTTCCTGACACATTCTTTTCCTAACACTGTCTTTTGCATCAGCAATCCCAGAAATGCAAGGTGTCATACCTGAGATGGATGTTTTTGATAATGTTTACAATTATATAATTTCTTCCACTGGGAGCAGGCCTGACAGGTGCCTGTGAGTCACAGGTGCATTTAATTCTTGTAATACACATTAGAGATTATGTATATATTTTCACGGTAGGCCAGAATCCACTCTGAGCATAGGGTATCCTGCTACTAATTCCTTCCTCTGACATAATATGAGAACACGAACAGTAGAATACTACCTAGAGTTCTATCCTGCACATGCTGAAAGCACTGGTAAACCTCCCATTTACTCTGCTTCAGATTGTATGGTACTAGACCATGGCCTTGTTGATCTTATTATACATATATATACATGTATAATTCTCTAATATCCATATTGTGAGGTGTCTACCAACTTCTCTTGGTTTACACGACTCTGTAACATTCAAGACAAAGCCAGCCTGAAAAGAATTGTATTCCAGGGAACAATTCCTTTTATAAGTACAAGGATGATTCACAGCTGAGCTCAGAGCTGGTCAGCCTTGCAGAAGCTGCTTGGCTTGTTAGCTCTGGAGAAACTGGTTGGTTAATTTTTTTTTTCTGCATCAAGCCTAGGATACAACAAACTTTTGCTGCAGAACTGTACACTCCTGTCATCCTGGAACATTCCAGACAACAGTTCAAGAGAACCTGATCATTTCACTGACCTTTTGCTTTGCTGGCTTACACAGGTTCTGTTGTGAGGGTCCTGGTTGGGTGGTCTGATCTGGGGGAATGTTGAATCCACTTGCTTCATCCAGGGCTGCTTCCTCTGTGAGCTGGTAACAACACAAAGCAAGAAGTCTCTTGTTTCAAACACAGCTGTGAGCCTCATTCTAGGCCCTAAACCTCCTGCACTTGATTCTGTCATGCAGTAACAGGAGATGACAAGTCTGAATGCAGCTGGTGTTACCCAGACAGATGTAAGCTCGCTCTGCACTCGGAACACTGTGTGTCCATTGTGGACAGTCTGCAGCAGCAGGGGCCTGCAGCTCACACACTCTGCTTTGCAGTGCAGCTAGCAGGCCCTCAGCATCATGCTAATCACACACATCTTACATATCAGACAAACCTAAGCTCAGGTCTGCCTGCAAGACAATTCAGAGACATTTTAGGGAGAAATGTAGGCATAAGCTGAGCTACACAGCACACATCTCATCATCCATGTTCTAACTGGCTGGAGGAAAACGCAGAACAAGAAGAGAGGAAGTACCAGCAAAGTGTGGTTATACAAGAGACACATGCAGACCACAAGAGACACTAAGCACGAATGAGAAAGACAATGTGACAGACTAGAAGTATTGTTTTCAATTGCCTGTCAAATAGTTGAATTGCCCATGGGAGCTAGTATTGGAAAAGCACTAGGAAAGTAAGGAAGGAAACTCTTCTCAGGAACAGAAACACAGCCTTTGTATGCTCACCAGGTAACACACACAAAAGACATAACCAACAAGAAGAAAAACAAGGCCACAGCTGCCACTTCTGACCTGTTTCAGCACTCGGCGAATGGCCTCCTCCTCAGCCACTTCCTCATCACTGTCAGGGAGCTTATAGGTTTCCAGTGTAACTGTAGGAGTAGGAAATGTGAGACTGTAACTCACACCTGCCTCAAGCCTTGTGCACACTAATGTACCACAGACAATTGTTTGTGGTGTGAGCTGGCTGTGGCATTCTGGCTCTGACCTTTTAAGGTGCAGGTTCCTCATAAAGGACGTTACTGTTTATTTTTAATACTTGGAAGAGAGATGGAAAAGATCCCCACCAAAACTAGAGTTTTGCTTTTAAAAGTTTTGTTAATCTCACCAGAGCATGCTGGAATTATCCCAAAGAAGGATGCAAGACAAAGCAGTCTGACCTTACAGCTCCAGCCTTTACCCTCAACTTAGATCTTTTATATTGATTTCATGACGAACCAACCTGTACCACTTTGCAGGACCAAAGAACCAAATCTTAGTCTGTTTCTTGCAGAACAGAAGAATTAAATGGATAAACACTAATAAAGAATTTACTCTGTCATAGCAGCTCCATTCCTCTCTTGGCACTGTATTTTCATCTGCTACCCACCTTTCTCTGGGTCCTCGCCTTTGAGTGCTGCTAGTCTCTTGGCAACCTGTAGGATCTTTTCCTGCCTAGTGTTCTCTTCCCACAGCTCAGCAGCAGCTTCTGCCAGAAGTTTATTCTTCTCTTCCTCTAGCTGTTTTAGGTCCAGATTTGCAGGGCAAACACAATCTTCACTTCCCCGATTGAGATCATTCAAACTGTGGCTACTAACAGCTGCAGACAGACACACAGAACACACTGCTGACTCAGCAGCAATGTTCCTTGGGCACAGAAAACATGACAGATAATGCTATGAGAGCAGCTTGCTGCTCTCCATGAATCTGGATAACGAGAGGGAAAGGCATGCCAGTAGGATCTTCACTGTACATGAAGAGAAGAAAATGAGCTGATCTGTGGCCTACAGTGAGTTTACAGAGAAAGCAATGCAGCCAGCAAGATAATGGTATGCCAGATTCTGATGCTGATGTTTTGTAACAGTGCACAGGTGCATTAAGAGTAGCAACAGCTCCTCCTCAGGGAGGAGTCACTTTAGAGAAACAGAGAATCTGAATAATACAACCCTGACAAGAAGGAACTGTCTCCAAGCAAAGACGCCGAGACCCAGCATGGAGAGATGACCCACCAAGAGATGGCTGCTCTTGGTCACTGCAAGGGATTTTAAGGGGAAGATATGGACAAACTGGACACTCAGCTCACCTGTAAGTTACATAGGGAGGCACAAACTCCCTTCTCAGCATAGCACATACATTATTAGACATAAGCAGGTCTTTAGAAGCCAAAACAGATACCTTGAGTCTGAACTTTTGGTCTGTAATGCTCATCAATGGCAGCCTCCTCAGACAGTTGAGTTAACAGGTCATCTGTCTGCTGGACCAGACTTCGGGTGTCCGGGGGTTGGTGTACCTAAGAAACCAGGTGAGTGTGGGAAAATGCAAATGAGAGAAAGGCAGCATACTCAGTCAAAGGAGAATTATGGCAACCAAGATCACCCTAGATGGGAGCAGTATACAAAGATGCCTCCACTGACATTGAGAATCTCAGTTTACAGTTATGTGGTGTAAGATTTGTAAGGGCTTCATTTTCAGAGGTGCTCAATGTACACAGCTCTTAGAGCAGTCACCCAAACAAGGCAAAGGGGTGCTGAGTGTATAGAAACACATGCTGCTGGGTCCCAACTCCAGCTCCACCACCATCTCCAGTGTGAACAAAGTGCCATTCTCAACAGTGCCAGCCAGCAAGCCCCAAAGAGACCTATGATAACAGCTGGGCATACAGCTGAAAGAACCATAAGGAAATGGTATCTTGGGGGACAAGATCATTCCTATAGGCTTTCAAGGCATATATCCAACAAATTCCTCTGCAAACTCAGAAAAATCACGCTGGGCTTCCATTTCTGGGAAAATTAACAGGACTCTGCCCAGCTGATATGCAGTAAATAGATGTAATTAGAAGATAGGGCTGATAAGCCTCCAACACAAACAGCTCTGAAAAACTATAACCACTCATGTACATAAATGAGTTGAGAGTAAAAAACCTCAGCATCTATTGTTAAAAATAAACACAAACTACATCTAGCATAAAGGAACATGCTGCATTCAAATTGAAGCAGTGAACGAGTAAAGGCTGGTGATTTGCTTCTGGAGCAATGACACAATCAGGAAACAGATTTCTGAAGAAAACTACCTGGACACAAAAAAGCTGAAGAAGGAAGAATGGTTAGCATGCTGTGACACCAGTAACTGTGTCAGCTCAGAATAAACTGCTGACTAAAGAGCTGAGGGAGCTTACAGGTCTGGGAGCTTGGGAAGGAGGATCTCTACCCTGCAGGACAGCCAACCGGTCCTCCATTTCCTGTGTGGATGGAACAGGTCCTCGGCCATCCTCCTTCAGGGCTGCCAGCCTAGCTTCGATCTCAGCCTGAGTAGGGATGGACTCTGCAATTCACAATAACCCAAGGGAGGAGATTATTCTGTTATTGAAAATTAAAAGCTACAAGTTTTTTTTTCCTTAAAATTGTATTTCATTCTGGAATCAGACTCTGAACACCTGAGCAAAAACCTCGCCCAGCCCTGACGTGAATGAAGGGTCATACTGCAGTGACTCAGAGACTACCCTGATGCTAAGTGCTATCCCTTTCTTCCAAGTCCTTTCCTTCTTCACAGTTTATCTCCTAGCCATATGATTAGGAGATATGGGTGATGTCATTTGGAAATCAGCTGACTTGGGATTCTAGGGACAGGTAGAGAAATGAGTGTAATTTAGGCACTTCAGTTCAGTTGGTCCCACATCTCCTAATGCAATCCCAGCCTTATCAGACTGAAACTCTCCCCTGCCACATAACGGATGAGAGGCAATGGCTGCAAGTTATTCCAGGGGAGGTTTAGATTTGATATTAGGAAAAACTGCTTCACAGAAAGGGTTGTCAAGCACTGGAAAACGCTTCCCAGGGAAGTGGCTGAGTTACCATCCTCGGAGGTATTCAAAAGATGTGTAGATGTGGCACTTTGGGATATGGTTTACTGGTGGACTTGGCAGTGCTGGGTTAACGGTTGGACTCGATGATTCTATGATAACCAGGTAACCACTCTGAAGAGTGTTTTTTTTCTTTTAGAGACCACATGTAACATTTAAATTAGTTTATTCTCATGTAAGCACCTCAAAGCAGTCCCAGAAACTGACAGTTGTGGACTGGGATGAAAATTCTTTCTTTCTTTGTGAGACAAGGATGGTCAGAACACAGTCCCACAGAGACTGGAATGCTGTTGCCCAAGACAATGACTTACAGAAAACCTTCTTCAAAAAAGTTTGGCCAAAGACTTTCATTTAATTCTACTCCACGTGGGTTTGACACAGGTTTTTACCTCAAAAACGGAAAATGAGGAAGTGATTTTACAGGTAAGACACTGCTCCAAAACTGAGAAACCCAAGAACCAAAATGAAACTGGAACATTGGTCTAAAATCATTGTAGAAGTTGGCCATTGTGGCAGCAGACCTTAGATGCTCTGTCCTATTTAAAGCCTTCATCCTCGTAATATCACAGCCACTTAAAGCCGAGCACTTCCCTCTCCCCTCCAGGTTCCTTGTTTCCCAAATAGCAGTGTTACCATCCAAGGTATTTATGGTGTTCTCTAAAACTCACTTGGTTTCCTTTCCTCCCTGAGCCTCTCCAGTCTCTCTGCAATAGCTCTATCCTCTTTTGAGAGCCCCTGGTATCTGCAGCCTGCTCGACCTGGGGGTTTTGCAGTTGCCTTCTGTTGGTCTTTCAGCTGGTTTTGTTTAGCCTCAAAAGCTGCTACACGCCTGTGACAAGGATGGAAATAATACATGTCAATTAAGAACAGGGATTTTAACCCAGAGATAAGAAAACATCCTCTGTGAACCCAACAGGCTATCTAAAGCACTCTCTCCAATATCAGCACAATAAAGTACTCCTAAGAGTAAGGAAAACCTTAGCTCACAAGAACAACACATCTGGCAGCACTTCCCAGCAGACAAGCGACATTTCACCACAAGGCTCCTGTTTCCAAGCCAACTCTGATCAGCCACAGATGATTGCAGGCAGGTGGCTGTTCAGAAGTCTATTCAAAAGAGCAAACCTCCCACCCCTCCAAACAAACAAACAGCCCAAACAGCAAAACAAAAGCTCCATCCTTAATCTAACTCTGAACAAGCAAATACCCATACCACAAGCCCTACTTTTGTTAGTATCCATAGGGGAAGAGGAGGCCCTAAAAGGCTCATCTGCAGTAGAAAGAACTGCTTGGCAAGTGCAACTCACTTTTTGTAGTTTTCTGGTGGTGACCATTTCGCTGAACTGCTTTGGGATCCTTCTCTGAAAGACAAAAATTATTTCTCTGAACCCAAGATACTGACAAAACTGACAATCATCTAGTCTCTCATCTCAAGAGGAATCAGTAGGTGTTTCTTGACCTCTTGGTACAGCCCCTTTCATAACCTCATTAATACTGAGAGGAGTCAGCTTATGCAAGGGATTAAGACAATATAGCTGCCCAGGACAGAAGGAGACTTCATCTCTGTCCTTTGGGCCAGTTGTTTTGCATCTGGACAGAATGTGACTTAATACGGTCACCAGTGATCCAAAGGAGGTGGGGCTGAAATACCCTTGCCTCCCACAGCCTGCACCTCCCAGTTCAGAGCAGGTAGGGAGTACTTAGGTAAGACTCCCAGTGTAATTAGCTTCCATGCAGCAGGACACTCTGGAAGGAGCTGGGACATGCAACAAACACAGAATTATATAACATACAAGTAAAACAAAGTGTTACAAAAGTTATTATATAACATATTACAAATCACTTGAACCCTACATACCTAAAACATGTCTAATTCTTCTACTTTGCTGTGTTCAGGCTGAAGGACTAAACTAGACACTTATCTAAGTTAGTTAGCATATTTTATTCATTTTTAGAAATCACAGCTAAGGCCCATATAGTAATGACTGAATGCAACTTTGCTGGAATGCTTTCCAAAGTTCTAAGGCTTCAATTCTGAAAGCCATTTGCATGAAGAACAACAACACATGCAGCTTACAGAACTGCAGCCTGTGTGTATTACCTGCAGGACAGGATGCCATCCAGAGGGACCTGGACAAGCTCAAGAAGTGGGCCCTTGGGAATCTCATGAGGTTAAACAAGACAAAGTGCAAGGTGCTGCACTTGGGTTAGAGCAACTCCCGGTACCAACACAGGCTGGGGGATGAACAGATCGAGAGCAGCACTGCCAAAAAGGACTTGGGAGTGCTGTGAACAGGAGGCTGGATGTGACCCAGCAATGTGTGCTCATGGCCCAGAAAGCCAACTGTGTCCTGGGCTGTATCCAGAGCAGCATGGCCAGCAGGGCAAGAGAGGGGATTCTACCCATCTCTTCCTCTCTCATGGGACCCCACCAGCAGTGCTGCATTCAGCTCTGGGGTCCCCAGCTGAGGACAGACATGGACTTGTTGGAGTGTGTCCAGTGGAGGCCACCAAATTGATTAGAAGGATGAAGCACATCTCCTGTGAGGAAAGGCTGACAGAATTGGGATTATTCAGCCTGGAAAAGAGACAGCTCCAGGGTGACCTAACTGCAGCCTCCAGTACCTGAAGGAAACTTCCAGGAAAGATGGAGAAGGACTTTTTAAGAAGATCATGTAGTGACAGGACACAGGGGAATGGTTTTAAACTGAAAGACCACAGGTTTAGATTAGATACTATTAAAAAATTCTTTACTTGGAAAGTGGTGAAACACTGGAATAGGCTCCCCAGAGAAGCTGTGGATGCCCCATCCCTGGAAGTGTTCAAGGTCAGGTGGGATGGAGCTCTTAGCAACCTGGTCTAGTGGCAGGTGTCCCACCCACAGCACAGGGGCTGGAAATGGATGATTCTTAAGGTTCCTTCCAACCCAGACTCTTCTATGATTCTATAATCTACCTGCTATCCAGTCACAGAAGATTGTTTTTCTGCTGTAGCTCTCCAGTGCTGATATTAAAATTATGAGACAAAAACACCCAGAGGAAACGTCAAGACAGGCAGCCCTGTTTTCTTAATGGCTTTGAAGTTGTGAAGGGAAATCAGAACATTTCAAAACTGAAAAGACTGAATACTGTCCTTCCCTGTTTTCAGCAGCCCATGAAAAAGAAGACCTTCACTAATGAGGCTCTTCTCCTTTAGATACCTGCAGAGCCAGAAAATTCCCCCCTTGCTGGTGAAAATTCCTTGCTATAGGAGAAAAGTGAGGAAAAGGAACAAGAGAAATGCAAGAGAAAAAGGAGGACACAGATGAAATGAATTGACAGAGGAATTCTGGTATACACCTGTGTTCTTGTGTTGCTTGTTCAAGTGTATAATCCTGCTGCCACTGAATTACATGTTTTGTTTTCAACAGGAAGTCTACTGGTTATGTTTGCAAATAATTTTTAAAGTTTCCTTTTAAAAGCAAAAATTTTATAGATTTTAGGCTACAAAACTTTATGTCTTCAGGCCACACATAGCAGAGATCCCTCAACAAGAAGGATTTATGTCATCGTTTGCCCACAGAATTAACTTTGAACATCTTATCGTCAGGCTACTCATCTATCACATCTTGAGAAGACTGCCAGAACTGTTAAAGCAGTGTAGATTTCTGGACAAAAACACACTGTGGCTTAACCTCGGCCCATCTAGTTAAACTGTCCACAGGAATTCAGTGACCATCCATGAAGATTAAAACTGATGTTTCAAACTACTTTTTCAACCATAGAGAACAGGAACAAATCCTGCTTCCTATTTTAGGACTGCATAGCTCATACAACAACAAGTTCAGAGATGTCCTGTCTTGAAATTCTGGGGTACAGGCAGCAACCATGCACATATGGAAAGCAGAGCTCTTCTGCAGAAATCTGCAACACCACATGGAATGTAAACTGAAGGAAAAATGCAGCAAACTGTCTTTGGGTGAAGAAACACTCCTGTCTTACCCAGTTAGTTTTCCATAGCACTGCTTGCACACCTTCTGCTGAGTGTTCCCACAGCGGGGGACAACAGCACTGAAGCTCCGGCAGCCCGAGCAGAAGGAGCGTCCGCAGCTCTTGCAGCCACACTGCAGAGACAGGAGAGAGGGGCACCACAGGCCTTCACCATCTCGCCACCACACTGGTGCCGCTTGCGGGCACAGTGCCCGTGCCGAGGCACACACAAAATCATGCTGGGGTTAGGGTGATTTTTTGTGATAGAACTGTTTCACCAGCTGCTGCTGAAATGGAGACTCAAGAACCTTGGAGCACCAGCAGATGACTCCTGCTGGGAGCAGAGTCGCCTCTTCACCCCACAGTATAGCGAAGTGTGTGTGTGTGAATTGTCTGAGATCATGACAGAATCCTGGATTAGAGGGATGGCATTCAACGACTTTTTGGGTTTTTGGTCAGTAATTTCTCATATTTGAAGACAAATCGGAATTAGGCACCACGAGAGCTCAGTAAGCCAGGGCAACAACGCCAGGACGCTGGCCGGGAAGCGTGTCTCGGCGCCGGGCGAAGCAGTTCCCGGTTCCCTTCTCAGAGCCTCGCACGGCGGGGGAGGCACCCGCGGGACCGGCCCGTTCCTGACCCCCCGCAGCCGGACTTGCCTCTTTCTTGAAGACAGAGAACTTGGACGCACACCCATAGCACCGGCTATCCATGGCGCTACCGCCCCAGCCCGCCCTCAGGCACGGCGCTGCACCCCCGCTATCCCAAGCTCCATGGTCTCTCCGGTGCCGTGGCTGCCTCAGGCCCAAGGATCGGCGGCGAGCGGGGCTGTCACAAGCCGGGAGCCGGGGACACCACCCTCCCGTCCCCTCAACACAGAGCTTCTGGAGACGCACGGCCCTAAGGGAGTTGTAGTCCCTTGCGCCTCCCTTCCCGCCTTCAGACGCCAGGAGGCTCTCCGCAAATAAACTACACTACCCAGAGCTCCACACGATCCCGGTGCCTGGCCGGCTCGGCTACCATCGCCGCGCGATGCACTGTGGTACATGCAGTCTGGTGCTCCTGCCCGCCCCCGCCGGAGGCGCCATGGCCCAGAGGGCATTAGCTGGTTTTGGAGGTTAATGAAAAAAGAACGTGTATTCTCTAAGGCTGAGAGTGTTGCGCTCAAGCTACTCTGGGCTTTTTTTTTTTTTTTTTTTTTTTTTTTTTTTTTTTTTTTTTTTTTTTTTTTTTTTTTTTGTCCTAAACCTGTGGTGAGATCCTGGCTCAGAATAGCAAGAATCAGCTGAACAGCAAAATTCCAGTTATCCCCAGCCCATCCTTCTGCCTGTGTTGATCTGCCTGCCCTCAGGAGTTAAATGTCCTGCAGTGTTTGCAGAAAGAGTCACGGAGTGCAAATGAGTCATCCTGTTAACCGCGTGGGTTTGCAGGTACATTGTGCGTTCTTTCCAGTTTAATATATAACCCCACCTTGTAAAGATCTACACAATTACATTAGGAAACTGACTGATTTATTCAAGGAAGTAAAACTCATTAATATCAGAATAAAGCTAAATTTAAAGGGAAAAAAAAATAGAGGGTTCTCTCAATCTTTCAATTTTGGCATTTGTTTGCTTGTTGGGGTTTTTGTTTGGTTAGATTTTTTAATGGTAAAAACCATTAGAAAGACAAGCGGAAGCTAAACTTCGTACCTGTCCAGCAATTGTGTTAGAGACCACCTGAACATTCCAGGTATTGTAGACATAAAGCAGAGACTCGAGACAAATATAAACTCAAATAAAAGGCTACATTGTCTTTGCTAGTGAGCTGCTCAATGGGAAAACAGGAACAGGAGACTTCAATCGTGATGTTACAGTGCAACCTACCGATTGACAGGCGGAATTTGGAGCGCAGCTCTTGAAGAGAAAACACGAGCAGCAGCCCAAGGGATCCTTCCCATCCCTGGAGCAGCGCCAGCAGAGGAGCGCGGGGGTACCCGCTAGGGAGACGGAGCCTCCCTGCCGGGAACCGCCTCGGCTGCGGCGCCGCTTGCAGCCGCAGGCGCGGCCGGCGCGGGACGAGCCGTCAGTCTCCGCCGTCTGCAGAAGCAGCGCTTCCCGCTGCCGCTCCCTGCCCGTGTCCGCCAGAGGGGGCCCGGCCCCCGCCGGTCCCCGGCTCCTGAGCCGAAGGCCGTTCGGCAGCAAAGCCCCAGCAGCTTTCCTTTAATTTCTGGTTTTTGACCGCGGATGTTTCCCATGGTAAAGCGAACTCGATTATAAAATCCTATGTGACGACTTAGCCTATAAGGTTTTCAAGTTCTATTTGAAGTGCAGGAGAGATTAAATGGGTTTTGGATTGTGTGTCTTCTTGCCAAACTCTGTTTTGCACAGCAAGTTGTACATTCTCTGTCCTACATAGTTACAGCTACTCTGCTCTGGGCTGCTCCCACCTGGAGTGCTGCATCCGGGTCTGGAGTCCTCAGCACAGAAAAGACAAGGACCTTGTCTTCTGGATGTTGGAGCACATCCATAAGAGGGCCACAAAGATGATTAAGAAGCTGGAGCACCTCTCCTATGAGGACATGCTGAGGGAGTCGGGTTGAGTAGAGTCAAGAGATGAGAGGGGTCTGGGGTGACCTTATTGCAGCCTTTCATACTTATAGGGGGCTTATATGAGATGGGAACAAGAATTCTAGCAGGGCCTGTTGTGATAGGACAAGGGACAATGGTTTTGAACTAAAGTAGGGCTGATTTAGACTAGCTATAAGGAAAAAAGTTTTTATGTGTGGGTGGTGAGACACTGCAACAGGTTGCCCAGAGAGGTGGTGGATTCCCCACCTCTGGAACATTGAAAATCAGGTTGGATGGGGCTCTGAACAACTTGGTCTAGTTGAAGATGGCTGCTTATTGCAGGGTTTTGGACTAGGTGACCTTTATGTGTCCCTTTCAACCCAAACTATTCTATGATTCAATAACCGGGGTTGTAGTCATGCAAGCAAGTGTCATCTCAACCACAGTTATTTGTTTATGGAAGGGAAATGTATTTTAAATTAAACACAAAAATAGACCTATGAGTAGTACATTTTTGTGTGCTTCTGTAATGCTTTAATCCAGGCTGTTTTTCTCCTGCAGCAATAATTGACAGATCTCTGTTCTGGTTCTTACAGACTACAAAAGCATAGCACTCAAAGGCTCTGATTTGCCTCCCAGGCAGGAACCAGGACAGTCTCAAAGCAGGTAAAAAATGAATACGTGGGCACAAACACTCTTACTTCTTCCATACACAGAGGCCTGTGGAAGTGGGTCTCTCTTTAAAAACATCTGGTTTTATATGCAATTAAGGTAATACCTGTTTGTGTCATGAGTTATGTACATCTGTTGGAATGCATATATTCCTCACTGCTAGATACCTCTGTGTTTTATGGTTAAATCCTTACATTTTGGATTTCAATAGTGTGTTGAGTGCTGAACTTTAATATTAGAACTTCTGAAAATCCTCCTGTTGTGGTATTTGAATCCTAAACTTTTGACTATACTGTCCATTGTGTCTACTAGCTGGTTACTCTTCCTTCATATAGTTAGAATATGAGTGTATTTATACATGGGCAATGTTCTACTTAAAACCATATCTCCAGGGACAAATTGCAAGGCCAGTATTCCTGTATGTGATATATTGCTTTTGGAATATGCTGTTGCTCTTTTACCAAGTGTGGGTAAACATCTAAAACATTGCACGTCTGTAGAGCTCCACATCAGACCAAGGGAAGGGAATCTAAAATAATACTCAAGTTACAAAGCGTTCAGCACTGTCTGTTTAAAACAGGGACCTGTTCAACTTTGTATAATGAAGGTTTGTCATGGGGTCGTTACTTTTGCACCTCCATCAATGTCCTCAGATTCAAGGAGAAGAATTAGCATTTTTACAGTCTGAAGCTGAGCTTAAAAATAGAAGTAGAGTTTAATTTTCTGACATGCTGATGAAATGGTTACATTCTCTAAAAATATGCCAATCTAAATTGTGAGCCAAATTAAATGAAGGAATGCTTTTTATAGCCAGAAGATTGGAGCTTGTATGAAATACAAATATTTGTTGCCTGCTGTGCTTGCACTTTCCCACCATGATGCAAGAAAGCTCTAAACCCCGATGTCCACAACTTATCAATTATCATTCTTCTGTGGGTGAAAATTAACCAGTGCTTAAAAAGAAAAACATTACAGGTCTTAAACCCCCCCCCCCCCCCCACTGCTACAAAGTCATCATAATTAAAAATGGTTTTGGTTGCACCAGGAAAGCAAATTGGCAATTTCTACATGCTCTTCTTCACGAAGACATAATTTCAGCAAATCTTTTATTATTCATTATGTTTTTGCATCTCCCAGTTTGGCATTAGCATTTAATTCTGAATACATCAAGGCAAAGTGTTAGGTGTTTACAGTGGTGATTTCTTTCTCCACTCCAGCCATCTCTTTAGAGGAGGAGGATTTCTCTCTACAGACAAGGTACTTCACACCTAAAATCCTCTCCAAAGAGAACATTCAGTGGTCTTTGCATTTGGTCTTCAGGCCTCAATACATTTTTAAAAACTATTTTGGAAACACCTTATGGACCTGACTCAGGCCACAGCAAAGTGACAACAGCAGGTGCTTCATTCCATTCCTTCTCCCTCGCTGCTTGTTTCTGCCACTCTTAACTTCAGTTTCTTTAGTTAAATCTGTTCCCTGACCTGGTTCATCTCACATAGGAGTAGTGCAAATCTTTAAGGTGAGGTACTGTATGTCATATTCTATGACACCACTTGTTCTGTGTCAAGTGGTGATTTCCAGGCTAAGCTCTGGTGCCTATATGAACTGTGTAAGTGATCTTGGCTTCAAAGTGTAAATAAATGTGTCTGAAAATTTTTCTGTATGCATGCTGGAATGCACATTTAGGTTGGGTAATAGCATTTGCCAGAATACAGGTTGAAGTTGCTACACAGACATGTTCTGAATTTTTTATGGGCACAGTTTCTACCACTAGAAGTTCTTGAAAATCTGCTTACATAGTTTCAACTCTGCTATTGTGTTTGGCCATGCAACACCAGCAATGAGAATACTACAACAAAAAACATACAGTCTCAGACAGAAGCATCCCGTGGGCAGGAACATTTCTGTCCTTGATTCACCATAGAAATTACACCACTGTAGATATTAGACTAAGAGGTCAAGCTTTGTGTTTGTTACAGGTATCAGGCTATATATTTTTTTCTGTAATTGGTGGCATCTTCGCTTTTACCTGTGGCTAGCCGGACTCTTACTCTCATTCTGTTTTTCAAACCCCGTCTGTATTATACTTACCTAGCAAATGTATAACTCATCACAAATCCAGGACACTCCCACACTAAGTCACTGTGGAATTCAACCAGCACAAAGTTCCCAGTGGAAGTAAAGTCTGCAACCTTCTCTGTCCCACAATAAGGGCCAGCTGCAGGTGACATAGGGCGGCTTCCATCATGTATGAGCAAGTAGTCATAGATGCATCTGTCACTATATTCCAGCTCAAAGGATAACATTTTGAGAGATATCTGGAGAAAACACAACCAAAGCACTTTGTTTCCAGGTTGCAGCCTTTTCTCTTACCCATTTTTTAACAACAACAAATACTCTAAACTCATTGTGTGCAGGCACCATTTTTTATTCTGTGTGTGCACCACATCCTGATTCCATATGGCAATGCAAATTAGTAGCAAATTATTTGCTTAATTCATCAGTATTTGGATTGGAAGGAGAAGCAAGGGACAAGATTGATCTTCCATGCTTCACATTCTTTCCTCTAGAGAAATATAAAAACACAGCACCTGGGTGATGTTTCAATTTTCTAGTGGGAGCTCTTACCTAGGGATTATTTTGAACAAAGCCTTGAAGTACAGGCTAGATTCATGAGTTCACTTGCACGTGTAAAAGTTTTCCCTTGCTGAGCACCTCAAATACCAAGATCCAGCATAAATTCTTAAAATTAATTTTTACTCTGAGAATATCTGCTTAAAACGTGACATAACAGCTCTTATTCTTCAAGGGAAATAGAGGTTTCACCAAAGAACAGTGATGAAACCCACAAATGAATTCATCTGTGCCTTACCTTGTATCCTACTGGAGAAGTGATGACCCAGAAACATGCTCGGTTTTTGGGGTATTTATTGGGGTAGTTTGGAGAGGTGATGACTCCCTTTGAATCTCTGAAAGTGGCTCCACAATTCACTGAGGAGTAAAGGAGAAAACCAGATATGTTAACAGGAGTGTTTTGTCGGTAGAAATGAGCTTGCTTATACCCTGTTCTATTATTTCTTTAAACCAAGAAAAAATGTGCTCCATGAAAATCTACTGCAAAAGTACTTTTTTTCTTCACTTAGTATTTGTATCAGCAGCTGTAGTGAAGGAACTAGAAATGTCTGATAAATATCTGATAAATAGTCTTTGGAGGACAGGGAACATCTGCATCTAAAGCTGTATCTGACTTTCCAATCAATTGTTACCATATTAGTGTAGCATTCGGATGGCACTTTGATGACTTTGATTTATGCTCTAAAGAAACTTGGATTTTCAGTTGAAATAAGGCAACTTTGGGCTACTGCCTTCTTGGTGAAAGCATGACACAGCACAACAGAATTTGGTCTGGCAGTCCAGAATGCATTTGTGTGTTTGCAAAAAAGACACCTCTCACATGATTACAGGAAGTGCAGTGTTTTGTGTAAATAACAAAAGCTTTTAATTCAGAAGGTGTAAGGTACCCAATGTCAGTACCTCTGCTGCTGCACAAAATCCCACAAAACCTTGAATAATGTCTTGCCCAGATACTGGCTTTGCATCTCATTGGTTGAGGTCTCTTGTTGGTTCTGCAGTCTTTGTGTTCTTTGGCTGTACTGCTCCTATTAATTTAAGTCATTGCATTGTTTTTATTTAAAGACATTGTTCTGGAGATATGAAGAAGCCTAACAGAGGCTCTCAGAAGAATGTGAGTGAGATCTTGGGATAACTAACATGACACCCATGTGACATCCCATTTTCTGTCTCCTGTGAACCTTTAGACACATCATTGCCTTGCCTTCTGCATTTCCAGTTGCTGTGAAAGTGTGAAGAATGACAACGAAAAGACCTACTCTGTAGTGTATAATAAAAGTTTTCAGTTTTTCTGTACAAATACTACTAATGATCTTCTCCAAGCTTTGTAAAGGAGTGTTCATACCCCTGTTGTAGGAGGCTCTGAATCCTGTGGCTGTAATGCTCTCATCGCTTGCAAACTCTACCAGCATTGTGGATCCAGATGCCACTAAGGAGGGCAGTGGACCCTTCCCACAGTACTTGTCCAGCAAGACAGGGGAGCTCTTGCTGTTCCCGTTGTAAATTTTTATATAGTCAGAAGAACAGTCTGAGGAGCGTTGGAGATCAAAAGCCTCAAACTGCAGGAAAATCTGGAGAAACAAAAAAGCAAAAGTTGGGTCTAATGTTATACACAGGGAAAGTCTCAAACCTTCATATTCATTTTACTATCCATGTATTACAGAAACCTTACTTTCTATATAAAAAGAGCACAGAATTTCATCTAGCTGTCCTATTACTGAGATCCCAGAGACTGATGTTTCACTACTGCTTGTCTTTGAAAAGCTATCCTGTCTGAACTGGATAAAAATTTAGTGAAATAATCCCTCTAATAGTTCTTATGAAAATTGTTGAGACTTTCATTTGCTGCGTAACAAAATAAATGTCTTGATCCATGAACTGGCTCCCAGGGGTTACTCATGGTAATGGAATAATGCTGTGTAGCCTGGAAACCTTTCTCTTCCTAATAAAAATTACCTTGCTTCGACGGATGCGGATCAACCACAGACAGTTGTTATTGTTCGGGTATGGGGATGGGTAATTGACAGAGGAGAACGAGCCTTTGGGTTTAGGCAACACAGAGCTACAGCAATCTGAAGGGAAGAACCAAACAGCGTTGAAAAGAATGAAAACTGCACAAAAATATTCCCATAACGCCTGACAAGTCTCTCCAACCATTTGCAGTAGTCAAGCTTGTATAAATTAATTATAATGCTTACAACTGTATTGCTGTTCCTGGTGTAAAAATTATTGAAAACCTGGAAGTTATATAAAGGTAGTTAAAGTACTTGCCTACTTCAGCTACTAATGTTTTTTTTAAAGACAATAGGGCTTTGTTCACATATATTAGTTTACTAAAAAAGGCCTGGATCTTTCATGAACTCCCTTAACTTCAACCACAGAAGTACTTTCAATGACAGCAGTACATAAATTTCTATTAGCAACTGTGTGTATTCATAAGTGTGTGGAAAAATCATGTTTGAAAACAAGATTTTGTCAAAGCAAAGAGAGGTAGTCACTGAGGAAAAAAGGTAACAGAGAGCACTGAAGTCAACCTACAGACCTAGTGACTGCTATACAAAGTCTGATCTCATCTATCTTTTGTTTTTCCACATCTTCATTTTTTGCATTTTATGCAACTCCCCAAATTACAAAATATGAATATATGACATCTGCTTATAAGAATTTCTGACATTTTTCTCTTGCTTCCTACTTTTCCTGAGACAACCAGACTTTTTGTGTTTTTTTAGTCCAAAGTTTTTCTCTCTTTTTAAAATTTAGTGCTTTTCTTCCGAAACATACAGATCTAATTATGAAATTGCACAGTAATGGTATTGAAGTGTGATTCATTCCCAGCCCCACTGTTGAGAATAAATATCACTAAATATTTGTTATCACTATCTTTGAGACACATAAATTGTAAAGTTGTCTCATCTGCAGTTGTGAATTTGGAAGAACCACTCTCAGCAATGATTTCTGTACCTAACAACTGAAGGAATGCTGATTCCTTCTAAATTCTAATTATTTAACTAAGTTCTAATACAAGAGTAGAATTTAGTACACTAATATTTAGGTCTTGTTAATGCTTCTTGCTGCTTTGGTGGAAACTAATTCAATAACATCTCAGAAAAGTCAAATACCATATAAATCAATTAGCCTTTGTCCTGGGAGTTAAAGCAAAACCCGTGGAGTGTAGGAGCATGACGTTATACCTGTTTTGTGCATCTTGGCTGAAGAGTTCCTGTTTGCAGAGGAATGTTAGGTATTTCTAGACTTTAAGATAACACAGGGATGAGTTGAGAAATGGATGTGGCGAGAAAGTAGGTATCTATACAAAATTCCTATGGTTTTCTACTCCAAGGGCTTCTGATCAGGCTGAATGGCACCCATGCTTACAGCCCTGCAGATATTTTGTAATTAAGAGAAATCACAAATCTGCTGGCACTACTGATGCATATGACTCTAAGCTATACTCATGGCTGAGGAGAGCTTACATGCTTTGCTACCTTCAGAGCTTTCCTGAAATGAGAATTTGACAGACGTAGCAACCATGAGTTCTCTGATGGATTTTGCTTATCTCAAAGAGCAGGGATTAGGTGAGGATAACTCAAAATGAGAGTGAATTATTGGAAGTAAATTGTCCTTCCCAAGGAGGCAGCAGTTTGGCACAGGGACAGTTCTGTTTCCTGTTGTAGGGTGAAAGAGATGTAGTGAAGGGGCTGTGGGCTGCATTCCTTTGGGGGATGTCTGTCAGTGCCTACAGACATCAGCTGTATTCATATGTTTACTATCTACAGCACTTACTGCACTTGTAGAGCTTGTTGATTTTAGCTACATCCAAGTTACTCAGCCCTTCTCTCTGTCCAATAGGTATAGATGGGTCAGGAACTGGTACAATAGTTGGTTTTCCTGGTGTGCTGGAGAAATCATACCTGTAGAAATAAGGAAATCACATTTCTACATTGCTTTTCATAGACAGGAGGTTCTCTAACTGCATTATCATTTCTCATGTACCATGTCAACAGAATTTTAATGGAAATGGACAAGAAACTTCTCAGAGACCCAGTACCCTTCCCTGAAGACGACCAGCATGGCAGATATTTGGTGTTCAGCAGGTGAAAGCAAGCAAGCAGAAAAAGCTGCTCTGTCCTGAGTGAAAAGGCCACTAATGTCCAGCAAATCCCACCTTCTTGGTTCCTGAGGCAGAGGAGCAGAAATAGTTCTGTCTCAGTTACTAATTGCCTATTTGCTATCTGCAATTTCCTGCCTTCTGCTAGTCTAGTTTTATTTAATGGCTTTGTTCAGAAATTGTTACATGCTTGTGGAAATAAAGGAGAAGGTACATGATACAAGCTTGTACATTATGGACTAAAATGCAGCCTTAGACAGTGTTCCCAGGTTAACAGAAGGCAGCGTACAACATCTCAATAATATAAAAAAGTTCATCTTTCTTGCCTCAACACTTGAATTTTGTTGTTTATGATCAGCTGTTACTACGTTTATGAAATAATTTAAACTTCAGAACTGGTTTAGGTCAGTGGTTCAGTAGAATTAGACTTTGGGCCACAGCCCTGTCAAAGGCCTTTAGCAAGAGGCAGGAGTATATTGGAAAAAAGATGTTGTCCTATGTTTCATTGCTATCCATATCAACTCTTGTTTTCCAGGAATCCTGCTGACAAAGGAAGTATGCTCACCCTTAATTATGTCCATGCACTCAAATGAACAGCAAAAGTCACTCCCTGCACAGAGCAACTTCTTCCTAGATCTTCTTCCTAGCAGAAGATCTGGAAGCTGTTTGCTCCTTTGAAAGGATATATCTGCAAACAACTTACGCGCCATAGTGCATGACTGAAGAGTAGTCATAGGGAAGGCCCAGGTTTTTGGAATTCATTTTTCCAAAGTTCCCTTGTTCTCCTGTAAGGTGGAAAAGCAGCATTTCAGTCAGAACAATTATTACTGCTCTAATAGTACACTGCCTGCTGTCAGAATCCAGAGAGTAACATAGGATACTAATATGTGTCCTAATGAGATCTTGGATCTATCAAAATCACCAGCAATTTTTGAAATCCATGAGAACCCATTTTTACAGTCTAGTAGGTTTCAGAATATAAAGTCAATCAAATAAGTTTTGATATAATCAACGAGTACATTCTACTCTTCAAGCAAAAGTATTCCTCTCTCCATCTTCATTGGTGTGTCTCCAAATACATTTCAGTGCCATTATCTTGAGTACTATAAGCATCCAACCTATGTCTCCAAAGCTGCATCCATACCTTGAGAGGGAAATCTGGCTGACCACCTAGATGAAAAATTAGGAGCTATGCATGGGTGATGTTATGCTGAGCCCTAATGCCACAAAAGAAAGGAACATATTTTCCCTGCTACTTGTCCCAGAGCCCATGCTACCAGACACGTTCTGGCTTTGTCTCTGATCAGACCCATCAGCAGTGGCTAGAGCGAAGTGATATGATTCACATGAAGCAGAAAAACAAATTCTGTCAGAACAGCTGCTGAGCATCTCATCACTATTCATCAGCCTTAAAAAGCCAATATGAGATAAGGTGTTACACTGATACAGGGCTGGGGCCCAGGGACAGAGACTGGATTTCTTGTCACCTAGCTTTATTTCTTCAAGTTAAGCACTGAAGCTATTCCTCAAGGCTTCTAGGATAGTCAGAGGAGAGGGAAAGAAAGAGAGACACAGTTGGAGTGAGTTTCATGTGAAGAAGGCACTTGTTTTTCTCACTGACTGGAGATCATGCGTATGAATTACATGCTGCGTCTCTTCTCCATGGTGAGACAGGCAAACAAGCGCTGTCAGAGCAGGGAGTTGAATGCAGCCAGCCTGGCATTAAGACTAAAGCCCTAGCCATTGAGCACTCCTTTCCAGTTCTGTACCTTCATTATTATAACTACAGATGTGGTTTGTAAACCACAGACCATCTGGATAAGAGTTAGGAGTTGGACATCCTTGAGATCTACACAACTCAACTGGCAGGCTTCCAACCAAAGCAAATCTCAGCCAGTAATGTCCTTCAGCACTGGTCCTGGGCTGAGGGCTAAGAGATGCAAAAAGAAGATTTGAAATCCCAACTAATAGAAAATCTGGGGATAAACATGAATTTGGAACTTTTCATAGGTGTAAAACACAGTTAAGGCTTAAACTGTTTCTCAACAGAATTGGCCTTCCTGACTCTGTTTTAATTTCATTCCTTATCTACTATACTAACTTCAGAAAGAATTATCAGCAAGTGTGCAGCTTTTTTTGAGGTGATGAAAAGAGAACACAGTTCAAACATGGTGAAACACTGAAGCATATGGCTACTGTTTGGCACAGAAGTGCTTTGCTGAATTAATTTGCTAGATAAAGTGACAGCATCCTAGCTGGACTGAGGTGCTGCCAGCAAACTACTACCTACCTCATCACATGCCAAAGAGATCTGGCTGTCTAGACCTGCACATGTTTGGAGACTTACCCCATCTTTTTCACTCTCAAAAAAGGAAAAAAAAAAAATCTACCTCTGCCCAAATGTAAGTGCAATGACTCAGAAGAACTGAAAAGGAAACTATGGCTGAAGACTCTGAATATTTTTTTCCCCAAAAATATAAAAAAAACAAGCTGAATTTCAAGTAGCTAAGTGGACAGCAACCAATCAGGCTGCACTTTGTCAAAACAAAGAAGTAGGATGGCTTCCAAGGTAAATTGCTGGATAAAAATAAAACCCAGAAAACATTCACAATATGAGAGTCCTAGCAGGAGGAAAACAGCTTGTGTGAGAGAGCTGAGATGCTGGAAAAGGTCTTGAGGTCTAGTTCTGCATCACCAAAGTCAGCAGGATCTCTGCCATCAGCAGTGTTAACAGCAGCAAGTTGTAACATTACAGTCCTTATGAACATAACTCTTTCTCCATTTCCTTTTCCCTGCTTCTCTTTGCAATTTTCCCCTACAGTGCTTGAGCTGCACACTCTGCATTCCAACTCCCTTGCCACACCAATCAACTCATTCTCCACCCATGGTGAACACTCAAAACACTGATGATACACCTCATCTCCTTTGGCATAGCCTTGTCTTCTTTACCTCTTCGCCCTCATTCATCATTTCATGATACTGTGCCTGAATCAGAGCTTAGTTACATCTGTATCCTTCAGGAATTATGACATCTGAACCTGTGGAGTCCCCTTTGCAAAACTACTGTAAGACTACATGTGTTTAGTGTATATAACTTCAGGTTTTCAACTTCTCTTTCCTATAACATCCTCTGCTGACATTTCAAACATGGCACACCCTTGTCGTACAATGGCAAACAACTCACAGCAAAATTACACCTCAACACTGGAGCTGAAACCTCAATAAAGAACAGCACAAATGGAATTTACTTAGGATATCATGGGAATAGCTGAAGAAAGTTTGGAGAGCAGTGTGTTAGGAATTTGCAATAAAAACAATCAAGTTCCATCTGGAGAAAAAGATGGATATATTTTTAGCTGTGCATGATATTGTGTGGTTGAGTATCTTATTTGTTGAAGAGACTTAATAGAATTTGGTATTCAGTTGTCTGGCCTCATTTACTACTATTTTCTATAATGAACAAAATAGATTATTGTATTTTTACAACTGTTATGGATTACTCAGCTCTCTAAATAGCTGTCAGACAAGCAACACCCGACATACTTTCTTCTGGTATTTTCCTTCTATGTACCACTTTCTCCCTTTCCCTTGGATCTCTTGCCATTCTCTCTACCCTTTCCTTCCCAGAGCCTGAAGCTCTTGTATATGATGAGCCCATATTCCCAGCACACAGATCATGGGTACGTGCCCAAATGATTCATTCTGTATTCCTTTCCATAAAGAGTATCCTCTTGTTTTTCCTCTACAGAATTACCACTCCTGATTGCTTCCCATGGCTCCTTCTTTTCATGTGTATATGATCCTGTCCACGAGGAGGAAATAATTGCAGTCTTTCCTCTCACATCAAGCCAGGTCCCAGAATTTTGGAAATGCTAATGGTTGTGTGTGTTTCCAATGCCTCCACATTGAGTCCCTTGTTCATATACATTTTTGGAGATGTGCATTTCACTCACTGCCAAGACGCCTACTGTCTGCCTTCCACTATTTCCATGACTTTCCTGGGATAGAAGCGTTGTGTGATTCCCCAACATGATCTTGAATGTCACACGTCACCCCCCTCAGTTAAGGGTCCCGTAGTCTCGCCTCTTGGCCAAGTCATTGCAGCAACATTTTGTAATCCTCATGATCCTGGTATTTTGGGGTCTGGGCTCAAGATGGCAATCAAAATAAGAATATAGAGCTACTTTCAGGCTGCATCTTTCACAGTGCCATAGGTGAAACCACAGAAATTCCCTTAATACAAACACTGAACAAGAAATTCCATCACACTGAATGTGCTGCTGCTGGTGCAATTCAGCCAGCATTAATCATGGTTCTTATTTGCATTGTTGTTCACAGGAGAAAGGTTCTCCTTTAACTGTAAGTATATATTTTCTCTTAAGATTTAGTGGACATACCTGCCACTATGTGTTCCCACATAATCTTGACAAACCTGTCCCGATCACTCCGTGCCTGTTCATGGATGAAACCCAGTGCGTGGTTCATTTCATGCTGAATTGCTCCTTTATCCATGCAACCATTTTTCACCAGACCAACTGCTTGACGTCCTCCAATCTTTCCAAAGTAAGACCAGCAGCTAAGAATAAGCAATCAATAACCAAAAGGATCACATTTAGCAAATACAAATATATAGATGTATTGATTACATCACCAAGGTTCTCTAGATATACAGCCACAGCAGGGGACATGCAAATAGTCACTGGCATGAGATATCTACACTTCTGAAAGCTGCCAAATGACACGGTAGGAGGGAAATAAAGCCTTTGTGATGAGGATGGCAAATTTTAAACCAGTAAATTTGCTATATAAAACTAAGGTGAAGCAGTATAAAGTGTTAAGCAAAACCTGAAAGAATTATTTAAATTTTTACAGCAATTAAAGAAAATTTCTTATTTTGAATTACACCCCATTATCTTTAAATCCACACACACATTTATTCCTGCAGCCTATTAGCTGATGTAACTACCAGTACCTCTAAAGAAAAATGAGAATTTGCACTTTCTCTCTAAATCTTTACTGCTAGCGTGGAAAAAAAACCCAAAACAATTACTTAAATCCGAAACCAGAAAAAAAAAATCAAAAAGACTTTTTAAGTGCTGCCACTCTCAGGAGACAAAGAGCTTACCTCTGCCCTCGTTCAACATAAACATAGTCTGTTTCTGTAGTGTGATTTACAAATTGCACACAGGTCAGCGTGGAGATCTCTTGCAAAGCATCAGCAATCCAAGACCTCTCTGTTATTGCTAGAAAGAGAAGAGGGGCAGGAGAAATCTTTCGTGGTTAATCAAAAACCAAGGTGCATAGAAGGGGTGCATTCCTTAAAAAATTCACAGCACTCATTAGCTCTTTATCATATAAGTATAGTAAAAAAAGGGCACCAAACATTCAGAGATCTTCAAACTGATTGGAGTTTTATGGGGAAGTATAGCAATCACAGCTATCCCATGCGCATATTATTTAGGAGACAGCTGATGGAAAGCAAAAGATTGGCATTGTTCCTTCCATTAGGCAGAACGGCAAAATGAGGCAGTTTCAGATACAAATAGTTGGATTAAAGTATCCCAAATGAGCCAGCTGATTGTAGCTAAGCACAAAAACCCTATTTTGTTTTTCAGAAAGAGCAAATGCATGCCACAGCCCCCTTGGAATCACTTGAGACAGCCAAGGCTCTGAAGATCACAGTGTTTCTATTCAGGTACCAAATAAAGATCAGAGTGTTTATCTACATTTTGGCCTAATTTGGCTTCCTCAGTTATGAATCATCTACAACTGACTCAATTTCCTAATATTTAAACTTTGGAGAGAGGCAGATAGAGGGAATAACCCTCACCTATCCACAAAAGTATATACTGCAGTTCTGGAGGCACATGGGCAGAGAAGCAGCCCAAGAGATTGAGCTTTCCTCAGTTCCTTTCCCTGAGGAACGGGAATCAGGCTCAGGCTGTATTTTACTTCCATGCCATTTTCTCTCAAAGGAAGATCTTTGAAGAAGGGTCTATATGGAATTCACTCCTGCAGCTTTTTGCACAGGACAGAGCTATTGACTGACTAGAGGGAATCAACAAAGGAAAAGTATCTCCAAGGATTTTTGCTCCATTTTTGCCTCTACAGGGGTTCTAGCGTAAGAATATTTCTATGAGAGATTTAAAAGAAAATTATAGCATTAAAAACACGTTCCTTGTGGTAATTTTGACAAAAATGCATTCATAATGAGAACAAATTATGCCTCTTCTAATGTACTTGCTAAATATCAAAGTACATTGTAACAGAATCAAGCTAATATTTGAAATTACAATTAATTACCTGACTATTGGCTCAAGCAACCACATATTATAGTGTGATCTGTTTGGACTCTTAGCCAAACTTCAATGGGGCTAACAGGATAGAGAAAGAGACATGTCAAAAAATTCTCACTTGTGCAAAGGCTGCTTTTGGTGCATGCCATGGAAACATAAAGTAACAGGGAGTTAGGGACTGGAAAATCAAGGCTAACTTTAGAGCATCCATTTGCATGCACTCACAGAAATCAGAAGAGATGTCAACTGGAACCTTGACCAGTCCATCTTGTGACTTGGGCCATAAACAGCTCTCACAGTTAATTGCACTGCGTCGCCCTCTTCTCAACAGGATGTCTCCTTCATACACAGATATTTCACTACCTGGCAGGTGCAAAAAGTAAAGAACATACAAGGCACTGGGAGGGCAAATACATGTCCAGAAAGGGAGATGAGGTACACTAACCAAGATTTTGCATCTTTGGAAATTTCTTTCACTAAAATTCATTTCCTAATAATGTGAGGAAAGATTAGTATGCTAAGATTGGTTAGGTTTGCCTTGCTTCCTGGGTAGAAAAGTTTAGTATTAATATAAATGTCATAGTGCAGCTGTAATCAAAGTTGTGACTAAATAAACTTTAGCTTAAGAATCTTTGGGAGCTTTTGGAGGGGTCTGCTAATTGTTATAAGTCATTGTTCTCTTCATTAGAGCTTGTGGAATTAAAGAAAAATCATAACTGACCTCTGTAAAAATAGGATTAATAATACAAAATAAATTACTATATTTATCATGCATATTGAATGTATGCAAGCTATTAATGATCAAGTTAACTGTGAATTTGACATAAGACATTGGACATGCTTCTCAGTTCTGACTCTAAAATACTGGGAATACATTTCTCACACACAAAAGCTATCTGTTATTAGGCAAAAGAAAATTACAGAAGTCTTGGGTATAGCAGACAGGAAAGTACCATATATCACATAAGATAGAAAACAAAGTGAAAAATACTCTGATTTGCTAGGGCTACGTATGGAAAAGAACATTTCATGTAGCAATTGTTCAATAATTCTTCATAATTTCTTTATCACAACAGCATAAAAAATCACAATGAATGTGACTTTAAAACACATTTGAGTTCTGTGAATTGCCTTCCACTGATGGTGGGAAAAAAACCCCAAAACATTTTCAAAGAGAAAAATATACCAGATCGTGACATTGAAATATGCAGATGCAGCTCCACCAAAACCTGTAATTATTTATATAATAATTACAATCAAACTCACCTAAGTCATTCTTTCTTGTAGCTATCTGGAAAAAAAATAGTACATATATTTTAGTACATGCTCATTTCCATAACAGAATACTTCTATCAAGTAGATTCACAGCAGTAAGAGTTTCTAATTAATTTTAAGATAGAGCAACTCAGCAGCAGCAATGTAAATTCTCAACATCTCCGAGAAGGGACACACCTGGACGGGTTTACTTAGTGCAAAGCTACAGAGAAATGCTAAATGAGTTGGCAGAAGAAAGTACTTCATCTTCAAATTTCCAAGATGAACTTCTCTGCTCTGCAGCTCAGTTCTCAAAATTGTGGTTAGTTTACTTGGGTCAAGTTTTATGGGAAAGCTGCTGCTGTAGTTAACAAGCGTAACAAAATTAGATAACAAGAAGTATTTTCACAAAACAAACAAGCTGCAGGACCTCTCAAGAGAATTTCCAGGCTCTCATTTCTTATTTATCTTTAGAAAACAGAGGAAGTGGAGCAATAGGAAAGAAAATCAGTAACCTTTAAGTGAGTCATCTTTAATTCTAAGAAGTAGCCATGAGCTGCTGCAGGTCCCCTCACTGCTGACCAAGGGACAGGATATCCGGCTGCGGTCTGTTTACAGCCAAACTCCATCTCAAGGAACTCTTTGATCCATCCACACCGACTACCTGTAATAGTAACTCCTCAGCTTGCTGCCAGGAGACACCCTGCTCTGCAGAGCCCATCTACCTGCCTGTCCCCTCTGTGCACAGCTCCCACCCAAGCATTTCTGGCCAGGAGCACTCAAAATCTGTTGGAGTCCAAGATGAATCTGATTGTCGACAGAAATAGTTTTTTCAACATGGTATCTTGCAGTATCATCATTGCTGACAGAAATTGTGTGTCTTTCTGGAGTCTGCAAATACATAAAACCACCAGGTCACAGAATTTTGGCTTCCCAGCTTCTGGGAAGCCCTCCTTTCTTTAATGTCCATGTCCAAGACTAGAAAAGCAGGCTGAATCCTAGAAAACTCACACTGTAAGAGTAAGGCAAAGAATTAGAATATTCATGCTAAAGCCACATGAACATCACTATAGGCAGGCAGATCCTGTTTTCTTCTCCCAGCTTCAGTCCCTGCACAAATACTGAGGAGCTGTAGAAAATCGTAAAGATTTACTGTATGAGATCTTTGAGAAACAAGCAAGAAAACTTTTGATATTTTCTACAAAGACAATATTTTGAGGAACCTATGTGGTTCACAGCAAATCAAGATGGCAAGTGCCTTTCCAGAGAGATATATGGGCTGGTCCTTTGTGTTTAAGGAGTACTTTGCTAGGAAAATTTTAGCTGATATTATGTAAAGCTTTGCTACAAGTATTTTAATTTTACCCTACTAATAGTTTGCTCCTCAACTTTCTAAAACAGTCCACATTTCTGTGACTTCCACAATTTATCTGCATTTATCATTTCCATGTTGAAAAATAATGAGGTGCAGATAAAAAGGGCCCTTTTTTCTTTGGCTGATCAGAGGATGAAGTTCAGAAGTCCTCATTAGTTTGTTATATCATTAACCAGAGGCCCTGCAGTACAGTTCCAAGCAACCTCTGTGTGTATTCAAGATCAGGCTCAAAAGAGAGACAGAAGAAGTCGCAGGAGCATATTTCTTCTGGTACACATCACAAAATGACACAAAAGAGGAGAGAGCAGAAGTTATTAGGCAATAAAAGCAAGAGAACAAGACCAGATTGCTGTGGAGAGCCTGCAGCTGGGTCACTCCAGGTGTGCAGCAAGCAGGGATGGGAGGACCCTTTGAAGTTCTGCCATACAGTTTTGCATATTCATTCCATGGGAAAGAAAAAAACAAAACAAAACAAAACAAACAAACAACAACAAAAAAAAAACAAACTCAAATCAAGATATTTATCCCATGGTTTAATTAGTTTTCCTGACTGCCAGAAACAACTGGGTATTTTTCAAGGCTAATTTATAGACCAAAGTCTTGTATCACCTGATAACACATTATCAGGAGTTGTCTCATAGATGCAAATTTCCTTTTTGATGCTCCTTGTCTACATTATCTGCTTTGATATTCTACCAGAATACTCTTCAGGTCTTGGTTTAATTATCTATCCAAATAATTCGACTACACAGCTCTAACTTGCTTTATTTCTCCCATATGCCTTTTCTTACATTGTATTTGAGAGTTCTCATTCTTAGCCACACTGTCCTTGATCTGCCACATATTTTATCACTGCTATTTGTTAGAAATTTTAATATTATATTTATCACATTTTTGGGGATGCTTACTTAGTTTCACCTTTATTCCATGGTAGAGAATGGGCACTTCTTTAACCATGTAATCCAAATCGCTCTTGGCAAAGCATTAAATGACAAAGCTAGAAAAAACAAACACCTGAAGGTGTTTAAGTAGAAAGTTTTTCCCTAGTTTTGTATCAGTAACAGGTATCAGCACAAGCATTAAGTATAGTATGTCCCATGTTTTTTCCATAATGAGAAAGTACGGAGGCATTTTCCCTGGCTATAGCATTAGAGTGAATGAACCTATGAAGGGTTCCCTTCCTGTGAAGGGAAACAAAATTCAGGAGGGTGAATGGCCATGTGATTGTCTAAGCATCCAGTGGGATATCGCATCAAAGCTCAGTTCCTCAGCTATTCACTCAAAGGTTACGCAGGCAATTTCTATTGAACAAACAGTTGGCATAACTCAACTGTGTGTTCACCTTAGGAAGCTTATTACCTTTGAGGAGGAATCACAGATATCTCTACATGTTTAAAGAGGCCAACTGCCCTTACTACATTAAAAATCCCAATTTTTAAAATAACAGATATAGAAAGCATTGCACTTACTACATGACAATTCTTTTTAAGGCTGTTTTGAGCAACTCTGCATTTAGCGAGAAGTCAGGTTCTGAGGAAGAGCATTTTAAAATAACTTTGTAGCCATTAAATGAAGCTATTATACTACATTATAACAGGCTGAAAAGAGTTAAACAATAAAAACATACACAAAAATTCCTTTGTGTTTAAAATTATAATATTTTAGAGTTAACTGCTTACAGATATTGTGTCTTTCAGGATACTAGGATTAGTGAAAGCATGCAATTCATGCCTCATTAACTGATTGAGAGAAGAAAATGAGCTTTCCTGCTTTTGAGGTGTCAGTTAGTTAATCAGTTTAGAAAAATTAAATCACTGACCTTGATCAAGTGCAAAAGTGTTTTGGCTTTTGCAGAAAAGGTCAAAATCACAAAAATAAGATTTAAATATGGTCCCTGGTCCTTACTTTGTCCCAGTTACCAGGCAGCAAAAGCCAACCTTTCATAGAAAAGGTTTTGAGCAAAGCATACACTTAATACAAAAAACCTTTGAATGCTAGTTTTAATATAATCAGTCAACTGAGGTGCATGTTACAGCATTTTATTCCACTGCATATATTGACATATTTCCACATTTTGGGTACGTTTTTATTTAGAAGAAAGATTTATTCTTTAAAAGAAAAAATCACCAGTGTCAATACTGAACTATGTTGAAATCAGTTTGAAACCAACATGTTTTAACCAACTCTGTTCCTCCCAGACCTCCCGCAGCAGTGTGATCTCTGCTTTTTTACCACCACTTATCCTTTACCTTTCCAGTGCCAGAATGTGGATTTTTCTCTCTCAGGGTTCCTATACGTCAGGGTGACCCCAAGAGAGATCGTAAAGAGTCTTTGCTTCCCTAGCCCGAACGCAGATGAAGAAGAAGTCTGGAATGTGTCCAGTTGCTTTCTCAAGGTTGTTTATTTTTTCTTATCTATAATAGTTTCTCTCTGACCTGCCAAGGTTCACCTAGTACAGAAGCCATGGCAGTCTGCCCGAGCCCCAGGCGTCTCCCACATTATATACTCAAAATTACGTGTACCATGTTTACAGTTCCCATACCAATACCTAAAATCTATGTTGGACAGTGTGTCCCTATCCCAGACCGATAGAAATGTGTCACTGTCACACCGAGACATGGAGGACAAGAAGAAGGAAGAAAAGGCTGGGGCACGCCCAGATTCCTCCACCTTGTACCCATGAATTACATTCTAAAAAACCCCAAAATTCTACTTTTCCATCCTGGGTCAATTCCCCTATTACACTACTCAAACCCTTTTTGCTTGTAATTCCTCATCCAGCGTTGGCAGTTTTCCACAGGCTAAAAATCGAAGCCACAGATATTTTTGATTTCTTGCCAGGGTCTCTGAGACCCCTGCCAGGGTCTCGAGACAGCCAGGGTGGCCAGAAGGATGTTCTGGACTCCAACACCAGTATGATGCTATAATACTAGAAAGTAGATGTGCAAGTCCAAAGAATTTGCACTGGAGATAACTCCACGGGTCAGTGAGCCTTAACGCCAGATGATGCCTAGAGACAGGAATCAGCTGAAGCATTTACAGCACAGTTGGTTTTCTCTGATTTGCAATAGCTGTAGGCTGAAGAGAACTTTACTATAGCTTTTGAATTTGATGCATGGGGAAAGTTGGGTTCCTGGAGACAAGCCACAAAAGTTGTTTTCAGTATTTGCGTATTAGGTACCCAAGGGCTGAGCCAGATGGGATTGGCTGGTCTAGAGCTTCCCTGGTTCTGATAAAATCTGGTCTGAAACCAGTGTCCAACTGCAAACATCTCACTAAAGCATTGTTTTATGTTCAGACAGAAGTCCTGATTTAATGCTGCTCTCTAGTGGTTTGCCATTTGTTCAACTGGAACACATTTCCAGAAACAGTCAGGAATGCCCCATCACCACTCAGAGCCTGTTTGCTCTTTTGATCCCTGTCTCAGCAGGGATCACTAACTGCTTCCTGCAGAAAACGCTTACAGGCATGAAGAATCTGTCCTGTAAGCTGTGCTGAGAAGTGATGCATCAGTGTTAGCCTGAACCATCTCAAAACTTTGGTTTAGCTTCTGCAGCTTGTACGCACGTCCTCCAGACACTGACAGATTACACATACAAATGCCACAATGTGTTTCTGAGGTGCTGTGATGGCCCATTAGGAAAATGAGCCATTTAACTGCATAATTTTCTCTAAGATTCTCAAATCTCAAGATTTGTTTTATTGATGAGTCCTGCTAGGAGCTTTTACTGCAGAAACCAAATAATCCTCCTACTCTGTTCTAGCTCCACTTTAACTACACAGCATAGTTCATTACCCCTGTCCTGATTTGCCTTGAAAGAGAACCAAGACAAATGGGCCAGAAGGGAACAGCCTGAAAAGGGCTACTCTGTAAGGAGGGCTCCCCAGAAGAGCACAGCCTGTTTGATGTGAATTACATCCAGAAGCTGAAGGCAGAGACATGACTGAAGACAAGGACACAGCATAGAACCAAGGTCCATGAAAGACAGCAAGACTAGACCAAAGACACACTATGGAAGAAATGCAATTGCTCACCCTGGATCCTTTTTAAAGTTTGATTGCACTTTCCTGTAGCTCTGGCCCTGTGGTGATTTAAGCAGTGCTTACTGAGCTCACTCAGCAGCCGAGCAGTTTCATATGTTCAGCTGCCTCTGAACTCCTGGGTGAGCATCATCTGCTCCTAGTAAGTTGTTACTATTTACTGCACTGATTTGTACTAAAACCCTTTCTTGTCAGTAGTGATATTTTCTCTGAGACCTTCTTCTGAAATGCGAGATTTCCTCAGATCAACTCCTGTAAGGAATGTTTTATCAGAAACACCCCTGTTCTGCTCTGTAGCACATCAACCTAAGGGATGCACAGCTTTGCTGCAGTAAACATATCTTCTCCTTTACTACTAGCTTATCCACGGATTCCATCAGGTTTGATTGATTATTGTTGTTTGGTTTTTTTTTTTAATTCTCATTTAACCCATGTTATATGATGCCATTTGTCAGAATATACACTGCTTTTTATTTTCACTATTCAGATCTTCCATTCTTTATTTCTGCTGCTTCCTATGTCTAAGCATGATTGTTTCATTTTATAATGTCTAGTACACATCTCATTTCCATTTCAGATAACAATATTTTCTTGCCATTTTCAAGTTCTTATTCTTTTATTTGCTCCTTTTATCTGACTTCTTTGCTTTTTGGGAATATTTTAAAGGTTCATATTACAAGTGTGCATTTTTCAGGTCTTTCTCTGCAACCAGAATTTGGACTTTAAAAAAACACAGAAACACATAGACATGTACATGCATTTCCACAGCAGCTTGCAGGGCAAGAAAGAAAAATGGTTTTATATACAAGAGATTATTTTCAGATGAAATTTATTACTAGCACTGAGCACCTGGGAGAAAGCAAACATTTCTTTCATAAATCTGTCAGGCTGATACTTCAGAAATCAAATAGGTTCAGTTTCTCTGAATATTTGTAGGGACAGTACATATTTTGGGACTACACTGCTAAGCTAAGAAAGGTCAAAAAATGTACAAGTGGATAATAATGTTCAGAACTTTCTTAGCATGTCTCATTGAAATTATTATGAAACTATATTAAAATATTACACTGAAAAATGAGAAATGATTCCCATGTCCTCACTCTCTATGTGGATTGCTGCACATTCCTGACAAGCAATATCTGGAAAAGGAACAGAGCCTCCAGTTTTTAAGCATTCTCTTGTAAGAACTTACAAATTGTCTGGGTGCTATTATCTCATTTCTACACAGAAATTAAGGTCAAACCTGAAACAGGGAAATCTGAGAACCTGCTGTAGAATCTTAGTGCTGGTTGTTATTTAAGTCAATATTTTAGATGCCCATGTTCTGCTAGGAAAAAAAAAAATCAGTTGGCCACTGTCTTTCTCCCAGAGATTAAAAGGAGCTAGAACTACTATATAAGGGTACATTGCTGTCTCTGTCTGCTGAAGAACCAGATACCTCATGAACAGTAAAATTAAACCAAGGGAAGAAGGAAGAGAAAAATATGGTGACAGAATCTGAGTCTGTTGTATCTGAACCTGTGCTTTCTGGCAGCTGTGGGATTGCCACAGCACTTTATGCAGTTCTGCTATGCAAACTTAGCACTTTCCCTGCCGCAGTGGAGAACTGTCACCTTTAGCATTTTGCTTTTTAAATTGCTCATATATTTTTCAACAGTTACTAGAATCCATATAACTTGCCTGTGCTTTTATCTCCAGAGCAATGCTGGTGTCCTGTCTCCATGGTAGCTCTACAATAGGCAAACTGAGGTCAATTTTTTTCCTTTCAGAGCTATAATTATCAAGGCACAGCCCATTAGTGGAGAATAGCATGAAGGAGATGAAAGTTCCCTTTCATGGCAGTAATGGTCCCACCACATTTCAACAGGCTCAGAAAAAGGATTAACTGTACGTGCTAATCCCTGTATGCAGGCATAAAAGCGTAAGTGCATAAATGCAGAAACAGAGTTTTGCATAGGGGCAGTGTTTCTTGCAAACACCTAAGCAAACAAACAGTAACAAATATTTGCTCTGCAAGGGGTTTCTTAAGGGTGTATACAATCAGTAACAAGCATTTAAACAGTCTGTGCAAAATACTTCTTGTGTGGTTTTGTGGTGAAGCCAAGGTATGAATCTCCCTCCCCACCCCCTCCAATCCACTGCTGTGAGCTGGGTCTGAGATGGAACTGGATTTCTGTCAAAATGATGGTTATGTATTATATCATCAGCTCTGAAGCATTGTTGTCACCCACTTTGTGTGCAACTCCAATTAAATATTCAGAAATACATGAGAGTGGATCCTTTGATTAATGTACTGCCAGGCATTTTTTTTATATGTGTCCTGTTCATACAGCATCCCCTGTGCAAGGTTTAATTAATGGTAAATTACTCCCTCTTTCATGCAGCTTTTGCTTCAAGTAATTATCTGAGAGTCTCTATTCTTACTAGAGTGAGACCAGTGCCTGTAGAATGACAGACAGTCCTCTGGAGTTCATTTATCATCTGAACACTGGGACTTGCTCTAACCCTAATCTATGAGAAGAGAGTCAGTCACCTGTGGCAGCTTGCAATATCTGTATTGACTGTAAACTGCAAGACCTACACGTGGCTTGAATATTACACCAAATAAGGGAAACCTCTTGTTTAATACTAGTCATTCTGGGATTACATATATTTGGTTTGACGTGTTCAACACTCTAGACACCATTCCAGGTGCTGACATCTGCCCTAGATTGACATGACAGGCAGCTTGAATACAGACTTGCCTCTGTGGATGCTGTCTGGGGGATTTCTAGAATTTTTTTTTGCCTAGTGATTGGACTTCCCCATCAATATTAAAGTGTATTGTCAGCTGCTCTTGGTGGAAACTTGTTTTGAGCAGAAGCTGTCGAATGTGGGTAGTTTTAAAAGCACAGTGTGCCTATATGACAAGTGAAGCATCTCTGGCAGTTATTGTGTTAATGTGCTGACACTGACTGTCATTTTTCTTTTTGCTATAGGCTCCCAGGTAGATGGTCCTTGCCTGTGTTACCCCAGTTCAACAACACTGTCACTATTCCAGAGGGTGTCTTGGAACATTAATATGGATCTAATGCAAGGCAGTGGATGCTTTGTGGATCAGTGGTCAGGTTGGAAAGATGACCTGGGAGAGGGAGTAAGAGACAGTTGGCTAAAGCTGCAGTGGACAAGCAGATCTGGACTTAGTTACAGCCCAAAGTACACCTGTAGATTTTAGGAAAGTTCACACAGTGCCCAGCAGAGAAACAAGCCACTGATGATAATCTCTCATCTCTAAAAGAACAGGGGAAAGGAAAACTCCACCTACTCAAAAGGAACACAGAAACTCAGCAAAAGGTTAACCAAGTCAATATTTCATTATGTCTTAACACTGTGAGGTACAATTTATGTTGGAATAAAAGTGTATCTCGGTTCAGTGCCACTAGTATTCTTTCTGGACCACAGATTCTAGGCAGCTAGTTGATTTTTCATCCCTGTTGTCAACATTGAGATGAAACTTTACCCTGGAGAGGGGAGATCACACAATGGATGATAAATTCATTAGAGGATGTTGGCCAGAAGCACAGATTATAGGAGACACCATAACTCTGCAAGTATTATCATGTCAGTGTCTCCTTTCTGTAAAAGAATTTACTGTCTGTGTAGGTGGGAAAAATACTTAAACTGGTCAAAAATACCCTGTAAAGAGAAGAGCTATCATACAAATTTTATTGTTCATGATAGGGGTGAATTATTATCAAGAGCCTTGTTCTGACATCCTGAGAAAAAATCACTGGTGATTCCAAATGTCAGCAGAATCTACTAGCAGAGCTTTGCTGTCTGTACAGTTCCAAGTCTTTGGCATGAGTTCAAAGTAAAAATTAATCTGAAAATTCCTGAAATCTGTGAAGCCCATATGTGAATCCAGTTATGTATCCTGGCATTTTGGCAGAAACAGTTTTCTATTGCAAGACTTTGAAGCCTACATAAAAATTAAACTGCCTTCGTGCTCTGTAACTAAAGACATATGAAATATTGCAGCTTCGTTTAAGTGAAGCCAAAAGTCCAAATTTGCTTATTTCAGGTTTTTTCCCCTCATTAAAATTATCAAAATCTGCTTTTATTGCCAAACACATGGCTTTTGATGAAATGCAGCTTTCAGTCACTTTTTAGGCTGGATTTTGCAATTAATCTCATTTGAATTTTAATTTTGGAAATGTATAAATATAGATGCTTTCACAGTTTATTTGGTATGAAGTGATTTCAAATCTTGTTAGTTTATTTTTCTCAGTGATTCAAAGTTAACCACATACTACATGAACAAGCTGTCTACCTTTATTATATTTTAAAGTTAAACTAAAATTAGTATCTTCTTCATTCTCAAAAAACATGAATTCTAACTAAAAATAATTCTGTCTTCAGATAAAATTCTTGACCAATTTGAGAGTTAAATAGATGTGGTATCTGATGTATTCCTCTTGTACTGAAACAAAAGAAAAATCCTATGGAAATTAGTGAGAATTTTGTATGACCTCAATGATGAAGTCCTAAATTTAATATCTGAATGCTCCTATAACTATTATCTAAAGAGCAGGAGGTGCAACCATTGTAGTTATGTTTCTATAATGCCTCTTACTTTATCATTTATGCCATCCTTATCGGTTGTAGCATTTTCTACCTATTGTTTGCAGGGATGTGCTTGATAGAAGATGTAGGTGAAAAATCAGGCTGTAGGAATCCTTGGTTGCCAACAATGTGCCCTTTTTTTATACAACTCATTTTGTTCAAAATCTCACTAGAAGACGCCATCATCTGTTGGTGGAAGTGCTTGTCCATTTAATAGAAGCCTCATGAAACATCTCCTGCCATCATGAAATAGAAACCCATTCTTTCTTGGTGCTCAGAGAACAAGCAGACCATGTCGATAGTCAGTGACTCCTCATATCATCTTCAGTGTATTTATTTTCTTGTCATGTAACAGGTTGAGAGAGGCTCTGTCACAGGCATTAAACAGCTTGCTTCATTTAACAATGCTCTTTCAAAGAACTATAAAGAAACACAACAAAGAACAAAAAAGAATAAACCAAGCTGATGTTTGGAGTTTGGAGTTCAGGATTTTACACAACTGAGCAAAAAGCGTTTGCATTCAGAGAACTGGGCAGACTGATTACAGCTCTACAAGGTAACAGGTAAGTGCTCTACCTATGTGCAGAAGGATGTTTAATAGAGATTTGAAATGGATTTTAGATAAGAACTTCCCCAATAAGAGGGATATAGGGTCACAAAATGTGCTTGATACATGAGGAGAGTAACACATTTTTGTTTTATCACAGAAACATCAAAATCTCTTCCTTCCATGGGCAAGACCCAGATGTTATATGCACGAAGCAATATGTCAAATCTAGTTATAACTAATTTCAGAAACGATTAATAAATCTCCTGTTGTTACCATACCCTAACAAGGCATTCAGGAATATGCTGACTATTTGTCTACACTTGATTCCATTCATTTTCTTGATATCTCCCCTATTTCCTGATAAAAACACTTCACACTGCCCAGGGGGAACTGTAGCTTATCTTTATTTCATTTATTTTGCATTTATACATACCTGTAAACTTTGCACCTAATGCTAAAATGCTATATGAAATACCGAAATTTGCACAGGGGGGAAAAGCCCTGCTGCATATGAGCTTTTGGCATGCCAAATTCCTCAGCTTGAGTACCACAGGCCCCTCACAGGAGAGGGCAGGTGGAAACCTGTGGACCTCTAAATGGTGCTTTCTACATCTATGAATTCCATGATGCAGCCAAATCACAAGACTGTCTATGCTTTTCTTGTTAGACCATTAGGATTTAAGGGTGTTTGAAAATGAATAGCAACTCCTTAAAAGGAGTCAGTTCCTGAATTAGGCTGTTACCTGTTGCAGCCTGAATTGCTGCTAGTAAAGTCCAGGGTAAAGAAGCAAAAAGAGCCTTTGCATGGTGTCCACAGATGTTTTATTCAGCTGCATGGTGAGATGTTCAGAGTCAAAAGCACACACACATGGAGGCTGGGAGAGGAATTTCTCCATGAAAAGACATCACTTTTAATTTACAAAAAGTGGAGTTTATGGAACCATATACATTAGCCATTTTGCTTCAGTAGAGAAACACTTTTGAGGTGAATCTCACCAGATCAGGACTGGAGTGCTTTAAATGGACTAAATCCTTTTGGATGAAACTAAGTAATAATTTTGGTGTTGCTGAAATAGTTTCACAAATAAAGTTCTTTCTGTGCTTAGCACAAAGTAAACAAATTGCTTTTGCATTCTTTGCCTGCCTCCCCTCCCCCCATCCACTATTTGTCTATCATCCAGAATATTCTGATTTTTCAGCTGGAACATTTTTGAAATTTTCTGCAGACATTGCAAACATTAAAACCTAAAGTTAACTTATTTAAAAGATTGCACTTCAATCTGTTTTATTTTATGGGCTTAGGAACTTGCTGAGAAAAAATTCATGCTCATCTGAAATTCACTATTTTAAATGGAAAAAGTTGCATTTTGAACTTCACTAGAATGGATCATTTAACCTGGATGAAGGAAAAGATATTTTTCTCTTTAACCCTTTATACTTTAGGCAATATTATTTTACTGTTAATCAGTCTATAATTTACATGTTAAATTCAACACAAACTTTATATAATCTTATTTCTACCCACCAAAATATGGATTTGCATTATACAATTAAAATTTTAATATAATTCTACCAATACTATTGACAAGATTATTTCATATAAATTTTATTTGTTTTGAAGGAAGGACTTACATTTTGGCTATATTATTACAGTTAGTTTTATATATCTAATATAGATGCACACAAATATATGTGCAGAAATTAGTGTAGTATTTGAAACCTTTGCTGAATTCACTGTCTTCCACTACTGCTCTTCTGAGAAGATTCACATGCTTGTGAAGTATCTTTATATTTGCATAAGTAATTATAAATTCTGCTATAAGAGTCTGTGCCAGGAAAGGGCTGCAGAATACTTCCTTTAAGAAGTGATGCAGATAATTATGTAAGGCATGGATATGTTGTGAAAAGCACAGGAAATTAATCTTTTTAATTGTCAGCCCATGTGAGGTGAGGGAATTACTTTGTTTGGTGTCTTTCAAGAGTTTCCTTTTTAACTGCAAAATGGAAAGCAGTCTTATGGTACCACTCCAAGGAGGTTCTGCAATTAGAAATGACAGTATGGGACAAACAAAAAATTAACTGTGCACTGAGAGAAGGTATTCCTAGACTTTAAGTGATGTAATTGTTCCTGTTATGGTTTCTGACTGAATAGGGTCCACTGTATTCCTGAATGCCTTAAAAGACATATATGGTGGCTAGGGTACTTCTTCAGAGAAGAAATTGCAACATTTCTTAGTCAAGAAGTTAAAAATGGAACAAAAGCAGGTTTTCCTCTTTTGGATTCAACCACTTGTTGAGTAAGTTATGTTCTCTACATATTAACTCAGCCTCATATGTAGAATAATATTAAATCAGAGAAAAATGAACTCTTAATCACCGTCATTCACTTAATTTTGTTTTCTCTCCTATTTCAGGAATCATTACTACTACTACTTTTTTTCCCACCACTCTTCTTTTTGTTTTGCTTTGTCTGGCTTCCCTCATTGCACCAAACCATCCACTAGCAGAACATGCTTCTATCCATGTGTGTGGTTGTGCTCAGGGATAGTTTTAAAGCAATACATGAGAAATAAAACTTTAGACGCCAAAGATTATGTCCAGATGCTTTTATCTTTGCCACCAGTCGTAAGTCCCTTGCATGAAGCAGCAGCATGGGTGCAGCCCCCATGCCGCGGGCTGGAGCCATGCTCCGTTGGCTGAGGATAGCGGGAGGAGAGGGCTCGGAAGCCCCACGCCCTCCTGGGCACCCAGCTTGTGACTGGGATCCTTGTCCTGCTGGTGAGGGGTCTGGAGGAGCAGCTGAGACACATGGGGATGTTTAGCCCAGAGGAAAGGAGGCTCAGGGTCACCTTTCTCTGCAACTCCCTGACCAGAGGTTGTTGCCAGCTGCGGGTTGGTCCCTTCTCCCAGGTAACAAGTGACAAGATCAGAGAACATAGTCTCAAGCTGCACCAGGAGAGGTTTAGGTTGGACATTAAGAGGAATTTCTTCACAAAAAGGGTGGTTAGACACAGGAATGGATTGACCAGGGACGTGGTGGAGTCACCGTCCTTGGAGTAAAGACTGGATGTGGCATTTAGTGGCATGGCCCAGCTGACATGGGGGTGCTTAGGTTAGACTCAGTGATGTCATAGATCTTTTCCAACCTTATTGATTCTACTTGATTCTGTGAATGCCACCAAGCCTGCAGCGAGGGCAGAGCTCGGAGAACTGGCTCCTCATCTTGGCCAAACACACACTGCTTCCATGTTTGACTTAAGGCAGAGTCAATCATCTTCCTTCGCTGCATTCCCAGCAGTCTACACTGGAAATTGGAAGAGGCCAGCCTGTCCCACAGGTGAAGCACTTCACCTGCCATGCCAGGCAGCGGTGTTGCCTGGCGGGGTGTCTCGGTGCGGGGTGTCTCGGTGCAGGCTGCGCGGAGCCCTGGCTCCCTTGGGAGGTGTCGGCTCCGAGCCCCCCGCTGCCTCACTGCGAGCCCCGAGCCCCCCGCCAACATGGCGCCCCTGACCCCCGCGCTTCCTCTTCCGGCCGGGTTGCCATGGCGCTGCCCCCCGGCCCAGCCTCCCCCCGCCCGCCGGTGTGTGTTTACATCGGGCAGGAGGAGCCGGAGCCCCAGCGCCGGGGGAGACGGGCACGCAGCCGCCGGCCGCCCGCCCTCCCTCCATCCCCGCCGGGCGCTGCTCCGGGAGACGCGGCATGAAGGTGATGCTGGCGGCTGTCTCCGGGGCGGGGGGCTCGGCTGGGCCGCGGCGGCTCCCGGCGGCTGCGGGGGGGCGAGGGGCGGGAGGTGGTGGTGGCCGTGCGCGCTCGTAACCAAGTACACAACTTCCAGAAGCTTCCAACTTCGCGGGGGATGTGGTGTCTCTTCTTGGGTCCGTCTCCCTAGAAAGAATCCCCTCTTCTCCCCGTGAAAACCCGGCTCGTTTCCTGCGGCGCTGAGACGGGAAGGGAGTAGCGTGGGAGCCGGGGGAGGCTGCCTGCCCCCGCCCCCGCTGCCCTTCTAGGCTGGTGTCTCCACGGGGAAACTGCCCTCCTTCGCGGGCACCTTCCCTCATGCACAGCATGTCGTGCGCGGGGTGGCTCCCCGGCGGCCGTGGGGTTCGTGCCTTGCTGCGCGGCCGGCGCTGCTCCGCTGCTCACCTGTGCTGCTGCTCTCGCAGGCCCTTCCCCAAGCCTGGGGGAGATCGTCGCCTTTCTCCGTAGTTTGCCGTGGAAAACTGTTAGAATGGAGAATGTCTAACCTGAGCCGGCTGTTGGTGTGAGTGCTGAGGCTGGCTGGACTATAGAAGTAGTAATATATAGCATTCAGGTGTGAGGTTGTATCTTCTGTTGTGTTGGTTAGGAGTCAGCAATGGTGTTGTATTGCTTTTTCTTTACTTTATGTTGTCTTATGTCTTTAATTTTCAGGTCTATGACTTTTGAAGTGTTTTCTCTCAATAATCAGTCTGAAACTTGAGACACACCAAGCATTCCCTGTCTCCTGAATTTGTCTAGCAGTAAAATAAAAAAATGTATTAGCTAGGTTGTAAGCTTTTTGAGGCAGAAACTGTTTAGGTCTGTACCAATCCCGATGGAGAAATTTGGCTCAGGCCTTCCTCCAAGCCTCTGAGTCAAGTAAGTGTGTGTTAGAAGTTCATCAGCTTGTGCAGGTGCTGGGTTCTGGGAAGTGCTAGTGTGGCAGTCACTGGGCTTAACAATTGTCCCTGGGCACCAGGGGCTCTTCAACATAATATCTGCACAGCTGGTGGGTGAAAGAAAAGGGGCAGCCTCTCCATAAATGCCATAAATATATGTAGAAAGAGTGTGTCCTTCTATGCAGTGTTATGTTTTGTTGTGCATTTGTACAAAGCCTGATAGTAAAATGTGTATTTTTTTCTTTCTCTCTGAGTATTTGTTAGTTCCATTAGTGTAGGATAATAAAAGGTGTGTATTGAGAACACTGATAAACAGGACTATGGCTGTGGGTTATTTGTTGACTTACACTGTAAAACAAAAACCTCAGAGTGCTGTCTGAACAATACATCCAGTTTGAGGTACAAAACTGAAAAGATTTCCTTCGGCTTCTGTTTTATTGCATGCAGAGTAAACAGCTGCTTATTCTTGCTAAGACCATTACTTCTGCTGAATTCCTTTTTTGCCCCACTAGAGTGGGGAAAGCTTATGGCTATTTAAGATGAGCTCATTCAAAATACAGCAAGATGTGAGTGGAATCATGTTCTGACTGCAAGAAAAAATGAGTGTGTTTGGGGGAAAAGTTGTTTGTTTTTAACCAATCATTTTTCAGGTATAAGCACTGTGTAGAGCTTTTCAGTATAAAAGGGTTCACATTTTTTTCTCAGAATGGGTCATTTCTTTCAGTGCACATTTCTTTCCATGTGTGCCACCTTTTGCTGTAGGAGTTGCTTCAAGTTTCTTCTAGGTAAGATCATTGCCGATGCACGATTTAAATTCTTAAGCTGGGGGTGGGGATAATTATCTTTTCATTTAACGAGTGGAATGCATTGAAATGTGCAGTATTTTCACCCCTTTAAAAGGGTGAGGAAAGGAGAAGTGGAGGGAAGGAAGAGATGTCTGTGGGGTGTAAGTTGGATCTGAATCCCTTTTATGGGCCTGCTCGTGAGTAGTTCAGTGTGACTTTAAAACAAGTAAGTTTAAGTTTTTGATCATTGCAGGGAGGACATCAAAACGAAGCTTTTCAAAAGTCATTGCGTCAGTTTCTCCCCTAATTGTTGTTATATCTTGGGAAATACATTTGAGTTTGTTTGTTTCTGGCAGCATTGGTTTTGATGCTGAGCTCATTGATGCTGGTTAGCATGTTGCTGAGAAGGCAGAGCAGTCAAAAGAAAACAGGTTAATGCTAGTCTGTATCAAAATGGTCTGCCTACTTAGGGAAGGGAAGAAGCAGGAAAAGGGAAGTAAATGGTAACATCAGGGGGTGTCCTGCTGTAGAAGTGATCCTTTCAGGATCTGTTACTAATGCTGATTATTGCTGAAGAAACTGAAGCCTGATGTAGTTTATTTTTGAGAAAATCACTTAATAAGTATCCTGTTGAAAAGGTAGAGTGAAGTAAAGTAGTATGGCAAAGCAATGCTTTAAAACTTGGTGTTGAAATTGGACTGGATTCAAGATAGTCTTTATGTGTATTTTATTTCTGTTCCCACGTCTTTTGAGCTGTGTCCATGCTGAAGGATGGTATCTCTGGGCCCTTCCAGGCTATGCAAAGTACAAAACTGGTTAAAGTCCCTTTTACTTCTTTGTAGGACAGGAATGAGAGGCAAGCAGCTCAGATTGTTTCAGGAAGTGGACCTTTTCTGTGTGTAGTGATAAGTGATACCTTTTGAATACGTCAATAAAGTTTGCTTTCCTTCAAGGGCAGATGATCCTGATGGCAAGGAAATACACCTTTTCAGGCTGCATTAGGAGCCTGGGTAATGTGTCTGTCCTGTGGGAAGGGCAGTTCCATTTATTAGGGCAGTGGGGAGATAACCAAATCCCTGCCTGTCTATCACAGTCAGCTGCTAATCACTGTCCCACAACATAGTAGCTTCCCAGTATTCATCTCTTGTGGCTAAATGCTTGATTTCTCAAGTCTTAGGCAGCACTGGAGAAGGTTCTTGTGCCCTTGCTAACAGAACCTCTTCATGCTGTATCTTCAATCTGTGAACGAGTTGAGGCATGAGGACAGTTCCTGGTATGGTTCTGCTGTGGCGACTGCTTCTAACACTGCTGCTGTCACTGGGCTAACCTAAATCCAAAATCAGAGAAAGGAAAGGTATTGAGAGTGGCATATTGAAGTTCTTGTTCATGAAAGCAAGCTCAAGATGTGATTTCGGTGAATTAGCTTTATTGAAAGGATTCTTCAAAGTAGAATGAAAGCTTGTGGTGCTTTGGCACGTGCTCAGTTAAGTTATATAGCTTGGGATATGACAAGTGTCATAAATGTGACGTTTTACTTTGAGAAACTTAAAGCTAAATTTAAGAGAAAGAATGTGAACTTACTGCCTATAGTTCTTTTTCTGACTGCCTATGATAGTGAGTGTTGACAGATAAATTTTAGAGATCAGAATAAGGCAAGATATTTTGAAGATGCAGTATTAAATTTATGGAAAGCTCAAGTAAATATTTTTCTTGCTTGTGTTTACAGACAGCTCTGTTCCTTAAGGATGTTGTGGGTTGTCCTGTCAAAATGATGTATATGTAATCTTTTTTTATTTTTTTTACATGTGTCCGATCCTGTTTAGCAGGCCTCTTTATAGTTGAAATGAAGAGTACTTGGGAAAGGAACAGCTTATAAAAATAAGAGACATGAGTTATTGCTTTCTATGGAGTATATAGTAAGATTTTGTTTTCCTAGCATGTAGTCCTAAATGTGGTCTAGTGTCGCTGTGCCACTCCTTGTGTCCACTCAGGGACTCCCGGCTCGCTCCGGCACAGCAGACGGCGGGGGACACTCTCCCGTGCCTCGGGAGGTCGGGAGGGTGGCTATGGCTTTTGGCCTTGCGGGGTGAGACGCTTGCGATGATGGTGGAAGTAAGGAGTAGACTCCAGTCAGGAGTAAAGTCCAGGTTTATTAAGGAGAGCTCTGAAGAGATCCACAACCCAGGGGAGCCAACCGACCGCAGCCCCTCAACTGGGCTGTGCAGCACAATATAAACGGGGGTGGAAACAGGGGACGAGATCACCCACCCACCAATGGGAATGTTTGGGGCAGTGGAAGGTGGGGAGACAGACACAGGGGGAAGTCAACAGGGGAGGTGGGAAGGAGGGACCCCTGGCCCACGTCCAATCACTCGATGCCCTTTGTGGAAGGTTCTGGATGAGTGGGATGGGGAGTTGAGTGATGGACAAGGCACCAGGGAGGGGACAGGGAAATGATCCAGCAAACTGGGGGGAGATTGACATCAGGGAAGGAGGAGGGGATTGACATACAAGGAAAGGGGTAGTTCAGGGTAAAACCATGGAGGGGGATAAAGAGATGAACCATTACAGAACTGGTACAAAACCATGAAACTTAAAAACACAATACAACAGTGCAGGAATCAGGAGGAGCATGCATGTAAGTGATAGAGTAAAAGGGTACATGGAGTACATATTCTGTAGATAATTTTGATTGAAATATTTGCCTGTGATTGGTCACATCTGTTTTTCTTTATTTCTGAGCTGCCTTACAAACCTTGTAGAGGTTTTCCAATATTTCAGCTGAATTTCAGAGAGGTGGGAAAGGGTTGCATACCTTCGAAGTTCTGGGCAAAGGTATATTCTTACATAGATGGGACAAATAGTAGAGCTCTTAAGTTTCTTCAAAATAATGTTCTGATTGAACTTAGTGGGCATCACAGAAATGGCTTGTGCTGGTAAATCTTAGTCTTAATATGTCCGCAGAGCTGCTCAAGGTCTACTGCAATTCTTGGGCTTTGATTCATTCTAAAACATTTTGGAGGGAGAACCTTTGCACCTCACAGATCTTCAAAGCAGAAGGCAGCAGTTACCAAAAGCTATTGCTTCCTGAATTAAATCTTACTAATGTGTTGCTTGTGTTCATAGTGATCAAGTGTTTTTTCTGTCTGATGGCTGTTTGGTTGCTGAGTGTAGTAACTCTGGTTGGAATCTTGTATGCAGCAAGTTGTGACCTTTCTTACTACTTCTTGGAGTGAGTTTGGGAGAAAAAGAGCTCTCTATGGAGCCTTAAATAAAGGGGGTGTTACTGCTGGCAGTGCTTCTGGCAGTCAAGTTTTGACTGTGCAGGCTAGGTGTGAAATTGCAGGGCTTAACAGTACCAGAAGATGTAGCTTTTGTTCTGTAGAGTTAGTAAATATTTTATCTGAAATGTTTCTTCTTTAAAGCGCTACAGTAAGTGCATAGAATGACAAGCCGTACTGATATTGAAAAGCTCTGATGTGAGTTCAAAACTCATTTGTAAGGAAGGAAATATTTAACTACCTAGCCATCAACAGAATAAATTTAAAAGTTGTGTGATAAATAAATCATAATGCAATCTCCCAGCTAATTAACAAATGCAGAAAATGCATTTTGAAATACTTAATGAAATAAGGACACAGGAATAAGTTCTGTCCTGAATAAAATATTTTATATTTATCCTCAATTTCTAGCATCTAAAATTACTTTTGAAGGTTTTGAAAGAAATTTTTAACTTCAAATGAATTTGCAGGTGTTTTTTTTTAGTTGAATTTTTTAAAAAGGAAATCAAGATTTTTGGCAAGATGACTTGTGTTTCAAACTCTTGCAGTGATGTCTCTTGTGACTGTTTTGGGGAGAATGCTTATATATTTTCAAGCTGTATATATGCTTATGTACTTTGAATTCAAGTCTTATAGTAAAAATTCTGATGTTCTAGCTGTAAAAGCCCTCAAAAATTACTTAAATTTCAGCTCATTAAAGCTAAAACAGTAGTAGTGCACTTTTAAGGAAATAAGTGCATGGAAATTGAATCATATGAAGTCACAGTTATAGAATACTGCTTAATGCATCTTTCCATGAGGTTTTTTTTTTTGTTTCTGTTTTTTATTGTGACCCTACTAAGGATAGTGAAAAGGGTATTACATTATAGATCTCTAGCATGGTTGAGAAAATCTTAATGACCTCTGTCATATATGCCTGTATTATTAGACAAAGGACTTCTCATTTTTCAGACAAATTTCTCATGCTATCTGCAGCTCCCTAGAGTGATACTTCCACCTCTTGTTAGGAAAATGAAGAATATTCTTTCTGTAGAGTGCATTCTCTCATTTCTTTAGGCAGAATAAAACTCTCATTAATCACTAAATCCATCTGTCAAGGACCAAGCCGGAAAAGTACATTTATAGTATGTTATAGTATAGTTACAGTATGTTATAGTATAGTATGTTAGTTATTCTCTTTGGGCCACGTCAGCAGGTGATCAAACGAAATATGATTTGCTTGGTTTGGATTTTGAAAACCACTCTTACATTCTTTCTGTGCTAACATTGATTTAGTAGGTAAAATCCAGATGGAAAATAAATGGTCGATCAAGACAAAATTCAATACAATAATTAATTAAAAATCCAGAACTGTCTGGTCTACCACTGAGCAGACTGTATTGGCTGCTTGTTGTAGAAATGGTGCTATCTACCCCATACAAAACATGAACATGGAAAGTGTAAACCATCAGTTTACTGGCTTGCTGAATGGAGAATAAACTGTGGTGTCATTAGTACTCTTGAAAATTTATTTATGCCAAATAAACCCTAATTTGGATTACTGACAGTACAAAGTTATTTTATTGCTGTAAAAATAGGATTTGACTGTTCTGCTGAGAATAGAACTCAATCTTGCCTTGGCATTTGCAGTATTAAATGTTGCTCTCATTGCCTTTCTCCGCCAGTCCTGTTGTCAAGACAAAATTAAGTGTTAAAATTGTAGCCTCCCTAATGTGTTTGTCCAAACTCAGAAAACAGCAAGTAATCTAAGCAACTTTTCTATTCTTTGTTACAGTGTACTTTGAACAAAATGCTACAATTTTACACTACTGTCCTCAGCACTTCTATTTCTGTACTTTCCTTTAGTGTTCCAGGGGATTTATAACTGCAACTCAAATTCCCCTTGGGCTGAAACCTGGCACAGAAGCTCTCATTATAAGTGAACTTTGTTTTGCAAAATTAAAAGCAAAGCATCCATCAAGAGGCTTTCTTAAACATAGAGGAAAGGAAAAAAAAAATTATAGTTGCAGATCTATGTTATGCCTGCTGCAGGAAAAATCCAACCGACACTGGAAATACCAAAGGTGTGGGTGTGCAATCAATAATGATAGCAGATTCAATGGAATGTTCCTATTGCATTTAGAAAACTTTAAATTAAAGTCTTAATTCCTTAATGTGCTGAAAATTCATTGCTGAAATAAAAGTTGCAGCTACAAACTGCCTAACAAAAGTACAGTGATAGTTTTAAACTTGTTCCCAGTGTCTGAGCATGGTTATTTGAGCAGCAGAGAATAAGGAGATGGTTGGGTAGTTATGTGCTTCAGCTGAAGAGGACCTGTAGGTCCTCAGCTCCCTGGAAAAGGTTGTCATCATGTTGAACTACCTACCCAGTGGCTGGTTAATTTTTATTTTTCTTTAAACAACAGCCCCCTTTTTTTTCTGTAGGAATTGAGACCTTATGTAATTTTGTAAAAAGCAGAAAGGGCATTGTGAGCCACAAGCCATTTTCAGATATGGAAGATGGAACAATTTTATTTGTTTCAACATGAAATATCCAAGATAAGTTATGAGAAACTTTGTAACAGTGACTGGATAGAGAAAAGATCCCAAATTAACAGTGTCATTAATGATGTCATTTTAGGAAAGCCTGATGAAGGTCAGCTTCATTGTTACTGGATCTGACAAGCCCTTTGGCCTCTGCAAACAGTCAGTCATAACATGTATCATCTCTCAGACATTTGGAGAAAGTGAAGTTGGGATGAAAAGAGCTGGGGTTTTGATTTTGTGGTGTTAGGAAGGGGCAAAGTATGCTAATGGGCAGGAAACTGTGGGTTTTAGCCTTGTGGATTTCAAATAAGTATTCTTTAAACCTGATACATAAATAGCCAATGCTTTCACTGGGATACTTTAGCATCCCAAAGCACTAAACAAACTGTTCTGTGTTTGGGGATTACTTCACTTGTTTCTTCACACAGATCCACTGAGACTTATCATTCTTTAGGGGTGCATCTAATCTTTATGATTATCACTTGACATATATTTGATACTCTATAAAAAAGGCCTTGGACCTGTGCTGGGAAGCTTACAAGTGAAATCACAGATGTGGAGGTATGAAGCCTGGGTTGCCATGAATTTTCCTCTGCTTAATTGCTTTATTGGAATTGTGCCTACATAGAATGCCAGGTCTGAAAGTCACTGTTAGGCATGACAGAGGGCATGTGATTTATGGTGGTAGTTGAGGATTTGCCTAGAAAGAAGCAAGTCTGACCTTCTGGGCTCTTGAGGAGAGGCTTTAGGAGGAATGTGGCAGTTTCTTACAATGGAAGAAGTTAGATTCTAGGATCAAGTCCAGAATGTAAATGAATGAAGAATAATGTCAGAAAGGAGAAACTGGAGTAAAGTGTTTAGAAGCAAGAATGGGAATATGAAGGTTTAGATCAGGAAATAAATACCATTTTCACTTGAAAATACACAGGGAAAGTAGTAGCTAAAGCTGTGGATTTTAGAATTATTTCCAAAGTGTAGTCTCCGAACTGAGACAGTAAACTGCTGCTGAATCCATGACTATGACCTTTAGATTCCTCCAGCTTCTGTTCTGAAAGGGGGAAAAGATTACTTATAAGTTTGAGTATAACAGAGAAGAGTATTTACATGATGTATTTCCTTCTGGTTCTGCTTATGGTAGGGGATTAAAAAATTTTTTTTGTCTTTTGTGAGTAGAGTAGGAATGGTGAGAAGGAGCAGAATTATAAGGTATGTGGTTCTCTGAAGGAAATTTGAAATTATTTGTCCCAAACTTGTTCAATTTCAATAATAATTTTTCGCAAGAAATATATATATATATATATATATATATAATTTTAAATTTGATTGCCATCCCTCATACTTGCGCTTCTTGGATTTTGTTTTGGAGCTTTGTATTTTGCTGCTCATTAAGAAAATGAATTCCTGACTCAGTAAGCAGTTAATTGACAGACTTCAGTTTAAGATTATATACCATAATTAATATAATGCTAAGTACAAAAGTAGAGCCTAAAAGGCCTAAAAGTGATGGTGGTGCAGGTAGGATTTTTTGGTTGCTTCAAGATGACTCTTTAGAAAACAGAGCCATATTGGGGCATTTGCAATGGCAGTCTCATGTTGGTATTGACTTAGGAGCAAAATGAGCTGACGCTGATCACTTGGTGTTGGGATTGCTTCTGTACTGTGTGAGTGTTTTGAGTACTTTGAGACTGAGGTAGTATGGCTCTTTTTGTGATTGAGCATGCTGGTATCACTTGTTAGTACAAATGGGATGATAAATGGAGCTCTTGGTTTCAGTGTCATAAACATAACTCTGTACCTTGTGGAAAATGCTGGCCGTGACTGGATAGAACTTTCTGTCATGCATGCATTTACTACAGCACTTGTAAAATGCACAGCCTTTAAATATATTGAAAATCCGAGCATATAGCTGAGGTTCTGGTCAGAATTACTCTCAAAATATTGCGTCCTGTGGAAGAGCATGAGGTATACTCTGAAATGCTTGTATGCAATTTGTCACACTTGTTTAGTTCAGTACCGGCAGCCCTCTCTATCCATAAACACAAAGCCTTCTATGAAACTCATTATAAATCCACAAACACTAATTTGCCAGGTCACAGCAGTCCATAGCATTTGTGTTAAACCACATTGTAAGGTCATGCAGTGTGATCAGGACAGGGGATTGTATGTTTCTCAGTTTCTGTGAGAATTCCTATAGAAATCCTATAGCTCTTGATCTTTATAATTTGCTGAATTCATACAAAGCTTTTCAGTTTCCTTAACAGTTCATTGAAACTGTTGGCAGGGACAGAGTGAGCTACCTTGAAATCTCACATCTGTAACTTCATCTTGGAAGGGTGGGTGTTATCTCTGCTTGAGTTTACTTGTTCTTGTTCATCTTGGAGATTGTGTTAAAATATGACAGAAAAATTGCCACTAAGTCTTAATGGTGCTCATAGTAAAGTACTCATCAAGGAATTGTATGAAGTGCTTGCTTGTCCCTGCTTGAGGGCAGGGACTGTCTTTGAAGAGCTAAGAGGTTTTTCTTAGTTATATGTTCTTAGGCTTTGTGCCATAACCTAACTTTCTGTTATAATACCTATTTAAGTTTGTGCTTCTCTAGTGGTTCTAGTGAGGAATGGAAACTCATTCCCCCTTTAAGAGGCTATACAAACCCTAAATAATTGAAAGAATATTGTACAGTAATATCTGCTGATGTTTCTGAACTGTTGATACACCTTCCTGCATCCCAGATGCTCCTGAGGGAGTGTCAAAGCAGAAGCAATCTGTGTATATTCCTTCTGCCACCACTGCAGCTCCAGAGGATTATTATTGAACCTGCAAGCCAATAACTTACAAAGCTGTGTGCATCCCATTCCCCTACTTGTCTGTCATGGATCCTTAAGAATGAAAAAAAGATGTAACTGATGCTGTATTCTTGAAATGATAGTGTAAAAAGAAAGGTTGAGGCAAAGTTGTTGGACTCAACCTTATTATACAAACCTTCTCAGAAGATAATTTCCTGGATTTTTTTGATTGCTGTAGATGACTGTGCTGCCAGAACTGTAGATATGGTAAATGTTCATTACCAAGCTTGCGGCAGGTCCAGTGAATTGAACTCTGTAGACGTAACTAAAAAAGCAATGGACATGCTAACACAAGGAAAAAATGCTATTGTAAAGAGACTTTGTATTCTTGTTAATGGCACCTGTCAGTGAGCCTTAAATATTACTTCTGGATATGTATATGAGAACCTAGAATTTCATCTACTGTTAACTGTTGCACATTTTCATTAGTGAATCTCAGTGCCATGCACACTTACTCACTGGCCTCAGTCACTAGACAGACATGCTGAAGTCTGATACAGTGATGTTTACAAGACTACTTTTAGAATCTCCCTGTATATAGGTGAATATATATTGTGATAAGATATCAGTGAGCTAAGAACTGGATTTATTCTGTAGAAAGCATTTTGAACTTTATTTTAGGAACTAGGAAATCTCAAGATTGCCAAGTTTCTTGCAAAACAAAATTCTTGAAAAACTTAAAATTGGGGATTACTTGACATGTCCATGCTTCAGTTTAGACTGTTTTATTTTTAACATGAAATTGAGAAAAAAAATTGTAAATACTTTTTTGGGGGGGAAGAATTCTCAAAGCCATACAAGAAATGTATGCCAAATACAGTTAAAATATGATGTGTTATGGTTAAATGGTTTTGCGTAGTGGAAAAAAAATCCACAAAAATTCTGGTCATTTCTGTTAGACATTCAGCGTGTTCTGTAGAAGCAGTAGTCTTGGACTGAGCATTTTTCTTCTGTAGTATTCCAGTAGCAGGTGTTAAAAGTTTTGAATTGGAGGGAAATAGGTGATGGCAAACAGTTGCTCAGCCATGGACTTCACGGTGGTCTGTAATGGGCTCTGTTTTTTTCACAGCTGGATTTGTTAATGCTAGCTTAGGTACAAGGCTGACCTTCAACTAAGAGAAATCTTTGTTTTCGAGTAAGTGTTGTCAGTGATAGCCACCATACTGGAGCATTGTATTGTTCATGAACACCAAGCAGTAAGCAGTTAATAAATGAGGAAGAAAAAACTGTGATGCCACCAAATCACTTTTGGTAGCATTTTGCATCCTCTTTGTATTTATGTGGATGACAACAACTGTAACCCAAAGGAGCACCACTTATCATAGGCTGTTATTGAGAGAAGCTACTGAGCAGGTTTGTCTCATAGGAAATTGAGAATACTGGCTATTTTGAAGAAGGAAAGATAAGGCTTTTCTTGCTGGCTTTTCCATAGTCCCTGGAAGTTGGATTGTTTCCTTGAGCAGCATATAGCTAGTATGTGCAGATGGCTCTTACTTGTTTTAAGAAATTAAATTAGTTTTACGGTTGTGAATCAGAAAGTACAGGCACAGGATTTGCATTCAAGACCCCTTCTAGTTTAGGAGTTCCATAGTTGTGGTTCAGAATGCTTCCAAGGCACATATTGGTGCCTCATATCTTACATGTTTTATATTAAAAATAAATCTTCAATCTGGTATAGTACTGTAGCCTCATCTTCCCTTTTTCTTTTCTCTCTGTGGCACTGATGGGTAGGAAGGAAGTGTAAATTCATATATTGCCAGTTGATGTAGAAACTTAAATACATACTTTATATTCAATTTGTTGCTCTTACCCAGAATTCTTTACATGTTCTTAAAACCTACACCACATTATTTAATTGAAGTGAGGAGATGGTTAGATCTTGATGTTGATTACTGACTCCTGGGTTGTTGGTTTTTGTGGTTTTGTTTTTTTTTGGTTGGTTTTTTTTTTTTTTTTTTTTTGGTTTGTTTTTTTTTTAATTGGACTAAGGCAACTTACTACTTTCCCATCTGTACCATGTGGTAAGCACTTTTTTCCCTTTCTCTGATAGCTACCACAAGGCATGACCTAATGTCCGAACTCTTCACTGACCAAAGCTGGGCAATGTTGATACTGGGTGTTTTTAAGTGAGGAGAAATAGGTAAATAGCCTAGGTGGATGGCAGAAATCCAGGTTGTGACCCTGGCACCATCACAGCAGACCTATACACTTCACCTGGACAGTTTCCCTTTTTCCCTGCTGTAAAACATCTGAAAAGCATGGTGGTATTTATTGTTTTCATGTCCATTTTTTGAAAAAAAAAAGGGGAATGGATGAAAATGTGAGCTACTTGTGCGAAGGATGGAATTTGAAAAGTGTGTTACTCTTCATAATTGAGGAAAGAGAGAAAGTAGCCAATGCTGCTGAGGGTAACCTCTCAGTCACAGGGTTTGGAAAGGATGAAACTAAATACTGCAGCTTTAGGGCCATGAGCCCCTTTTCTTCCCGAGTTCAAATAATAACATTTTGCAATCTGTTGATGTACCAGCTGTATTTCTGTAACATTCCAGCTGTGTATGTTAGTACACATTTTCAGATAGTTCAGACTACAAACCCAGTCATGTTTTCAAAGTGCACAAAAGCTTCATTTCCTAATGACTGCTAAGTTTGTCATTTTACTCTTCACTGTACTAACATTGCAAAGAAAATTAGGGATTTTTTTAAGGGAGCCTTCTAGCTATGCCTAGTGTTTACTCTTCTGTAACTTACAAAAAAGGTAAGTTGGGTGGAAGAAGATGTTGATTTTTTTTTTTCTCCTGTAATAGTTTAAAACTGAAAAAGCAACTACACTTTTATACCTCCACATGTCGTGAAAATATTGTGTGTGTAAATTGAGTTCAGCTGCAAATCTTTTAACTCTGCTCATGTTCTTCCAGCAGTAACATTGCAGGCTCTTTACAGGATCAAGAAGGCTGGAACATGGAAATGCAAAACCTGGAAGAGTAGTCCAGTAGTTTTTCAGGAATGATTAATTTGGCATATTACACTTGGAGGCACAAATGGATGTATTGGGCTTGTAGGGGAAAACTCCATGGTCAATGGACCTGCTTAGGTTAGACGATCGTAAACGAGTTTGCTTTGTTTTCCTTTGAAAAAAGTGACATTTCAGAATCTAGTCTTGATAAGGCAAAGATAAGGTTTTTTCCTGAAAATTCCAGTTGATGGTGGATCTGCTGCTACCCTTGATAATTAAAAATTTTAATATGTTACTGCATTATGTGTTTTGGAAATAGTAACTTAGAAATTGTGTTTCATTGTTCATTTTCTGCTTTTCAGTCAATTAAGAAATTAAGACCCTTGTAATTTTGCTCTTTGCTTTTATTTTTTTTTTTTTTTTTTACTTTCCCCTTTCTGTAATTTGACTGCAAACAAATCTCCCAGCTCTTTCTTTCTCATCAGCTAAAGTGAGCGCCTTGTGTCCTTACTGTCTGGTGTATTCTCTAATCCTGTAACCATTTTTGTGGTTCCTGTCTGAACTTTCTGCAATTTACCTCCTCTTGCTATTCTGTTCTGCAGGGCCCTAGCTTAGAAACACAGATGGTGGGTGATGAAACTGAGACTGCAAGTGAAGAATTGCCTCCTCATCTGCGGGAAGAGCCTCCCGAAGGTACAGTGTTGGCATTCAATATAAGCTCTTTGCAATCAATTGAAGAAAATGTTCTGGCCAATAAGTCTGATTTATCTGTCTGACTTGAACCTGTATTTGCCTGTTTTCTGAGAGGGTTAAAGCTTTGTCAGAGCTGACAGTTTAGCCAACCTCCCAGCCAGAGGTCTAGCCAGCCCCTAAGCCTTCTTTTGCATTCAAAGGAAGGGTTTACCCACTGAGGTGCAGACACAGTTCTGCATTCTCTTTAACAATATGGCTTCTGATTAAAATTGTCCTGCTTGTTCATCCTGTCTTCAGGCTTATGAATAAAATGCTTCCTCTACTGCCTTGTTTGTGATGTTTTGAGTCTTCATTAGGGGAGCCTTCCTAAGCAGTCCCCTTTTCTCTCTTTACCTCTCTCTGCAGCATACTGCTATTGAAATTGTCCCCAGCAGAGACTTGTCAAAGTTAGGTATTCTAGTGATTTTGTTTCTTTTCACTGTCTCTCTTGGAAGCCAGTTTAGCCATCTGAGTAGGAGGCAATGAGATGCTGTCCATCAGCAGGAGGCACAGAGATGCCGATTTTAATTAAAAACCTTGTTTGCAATGACATGCCCTGGATTTATGCAGGGAACAGATTTTTTCCCACTGTGCAAAAGTCACAGACATTGTATACATGCAGCAAAATAGGTGCTGCTTTCTTTTGAATAGAAGCTGCTAGCATTGCTGCAAGTGATAATACATCCTGAGCTTTGTCTTCAGTTCACTGGCTTCTAAAACACAATCACTCATAATAACTGTGGATGGCTTAAACAACCCAGAGAGCGCTGAGATCCTTATTAGCAACTTACTGTTAAAATACCATGACATGTCTCTGGGAAACATAAATGTGTTTTATATTTTTCCTTTAAGAGAAAAAGATGCTGATACAGCATTTATACTGACAGCCATTCTTAAAGGGAATATGAACCAAGTGGATGGTTTTAGGGAGTTGCTGCTCCCATCCCTTCTTGTTGAGCATTCTGTTAAAGTTTTCTTATTAAGTTGTAATTTCTTGTTCTGCCATTTCATATACTTTGTGTTGATAATTACAGTATATAGAGGTAAGTGAAAGGTAGGTTTCTTTTGCAACTCGTATTAAGCCAGAAACAAATAAATGTGGAGGATGTTGTGATTATTCTACGAATACATAGAGGATATAATATGAATATTCCCTTCCCCTCCTTACTTTGTAAGAAATGCCTAGTCAGCATGTAATGACAGTTCATTGAAGTAAGAATTCCGGTCACTAGCTGAAGCTGATGATTATATGAGTCTGGAGACTATATCCTGGAATGTAAAACCCATCTTGTCGCATCAGTTTATCAGGAATAGGCTTAGATTTTGGACTATGGCTTTGACTTGTATAATCAAAAGAGGTTTTTTCAATGTGTTTTTGCAAACTAACTTTTTTAAATGAAAGTAAGTTGTTCTGCCTGCAACCCTGGCTGGTTTGAATGACAGTGAATTATGTCGGTGTTAATATTCTACTTCTGTGACTTATTGGATGGTCTGGGAGAAGTATGTGGTCTGGATATACCCACTTTATTGGTATGAGGAAAAAGAACTGTAGCAGTTGAGCTGATTTGATTAAGCAGTGATACAGTAGATAAAGTCTGAGCTCAGTATGTACCTTTTGAATTTACAATGACCTCAAGAGTAACAAAATAGGAGGGACGTTGAGAGCACAACTGAAACTAGAGTCTGCTTGGGAGAAGAAGTGGAAAATTTGTCCTGAAGGAGAGCAATCAGGATTATGGTGAATTTATAGCTGACTTTGGATATTCGTCGAGTTGAGTAACAGAAGTGTTCTTTAGAAGCTGCTGTCTACCAACACAGACCTACCAGAATTATTATAAAGACAGTATAGTTGCAGGAATCATTGCAAATACCTCATGAAAGAAAAAGAGCTCTGAAGTTCTTTGACTTAAATACCATTCCTAGTACTATCTTATCTTTGCTGCACTTCAAATTTCTTGTTTCTTCTGACAGCACTTTCCTAGTTAAATCAGATGCTTTTCAATACATAAAACAATGTTGTTGTGACTACTGCAGTCTTATTTTCTGGGATCTGTGAATTGGAGACCGTGTCTGCTTGCCTTCTGGTAATGAGTGCATAAGGGAGGGAAGGCTCTCCAGAGTCTCTCTGTCTAGCACTAAACCATTATTTCCACAGATTGCATCATAGTAACTTCATTTCTTGCACAGCATATCTACTGCCCTTCTGAAAGGAGGGGAATTGGAAGCACTGTTCTATGTACATATGGCAATAAAATAAAAGTTTGCCCTTTGAGGAGTGTCATATTTCTAAACAGTGCTGCCCAACGGCCTTCTACAAATAATGGGACAATTTTACATGTCCATCATGTGCATGACTAAATGGAATAGGTGTATATGTGGGTAACAACTGGTACGGAATAGCAAACATTGGTTCCAAGTGCAGCGTGGCAGTCTGGCAGCGTGTGAGGCAAGAGAAATGCCAAGACACAGGCTGCTATCTGTGTGTAACCTGAATCTGATTGTTTTATCGGCTGTTAAATTTAACTTTTTTTGTATTTAACTAAGTCAACAGAGTAAATGAGTTAAAAGTACAGCTCCTGCGGGATCCCGTGCATGGTATTGGACACCGCCGGGCTTTTTGCTCGCTGCCGAGGCTGCGTTCTCCGGGCGGCGCTGGCCGCGCGGGGGCGCTGCAGGCCCGGCCAAGCCGCGCCCGGGCCAGGCCGCGTTCCGGCAGCGCCCGGCAGCAGGAGGAATTCCTGTGCCTGACGCTATGAACTCCTCTCCCCTGAGCGGCTGTGCTGTCACAAGGGAAGCTCCTACACTCTGCCGCGAGAAGGCTGTTCATGCCCTGACGATACTTTACTTCTTGACATCGTGATCCATCTGCCAAATTCACGGGGTTTTTTAATTCTCCCTTCGTATTTAGCATCTCTGTGATCCTTGTGACATACTTTTTTTATCCCCTCATTTGAAAGGCAGGCACAGGGGAGCAGTAGCAATTAGCATCTGGAGTGCTGGTGTGTTTAGCACTTCACAGAGCAGGCTGTGTAGGGCAGGTTTACCATCAGCAGCTAGTGAAGGGCAGGGGGCTCTGCGGAGGAGCACACTGCTGTAAATGATATCAACTGCTTCCTTCTTTGCAAGAAATTCAGCGTGGCTTATCTGTGCTGCCACACGTCTGAGCTGCTTTCATGTAGATTTTGTGTGATCTTGAATGTTAAATCGAAGTGTGATTGCAGTGAGAGAACTAGATTTAGTTACTCAAGTACAGCAACACCTTGCTGTATCTGTTGCTTCTTTATTCTCCACTTCAGAGTTCTGTCGCTGATCATTTAATACAGTCCAGTGTTAATTGATATGATCACTTCACTTTTCTGTCCTTTTCCATTGAATTAATCAAGAAAAGTGATAGCAATGAAATCTGATGGTGATTAAAACTTCTGTGATGTTCTCCATTAGGAAATATCAGCACCTTCTTTGCTGCATACATCTCCCACTTATTGCAGTATTTTTTGTGGGAGAAGTAGCTTTACTCTGTCAAACTGCTAAAAACTATGCCTTTCAGGAGTGTCTACTTTGTTATACTAGGGCATGGCTGTAGTTTGCTTTGGCCATGCATTACCAAGTAGCACTGCATATACTAAAGCTCATTTCAAGGTGGCATGGTCTAGTTGCAAAGCTATGCCTCTGGTTAACAATGACAGTCCCTCTTGGGAGTTTATAAACCATTGCTTTCTTCCATGGCCTTTAAGTACTTAGCATGGAGATTTTATCAGCCAAACTACTATGATCAGTTTGGCAATAAGCCTGAGTCTTGTATCTGAACCATCTGCTACCTCTTCTGTAGTTTTCAGACCTAGCAGAGATGTTCCTTCTTTGTTGCAGACAGATTGGGCCCTGTGGAGTAAAGTTTTATTAAAAGCAATGGGTCTTAGCAGCTCTGCAGTATATAACAGATCTCAGGAAATTTCCTTTCCAAATAACTGTGGTGTTCTTAATTCAAATTGTTTTACACTTGCTGTGGGTAAAGAATACACAGAGATAGTTACTGTAAATCAGATGATTTGCAGGAGTTTAGAACATAGTATCTTGTGTGAGCCTTATAATCTGCCTCCATGGAGACATGTAGCCTTTGCTGTTTTATATCTTCTGCAGGATAAACCTATATTGCATGCTTCTGTAGGAAGCTTTAGGACTCCTTATCCACAGTTTGAGAACCTCCAATCCAAAGAATCTGGGAGTTTTGTGGATTGCTCATTCAGGATTGAGTTTTGATACCAGCATTTTACCTAGATCTGTATGGATCTAACTAAAATCAAGTAGAGTTGTGTTTCAGTTAAGGTACTACCATCCAGTTGAAATGTCTGAAATTAATTAGACTGTTAACTTCATGTTGGTATATTCACTTATAAGAACATGACAGTTTATTGAAGCCAGCAGATGCCAGAGGAACATGCCTTTTCAGGCATCTCATCTGTGATGAGACCTTCAGTTGAAGTCTATGATACAGGTGTTTAATTTCAAAAAGGTATATGCCTATAAACAGATCCAGTTTTAATGAATGGGTGTCACTTTTCCAATTACTGTTGGGCCAAATGTCTGCTGCAGCAATTACCATACCAAGATTTAAATGATGCAAACTTTATCTTCACTGTTTTGCATTTTCTTACTGTAAGTAATGTTTAGTATGTCTGTCTCCCAACTGCCTATATCCAAAGAACCTCAAAGAAATGAGCTTGGAAAACAATGCCATTAATAGAAGTTCAATTTCCTTTCAGGATCGAGCTTTCTGCTAAATTTTGTTGCCTTTTCTCGTGTAAAGAAACTTATCAAAGTTGCCTGTGGCACTTAGTGTCATATACTACATACTTAGGTAAGTATGAGTGTAAGTAGTCTACCAGGCCAGTATCTTGAAGTTCTGTGAAGCTGGCAGATGCAAAGCTGTGGTATCTGCTAAGCCCTCCTCTACTTTCCCGAGTCAAACCACTCTCTTCTATGTGCTACCTCATAAGGTCCCACAGTCAAATCCTTCTACAGAAGACCTCTTTAAATGATCTGCTTTTTTTTGTCTAATTGCCAGTCAGCCTGGATTGACCTCTGTGGTCACGTAACAAAAGCAACAGACTGGGAAAAGGGACAGCTATAATCTGTCCCAGCGGTGTGGCCTGGCAGCCAGGAGGGCCAGCCATGCCCTGGGGTGCATCAGGGACAGCATCACCAACCGGGCAAGGGAGGGGATTGTCCCACTCTGTTCTGGCACAACCCAAGTCCTGTGTGCAGTTTTGGGCACCACAATGTAAGAAAGACATTTAACTATTAGAGAGCATCCAAAGGAGAGCCATGAGAATGATGAAGGGCCTGGAGGGAAGCCATACGAGGAGAGGCTGAGGTCTCTTCGTTCCTTCAGCCTGGAGAAGATCAGACTGAGGGGAGATGTCATTGCAGGCTGCGACTTCATTGTGAGGGGAAGAGGAGGGGCAAACACTGAGTCAGGAGAAGTTTGCATTGGGTATAGAAAGGATGCTTCACCTAGAGGGTGATTGGGCACTGCAACAGGCTCCCCACAGAACTGGTCCCAGCACCAAGCCTGACAGAGTTCAGGAAGTGTCTGAACAATGCTCTCAGGCACATGGTGTGATTCTTGGGGTTGTCCTGTGCAGGGCCAGGAGATGGACTTTGATGATCCTTTGCGTCCCTTCCAACTTGGGATATTCTATGATTCTTAATTCTACTGTTGACTTATTCTGTGGCTCTAGTCAAGTAGTTTGGCCTTCCTTGAACCACAGTATTATTTGTGTATGAAAAAGAAGTTACTGTTCTTGTTTATAAATGAGGACAGTGAAAAAGCAAACTTAGTTTTTGGGCTTTTATAGGTAGAAGATACTTGAAAATTGAAACAGAAATTGTGATCGTAATGTATAAATAATACAACACTTTGCCTGATACATAACTTGTCCATTTTTCTCTTTTTTTTTTTTGTCTTTTTGAGTCCTCAAAAAGATGACTGGACTTGTCAGATAACCGCAAATAGAAAGGCAGGTTTCTTAAAAAGCAGAAAAAGAAATTAGCAGTGAGGCTGTTTGTTCTTTGGAACTGGGACTTTATGTACCTGCCGTGTCCTCTCATCTGTAAAAGCATTTCCTGAGCTACTTCTGTAGATGCCCTGAGGCTGAAGAGCAACGTTTCAGTATCATCTGTCTCTAAGGCAGGATTCCTTGCAGCTGTGCTCTTCTGTTGGCCAAGCCAGTTCTTGTTTCTGCAAAAGAAGTGACTTGTATTGCCAACTCAGTCTTGTGCACAAAGTCTGGCTTAGTATTTCTGTCAGATTATAAAACACCTTCATATCCCTCAAAAGTTCTAGTGTGTTTTTATTAAATTTATCATCATTGTTTTAGTAAAGCTGGGGCTCTTCTCTAAATTCTCCATTGGCTACATTGGCTTACTCATGCTTAATTTAGTTCTCTGGGGGAAATTGACAATCTGAAATGTGATTAATAAACATGTCTTGTGTGTACCCCTTTCTTCCCCTCTCAGCCCCCGCTCTTCTGTATTCCTGTTGCTGTGTGCTTGCTGCTGACAGCAGGCATCTTCCATTCAGCAGCTATGTTACATTGTCTTCTACAAACAGCATGAAAGCTATTTAAATTGCTTTTATTCCACTTCTCCCTATGTCCTATTCTTTCCTCTCCACTATTTTCATATGATTTAATGAGAGGTTCCTTTGACAGCTCAGCATCCCTTTTTTCTAGCCTACTCCATGCCCTGCAAATCATTCTGTCACTAAGTGTTGTATGTGTGCACAGCATATGCTGTTAAGGGCAGCATTAATAGCCTGCAAGTGCCTGGTGGATTGCAGAAGAAAGGTTCTCATAACTTGAGTGTGGGAAACCTCTTATCAGTGGATCTTGTTAATACAATAATGTTGTGAAGTGTGTGAGTAGCCATCTGGTTTTCCCTGAGGGTCTTTGCCCATAGGGTGGGGCAACGGTAGTTTTACCATTTGCCTGGGGACAGTAGCTGTAAGAAAAGTGTGAAATCCAAATGAAAAGATATTTCAGTGTTAAAAGTCAGTGGGAAGCCTCTGTCAGAAGATACATCTTGGGCAGTTTCTAGTGAATGTGTTTTATTCTAGCAATAGAGGTTTGTACTGTGTATCTTATTACCTGGCTGAAGTGGCAGACATTTGTCACTATTTTTATACTAGTTAGAGACAAATGAAATGGTGTAGAAGAATGTATGTTCTTTTACTATGTATTTTTTATTCTGGGTGGCAAATACATTAACATAAAGATGCAGACAAATTGTTCTTAAATAAATGTTGTGGTTTAACCCAAGCCAGCAACCAAGGCCCACACAGCTGCTCACTCACTCACTCACTCACTCACTCACTCACTCACCCATCAGTGGGCTTGCAGAGAGAATCCGAAGGATAAAAGTTAGAAAACTCATGTGTTGAGATAAAGACAGTTTAATAGGGAAAAACAAAAGCTGTGCACACTAGCAAAGCAAAAAAAAGGAATTAATTTACTGTTTCCCCTGGGCAGATAGATGCTCATCCATCCCCAGGAGAACACGGCCTTGGGAAGACAAACATCATCACTCCAAACATCCCCTGCTTCCTTCTTCTTCCCTGCATTTTATATGCTGAGCATGATGCCATATGGTCTGGAATATCCCTTTGGTCACTTGGGGTCACCTGTCCTGACTGTGTCCTCTCAACCTCCCATGCACCCCCAGTCCCCTCACCACTGTGGCAGTATGGAAAGCAGAAAATAATTTGGCTTTTCTGTGTAAGCCCTGCTCAGCAATAATAAAAACATCTCTATATTATCATCACTGTGTTCAGCACAAATCCAGAACATAGTCCCATACCAGCTGCTGTGAAGAAAATTAACTCTACCCCAGCCAAAAGCAGCACAATCAATCTTTCAGGCTTGTAGTTATCAGTCCTGTTTGAAAGCTGAAAAAGGAAGCAGTTCCTGCTTGTTCCTAATGGACTAAAAAAAGAGTCAAGTAAGTCTCGCTTTTACATATAGCTATAGTCTGAAGTACTAAATAAGAATGAGCAATGCAGTAAATCCAGGTCAGGAGTGAAATTGAATCAATATATCAGTGTGTTAACAATGATGATATCTTGAACTGCTAAACTATCAGAGTATTATAGCAGGCAATTAAATCATAAGGTCGGTACATGAGGCTGTTAATTCTGCCTCAGAACCGAGTGAAATGCCCAGTTAACATTTCATAAACGTCTGTAGTCTCAGCCTGGCTGCCTGCCTTGATTTCAGCTGTTTGTGAACAATTTGAGCCACTACTTTGCTTACCAGTATGATTGCACAATTGCATCAATCTGGCCTCTTCTGGACTCATCATTTTGGATCACAAAAACCAATCTGATTCTGAGGAATAGTTTTTTTCAAGGCTGTTTATGAACTTAGGAATGAGCCATAAAATGAGAGGGTTTGTGTCAGTTTGCTTGCCCTCTAGGATAATATTCTAGAAGAAAATAATCTGATTTGAAAATAGGTGGAATTCTAGAGCAATTTTTACAGAGAATGGTCTTGCACTAGTATGGGCATGTGTAATTCTATCTCTTCTTTATTTTCTGAACATATTGAAGACCAATGCATGTTCCTTATTAATGTTTTGGATTATTAAACTATTGTGATATATTTCTTTGTCATATTATGGGGAATCTGTCCTCTTAACTATCTATCTGATACTTGTGTGGTGAGAGAATTTATCTAAGGCTACGTTTTGTCTCCTTTGCCCTCTCTTTACCTATATGTTAAAGTTAGGGCTCACTTTGGGAAATGCAAATTGAGACTCCAAGTTTGGTTTAGTGTTTTTATAGCTTAAAAATGCTACTTTTAGTGTTGTTGCAGTATTTTGTTCCTAGCATCTTGAGAGTTGTTTTTTTTCCTCTAAATATTTGACTTAATTGATCGGGAAAGTGGGTACATTTTTCCAGTCTATAAATCTTGTAAAAATCTTGAAAAAGGATAAAAAAACCACATTTACTAAGTTTGATTTTTTTTTTTCTAAGAATCTACTTCACATTATATAAAGAAATCTGTTTTTGTGATATCTGGAGATGTTTAAAAGATTGTGACTAGACAAACCCAGCTCTAATTAAAAACCAGTTTGGTCACTGGTTTAAGCTTAACATGTGCTCACACAGCTACTGAAAGAGATATTCTGCATTCCGCTCTGGCTGCAGGTTACCAGTTTGACCCCACTGCATGGCCACGTGTGCTCGGGTGCCAGCACAAAAGCTTCTGAGTGTCCATGGAGACAAAATGCCTCTGTCTTGAATGGGTGTAACTGGAGTGAGTGAGCCTTCACATTCCCGCGATCCAGAGGCTGAAGGATAGCTTGTCCAGCTGAGTAGTACCTGTTGTGTGCGTGTGAGCTTGTATGGAACACAAGGACAGGCTTGGGGTCCTGTGTGTGCTGCAGAGCTCGCCTGGCTTCCCCGTTGTTCTAGCGAGGAAGAGATGCAGCCGCAGGCAGCACTGAAAACCTCTTCTGTGATAGCGTACAAGAGGTCAGCTCTTGATGTTTGTGTTTCTAGCAACTTCCGTGTGTAGCACAGTGATTAAGGTAGTGAGGAAAGCAGAGGGATCTTGGCTTTTACTCCTCCTGGGTCTGATCCAAGTAGCGTTAATATGACATGAGACGTCTTGTTGGTTTTTGATTAACTGGGAAGCTTGTTCTTGTTTTGTGTGACACATTGTAAGTTAACCACCCGGCATGCCGACATGTGCGACTAAAAACAAACACTTAAAACTAAATTGAGAAGGCGGCTGCCAAGCGTGCCGCAGGGAGGGGCTGGAGCAGCCTGCCCCGCACGACTCCAGCGGGGCAGACCTCACCCGCTGCTCTCCTGAGCTTGCGTCGGCACCTTCCCAGCTCACTGCTGTATTGCCGATATCTCTTCTAAAACATTTTATTCAGCTGTCTTGCGCAGTTAAAACACTCCCGACGAAATGTGGGAACGGCAAATGGCAACTTAGAGCCGCGTTGCTCAAGCAGGCCGCCCTCGGTGACGGCCGCTATTCTTGGGGGCTGTCGGCCACTGCGGGCAGCGCGGAGTCGCTGGGCGCGGAGCGGGAATGCCGGGCGGCCGCGGGGGCCCGGCGTTCCCCGTTCCCCGGGCCGGCAGGGGGCTGCCGAGGGCCGCCCGGGAGCAGCCGCGGCGCTGCCGCTTTCGTCCCATCGCACGACTGCACTTGCGGTTTTCCTCAGCTTGAATTCCGGGACGGCAAGAATGCGCCTGGGCTTATTTTATAATTAAAGAATTAATTTCACAAAAAAAGACTTGGAGAGTTAACAAGGCTTATTTTCCCATGTCACTGCCTTCTTTATTACAAGATTTTTAACCTCCCGTCCTTGCTGTGGAAACAATTCCTCGTTTCTCAGTCAGCAGCAGGGTGTTTTTAAAGGTAGTGTTACCCAGACGTGGAGCTGGGTTTGTGGGTACTAAGCGTCCAAAGGAGTGAAAGCCATGGCATGCACAGTAACTGTTGAAGTCTTGGTAACCTTTAGCTTTACTTTCAGACCTGAAATGCGCTTTCAAAGTGTTAACGAGAAACCTTCTGCTGATTCAGTGGGCACTTTCGATCCCACTTAAAGAGAAATATGCCCTCTGACCTATGCACAGATGTGCAGTGCTTGTGAAAACTCACAAATCCTCTTGAGTGGACCTGCTGACCTACGATTGTGTGGTGTTGGGTGGCCTGGGAGGGCCCCTGTTAGCGCCTCCTGGAAGGGACCGTGCTGGGAGAGGTGCGGGAAGGAGGGCGCTCCTGCCCCTGGCAGAGTGCGGGGGCTGTGGTTGCTGCAGCACATGGCTCCTGTGGCTGTGGCAGGGCTGTTCTTGTCAGCTGAAAGCTTTTCTGCCAGGTTATGTGTGGAATTGTTCCTGAAGTATAGTAGTTCCTTAATTGATTATTGACTCTGTTAGACAGTATTTTGGTGAAGGGCTAAGCAGACCTTGTATAAAGCTATCTTGTTCTTCTGCAATATCAGTATCTGCTTTCTTTTCATTTGAGGGAAATACCAAGAGAAAAAAAAAATACCTTTAAATGTACCTGCTAATTCCCAAGTTGAGATTTTAAGCCTTTTGTGTGTAATGATTTTTTTTCCCCCCAGAGGAACAAATTTTATGCTTGCGGATCAAGGACTGACTAGATTAGAGGGGAAACAGCAGCAGCAAGTGAACTGCTGGGAGGGAACACACACACACACACACACACACACACACACACACATATTCCTGCTGCTGTCATGAATTACAGCCAAGACCAGAAATCTGTAAAGACACTTAAAGTGTGGAGCAAATAAGAGTGTTTCCAAATAGTTGGAGTCTCATGACATACCAGCAGTTCTTTTAAATGCCCTGTGAATTTATAGTAGCTTCTGGCTATTTTCAAAGTACTAAAGCAGAGTGTTTTTTCACCTGACTTCTTCTTGCAGCACAAAAAAATTGAGGACTTCAGATGGAGATAAGGAGGGTTTTGCAAGGACAGCTTGGAAAAAATATTCTGACAGCCTCTCAGAAGGACCTAGTTAGAGTCCATTAGCAGTCATAGGTTTGATTTGAGATCATGAGAAAGCTTTTAGTTCAGAGAAGCCAACCATCCCCTGCCCTCAGTTCGTCCTGAACAAGCTCTTGTTCTCAGATGATCAGTTGAGCTACATTGCTTCTCTCTGCCACACTGGAAAATGGAACTGTGAGTAATGAGTTGACAGCAAAGCAAATCTTCAACCTTTCTTGGAGTACCTAAGATATTTTTTGGCCACTACAACTGATAAATAGGGAAAGGGTAGTCTTTGAATTGCACAGCAACTTTTAACTTCAGATTTAGCTCTTGTTGCTAAAACTTGTCAGAATTTTCCTTTCAGAAGTCCAGCCCTTCAGATTTTGAAATCCATCTCTTATTGGACAACTAGGCATTTCACAGCCTTAAAGGGTGGGCTTGAGGGGTGTAAGCCTGACCCCATATATTTTTCTGAGTGCTGAGTTTGGAATGGACACTATTTGAGCTTAAAGCTGTCTTCATTGTTACAGGCAGGGCAAGATATCCTACTTTGCTGGAGAAAACAATGTGATGTTAAAAACTAAAGCAATAAATACGTGCACAGCTGAGTGACTTTAGGACAAGGAGGGAGGAAGTACAGGAAGAGAAGAAGAAGATAAGTAAACTGGCTCTGTGAAGGTCTTGACGGGAACGTCATAATCTTAAATGAGATTTGTCCCCAGCAGACACTGAAGACATCCTGACCTTTTTAAACTCTGATTTATTCATCATGGGAATGGATTTTGTACCTCATCTACTCTGTGACTGATGGGCAGGAGTAATTTCTCTCTCAATACAGAAGAGTACACTGTGGTAGACTCCATTTGCCACACTGACAGGAGTAGAATGCCATCAGTCACAGAGTTGGCTTAAGAAATATTTTCCTTTTCAGTCTTGCACTCTTAATGTGTGCCTAATATATGTGTAATGGTAGGATGGGGGAAAGGCTACTGAATTGTATGAAACTTAAGTCATGAAATTCCTCTGCTATCTGAGATCTTCTCAGATCACAAGGAAAAGGAGTATCTACGGCTTTACTTGAAAGAATTCAAAGAAGAAAAAAAAACAGTGATGAAAATTTCACACACATCCCCAATCCAACTCATGCTCTTTCCCCTGTAGCATAATTTTATGACTCTTTGCTTGCAAATACTCCTTCTATCTGTAGATTCTTTAATCACCATGATCTCCACATCCTAAATTTGCTCTGTATGACTGTCTTGTCATGTGGATATCATTGAAAGTAGTAGTGGTCAGCCCTTTAGCAGGGACAGGTATATCTTTTGTTTCAAAATACTGCAGGCAGATCATTTTTCACTACTTTTTGGGGCAAGAGTGGGAAAAGAAAAAAAATGAAATAGCAAGATAATAACCTGTTAATCAATACCTGCTAAGCGTCTTTGAAGAGGCAGTAAAATATATTCAGGAGCCCAGCCAACATGTCATTCAGACAGGGAGAATACTGTGGGGCAGTACTTGAGGGGTTTTAAAAAGGTTTGCACAGCTGGGCAGCAAATCATTGTTTCACTGATATGTTTGGAGTTCTGTTGCTGGCTGATTGGGGACTTGCTTGGGATCTCAGCTTCTTTATTCAGAAGTCTATAAAACTTCTGAACGAAGTGTAAGGCAGGTGTAAAACTATTACAACAAAACCTGTGGTATCTGAGGAAATTAGCCTGCTCTTTCTGGAAGGTTCTTGAAGTAGAGGCATGTTTATAGTGACTTAAGAAATTGAAATTAATAATAGGTTGATATTTTTTCCCTTTATTCTTTTTCCAAGGTTACTCTGATCTGGTTGGTTGCAGAGGACACTTCAATTAACTAACTTAAGTCACAGTAGAGGCAAACAGGTCAAGTAGTCAGCTTGAAACAACATCTTTGTGCTAGCTTCCTCATTTCTAGGGATTTTTCTCTAATGACACATACATTGAATGTAACTAGTAGTCTCAGAAGAAGACTGATCTTATTCTATTTATCTCAGCAAATCAAAGCTTGTAGTATGTTAATTTCACAGGGCCCTCTAAGTCTCAGCTGCATCCTTCTGAGGCTGACTGTTCCTTATCAATGTCTGCTGTGCTATTATTAATAATAGAAAACTTTTCCATACTAGGAAATTAATATAGAATTGCCATCAAATATACTGGACTTCATACTGAAATTAATGGAGGCCATGTGTGATTTTTTTTTTTTAATTCATCTATAATTATAAGGGAGCTTCCTTTTATCTGTCTAAATAGGCCTTTGCAGAATATGAAAATTCTACCACTGAATTTTGCACTTGCCTATTACATGATAAACAGTGCCTTGGTATTTGACAGCTGCATGATAAAAGCTTTGGTATTTGCAGAAGAATGAGGATGCTTGCCAGGACAGGATGATTTAATTTCTTCACACTCCTTGCTGCTACTGGACATCTGACTTTTTTTCCCCTTTTATCCTTAGTGATTCTTTCCTTCTTTCACTTTTAAAAGATAATCTACCACTGCCACTTTGCTTTTATGGGTGTTTGCTGCTGACCTTTAACAAGCCCTGTAAACGTTCATCCAAGTCGTAGGATTCGTACACTTTTTAACAAATAAAGAAGTTACAGTGACGAAAAATGTTCCAGTAGCAGTGCAACTTTTTTGATTGCATAGACCCCAAAAAGAATGGCTCTAAAGGGACAAAAGGAATAACCATTACAGAAATGTCCTTTCCCAAAGGGCTGTTATCTTTTTAATGGAGTTTCACTATAATACCAGTTCTACTTTGCATTTCCCCTTTTCTCCATGAAGTGTTGGCACTAGAACAACAGCTGTGGTATTCTGAATCATTTCCACCAGCTTAGCCCCCAGACCAGAACCATGGATACAGTTTGTGTTGATTGCTCTCCCCAAACTCTTTACCTCTTCCTTATTTGTGTCTGTATGGATCTCATGATAAAGATGAGACATACTGTGAGACACTAAGGTGACACTCTTGGGGTTTTTTTTAATGTTTAATATGTTTGGGTATTTAATTTCAAGCCTGACATTAAATTCAATAAGTTCAATAATGCTTAAAAAAAGTCCTTAATTAAACAATTTCATGCTGCTGTTCAAATACAGGCTTCCAGTCTCTCTGTAAAATGTAGCCATGCAGCTGCTTAGCTTGTACATTAAAACCATAATGGCCTGTGTGACAGAGTCCAATGTGCTGTGATGTTCCAAAGCTTAGGATTCATTTCATTTTGGAGAGTGAGAATCTATGCCTAATCAAATGAGTGATTCTGGTGTTAACAAGATGCCAAGTTCTCTAGTATTTCCAGCTGATGGTGGATAATAGGTGCATTGTTAATGGAATGCTGACACCTCTTCCATGCTTTTCCTTCTCAGAGGGCTTAAATAAGCTTTTGAGATAACCTTGGGAATTATAATCATTGCTAAGTATAGTATTTTTATTTTGGTTTGCCTCTTTCTGCTAGCCCTACTGTATTTCCTTGAAAGTGCTGCATCAGAGATAATAACATCTAGATGCTTGATAGTGACAATCTGGTGTTGTTTCTCATTAAAAGAGAAAAGAAAATCCTGTTTGTGGGTTTCTACCAAAAAACCCTTTAGCACTGGCATGGGACTGTCCAAATTTACATGCAGGATCCAGATCCCAAAAATAAGTAAAAAGAGTTTTTCTGATTTTCTTTTTTCTTCTCTTAAAATGAATGTGCTTAATCTGTAGCCTAAATGTTTTGTGGGTTACTTGTGTAAGATTGGCAAAAACATAGCCTTTTAAGGACTGCTTGACCATGTACTATTAGTTTCCAGCCTACCCATCATATTTAAGGAAATCTGAAATACATTCTATTGTGTAACACCTATAAAGCACAAAGGATTGCAGAAGAGCAGTCTCTGTGAAGTGAAGGATTCCTTCTTGCAGCTGATCAGTCAGAATTTTTACTGGAATATATTGGACTGGGTTACAACTGCAGTTTTTGGGGTCTCTTGTGTCACGGGACAGACAGCTTAACTTTCAGTTCTGCCATTCATTCTTCAAGTACCAAGCTGCCTCTTTGGGTCTGAATGGCTACTTCCTTAGGATACTGTGCCTGACAGTTTCAAATGACATATGCTAAAAAAGAACCATCTAGCTTAATGTTTAACTTGTCAAAGGAATAAATTACTTCTTTGTTGTTTTAAATGACTCATTGTTTCCCCTCAAGCTGTTAAAACAGGTGCATGGTTGGATGGATTATGATCCAAAAGATCATATTTTATGGGAGGAGTCAGCCTTTTCTCTCAGGCATCTAGTGATAGAAGAAGAGAAAATGGCTTCAGGCTGTGCCAGGAGAGGTTCAGGTTGAATATCAGGAAAAATTTCTTCACCGTAAAGGGATTTAAGCATTGGAATGGGCTGGAGAGGTCATGTAGTCACCGTCCCTGGAAGTGTACAAGAAATGTGCCATTTAGTGCTATGGTTTGCTTGACATGGTAGTGTTCAGTCAAAGGTTGGACTTGGTGATCATGGAGGTCTTTTCCAACATTAATTATTTCTATCATGTGCATCCTGCCCAGTCCTAGAGATAGCAGTGTAATAATTTATCATTTAAAACCCAACCAACACCCCCACAATTTGCTGTATTATTAGTGGCCAGTATGCAGTGCAAGTATGTAATACATTTTTTATCTTACCTTATATTATAAAAATTTCAAGTAGGCAAAACTAGTCTAAGAACACATTAGTCAATAATGAACTCAAAAAGGTAGGTCTAGGTAAGGAAATGTTGACCTTTATTCTGACACCTCTGGGCAGACACACTGTTTGCAGCAGGTTTTTAACTTCCATTCCAGAACTTCTGTTGCTCTTGCGACATAGTGGGACCATTTTGATACAATCCTTTCATTTTACCATAAATCATGAGGAAGGGAAAAGGGCTGGAGAAGTTTTCCTGAGCATACTTTCTGTAGTGCACATCTAACCTTTCTGATCCTCTTCAAGAACTCTTGATATTTTTTCTTGGTTTTGTAAGACTATGTGGATGCTTACTGTTTGGTGGAAATAAATTTAATCTGAAACTGGTCTTGTTTCTTCTGTGAAAGTTGTGAAGTTGTCCTGAGAGGATTTTACAATAGAAATTTCTACTTGAGCCATGTTATGTTTTTGGTGGAACCTGAGAGATGTGAATTCTATCGTCAAGCCTCTACGTATAATTAGAAGGATAGTGAATTGGGAGGCTAAGGTTCATAACTGTGGTATCTGACCTGAATTTGATCCCTCGGATTTGATTCATGTTTTGCCCTTCTGTTCATGCTCTTTCAGTGTCTGCAACTTTTGATTTAACAATGTAACCTAGTGCATATATAAAAAAAAAAAAACCCAAACCACAAAACAAACTGTGTTGCTACTGATGTTATATTTTAATTGGACAATTGTATAGCTTAGAGGATGGGCCACAAAGGAACAGCCAATTACTCTGTGTCTGTCTAAAAGCCTTTTCGTTACAGAATGCTGATTAAGATTCTATAGTTTCATACTGTTTCATGTTATTGATTTATACCAACCCCAAGTCAATGGTTCATTAATTGACAATTACCTTTTTTCACCATGTTTCAGAAAATTGACGTGAGCAACCTGAGGTGTTAAGTTCAATTTCAGCTAGATATATATCAGTGTGCCTGTTTAATCTCTAACAAGACCCATTAGGCTCCCTGTTTCAATTTTACACAGAACATAAAGGCATCTCCACAGGGAGGCTATGACCCTCTCACTATAAGGAGAGCAAAGATAGTCTTTACAGAAATAATAGGGAATATCTGTGGAAGGGCTTTTTGCCCATCTGTTTTGGCAGGAGGAAATCGATATTTTCCCTATCAGAAATGCTGCCATAAAGTTGGGGGCCATTGACATGTAGCAACTTACTTGAGTTGTACCTTTAATTTGTTTCACTGTATGCGTTGTGTTGGAGTTGTTGGATACAAGAAGTGAAATCTTTGTTTTACATGTCAGAGGTTAGAATGTTTGAAACCTAAAGCACAGAGCTAATTCTTTTTGGGGGACGAACCTTCTGTATAAAACATTGTTTTGTAAGATAAACATGGCCTTTGTTCAAGACTCTTAACTTCCCCAAAACGCTCTCCTGTGTTTTGTAAAGCACTCAGCTTTTGATCAACACTATGCTACATCTACCCTTCTAGCACCTTCATCTAGCTCATCAAATGCCACTAGTTAGTCCTTCAAGTTCCATGTCCTACCACACATGACAACTCTGTTCCTGAATTTCAATCCTTTTGGAAGTGGCAGTATAGAGCTTGAGGACATCAGCAGGCTGATCATGCCACAACCCCAGTCTCTTCATGAACTTTCCCAACAGCGCTCAACCACAGTGAAATCCTTCGCTATGCTTCAGGGCAAAGGAACAATTGGCACAACCACCCTTTGAGTTTAATCAGAAAACCGAAAACAGAGCTGCTTGAGAGCAGCCCTACCTACTCTGGCCTCTCTTTGTCAGCAGGACTTTATAATGGTGAGTGGTATGAGAAGTTTTCTCATTGTGCTTACTGCTTGTTCAAGCAACGAGCAAAAGTTATCAACGCTGTGGTGCTTCAGTTGGTGTTTCTTGGTCTGATGAGGGGGCTCAGTGCTATGAAGTTATGCCAAAATTTGCCCATTTGTAAAATAATTGCTGTTTTCCCAGTCCCTGTCATCTTGTGCTCTTCTGTGTCCCACTGTACTCTACTTGCATGCTCTTGACAAATGCATAATCAGTTGCATTTGCCTTGGAAAGGTTTGTCTTCTGGCTGTTGCCTGAGCTGCTCCCCTACCTGACACACATTGGTAAGAGTGAGTAGAACCTTCAAATACTCATCAACTTGAGGTGGAAGGAAATTTGCTTGTCAGTGTAAATGAACTCATGTTTGGAGCATGCAGTGCCATGTGCCTGCCATTGATTTGAAACCTCCTTGTTACATGACAAATTCAGAGGGCAAAGAGTAACTTGTGCTTCCTGTTGCAAGAGAGATGAGAAATTTTGTATTATTATTTTCAAAGAGTTACCAGGAACTTCACTCAATTTTGTAAAAATGATTAGTTAGAGACAGTCTCCCAGAGCCTTCCCCAGCCATTACTATTGTGTATTGCTCCACAGAACTCATCTTTCTGTCTTCTTGTTTTAGCTCTGATTCACTGGGTAACCTCAGTGACTCAAAATTAGAAGATGATCTTCAGAGAGTTTCTTGGGAAGCTGGTGTTAATTTAGATTAAAGTAGTCTTCAGAATGTCTTGGGTACTGTCCAAGGAGAGACTATAATCCCTCTTTCCCAAAGGTTATTAATTCATTGATTATTAATTGTATCAATGTTATCCTTAAAAACTTGACTGGGACACAAGGACTCCAAGTTTTAGAGCCATTCCTCTTTGTTCTTCATACTTTCTTTCAATTTTTTTCCTGATGTGGATTTTAATAAGAGATCATTTTAATATTACTTTGAAATAATATTTTGTTTTTCTACTGCTAAATATATCACTGTAAATATCCACAGTTTTGTTTTATTCAGTTAATCTCTCTAAGAACAAAGGAGATTTATGTTTCAATTAAAGACACTTCGATCTTTAATGAGTTGTGATAGAGGAGATTGTAGCAATTTTCATTGAGCCAGAATTTGTTACCACAGTTTTCCAAAGAAATAGTTAAAATGTTTTTCATGCTGATTAGTTTAAATATTAATTTTAGCTTCTCTTCAGGTTAAATAGTCAATCCATTTGAGGTTGATTTCAGAAATTCTGCTGACTTGAAAAGCATCAAGTATTTTACCCTTCATTTCCTCTTTCCCATCTTAGAAAAATATTATTTTCCCTTTAGCTATTGCATCAGGCAAAAGGGTGTTTCTGAGATTACTGTACATTCATTACATACATGCAGTAGTATACCCATGTTGGTTTCCTATAACCTCACTTTTATTTATTATTATATTCTCACTTGTCTGGATCTGTTTTAGAATTGAATCTCTCCTGTGCTTCATTTCAGGATGAGGTAATATGAAGGAAGAGGTGGTTGCTTTGGTTTTGTTGTTTGTTTGTGTGTTTTACTGGCTTTTTCCCAGAGAAGGAGCTGTTTTTAACATTTCCTGTCCCCCTGTCTTCCTCTCCTTGCTTTATTTGGCTCTACTTCCGAAGTGGGTTTGGACGGGTAAAAGGTACAATAAACTGCAATTTTATTTTTCTTTCACACTTAAAGGATTTGAAGCTTGGTAGGTCTCCTTTATTTCTCTTTAAGCCATTGGCACAAACCGAATTGATGTGAAGCCTCAGGCCTTCCTCTGCTGAATTTGTCTAGAGCATGAAGAATCTCATTATTACAGAGTGCACTTGAAGCTTGAAGTACGGAGAGGATGATGACTACATTGATAGTTAACTGCTGCACCCTATGAGTCAGTGTCATCAGTGCATTTAATGTCTAGGCTTGTGCCAGCATTCACATTCATGTGCTTGAGTGATGGCAGACAGTAATGACTCATGCTTCATTTACTGGTGTCCTATCACTTTTTCTCTGGCTTCATGGACTTTTCGTGTAATCTTGAAGAGCAATTACTGGGAAAGAATGAAGTCTCTATGCGTGAATAAGGGTCAGAGAACTCAGAGGGACACTGAACATTGTTTTACCAAAGAAAACAGGATGTTCTTGTTTCTTCAGTTTTCCTGGTTTGTGTAATGTTTTCTGATTTTATCAGAGTCGTTTAAGATCCCATGTGTCACCAGAGGACTCAAGGAAAAACGGCGCACCACAGCTATGGTCACGATGAAGAGACTAATTTATTTCTTCTGACTCCAATCATTTATAGTTCTCAAAAGGTGCCAGTGGATTGGAGGGTGAACGTGCCACCTCTCCAACGACACTGGACAAACTACCAGTCCATCAAATTTCTCTGCCTCTATGAAAGAATGCAAAACAATAGGTTGTTTACAGAAAGTTGCGTGAGAAAATTCTCTACAAGAATGTAAACTCAGAAGGCTTTAGAAAATCCTAAGAAATCAGGGCGACACCCATGTTGCAGGTTTAGCCCTCCATACAGTAGGTGGCCATGTTCATTTGTCCACTTCTTGGTTGAAAAGTAAAGTAGATGTGGTTGCACTAGTTTAAAAATTAGAACAAACAGAAACTGCGATATTTAAATATCACTTATTTACATCAAAAGTGGTTCCACAATTTCCATATATATGGGGAAAATAGTGTGTTGTACTAATAAAGATCTGAAGAGATTTTAAGCTCATTATTACTTAAATAAATACTGCTTTAATAAATTAAATTTATTAATTAATTATTACCTAAATTGAGAACCTTTGAAAAGTGCTAGACAAAAGACATGTGGCACGCACCATCCTGCCTCCTCTCTATTCCCTGTTTTCCTTCCTGGGAGAGGCAATGCAGAGCAGTGTAGCTGGTGCTATAACCGTGTAACTGTAAAGTGACCAAACCAGGGTCCATTCTATAGCTGCTTTTTGATGCAATATCACATGGTCTGAAAGTTGCCAAAAATTGACCACCTTGATGTGTTTCTCAAAGGGCTGTAAGCTAAGAGGCATCTGCAGCGATTGAATATGGAATATTGCAAAAAGGAAGTTTTAGGTCATATTTGGAAATGAGAAAATATTTTCTGGCATGACTAGTCAAACATCTGTGAGCGCTCTGGGATTTTTGTTTGACTCAAGTCAGATGTGGAGTGTTTTGTAAATTCTCTTGTGTGTATGAACAACTAAAATTGTTTTCTCATTAGCAGGACTGAGAACTGTAAACTCAACTATCTACAAGTGGAAATAAAGAGATATATTAGGAAATGTTGAGTGAGTAGCAGATTTTTGAGGAAGCTTAAGATGGTCATGTTGGCTGCAGGTCTCTTTCTTCCTGCAGTTGAGAAAGAAACTGATGCCAAAGCAACTTAGAGGGTCTAATGCATGCATTTTAAGGCAGCTTTGCATGTAGTCCAAATAGGTTTGCAGAGCAATGGCTGTGGTTCTTTAAAAATTAGGAAGCTGATAGAAAAAATAGTTCTCAAACTAAGTTATTTCCGTGTAGAGATACTGAAAAGGAAAGCTTGGGAAACAGGTCTCTGCCACAGCACCTGAGGACCAAGAGTGTTACTTAGCAAACAAGGATGAAGCTGTATGACATCTTCTGACTGTGAAACTCTTGATATTCCTCAGCTGAAGAGTTGCAATCTCTGTTGCAGATGTTTAGCCACATGCTATATATATTTGCAGTGCTCCTTGGGGAATGGTGTGTGTTTATCACCGATTCAAAAATCCTGAATAAGTGCACAGTGTGTTAGCTGCCTCTCCTGCCATTGCAGACTGGTCCTTCTGAGATGGTACAGCATTTGAGACATCAGTAGCACCCTGACTGTCAATAACTTGGTGGTGGCTTCTTAGGGAGCAGTGCTTTGAAATCTGTCCTTTTTAAAGCACAGTTTTGGGTCAGAACTTAATTACAACCTGGCAGGCAATGATACCAAATGGTGCTGAAAGATGATAGCATACACTTACACCAGCCTGAGAGATACACTCATGGCCTTTCTTAGATCTCTAAAGTGTAAGTTGGAATTGCAGTCTTAACTCTGCAACAGAATTGTGGTTTTGTTCAGTATCTAGGCTTCCCCTCACTGACACATTAGGAGCTCTGCTCACCGTCACTAGGGCTATGCCCTGTCTGAATGCTCACAGATGCACTGGGCTCTTTTTAAGGCAGTATTCTTAACTGCGTATGTTGCCCTTGGAAGATAGACTTTTCTCCCTGAATTTTTTCCCCTTTTAGCCATCAATCTTTTTCAATTGATTTTAAAAATTAAAAGCAATTAGGAAGTTTTAATAAAAGATTGAACATCAGATAAACTTGCTACCCATTAACAAAATCACTAGAAGACAGTGCTTCCTATAGGGAGTTAGAAGGGATGTAAAGAGAGCAGGGCTGGAGTTTCTTCCCTGAATTATCATTATGCTGTGTAATGAAGCAGAAACTTACACAGCCATGAACTAATTTGTTATGGCTCCTCATGAGGTCTGCAGTCCAGCTGGAGAGAGGTAAAGAGATGACAGTAGTTTGTTAGGGAAGGGAAGGAAGAAGCTTTCTTTAATAAGTTATTTGAATTTTTGGATTTTCTAATGCCATCTCTGTTCAAAAGCCATTTGGATTAAATCAGTTGTGGCTGATCCATAAATTGTTAGTGCTTACCTTCTTCCCCCGTTCCCCTCCTCTCGTGCTGTTTTTTTTTTTTTAACATCATAAGTTCAAAAAGAGAAGGTGGCTAAACACTGACGAGCAATGCTGTTCACACATTTTAGTCATCTGTTACCAGCTTTTAAGGGTAGGATGCTGTTTTGGAGCTGTTTAAATGAGAAATATGTTTATCACAAGTGTGCTAAGCTGTGCTTCCTTTTTGATTCCTTAATTTTTAATGCGTAATGATTCTGCTGAAAGCACTTCTCTTCACATTTTTCTTAAAGCACTGCAAACTTCATTAATAAGAGCAGCACTGTTGTAAGGTGCAGTGTGTTGCTGCTGTATTAAATAATATATATTTGAAAACTGCATTTAAAATGATGGTTTGAAGTTATGTTTCCCATGAGCAGAACAGAGGAACTGCTACTTTGTCCTTAATTCACCTTGTTATGTTACAGATTGCAAGAAATACAAGAACAGTAACATTTGGAGAAAGTTGTTTTCTACTTATGATTTTTATCACTGTGATCTGTTGTTTTCAACATAGGCTGTAGATAATGTCCTAATATTTTTTATTAACAGATTTCAGTTTATCATGCAATGAGAAATATGATAAAACATGTTTAAATAATTTAATCCTATAGCTCAAAAATCTCTTAACCTTTTTTTTTGAAAACATGAGTAAGGGTTTCATCTCTGAAGCTAACATCCTGGATGTAGAAAAGAGGTCTTTCAAGGTCTTTACAAACATTTGATGCACCAGGTGCTAGAAGTTAGTTTTCCTGCTTTGTTGCTCACCATTCTGTTAGATGATGTCTGTTTATGTAGCCCTTTAACACATGGAATATTTTGCTTTTTACAGATGAAAATGGTATTTTTATTTTATTGTTTGTCTTATTCCTTCTTTTAGAGTTCCTTCTTTAGGATTATGGAGTCCTTGACTGAGATTTCAACAGCAAAACAAGCATATGTGCTAGTGTGAATCACAGTTGCTACCAGGTTTGTTTGCAAGTGGTCCCAGAGTGCAGTTCTGTCTCTTACAATCTGGCTTTTTTTGGCATGGGGCTCATCTGCTTTCCCTTGATATGGAGCAGGGATTTTTTCTGAAGCCCTTTATCACTCAACACCTTTCCCTCCCCTGCATGAAGAGTAGCAGACCCAAGAGCGCAGAGTGTCTGTCATTTCTCCTTAGCTTCCCAAGGACTTTTTGGAGGAAAAAAAAAATCCAATTCCTGTGTTTCAGCAAAGGGGATGATACCTACTTGTCACTGACAACCATTCTAGCTCTTTTGGCTGTCTCTTTTAAAATGCTAGTGGTATTTAGGAACAGCACTCTGATATTTTAGGCATTTTTTGCATAATTCGAGAGTGCCACATATTTCCTCAGAGCTCCTCTGGCAGTTTTAGACAACTAGTGTCTGCTTGCAGGAAAGAAATCTGCAGAATGCTTGTGCTTCCATTTTGAGTTTATCATAATGAGCTTGGATAAATTGACATCTAGGGAATATTGAAACAGCACATACTTATCAATGATACAACATTTATATGTCTTGAATCTACTGGTGTACCTTGCCCCTTGCTTTTGTGTGGGAGAAGAGGGCGAGAAACTCTTTTGTTTGTTCATCAGGTGTGTTTGCCTGCCTGACTCCAGCAACCATGCCCACTCCCAGCCATGCCCATACCATGAAATTCAGGGTAAATTCTCAGTAACTGGTCATCAGGTTCCTAATTTGTCCTGTACAGAATGCCTAACTCCCCTGTTTGCTGAAAACTACAAAAATTGGTAGAAGGGAAAAAACGAAGCAGAAACTCCCTGGTGAATAAAATGCCAAAAAGAAATTAAACACTAGTCACAGCAAAGGTAGTGAGTGTTGCCTTGCTGCTGAATTCTGGCACTCTCTGTCAGGTGTTTAATGTGTAGGGTAGACTAACCAGTGGTTCAAAAAAGTGTGGAATTTTGGTGTCATGAATAAAGTAAATGCATTTCTGTCTCTTAAAGAAGAAAGCCTCTAAACTGCAGATACTGAACACAGTCAGGAAGACTCTGAATTGATAATCATAGAGACATGTAACTAACTTGTGAACTCTCCTGCTATGATGAGTATCCCTCCTTTAGTTTTATGAATTTGGTTGTTGTGAAAGATGGTATTGAGAGCAACAGTAAAGAAGTGTCATTTGTGAATAAGTCTCTTGTCTACTGGTGACTGCCTTTCTGTTTTACTGGTAGGGTGTAGAGGTTGTAAAACAATACTCTGTATGCACTTCTAACTAAAAATACATATATGTTAAAAATGCACATACAGAATGGGGGAAATAAACAGTTTGTTAGGTTAAAATAAAAATTATCTTAGAGCAAACATTATATTGAATTGGCACAAAAATAAAGGATAGTGACCACTGCACAGGCAAAAGGAAGCAAATTATTCAATTGCTTAAAACTGTATTATGTGTGATTGGCAGAAAGGAGAAGGGAAAATCTTTTCCTTCTCTCACACTATAACAATCCAGAACAATAATTCTTTTGTGTTAATAACTCTGTTGCCAAGTTCCAAAAGTGAATCCACATGGTTCCAAGTTGGTACATTTTCCACCCTTGTATTGTTGGCTGGATTAAATTTCCTTTTGGAGAGCTTGTATGACAGCTCCTTTGGTCACTCCATGTAACAAGAGGATTCATCTCACAGTGTTTATTTCATAATAACATATAATTTTGATTTCAGAATAATAAACCAATATGCTATTGGCAACAGGTCAAGCATTGCTAGGCCATAGTGTACCTTGGACATGTGATAAAGCTTCTCTTAATTTAAAAGTAAAACCTCAACATGTCTCAGATGTGTCTGAGGATAACTTAGGCAGGGAATGCTATAATGGTGTTCTTCTGCAAGTCATCTGAAGTTATTTTGTTTAGTGTATATAAATACAGTTTAAATATATAACTTTCATTTCTTCCTCCCCATCAGCTTTCCCAGCTTTACAAGCTTTCTGCTTGTAAAGCAATTCTCTTTAAAATCAAATAGCCAACTGTTAAACTGAGCTGTTAAGCACTGTGCTTAGATCTTAAGTAAAGTTTAAGATCTGATGCATTTTGGAACAACAGCTGCCACCATTTTGTTTTGCTATGACTAGCACTATGGTAGAAAATAATGGAAAGTGCATCCCTTGTTTTAGCTGCCTCAGACCAGTCCACTTCACTGTCTTAAGCTGCTGAAAAAGGTGAGTTTGAGCTGGATTGTGACATAAGGTACACGCACACACTGGCTGGGCTTTGTAATGGAGGTTGTGACCGCTGAAAGTGATAACATTCCCATCCGTATTTTCCTGGTGATTTTTTTTGAAGGTACAGCATTGCTTTCAGAAGTCATCTAATTTGTAGTCTGGTTTTAGGTCATGGACCCAAATTGTCAGTGTTAGTAGCCTGAAGACAGAAAGATGTTGGCACTCCAGTATGTTCTCAAAATAATATTCTTGAAGATGTGTAGCAGAGGGGAATGTGGCATATCAAACCCCTTGCTTTACATCACTGTTAACACATTTGAAACCTTTTGGATGGTTATTTTTTAGTGATAAGGCTTCTATTTATGTAGATAATGAGGATCATTGACTACTTGGCCCCATTGTGATGGTTCTTCCACTAGACTAGGTTGGTTAAAGCTCCATCCAGCCTGTCGTTGAACACTTCCAAGGATGGGGCATCCACAACTTGTCTGGGATGTCTTAGTGCCTCACCACCACATAGTGAAAAATTTCTTCTTAATATAGAAAATAAGCCTACCCTCTTCCAGTTTAAATACATTCCCCTTGTCCTTATAACTACATGCCTTTGTAGAAGTTCCTCTCCATCTTTCTTCAAGACCCCCTTTAAGGTACTGGAAGGTTGCTAAAAGATCCCTCAGAGCCTTCTGTCCTCCAAGCTGAATAACCCCAACTCTCTCAGCCTGTCTTCACAGAAGTGCTCCAGCCCTTTCAGTCATCTTTCTCACCCTCCTCTGGACTTCCTCAACAGGTCTATGCCCTTCTTATGTTGGAGACCCCTGAGGTGGATGCAGTGCTTCAGAAGAGGTCTCACCAAAGTGGAGTAGAGAAGCAGAGTCATCTCCCTCAACCTGCTGTTCACGCTGCTTTTGGTGCAGCCCAGGATATGGTTGGCTTTCTAGGCTGCAGAAGCACGTTGCTGGGTCATGTTGAGTCTCTCATCCACCAGTCCCTCCCAGTTCTTCTTCTCAGGGCTGTCAGCAATCCATTTTTTGCCTAGCATGTATTTGTACTTGGGATTGCCCCAACCCATGTGCAGGACCGTCCACTGGCCATGTTGGACTTCATGAGTTTCACACAGACCCTCCTCTCAAGCCTGCCAAGGTCCCTCTGGATGTCATCCCTTCCCTCCAGAGTGTCAATCACAGCACACAGCCTGGTGCTGTCAGAGCCTTGCTGAGAGTGTGCTCAGTCCCACTGTCCATGTCACCGACAAAGGTGTTAAACAGTGCCAGTCCCAGTACCAACCCCCGGGGAATGCCACTTGTCACTGATCTCCACCTGGTCATTGAGCCATGGGCCACAACTCTTTGAGTGTGACCATCCCACCAGTTGCTTGTCCACTGAGTCATCCATCTGTCAAATCAGCCCATACCTCTCCAATCTGAGATAAGGATGTCACATGGGACAGTGTGAAATGCTTTGCCATGTCCAGAATGTTCATCTTTGTGGTTCTCAGAACATTGCCATGTGGTCATGGAGCTGTACATTACACTGTAGTTTAGCACCCTCTTTATTTACAAGGTTTCTTTAAGGTAATAGATAACAAACTTATAAATTATATTTATTTATATAAATTATACAGTCAAATTCTCTTGCTTTTATTCTGTTTATAACTTTGTCCTCAGCCAGCTGTTGTGCTAGGGCTCTGCTACTTTGACAGCTGTACTAAATTTTTGACATCAAATAACATGAAAATAAATCCAGCCTGCCATCCCTGCATTTAAATCCAAACAGTGCAGAGGCACTTGTAACAAAGCAGCGTGAGAGCTCTGATGCTCCTGTCATTCAGTTTCTTCCTAACGTGTGTCACCTGGCAGTTTTTGTGAATCTAAAGTTTTCCTAAGTTGGATCTAGCACTGTGGGACCTTGTTGTATTGTATTTTGTTTGACTATATAGGCTAGAGTAGTGCTTCTTTACACAGTACTCTATGGCTTTTGCTCAGAAGCCTATGGATAATGTAATCTCGCCCCGCAGTGAGAGCGGAGGCTTGGGCTGTTTTTCTGTATTACAAGGCAGCCATGCTGAAGTCTTCACTCTGATAAGAGTACTTTATCCTAGCTCATGCTGATTCAGCACTGCACTGTCTGAGTCTGTGCTCCCTGCTTCGTGGGGTGACATTCTGTAGGATTGCAAGCAACCTTGCCCCTGATGAGTTGCAGCTGTACTAATTACCAAAAACAGCCTTGCCCCTAATAGGTCACAGCTGTGTCCAATAAAGATGGGTGTTATAAAAGAGTGGGTTAGCTGCTTGAGAAGAGAGGTTTGCTGTGAAGAGGTCAGGATCTGCTGGCTGTGCTGTGAGGAGGTTGTGTGAGGGATGGTAGGGTTAGGCTGTTCTGGGTGGAGAAACAAGTGTCTCCTCCATCTCTAATGTGAGGTATGTAGTGACAATGTTCCAATTTTTTTTCTTTCTCCAGTCTCAATTCCCCCTCCAATTTTGAGAAATTGTGAGCCAGAATAGCATTTTTCTTTGTACGTTTTGGTTCTCTTTATTGCTGATGGGATAGATACACTGTAAGTCTGCCATGCACAAAGGCAGGCCATGCTGGTCTGTACAGTGGTGTCAGTGAACACAGCTAGACAGAAGGCCTCCAAAGGGTGGGCAGCTTTCACTACAGCAAGAAGTATTTGTGTATTTGAGTCTTTGTTCTGGGGTTCATTTGTAATGCTAGTGAAATGGATTATCTGTAGGATAAACCATATCTTGGAGTTCAATAACCATAAATGACCCTGGTCTCTACTCTTTTTCTCTAGGCTCTGTTGTTAGATACCATAGACAGCATATAATTTTACAAAGTTATCTATTTTTGTTCTTTTTCATGCTAATTCTGAAAATATTGGTACTTCCTCAGATGTTACATATATGGAAACAGTATGTTTGTGATGTTAAGCCTTTTATTTGTAGGCAGCTATGCAGGTGTGGGTGGAGAAATAGTAGGTGAGTTATTTTTCTTCTTTTATAAGTTCCCTGTGTCTCTGGAGATGTGTACTATTGCCCACACCATAAGAACAAATGTCAGAAAATTAGTGCATGTTCTGGTAGCACACATGCAGTCATTAAGCTTAGAATAGTTTAAACAGGAGCTCAAAGTTGCAAGTAGAGTAGGATACTTTAAAATGAGAACAACTGCAAATAATCTTGGCTGATGAAAACTTTGATCAGTAATGGAGGCTGATTGTACTCTTGTTCATTCAGGTTATTATAAGGTCAAGTTCTAGGAGAATACTAGTGTAGGAAGGCAGTGGTTGTAGCCTGTGTGGGAGGGAGGGAATTCTTTGTTTCCACTTCATTAATTATCCAGCTCTCCACAAATTATGATCTAGCTGGGAACCAGAAACTCTCTTTGGGGTACTTTACCCTAGGCTAGAAGCAGCAGCACAAAGAGGTGGTGGGAGCCTTTCCCTGAATCTTATTTTCTCAAGGCAGGGAAACCCATTATATTGGTGTGATTCTTTCCTGCATTTTCAGTATCAACAGACATTGCCACTCTCCCTTCCCTCACCCCCCAAACAATCTAAAACCTAACCCAAAACCTCAAAAAGTAAAAAGTAACTGCTTTGGTCTGACATTTTTTGAGGAAGAACTTGGCATCAGCTGGTGCTGGAGTAGATAGGCTGTATAAGGGCCAATGTACAAGGCCAGCAGGCTGCAAAGAAGCACAGACAACATGAATATTGTGGGAGAATACCAGTATTGATTCCTAATGTTTTGGATATTGTTTGGTTGTATTGTTTGTGTTCAGAGTAGCAATATGAACATTGGTGATCTCAGATCAAGGGGAAAAAAGTGAAATGGTGCAATTCCAGTTTTGAATGAAATGAAATCCTGGCCCTAGTACAAGATGTCATACCGCGCATCTGGAAGTCACTGTACACCTTCCAGACCAACTTTGTTAACTTCTGAATCTTAAAATGATCCAGTGTTTCTTCAATGAAGACTGGCTTTACCAGTTCTCAGATTGATGCTTCCCATATTGCTTTGCTGGAAATCCATTTCTAATTCTTTTTTGGTGGGTAGACATGACACTTCAAGAACTTTAAGGTGATGTCAAATTTGACTTGAACAGAGTTGCAGCAGAGATGCAGTGGTATGATTCAGATGAGTTCTCACTGTATTTTAGTTTTGGGAAAGGCATTCTTAAATCTGGTTATATACTAGTGGAGCACAATCAACATGTTTTCCTTACCACCTCACCTCATGATATTGCTTCTTCTTCTGTGGCTCTTCTTTTCTGTGACTGAGTATATGCTTTTTAAGGCAAACAGTCCCTGTGTGAAAGGACTGTGTAACTCTTGGCAGATTTAATGCAAGTGGTAGCCTCACAGAGTTAGTTTGCAAGTCCAAGGCAGGTGTTTGATTTTGTAATTCTAATGAAATGGGGTTAAAGGTGGAAAAGACTTAGAAGTCATCCTGTCTATCCCTCAGCTGATGCTTGGGTCATGAAACATTAGACTCTTGTGGTGTTTGTTAATGCTGCGGCATGAGATTGTCCAGAATGATTTGTTCATCCACCCATCATCATCTTGGCTTGGAAAATGGTGTCAGATATGATTGTCATTCTTGTGTTTTGTGCTGGCAGATTATTGTTGTTGGTTTCAACTACCATTGCAGCAGGCAAAGAAAATAGGCCTTTTCCTCCCCCCTCAAATTCAATTACATCTTTGGTTGTGGATATCAAATACATTCATAGCATCAAAGAACAAAAATAGTCTAAAGATGTTTGTCATAGCCATAGGCTGCAATATCATACTGACTCATTTCTGTGTGCAGTGAAGTATTAGGGAGGGAGAAAAAGGGGGAGATGAAGCAGAGTGCAGATGCTATGCCAGGCTGTCTAATGCATAGAAATGGATGAGTGGCTTTTGTGGGGCCAGGCCTTTTCTCATAGGAAATCTTGAATTTACAGATTTGTTCAAGGTGATTTGATCTGTACCATTTCCTGTCACACAATGTGCCACGTCCAGATATTGCAATGCATCTGTTATGACAGATCTGGTAGATCTGGGGAGCCGTATGAATAGTGAAGTGGGGAAGCTGAGCTATTCATAATTCTCCTTCAGAATGGCTACCAGAACACAGCCTCTTAATTTTGTGGTTAGTGTTTATTCACTCAGTTTATTGCTTAAGAAAACAAAAAGAAAAGTACTCTGGCACTCTATATATAAACCTTTGCTGAAAATTCAGCAGATATTGTTGCTGCTGCTCTTGGTCATCTGTGTCTTTATTGCTTTTTTGCTGTATCATATCTGTAAGTGTTTTCTGTGTTCCTTGAGATAGTAAGCATGGCTATTTTGGTCAGCATTTAGAGGCTTTTTGAGTGCTTCTTCAGGAAGAAAAAGTGAAATAAAAATGTGCCTGCCAACTATAGCAGAGAGGTTGCTTCCTCCCTCTTGAGAGCTTCCATGTTTGTTGATACTCTGTACAAACAGGAATGGATCTGGGGAGAGCTGTGTGAAATTCCTCTTTTTTCTTGTATTTCTTTGGTATAGTCCTTCTTAGAGTAAGCCATGACTAAAGTAGCATTTCATAGATGGGGCGGTGTCTCAGATGTTTTTTGTTTTATGTTTTGTGTGTAGGTTTTCTTTCCTTCCTATCTTTTTCCTATTAATTAGCGCTGTGTGGAAAATCTGATCTGCTTGCTGATTGTTGCCTTCATTATTGAGTTGTAGCACTAAACCATTGCCATTATCCCATGAACTACTTTAATGTCTTTAATAAATTCACTCTTACTACTTTGCACAGGGTGTTAGATCAACAGAAAAAGCTCAAGATGAGAGACCAAGTTTCTTCACTATGTTGTGCTAATGTTCTGTCACTTTGAACTGCTGGCTCTGGTCCTTGAACCATAGGCATAAGGAGCACAGTCATTTAAATTATTGCTTTTCAGTGAAAGAATGAAAATGTGTTAAAGTGGGTGCTCCATCTTTGCAAAGTGGTGTGAATGTGTTCATTGGAATAATAAAGCTTGATGAATACGCACACAAATGGATTTTTCCACCTTGAAATGAAGGTGTGTTTATGATCATGTATGTGTTCCCAATATCAGAAATAAAATAAGAGAGATCCTTGCCCAAAGACAGGCTTCTCCCTTTTTTTGCTTCTCCCTTTTTTTACTTCTCCAAATGATGTGATTATGCCTTTGGGCATTGAATGACTTCTACCACTAGGAGAAAATAAACAAAGGCCTTGGAAGACTTTCTTTAAATAGTCCAGAAAACAGATGTTGAAGTTGAAAGAAGTCTCATGTATTGATTATCTTTTATCTTACTTCCCAATCTTAGCCTCACAGTCTTAGACTAAATCACAGCTTGTCCAATATGGCAAGTTTCGCAAGTGAATTGATGCTTGTTTACAGTTCTTCAGACCACTTATAGTAGAAATTAATTTCTTGAGTAGCTAGTCTCTAGGACAATCTTAAATGCATGCTCATGCTTGGAATGACCCCTCAATCCAGAATAACAGAGCAGCAAAACTTGTGTGAGTGTGTTAAGGTTGTGCCATCAGAAGAGTTGTGTGCCTGTTCAGACAAAACAGGGCTATGGGGAATGTATTAATTTTACCTACTTGGTGGACATTAAATCTGCATAACCCAGGATATAACATATCTCACTGATACTGTATGATAGAGTTTGGCCCCTGTCCTCGTGTTTATTGTGTTTCAACGTGGGCTCAGTCAGAACAGTGGCAGCCAATCCAGCATAATTGTGTTGAATTGTCTTAAAGAGAATACACTGTCCATAAGGATTAGCAGAGTGTTTTCTTTCATAGCTATACTGTTATGTTATCTCTCTCCTTCATGACACTCTTTCCTCCTCAGTGAAAGATAGCTATGTTTTTCTCCTACAAGTAAGACTGATTACTTGCTATTATTCATGTGAAGGATGAGCTTCACCTAAGTGACAGAAACTTGCAAAATCCTTTACTTGGATAAAATTATTGTGGCTCTTCTTTGTGTCAGGTAACTTAATCTCTTCAAGCTTATACTGCCTAAAAAAGGGCATGTCCTTCAAAGCCAAATAATTAATCTACTTTTCTGACCTGAATAAGTATCTGGTATGTCAGTCACCTCCATGGATTGTGTCATTGTCACTGAAGGATTCTACTGGATTTTTTTTTTGTTAATCTTTCAAAAGTAACATTTGAATATGTAACCAGTATTATATAGAAAGAGAAATCTGTAGTAGATAGTGAGTTGCATATAGGCAGAGAAGCTGCCTTAGTTTGGCTAAAGGTGTTTAGAATGGCAAAGTGGAGGCAGGAACTAGTTGGTTGACTAATTCTCATGTAATTGTCTCATTTTCCTTCCTTTGGCATCTTCTCTGAATTTACGAGACTGCAGAGAGGTCTTAAGACTGATACAAAGGAAGTGTTCACAGGATAAAGATGAACCTGTGTTAGTGACAAGGTGCCCTGTAGATTGTCTTATCAGCCACAGCAGATTGGGAACAAAGTTGCCTTTGTATTTGCATATTAATGGTTTGTTTTTAATAAACTCTCAATTTACAAACTCTTAAGGGTAGAGTTAAATTCATTTTTTCTCCTGGCAGTAAACTTCCTGGGGAGATGTCTGTAAATGCTCTGTGCATAGTAAAGCTGACACTTCAGATGGAAAGAGACTGAGGTGTTTGCTTCTTCCCATGTGCAGCAGAGCTATGCAGAGTATGGCTATCACAGTGCTTCATGTTCACCCCGCTTTCTGCCTAGTCCAAAGCACACAAACTGCAGCAGTAGTGTCTTTGGAAGAAGAAAGATATGCCCATTTCTGTGTGTGCTTTGCTTACAGCATTGTTGCAAGTCTTCTCTAAGTGTTGATTCCTGTGACTTCTGAGAATGGAAACACAGGTGGGTGAGAAGACTGAATAAAAAAGAAGCTCACTGAGTTCTCTGAAACTACACAGCAAGAGAGTGATGAAGGCAGGGAATCCTTAATATTCTACCCCCTACTCTGACTGACCAAAGCAGCATTTATAACCTTAAATTGTGGTGCAGTCTGAAATGTTCCAGAAGCATGCATTCTGTTCCTGCATGAAGGAGTAAAATCCCTAGATTAGACCAAACAAGGGTTGTAATGCATTGTTGTTTGTGGACTTGGTTATTTCCCAGTGAGCCATCATGTCTGTTGTGCAGTTCTAGTACACTCTGAGTTGGGTGCTCAAGCTGAATTACACCACTCTGCCTTCTGCTCAGAGCAGCCTTTATCTCATAGTGAGACTTTGAAGAAGGTTTGGAATGGTGGAGAAAATAATTCCTTTGAAAGGAACACAGTGCAGTCAAGGTGGGATTTGTATTCTCAGATTCATCATTCCTAACTGTACTTTCCCACTGTTGTTAAGGATAAACAGGATATTTGATTTACTGTTGAAAATCAGTTTTGTTTAGGAGATTGTTGTTGTGGAATGTAATGTTTTTTCTGTTTCTGCAAGGACACAGAAGTAGCTGTTTCATCTGATGAAAGGGAACACTTTATTAAGAGGCAAAGTAATGCACGGTATTTAAAACTCCCAAGTGATTCTGGCTGTGATGAAAATACTCTTTTTCTTAAGACTTTACTGTGCGTGTTGTGCTTTCTCTCTAGACTTTAGTAATGATCTTAGCAAGCTAAGCTGTTCCTCCCATGTGTTGCTTTTGAGAGAAAGCTGAAACTTGTATAGTTACAGGTATATCTGCAATGTAATTTACTGTGTCTTTTCTTCACAGTCTTCATAGAAGACTTTGTCTGAAGATGGTAGTATCAACCAGCAGGACTTCTATACAGTACTTTCAGCTCAGCCTTTCCATTATAGATCTCCCCAGTGAGTGGCTTATCCTCAAGCTCAGATGTTTGAAGTGCTTTCAGGCTGGAACTAAATGTAGAAGTTCTCTGCCTAGAAGCAATCCCCACCCTAATATTCCCTTAAAAGCAGGTTAGCTGCAGAGAATGTCATGTAATCCTCTGTCTGCCTTCAGCAGCTTCCACATGAAAGTGTTTAAGTACTTTTGCAAACACTAAAGTAATACTTGCAGCACTTCTGTCAAGTCAGTGGCTTGATACCAAGGATAAGTAGATCAATTTCATACATATGAAAACAGAAGAGCAAAGTGGCATACAGAAGGTCATGATTGCAGAGCTAGGAAAACAAGAATCTAGTGTCACAACTTTCAGCCTGTTTTAAGAATAAGAGTCCTTGAAACAGCTGAAAAGTTGTTTAGTTTTTGTGTTTCTTCCATCTGAGATCATCTTATTGTTCCCAGAGATTGGTGTGGTGGTAAGTCTCTGATTTTTCAAATGTGCTTGTATGGCTCTTGATTAATTGAGCCTGCCTCTTGATCTGGTATTCTAAAAGTAGCCTTAATAAAATAATAAATCATGTTAAGATTTTGTAACAAATGACCTAATTATATGTCACTGTAAGTAGGGAATACAGTGCTTTAGAGCTTCCCAGCATCTGCTTTCAAAGCCTTCTTTAAATGGGTTACATACATAGGTGTATATTTCAGTCAGGCAAAATAAAGTTAAGCTTTGCATTTATGCTGAGAAATATATCACATTGAGGCCAGACTTTTGTTTATACTTGACATGATTATGCCAGTTTCATTCAGAAAACAAAAGCCTTTGCTGTCAATGCTCCTGTACTTGTAGGGTGCAGCCAGATTGTTGGAATGTGTTTTATAGTAGTTTGACCAAAGAAGAAAACTTATGATCTGCATAAATTGGGTGGGTAGGTTTTTTGCTTTAATTTCTGCCCTGTTCCCCTTTCTCTGTATTCTTCTGGTTTAGTTCCAGCAGATATAAAAATGGAAAAATATGATTTAGATTTGATCTTGGGATGTCATTTGAGTTGTCTCTATCTTCTCAACGTCTATGTCCTCATGATACGTCTTGGCCCCCATGATTTCTTCAGGCTGTTGTTCTTACTCACTTGCCTCTAGACAGTAGTTGTCCTATGCCTTGTTTGAATGCTCTTAAAAAATGTTTTCCTGTAAGCAATTGGTTACTGAATGTCTGTCTAGCTATCTCCTAGTCTAATTACCTACTCAGCAACCAGCCACTGTGCAGTCAGCTGTTTGGCATGGGTATTTGGAGAACTATGGGAGGCCTGGGTATACAGAAGTCTTGGCAGACACTTGAGGCAATCATCTTGCTTGTCTAACCTGAAATCTTCCATCTGGGAGAATGGAGATGTATTATAGCATGAAACAAACAATTTTCCAGAGTGTTTAAATCTATAAAGAAGAAATGGAAGATTTAGACTTCTGCAGGGTCTTTGTCTAAGCCTCTTGTGTCTCTGTGTTAAGACAACTCTTTGCTATGCAGCAACACAAATAACTGAGTTTTCTGTGCTATTATCACTTTCAGACCAAATGGCAGCATTTATATATTTGTGTTTAATAATACAGAATTGAGAGAAGGTCTTTAGTTTCCTGCAGAGACATGAGATGAAACCTGTGAGGTCTACACAAATGACTCAAGAATTTGAAGATTGACTTACTTTATGAATTACAATAGACCCCTGTTTGCTATTGCATTTTAATAGGAATATGAAGGAGGAATGTGATAAAGACAGTGTGTGTGGAAACAGAGATTCTATTAACCTGAGATCCTGTGGCTTCTGATGCTTGAGCATAACTCAGGATGCATCTGCTCTCAAGATGTAGTTACTTCATGGCACAGCTTTATGTGTATTGACCAAGGGATCCAATGGTCACTTTCCAGGTCTCTGTAGGGCCAGATAATTGAAGTGACTTGAGCAACTATATAACTGACTGGAGCCTGCATCTTGTGCTTGTTGCCATGGCACAAACAGGGAGACTGCTGAAAGAGATCTGAAGTAAAGAAGTCAAAGGATACAGTATGATCAGAGGTGGTACTGTTGAATGCTGGGGAGGGTGCAGAGAGGGAGAAAGGAAACAAATTGTTCAACAACAAATATTTCAAGTTCAAAATGCTCTAGGAAAAGTAACCTGTAGGATTTGATTTTGACTTAATGTTCTGAATTTTAATATTTCATCCTCCATAAGCAAGAAAATTAGGGACAGACTTCAAAGGAAAGTTTGAAGTCTTTTCTTCTCCCTTAATCTGTAGCTCTCTTTCTTTTATAGAACTATCTGCATTCATGAGGCAACTAGATCATTGTTGCTGAGAGCTGTATGGCTAAGGTAAAAAAATCTATACACTGGAGGCAGCATTCTGCCTCACACCTGTTCGCAGTTCTTACCCACAAGTAAAGGCAGTTCACAGGTGACATTGTATTCAAGTGACTTCTGGCTTGTGCATGAAGTACTGGAGAGCTTCAGATGACACTTAAATCCCACAGAATACACACTGCAATCAAACCTACTGCATTTTTTACGTTGCAGTTTTTTAGTGTAGACTGTTACAAAGTAGTTGTGTGTTTTTCTTTTCTATTTTTTTCTTTTTACATTTGAAAAAATAAGTCCTGTTCCTCAAAGTCAAGAATATATGAATAGAAAGCCTTTTGTGGTCTCTTGGAGTCTCTGGCACATATTGATGCAGAAGTCTGATTCAATGATGAGCAGACATAAATTTTAATTCGCATCCCTTTTAAAAACTGCCTCGATGCAAAAGCTCTGGTGAGCTGAGCTAGAGCAGATTAGCTTCCTGTGTCCCAGCTCTCCACAGGCACAAGGCTGCAGTCACATGACAGGGATCTATTAAAAACTGTTTATAATAGATGAGTTCTAGTGATCACGTGCATGTGAGTACCTATGGCAACACTCTGCAGGTCTCCTGAAGACAGAGTTGTACCAATAGCTAGCACAGTAGGTGGGACTGGCTTTTGTATTGCAGATAGGCTTACAGATCTGCTTTAATGTATTGCTAGAAATCAACAGTAGAAGTTCATGATTGGTTTTATGTTGGTTTTTCTTTTTTAATAACTTGTGATTTGTTCCTTGCTATTATTCTTTTTTCCCCTCACTGATAGTGGAGACAAGCTTTAGCAAACTTCACTCTGCTTCTGTCTTTGCATTCTTCTGTGAAGTGTGTCCTACTTTGCTTATCCAGTCTGCGGTCATGTGAATATTGGATTTTTTTTTTCTTGGAGTAGATGGACTGAAATATGTTTTAGAGATATTGTACTGTTGGGAGAGCTGTTTGAAATAGGAAGGAAAAACCATTATAATCAGCTACTGGATGATAGTCCTCCTGAATTCCATGCAGAGAATTGCTCATTAATTTTAAAATTAGCCCCAAAATTAGGTATCTACCCATTACAAATTCTGAGCATTGGTTCACCAGTCAAATTCAAGTTATTGCTCCTGGCAGCCAAACCACAAAAAGGAATGGTATCTCGGCAATCAGACGTGAAAGACCTTCCATCCAAGAGGTCCTCCAAGTCTCTCCCATCAGAAAATACCAGATGCAGTGATAAATTTAATCCTAAAAGTCACAGCTTGTTTGTAAGTAGCAAGTCACTGAACCCTGAGAAGCCAGCCAATACAGGCTTTTCACAGCTGCTAGATGTTGCCATGTGCTGTGCCCATGCTGTTCTCTGGGGACTTGTCATAACAGCATTGTCTCTGTCTGCCAAAATGCACGGTTATCATCCCTGCCAGGGAAAGTCTATGTGTTCTGAGCATCTGTGATGCAGGTAGAAACTAACAAATTAGGCCAAGATGGGAAAACAAAGACTTCTTGTCAAGCTGTGGCCATCTCTATGTGTTGCTACCAGTGTATTCACGTCCTGATGTTTTGGTATACTTTTTAGTCTTTAGGTAATTTTTTTTTCATATTTGTGCTGCTTTATTTCCCTTGACTCTCCACAATCAGTGGAAGAGAAAAGTTTTCCCAAGGGAGACAATAAAGCTAGAGCCTGATGTAACTGTTCTGGATTATCTCCTAGAAGATTCTTCATCTCCTTGTATTGACTATATGGGGATGTTGTACAGCTGCAGATCCACAACCTACTCTTATGCTTTATAAACAGTTCCCAATATTTTTAACCAAGATTTATAGAAGTGGCTTGAGGTAGTAAAGTCCTAGAGTGTTGGTTTCATAATGATGCCACTTTTTAATGAAATGGTGACTTGAGGGATTTACTTTTGATGATCTTGAGAACACCAGAAGTAGTTTTGGTATTGTCTTCTGTTGCTCAAAGGTCACAGTCTACACATGTGAGGTTTCAGTCTTTTGTTATGGGCCAAAGTTCCTGAGAGCTTTATGGACATCTTTTTTTTTTTTTTTTTTTTTTTTTTCCCCAGGGTACATCTTTTCCCTGTGTTCCTGGATTCTGTGAGTCTCTATCGCATAGGATCTTTTGATGCTCAGTTATTGAATGCTCAGTTTCTAAACACATTCAAGTTATGCCCTAATCTGAAAATCAACCTTACCACCAGTGGTGGTACATTTCTGTCAGAATTGAGCAGAATCTGGACTCTTGCAGAAGCAAGATTTCAATAACCCAGTTTAAAATAAAAGCAAAGGTTTTGAGGGGAACAAATCTTATTTACCTTTTCTAAGATTCCAGCTGCATGCAAGTATCCAGTGTCAGTCTTATCTTTGGTCACATAATGCTGTCTCTGTAATGAACATCAATACAAAGCTAGACTGTGATTATATTGTCACTCTGCAGGTAGGATATAAATAGAGTTTTAACGGATTCCGTATCACTTGCAAGGCTCCTGCTGCTCACTGATGGTGGTGATGCCTTAAAATGTTTATTAAAATGGCTTGAAGTGTTGTTTAAGCAGAGTGTCTCGCAGAGTCAGCTAACTTAGCTGCTGTTTTCAATTCACTGTGTCAATCAGGACTTCAGGTCTCTACGTTTTAATTTCTTTTGCATCAGAATCAACTTTGTCGGCTCGTTTCTGCATCTCAGTTGCATAAATTGCCTCCTGAGCTGTCAAAAGTAGGTAATAGACTGATTTGTAAAGAGCCTGTACTCTGTGGACTCTGGAAGGCTTTTTCCAGACCAGACATTTTTTAAGTCCAAACTTATGAAAAGCAGTTTTAGCTTTTTCTTCTGAAGTTTAAACATTACAGCTTAGGCACTGCCTAGTATTTTTTATTTAGCTGATAGTAAAGGTTCAGCCATGGGACCTTGTCAGCTGCTAAATGCTGACAAGCTCTGTCAAACATCTGGACTGTAGATGAATTTGGCAGTATTTTGAGATTCTAACCAAGCACACAGATGTAGACTACTAATGAGTGTCCAGGACTCAAGTGATTTTTTTTTTTAACTTGAAAAGCTGAGAATGTATGCTTTAAAGTTCCAGATAAATTCCCTGTCTGCCTTAGGGAAGCAACAGGAAAGAGAGTGTTGAAAGCAGTGGTGCTGGCCTTCTTTAAGTGTGAACTTGCACTTCAGTAGTTCTGATGTTTGATACAGACATTTTGTTTTAACTCAACTGTAATATTTCCATTGTAAAATCATAAAATTGATAAATGATGTGGTATTTTTATGATCTGAAACCTATGAACAGCCTTCAGAAGAAACATGGCTTCTTCTAGCTTTTCCTAAAAATGTGTATGGATGAGTTTGCTTTCTGTATTTTCATCCTATGTCATAATGTGCAAGTCTGGTACCTTGTTTTTATCAGGCAGGACCATATAACCTTCTATATAAAATGATGAGAAGTCCTCCTGAGGCTAGTTAAATTATTGGTCCTTGTACTAAGTATCTCCTCTTGCAGTTAGAATCTCTTAACTTCTTATGTAAAACGGCAGTAGAGCATGTCAGCAATTTGGATCCTTGAGACTGCAAAGAGATTAGTCACAACTTCCTTCTCAAGCTTCAGGACCAACCTTTTTGATGAACACAATTCCTGGTTTAGGTGCTAAAAATTAAAACACTGTGTGTTTTATTTGCGTATGCTTCTTGTCTTTTTCTTCTGTGACAAGCAGAATTATACAGCAATCAAAATCCTGTTGTCTTCCTCTACCTCAGAAATGATTGTGCCAAACACTGAGTATATTTTATTTCAGCCTTCTGTTACTTTTATTAGAAAATACTCTGTCACTTTCATGTCACAACCTTTTAAAGGTGAGCTGATTGGCTAACTCTTTGGGGACAGTCAGTTCTATCTCTTCTTTTCCTTAAGATGAGACTGCAGTGAGGTTGGCAGTTGTTGGAATTTGAATTTCTAATGACAGTCAGGAAAAAAGGATCTCTGCGTTAATCACTATTCATGATACTTTTGAAATACTCATAAGCTTTCAGTGGCTATTTCCAAGCTTAAAGGGTAAAAGTTGTGGCTGGTCAGCCCACCAGAGTGACTCATAGCTGTTGGCAATTTGAAATTTGTTTGCAGAAAAACTCCTGAGTTTCAGTGTTTAAATAATAAAATAAAGAGTTGAATTGTGAGTATTCAGGTAGGGATCAGGTTTCTTGTGAGACAAGGGAGGCTGCTGCTTTTTGGAAACCAGGTGTAATACAGTTTACATGTCCAATATTTGATCCTGCAGAAGAATTGCTGGAATGGCTCATTGTTTTTAATTGTCTCATTTTAGCTTATTTGGGGCAGAAAATGGTCTAGTAATATGAAAAGTACCCATTACACAAACCTGCATGATCTGTGACATCTAAAAAAAAAAGACAACAAATTTCACACCAAACTGCAAGATCACTGCAGCTGGCCATGGGTTTAGTGGCAGTAAGAATAGTGTGGGTCTAAAAAATTCACACCTACAGTATTTCTTCACAGTTTTCCTGAAACTGTGTTTCTGTAGTAACAGGAGAAATGCAAAACCTAAACTCTGAATTTAGGTTCAGTTAATGCATGCTTCGATCCCACCCTCAAACTTTGTTTCTCATTGCTGTTTTCTTAGTAATATTTTGGAAGTGCAGCATCCAATATGAAATGAATTTTTTTTTTTTTTTAGCTCAGGTGAGATTGGTGGTTCTAGAAGAGATCTTAATTGCTTTTGGTTCATAATACACTCTGTGTTGCTAGGTAGTACATAGTACAGCACAACATCAGTCTGGTGAAATTAGTCTCAGGAGAGGAATAACAGGACTGGGGAGCTTGCAAATTAGGTGTGATGTACAATGTCAGAGAAATGGTGGAGAAGTGGACTAGAACTGGCCTTCAACAGCTTCTTCTAGTCCAGGAATAAGAGAAACTGACACAGAGATAAATTTAACACAAGGGGTCAGAGCTGCAGTAGCTGTCTGGACTACAGGTCAGAGCTGAGGCATGTCATCAGGGCTCTGTCTGAAGGTTTTAACAGCATCTGCCTTCTCTCTGCTGGACTTTGAATGTATGAGCTTTCCTTTGTGAGTGCTAAAATATGCTCATATAAAAATATCTATCATATACTATGTGTAAGGGTTTTCTATAGATTTCACAAGAGAAGAAGTGAGAAGGATATAGACTCTTTTTGCAGTGTTTGTTTGTAGATGACAACTCAGCTTTGTCAGCTCTGATGTTTTCCTTGAAAGGGCATGCTCAAAGGATAAAGCAAAAACACTGAGAAGAGAATGTTTTTAAAAGGGCACATACTAGATGAATATGTTGCTGACAGCCCCACTGTATTCTTAATAATCCATTTCACAAGAAGAAAAACTTATAGTGCACAGCCTTGAATTTATTTTATATCTATCATGTTTTGCAGTCCTGGCCCTGCCTCTGATTGAGATTTTTTTTTTTTTTAAGCTCTTCATCTCTCAGGTAAATGAGATAGTATTGTAACAGCTGTGTGTTGCCTCTCAGAGTATTGCTTTTATGTGAAAGACAGCAGTGTTCCATAGGACAGAAATTAGATATGCTCCTCTGGGGCAAAATACTTGTGAGTCTAAATGCCAGCCAGTTGAGTGCAGCACCCATATTCTCATGTGGTTTTCAGTGTTGGTCTCTGCTATTTTTGCTGAAAAGATGTGTCCTGACACAAGAGAGACAAATGAGAATGTAATATCTGCAAGGGATAAGGGACAAAAATATGTACTTCAGACATTGCTAATTCAGAGTATTAGATGCATTTGACCTGCAGTTGTTGAACACTGCATCTATCAGATCCCTTTCATTCACTTAGTGCAGTAATGTTACCAAAAGAAAGTGGGCAAGACTTTGTGACATTTAATGCTTGTGAACTCAGTGCTGCTCTTTGCTCACAGTTTTTTCATCTGGTTCTTTATATATTTTAAAAATATTTTTCTACTGAAATCTCTGTATGAAGAGTAGAGAGGTTTGTTTGTAGAACCTGTGTTACCTTCTCATCTTTCTCCTCTCTATTTTATCATTATTTTCCTACAGTACTTGGGGAAAAAAATGATGCACTTAGCAATGCCAGCCAATATTTTTGTATTCTAAGATGACTATTGTTTTGGTCCACCGATACATGTTAGAATTTCTGCATAAACCTAGACTACATTAAAAAAATGTGAAGTGTTGCAGTTGTTCTAAAACTGTTTTGGTTAAACCTTTAGCCACTGACTGTTCTGTATTATGATACTGATTAGTAACGTGTTCACATACTGCTATAATTTCTCACAGAACGGCTGCCTTGGTGTATTGGCTTTTATTTTTTCTGTGACTACACCTTAGGTACTGCACACAGGGCAAATCTTACTGTAGGGTCAGGAATAATTTCTTCTCAGGAGTGGTTCTGTAGTATTGCTGTGATACCAATGACAAGTGTGGGTACAGTTGCATTTGTAGCAGTGAAACAAAGTATTTCCATTCCTACAGAAACTGCAGCATAAGGGGATCTGTGATTCTGTTGTGCTGGGCTTTGTGTTCAGCATCACAGCAGGTGACTGGGAAGTGTCCTTGTGTTGGCAGGAGGGTGGGGTGGGAGCAGAGCTCCTCCTGTCCCTGCTCCAGTGCCTTGACCTAATGTAGTGCTACAGCAGCAAAGGTTCCACTCCGGGCAGCTGAGGCAGGTGGAAGCGGAGGCTGTGATCTTCTTCCCTGCTGAGATGTGTAAAATGGATTTTTTCAAAAGCTTGTAAACAAATAAATCCACAGCGATTTAGATTTTTTAGAGTGGGAAAATCAGGGTTCACAAGTGTTATGTAGTTGTCACGTGTTTAGCCTCCAGCTCGCTCATAATCTTTAAAAGTTAATGAGTGGTGGTTGGCCTTTGATTGTATCTTGATGTAAAGTCATTCTTCTGTTGACAGCCCTTGATAATTAATTGTTAGTGGACAAAACGTCTCTGTGAATCATTCACACCTTCGTTTTCTAATTCCACCTGCCACCCAAAACCTTTTAGTTCTATCTGGTCTCAGTACAAAACAAGTGGATACTAAATTGCAGAAGTTTGAATATCTCCCCTGGTAACGTGTAGGAATTATTTTTTTCCTCCCACAAGTGTGTTTCTGTTATGGAACTCCATAGAGAGTTTGCCTCGGTGACACCACTGTGAGTATCTCTGAGCCTATAGAAAGCGCAGGACCAATTGAAGCTGTTAAGAGAACATATGCAAACATTTCTTAATAAAATCAGTGTTCTGTGGGAGGTAATGATAAACCGCTTTTGCAGGGCTTTCTTTTCTGTTTCCATTGATCTATATAATGTGTAATGCGGTAATTCCTTTGTAGCCAGGGTTATTCTTTGTTTTGTTCCTTTTCTACAAGGGAAGTTACTGCACTGGTATTTTTTGTATTGCATCACATGTAACAATTGTAATGTGTAGTTTGAAACACTTTGTTTAATTATCCTCAGATTAAAATAATTTTTCTTTGAAGTAATGGAAAAGCTTTGACTTTCCATCTTGGATAAAATTGTTGTAAGGAGTTAAATTTTATCTTCTGATGTGCTAGAGTAGCTTTTGTGCCAAATAAAATTGATACCTGTACTAAATCTGCAAACAAAAAAACCCAAACAAAACCCCCTTATTTTCTGTGTTTAACCTCTGATGTTACTAGTTCCCAATAGAGTTTATTTAAACACTTGAGATTATAAAAATTTAAAATATGTCTAAATAAAAATATATCTAATAAAATAATCATAAAGATACTCAATGATGCAGGCAGTCAGATAACTCTAACTTTAAAAATTTGTGCAATGTAGGGAAAAAAAATAAAATCAGAAGGGTGAGCATAGAAGAAGCATGGGCATCAAAATGTTCTGTCCAAGAGTGAATGAGAACTGCATAAACAAATAGGACCTGGACAATCCTCACTTCTCATTCAGCAGGAGCCAGGAAAGAACATGAAGTCAGCTGGGAGTTGCTTAGCTGTCTTTATGGCGTGATCCGGAAGGCTGAGTCCACAAAGCATGGAGCCAGTCTTGCATGCTTTTAGCAGGAGAATTAGCTTGTAAATCTGCAGCTGTTGTGTGCAGAAGCACAGGATGTGTGAGTTTACTTGCCAAGCTTTAGAATTGTAGCTGGGAAATCAAGGTCTTAGGGAGCACCAGGCAGATAGGCAAGAATAGGCATGAAAAGTACTCGAGCTGGAGCAATGCTGAATGTTACTGATCAGAGAGCTGGACCAGTGTGTAGTGCTGTGAAAGGAGTTAGGAGCCCTTTTGCCCTAAGCATCTGCAGTGCTTTACAGTGGCTTTGTCTTTCCACCCACACAAACTCATAGCTGGAGCCAGCTGTTCACAGCTCTGACTTCAGCAGTCATGCATCTCTAAGGATCCTTTCTCCTATGTGCCTCTGCCAGCTTAAGGCTGAGGTGGATCTCTGAGAAACTTTTCTTCTTTTCAGTTTTGTTATGCGTGACTAGAGCTCACATCTATATGTAATCCTCCTCTAGAAGAAGGTAGATGCTACCAAGGAACTAAAGAGCTATGGTCACTTCTGTAGTTTCTTTAGAACAATATTAATGCTACATTAGAATCTCTAAAGCAATGCCCAGATGCTTTGAAGGGATGTGGGGTATAAATGAGTATGAAAAGTGGAGTTTGAAGGGCTCTTGATGGTAGGACTAAAGAAAAACTCAGTCATAACCTAATGATTAAATGAATGGACAAAGTTCAGAATCAGATTGAGTATCTGGCACTAAATGCTGTTTAAAGTAGTAACATGTGGCTTGTCTAGTGCCTCTTGGGTTACATATGGATAGCAAGGTCTGAAATCAAAGTTTTTCATGCTCCTGAGAGTGGCTTAACTGCTGAACTATCTGCCTACCAGAGTCACACAGTATTACTCATCCGTCTTGTTAGCACTGCCACCTGCAACAGGGTTTTATGAGCAAGTAAGCTGAATTTTAGTCCTGTACTACTGTTCTTTGTTTGCAACCTTTGTTTGTTTTCCTGAGGCTCCTGTCCCTATTGCATCTCCTCTGTAGATAAACTGAGGATATGTTTTAGTGATCCTGCCTGCAGTTCAGCTAAAATGGCCTCTTACAGTTCCAGGGAGGCTTCTTTTGTATTGGTGCTGGAATTATTCTATAGATATCCCTACTTCAGCTCTGATTAGATTTTACAGACTAATTTAATGCCAGCTATAAGAGGTACTGAAGACATGTCTGGTCAACTACTCTCTTCTGAGTCCTTGTGGAGTGTGAGATTGTCTCTACTGAATATTTATGAAGACTTATCTTTTTTATTTCTGAATATTTATCCAGGAGTGGGTGCTTGCACTCTTGCCTTGAAGAGTATACCATATTCTCATTCTTCTGACTCTGGAAGCTTTTCATCATACCAAGACTCTGTTCTCTTCAGAGTTATGTTCTTGCTAACATCTTGAATAGTATATTTTACTGCCTCTCCAAAGACACTTAGCAGGTATTGATTGACAATTTATTATCTTGCCATCTCATATCTTTACCCTCAAAACAGTAAATATTTTTCTGATCTTCATTTGTCTGCTTCTATGTGTTTTTTTTTTTTTTATGTTACTCATGGCTGCCTCTTTTGTTTTGCTTCTTTTCATCTGAAGTGTCATGACTTTGGGGAAAAGCTTGTTTAGCCCACTGCATACGGAGTCAGCAAATGAATTAATGGAACAATTTAGGGGGCCTGTATGCTTGCAGTACTGATTCCCTTGCCCCCCTTCAGTGGACTAACTAAATTGATTTCCACCTGGAGAGATCTCAGGGGTACCATTTATACTTTGAGTAGATTGATGAAATTTAGATGCAGTTTGTTAGTCTGTGATTTGGTGTTTTGTTTGCTTGGTTTTGTTTTGTTTTTCTTTTACATTTTCATGCTAACCAAGCATTGCCATGCAAGTGGCTGGTACTATCACCTTGTTCCTTTTCCCTGTGCAGACCATGTAAAGCCAGTGGATTTGGTGCTTGACCACAAGGAGAGTACAGAAATATTCATGTCTCCAGTGGGGTAGCTGTGATTTGAGCAGCACAGTGAAGTTTGGGGACTCATTCTCAAAACCTCTTTCTGTCCTTAGGACAGTTTATGTCCATATATATCCCTCATTTCTGCTGTTCAACCTTTCAGTTTAAAAATTTAAGGCAATTAAAAAACCACCCCCAACAAAATCCAAAATCATTCTAGCTGCCTAATCCCCATGGGACATTACAGAGTTTTCCCATGCTTAATAAATGTTAGTAAGTTGCAACAAGTGTTATTAATTATAACTTTGCAGCATGTTCTCTTTTCCTGACAAAGGGTTGGCTTTGATCATTTACATGGATCAGGTTTCTCTGAAGCCTTTGAAAAGAAATAGCAGCTAGTGCAGCTTCTGTCCTAGAAAGGGATGCTCTCCTTATTCAAGTACTGTGTTTGTAAAAGAGCCCAGGCTTTCTCCCGAGTTACTGATCTCAGCCAAAGACTTTACTTGCTGATGTGGAAGGACAGAGATGTCTTCTACCTGCAGAAAGGAGTGATCCTGGGGGCTTCTCAGACAACTGTACAAAAACCAGTTCCATTCCATTCCCTCTCAGCCACAGCTCTGATAAAGAAGTGCTGAAAGTAGAGGAGAGAGGAGGAATGATCCAGAACTCTTCTTCAAAGGTCTGTTGTGCAGCATAATGACCCATGGCCTGTTAAAAGCTATTCGCTATGTTTAAGTGAAAACTGGGAAGAGATGTGAGTAGGAAGTTAAAAGTGGTATCTTTAGCTATTTCTTAACATAATTCTCCAATACTCCCAGTAAAATTGTTCCAATTTCACTTGTTGTGGCTATTGAGTCCCCGTTTGGACAACACAGGGAAGTGGTCATCTGCCATCTGCTAACAGAAGTACCAGCCTTCCCTGCAGTGTACACAGATGTGGCTGGAAGATCTCACTTAACAGCCAAATACTGCAAGTAAAACTGGTGAGAATGCCCTGGGAGTGTAGCTTTCTGTGTGCCATGCCCATCACCAAGCTGATGCATCCAGGTGCCTCAGTGCTTTGCAGCCTTTGAAATTAATATCTCTAATAGAGGGGGATGTGCTTTTTTAAGGCAGTTCTAAAGCTATTTAGGTAAAAATAAGTGAAATATGCTGGATAATTAAGTCTTTGAAAACTCCAGTGATGCATGTAGAGGGGTAATGTTCACTGCTTGTTTTTCTCTTATTAAATGCATACTAGCATTTGAATTGTATTGTTTTTAACACCTCCAAATAGCACATGCTCTGAAAAAGAAGAGTTGACATCACAGTAGGTGTTAGCAAGGGACTTTCAACTTGCACAGCATTATCACTCCTATTGTATATCAGCACATGAGTATACAGATAGGAGGGACTGCTGGGTCATTGGGTATGCTTCTCCATAGCAGCAACAATTGTGTTAAACTCAGAAACAGTCACAGAAAATGAACTCCACATATTAGGGGTGATAATATGCTTCTTATCAATGTAGTATGAATTCATAACCTGTAATAAAAGATCAGATATTGCTACTAAAGTGTGCCATGAAGCAGAGCTGGAAAGTTTGAGGCTATCACTAGAGTGTTAGGGCAATGTATTTGCAAAGCATTTATTAGCTAAAATTTTTAGAATGTTCTAGGAATTAGACTGTATATCTCATTATAGAGAATGACAAAAACCAATGTAGAAACACCTCCTGGCATCATGACTGGACTGTGAGGCAGTGGCACGGTATAGTTTCCTTCCTCTCCAAATTCTTGTAAATGATTTAACATCAAACATGAGCAGGTCACAACACTTTGGCTGCTGTCCATACCGTTGCAGTAAGAACAGCAGCACATGGAGTGGTCCATTCCCCGGAGCTTTGTTTGCCTTCTGCAGTGTTACTCTATGCATGTGTCCAGACCCCTGCCCTCCCACCCATGGAAAGGAAAACATGGAGGCCAGAACACAAAAAAGAATTTTATCTCGCAACAGGTTTGCTCTAAAAAACAAGAGATGAGGTTGGGAGAAGTGTTTGGCAGTGTTTTTTCCTGAGCCCCAGGTGTGACAATCTAGACTGGAGTCCTCTGTTCTCTGCTCCCACAATTTCTGAGCTCTTACAGCTGCCTGGTCTCTCTCTCTCTCTCTCTCTCTGCAACTCTTTCACTAAGCTTTCCTACCTGATTTGCTCATATCTTCTACTGCTTTTGTACTGCATATCCATCCCAAAATCAGGCTTACCTTCCCATCTCCTTGCTTGAGCAAGCAGCGTATAGTCTCTGTCGAGGAGAGAATGAAAGTGTGGAGTGGGAGGCTTGCGATGACAACAAATCAAGTGCTCTCAAACACTGGAGTAAATACCGAGTAGTTTTTGCTTGGGCTCTGCATAGGTGCTACCAAGGTCAAAATACTGCTCATTTGTAAATCTGTCCTGAAACACGCACAGATGCCTACTGAGCACCCAAATCATATGGAGATGAAATGGAAACAAATCTGCTTCCTAGTTTCTCAAATATAAAGTTAGCAGATGTGTGTATATTTCTTCCTCATGCTGCAAAATCCCTTATGACAGTACTTGGGACAGAGTTACAGATATTTGCTGCCTTTTGAAATTGGGCTTTGTTTTCTCCTTCCTTTTGAACTTCTCATGTATTGGTATTTTTTGCCTACTGGATGAAAAAAAATGACCAAAAAAAGAGTTTGTTTTCTTCATTTTTGCCTTGGAAGCCTGACAGATAGGGACTCTTAAGCCGGCACACCATTGCTAAATTATGATACATTATTGCTTCTATTTCTCTGCTCTTTTTGCTGCTGGAAGGATAGGGAGGTTAAGAGAAAACAAAGGTTCGGGTTGCTTTTGGAGGTGGGAAACCTGAAGAAGGAAGACCATGACTAAAGCAGTAAGAGAAAAGACACATTGGAAAGGAAAAGGTGCCCAACAGAGCTAAGACTGCAACAGCAGGTAGGGGGTCTGCACCAGCAGTCACAGAAGCAGGATGTAAACACTGAAAGCAGTCCTGAAAGGAAGGTTAAGATGTGTTTGGAGCTTATCACTGGAGGCACAGGCAAGCTTGTAAATCCTGTTGAAGTGGTCACACAACAGAGTCTAACCTTGGCACATGCTGAAGCATTTTGTTAAAGCATTCACTTAGCAAATGTGTTTCCATTTAACACATAATAAAAAATCGTGTGTGTTCTGTCAATCTCTTCCAGACAAGAGAGCAACATGTAAATATTTAGTTCTATTCCCTTTGGTGGGATGGAGACATTTTTCATGGCTTCCTTGAAGCTGTGACCTGTTTCCGTGTGGTGTGTGACCTGCTTGCTGGTGCCCCTGTGTGCAGTGGGGTTTCTCAGTAGGGCAGGTGCACTCTGCTAGGTCGGCCCCCCAGCTTGAGTTCTCAGGCAAGGCTGAAACAAATGGTTCCATGTCTTGCTAATGCATATACTCTTCTCAGGGTGTGGAATTTAAATGAACCAATGGTAAAGCCTAGGCTTGTCAGAAAACTAAGTAACAGGTGAAAGACTTTGTGTTTTTTATATATATATATATGTGTGTGTATATATATATATATATATAGGGAGACTAAGGGGTTTTTGATATGTATAGGGATATATGTAAGAAGAAAGGAAAAGGAGTAATTTTCATGTACATTTGGAGGAAGGGAAGACTGAAAGGCTGCCTTGAAAGAACCAGGGGAGTGGAGGAGGGGCAGGCATAATGTACTTTTTTTCCTGTTGGAAATTAGAGTTCAGAATTTTGCTGTAACTTTTCTGAGCAAGAGCAGCAGTTGATTGATTGTGTTTTAATTAGGTGCTGTAATGTGCACATGCTGTGGGATGCATGTTTCCGAAAATTATGCCCTAAATTAACTCAGTAGTAAGAAGACTGCCTTTTTAGTGCAGTTAATAAACCAAACAAAACCCAAAACAGAAAAATGCCCTTAATCTGTACTGATCTGCAGACAATTTAACTCCTAATTTAGTAATGTTACTTAGATTGTAAATTTATTTTCTGGCCTGGTATATGAGCACCTTTTAATTGCTGGGTCACTTCAACAGTGATACAGGAAAGAAGACTTGCTAATTGAGTGTTTCAGACAGCAGTTAAATCCAGTTAAAGTTTGGGTACCTTGAGCACATGTTGGTTTTAAGACATGAATTTGACTGCTTTGAGCATGGCTTTTACAAACCTGTATGTCTTTAGAAAGCACCCATTATTCCTCAGAGAAACAACACAGGCAACAAGATACTTGCTTTGGTTGAATAAAGTGTTGAAACCAAAACACTTCAGTTGAATAAGGTGATAAATTGTCTACTGAAATTTTGGGAAACAACTTTTACTCTTCTTAACACTGTGAAAAAAGTAAAATTACTTATCTTAATTTTGGAGGGATTTATAGTTTTAATAATGCAGCATTCCCCAATAATACTGCCATGCTATTTTGGTCCTTCTAAAGAATATTTGGAAATGTAAATCTAAATTTTTAAAAATAAATCAGATTATGCTAAATTGAGCATCAGTACTTTCACAGGAACTGTGATCTAGTCCATTAAAGCAGACATGGAGAATTTTTTTGACTATTTATTCTTTCCATATTCAGAACTCTTCATTCAAGAGATGAAGAAGTTAAAGCTTGTCAAGCTGTGGGATTCCCATCTGAATTTTAAGAAGCAGGCTAAAAAATTGCTAACATTCTCCAGAAGAGATTTTAAATGTAGATAATTGTGTCAAGATCGTACATGAAAGTTATGCTGAGGAGCAGAAGCTCTGAGTTCTTGGCACAGTCAAAGCTCTCAGGCTGTCGGCTCGTGTGTTCCTTGCCTTGCTTATGGTAGTGAGTGGCTGATGAAATGGGGGTGATCTCACAGGACATGGGCTGAGTTTCAGATTTGAAAAAGTTTATCCAGCCAGCTGGAAAGCTGCAAGCCTGTGGCTTGTCAGATGGTGTGTTAGTCTTGGTAACATTTTGTTTGTAATGAATCAACTTCAAACACAGCCAATTATCAACCATTGTCCTTCATATGTGTATTTCACGTGTATTGTGTGTAAGCAGAGGAGCAAAGAATAATGGTAATGGAGAGGGAATAGCTTTCACTGACTCCTCAGGTGTATGAACCTGATGTTTTTTTAATCCTGGAATGTTTATCAGTAGTACTGGAAAGAGTCTTCCAGAATTAAAATATTTTATTAGTTGGGAAGACAGTAAAGGAATTGTTTTCCAATTTCTGCTTTTATGGTATGCAGTTAAAATGGAGATGTAGAATCCCTCTCCCTCCTCCTGATCCTGCCCTCTGGCAGAAAGGTCAGTAGACATTTGTGATCTCTGTCATTTGTATCTAAATTCAGCTGGCATGCTCTGTTGACTTGTACATTTGTAATGGATCACAAGTTCATAAATGACAACAGCTGTATAACATGGATAGAGGCCTAAATGCAAAGGGATTTGCAGTGTCAGCTTTATGAACATGTAAGCTTCTTTCTAATATTTGTGATAGCTGATATTGCATATCTCTCCAATATTTTGATGATCATTGACAAGAAATTTGGCTTGTGACTGTTATCTGATTTGGTGCTTTGACTATAAGTTGTGAAACGATTAATTTCTAGTGAGTGCTTTGGGGGAAGTAGTATTTCCAATGCATTTGCCCTTGGAAGCAAAGGCCCCTTATTATTGGTTCCAGTTTTATTAGTTGGTTAAAAACAAGCTTTTAGAATATACAATTTTCTTTTAAAAAAGTTATTATTCACCCAAATGTAACTTGTGGAGGGAGAGTGAAGAGTTTGAAATGGAGGATTAAAGATTATTTGTAGAGACCTTACTCAATGTATTCTAACTTTCTGAGATGTAGAGCTCTTTCAAGGGTAGAAAATAAATGACTTTTCAGAGTCTGGATGAGAACTAATTCCATGTATTGCTCTGGGTAGTAAACATTGATTTCCTCTTTGATTGAAGAAGCTTAGAATGTGTGAAATCCTCTTTAAGATGAAGAGCTCCCAGTGCATCAGCAGGGCCAGCTTTTCCCGCAGTTACTGCAGTTTACTGCACTGCTTACATTATTGTGTGTCGAGCAAGGACTTTCTTTTCTCAGTGCATAGTATTTTGCAGAGATTAACATGGGAAGCAAAACATCTTCCTTGTGCTACACTTTTGGAAAGCATTCTTCATGTAGTTATTTTCCAGTTATATTCTTTACTTTAAAATCGGATGTTTATCACTATAAACTTCTCATGTAAAAAGATTACTTGATGATCATTTATTGAGAATAAATTACAACAATACTATATTGGGTTTCTAAGGTAGGCAGATAGATGTCTGCCTAATGTTTTTAATGCCATTCTGTTTTAGCAGATGTATTTTCTTTTCCTGACACCATACTAAAAAATATATGGCATATATAGTAATCCTAATGAGCTAGATGCATTCCTGAGTTTAAAAAAATCTAGTGATAAGTTTTTGAATTCCAGAGCAAATAAAATTACTTATTTCCTTTATAACCACTTTAACAGTGGCTGGTATCTCAAGTTCAGTGTTTGATCCTGCCATAAGTGGTCACTGAACATGTACTTTAGTAAACTTTGTAAAAAAAAAAAGTCTCAGTAAAGCACTGTCATTAGTTAACATACTTTATCTTCTGAAGAAGAAGTGATGCCTTTTTCTAAATTTCTCTAAAGTCAGATAATATCAAAACAAGAGCTGTAGTATGGATGGATGCATATATAATACGTGTTTAACATCTCCTTGATGAAGCCTGTCAAAGTATTTCCTTTCTGTGGACATAATCAAATGCCTGGATTCACTTGAGGTATAGAGAAGCCAAGTCTGTCCTCATCTTTATCAGGAATAGAAAAATTAGTTAATGTACAATCAACACAGTGCAATTTTATTAAGAATCCTTGTTTTTTCTGGTTATAGAAAGCTTAAAACACTGGGTTTTTTTGGTGCCTATCAAAATGTTCAACACTTGAATTTGTTACTAGTATGTTCATTTTAACTGCCTTGTATGTGAAGATACATCTGCTCATACATAAATGTAATTTCTCGGATAAAGCTTGAGACAGAGGTCCTCTGGTGAGGAGAAAGTAGATTGCTCTGTTTGTCTCTGCCAATACAAATTTCAATAACATGTTTAATAGTATCTGGGTATCACTTTGTGGGCAGTTTCAGTGTCTGCCAAAGAGCTATGTTGGGAAATAAAGTAGAAAATTCCTCATGTAGTATTTGTACCTGGAAAAGAGCTGAATCTCCAGTGTGAAGAGTGTAAAATCAGGCTTCTTGCTGTACCTGTTGAGTCACTCTTGGAGGGAGGGAGATAGTTCTGGACCAGTAATACTCAGCACATTTATTAGTGCTTTTCATTCTGTCATCTGGATCACAGTTACTAAGTTGGCAAATGATGTGCACTTGGGAGGGACTGCAAATATGTTGAAGGGCACAGTGAGAATTGAGCATAACCTTAGCAGGTTAGAGAAGTGGTTTGGGAGGAAAGTGGCATGACACCATGTGAAGAAAAACATCAATTCCTAGACTTGAGAGTAATAAGGAACATAAAATGCATGAACACAGAGTAGAGAATAACTGGCTAGTGGGCAGTTCTGTAGAAAAAAGATCTGATGATAATGTTTAGTCTGTGGTCCACAAAGGCTGAAGGGTTAGACTTGTGAAAAGGATGTCAGAGTGCACACAACAAACCTCCTGAAGTAATCCCTAAGGCCCAAACTGAAGTGTGGTGTTTTGTTCTGGGCAGCCTCCAGGGAGGAGGAGAAGCAGTGGGAGTGCAGAGGAAAGCAGTGAGGATGATCAGCCTTAGATAACTTGGTGTTTGGAAGAGAACTGAAATATCTGGGCTGGTTAATCTAAAGAAGAAAAGATGGGAGAGGGGATTTTAAAAATAATCTTCAAACACGTAAAAGTCTGCTGAAAAAAAATTTAAAAATCCATTGCGTACAGGGTGGATAGAAGTGGTAAAGAACTCTAAACTGCTCTAGTAAGGTAGATGCAAACTGGGAAAATACTTCTAACAGAAGGAATTCTATCAAATTGTGAAGTAGATTGGGATATCATGGAGTCTTGACTGTTGGATTTCTTTCTCATCTGCTGCTGGATTTTTCTTAGGAAAACCATAAGCCTTGATTCTTCTGTGAACAATAGATAGACTAGATGACTTTTTATAGTTTCTTGTATCCCTTTTATTTGTGGTGGGGTTTTTTCTGTGTTTTTTGTTTTTTTGGTTTTTTTTTTTTTTGCTTGGTTGGGGTTTGGATTACTTTTATTTTGTTTGGTGATTTTTTTTTCTTTTTGGCACTTCATGTTGGAATGCAGATTTGTCTCAAGTGCTTTTATGGATGAGACAGTTTGGACACTGAATATGTCTTTTCAAGTGTTTAAAATACTATGATTTAGCCTGCTGGGTCCAAATTTCTCTGAACAATTCTCTACGAGATCTAGTAGTAAAAGCAAAAATTATTTTAAGAATATCAAGAATGGGTAATGTTTCTTCTGGGATGATTTGAGAATTATGGCTTGGGGTCACATCAAAAACTGCAAGCAGATTTGAGAGTGAAATTGTTTCATTTGTGCCTCTTCCTTTTCATTTTATCAAACTGGCAATAATGGAGAGATGTTTTAATTTTTTATATTTCACTTTTTAATTTGATCTATTAAATTAATTTTAAATATAAACTAGCTTCCTGGACCTACTTAAGGCTGTTTTAGAGTCTGAATATCTTGGCACATTTAATGTAAGTTGGAATAGTGTGTAACAATTTCTTATCATCTATTGTTTTGCTTTTTACTGCTGGCCTCATCGTTCAATGTACGTAGCACACACCCAGCTGGTATAACTTAATTATGTTCAATTTATGTAACTTAATTATTAAACACCAATTTTTAGAGATTTGATTTCTGTGCTTCTTTGAGCACTGTTGTTGGCTTAAAGGAACAGCTGTATGGAAGAATACATTTTAAAGAAGAAATTCTTTAAAATTTGCACCTTTGGTTTTATGTTCTGTTTTCCCCTTTTCTTTGTGGGATCCTCTTCTTTCTGAATTTCAATTAGGCTGGTAAAATACTACTTTAAAACAAAAAAAAGCAAATTCATGCAATAAAAACCAGAAGATAAAGGTGTAGTTTGCCTAAAATTTATTTAAAATACACTTTAATTTAAAATTAGACCATAGTATGTTCCTGAAATGTGACAGTGTAATAGTAGGATACTTTTTTTCCCCTTATTCTCAGCAGAGACTCCACGGAATGGTTGTCTGAACATAGTGCTGTGAGCAGCAGGTTGAAAAGTTTGCTGCTGGCACTGGAAGACCATGAATCATCTGTTGTATGTCTGAGTGGGCAAGACTTTTTGTGAGATGGAATTAGCTTGTTCAGGAACTGGAGAGCCGAGTGGTGTGTATGTGTAGACATTGCCCTTTATGAATGTCCATCACTCCCTTCCTTCTGTGGCCAGTGAGGCACTTCACAAGGGTGATTCAGAACTTGGTGTGAATCATCTTCTGCAGGTCCTGCTTGTGTAGGAAGATAAGGAAAATTGTGCCTTTCATTCAGGGATTCAGTCAGCTGCTTAAAACTAGGATGGCTAGATCTAAGCCAAGGTCCCTATATCTTTGGAAAGTAAAAACTAAAGAACAAATGAGAAATCACATTAGGGTTACCTGCCTCAGTGTGTTAGATCCATTTCAGGACATGAGGTGACCTTTCAACTCAATATACTGGAGTGCTGAGCCCTTGTCCCATGTTGCACGTGCTCTGGGGGTGTGTGTCAGGCCACGTTCCTGGCTTTAGAGGGGCACAGCAGTTTGCATTTGAGAGCCACCATGCTGCAAGTGGGCAAAAGTCCCAGAGGGGAAACGTATAGTAGGTGAATGCTTAGTATGGTAGGTAAGTATACTTACTACTTACTCTAGTAAAATAAATAAATTTATACTCACACATTCAACAGCCAGTCCCTGCTCCCCTAACACCTGGAATCTTTACTTGAGAGAGGAATATGTTCATACACATCCATCCATCCCAGTTCTACTTCTCATGAAGTAGGAGAGCAGTTCTGATCACCACTGTGATGTTATGAGCACATCTGAGCTGAAAACAAATACAATTAACCTAAACCATTTTTTTAACACAGAAAATGTTTCCGAGCCTGTATTTTGAATTTTTTTTCTAGAATACCTGCCATTTTAAAGCAAAATGTTCATAGTAAAAATGTCAATAATTTTTCTTAAACTGTTTTGCTTAGAAGTTGGTTTTATTCCAAGAGGAAAGATAAATTCAGATGTTTTCCTTCTTCATGGATTCATTTTTTCCTATCCATTCATTAACCACAGGAAAAATACTTGCTCTGCTTTGTTAGGTGTGTCCTTTTGGACTGCATCTTATAGGCTGTGTTCAGACTAAATTTAGAGGGAGCTTCACCATTCGTTGCAGCCCTGTAATTATAACTGCGGCAACCTCAAAGCTGATCCAACTAAATTAAAACACAAATTGCTTCTGCTGCTCATGCTGTTTGGATCCACCTGAGTATTTCTTCAGTTAGTGATACTTCTAAAATTGGAGAATTTTTGGTTTTGAAGAAGTGGGAGAAAAATAGCCCAGCTAAGCTTTGATGGTAGAAACCTCTCTTGGCCCTATTTCTGATGATTTCCCTCTGTTCCCACTCTCTGGGGGCTTTTCATTCAGTCGTGACCCCTATGGCAAAGTGCCTGAGCCCTGCTGGTGAGAAGACGTCAATAATTCAGATCACATTATGCTGGCAATTCAATCAAATAGAAAGTTACCTATGTTTCAGAAACATTTAAAATTCCTAGTTATGTAGGAAGTTAATTTGAAAGAGCAGCTGAATGCCTCCTGGAAAATTTGGTGAGTTTCTCTTTAGTACCCATTTTGCTGGTTTGCTCTCATCATATATTTTCTGAATTTCTCTAACCTTGTTCTTGATGACAAAAGACATTTGCATGAAAACAGGATCTTTGTTTCTTAAGTGTTCATCTGTTCCCGCTGTTTATTTCCAACCTGAAGTCATAATCCTCTGTTTGTGGCATCACAATTGGTTGCAGTGGAAATTATTATGTCATCACAAATGGAGGATTATGACTTCAGGTGGGGGGATAAGCAGCAGGAACAGATGAACTCTTAAAAGCAAAAATGCTGTTTCATGTAAATGTCCTTGGTAATAAAGAAGAAAGGGAGGTGAAATACAGAAAAATAGATAATTGGTATGGACAGACTTGTGTCTGAACAGTAGGGCAGCAGATTTTCCTTCAGGCAGGAATAGCTATTTTAAATTAAGGACATATCCATGTAGAATTTAGGCTTTCAAATGTTTTCCCCTCAATTAAAAAAAAATAGAAATACTGATGTTGTAACTCAAATACTGAGATGACTACACTGTTCAGGAAGAGATTTTTCATCTTTACTAAGCATTCTTTTATTCCTTTATGTATCTGTTTGTCAAGTCACTTCTAATCTTAAGGGAGTTTCCCTTTTTGTGCCTGCTTGATAGGATTTTCAAGCCCAAACCCCACCATTTGGAATGGAGCATCTGCCCTGTGTGAAGCAGGATGACCATGGTGGAAGCTCATCTAAACCACGCTGCTGAGCCAATCAGTCAAATGCTTTTCACAGGCTGTTGCCATTTAAAACCACAAGCAGCAAGCTGACATTTCTCTTCAGCATCAGAAGATGGAAAGCTCTGAAATACCCAGAAGCAATCTCAACTTGTACCTTATTTGGCTTTATCTGAGCATTTTCCCCCACCCCCTCCATCCTACAGCTGCTCTATTCTTTAGTAAAAGGAGGTTAAAAAGATTATTGATGCAAAATAAAAGGTTTATAAGAACAGAAACTAAAATAACAAGTAGAAATGAGGATAGGGAAAGATTAGTAACAAAACCTATTGTCTGTTTTCTGTGGTGGAAGCCAATTTGACTTGATTTCATTAAAATTCTCCTTGTTAACTCGGGTGATGTGTTGTTGATGGACTATTTGATGTCTGAGAAGTTGTGTGAAGTTAGCTGTCTAATGATGGACTAATTAGAAAGCCCATCCTTGCAGGATCCATGGAAATTGATTTGCACAGTGCCATTTTTGGTAATGACAGTCGTGAATACGTTTGCAGTCCCTTACTTACTCTTCCTACCTACAGCTAATGAAAGAAGCGATCATTAAGAGCTTGGCTATAGTCTGTCTGAAGTTTTCTTTGCCTTGTAGGAATAGCCATACTTTAAGAACTTCAGCTTTAAGTAATATTCCTCTTAGGGAAACACTTGCCTGATGTCTGCCTCCTCTAAAATGAGCATGTTTTTCTGTTGTATCTGGTTTTGAGTTACCCTCACTGAATAGAGAGTAAGTGTCCTTTCTGTGCTCTTTACAGAAAATGACCATCACTGCATGGGACTAGAAGAAGCCATAAATATGTGGTCTGAATAAAATTAAAATTAATTAGACAGTTTTTCCCACAAGGGCATAACATATCCATCTACAACTAGGTCAAGCATTTTTAATATTTATCAGTCTAAGGCAAACAAAAACTATTACTCTTAGTATCTCTTCTTATGATTTTATTTACCCAATTTCTTTCAGATCCCTTTATTCTGCCCAGATGGTATTTGCCCAGTCAGGTCCATATGGCCTAGTATTCACAAACTAGAAGTTTTTGCACAAAGACCTCCTGAATAAAATATGGCAATCAATGCAGTGTGGTTACCCATAAGTACATCCTTTGTTGTCCATAGGGCTCTAGCTTACTACCACCTTCCAAGCTTCTCAAGGCCTTCTCCGATGAATAAGGATCTGGCATTGCACTGCTCTTCTGTTTATTTCCTGTACTTTAACTTCTGTTTTACTTCTGAATAAGTTCCTGTAAATTCTGCCATTATTAAAGAAAAATACAGACCTTTTCAACTATCCCTAAACTTACCTCCTTTAGGTGTGTTCTGACAGATGAAACCAGTAGCTGGGGATATTTCATCAAGTTCCAGGAGTTAGCTGTACCAAAGTTTTCATATGTTTTCAGTGAAATGGATGTCCTATAAAACCTGTCAGACAAAGGTGGAATCTATGAAATAGAAGTGAAAAGTGTAAGTGGACAAGCAACTGTGAGCTCAAAGTTAAGAGGGCAAGCAAAGAGAATGGTTAAATATCATTGCTGGCAGCAGTGAAGGAGCTTGCAGTGAAGACTAGAAATAAGGGGAATGCATAGCCTGGAGCTGCTGGTATCTGGATGGGTTAGAAGAAGGCACAGCAGAGGACTCAGAGTGAGTTATCAGAGACAAAATAAGAATGGAAAAGGAAGGAGGAAGGTTTGAATGACTGTATTTGAGTTTCTTAGGTTTCTTCATAGTTAAAAGAGACAAAAAGAAAACAGGAATTCTTGGGGAGTCAGAGACAGCAAGAAAGTGGGGAAAACTAGGAACTCTTCATGAGATATTCTACTAAGAGGACAGCCAATTTCCTCTGGAACAGGGAGATTATATGCAAACAGTATCACAAAACAACATCATGTTGGTTTCAATGTCTGATTTAACTATGAACAGGAAAAGTCCACTTAATTGTAATGAAAATTAATTACCTTGACATAGCAAGGGGGAAAAATTGTCCCTCTTGCCACAAAGGAATTTAGGTGAGGTCAGCACTTTAATTTATGTCTGCGACTAAGCCTGCCCAGTTTATCTTGTGCCTACATTCACTCCTTTACTTTGAAGAAGTTCCTATACATTAGTTCCTGTACATTAGTTCCCTGAAGCAAAACCTTATCTGATTTTAACAGTGAATACAACTCTAAGTATATTCAGCTAATGGCTTGGGGTTTCCCCTAAAAGAAGAAATTTTCTAATTTAAAAATTTATTTCTAGCTCCTCCATCCAAGTTTTGTTTTGTAGCATCTGTAAAATATATATGCATGCACATACTATACTTGTATATATATGAGAAGCATCTAGATCTGATAGGTGCAAGTTTTTGAATTTCTTTGCTGTTTCAGTATTACCTTCCAGCACTAGTTACTCATTAGTTTTGTGGGCTTTCATAATATTTATTCCTTTTTGTTCCTGTAGTGCATCCCGTGAAAGATATTAAGAAGAAATAGCAAACCTTTATGTATCTCCTTCACTATTATTGGAGAGGGTTTTCAGTAGTCCTGTGATTCATAGTATTCAACATCTAAATATGCTAACATCTAAAGAAACACCTAATACTTTATTTAAATTAGCCTTTTTGGGCATTTTTTATATGCTAAACTTACTTGAAATTGCTGGAAAAGCAATTGAATGGATGCATAACTCAGATAAAGATATTCCAAAATGGCAATCAGGGATGACTATCCAGTAATGCAGACTAGAGAAGATTTATATGTAGACCATATTAGGACTTTCAGAACTAATATTTAGAAAAATAAATTATGAAAGATATGGGTATACAGTAATGTGGTCCGCTAGCGTTGCATAACATACAGTATTGATGATTGATCTTTTTAAAGAAATATTGCTATCTACAGGCTCAAACTTTGGTTTAATTTAAAGTTCAGGTCATGTAGCTGTTTACTTACAACTAGTCTAGATTAATGACTTGTTGGCATACTTAGAACGAAATAAATGTCAATATGGACAAGTGGTTTGTAGTGTCATTTACTCCTGCAATTTAATTCTGATAAACATATTAGTTAACTGTACTATATTGTGTAAAGCAGATGTAAAACCATATTGAGTGACAGAATTTTGTCAAGACATGATTAACAGTGATCATGTGGCTGAGTATCTGTGTGCAGTACTCAAGTCTGATGTGTTCTTTCTGTATGGAAAACATTCCTGTTTCTGAAAAGCTGCTGTATTTTAGAGGATTTGATAGCTGTTAATAATGGATGTGATGGGGAATAGGCAGCCACTGGACAGTGAGTTCACTATAATAATTTAAAATGCTCTGTGGATATATCTCTTACTCGTCCAGTTCAGGTCACAGGTGTAACCTTCATAGGCACTGAACTACCTGGCTTCAATGAAGCAAAGCAGTAAAGGAAAGGCCACA